>NC_137170.1:122037500-123450000 GCF_951804945.1 Podarcis cretensis
CAGGCCCAGCAACTATGAGACTCAGGGCTAGCCAGTGGGGCCCAATTTTAGTTTTTTTTATTGTAGGGCCCCAGTTCACAGCCAAAGTATGCAAAATCTTATAGATTGCCATAAAACTTAGAGAACAAGCCATGCTACCATAATGTTTAAGGTTTTAAATGACAATTTTTGGTTACATTTTAGTGATTAAGATTTAACTTTTATATTTTTAACTGCTGTTATATCTGTATTGTCCATGTTATACCAAATTGCACACTCAAATGTATTCCTATCATGTTTTATGATTTCCTTGATACTGTATGTGATCTGGAACTGGTCTGTGACCGAAATAATAAATTCATTCATTCATTCATTCATTCATATTGATATAAATAAAATCCATCTAGATTGCCCTGGTGCGGGAGGAGTAGCCTGTGGGGCCCAATTTAGCCAAATTGCTCCAATTGCCTTAAGGTCAGCCCTGATGAGACTGTGCAGGGGTTGGACTGACAAGCCCTGCTCCTTCTAGGTCTCTTGTGTCACTATTCAGAGTACAGACTCAAGGACTTGTTATGGAAATAAAGGGGGGCACTTATTGGAAATCAGTTTTGTCACCTCTCCCTGCCCCAAACTCTGAGAAAATGAGCCCAGCCACTTTTTATTCACAGTCGCATAAGCACTACACTACAGCATGGCCATAAACCTGTACATTCTACTGCAGAAATACACACCCAATATGTAGCAATGGGAATTTATGTTACTGCTTTATGAATGAACACTGTGTTTTATTAATGGACTCTGTATTTTGTGAATTACCCAAGAGCCACCAATAGGGAGCTCTAGAATCTGACAGCTAACCAATCAGGTACTACCAAACAGCGACCCCTATTGCTGAAAGCAGGTAACCAGCAGAAAACGCTTCAGATCAGCCTTTGCACTGTTGACCGAACACCCCTGCTGTGCAGATAATGGAGAAAGCTCATAAATTGTATCCCTTCTGGCATCCTGGCCAACTCTATTACGCTGGTGTAAACCCTGGTACACCAGGAGCCCAGAATAGCAGCAAATAAAATCCGCTCATACATCAGCGACTGATAAGACTTGTCAACCAGTTCTTCCAAAGTCTTCCTAAATTATAAAGCTCCAAAATACAGGTGAAAAGAGAGCAGGTCTGAAAAGAGCGAGCCATACAATGGGCACCACCAGTGAAAAGGCCCTGCTCCGTGTAGCTCCTGTGCTGTCATTTGATAGGGTGCTCACTTGCCCTCCTTCTTGACATGGAATGCTCTCTATTGGAGTCTCCAGGTCTAATATAAAGACCATAAGAAGGGAGAGCAGGGACCTTGAAGTTCCCAACAGCTATTAAGCAAGCAAGCAAGCACACAGGTCACCTTTGTCACAGGACGCCTATGTCCTGGACAGGCCTGCACCCAATCTTGTTTTTGTACAATCTTGTTTGTTCTCAGTTACCAAAATTATATTATCAACATATACAAGCAGAAAAGTTGTTTTCTTCATTTGAAAGGAATCGTACAAAATGAAGTGGCACTAATACAGAAAAGTTCCAGGGTGGCAACAGAAAGCAAACTAAAAATGCTTTTGCAGTTCATCAGAACTATCCAGCAATATCAAGTTATAGGAAAACTGGTTCTATTAACAGTAACCCTTCCAGTTGCTTAATTGATTTGGCAACTTCCATGCACATGACATCTGATGCTAATTCCTCCCCCCCCCCCGAGTTAAATGATAACTAATCAGAGGCAGCTACAGTTGTAAATGGCAACAAAATATTTGTGAAAGCAAGGGGAGAAGGTTTGCTCAAGTATGTTGCAGGTAGAAATACTGTTTGTAACGAAGTGAGAGCAGTAGTTTACTCGCTCAAATTAACAAATAAGAAAGTATTGAGAATTTAAATTCTATATTAAAATTGATTACTTAATTGATAAGGGGATTGTAACAAAAACACTGGAGCCTAATTTGAATATTATAGTGCCTGGTATCTGGTGAGCAATCTCCTCCTTTATTTCCACACTGTGGCTGCAAGACCAAATCACTCGTCAGGAGAGCTATGAGATTTAGGTGAGGGTCATATGCCTTGTCAATCCCAGCAGGTATATAAGAGGGAGACCTGGCCTGCCCCTCAAGGTACAAAAATAATGAATGATAATTATAGGGGCAATTCATGCATTCATCCAGCTTAGCTGGTGCAGTGCAATCTCCTTTCTCCCATATATACCGTATCGGCCTGAATATAAGCTGCATTTTATTTTCCAAATTCCAACCGTGAAAAGTTAAAATGTGGCTTAAATTCGCGACCTTATAAAAAATGGCATTTTCGGAACTTCTCATGAGGCAAGATGGTGGGCGCCATGGCAGCATGTAGCTCCTAGGACCACCAGCACCAGCATAAGACACAATTTTAAGTGAGCGGCTTATATTTGGGTATTGTCTCACCCTGCCCCCGAATTTTAAAGGTGCGGCTTAATTGTGGGTGCAGCTTATATTCGGTCCAATATGGTATAAGACATTGCGTGAGTCTGGAACACCATGCATAGGTTCAGATGTGCGTAAATTTGATTTGCACAAGCCCTATTCAGACTTTTTACTTCTTTTTCATTATAGATATATATTCCTTCATAACAATATTTGTTCCAAGTTACATCAATATGTAATGACATTACAATTACATTTCCCCCAACAATTGATACGTCTCAGCATTATTATTTTTTGGTATTTTTTTACACCAATACATAATGAAAAACACTCAATTTTCAATAAAAAGTGTATTAAGTTGTCTACCTTCTCTTGATCTAATTATGTGTGTTCACTTTACTTCCCAGACCTGTGGGATCTAATTTTCTAAAGTCAGAGTCCTTGCATTTTTTTAAAGTTGCACAAATCATTATGTGAGCGGCTGTTAAAAGATGTGTCACCATTTCCTTGCCCTCCAATGAAACTAAATCTTTTACATAACCCGGCTAATGGAACTGCTGGTAATTCCTATCCTGATGTGATTCCCATTTCTCTTTTTATGAGCGTCCAAATGTTCTTATTTTGGGGGCAAAGCCCAAATATATGATGCCTACCAGCATTTATTGCCTTACATCAACCTGCAAATACAGTTTAGACTTTGGGGGTATCAAATATCAAACGAAAATAAATCTACAGAGTAGGCATTTTCCCCGAGCTAACACATTTTCAAATCTGCCAGTTGACTTAAATAATCTCCCTCCCTCATAAATTGTCACAGTTATTTCCAGAAAATATATTTCAATTTCTGCATGATCCTTCTTCCCAAGGATTTAATTATACAGTGGTACCTTGGTTTAAGGGACGCGGGTGGCGCTGTGGGTTAAACCACAGAGCCTAGGACTTGCCGATCAGAAGGTCGGCGGTTCAAATCCCTGAGACGGGGTGAGCTCCCATTGTTCGGTCCCTGCTCCTGCCAACCTAGCAGTTCAAGAGCACGTCAAAGTGCAAGTAGATAAATAGGTACTGCTCTGGCGGGAAGGTAAATGGCGTTTCCGTGTGCTGCTCTGGTTCGCTAGAAGCGGCTTAGTCATGTTGGCCACATGACCCGGAAGCTGTACACCGGCTACCTCGGCCTATAGAGCGAGATGAGCGCCGCAACCCCAGAGTCGGCCATGACTGGACCTAATGGTCAGGGGTCCCTTTACCTTTACATTGTTTGGATGGGGGGCTTTTATCCATTTCCACAGTCACTCAATCAATCAATCAATCAATCAATCAATCAGTAGCTGAACTGGGTTCCACACAGTCACAAAAACAGATTAGTTGAAAAATCCTGAAAAACAAAAACACAAAATAAATAGCAAAAACAAAAGCACCAAACTCAATTAGTCCCAGAAGTCCATTTGACTTCTGAAATGTTCCAAGGCACAGCTTCTGACTGGTGCAGGCGCCCAGGAACAATAGCTGACAGCCATATCGGATGTCCAGCTTCCACAAAATGGAACACTTACTTCTGGATTTTCAGAGTTTGAGAACCAAGGCATTTGAGAACCAAGGTACCACTGTATTGGTTTGATATGGGGGTGGGGGACCAGTATGAGCAGTCATGGTGAGAGCCTTCTGCCCCAAAATGAAACAGAAATAACTGCTCAGTTGAATACAAACAGGAACCTACAGTATTTGTCTTCTGCAACAGAGCGTAAAAATGAATAAATAACATTACAATGGGTCTAGGAAATTAGCCCAAACGACATACCCTAGGGATGGGAAACTTTGAGCGGCAGACCTCCTTGTCTCATGCTACACTCCCACCCCTTAATTTGAGTAGTAAAAATATTTAACCTACGTAGGGACAAAGAATGAAATATTGGTTAATGTGCTCTAGCTGATGGTCCGGGATGATGGGAGTTGGAGTCCAATAACTTCTGGGGAGCCACTGGTTCCCCATTCTGGTAACACGGGCTAGGGACAAAGGTGAGAGCTGTTTCCTAGTTCTGCTGGATCTCTCAGCGGTGTTTGATACCATCGACCATAACATCCTTCTGGACCGTCTTGAGGGGCTGGGAGCTGGGGGCACTGTCATACAGTGGTTCCGCTCCTTCCTTTTGGGCCGTGTTCAGAAAGTGGTGGGGGGGGGATGAGTGTTCAGACCCCTGGACTCTCACCTGTGGGGTGCCTCAGGGTTCTGTCCTCTCCCCCATGCTTTTCAACATTTACATGCAGCCGCTGGGAGAGATCATCAGGAGGTTTGGGCTGGGTGTTCATCAGTATGCGGATGATACCCAGCTCTACCTCTCTTTTAAATCAGAACCAGTGAAGGCGGTGAAGGTCCTGTGAGGGTCTGGAGGCGGTTGGAGGATGGATGGCGGCTAACAGATTGAGGTTGAATCCTGACAAGACAGAAATACTGTTTTTGGGGGACAGGAGGCGGGCAGGTGTGGAGGATTCCCTGGTCCTGAATGGGGTAACTGTGCCCCTGAAGGACCAGGTGCGCAGCCTGGGAGTCATTTTGGACTCACAGCTGTCCATGGAGGCGCAGGTCAATTCTGTGTCCAGGGCAGCTGTCTACCAGCTCCACCTGGTACGCAGGCTAAGACCCTACCTTCCCGCGGACTGTCTCGCCAGAGTGGTGCATGCTCTGGTTATCTCCCGCTTGGACTACTGCAATGCGCTCTACGTGGGGCTACCTTTGAAGGTGACCCGGAAACTACAACTAATCCAGAACGCGGCAGCTAGATTGGTGACTGGGAGCGGCCGCCGAGACCATATAACACCAGTCTTGAAAGACCTACATTGGCTCCCAGTACATTTCCGAGCACAATTCAAAGTGTTGGTGCTGACCTTTAAAGCCCTAAACGGCCTCGGTCCAGTATATCTGAAGGAGCGTCTCCTCCCCCATCGTTCTGCCCGGACACTGAGGTCCAGCACCGAGGGCCTTCTGGCGGTTCCCTCACTGCGAGAGGCCAAGTTACAGGGAACCAGGCAGAGGGCCTTCTCAGTAGTGGCACCCGCCCTTTGGAACGCCCTCCCATCAGATGTCAAAGCGATAAACAACTACCTGACATTCAGAAGACATCTGAAGGCAGCCCTTTTCAGGGAAGTTTTTAATATGTGACATTTTAGTGTATTTTTCATCTTTGTTGGAAGCCGCCCAGAGTGGCTGGGGAAACCCAGCCAGATGGGCGGGGTACAAATAATAAATTATTATTATTATTATTATTATTATTATTATTATTACTGGGAATAAGTCCTAGTGAAGTCAATGGAACCTCTGAGTAACCATCTTTCCCCCAGTAGTAGCTGGATGAAGAATTTGGCCATGCTACTCTCATTTTACTAAATCATTTGAAGTGGCCAGGACATTCAGAATAAAATATGGACTAGATCTCAATGATCACAGAGATAATGTTTATTGGATCATCATTATCATTAAAAAATAAAAAAAATTATATCCCGCCCATCTAGCTGTGTTTCCTCAGCCACTCTGTGCGGCTCTCAACAAAATATTAAAAACATGATAAAACATCAAACATTTAAAACTTCCCTAAACAGGGTTGCCTTCAGATGTCTTCTAAAAGTCAGATAGTTGCTTATTTTCTTGACATCTGATGGGAGGGCGTTCCACAGGGTGGGCACCACTACCAAGAAGGCCCTGGTTTATTGCATTTTTTATTTTTTAAAAAGCAGAATCTCTCTAGCTGTCGGGAATTTACACTGTTGGGGGCTCAACCTTAAAATAATGCCCCCCCCATTCCACACTGGCATCCAGACCCATATGAAACAAGAAGTAGAATACAGTGGTACCTCGGGTTAAGGACTTAATTCGTTCCGGAGGTCCGTTCTTAACCTGGTTGAAGCCAGAACAGCAAGAGGGATCGGTGCGCACTGTGTCCTGTTTTCTTTGATCTGTCTAGAGACTGTTATTCTAAAGCAGCAATGCAGCAGCAAGCAAAGGCTCTAGCAGCTCAGTCAGCTGCTTGTGGCTGGAAAGCCAAACAGGATGTGGGTGACTGTTGCCATGGAAACAAAGGGGCAGTCCATTCTGTATTGAGCACCGGATGTTAGCTCAGTGTGTGTGCCATATGACCTGTACTGGAAGTACATGGGTGGAGTTTATTCTTACTGCTGTTGTGTGCAGACATGTTTTGTCTGTACTGAAGTGAAAGACAGAAATAAAAGATGTAAATAGATTTCTGTTTGCTTCTTTCCCCTCCCTGGGGGACACCAAAGGGGAGAGAGAAGGAACGGTGTGCTTTTCTCACAGCCTGAGAAAAATCGCTGAGACCTCGCCTGCTTATCAGCGGAGTAGCAGCCGGGAGGTCACCGAGGAATATCTGCCGGTGCCTGGAAGACTGGCACATCCCTCTGACCGAGGCAGAATTCCAACATGATGGCAGTATGAGAGAGGTGACTCTCTTGTGCATGTTTGTTATGTTCTTTTACCTGTTTAATCAGTAGAAATAAAATTATTGTATTGTATTGTATTGTATTTTTCACTCTATAAGAAGCACCTGACTATAAGACACACCTAGTTTTTAGAGGAGGAAAACAAGAAACAAGAAAGCAACGCAAAGCCTCTTGAGCAAAGAGGGAGGAGCGCTCCCACTGTGCTCAAGAGGCTTTGCGTGGCTATCTCTGAAGCCAGGAGAGCAAGAGGGATCGCTGCGGACTGATCCCTCTTGCTGTTCTGGCTTCAGCGATAGCTGCGCAGCCTGCATTCGCTCCATAAGACGCACACACATTTCCCCTTACTTTTTAGGAGGGAAAAAGTGCATCTTCTAGAGCGAAAAATACGGTAGGTATGCAACAAAACGTCCACAGTTTTGTTTCCGTTACTCTACTGCTTTTGAGGTGCTCACAATAGCAAATGTGAGTCCACTGCACCAGGACCTATTCCAGGGGAATGCTGTGCTGCTGTTCCTGCGTTCCTGTGATCGGAAGGTCAGAGGAGGTGCTCCCGACACCCAGCCCATGCAGGCAGTGAAGACGTGGGCTCTTTATGGGTGTACGGTCACCCACCTGCCTAGTTCAAGCTTAATTAGGCCTTGTGCATGCCTTGGTTTTGTAAGCATGCCAGCACAGTTTTATCTGCAAGGCAGCAAAATCGTTCCTTTTGCATTCCCTCACTGGTAATTTGCCTGGCTGCTCTCGCCCTGGCACCTCATGTAGCAGGTTTAAAATCCCAGGCTGTTGTTCCGCATGCGCCTCTTCAGCCTAAATAAGAAATACAAAAATGCTCTGAGCTTATCCAATGCAAAAATGGCTCTCTCGCGGCAATGTATCCTCAAGCAGTCCTGCCTAATCCATTCTAAACAAAGCTGTCACCTTTTCCTTAGAGGCAATTGGCCTCCCCTTTTTCACAGTTTAGCAGATTTCAACATTCCTGAAATTGAGCTCAAATGTTTCTTTTGTTCTTTTTCATGCCACTGCTCCTGGTAATAATCCCTCTGGGAGTAACATGCTGCCTCTCTTGGGGGTATATATTATGCTTCTGTCAATACCCATCCAAAGGAAATAGGCTACACTTCTGCTGAACTTTTCAAATCCATCCATACTTACTTTGCCATCCTAACGTTCGGTAATGAAGTAATGATTTCTTATTCTCACCGGGTCCCCCAATACATGCTTTTATACACAAAATGATTAGGCCCCCATTTCCTACCTGAAAACTATGTTAACTCCTTTAGTAAGTGGCTTCATAGACTCATAGCATTGGGGTGGACCGTGAGGGTTATCTTGTACACCTCGATGCAATGCAGGAATATTTTGCCCAACGTGGGGCTCAAACCCACAACCCTGAGATGAAGAGTCTTGTGCTCTACCAGCTGAGCTACTCTCACGTTGTGCCGCCCATAGCATAACGAATTTTATACCAAGCATTTAAAATTCGAACACCAAAACTGGGATGTCCATGAAAATGTGCTCCAATCTTATCCCATTGTGTTAGTTCCCATGTTCCCTCTGCTGGAAACCAAGGACAATGCTCATCAATGGCCAAAATGAGCTGTATCAAATCACCCTCCGGAACTTCCAATTTGTTGGAGGAGAGGGGAAATTGTAAGTCTTTAAAAAATTTCTGTTGCGGAGATGACAGGAAATTGCCCATATTTCTAAAATCAATATAATAGGGATCGACTCACCAGGGATCCGTAGATGAAATCAGCGCTGTGTAGCCCTTTCCGGGCGTGATGAATCGATGATCGAGAAGCCTCTTACGGTTCCCTTTGAAGTTTGAAGTCAGCCTCTCACTGCTTCCTTTAGCCTTTGAAGTCCGCCTCAACTGCTTTCTTTAGTCAGCCTCCTTTCTTTTAAGTTTTCCTCTTCTTTTAATTGAGCCTCAGAGAGGGCACCACTTGTCGGAGCCAGCCAGTCAAGTGGTTTAGCATAGCATAGAAAGAAGACACAATGAGGCAGCGAGTATTTTCATAATACTGGAGGGCAGCTCCTTTCAGCCTTTCTCCTCCGGCAACTTTTTATTATCTCCTTTGTTCTCCCAGCCGCATGGCCGTTTTCCAAAGTCTCCTGTTACCTCATCCGGTCAAGGCTTGACACTCCCCTCTCCCTATAAGGTAATCATTACCCAGAGGAATGTCAGGGGGCACCCTGCAGTATTTACAAGCCTCTGCCTTAGCTGTATGACTCCCACATAGGACTTCATCATCGGGACGGCATCAGCTTCCCTTCATTAGAACCTTGGATGTCATAAATTCCTGCTGCTTCTTTGTTCCCTGGCTGAATCATCATTTATTATTGTTTGGGTTTGGAATAAAATGGATATAAAAATTCTGTGAACTGTACTAAATGAGTTTCAGCTGTGGTATTCTTACAAGAACAATGAGCAATCAAAATCAAATAATTAGGAAACCTATCTAAGCTCACCAATTCAACTGAGATACTCCGATGCTTCTTATTGTTCAGACCCTTATTGGCCAATAATTCTCCTTTGTGTAGGGGTGGAGCATTGCCAGCAAATAACAGAACGTTGGGGTTTTAGAATGAATGAAAAAATGAACTAAATGGACTCAAAGGTTTGCATGGAAGTATAAACTGATATTTTTCAATGCGACAGACTTAACTGTTTCAGGTAGCAGCAGAGATAGAAATTGAATTCAATGGCCACCAAGGGGGGCACCATTTCTTGTGGCGGCCGCCATTTTGTTCACAATAAAGTCCCATAACAATGCAGAATCTGAATCAGGAGTGGTCACCTGAATCAGCTCTGCTGTTGCTGCTCCCAGTGGCAATTTAATGAGAAAAAGAAAACAACAAAGATTAATTAAGATTTGTTAATTGCATTAATAAGTGTAATTAATGAACTATGGATATTTATTAATTATAATAATAAATAATGCTTATTAATTACATTAATAAATGCAATAAATTAATGTAATTCTAACAGAGGAATAATGAAAATTCTAACAGAGGAATAATGAAAATCTGAGGGTGTTCACTTGAATACACACAGAAGCCTTTTTCATACCTTCCCACTTGATTCAGGAATATTGAGGTGGAGGGCGAAGAGATTGAGATATTGTGGGTGGGGCTGGCAATTCCCCCACCAAGACATTTTATGTGCATACATATTATTTCAAGTGAGCCAAGCCCTCTCAATTTTTTCAATAAAAGTGGGGGGAGGATTTCATCATTCCCCCATCGGCCGGCCACAAGAATATTTGACAAAATGTTTTCTGGGTTTGCTGCTCACAACTAGCATGAAGAAATTTGGAAGCCCAGTCTTCACTCAGCTTTAAGATACAGCCCGGCATGCATCATGAAGCATGTTTGGAAAGCTGCTGTTTTTGCCAACACTCTTTGATTCTCCTTGTGATTATGGAAGGGAGAAAATGAACAGGAAAGGTTGCATTAAAATCAAAAGATGAAATTCTCAGAACCTACCAGAGAAACTGTGTAAAATGGCAAACAAGATGGGGTAATATATCAGGAAAACTGTAGGATATTAGTCACAGCATAGCATACAGATGGAAAACTATACAGAACTGAATATTGTGAGGTAACGGAAAGACAAGGGGGAAAGTAAAAACCGGGATACCCTGAAAGTTGTTGGCCTTTTTTTTTTTTTTTTAAGACAACCCCCAAAGTTGTTGAGCAAAGGTTGAAACGATGACCAGGAGACAGTTAATCTTACAGCTCAAAAAGCGAATCTATCACTATACTCTTTAAAAGTATATTTTTAGGAAATATAAATTGTGACAAGAGCCCATGAAAATAACTGCTCACGGAAATTATTATTTTTTATTTCTCTTGCTGGAGGAAATTCCAAGTCTGACATTTTATAATCCATAGAGCTGAATCGTCCCTCAGAGTGTCTTTTGAACTTTGAACATAACACTCTGACAGTATTACTGTCAAAAAGATATCCGGTGAATTAAGAACAAGTGTCCGCTTTGGTACACCAAATTAAATTTGAGTAGAAAGAAGGGTGGCCACCACTTTGTGGATAATAAAAAGATTTAAGTCACTTTGTGGGGAGGGGGAAGAGAACAGGCTACATTTTAAAGAACCTCATGCCCCCCTCAAAAAGATAGATCTGAGTACACAGTGTGATTCAACATTGTAGAGGCATAAAATATAAAGTAAGAAAAATTACCTTGCTCGTCTCTGCATTTATTGGACTAATTGTAAGAGATGTTACTGAGGTTACATTTCCTGTTTCAGAAACATGAACCATACATGATGAGACATGTGCCTCTCCCCCATGTTTATTAACATCTACGTTAAGCCACTGGGAGAGATCATCAAAGGGTTTGGGCTGGGTGTTCATCAATATGCAGATGATACCCAGCTCTACCTCACTTTCCAATCATAACCAGTGAGGCGGTGAAGGTCCTGGGTGAGTGTCTGGAGGTGGCACCCGCACTGTGGAATGCCCTCCCGTCAGATGTCAAGGAAATTAGCAACTATCTGACTTTTAGAAGACATCTGAAGGCAGTCCTGTTTAGGGAAGCTTTTAATATTTCATCTTTTATCATGTTTTTAAATATTTTGTTGGGAGCCTCCCAGAGTAGCTGGGGAAACCCAGCCAGATGGGTGAGGTATAAATAAATTATTATTATTATTATTATTATTATTATTATTATTGGTCATGTTGCGAGTGATCATAAACTGCTTCCGTAGGTTACAAATACTCGCTGGGACCAAAAGGCTATCTCCTAACCATTTTAAAGCAGAACAGGGACACTGATAAACGGCCAGAAGTCGTATAATTTCTCTCCGTAATTACTATGCCGTTGAAATAATGATATACTTCTTCCAGTGGAAAGCTTTCCCTCTTGTCAAGACAAGATGAAAGGGTACGCACAAAGAAAAGAACAATAGCAACTGGAATAGCTGAGGAGGGAAATGGAATGGTTACCCAGGGTGAATTTGTGCAATATTCAGAATGTTTGCTCTTCACGCCTCTTGTGAGACATCATTCCTATTTTGTGTTGTTATTCACAATGCCTTACAGCAGTTGGATCCCTGGAAATCAAAGGCACAAGTTTGAAGAAATTTGCTTGGTATCCAACCCCCCTGATGGTGGTATGAGGCATATCCCTTTGATACAGCCTGAAGACACTTTAATAGAGTGTTATTGCTAATTAAATGGGCCTCAGTGTCTAGAGTAAAGTTTATTGCTTTCATAAAAGCAGAAAGGGTACAAGCAAGGTGGAAACAACCCCGTTAATGAAGAATCAAACTGAAGAAGATGAAAAGACGGGAAATGTACAAATCCTTGTTTCTTGTGCATCATGAATTCCACACACACACCCATACCTCAAAAGTAACTTTGAAAGGGAAGTCATACCAGTTGTAACACATATAAACCTTTGAATCAGCTTCATTGAAGATGCATAAGAAAGTATTGATCACTTTTTTGCTGGCAGAATCAACAGAGAAAATGCAGAACCCAGCTCTTCTCCCAACAACAAACGCACAAAGGATTTTATCTACTTGGGGCTTTGCATAAATGTTCCGTGTTCACGAAGGATAGAGGACCAATTTGCACAAAGTTTCTGCCTCATTAAATGAGAGACTGTAGTCCTATTCTGGCATTCAATTTCTGTGTTAAATCAACACAGGAGTGTAAGGGATGTTAGCACCCTCCCTGCCTTCTGCTCTGCTGCTCTTCATGAATTGGAGCAATCCAGAACTCTGGAAAATCAGGATTCTAAAATTTATGGGCAAGTAGAAAAGGTTCCTCACTTTAGGAATTATCTCTCCAATTCATTGAGGTCCCCTACCCACCCCTTTGCTTTCCCGATCTAACACAGAAGCAGAAACCATTTACGTTACCTTCAGTAAGGTTTCACACTATAAATTTAATTTCACCAAATTGGAACGGATGTGTCTCAGTTTGGATAGGTGTACAAAGGAAAAACAACAAACAAGTGATTCCATGTACAGTGGTACCTTGGTTTACAAACTTAATCCGTTCTTAAACCAAAGCATTCTTAAACAAAGGTGTGCTTACCCATAGCAGCGGCGGACTCAATTTACACTCAACAGGAAGTGGAACATGTTCTTCTTCCAAGGCAATGTTCATAAACAAAAACACCTACTTCCAAGCTTACAGCTTTCTTAATCCAAGTTCTTCATAAACTAAGCAGTTCTTAAACCAAGGTAAAGGTAAAGGGACCCCTGACTGTTAGGTCCAGTTACAGATGACTCTGGGGTTGTTGTGCTCATCTCACTTTACTGGCCAAGGGTCACTTTACAGCTCACTTTACCGCTTCCAGGTCATGTGGCCAGCATGACTAAGCCACTTCTGGCGAACCAGAGCAGTGCACGGAAACGCCGTTTACCTTCACTATTTATCTACTTGTACTTTAACATGCTTTCGAACTGCTAGGTTGGCAGGAGCAGGGACCGAGCAACAGCAGTTCACCCCGTCGTGGGGATTCGAACCGCCAACCTTCTGATTGGCAAGCCCTAGGCTCTGTGGTTTAACCCACTGCGCCACCCGCGTCCCATCCAAACAATAACTATAATTTAATTTTAATTTTTATCATCTACAATTCTGTCTTATTTATTTTATAGTACAGTATGCTGATTATTGCTTTTGTTTTATGGATCAATGGTCTTGTTAGATAGTAAAATTCCTATTAAATTGCTGTTTTAGGAGGTTGTTTTTAAAAGTCTGAAACGGATTAATTAATTTTGCATTACTTTCTATGGGAAAGCAGGCCTTGGTTTTGGATCGCTTTGATTTTGGAATGGACTTCCGCAACGGATTAAGTTTGAGAACCAAGGTACCACTGCAATGGGGTGCCTGCAGCTAAAATGTTCAGAACTCCCTGCTGAGCAGTGCCTTTAAGTTAATGAAGTATGGATAGGGGAGGAAGGAAGGAAGGACAATACAGAAATCCTGCGAGACCCCAGATTTCCCCACACTTCCATGGCAAGGATTTTGAGGGAATGTTAGCTCCAAGAGTGTGGTTTTTAACAAAACTATGGACGACGTTCAGCGTCAGTTCACTGGAGCTGCGAAACATCAACCCTGCAGGGATCATTTTCTCCTAATTGTACCTAATGAGCTAGTTCGGAAACAGTCACCCTTCTCATTTTCTCTCCTCTTTTGCAGGTGAAAGCTAGACAAGGAGGGCAGTGGCAGAGGAAGACAAAGTATTATCTGGCACCCGAGAGAGGAGAAAACAGCATCTCTTGCCTACCGAGATATTTTTTCTCCTCCTAAGCAGCAAGCAATTTCAGGGAAGGAGGCCATGCAGAATTTATGCTGCTGAGTCAGCTTGACCCTTATACCTCAGGTTAAGAACTTAATTCATTCTGGAGGTCCGTTCTTAACCTGAAACTGTTCTTAACCTGAGGTACCACTTTAGCTAATGGGGCCTCCTGCAGCTGCTGCACGATTTCTGTTCTCATCCTGAGGTAAAGTTCTTAACCCAAGGTACTATTTCTGGGTTAGCGGAGTCTGTGACCTGAAGCGTCTGTAACCTGAAGCATCTGTAACCCGAGGTACCACTGTTGACAAGTGCAAGCCATTTGGATTAGAGGAAGGAACCATGTGAGTTACCGTATTTTGCGCCCCATAGAACGCACCGGCCCATAGGACGCACCTAGTTTTTTTGGGGGAAAATAAAGAAAAAAATTATTATTTCCCCTCCAGGTGCGGGGCTGGAAGAACCAGGTCAGGGAACAGCGGGAAGGCACGCTCCACCTCCCCGCTGTCCCCCGAGCTTGTGGGGCTGGCGATGCAGAGAAGTGCGCTTAGCCCAGGACTGCAGGCAGCTCTGCACAGCCACCAGGAGCCGGGCGGGACTTCGTGCCCCGCTCCCAATGGCCGCGCAGAGCTGCGCTGAGCCCGGGAGTGCAGGCAGCTCTGCGCAGCCACTGGGAGCCGGGCGGGACTTTGTGCCCCGCTCCCAATGGCCGCACAGAGCTGCGCTGAGCCTAGGACTGCAAGCAGCTCTGCGCAACCCTCGGAGCCGGTCTCCCGAGGGTTGCGCAGAGCTTCCTGAAGCCTGGAGAGCGAGAGGGGTCGGTGTGCACCGACCCCTCTCGCTCTCCAGGCTTCAGCGAAAGCCTGCATTCACCCCATAGGACGCACACACATTTCCCCTTCATTTTTGGAGGGGAAAATGTGCGTCCTATAGAGCGAAAAATACGGTATCTCAGTCGGTACACCCTGATGATTCTTATGCGTCTCTCTCTCCACACATTAGCTACAGGACATTATCCAACATCTCTTTCTCTGTCCCTATTTGAATCAAATATCATTGCCCCTCATGTAGCATGAGATTGGGAGACTGTACATTTCCACCGCATGTGTTCTGTTGCTTTAAGCTGAACTTTTATCTCTCTAACCTTCTTGGAAACTTGTCACAGGTAATTTTAGATTCTTCTTGAGGGCTTTTGTTTTAAAAAAAGAGTCAAACATAGTAAAAAACTATATGTTCTCTGGAATCTGTATAAAGCTTAGTGCTCATTTTAATTAGCTCTCATTTTTTCTGGCATCCCACTCTGAAGGGACTCATCCCACAGAACATGGGGACAAATGCACATCTACAAAGCCCCAAAGTGGAAGTGCTATCAATGATTTATTAGGTAATTAACTGACTTCTAGTATGTTGCAAGCTGAGACTCTTCATCAGGTGCTCAAAGACCTGTTTAGTTTTTCTTATACCAGCTAAAGAAGTTTCTAACTAATAAATCTGTGAGCAAAGTTAACCTTGATGAAATATACTCGGAGTCAAGAGTGGATTTCATGCTCTTTATTCAGCTCATAGTGGTGAGGAGGAATGGAAGTTCCCCCAGAATGTCTGCTTTATATACATTATTTACACAGTGGGCCCCACGTAATTGGCTACTTCCGGGATTCTCCTATAGGCCAATCAGGTTGCGGATTCACTTCCACCTGGAGCTGGATTGGGTGGCTCCTGTGGACCAATCAGACTGCTGCATTCTGGATCCTATTGTTCTAGGACTGCTGCATTCTGAATCCTATTGTTCTAGGACCAATCAGACTGCTGCATTCTGAATCCTATTGTTCTAGGGCCAATCAGACAGCTGCATTTAGGATCCTATTCAAATCAGTACATAATACTTGACCAAGAAATCACTACCATTTCTGGTATTCTGTTGCATGGATACATAGGAGAGGGTGGAATTTTGTGATTTTGCCAGTTTTCACTGTTTGAAATATGGCAACCCTATCTTATACCATCTTAACAGTCATCATAGCTCTCCCCCGCAAAGAATCCTGTAGTTTGTCAGGGGTGCTAGGAATTGTAGCACTGTGAGGGGACGTCTAACAACTCTCAGCATAGTCCACCCTGTCCCTGGAGAACGATTTCCCCTTCCCTTACCCTCTTTATTAGAAGGCATGTTCACAACTGCTAAAAACTTCAGAAGCACATCTTGGCAGGCTTCCTGGAAAATGGCGTCTCAGCAGTGCGACCCCAGGTTCACTGCCCTAATCTCTCAAAATATTGGATGACCTTGGACTGGATTGTGTCTAATAGGTTGGAGCTGGATAAAATTAGTTGAACTTAGTCCCCTTTTAAGTCAATGGAGACCAAGCAAAGTCATGACTACCTTGTTCCATTGGTATTCATTGGGATTAATTTAATCTGGATCCAGTTCCTTGTGTGTTATAAACAGATCGGCACATAAAAATGAATGGGCCTGGAACAGAGATATTCCATGTTGCCCTTTACTCTGGACTGCCTCTTATCTGGTAGAATTTACACCTGAGAATATTGAGAGTTTAATTCATGGGTGCTAGTTTGGATGTCAATTTGCAAATGACTCACTCCTAATTTTAGCTTCAATTCCAGTAACTTGCACTGTTAAATCTCCTCTTTAAGGCAATAGAAAGCATCCTTTCTCGGTTCGTGCTAATTGGCCTTTGAGAAAAGAACATAACATTGTCTGGGACAGGCAGACTTACAAAGAGATAGAATAGCCTAATAGCTGGATTTCCACTGTAAGGCAGAAATATCTATAATTAGCATCGACTTGATTGGTTAATAGAGTCTGCAGTCTTGGTTTCTTTGCTGCTGAACTGTACTGCCCATCAGAGGGAAATGTTGCATTTATATAAAGCGACTCAACATCTATGGACTCTGATTTTGATCGTTATGAATGCTAGCATTCAATTATTTTGTTTTTTAAGAATTCCATTCAATGGCACGGGGGTGCTCCATTTATCAGGCAGATAGTGCTGTCTGAAAATGAGTAGCTCATAAGACTTAAATCATTTATCCTAGTTTGTGCCTGCACTTTTTGTGGTGGAGGTTAGATCCTGCAGCCAGACCACTTAGGAGCATAAGTTCTCATTTTCAAAATGGCACCTGAGAACTCAGTATGCCATTGTAAACTCAGTACTAACTGAACTGAAAAAAGATTCAGCTGTCACCTGGAATTACAGAGCAGCGTCTGTGATTAACAGTCAGAACCTCCTATTTGACATTTTTTTGTTTCCCTGGCAAGGTGAAAGTAGATTAAGATAGGGCTCTTTTGGTCGTAAAGTGTGTTCTCCCTCATGGAGAGCACGTGTTGCGGTGGAGGCTGACAAGACACCTCACTGTTGCTGGGCAAAAGAGTTTGGACATCTTTAAGCAGGGGCGGGCTGTTACTGGGGAGATTTATATGTTGCCATTTATTGATTGACAGCCCTGTTTGTTAAATACACTGCACGCAGTGACGAGCTTCCTCTTTTGCTGCGTGCTTCGGATCACCCGCCCACCCTCCCTAATCTAGGGCTATTGCGCTGACCTTGCTATGCCTGTCATGGGGTTGTCTGCTTTGGGGCAGGGGCCTGGTAGGAATTTTGTCCATTTGGCTGATTGGCTGGTGCCATTTGGTTTTTGCCTACTGCGTAGCAAATTGTCACAACTTGTAAGGTTGTGGTTAGGCATTGGTTTGGGAATTGGTTGGTGGAGGGGTATGGATTTGGCTGTGCCTGCCCCTCCAAAATGCTGCTGCTGCAAGGGTTTTCCGTTAAAGGAACCCAGGGGCTTGCCATGCTTTTGTCCGAACCCCCTGGCAAGGGGCTAGGGCCATGCAAGAACCCCTGGGAGCATTCTGGGGAGAGGTGAGGCATGGTTCCCAGTCCCGTCTCTCTCCCCAGGTGACTTACCCTTTCTGACTTCGCGGGGGGTGCGAATGTCAGAGCTGTTAGTTAGTCAGTTAGTTGCTACCAATGCCTAAGCAACCACTCACATTGCTGTATTTTTAATAAAGTTGTGGCCAAAATTATGCCAAAAACCTTAAACAAAAATCAAGTGTCATTGTGTTCTTATTTGGGGTGTCTTGGGGACCTCAACGTGCAAACTGTTAACTCGTAGCACTGTCAAAACAGTCTTTTCCCCAAAAAAGCATTCCATTTCTAGCAAATGACTGCACGTTGGTCGCCTAAACGATGAATTCCCATAAACTGGAAAGTCATGGAGAGGCAAAAGGTACCAGATTCAAACCAGATGTCTATCCCTGTTATATTCGGCAGCCCACAGGCCACGGCAGCATAGAAGCAAAAGGTTACGTTTTCTCTCCCATCACAGTTTGAACCCTTGTCAATTGGAAAAGCCAGCATAAATCTGACCATTTCTCTCTTTATCGCTGGATTTGGTAATTTCTGAATCTCCCACAGCTTCCTTTTCCCCTTATTTTTTAAACTGCCCCCCCCACCCCCATGTGTCACATTGAGGCAAAATGAGCAGCAGACTGAGGAGAATTGAATCAGAATGTTGCAAAAAATAAAATACCAAATGCTGGGCCTCTCACACCTCTCTATCCGCTGTTTAAAATACGTTCAGCCAGGGGTTGCGATAGTGAGAAAAAGAGGAGCAGAAAGTCAGCAGTTCCAGCAGTTATATCTAATTATATCTGGTTGCTGTGCACTTTCCAACCATAGCTGTCAACTTACAGATTTGAAAATAAGGGGCCAGCAGCCTCAAAAATAAGGGACCAGCAGCCAAAATAATGGATTTTCTGGGCATAGGTATGTTCAACTTCTGAGCCCCTCTGAGCCAATGGCAGAAAGCCCAGCCAGCAGCCAAATGAAGCCCCAAGCCTCAAGGAAAACCACCATCTCCTCTGCGCTGGGAAGCGCTGAGCAAAGGCGAGTCCCCAGGCAACGCAGCCGATTTGATCAGCACAAGGCATGCAAGCTCCACCCCCCAGTCATTCTTAGACTCCTTATTGGGTGAGTAACGCAGCCAAGCAGCACAGTTGGAGCCTCCCTCCTCCCTGGCTGGCAGAGGAGCTGCTTTCTTTGAAACCTGGGAAATTTAAGGGACATCATCAATAAGGGACAGCAGTGGGACACGGCGCTGGGATAAGGGACTTTCCTGCCAAATAAGGGACGGTCGGCAGCTATGCATTTCACTCTCCATTCTTTTTGTTTACCACTCAACACCAGCAACACATTTACCAGGGGAAGAGACGTAGGAACCAGAGAACGTAAGGGGGAGATGCTTTAAGCTTCTTAAGGATCGTTAACTCAGCCAATGTTGCATGTGTTTAAATGTGTTGGGCTGCGTGGGGAGAATGGGCAATGATGAGTCGTTATGATTCCAGATGGGTTAATCCAGCAAGATCTGTGAACCCCGAATAAAACTCTGAGACCTTTGCTAAATGTCAGAATCTCCCAAGACTTTAGTTATTATAAAGGGAGTAGGGATTTGTAATAAAATGAGCAGACCCACAGGGAACTGGCTGAGACAAATATTTGAGCACCAATTTTTAAAAAGAGAAAAGGAATAGGGGCTCTGCTAGTGGTGAGCAAACCCAAGTCTGTATAATTTCAGAACAAATCCTGGAATCCTTTTGCACATTAAAATATATTTCCCCTCCTCCTCCTCTTCCTCCTCCTCCTCCTCCTCCTCCTTCTTGGTGCTTTCCTCTGTTGAATAAATTTAGAACTGTTTGACATAGTACCATGGAAATGATAAATAACTCTGTCACAAAATCGTGACGGTGCCTGTCACAAAGCTTGAAATACACAAGAGTGGCAGTACAGCATCTAGCAAATTTCAGGTTCCTCACACCCCAAATCAAGCATAAACATGCGAGCTGGCAGCTCATCAAGCAGATAATATACCTCCTGGCTTCGTTTGTATAGCCCTTTGCGGGCTTCAGTTAGGCAGAACTATCTGAATAGCACTTTAAAAAAGAAGAAGTTAAAAGAGATGTGTGTTTTTAGTCAATTCCCAGTACACCCTTTGCCGTGCAATTGTTTGATCCAAAATGGCTATAAGAGGCAACTATACATATGAAAAGAACTGCTGAAGAAGCATTCTTGTACACAGAATCATAGAATTGCAGAGTTGGAACCAACCCTGAGGACCATCAAGTTCAACCCCCTGCAATGCAGGACTATGCAGCTGTTCCATACAGGGATCGAACCTGCAACCTTGGCGTCATCGGCACCATGATCTAACCAACTGAGCTATCCAGTACTCAACTCCTATCCCACTCCCTGCACATCTGTGCATACACACACATATAGGGGTGAATTTATTAAGGGTGGATTTAGATGACAATCACATGGTGGTCACATATTGTATTGTCAGGGATCAGGCCGAGGAAGAATGGTGGGAGCCACCCCCTCCCCCTGATCCTGATCCTGGATCTTCCCAAGAGCAGGAGGAAAATATAGATTTGGAACAGTGGCTTGCAGAGGGGCATTGTTCAGAAGGCAGAAGCTGGGAAATACTGGATGGGGGAACAGCTAGAAGAAGAAACATTGGGAGAGGAAGGGTTAACAGATTCACAGTCTCTGGACAGCATCCATCCCCCTTCTCCAAAGTTGTGGAGAGCTCAGAAAGTGTCAGAACTGAAAGTGCAGAGGTTACAAGCTCAGATTACAAAACAAAGGAGTGATGTAGATTAATAGGGACTGGGGCTGGGGAAGAGAAATTAATTGGGAGCACCGCCATTTCTAGGAGACTTGTTATTTTCTCTCTCATTCTGATTATTAAAGAATCTAACTGGTAAAATGTTCCTTTCATTTTATCTTATTTACTGCCATGGGGGGGAGGAAGCTGATGGTGACTGGGGTGTGCACTGCCATTTTAAAATTTCCAACCATGTGCTTCAGGGCTCAATGGGACATTGCTCTGGGATATGCTGGGAAATTTTAAATGGTGGCTCGTATTTGACTAGCATGGAGAGTCAGGACAAAAGACAGTGCTGGTGGGATCTGGTAGGGTGCTGGTACCCCAGCAGCTCCCTGAAAGGAAGAAACATTGACACTGGTCTTGACACAAGTCCCACCATTGACTCACCCTCGTGGCCCCTCACTGTTGTTGCTAGAAGGAAATTGAGCTGGGGGCAGAGATTTCTTGCACCCTCTAGCAAACAACAGCATCTATCTAGAAGGGGCTGGCAGCACTTGTTTCTGAGGTCCTTTGCACCCCACTTTCCATGTCTTTGGTACCACAGCTATCCTGCTTTATTAACTTCAAATGTGAATTTACCTGGGTGGAATCTACACACATATTTAAAAAATGCTGTGAAAATGCTTTTTGAAAAAACGTTTTGAAAAACACATTGAATTTGACGTAGCTCACTGGAGCCATCTAGTGTCAAATTTGTATATTGCACTTTATGACACATTTACAACGTTTTAATTGGAGCTGTACAGCTGAGTCCCTGGCCTCAACAATGAAGGAGTTAAGTGCAGCATACTCTATTTAAAAAGGAGGCCATACAGCTCTCAGGAGAACTTCACAATTAGATTCTAGGACAGTTTCTCACGGGTTGATAGCTTGGTATTCTGTGGTCCAAAAGAGGATTATTTGCCTAGCATTATGTGTCACAAAAAGGGACGCAGGTGGCGCTGTGGGTTAAAGCCTCAGCGCCTAGGGCTTGCTGATCGAAAGGTTGGCAGTTCGAATCCCTGCGGCGGGGTGCGCTCCCGCTGCTCGGTCCCAGCGCCTGCCAACCTAGCAGTTCGAAAGCACCTCCGGGTGCAAGTAGATAAATAGGGACCGCTTACCAGCGGGAAGGTAAACGGCGTTTCCGTGTGCGGCTCTGGCTCGCCAGAGCAGCGATGTCACGCTGGCCACGTGACCTGGAAGTGTCTCCGGACAGCGCTGGCCCCTGGCCTCTTAAGTGAGATGGGCGCACAACCCCAGAGTCTGTCAAGACTGGCCCGTACGGGCAGGGGTACCTTTACCTTTACCTTTACTATGTGTCACAAAAGCTCGTCCCCATCTGCTGCCAATGAACTGTTGCTATGATTACCTGTATTTGTTATTTTGGCTCAGCTTACTGCTTTCTCCACCCTATCTCATGCTCTCATATGAGGCTGAAAATTAGGGATCCCCCCCCCCCATGCTACAAAGCGGCGTACTCAAATAGCAGATGAAGGGAACCTCTGAAAGATACATCCATTAGAAGCGCATGACTGCTATATTGATCCCCTGTGCCACACACATACAAGGAAAATGAAGGATGAACTACTTAGTGTCTGGAATCGATTGAACTGAAACATAATTATACTTCGGCATAAACTGAGATAGGGAACTTTGGATGTTTGCTCTGTAAGTCATATCAATTTGAAAATTGTTGGAAAAGGCCGTACACCCATTACTAAATTTGTGCCACATCAGGTGGGACTTTCCAGATAGATGTAATAATGGGAAGATAAGGCCAGTGAGGCAGTAGATGTCGACTAAGGGTGTAAGAAGCCATCGTTTTCCATTCCACTCTGTATTTGTTGCAGGCAGCACTGTTTCCATTCTGCTGCAGTTCCATCTTCTGCTATGTAATTTACCTTGCTGTCTGCTGTGCTGAGGTCATTGTGTTATTCCACCCCATTCATTTCAGTGCAAAGGAAATGTAATAGAGATAGGTAAAAATGTAATAGAGATAGGTAAAAACGTAATCATGTATTGTTTGCAGCCTGAGAGCAACAACAGAAACAAACCCCAATCATCTTTTCTGGGTTGATTTATGTTCTGAACATGGGATGAATAAGCAGACACCAGCAATTTCTGCCCCGTGCTTCTAAAAACTGCAGATGAAAAGTACCATCTTGAGATGGCGGCAATTTGTCTTCAAACATGATGCTTGTTATGACACATGCATGCATCAGATGAAAATAAGAACATATGCTTCTAGTTCAGAAATACTGGCTCGGATTAAACTAAGTAGTTGCATAAGCAGAAGCCAGCACGGTGAGTCCTGTTAGTGCAATGGAACTTCCCCCTCATGTGACCCCCTCATACCCTCCTCAGATCTGCTCAGGAGGGGCAGGAGAACCCCCAGGAGTCTGCAGGAGGGAGAAAGGGACTATCATTTCATTTGGCAAGCAGAAATACTTGCACTGACTCAACAATGACCTTAGCATAACAATGAATTTCACCCATTGTTTTGACTCCAGTTAAGACTGGCAAATTCATTTATTAATCAACTCAAATGGCCATGATTAATTGCTTAAAATAGCTATAATCAAGTTGCAGTCCTATTCAGCACAGTACAGTAGTACCTCAGGTTAAGTACTTAATTCGTTCCGGAAGTCCGTTCTTAACCTGAAACTGTTCTTAACCTGAAGCACCACTTTAGCTAATGGGGCCTCCTGTTGCCGCCGCACCGTCAGAACCCGATTTCTGTTCTTATCCTGAAGCAAAGTTCTTAACCTGAAGCACTATTTCTGGGTTAGCAGAGTGTGTAACCTGAAGTGTATGTAACCTGAAGCGTATGTAACCTGAAGCGTATGCAACCTGAAGCGTATGTAACCCGAGGTACCACTGTATCTGAATCCTGGGAAGAAGCCATACATCGTGACAACTATTTAGATGGGTCATCTGCATGGGCAATATTGTGCCATCCTTACATATATCAACAGCTGCAAAGCCATAGATTCCCCACCCTTACTTTTGTCCATGATGATATTAGGGCAGACCTTCTCAACTGGCATGT
Source organism: Podarcis cretensis (assembly GCF_951804945.1). Lineage (NCBI taxonomy): Eukaryota > Metazoa > Chordata > Lepidosauria > Squamata > Lacertidae > Podarcis > Podarcis cretensis. Next base: position 122,061,339 of record NC_137170.1, read on the forward strand.
TGAGTTGAGTGAGGCTCTGTCCTATTGCAATAGCTATAATAAATGCTGGGTCCTTAAATCTGGATGTTGGACTTGAACATAGTTTCCTTGGTTCTGTGGTTTATTCAAAAAGTGGTTGATCCTCACCTGGGTAACGAACAAGGTGGTACAGAGGGGAATTCTTACCACAAGGACTCTGCTGCACTACATCTGAAGACCTAGAGTATTTATACCATTACAGTGGTACCTTGGGTTGAGAACTTACATAATTCGTTCTGGAGGTCCGTTCTTAATCTGAAACTGTTCTTAACCTGAGGTACCACTTTAGCTAATGGGGCCTCCTGCTGCTGCCGCACTGCCGCCACGCGATTTCTGTTCTCATTCTGAAGCAAAGTTCTTAACCCGAGGTACTATTTCTGGGTTAGCGGAGTCTGTAACCTGAAGCATTTGTAACCTGGGGTGTTTCTAACACGAGGTACCACTGTAGTTGGTTAAGGGAGCCGTGGACTATAAAAGGTTGAAAATCTCTGCTGTAAAGGAAGAATGCCGTAAGTCAGTTGGGTAAAAGGAGGAGGAGGAGGAGGTGGAGGAATACTCTGGAGACAGAGGGGAATTGATCCCAGAGAAGGCAAACTGAAAAAACTGAGGGTTTTGTTGTTGTTGTTTTTTGTAATATATAAATGTGAGAAGGTTATCAAAGCAGAAAGAAAGGCTGGAGGCCTACACATATGAAAGTGATGCCACAGATAACCAAAATCTCTCCAGGAGATGGCAACCAGGAGGAACATATTAATATTAAAGGCAACAGGGCTTGCCCATGAGATAAAAACTATTCAGAATGCAGGCTTATTAAACCTGAAGATAGGTACCGCTGTATCTCTAAGTTCTGGATCCCTAGTAGATTGGCTGAGGTCTAGTTAAGGGTTGGGGAACCTCTGGTCCTCTAGATGTTGTTGGAAACCAATTCCCAGCAGCTCCAGCGGGTGGTCAGGAATTGTGCAACTTATGGTTCAACAACTTCTGGAGCTCTCATACGAGTGCGTGCATGAGTCATGAGATTATTAGCTGCAATGTGTGGCTAGTTACTACGGATGAACAGCTTTGCATTTAGGTGTACCTGCCTTCAGGCAGATAATAAAAACAGCCCATAAATCCTGCAGAAGCTACCAGCTCCTTGCATCATAAATTATCTCAGTCATTTGGGGTCATTTGGCAGACAGAATCATGTGGTGAGTCAAAGCAGGCCTAAGTAGTCCAAGGCAGCAAACGATGTACAGAAATAAAACTTCAGGTATATCCAAGCTGACTACTTGAGAGGGACTTTTAAATTTTATATTTCAAGGAAGGTGAGTGCCTGTCATTTATTTCCATAGCCGCTAAGTATCTAAGAGGACATCAGGTGTGTTCAAATGTCAGTCTGATGAGTGATTGCTCTCAGATAAAGCCACTAGCCTTCACCTTCTGCGATACAGTGTACTGAGGGGAAATAATAATAATAATAATAATAATAATAATAATAATAATTTTTTTATACCCCACCCATCTGGCTGTGTTTCCCCAGCCTCTCTGGGTGGCTTCCAACAAAGTATTAAAATACAGAGAAGCATCCACCCTTTAATTATTGTAATAACTCCTTCATAATTTCTTTGGTCATATTGGGCTTGGATTGAAAGTTCCAAGCCCAACTACTATCTTGCAAATTTCTAATATTAGAAGCTTCAAGTTACCAGAAAGGAGATTTCAAAAAAAATCAGGAAGGACTTCCTGACAATAAAAGCTGTTTGACAGTGGAACGACTTCCTTGGGAGGTGACGGACTCTCCTTTCTTGAAGGCTTCTAAGCAGAGGTTGGATGGCCATCTGCCATAGATGCATAGACTCTACAATTCTACAATTCTATGAAGCAAAAACAAGGCTGCAATCCTATGTTCATTTACCTGGGAGTAAAACCTTACAGAAATAAATAGAATTTACTCCTGAGTAGACATCTGGTGCTCCTGCTGGTCCATTTGCACCAACACCACCCCCTCTGCTGCTCCACACCTCCTGGCAAGCTGCAGCTAGCTGACCAGCTGGAGGTCAGATGATCAGCAGCCACCCGCCATGTTATCCACCCACCGCTGGCCTGGTGGCCTGGTGTGCAGATTCAAAGCTGAGCATAAATGCTGCGTAGGTAGAATTTTATATTCACCTCAATGAAGGGCACAGGTAGAATTTTGTATTCACCTCCTCAATGAAGAGGGGTTTTCGTGATGCATTCGAAATCAACCAAAATGTTCATTAGCCTTCCACACCCTTTGCTTCTCAAGCGTTCCCACCTGCAGCGATGTCAAACTACAAAACCAGGCCTAAGGCACTCGCCTCACATTTAAAACATGGTCAAGTGACTGTGAGGAGAATATCAGCGGCAGAACTGTCAATGGCCACTCAACCGAAAGTATAAAAAGAAAAGTGGACTGTAACTTTGCCAGAGGCACAAGTAGAGAGCTCAGTGAAATCCAGAGTACATCTTACTCTTTATTCTCTTACCTTCCTGACCTGCTGTGGTAAAGAGAAGGAAACCCTAACTCCCAAATTATCTGAATTTGTCACATTTAGAGGTCATTACAAGTAAATGAAAAACCTAGGCAAATCTGAATATTCATCAGAATTTGCAATTGCTGAAAGGGTTTTAGGTGCTCCCCAGCCTTAGGACATTTTTGGTGCATTGTAACATACCATCGCTGAGAAATTTTTGCTCACCAATAAGCTGGTCCACAGTAGGACATGCACGTAATGACTGCCAAATCACATTAATTCCGATGTTATTGCTGCATACATGCCCCCATAGGAGGTTTGCAACCGAAGAGTTACTTCAGTGGCTAAGAAAAAAACATGCCATTTGAAATTCTATGCACACAGAGAGAAAAGTATATTTCACACCAATCCCATATTCTAGAGTTGGCGCCCCGAAGGTTGTTGAGCTTCCCCCCCCCCCAAAAAAAAATGCCCCAAAACATGATGTTTCTTTTCTTTTCTTTTCTTTTTCATATTATTTTATTAATTTTCCAAAGATGACAAAAAATAGAAACAACAACACATATTCAAACATAGAAAAAAAGAAAATGAAAAATAAGAAAATAGAAATAAAGTTGACTTCCCCCTATTCCCTTCCCTGGTTCCATTGTTTATCATCATACCGCATGTCCATTTTAAATTATAAAATCATTAAAATTACTTATTGTCCAGTCATAATATCTTTACAAGTATTTTAAAAATCCTGCTAATGTACAATCCTGTGTGCATTGTTTCTGTATATATGCAATAAAGTCCTTCCAATCTTCTTTAAATTCATTGTCATCTCTTCCTCTTAATTTCAAAGTCAATTTTGCCATTTCAGCATATTCCATTAATTTCACTTGCCAGTCTTCTTTAGATAGGACACCTTCTCCTTTCCAATATTGTGCTAATAGTATTGGTGCGGCTGTCGCTGCATACTTAAATAAGTCTTTCGAAACGTGATTTTTCAATTGACTTGCCTAAGATCCAGGACAAATTCACCTCCGGGTGTCAATTCTGCCTTTGAAATCTCAGGAAGGTAGCCCTCCTTCTTTGGCGATCACTCGTAGCTGAGTAAGATTGTCACGGTTTTAACAATGAGTCCGTAAGTGACTGTGGAGGCCAATTCTGGATCCACACGTCCTACCACAGTGGGGACATTGATTTCTGGGTGGGAGTTGATCACGGTGTGGATTTGCTAAGCGTGCCTTCCTCTTGGCACGTTTCTCCCTTTCGTCCTGAGTTCGAGCGTCTTCAAAGCCCATGACACCTTTGGTAAAGGCTGCTCTCCAATTGGAGCACTCGCAGGCCAGTATTTCCCAGTTGCCAGTGTTATAGCACATTTTTTTTAGATTTGCCTTGAGAGAGTCTTTTTACAGAGTTTCCTGTTTGGCCTGGGAAATGATTCAGTTTTGTGGCTCATTGTAGGTGCTGCCTCTCTCATTAAGCATGCAAACGAGATCTTCCAACTCATCCTTGTCATTGTGAGCTTATCCATTGGGAACCTATTTGGCTGTTAATTATACTGACCAATTCCAGTGGTTATTATAGCATCAAACTAGGACTTGGGGGACCAAGGTTCAAATCCTCACTGGGCCATGAAGCTCACTGGGTGACCTTGGGCCAGTCACTGCCTCTCAGCCTAACCTACCTCACAGGGTTGTTGTGGGGGTTAAATGAGGAGGGGAGAACCATGTACACCATCATAGAACTCTTGGCAGAAAAAGATGGGTCACAAAAGCAATAAGATGATTCATTATGTCTTGGGGATCTTCTCTTCTTTGGCAATCACTCGTAGCAGAGTAAGATTAACAGCAGACTTTAAAGGAGAGATTATGAAAATGTTTGCAGAGATCAATTCCAATATTAAGCATAGTGAAAAAAATATAGAAGCAAAATTAGAGCAAATGGACAAGAGAATGGGCCAAATGGACAAAAAAAATGATGTTACAGTTAATGAACTGAAAGGGCAATTGAAGGATGTGAGTAAGAGGACATAGAATTTGGAAGAGGGGTTGAAAAAGACAAGATTGGAAATGAGGGAAGTAAAGAAGGAGGAAGAAAAAATAAGGACGGGAATGTCGGAAATTAATAAAACACAAGAGGAAGTCTGAGATGCGATTTCTATGAACAAACTCAGGCAGAGAGAAGTGAATTTAAGATTGAGGATGGTTCCAGAGGTGCAAGGAGAAAATATTAAAGAGAAGTTAATAAAAGAGATTGCACAATGGATGGAGATGAATGTAGATGAGTTGGCAAGATTGGTGCAAAGTGCTTTTCGAATGAAGATAAGATTGGCTAAGGCAAGAAAATTTCCAGGGGACTGCCTGATTACCTTTAAGGACAGAGAGATGAGAAATTTGATACTCCAGAAAAATAGAGAGAACAGGCTGAACATTGAAGGAAACTACATAATCATTTTTAAAGACATCCCGATCAGGCTACTTAAACGGAGAGACCCATATAAACCAACAGTTCAGATTTTAAGGAAGAATAATATAGAATTCAGATGGGAATACCCGGAAGGAATTTCTTTTATTTACAAAAGATAGACTCACGAGTCTGGAAGAAATAGGAAAATTTTTAAGAAAATATAAAGAGCTGCAAAGTGATGAGGAAGAAACAAGAGAAGTGGAACCAGGAATGGAGGTGGCAGGAGGAGTGGACCCGGATGAACAAGAGGAAGAAAGAAAGAGGGAAGAAGAAGAGAAAGAAGAAGAAGAAGAAGAGGTAGACAAATTATAAAATTTGTAATAAAGAAGGAAATGAGAAGCACCCTACTTGTACCACTGAAAGAAGTTGTAAACAATATCTTGAAGAATAGGGAAATACCGGAAACTTGGAAAGAAGCCTTTATTACACTTATCCCAAAACAAGAATCGGACTTAACGCAAGTTAAAAATTATAGGCCTATTTCGCTGTTGAACACTGATTACAAAATCTTTGCAAGTATATTAGCAAAGAGAATGAAAAAAGTACTGCAAGACCTTATACATAAGGATCAGGCGGGTTTCCTTCCTGGCAGACAGATGAAAAATAATATAATAAATATAATAAATATAATAGAATATCCGAATGCCAGGAATGAGAAACAAGCCATGTTAATCTTTGTGGATGCGGAAAAGGCCTTTGACAATATATCATGGAACTTTATGTTAAAAAATTTGGAACATATGGACGTAGGTACGGAATTTTTTAATGGAATAAAGGCAATATATACAGAGCAAAAAGCGAAGTTGATAGTAAACAATTATACAAAGGAAGACATTAAAATAGCAAAGGGTACAAGACAAGGATGCCCATTATCACCATTATTATTCATCTTGGTCTGGAGGTTCTGCTAAAATCAATAAGAAAAAATGAAGAAATAAAAGGGGTGTCTGTAGGGAAAAATGAGTATAAAGTCAAAGCATTTGCAGACGATCTTGTAATGATGGTAGAAGAGCCAGCGGGAAGTGTTAAAAGAATCCTAGAAGAAATAGAACAATTTGGTCAAGTTGCAGGTTTTTATTTAAACAAGAGAAAGACCAAAATTATTGCAAAAAATATGAACCAAGAATTAATAGAGGAAATGCAACAAAGTATAGGGCTGGAAGTGGTGAACAAAGTGAAATATTTAGGAGTATGGTTAACCCCCAAGAATACTGATTTGTTTCAAAACAACTATGTACCTGTTTGGAATGGGATAAAAAGGGATCTGGAGGTGTGGGGAAGATTGAAGCTATCTTTTTGGGGAAGGATATCTATGATAAAGATGAGTGTGCTGCCAAGGATGTTATTTCTATTCCAATCACTGCCGATAATTAAAGGGGCATCAATTTTCAAAGAATGGAAAAAATAGTTTCAAGATACATCTGGCAGGGCAAGAAGCCAAGGATTCAGTTTAAGTTATTAACGAGAGAAAGAGGTAGCTTTGCCCTGCCAGACTTGAAACTATATTATGAAGCATCATGCCTCTGTTGGTTAAAGGAATGGATTAAATTAGTGAATTGAAAGTTGTTAGATTTAGAAGGATTTGATAATAGATTCGGGTGGCATGCATATCTGTGGTATGAGAAGAAAAAAATTCATAAAGGATTTGAAAACCACATCTTCCAAAGATCATTGATAGAGGTGTGGGAGAGGTATAAAAATTTGTTGGAACCAAGACTCCCCCATCGGCTTTCACCATTGGAAGTGATGAGTGTGAAAAAGATAAACATGAGGGGGAGGTGGATAACTTATGGAGAATTGATAGTAAGAGAGGGGGGGAAATGGAAAATGAAGACTTATGAAGAGGTGAAAGAATTTGTTTATGATTGGTTGCACTACTACCAGATTAGTGAAATGTTTAAAAAAGACTGTAAAATGTGTGGATATGAAGGAAAAGAATCAAAATTTCAAAAAGAGGTATTGAATAATGAGTATAAAAAATTGTCTAAAATGTATAGAATGCTGTTGGAATGGCATACAAAAGATGAAGAGGTGAAATCAGTAATGATACATTGGGCCAGAGACTTTGGTTATAATATACAATATGATGATTGGATGAAATTATGGAATGAAAGGTTAAAATTTACGGCGTGTACCGCGTTGAAGGAAAATGTAATGAAAATGGTATATAGATGGTACATAACGCCAATAAAATTGGCTAAAATGTATAAAACATGTAACAAGTGTTGGAAATGTAAAGAAAAAGAGGGAACTTTCTATCATATGTGGTGGGAATGCAAAAAAGGTGAAAGGCTTCTGGGAAACGATATATAAGGAATTGAAAAAGATGTTGAGATATACATTTGTTAGAAAACCAGAAGCCTTCTTACTAGGATTGGTAGGTAATGAAATTAATAGAAAAGATTGTAAACTTTTCCAATACGTTGTAACAGCTGCAAGAATACTTCTGGCGCAAAGATGGAAGCAGGAAGAAATTCCAACTGTGGAAGAATGGAGAATGAAACTGACTGAATATGCGGAATTGGATAAACTGACTGGGAAGATTTGATATCAGAAAGACCAAAAGTTTATCGAGGACTGGGGGAAATTTACAGATTATCTGAAAAGCATATGTGATGCACAGACAACGCTTGTTGGTTTTGAAGAGTCTCTGTGAAAAATTAAGAAATATTGTAAAAAAGAAAGTAGGAGAAAGGAAGGGGAATGGTTAAAAGCAATAATAAATTCAGAAATGCGTTAACAATAGAAATTTTAACGAAAGATTGGCAGAGAAACTGAGGGAAGTCAAAAATTGATGAATGTGAGAGTGAGTTGATTGTATAAAAATGTTTGGAAAATGAATAAAAAATTATTATATAAAAAAAGATTGCCTTCCATGAACACTCTCTTAATGGTTTGTTTGTAAGTGACTGTGGAGGCCAATTCTGGATCAACACGTCCTTCCACAGTGGGGACATAGGTTTCCGGGCAGGAGTTGATCACAGTGAGGGTTTGCCAAGCATGCCTTCCTCTTAGCACATTTCTCCCTTTCATCCTGAGTTTGAGCATCTTCAAAGTCCACGACACCTTTGGTAAAGGCTGTTCTCCAATTGGAGCATTTGCAGGGCAGTGTTTCCCAGTTGTCGGTGTTTATACTACATTTTTAAAGATTTGCCTTGAGAGAGTCTTTAAACCTCTTTTGTTGACCACCAGCATTATGCTTTCCATTTTTAAGTTTGGAATAGAGTAGTTGCTTTGGATCATAAGGCATCCGCACAACATGACCACTCCAACGAAGCATATCCAGAGTCGGAACACGCCCGCTTCAGTCGAGTTGGGAGAATGGCATCAGAATTTCGATGAAAAAGTACAGAATTACATGAGCAGGAAGTGGAGAACTTTTGCTTTTAATGCCAGCTGCAGAAGCAACACCATTCAAAATGAATGCTGAGGGCATGCCATCCAAGTTTTGTTAGTGAGCATCTGATTCCAGAACAATAGAGTCACGAAGCCTTTCTATAGTTGGGGGTGGTGTTGGAGGGAGTGCATATGCTATGCACAGTAAAATGGAAGGACTTTGTTGGCAGGCGGGGAGCATTAAATACAGTGCTGTAAATGAAGAACAAGCGCATATGCTGCTCACTCCTAGGATTACTTTTGGCTCCGGGAAGCTCTTGTAACTCAGGATACCCTCAGAGCAACAGGAATCCTTGGCAGGAGACAAAGGATATGTGCCCATTAACGAACACTCAGGGGGGAACATGGTGTTCGTGGATTCTTAAGTGAATTTCCACAACAATGCAACTGTGGAGAGAAGGAAAAGATCGGGTTGATGAAATGCGGCCTAGTGGAGAAAGAGTAGCAAAGTTCTAAGAATTCTACCTCAGTCATTTGCACTTCATTTGTTGCCTCGGGCAAACTGCATACATGAATGCACTTGGAACAGAAGCCGTGGGCCTCCAATTGTTGCTAGACTCCAACTCCCAGGCCAGTAGCGGGTGAGGCATTCCTTGCAAGCAGAAACTGCTACCCTTGTGGTTCGTGCCGCCTGAGGCAGTCACTTCACCTTGCCTCCTTGGTGGGTCGATCTTCAGTGCCCTCAGAAGTTCCACTCAGAAGCCCTGTACAAAGAAATCTAGAAATGTACAAGAAATCTAGAAATGAACCTTGTAAAGGGTGGATTAGGATCGGGCGCGCTGGCCCCGTCTCTGCACAGTTAAGATCCTATCAGTAAAGGGTTCTGCATCTAAATAGTATGTAGACCAATGGCAGGGATACTGTGGCCTTCCAGATGGACTCCATCAGTCCCAGACCTGGACCAGTGTTCAGAAAAGATGGGAACTGTTGTTCAGAAATATCAGGAGGGCCATAGGTCTGTCACCCTTGATCTTGGCCTTCAGTCTTGAAAGGTTATAAATTGCACACATGTAGCGGGCCCAATGCAAAGGAATGCATAGAGACTGGGGCTGAAGACATGGGGCAATCCTAAAGCCCTCTTTGCAAAACATCACTTCTTTACACTGGGCAATGGATATAGGACACAATCTAGATATAAACCTCTGGGAGAAACTCTGGAAGAATTACTTGAAATTCACCACATGTTATACATTGAAAGAAAATCATATGAAAATGATTCATAGATAGTATCTAACTCCAAGTAGGTTGGCAAAGATGTATAAAGCAGAATCAGATACATGTTTTGAAATGTAAGGAAAAATGGAGGGAACCATTCTTCATACGTGGCGGACATGTAAAAAGGTTAAAGTATATTGGGAAATGATTTATAATGAGTTGAAGAACATGTTTAAAATAAGGAATAGTTCAGAAAGAAGTCCCTAGGTGTCAGAAAAAAACTATTTATGTATGTGACAACGGCAGCTTGGGTTTCGTTAGCCCCAAAACGTAAAGTGAGAGAGGTTCCAGGGAAGGAAGACTGGCAACTTAAGATGTTAGAATATGCAGAACTAGCAGTTTAACATATAGAATCAGAGGTCAAGAAGAACAGGTATTTAAAAAAGAGTGGAAAGTATTTGCGGAGTACATGGAAAACATTGGCAGCATTAAGATAAAATCAACAGTGTGATTTTTATTTGAGTTTTGTAAGAGTGGAGAACTTATTTATTTATTTATTTATTTATTTTATTTATATAATGCCCTATACCCGTAGGTCTCAGGGTGGTTCACAGAACAAAATCAGAATACAAAACCACAAATATATATAATCAAAATAAAAGCAACAACCCAATAACTTCCCCCAAAGCCACATTTTAAAAGGGAATAGGATGTTCTAATAAAAATGGCTATAGTAAAATATGCAGGAATGACAGATAACTAAAATGAAACTTGGAAGGAGAAGGAAGGAAGTCATTAGATATATAATATTATGTAAAATGTTTATTCTGAGATGTAAAATTGAAAGCTCAATAAAAAGCATTCATATACAAAATCACTTATTTAGGAATGTCTTCACTTCTTTATAAAGTTGACAGCCTCACTGTTGTGAGCATTTTGCCATTTGAAACCAGGTTGCTTCTTTGTGCTAGGGTTATAAAAAAGTGTAACTCAGCTCTCTCAGAGACTCCCACCATGCTAAAGATGCCTGCACATACCACACACCAAAAGGACAATAACAGCAACAAGATAGCCAGTGGAGTTTTATATCTCACGGGGAATCGTGCTGCTGGATGACATTTTTAAACGAAGCTTGACAGATTTATTAGACATATGAAAGGCAGCGCTGCATCCAGAAGGAAATTTGCATCCGCAAATATCAATCCACACCTGTTAAGGACAGAGAGGGAGGGTTCGGCGGAATGCTATTTGAACAGTCTGCTCTGAAATGGATGTGCCAATAATACTCAGGGGGAAATGAGCATCGTGCGCCCAACATGTCCATAAAGGCATCAGAATGACAGCGGGGAAGATTTAGAGGCAGGGTTGTGTAAGCACTTTCAATTAGTGCAGCTGTAAGATTTCATATCTAACGTCGGACTTCAAACACAGCTTCCTGCCACACACACACGCCAGGTACCTCTGACAGAGCATCAATTTTCACTAAGACAATAACACTGGCTGGCATGTTAAGCAAGGCACGACAGATTTATCAGCCATATGAAAAAGAGTGCATTTTTACAGCTGAGAATTTGACCTGAGGCACTGTTTTATTGTCAATAGAAAGCAGCAACTTCTGGAGCCATTGGACTGGCGATATGAAACAAAATAAATAATCAAAGAGCATGTGGCTGCTGGCAAGCGTTATCCCAGCCACTTTGCCCTTCTCCCAGCAATCCATATTTTCATACAGCGAGAACCTCTTGCCCTCTGAGCGAAGTCCTGATGAGTAATCGCTAGTGCTCATAATCTTCTGCGAGGCATCTTAGGAGTTAAGAGAGCCATTGGAAAAAAGTCCCACAGTTAAGTCACCCATGAATTTGGCAAGATCAACCACTCACTGATCTGATGGGGAGATCGCAGGAGCGGGGAGAAAGACATTCTTCTTGGTAGACATCAGGCGGTGGCGGTAGAGAGACAGAGGTAAAGGTAAAGGACCCCTGGACGGTTAAGTCCAGTCAAAGGCGACTATGGGGTTGGGGTGCTCATCTCCCTTTCAGGCTGAGGGAGCTGGCATTTGTCCACAGACAGATTCCAGGTCATGTGGCCAGCAGGACTAAACCGCTTCTGGCACAACGGAACACCATGCCAGAAACCAGAGTGCATGGAAATGCTGTTTACCTTCCTGCCGCAGTGGTACCTATTTATCTACTTGCACTGGTGTGCTTTCAAACTGCTAGGTTGGCAGGAGCTGAGACAGAGCAAAGGGAGCTCACTCCGTTGCAGGGATTCGAGCTGCCGACCTTCTGATCAGCAAGCCCAAGAGGCTCAGTGGTTTAGACCAAAGCGCCACCCGTGTCCCTGTTAGAGGCAGAGGACATCTCAAGTACTGGAAAAGTCTGTGTTCACTGACTGGCCAGGATGGCTTCTAGCCAGCCAGCAACTGTGCCCATAGCTCCTGACAGTCTTCCCAATTCTGCTGTACCTGGTGATCATTAGCAAGGATTGACTATCTCCTCCTCCTGCTGCACAGCTCAACTGCCCTGCAGCAAAAGTGGGAGGTCTTCATAAGAGAACCACATGATGTTAAGTTGTTACATTCATGGGCAATTCCTAAGAGCAATTAGCATCAAAGGATGCTGGCCAAATGAATCAATGAAACAACTGCTCTTGCAGCACTGTCAACTGGGATCGCAAGGGACATTTCAGTGCCATACCCAGAGACCACCACACACAGTTTTAGTCACACAGCTCCAGGAATCAGAGCCCCTCTAAAGAGATGTGATATTCCAGGGCATATATTAACTCTGTCACTTTACTGTATTCATTCCCACCCCACCCCCATTTTATTTTATCAGAGAATGGCATTGCAAAATTTGGAGAACTGTGTATTACAAAGGAGACCTGCATTTTGGTTTGCCTATGGTTTGGAGATGTGCTAATTTGATGTTCTCGTTGAAATGCTAACCAAAGTGAATTTCTCCCTTATCCACACCCTTAAGTTCTAGCTGGGGTTTGATTTTTCCGAGGCACAGCATTTGAAAATTTCAATTCAATAAAAATGCAGAACATTCAATAATAATAATAATAATAATAATAATAATAATAATAATAATAATTTATTTGTACCCCGCCCATCTGACTGGGTTGCCCCAGCCACTCTGAGCAACTTCCAACATATATAAATCTACAAGTTATACAATCTCTTCTCTAAAAAAAATAAAAATTAGATTCTTGCAACCTTGATGTAACCAACGTTTATGTCCAAAGCCATTTGTTGGAAGGAAAACTGTCCACTTGGAAAAGATCTAAGCAACTGCAGTAGAAATAACAAAATGGAAGTCATCTACTAAATTTAATTTATCATTAAGCAAAGGTTTCAGTCAGAAGTTTGATTCAGTGCTTTTCCCTGACCTTGAAACACACACATCACTTGCCTCAGATGAGAGGATGCTCATGTTTCTTTTTAATGCTGAACTTCAAAGAATCAGATTAGCTTTTCTTTTTTTAAAAAAAGCAACAACTACTAAGCCTTCAAAAAAATGACCAGCTTGATATAAGAAGTGCATTAATCGAACAGGCTGACACAACATGAAATGCAAACAAAACACCACTGCCAACAGAAGCAGCATTAATATGTGTGCATGTAAGTATATCTAGGATCACTGCAGATGGTGACAGCAGTCACGAAATTTAAAGACGCCTGCTTCTTGGGAGAAAAGCGATGACAAACCTAGACAGCATCTTAAAAAGCAGAGACATCACCTTGCTGACAAAGGTCCGTATAGTAAAAGCTATGGTTTTCCCAGTAGTGATGTATGGAAGTGAGAGCTGGACCATAAAGAAGGCCGATCGCCGAATAATTGATGCTTTTGAATTGTGGTGCTGGAGGAGACTCTTGAGAGTCCCATGGACTGCAAGAAGATCAAACCTATCCATTCTGAAGGAAATCAGCCCTGAGTGTCACTGGAAGGACAGATCCTGAAGCTGAGGCTCCAGTACTTTGGCTACCTCATGAGAAGAGAAGACTCCCTGGAAAAGACCCTGATGTTGGGAAAGATGGAAGGCACAAGGAGAAGGGGACGGCAGAGCACAAGATGGTTGGACAGTGTTCTCAAAGCTACTAACATGCATTTGACCAAACTGCGGGAGGCAGTGGAAGACAGGAGTGCCTGGCATGCTCTGGTCCATGGGGTCACAAAGAGTCGGACACAACTAAATGACTAAACAACAACAACAACAAGTATATCTATGGAGGACATATTCTATTTGTAGATCTTGGCCCCATCCCAATGAGTTTTAGACACACTTGAAAGCTTGTGCGCACAAATTAAGATTTTTGTGCTTCTTTTCTTCCATTTGCAACTCTTCATATCATGTGGTCACCTGCTTCTAAAGTGACCCTGGGTTTTTGGAGAGTGTGTTGCAAGAAGTTTGTGGGGAAAGTGAGAGGGATCACCGTGAGCGCTTACTTGAAGGTGGAGCTCACATTCTGGCAATTGTACCTGGTCAGAGACAGGGAATTCTGGGCCCACCAAGAATTTTGCAAGCAAGCTTATTCCACGGGGGCTTGTTGTAAAGCCACACATTTGCATCTTATAGGAGTCTCAAGCCTTTTCAATTGGTTTTTTTGCAGCATGATTCTCTATGTAAAACCAGGCGTTTCAACAAAATGTTACCATAGTAGGAGGGGGGGCCTGTAAATGAGCGTGTGTGAAGGACAAGTGCTTGTGTGAATGTGTGTGCCACCACTTTGCAAAAAAAAAACAAAAAAAAAAAACCCACAACCCAGTTTTGCCCAATCCACTTGTGATTTATAGCAATGTGCCAAGCACACTACCCAGCCAATTCTGTAAAATGAGAAATAAATGTGCCTGTTTCTTTGAACTGTATCAGTCCCTTCGTTGGAGGATATTGGTTTGGCATCCCAAAGTGTTTTGCAGATAAATCACAATCTTTCCGCATGGCAAGATGGAAAAGTGTGAAGTGGGGCCAAGGGAGAGGAAAAATAAAAAAACCAAAAAGGCGCTATTCATCAGACTTCAAGCTAGGAAATGGCAATGTGAAGAGATAAAGTACTTGAGAGTCACCTTTATGATCTGAGGTGAACTCAGACATAAGCCTTTTTGCTAGAACTTGGAGAGCTCAGAAAAATCCTCCAGACAAGTACTTTATAAAATAAATCCCACTTGTCCAAATTCCCTTTTCTAAGTGAACTGTATGTGGCTCCCTTTCTTCAACTGCTTCCCTTCTCTGCAGACTCCCACCCTATTCTAAAAGACAGTTGTAGCTTCTGAAGTAGCCGATAGCTGGAAGCCATTAATTTAAGCTCATTCACGTTGTAAGAAACCCAACATAGATGGAATAGGTATCCATAGTAATAATGTATTCTTTAAAAGTCACACTTTCCCCCACTATATTACTCACACCCACCCCAAGGATGCTAAATGAGAGCTCTCTCTCTCTCTCTCTCTCTCTCTCTCTCTCTCCCCTCCCCCTCCCTCCTTCCCTCCCTTCCTCCCTCTCTCTCTCTGTAACCAGGCAGAGGGCCTTCTTGGTAGTGGCGCCAACCCTGTGGAACGCCCTCCCATCAGATGTCAAGGAAATAAACAACTATCTGACTTTTAGAAGACATCTGAAAGCAGCCCTGTTTAGGGAAATTTTTAATGTTTGATGTTTTATTGTGTTTTTAATATTTTGTTGGGAGCCACCCAGAGTGGCTGAGGAAAAAATATAATAATAATAATAATAATAATAATAATAATAATAATAATGTAAGGGGAGGTGTTAGTTTGAGAGTTTTATCTAGTGTATTCAAGCCTCCAGCTGGGGAAAGGTTCTACAAGATTTTAGAATTTTTTTAGAAATAGCCTTTTCACATATCTGCTATTCAGGGTGTTCTCATGCTAGAGTTAATCTGGCATCATTTGTCTGTAACTGTTGACTTTCTTGTGTGACATTTTACTCCAAGTTCATGCAAGTTCAGCCACTGCATGGTCCTGGGGTGCCTTGAATGTGTGAAAGAGCCATCATAAGCAATTGCTCAGGGCTACAGATGCCTCACATAATCTCAGTTAGGTAGATCCATAGCTAGTCATGCTTGGAACAGACTCGTTGAAGTCAATGGCTAACTTAAATCCCAGTGATTTTAAGGGGCTTCCTCCAAGCATGAACTAAATATGGCTCCAATCCAATGTTTTCATTTGAATGCTCAGTGGAGAGTCACTCTAAGAAAGAAACTGTCATGTGCCAATCCACCCTACTGTTTGCAGGCTTGCCATATTTCAAGAAGTAAAAATCTGGACACAAAAAGTTAAAATTGTTGAGGTTTTTTTTTGGGAACATTTCAAAAACTCAGACATTTTGCCGATTTCCCGAAATTCGCCCCAGATTCATTGGAATCCTGGACATGTCTGGGGTAATCTATGGCAACCCTAACATTGAGGGCAACAAGACTTTCTGCATAATTTTTGATACAAACTCCTACTGAAAAAAAAATTGGCTCAGTGGTGCTCTACATTTACGGCACCTGGCACTGGAACGGGGTCTAATTTGTGAACACAATCATAATTTTATTATTTATACCCCACCCATCTGGCTGGGTTTCACAAGGCACAAGGTGAACTCACCATATCTAGGTAAAGGTAAATGACCCCTGGACAGTTGAGTTCAGTCAAAGGCGACTATGGGGTTGCGGTGCTCATCTTGCTTTCAGGCCAAAGGAGCCGGCATTTGTCCACAGACAGATTTCCGGGTCATGTGGCCACCAGGACTAAACCGCTTCTGCCACAACAGAACACTGTGATGGAAACCAGAGCGCACGGAAACGCTGTTTACCTTCCCGCCACAGCGGTACCTATTTATCTACTTGCACTGGCATGCTTTTGAACTGCTAGGTTGGCAGAAGCTGGGACAGAGCAGCGGGAGCTCACCCCATCCCGTGCGGATTATGTTAGGCCAGTTAAGGTAGCTGTTCCTTCACCACAAAGCTTAGCCAACTTACAACTTGGCCCATTATTTACGACTTCACTTAGCATGTTTCTGTTCATGCAGGAAGCATGGGCTGAGAGTTGCACTTACAGCAAAGCCGTCTCAACTAGGGCCAGGGCCTTTTCAGTACTGGCTCTGACTTGCTGGAACGCTCTATCACAAGAGACTAGGGCCCTGCGGGACTTGACATCTTTCCGCGGGGCCTGCAAGACAGAGCTGTTCCGCCTGGCCTTTGGCTTGGACTCAGTCTGACCCTTATGTTTTTCCCTCCCCTTATGGTTTTGCTCTATGGGCTACTTTTAAAATGAGGCTGCATTTTAAATTGCATTTTAACCTGTATTTTAAATTGGTTCCCCCCCCCCCATTATGTTTTTATTGTAATTTTACTGGTGTTAGCCGCCCTGAGCCCGGGGAGGATGGGGTGTTATTATTATTATTATTATTATTATTAATAATAATAATAATAATAATCTTGGAGCAAAACTGGCCATGTGCAGAAGTGAGCCCACATGCTTATGTGGCCAATTTGTTCATGGGACTCCCTCCTAAATCAAAGCCAATTTTGCTCCTCGCATGGTCAATGGTAGGTAGCATTTCACACTAGCTGCAACAACAGCCAGTGTCAGGCTTTATTCTCATATCCCTCGAAGCCCATAGCAACCAAGCTGGAAATGTCCTCTGGTTTCCAAGATTGTTGGTTGTGTTCATATGCAGCATAGCCAAGTCAGCCTTGATATACATAATAAGCAGGTCCAAATAATTAAAAAACTAAACAGGCCATACCCACAATCTAAAGTTAAAAAGACAAGAAGCATATGCAGCAAAAACTGACTCTCTCCAAAGACCTTTGCTGAACCCACACAGGACAGAGTGGCAGAATCAGGCAAGGGTTGGGATTTGGTGTGGGGCAGTGGAGTGTTTTCCTATATCTTCTCCACACAATATCCCCCAATGAAAGAGAGAGATGTCAAACACGTGGTTTTCCTAAGAATCTCAGTCATACAACGTCCAGAGTTTGCTATCTCAGGGTGTGTGTGTGTGTGTGTGTGTGTGTGTGTGTGTGAATTTTCTGTTTTACAATTTAGAATATTCATTTAACAACCTTAAAATATCAGTGGCTTCCCTTCTCTTTCTATGGTTCACTTTGCATAACATAAATCCCAGCTTATTTTATACAAACTAAACCATTCAGTACAGTGGTACCTCAGGTTACAGACACTTCAGGTTACAGACTCTGCTAACCCAGAAATATTACCTCGGGTTAAGAACTTTACCTCAGGATGAGAACAGAAATCGCTCAGCGGCGGTGCGGCAGCAGCAGGAGGCCCCATTAGCTAAAGTGGTACCTCAGGTTAAGAACAGTTTCAGGTTAAGAACGGACCTCCAGAACGAATTAAGTTCTTAACCTGAGGTACCACTGTATTCCATTATTACATCCATCAATACTTATTTACACTGTTGAATTTACATTAATGCTGCCAACTTTTTCAAGTGTACACAATCCCATCCCCATATATTCAATAAACAATTTCCAATCTTCTTTAAACATATGTTCTTCTTGTTCTCTTATTCTATATGTTAGGTCCGCAAGTTGTGCATATTCCATCAGTTTAAGTTGCCATTCTTCTTTAGTTGGGACCTCGCTCGTTTTCCATTTTGGGGCTCACAAAACACGGGCTGCAGCAATCACCCCCCCCCCCCCCAATGCACTCATCCAAAATATCACTCTGTCAAACAGAGCAAAATATTGCATAGTGTTAGAAATGTTGTTTTGAACTTTATTTGCTATGAGCGAAGCTGCTCATTGATGCATTGATGACCCCCCAGAAGTCTTAGAGTGATGATCACAGCTGCTATGTGAAACACCATCCACTCTTTTGGGGAATACTGGGAAGATATTTTCTTCCTGGGGCATTTCGTGACTTTTTTTATTCCAGTGTACATTTGTGGCCAAGCATTTGATTGCTCTCATTTCTCTCCACTCTCCCTTTCTTAAATTGTTTTCATACGAATCCAAGAGCTAATTTTCCTTTCTCAAAGACAGGCTCCCTTTTGTCCCAGAGTATTCAAATTACTACTGCTCTTGTCATTTTTAGCTGACTGCTTCCTCTGACACACTCTGCTCAGGCTCTGACACACTCTGCTCAGGGTTAGAAACTGAGATTATGGAAGTTAGGCACTAAATGCCACCTTAAACTGAGATTATGGGTGCAACAACGAAATGTCTAGGCATGCTTTTTTAATGACAAGAATACAAAGCTGAAAATGAATGAACTGCAGCTAAAATCTTATTCTCATTTTTCACATGGTCTAGTCCTCATCTAAAGACTGCAAAAAACAAAGCCATGCTTTCCCTGCCTGCCCCCCTAATATTCTTATGGTAAAGGTAAAGGGACCCCTGACCATTAGGTCCAGTCGTGGACAACTCTGGGGTTGCGGCGCTCATCTCACTTTATTGGCAGAGGAAGCCGGCGTACAGCTTCTGGGTCATGTGGCCAGCATGACTAAGCCGCTTCTGGCGAACCAGAGCAGCGCACGGAAACGCCGTTTACCTTCCCGCCGGAGCGGTACCTATTTATCTACTTGCACTTTGACGTGCTTTCGAACTGCTAGGTTGGCAGGAGCAGGGACCGAGCAATAGGAGCTCACCTCGTCACGGGGATTCGAACCACCGACCTTCTGATCGGCAAGTCCTAGGCTCTGTGGTTTAGACCACAGCGCCACCCGTGTCCCTCTTAATATTCTTATGAGGGTCCCTCATAACACTGCCTCTCTTTAAGGCCACCTGAGAGGCAGAACCTATCAGCTTGCCTGACACTGCAGTGATTTCTTGGAAGTCGAGCAGGCAGGAATTTCTCCTCCCACACCCTCAAGCACAAGCAATTTTCATCTATTAAGCATTTTTGGTGTTTATTTGCAGCCAACGTAAGAGGACAGGGGTCCTATTTGTCACCCTTGAAAATACCAAAATGCATTTCTGCGCCATTCCCTTATTTTCTTTACTAGGTTGCCCATATAATTGCTTTCTGCATTGGTCCTTGGGGAATGGCTGCTGGGGAACTTTTCTACCATCCCATTTATATGATTTCAAATAATCCCCGAGGTGGAGCACCAAGATTTATAGCAGTCTGAATGGCATCTGAGTTGATTTCCACTTAAGTTTAGTTCCTCAGCTGGCAAGCAGTAAGAAACCTAGGTTATCTCAAAGCAAGTTGGTGGTGGTTGAACGGATGGAAACATACTCTTTGAAATCTAATCACCCATGGCCAATATATTTTCAGCTTTGATTCTAAGGAGTTGCTAACAGAGGTCTTAGCATCACATCTTCCTATGGAAGAAAGAGAAAATTATATGCAATGAAAATATCTAAAATGCATGTAGATATTGGAAATGTTATGGCAGTTAGTATCAATCTCTTCTGCTGGAAACCTTATATGCAACTCATTCTACATTACATTGTTAAGCATTACAAAAGCATTAAGTTTCAGTGTACCTTTCTTCAGCCTTCACCAAGCATGATCTCAAAGTTCATGCAGGGCAGGGTGGGGGAAGGAAATACGAAATAATATAAAAGAATGTTTGTGATTAAATCTGTTTAAGTAAATATAGGTCAGACGCCACTTCTCCTTAACAAATACATTCTGCCTAAAGAAAGCATGTAAGCCAGTTTCCTAGGCTGGCTCCTATGTTATTTTCATGAATATACCATTTTTTGTGTGCAGACTTACCTTGAATATATACATTTTTGGCCACATTGTCTAGAGAACTGCCCCACAAAGTTCAGATAAGTGTGAATTTTGAATGATGGCTGTGGTTTGGTTTTCATACTGTTTTGGAACGTGTGAATTCCATAGATTAAATATTAAATATTAACTGATCAAATTTTTCCCCACCCCCACTTCACATGTGCCTTAGTGTAGCACCCTGCTTGTGGTTAACGCTTAGCTGGAATGAAATATTCAACACAGCAATAGAGAAATTAAAATAATAATTTATTTGTCAGACAAATAAATATGAGGCACAGTGGTATATGGTTACCAAGCTCTGGCCTGGCCTCCTGCCATTCTGGCCAGCACTTATATTTCCTTAATCCAGCCCCCTTGCTCCTCCTGTGGCTGCCTCTGTCCAATCAGCCTGGTTGAAATTCCTATTGGCTGTTTGCTAGAACCAATCACAAAAGATACACCCATTTCCTCTTGTCCTTTTATGGGAATCAAAAAGCTATATATTCTTCTATCTATAAATGACAAATAAGTAGTAATATATCTTACATGTGTCTCAACAAGGAACCTTAATTACCAGCTCACCTCGCCCTATTGCCCTCCAAAACAGATGGTTAATCTTAAATTTTTATCTTAAACAGATGTCAAGGATCATCATTGAAAGATCTCCTTCTCTTGAAGGTCTTTTAAACAAAGGCCTGACAACCATATGTGCTCTAATGATGTTTCCTGCTTGGCAGGGGGGGCTGGGCTGGTGGCTGATGGCCCCTGTGATCTCTTCCAACTATATGAAATAAGAATCTAGCATAAGGATTTAACATTTCTTAGCTTCTAATTCCTTTGAATAATTACATTTAAGCCAATATATTTAATACATAACATAAATAACCTTTTAAAAGGAAAAGAAATCTTAAAGGATCTCAGTTTAAGAAAGAAACAACTTTAGAAAAAGACTTCCCAAAATACTCTCTTCCTTTCTGCCAGCTAGATGCTTTTCCATTGCTCTTGACCTTTGAACCTTAGGAAAATATGGCTCAAGTTTAATGGGAGGCACATGGTTTTATTTTACTATTTACCCACTCTTAATTGTTTTTCTCTGCTTTTTTATATTCTGTAATCTGTAGGGTCAGTGTAACCTTGGCTGTCAGCCTGTAATTCCCTTTGACTTTGAGAATTGTTTTCTGCTATAAATCAGGGGGCCCCCTTATCCAGGAGAATAAACATCTTGCCAAGGTTCTTAGGCAGCTGCTCTTCTGCCTGG
Source organism: Podarcis cretensis (assembly GCF_951804945.1). Classification (NCBI taxonomy): domain Eukaryota; kingdom Metazoa; phylum Chordata; class Lepidosauria; order Squamata; family Lacertidae; genus Podarcis; species Podarcis cretensis. The sequence continues at coordinate 122,082,791 of NC_137170.1, forward strand.
CATGAAACATTTGAAGATCTTTAAGCTCATTTTAAAATACAGGCCCTGATCAAGCCTTAATAAAAATGCAGGCTATGATTAGATGCCTCATTAGAACAGCACTTATTAGTACTAATGTTCGATTTCAGATACCATCTAAAAATCACGATATCCTATCTATGGAAAACAATGTAGTTGTTTGAATCTATTCCTGTCCTCTCTGGTCCAATGAATTGTTGTTTTTATTTATTTATATTTTAAGAAAGAGTGTTTCAGAGATGTATATTAGGAAAACAAGCTCTGTACGGAGGACCCTGCTTAAAGAAGATTGACAGGAACGGGTTAGCAAAACCTAAAGGTCATTTTCCAATAGCAATCGTTTGGCCTTTAATATTGACAATATTGTTATGTAGTCTGAAGTGTAAGACCAATACTCTGTATATATAAGAATCAATTGGAAGGCGCTTACTTGCCAAGGTTCAAGATTTAACCTTTAGGAGAATGATGTTCAGAGAAAATTTAGTTCTATCTTCAAAGACCAGCTGGATAATCAAGTACACGATATAACTACAAATATATATAACAGCACAGCACAGAACATCTCACTGTCTACTAGTATATGCTTTTAATGGCTCTTTCTGACTTAAATTCACATCCTTTATTTACATGTTGTAAGGAATGTGGAAAAGATACAGTGGTACCTCGGGTTACATACGCTTTAGGTTACAGACTCCACTAACCCAGAAATAGTGCTTCAGGTTAAGAACTTTGCTTCAGGATGAGAACAGAAATCGTGCTTCAGTGGCATGGCAGCAGCATAAGGCCCCATTAGCTAAAGTGGTGCTTCAGGTTAAGAACAGTTTCAGGTTAAGAATGGACCTCCGGAACGAATTAAGTACTTAACCCGAGGTACCACTGTATTTTGTTTGAAGACAAACACAGTGTTACTGTTTATTGACACTGGAGACAGTCAGGGTGGTGTCCTCTTGTCAGGAATCAGAGGATCCACCCCCCTCCCCCAGTAGGTTGCCAGGAATGGATAAGACAAGGAAAGTTCTTGCCAATGCTTTTTATTTAACATTTGCAGAGAGAGGCTTAGAAATGCAATCTCTTGGGGGGCCACTAGGGGGTGCATTGGAAGATGGCTGACAATAATATCTCTCCGACCCACACGAGGTAATTTGGAGGCTATGATGGGAGTAATTAGCCTCCCTACCCTCCCCCCCCGAGGATGGTGGGGGGGACTGCCTTGCCTGCTATGCCCTATACCACCCCCGAATTTGTGGGGATGGGGGCACTAGGCACAAAGCCCTCCTGTGGGATTCCGGTGCTCCTGGACGCCGTCCCTGATCCGCGCCACTAGCTGCAAGAACTTCAAAAGAAACAATTTGGATGAAGGAATGCACATATCTCAAGGAAGAAGGGGGAGTAAAGACTGCTAACAGAAGAGAACTCTGATAAAATAAGACGAGTCGGAGGAACAAGAGAAATCATGAGAAGATATGCCAAGACTCGGTATGGCAAATGACTGATGGGGGAGGGGAAAAAAACTTTCCTTTCTTTCCTTATGTGATTAAACAAGAATCCCCTCCCCTCACGAGTCAGAAATGTCGTTTTAAGGACTTAAGCTGTGGATTTAAGGCTGTGTGGAGATAAACTTTCGAACCAAAGCATGTTTTAAGAAGAGCGTGGAATGTATAAGAGCTTTGGAATGACGCAGTTAAAAATGCTGTCGCCATATTGGGAAGTTCTGTCGGAGGACTTAAGTCTGAGAGGAGAAATAGACAAATAGAGCTGTTTTTATATTGTGGATGAAACTCCTCAGTGGGACTTAAGAATGACAGTTTTGCGAGATTAATGATGGAAAGAGCGATGTTATCTATGAAGGCGATGATATATGGAAACCATCTCGATTTGAGGATTGGAAGAACGGAAAAATTCACATAGGATTATTATTATTGGTGTTTATCGGCTTAAGGAGACTATCAGAAGAGATCATAAAGAAAAAAGAGAAAATATATGAACAAGATGTGATGTGGAAACAGCAAGATAAGACTGGATAGAATTATGAACTCTGTTTGGATTGATTTGGACTGATTTGGACATTAACACAGTAGCAAGAAGATGATCAGAATCCCCCTTCAGATCTTGAAATATGGGTCCCCCCAACAAAATTTAAAATTCGGCTTTGTAATTTGGAATTTATGTGATGTGATTTAATTTGATTTGATTGGCCGGTTAATAAAAATTATTTAAAAAAGAAAAAGAAATGCAGTCTCTTGGAGTAATGGTGTTGCTCTGAGTGAAACCCCACCCCCTCTGTCTCTCCCACTTCCTCATGAATCATCACTACCAGTGCTTAGAAGTGCCCTCTGTCTTTGAGCTCTTTGCTCTCCTACTTTCAAGGCTCGCCGGGTTCTGGGAAAGGGGGAGTCTGGAATGCTTTCTAAAGAGTCCATCAGCTGTCTCTCCCCTGGTGCTTCTTCTTCTTCCTCCTCCTCTCCCATTATTTCCCAGCTTTCCCCCTCCTCTGCCTTTGAGCTGTAACCTCCCTCATACCCTTGTTGTAATTCTGAACTGTCTCCTTCTCTGGAAGGGTCAGGCTGGGAAGGCGGTCTCCACCATGCTTCCTCTGCCCAGTCCCTTACACCTCTAGATGTTGGATGTTGATTTGTTGGGTGACTCTACTCGTTTATTGGGTAGACTTTGGTATTATGTGAATCCAACAGAAAGCAAACTATTTCTTCTACCTCGTAAAATCTGCACATGAACTGAGAAAGCAGCTTGCAAATTTCAACATATTTCCCTTATTGAAGAAAAGTCCCCGTGTGCTTGCCAACTTATAACTAGCAATCATTTACTACACACAGAGTTGATATAGGAGGTTTACACAAAATGTTCAGTATTTAATATTGTACTCTATGATGCACAGCTAATTAGCTAGAAGCGATGCTAAAGAAGCAGGGGGACGATGGCCTGGAGGTGTTTAAGAGACTAACAAATCAGAACTAAATTAAAGCCTATTACTCCTCTAAAATATTCCATTTTAATGAATGTACCTGTGAGTAATAACAGCAGGTTATCATGCCAGTGGCAATGTTAAGCAAAAGAAACATGCAAAAAGATATGCAGATTTGTTTGACGTATACAATGTGACATTACAACTGGGGATGTCAGAGAAATTCTCCAAATTCACATTTGCGCATGAATTTGGGGTGTTGCCTGCCCCAGGACTAGCTCCCCCACCAAGGCTTCTTCCATTTTTGTGGCGAATTACTGAGATTTTTTTGGGTCCACAAAATAAAGGATTGCTTATTTGCAACATAAATAAGTAAATGGTTATTGCTTCCACCCAACATCTGACAATTATCTGCTGTTGGCAACAAATCGCCAAGCCTCTGCCAACTCTTCAGTTATGCAACAGCTTAGAAAATCTGTGCCATGCTACCTACTTAGCAAAAGGAGCTGGTTTGGCCATTTTGTGCCATTTTCTTCTACTTGAGTGGCAAAGATTAAAATAGTTGCTGTTTGAATGTGATTCCTTATGTAATAAAGCATGATGAACATCATTAAAACATATAATTTGCTGCTTGGGGGGAAAGCCCTAAAACACAGATCAGGCTGGTGAGTGAGATCCCTGAGAGAGACCTTTCCCTGAATGCTCCTGTCTTTGGAGAAGAGTTTGGATTTGATATCCCGCTTTATTACTACCCGAAGGAGTCTCAAAGCAGCTAACATTCTCCTTTCCCTTCCTCCCCCACAACAAACACTCTGTAATGTGAGTGAGGCTGAGAGACTTCAGAGAAGTGTGACTGGCCCAAGGTCACCCAGCAGCTGTATGTGGAGGAGCGGAGACGCGAACTCAGTTCACCAGATTACGAGACTACCGCTCTTAACCACTACACCACACTGGCTCTCGAGGTGAGAGGTGTGACTACAGAGCCTTTTCAGTAGCTGTGCTCTGATCATAGAGTTTCTTCTGAAGGCAGAGTTGACCGGTTCGTACTTTGCTATAAAGTATTTCAGATGTTGGATGAAGGTTCTCTTGTTCACCTAAGTGTTTTGTGGATTGAGTTGTTTTTGTATTAATTAATTAACCCTAACACCTACAATAGTTTAAAATGTGATCTATTGTCCATTCAACAGCTGTTGTTATGGTCAGTCTGTTAACTGCTGTGACTGGCTTTTCCTGCTACTAGAATTGACTGGTTCGTACTTTGCTATAAAGTATTTCAGATGTTGGATGAAGGTTCTCTTGTTCACCTAAGTGTTTTGTGGATTGAGTTGTTTTTGTATTAATAGCTGTTGTTATGGTCAGTCTGTTAACTGCTGTGACTGGCTTTTCCTGCTACTAGAATTGATGGCACCACCACTGAGAAGGCCCAGAACTCATTTGGCTGAATAACAGAACAAGACCTTCCATGCCAGCCTTGGAAATAGATGGTGTCAATCCTAGGGTTGCCATATTTCAAAAAGTAAAAACCAGAACACCTCAGAGCCACCAAAATTGTTGAGCTTCTTTTAGGAACCCCCCCCCCAAAAAAAAAACACCTGTTGAGCCTTTTTTTGGAAATTCGTCCCGGACGTCAATTCCTCCTTTGAAATCCTGGTAATGTCCAGACGTATGGCAGCCGTAGTCAATCCATTATCCTTCAGTGATACTTGTCAGATCCTGAGCACTAACTGTTTACTCTCAGCACCAGAAATCCTCAACAGGGGTGGCATATTAAACACTGAATGCTAGCTGAGGACGAAACCACAATGATCCTGATGAAAGGAAACTCTATATATTAATTTTTCAGCACAAAGTACATTTCAGATATCAACGCTAAACAATGGTTTAGAGCAGCCTTCTTCAAACATGTAGACTAACAACATCTGGGGACCCAACTTCCATCACTCCTAATCTTTGGCCAAGCTGGCCAAACTTCAATGGGCAGTTGCAGCCCAACAGTGTCTGTAAACAGAGCACTGAAGATCTCTGGTTTAGTATTATCAGAAAGAGCCACGGCAAGGCTTGGGCTCAGATGCTCTCCATCTTCCTCTTCTGATAATGGTTGTAAGGAAGAGTTCTAAAGCTTCTGTTCCTTATTTCTGATTAATCGCAGCTGTTGAAAAATCTGAACCTTGACAGGCTGGGGCTAATCTTAACTACAGTTTGTTGAAACAGGATGGCTTCATAAACCATGGTTTATTGAACTTCTGACCATAGTCGATTAAGTTGGCTTGTTTCAATGAGCTAAGATTCATTGTTCAGCCAACACACTAAGCTGCAGGTAATTTAGAATGGAGGCAGAATTTCTTGATCTCTTTGTGGCAGTGCTGAATAAGGAAGGGGGGGAGCATGAACGCAAAATTCTTCATAAGATGAAACAATGGTTTAGCATCAAATCTGAACACAGTCATTCATGCCACAGGTCTCTTTAATCATGGAATAGCCTGAACACTTTGGTAAGATGTCGAACTACTTCATCTTTTTTTTAAACTATCAGGCTATACTTTACTATATATTATTTATGTGTTTCCTTTTCTCCTTCTGGCTCTTCACTTTTTTTTAGCATCAAGCTTGCTTTGCCAGTTTGTCTGTGCCTCAGCTCTGTCATTTCTTACTACAAACACACATACACACAGCTGCACAGTTGCTTGTGACCAATTACAGAGGCAAGCTCAAAATACCATTTCACAGGGCGTGCTTTCCCAGATGCCTATCAGATTACCTTAGGCAGTGATATCCATTCAAAGCAAAACATCGTTTCTAGAGCACAGGACAAAGGCAAAGGGGCCACGCTCATCAACAGCGTCCTGTGCTTTTGTTCCTTCTCCTTGAGCGCATCTTGGCGCTCAGAAGGTCTAAATTGAAGTCACATCCCCGAGAGTACAGATCAAAAAGATAATTGCCATTCACATCAGTGTAGTCAAGCTCCAAATGTTACACGAGATTGCAAGGATGTTATATATATTATATTATATTATATATATATATATATATATATATATATATATATATATATATAGTGGTACCTCGGGTTAAGTACTTAATTTGTTCTGGAGGTCTGTTCTTAACCTGAAACTGTTCTTAACCTTAAAGCACCACTTTAGCTCATGGGGCCTCCTGCTGCTGCCATGCCGCCGGACCATGATTTCTGTTTTCATCCTGAAGCAAATTTCTTAACCTAAGATACTATTTTTGGGTTAGCGGAGTCTGTAACCTGAAGCGTATGTAACCTGAAGCGTATGTAACCCGAGGTACCACTGTATATATTTATGGTGGCAGAGGTAACACTGCACTTACCTGCTCCAGCGCTGAATTCTAGCGTCAGCAGAACTGCCATTAGAATCAAGCAGGCAAAGGAGAGTCTTTATCTTAATTGGCCTCCTCAAGGTCAGTGGGGTCAAGCTGTAAAGGGACAGCCCTTTGCAAAGCCATCACAGCAAAATCCAAGCTCAGTGTGCCCTCAAGCTTAAACCACGAGTTTTTCCCTGCCGGGGATTCCTGTTTTCTTATTAGGGTTCTACTCCCAGATATTTATGCAATTTGTTTTCCATTCAGTCCTGAAAGGCTCTCGGGAAGTAACATTTGTTAAAATGGCAGAAAATCTAAAATAAGATAGATATGGGAAGAGGACTTGACACCATTTGCCCTTCCTCGCATTTCCCATTTGCTGCTGTTGCTTAAGCAATCTCGCCTGCGGAGAGGACCCTCCCCTCTGCATTTAAGTCAGTCTTCTGAGATTCATTCGACTGAAACAAGACCATCACCTGGAACCTTAATGTTGGTTGCCCAAACCTCTTGAGCAGATTTTGAGGGTGTAGAGCAGTGGTGTCCAAACTTTTTTTTCAAAGAGGGCCAGATTTGATGAAGTGAAGGGCCGTGGGGGCCGACCAAAGTTGTTGACCTTTCTTCAGGATTGAAGTTGCTGAGGTTTTTTAGGATTTTACCCCAGGAAATAAACTGCCACAGGAGCCGGATTAAACCGACTGGCGGGCCGGATTAGGCCCCCGAAAGAGACGTTGGACATGCCTGGTGTAGAGGGAAGGAGGATTAAGCAAAAATGGCCTTCCTTCAATTTTTGCTCACAGAAGCCTCTGTTCTATCAAAGAGCTCACCACACACCTTGATACAACCAATAGAAGTGGATCAAGGCCCTAATTACAATGACAGTATTTAGCTCACTTAATAGAGCAGCTGTTAAGTGGAACAGGAATGTAGGACATTCTTGCTCCATTTACAACCACTGCATTAAATCAACTTACGTTTCTACTGTATACGTTCTCTTTGGCTTGTAAACAGTGATTTGCTGCTTCAAGGAGAAATTAAAAATATCAAAGAGCTCTCCCGCTTTTCAGAATGAAACAGATACCAGTGAAAGAATGGTATGAGAATTGCTTGAAAACAGTCAAAGTACCCATTAGGTGCTGTCCATTAATCCTTGTAGATGTGATAACAGTATGATTTCATTACATACAGATAAATTTTATTTCATGCAGTGGCTATTAGCCTTGAGAGCTTTCCTTTAGAAGAGTATAATCATGAGGCTCTTCAAGCAATTAGAGACCTGAAGCATCCATAGGTTTTCAAGAATGTTTCATCAATGTTTCCTCCAATGATATCTGATATATATAGCAATTTTAATACTCTAAGTGCCAGTCCTCATGCAGCCAAACCAGCACCATCGCACACAAGAGGTTGGCAGGTGGAGGGGTAGGGTGGGGGGAGTCCAACGACTTGCAGAATGCTTTGGGGGAATTTCCAATGGAGTAAGCTGGAGATCCTAGGTATGGAGTGGCAAAATGAAACTGGCATTTGACACAATAGTTCCTGAGTGTCCTCTCCAGAGTTAGGGAGCCCAAGTACTGGTGAGCTTCAGGCTACGAAGCAAGCTGGCCAAAGACTAGGGTGCAAGTGGCTCAAGTCTTTCACTGAAGCCAGGTAAACCCTGGTTAGGGAACAAAATTGTGGCTATCGTTTGGTAGTGCAAGCTATAAAGAAGGTTCATTTTCCAGCTTGCATTGCATCCTCTGGTACCTGATTGGCAGAGTTATTTTGGTCTCCATTTTGAAAATCGCGCCAAAGTCATAACAACACGATTTTCAAAAAGGAGACCTGCATGGAAGGGTGGGAGAGGAGGAAGAAGCAGGCAGATCCACAGACTCTCCCAGGAAAGTCTAGATCAGGCTTCTTCAACCTCCGCACTCCAGATGTTTTGAGACTACAATTCCCATCATCCCTGACCACTGGTCCTGCTAGCTAGGGATCATGGGAGGTGTAGGCCAAAAACCTCTGGAGGGCCGAGGTTGAGGAAGCCTGGTCTAAAGAATAAGAATAAGAATAAGAATAAGAATACTTATACCATTTGGCCGGGCCTTCTCAGCCACTCTGGGTGGCTCTCAACAGAATATTAAAAACACAATAAAACATCAAACATTAAAAACTTCTCTAACCAGGGCTGCCTTCAGATGTTTTCTAAAAGTCAGGTAGTTGTTTATTTCCTTGACATCTGATGGGAAGGTGTTCCACAGGGCGGGCGCCACTACCAAGAAGGCCCTCTGCCTGGTTCCCTGTAGCTTTGCTTCTCGCAGTGAGGGAACCGCCAGAAGGCCCTCAGTGCTGGACTTCAGTGTCCGGGCTGAACAATGGGTGTAGAGACTCTCCTTCAGGTATACTGGGTCAAGGCCATTTAGGGCTTTAGAGGTCAGCACCAACACTTTGAATTGTGTTCGGAAACGTAACTGGGAGCCAATGTAGATCTTTTAGGACTGGTGTTATATGGTCTTGATCTACCACCAAAGGAGTCCACTTCACCTCGCTTCAACAAGAGGCCAGCTGTGTGACATATTTAAAATCCCATGAAAATAAAAACACACATTTATCAGATGCCAAAAAGAATGATGGCATCATTTGAATGTCTTTGGGGACTCAGCTCCATAACTGGGGAACCACAACCTTGAAGGTTCTTTCTCTGGTCACACCCTGCCTCACATGGTGGAGAACTTTCAGAGGTGACATTAATACACACATGCAGAAATGTCTATATATTTTCAGGGGGGAAATGCTTTGTTTTCATGCTTACTGGTGCTAATTCCATGCACACACAAATAAGAGCAGTCAATCAGATTCAGATTATGGGCAACAGCATTGCTGTTAATCACAATTTTAAAACGATCTGGCAAATTATATTTTTTCAGTGCACAAAAAATAGTGTCACAAAGCCAGAAAGAACTTAACTATTCTTTTTTTTTTATTTTTACGGATGGGTGTCTGCTTAAATAATTGCAAGTGCAATAATGCTGCAATCCTAAGGACGAAGCACCATTGAACACAGTGGGATTTACATCAGAGTAAACATACATAGGATCTTTCTCCATGTCAGCAAAAGTTATTTGGAGAGATCAGAGCGCCAAGTACATACTCAAAGCTTTCTGCACAGAAGAATTGTAAGCACACTTCAGTGAAAATGAAGAGACATTTTCTTTCAAGTTGGAGGTAATGTTTGTTATTGGAAAATTGAAAGCTTCATGAGAAACCAGCTCCAAAACTTAAATAACTAATTCTTTCTGGAGTTTTAAGACAGACCAGCTCGATATATTAGCCAAACATAATTATATTGTTCTCTATGGGCAGTGCTAATGCTGCAGAAGAAATATGGATTAACTATTTGAAACATCAGTTTTACTTTAAAAGGGTTTCCTGTTAAAAGCTGGTGCTATCCAGTACACAGAAACTTGGACATAGAACTGGGAGATTTGTTTTATCAAACTATCAGTTTGATGCTGCTTTGTGTCCATGAAAGAACTACGGGAACTGTTGTGCGGTGAGTGCTTTCTATGAAGGATCCCCATGGCATTTATTGCCCAAAGTGTTTCATTTCACACTTGCTTAGCCTGAACCATCTTGGGCACTTTCATGCCCATTCACTCAATCTAGAGAGCCATTTGGAGTGCCCCACAATCCCTTTTTGTTTTAAAAACCCTAAATAATTTCCTCTCAGCAGCATACCGCACAAGTGCCGGGCACGGGGACATCTTGTTTTTTCACACAATAGCATGGTGGCCATTTTGGGTGGCATGATTTTTCATCAGAAAAAGCACTTTTTCAGGCTGCAATCTTGCATGGCACCCCAAAACGCATGCCTTTGGGGCACTGTGCTCTCATGCTTTCAGAGAAAGGTTAGCAGCCACCACCCATTCAAGATGGCAATTTTGCACCTCCAGACCCTCCAATTGTCCCTATTTTTCAGGGATGTCCCTTATTTAGAGAAGCCATCCCTCTTTCTGACTTGATCCCAGAATGTCCTGCTTTTCCTTAGAATGTCCCTATTTTCATTGGAGAAATGTTGGAGGGTATGGAGTTATCCAACCCCAGAGCCATTGGAAAACAATCCTGTACCACTGTACCTCGGGTTACAGACGCTTCAGGTTACAGACGCTTCAGGTTACAGACTCTGCTAACCCAGAAATAGTACCTCAGGTTAAGAACTTTGCTTCAGGATGAGAACAGCACGGCGGCAGCACGGCAGCACCAGGAGGCCCCATTAGCTGAAGTGGTACCTCGGGTTAAGAACAGTTTCAGGTTAAGAACGGACCTCCAGAACAAATTAAGTTCTGAACCCGAGGTACCACTGTTCAGTGAAGGTTTGAAATGTCTGCTGTTTTATTATGCTTTTATATATGTTGGAAGCTGCCCAGAATGGCTGGGGCAACCCAGTAAGATGTGTGGGGTATAAATAGTAAAATTAAAATTATCATTTATTCATTAAAGACTGGATTTTTACTAGTTTGGATATCGTAATAGTCAACACAGCCAAAACATTAGCAGGCCTCCTGCATGGTTTCTTCTGTTTGTAAATCCTTCTGCACCTGCCTAGTCCATTGTTGCAGCTGACCTGCTAGTCTGAGCCTGATAAGAGGCTAGAAGATATTTCATCAAGAAGGCAAACAGCATCGTTTGCTCGGTCACACCTTCCAAGATTAATTAATGACTAATGCTTCAATTCAACTTAATAGAGGAGGGTGTCTAGCACAGGGATGGTGAACTTAAGGCCCAGGGGCCAGATGTGTCCCCAGTCCCCACCCCCATTCAGTCCTTGGGGGCCACACCCCCTGCCCAGACCATCCCTCTAATTGAGTTAGCTCTATGCCCTACACCAGGGATGTCCAACTCACAAGAGACTGTGATGTACTCCCACTGGCAGTGATCTACCCAATGGATTGACCAAAGTTGTTGAGCTTTTTTGGGGGAGCCTTCACCAAAGTTGTTGAGCCTTTTTTTGGGAGGATGACTCAAAGTTGTTGAGAAGACTTTTGGGGAGGAAGACCCAAAGTCTTGGGAGATCTATCACGACCACAAGATCGACCAGGATCGACCAGGAATGCCCCGCGATCGACCGGTGGATCACGATCAACCTGTTGGACATCCCTGCCCGACACAATTCAATGACTTCCAATCTTTTGCAGCCTGGTTCTATAGAGATTGACTCAAACATACGTCTCACTGTATTGCGTGGGTCTCGCTTACTCATGTTCTATGCAACACTGTTCGATGTATGTTTGCTCGAAATTAAATCCCATTTAAGTATTTTTGGAAGTGCAAGGATTTCTGTCTGTGCATGGGAATTTCCCCTCCCTCTCCTCTCCTCATGCTCTCATGCACCCTCCCAACTCTACTCTGCAGGAAAACCCCAGAACAGATTCAGGAGGAGTGCAGTGGGCATGCAGGGAGAGGAGGATGGGAAGCTGGGTTGCACAAACAGAAACCCTTGCACTAACAGAACTGTTTTGTTGGATACCACCCATTGCGTTCAGGGAGGCTAACCCTCAGATTAGTGTGCAAAGAACTGCAGCTTCAGACTGAGTAAGTCTAGATGGTATGGTTAATTAATTTTTTTTGTTAACTGTTCAACATGAAATACGGTACACCTTTTTATTAGTTCATAATGAGGAGGACTTCTCCCCTTTCACAATCTGGATTATTTCCAATCTGCTAATAAGAAATAAGGCAAGGTTAATACATTGCTTTACTTCTGCATCATGTTTTCAAATGTTTTCTTTTTAACATCCCACATAGCAACTGTATCAGCAACCACATACTGTCAATAAACTCTCTTTCTGGATTCACATGTAATGGGCCCAAATGTGTTTTTGTTAAAGATGCTGATAACTATGTATATATTATTACAGTTCATTTTTGCAGTCATTTTCTGCAGGAATATAGGGCCTAATTCTCACCAAGATAGTAAACCTGTATCTGGACTGTACCTTGGTTTTTGAACATTTCGGAAGTCAAACATACTTCCGGAATGGATTAAGTTTGGCGCTTCTTTTTTTGCTATTTATTTTGCGTTTTTGTTTTTGAGGCTTTTTGGGTTAATTTGTTTTTGTGACCGTGTGGAACCCAGTTCAGCTACTGATTGATTGACTGATTGATTGATTGATTGTGTGACTACGGAAATGGATAAAAGCCCCCCATCCAAACAATGACTATCATCAGTGCAGGTAAGAAAAAATAATAATTAAAATTTTTATCATCTACAATACTGTCATGTTTATTTTATAGTACAGCACATTGATTACTGCTTTCATTTTTTTTGATCAATGGTCTTGTTAGATAGAAAAATTCATGTAAAATTGCTGTTTTAGGGTTGTTTTTAAAAGTGTGGAACGGATTAATCCATTTTGCATTACTTTCTATGGGAAAGTGCACCTTGGTTTTTGGAACGCTTTGGTTTTGGAACGGACTTCCGGAACAGATTAAGTTTGAGAACCAAGGTACCACTGTATGCTGTACTATTAAAACATTGACATCATCATGCAAATGCCTACAATTTCTCCTCTGGTCTCTCTGTCACTCACTCACACACGACGCAATGACAGCCATAGAAAGCTTTGACAGCACACTAACAACACAACAAAATCAGTTCAGTCCATTAAATGCCGGGTTGTGAGGTGGAGTAAGTCTTTGTCAGTGAAGGTGTCGGGCAGACCTCACTTGTGCAGTGAGTTCCCGCCCCCCTCCCCAGTGGAAATAATGACATATGACACAATTATTAAGGTTAATGGGCTAAATAAGGCCACAACTTTATTGGTTACAGGTGATGGCTTAGGCATTGGTCCTAACCGACTATATCCGACTTCAGCCCGTCCGCTTGAAGTCTGGGAAGGGTTAACCACCAGTAGGAGGAGTCCTGCTGATGCACATCAACTAGGAACTCCCCTGGGGTCACCGATAGGGGGAGTGCCTGAGGCGCAAAGAGGGAGATCCCTGGCCGTGTCCTGCTTTAATTGGGGCAGGCCACGCCCCCAGAGCCAGCTGATTGGCTTTCCAGGAAGTGACACAGCCGGGAATCCCCCCAATCACGCAGGAGCTGGGTTCCAGCCACCGCACGCATGGTGGGGCCATGAAGCCCACAACTCCACCTCCTCCGAAGGGCGGAAGTGGCTTTGGGAGAGCATTCAACAAATTGAGTGTAACAACTGAAGAGGTTCTTTCCCTTGACATCATGGTCTGAGACTCCGTCAAGTGAGGGGCCTGGAGAAAGGCCTCAGAAGAAAAGTTAAGGGTCCAGGGATGGATGGATGCTCTTCCATACAAATGCCCAATTTTCTTATAGCTTAGGGAGAGGGATTCTAGCCTAGCCTTCGCTCCAATATCTGCCGTATTTTTTGCTCTATAAGACTCACTTTTTCCCTCCTAAAAAGTAAGGGGAAATGTGTGTGTGTCTTATGGAGCCAATGCAGGCTGCGTGGCTATCCCAGAAGCCAGAACAGCAAGAGGGATTGCTGCTGCTGCGCAGCGATCCCTCTTGCTGTTCTGGCTTCTGAGATTCAGAATATTTTTTTTCTTGTTTTCCTCCTCCAAAAACTAGGTGCGTCTTGTGGTCTGGTGCGACTTATAGAGCAAAAATTACGGTACTTCCCTTTATGGATGTAACTGGGTGCTGGTGGTGGTTTGTATGAAGGGTAATTCAATCACATGAAGTGGTACGGCTAAGACACAGGTCAAGTATGGAACCAGGTCCACGTGCCATCATCATTTTGAAGAAGTGCATGGAACAAGACACTTCCTGCAAGGTGTGTGTCAAGATTGTATTCAAGAACTGGTTCGATTTGTGGCATGTCTCATTTCCCATTATTGCCGTAACAAAAGGATGAGCTGTGCGCTATGTGTCTACTCATCAACCAGCAGTCATTCACAGAGTGATTTACAGACACAGATGGGTTTTCTGGACAGTACAAAATGAAGTGCCATTGGACACACTTAAAATTGCTATCCATATATAAAGGAGAGTTACCAGAGAAACTATCGCACTGAAACACTCATCTCTTCTAGAAGCAGCTCTCATTGACTGTTAACCATTAACGACTGAGACACCATTATCTGTTTAAGGGAAAGGTCTACTATTGGTATTGTTTGGGGTGGGGGCAGAAGTAATTACACTGGTAACTCGGGTTAAGTATTTAATTCGTTCCAGAGGTCTGTTCTTAACCTGAAACTGTTCTTAACCTGAAGCACCACTTTAGCTAATGGGGCCTCCTGCTGCCGCCGCACCGCCAGAGCACGATTTCTGTTCTCATCCTTAAGCAAAGTTCTTAACCTGAAGCACTATTTCTGGGTTAGCAGAGTCTGTAACCTGAAGCGTATGTAACCTGAAGCGTATGTAACCCCAGGTACCACTGTATTGGTCTTTAAGCATTGCACATCTAGTGCTTTTTTTCTATAAAAAAAATGTTTCGGGGTACTCTCCTTTTGACTCAAGAAAATCACCATTTCATAGTTCAAATCAGGGAAAAGAAATACAATAAATGGACCAAAGTACAAAGATTCACAAAATGTTTAGGGGTATACGTAGCCCAGCGTCCCCCCAGAAAAATAGCACTGGTATAGACACATATAGGTTTTCAGAGCATGTTCTATTCATCCTCCAAGTTCAGGAGCTGGCACTCAGTGGGTTAGAGGGTGGTGCTGATATCACCATGGCTGCAGGCTCAATCCTTGTATGGGACAGCTGCATAGTCCTGCACTGCAGGGGGTTGGACTAGATGACCTTCGGGACCCCTTCCCGCTCTACAATTCTATGGTTCTATTCTTTAGAGTTGCTAGCTGTTACTAAAAATAGTTAAGAGAGGCTTCTTCTTTTGCAGTTATCCCAGTTCCAGGACTCAGCTATACAGCCGCAAATACAACGTTCTAAATGTGTTGTCAAGTGCAATATACAATTGTGACACTAGGTGGCGACAGTGAGCTATGCCAAATTCAATGTATTTTTCAAAACTTTTTTTGAAAAGCATTTTCACAGTGTTTTTTTAAATATGTGTGCAGATTCCACCCCAGTGCCAGGAAAGAGTTTCTCATGTGAAAAGATGTTGCCCTCACAACACAATTTAAGCATTCCCTCCTCCAATTCTCTAGGATAAATGTTTTTGATCTACACTATATATCAGGGATGGACAAACTTTCCAGAGTTGAGGACTGCATCTGCTTTGAAGAAGCAGACAGGGCTACCTATTGGTGGAGGCAGGTGGGGTCAAAGTAAGCATTCTCTTTGTCTCTCCCCTTACTTCCTCTCTTCCCTTTCTCATTCATCTTCTCTCTCACACACACATGTGTACACATGCCTATTCACACAGAAACATACACACACATTTCCCCTTCTTTCATCTCCCTTCTTTCAACTATAATCCATTCATTCTCTTTGTCCTTGATGGGGCACCCAGAAGGAGGTGGAGGTCCACGTACAGCCCCTTGGCTATGGGTTGCCCACCTGTGCTGTATATTAGGGATGTACAAACATGTCTCAATCCATTCTGACATTCACCTGCACTTTCATCTGGTTTTAATTGATTGATTGGCTTATTTCGGACAAAGCTTTCTTTTGTTTTTGTCATCTGCCAATGCAGAAACAGATGTACTTGCAGACATATACTGTAGCGTATGATATATGTGCATATCATAGCTATCAACAGCTATTACAAATAGATAACTGCATCTTCTCTGTATGTTCCCTGGTACCAAAATCAACAAAGAGTCCCGTGGTACCTTAAAGACACAGTTAATGATATGGCTAGTGGTCCATCAAAAAGCTTTTCTTAGGTGTAAGCAAAACTGTGTGTTACTCAGAAGTAAGTACCACTGAATTTAATTGGGCTTACTCCCAGATAAGTGGGGTCAGGATTGCAGCCTTGGTTTTATAGCTCAGTACCAACTTAATCCCGTCTCCTTTCCCACACTCAGATATGAACAGTGCCCTGTTGATATTTTAGTCTTTGTTTCCCAGATTGTACAAATTCCTGTGGGCATATTAACCATTTTTACAAGCACTCTAATGCCACTTATGTAAGTCAATTTTGTATACAACATTTTATTTCATAAATATGTATTTTGTACAGAAAATGGTCGTGTTTGTGTGATGCATCTGTAAAAACAGAAAGATCTGGCTAATTTATGCTTTCAATGTTTCCTTTTTTAAAAACAACTTGATAGGTTCAGGCTGTAACTGAGGAGCACAGAAGAAGTCAACAGGTAACAGGAGAGATCATTTCTTTCCACATGAAAAGAACAATAATGAACAATGCAGTCCATTGCTTTTTAAAAAATCACAGTAGGAAGCAGACTAAGGCTACCCCCCTAACCTTATTTCCCTAGGAACCCCTGGTTAGGGATTCTGAGTAGACATGGTTTTTATAGGGTCAAGGGACGCAGGTGGCGCTGTGGGTTAAAGCCTCAGCGCCTAGGACTTGCCGATCGAAAGGTCGGCGGTTCGAATCCCTGCGGCGGGGTGCGCTCCCGCTGCTCGGTCCCAGCGCCTGCCAACCTAGCAGTTCAAAAGCACCTCCGGGTGCAAGTAGATAAATAGGGACCGCTTACCAGCGGGAAGGTAAACGGCGTTTCCGTGTGCGGCTCTGGCTCTGGCTCTGGCTCTGGCCAGAGCAGCGATGTCACGTTGGCCACGTGACCCGGAAGTGTCTCCGGACAGCGCTGGCCCCTGGCCTCTTAAGTGAGATGGGCGCACAACCCCAGAGTCTGTCAAGACTGGCCCGTACGGGCAGGGGTACCTTTACCTTTACCTTTAAGGTTACCTATAGGGACGCGGGTGGCGCTGTGGGTAAAACCTCAGTGCCTAGGACTTGCTGATCATATGGTCGGCGGTTTGAATCCCCGCAGCGGGGTGAGCTCCCGTCTTTCGGTCCCAGCTCCTGCCCACCTAGCAGTTCGAAAGCACCCCTAAGTGCAAGTAGATAAATAGGTACTGCTTTATAGCGGGAAGGTAAACGGCATTTCCGTGTGCAGCGCTGGTGCTGGCTCGCCAGCTGCAGCTTTGTCATGCTGGCCACGTGACCCGGAAGTGTCTTCGGACAGCGCCGGCTCCCGGCCTATAGAGCGAGATGAGCACGCAACCCTAGAGTTGGACACGACTGGCCCGTACAGGCAGGGGTACCTTTACCTTTAAGGTTACCTATAGAAACAAATAACCTGTATGCACAGAATGCCAACAATCAACCCTTCAGGAAAAAGGAAAAGCAATAAAGCCCTCATCAGGACAGCAGCAAAAATACATCAACAAATATGTAAATTGCAAAGCAATTGATGAAATACTCATGTATTACGTGTCCATGTTTTTTCTCTCTTGAGAACTACGGTGCAGTCATGGATAGCAAGAGTCTATGTTGTGAGGTCAAGCCATGGTGTGGAAAGAAATCCATTACAAGCTCTTTGATTGGGCAGGAAGCAACAGTTCTGAGCATGCGCAGAAGAATTATGGCTCCCAACCAGGGTGGCTTTAAAAGAGGATTAGACAAATTTATTGAGGAGTGGGTGATCAAAGGATGCTAGCCAGGATGACTATGCTCTGCGTCCACAGCTGGAGGCAGCAATGATTCTGATTACCGGTTGCTGAAACCATGGGAAGGAAGAGCGTATTTGTGCTAGAATCCTGCCATTGTACATCACTTTTTAAAGAAAATATCTCCTCCCTCAAAGGCCAACAAAGGTCCATATAATTAAAGCCATGATTTTCCCAGTAGTGGTGTATGGAAGTGAGAGCTGGACCATAAAGAAGGCTGATCACCAAAGAATTGATGCTTTTGAATTATGGTGCTGGAGAAGACTCTTGAGAGTCCCATGGACTGCAAGAAGATCAAACCTATCCATTCTGAAGGAAATCAGTCCTGAGTGCTCACTGGAAGGACAGATCCTGAAGCTGAGGCTCCAATACTTTGGCCACCTCATGAGAAGAAGGGAAGGACTGGGCGATGGGCTCCGTGGGGTGGTGAATGCTTCCCTCCGTGAGGGAGCCTTCCCAGACCCGCTGAAAGAGGCGGTTATCAAACCACTTCTTAAAAAACCATCTTTAGATGCGGCCACGATGGCCAACTATCGCCCAGTCTCAAATCTTCCATTCTTGGGCAAGGTGATTGAGCGAGTGGTTGCTGAACAACTCCAGGCACGCCTGGAAGAAGCGGACCATTTGGATCCCTTCCAGTCGGGATTCAGGCCTCATCATGGGACTGAAACTGCCTTGGTCGCACTGGTTGATGATCTCCGGCGGGCTAGGGACAAAGGTGAGAGCTGTTTCCTAGTTCTGCTGGATCTCTCAGCGGCGTTTGATACCATCGACCATAACATCCTTCTGGACCGTCTTGAGGGGCTGGGAGCTGGGGGCACTGTCCTACAGTGGTTCCGCTCCTTCCTCCTGGGCCGTGTTCAGAAAGTGGTGGTGGGGGATGAGTGTTCAGACCCCTGGGCTCTCACTTGTGGGGTGCCTCAGGGTTCTGTCCTCTCCCCCATGCTTTTCAACATTTACATGCAGCCGCTGGGAGAGATCATCAGGGGGTTTGGGCTGGGTGTTCATCAGTATGCGGATGATACCCAGCTCTACCTCTCTTTCAAATCAGAACCAGTGAAGGCGGTGAAGGTCCTGTGTGAGTGTCTGGAGGCGGTTGGAGGATGGATGGCGGCTAACAGATTGAGATTGAATCCTGACAAGACAGAAGTACTGTTTCTGGGGGACAGGAGGCGGGCAGGTGTGGAGGACTCCCTGGTCCTGAATGGGGTAACTGTGCCCCTGAAGGACCAGGTGCGCAGCCTGGGAGTCATTTTGGACTCACAGCTGTCCATGGAGGCACAGGTTAAATCCGTGTCCAGGGCAGCTGTGTACCAGCTCCATCTGGTACGCAGGCTGAGACCCTATCTGCCTGTGGACTGCCTCGCCAGAGTGGTGCATGCTCTGGTTATCTCCCGCTTGGATTACTGCAATGCACTCTACGTGGGGCTACCTTTGAAGGTGACCCGGAAACTACAACTAATCCAGAACGCAGCAGCCAGACTGGTGACAGGGAGCGGCCACCGAGACCATATAACACCGGTCTTGAAAGACCTACATTGGCTCCCAGTACGTTTCCGAGCACAATTCAAAGTGTTGGTGCTGACCTTTAAAGCCCTAAACGGCCTCGGTCCAGTATACCTGAAGGAGCGTCTCCACCCCCATCGTTCTACCCGGACACTGAGGTCCAGCACCAAGGGCCTTCTGGCGGTTCCCTCACTGCGAGAAGCCAAGTTACAGGGAACCAGGCAGAGGGCCTTTTCGGTAGTGGCGCCCTCCTTGTGGAATGCCCTCCCACCAGATGTCAAAGAGAACAACAACTACCAGACTTTTAGAAGACATCTGAAGGCAGCCCTGTTCAGGGATGCTTTTAATGTTTGATGTATTATAGTATTTTAATATTCTTTTGGAAGCCGCCCAGAGTGGCTGGGGAGGCCCAGCCAGATGGGCGGGGTATAAATAATAAATTATTATTATTATTATTATATAAGACTCCCTGGAAAAGACCCTGATGTTGGAAAAGACTGATGACACAAGGAAAAGGGGCGGCAGAGGACGAGATGACTGGACAGTGTTTTCGAAGCTACCAGCATGAGTTTGACCAAATTGCGGGAGGCAGTGGAAGACAGGAGTGCCTGGCGTGCTCTGGTCCATGGGCTCACGAAGAGTTGGACACGACTAAACGACTAAACAATAACAACAACCTCCTCCCTCCCAATCTGAGTACTCTCTTCATCCTTGGTTGGAATGAGAATCTGATTTGCACCCACCATTCTGAAAAGCTAGGACAACCACGGAGTCTCAATAGCAATCCACAACCATGGGGCAGAAAATAATGATTGAGAGGGACAGGTTGTGCAATCCCTACTTATAATAATCGTTTTAAGAGTTTATAATGTCAGAGAATGTCAGCTGAAGTAGTTACTTTGCTGATTTGATCTGTACACTATGTTTGTTTCTGTGCTACAGAAATAAACACCACTCTAAAAGAACAATGTGCTTAGAAATCAGGAGGAGACACATTTTATAGATTTGCCCTTTTAAGATGCTGTTCTTGACTTCCACGGTCAATAAAGCTCTGTTCCTTTGCTTATTAAATACCCTTGAAGATTTCTCAGTCAGCCAAGGAAAAGTACTCAACTGAATATTTCTCTCTGAATTCCTCAAGAAGAGAGGGGGGGAGAGAGAAAAGAGATTTGTTATTCTGAATAGCAGTTCTAATTCTGCAGTTTGTTGTTAAATACCCCTGAAAAACAAAAACAAAAACCTCTCTTTCAACTTTAGGTAAGCATTGCATTCCTTTCTGGCACTATAGACAAGCTTGTAAAAAATGAAAACAGTACTGTGGACTATCAAACTCGGATAGCTGGGCCTGTGCCCCCCTTCCCCCACCTGCTGGATGCCAGTTTATACCAAACGTAACAACTGGTACACAACCCTGGAGACCAGTTCTGATTCAAAACCATGTTTCCAGATCTTTCGGTTGCGGAAATGCTTCGATGTGCAATCAAGTATTTCCAAAATACATCAATTGTCATGACACTCAGATTACTGCACCCTACCTGTCTGCAGACCTGCCGTGATTATGACTAGAACCCCACAGGGCATGACGGAGTCCTATGAATGAACTAGGCAGACCTGGAGCTACAGGACCACGGACAGCTCCACATAGACAACTTATTCCAGGACTCACCAATATTTTTGGATCACTGGGCCCATTTGGAATTTCAAGAAGTGCCATGAGCACCTGACACATCCTGGGGATGTGGCATAACCTAGGGCTGCCATACATCCGGGTTTTCCTGGACATTACCGGGATTTCAAAGATGGAAGTGATGTCCGGGGGGAATAAAGGCTGTCCTGGATCTTTGGCAAGTCAGTCGAAAAACCGTGTTTGTATGTTTGTCTTTGTAAAACTTGGGGTTTTGGAATGTCCTGGTTTTTATTTATTGAAATATGGCAAGCCTTGTTGTTGTTGTTTAGTCATTTAGTCATGCCCGACTCTTCGTGACCCAATGGACCAGAGTATTCCAGGCAGGCCTACATAACCCCAAATGGTTGCCACATCCACATGAGCCGGGAAAAAGTCAGACCACAGAATGGTACGGACACACACCTGCCCCATCGATGTACATTGGGATGGGTATCCAATCCTGTTATTCAGTGAAATGTGGGCATGTTCAAGGGGGCATGTTCAATGTAGAAGAGGGTTGAGCCAACAACTGAGGAGGAACAGCAAGCAGTCTGTTGTGTAGTTTTGAGGGGATATCTAAGTTGCATTCACACGGCAGTGTATCCCATTTCCACGAAGTTTCTTTAACTGTTACAGTACATATTCTATCTGACCTTTCACACAACATAAAGGCAACTTCTGGAAACAAAGTGGAATATCATGCAAGTTTGGTGATAATTTCCATGTCAATTGGTTCCAGAAACGATCCAGTTGCAACCCTATTAACACAGAAAACTGTGGGATGAAGTGACATAATTTTGGGTGGTTCTTTACTGCCATTTTCATGGGTGAATCATGTGGAAACAGAAGGGTGGGGGAGTAATAATGTCATACACTCTTGTTCCAGACTATGCCCACTGGTGTGAATGAAATTAGTGGAAAATACCAGTGTAGCGGTCAAAAAGCCACTGTTCCCTAATACAACAGGTTCCATAGTGTGAAAGGAATGTTGGGAAATGGAACAGAAGCACTAGCATTATAATCAGGAAAACTAACACAATATTCTTCAGGTCTGAATATACTTTCATTGGTACCTTTTGTGGCCACCAGAGGAGGTAATGACAGGCACATTGGTACCTGCATGCACCTCCTTGGCAATCTCTGAGCTACAGTGGTACCTCGGGTTAAGAACTTAATTCATTCTGTAGATCCGTTCTTAACCTGAAACTGTTCTTAACCTGAAGCACCACTTTAGCTAATGGGGCCTACCACTGCTGCCACGCCACTGGAGCACGATTTCTGTTCTCCTCCTGAAGCAAAGTTCTTAACCCGAGGAACTATTTCTGGGTTAGCGGAGTCTGTAACCTGAAGCGTCTGTAACCCCAGGTACCATTGTATTCCAATAAAGGTTTGAGCACAATGGAGGAATCATATCTTTCTTAAGCCATAGGCATTACCCGCCCCTGGAGAGTAGACAGCTTTAAAAGTACCATATCCTGCCTAGAACCTAACATCCTTTGCCTCTCAGCCAGCTCCAACTTGATACAATCTGTATGGATGAGCAGCCATCATTTAAAGAAGGCTGGCTCCTCTAGAGTATGTGGCTGAGGGGTACTTTCTCTGGGGGTCCCAGCCCCATGACCACCTGATTTCAGTATGCCCCAAAGCTAGATATTTCTAGCCTGGCTTGTTGAAAGGCTAACAGGATTCTGGACATTTGTTTCAAAACACAAGAGGTTGCATCCAATTTTTCGTGGTTTGAAGAGCCGTAGGGGCTGCCATACACCTGGATTTTGCTGGACATTACTGGAATTTCAAAGGCATTTTTGAAAGCTCAACAACTTTGGGGGTGTCACTTTTTCTCTCTGAGAATAACAATCCTCTGACAAAAAGGCACATTTCCATGCCAAACCACCACCTCTGCTGTTTGCTGGGAAGACAGTTCAGCCTACACTCCTGGCAGAGACAAATGCCCGAATGGCATGTTCTCTCCCTCCTGGTCGATCGTTTGGGAGCTTCAAAAGCTTTCTTCTGCCCGAACATCACAGCGACCGATGCCAACAGACATCGGCACACTTAGGGATCCGCAGAGTTTGCGCATCTCACGTGACAGACCTCAGCAACTCAGCATTTTGGCTAATCTACTTTATTTACATATTTACATATAAACACACATGGAGCACTGCAACACGGCTTCCTCTCTAGCATCAGACAGCAAAGAGAGAGAAAACAAAGGACAATAGTCCCACTTCACCGAACACAGTAACACAAACATCCTCTCTCTGTAACTCCTGACTCTGTGGAGTCAAAACATATACCGTCATGTGAAAGACAACAATCCTATGACTGCAATCGTGGAACAGGAATTCTAACACAGGCTCCATATCATACTGTGGTTTACCTCCCTTAGAATGGCTGCTGCTGCTGCCATGTTAAAAGAGCAAATCCATCCAAAGCACAATGCCCACAGTGGTCTCTCACACACTTGCCAAGAGAGAGAAGGGATTGCAGTTCTTCTGGCACTGCAGAGTCAATATGCCAGAGAAAGCCTCCCAAATCTGGCTTGGAACTTACTTCAGTCTAAGTCCACCTTGAAACCCATTCCCCAAAGCCATTGCTGCCACTCCCATGACCCAAACCCACTCTGCCTTCCTTTAAATCAGGGTTGGGAAACATCTTTTGACTGGAGGGCAACATTCCTTTCCAAGCAACCTCCTGAGGACCACATGCCAGCAATAGGTGGGGCCAGAGGCAAGAGAGGGCAGAGCAACAAATATAAATATTACCTGTGTACTGTAGAGCAATTTCTAGCACATGCCATGGTCTATCCTCCATCCAAACAAGCAAAAGGCCAAGGCTGCATTCCAAATTGAGGGGGAAACACACACACACCCAAAATGTAGAGAGCAGCTTGGAGGGTTGTATTTAACTCCCATCCCTGAAGTTCTCAATCCCTACCTTAAATTGATGGTGGGGGAACAGCATACAGAGGTACCTCGGGTTACATATGCTTCAGGTTACATACACTTCAGGTTACAGACTCCACTAACCCAGAAATAGTGCTTCAGGTTAAGAACTTTGCTGCAGGATAAGAACAGAAATCGGGCTCCAGCTGCGTAGCGGCAGCAGGAGGCCCCATTAGCTAAAGTGGTGCTTCAGGTTAAGAACAGTTTCAGGTTAAGAACGGACCTCTGGAATGAATTAAGTACTTAACCTGAGGTACCACTGTATAATAAAGTTATAATAATTCCTCCACTTAAGTTGGAAACTGGTTTTGTTAAAAAGAAATTGTCACGTGGCTGCCAGGAACCCTGTTTTATAGGACATAAAGTTGGTAAAAGACTGGCTAAGACATTTTCTGGAAAACCACCGAACTTAGATGACATCGCTGATCAGATTGATTGCTGATCATTACGAGGGTTAGAAAATATGCTTCTCAGCTTTTGAACTAATTTGAAAGTTGTTTGATCAGCTCAAGATAAGTATGCCCCTAGCTCAAGAATATTTGAAAATCATCAATCTATCACAGTCTGTTTGTATTATTTTCAAAATGCGTCTCTCACCCCTCAGTAATATAATCCCAGGGCAGTTAACCACCAATAAGAAGAATTAAAAGGCCAAAACAATATGTCAATAGGACATAGGTTTTTTAAAAAGAAAAACCCCAGAGGCAATATATTAATCATGAGAACACTGCAGCTTTATTAGCTGGTTTGGAGAATTTTTTTAAACTCCTGGGTTAATCAAAAGGCCTTTTCCTGGGTCTAAAAAGATATGAACAAATGCTAGGCAGGTATCCATTGGGACAGCATTAAAAAAAAGAGGGGGGAAAGACACAAAGTCAAGAAGACCTTCTCCCCATTTGGAGAGGGGTCTCTGAGAATGACCTCCATACACATGGGAACATCATTTTATTGACCATCTGAAGACAATCTGAAGCTGATGACCTCAAATGAACTTAGACTGTGTGAAGAGACTCCTACCCCTTTATGACAGCACAGTTTCCATTTTATGAATTTGCATAATTTAAAACACAACATCTGACTTGGGTAATGTCAACAGATATATAAACTGGGCACTTTTAAAAGCTGAAAGCAATGTGAAGAATGAAAAAGCCGGATAGCATTACAATGACTTAGTCTCCACAGGACCACCACATTTCCAGGGCCTGTAAAGTAATCAGGGAATTCTGATTACAATGAATTAAAAAATATATTCCAAAAAAACCTTCCCCAAAAAGCGTGAGGCATTCCTTTTGGGAATGGTAACAACAGAAGACTCTTAATAATAATAATAGTAATAACTTTATGCCACCACTGAGGCTAGAATCTTATTGGCACAAAGGTGGAGAACAAATACAGAACCCACCAAGGAAGATTGGCAAATGCTTGAATATGCTGAATTGGCAGGCCTAACGAACAGGGTAAGATAAAAAGACAATAGAGAATATAAGGAGGATTAGAAAATGTTTACTGAATATTTTCAGAACCAGTATAGAAATATATATAAAACAATGACTTAGTCTTAATTTGTGAGGTGGGGTGTATTAGCATGTTGTTGTTGTTTAGTTATTTAGTCGTGTCCGACTCTTCATGATCCCATGGACCAGAGCACGCCAGGCACTCCTGTCTTCCACTGCCTCCCGCAGTTTTGTCAAACTCATGCTGGTAGCTTCGAGAACACTGTCCAACCATCTCATCCTCTGTCGTCCCCTTCTCCTTGTGCCCTTCATCTTTCCCAACATCAGGGTCTTTTCCAGGGAGTCTTCTCTTCTCATGAGGTGGCCAAAGTATTGGAGTCTCAGCTTCAGGATCTGTCCTTCCAGTGAGCACTCAGGGCTGATTTCCTTCAGAATGGATAGGTTTGATCTTCTTGCAGTCCATGGGACTCTCAAGAGTCTCCTCCAGCACCAGAATTCAAAAGCATCAATTCTTCGGCGATCAGCCTTCTTTATGGTCCAGCTCTCGCTTCCATACAAGACTACTGGGAAAACCATAACTTTAACTATATGGACCTTTGTTGGCAAGGTGATAGTGTTCCACATACCATGGGTTCTTTTGGTGGAGACTATTATGCTGCCTGATGAAAGCTGGGTTCCCCCCTCTCTTAAACTTAAGTGGGAACATTACCGTATCAGACCGCTGGTCCATCTTGTGTTGGTCCAACACTAACTAGAAGCAGCTTTCCATGATTTTAGAAAGCAGTGCCTTTCCCGTTCCTCCCTGGAGATGTCAGGGGCTGACCTGTGTGATTTTCCTTGCAAAATATGTGCTCTGCCATTGAGCTGCCACACGGTCCAACAACCCAAAGTCATGCATTTTAGCATCCTTCTATACATATAGAGGGGGATATCACTGGAACAAGAATGCCCCTGCTCCTCTTTGCAGCAAATTTAGATCCCACCCCCATTACTCATACTGATTTTCTGCCCCCCCCCCCAAATATCTCATAAATCTTAGTATAGCAGCAATGACACAATATGTTAGCGTCAAATTCTTCAGCAACACATTTGGTAGCATATGGTTCTGCATTTTCCTTTTTGCCAAAAAAGACCAACATCTCTCTCCAGCTACTCAATGTTTTATAAAACAGAAATCTGCTCTCCGAGAACTTGGCATCTTTCATCCCTTATGCAATGCATCCTCGCTACAACAGAAATGAGCCAGCATATGGCGACCTACCTCATCACATTTCATGCAATTTCGGCATGATATTTTACCCCTCTCCCCATGATGATGATTCCACTTGATCTGGATGACACATGAAGCAGCACTGAAGCCAGTAAAATTATAGATCTCCCCCCTCCAATGAGTGTCAAGGAGAAGAATTATATAGAGAACAGTGCTATGGAATAAAAACTCTTGTAATCCCCCCTTTTTGCCTTGCTGTTCCAAAGAGTGACACTACTATTAGTATTATCTGCACCAATATCACCCCATTGCAAATGTCTCCTCATCTTACCCACTGCTGTTGACACATCAACTAAAGTTTGAAGAAACGAGTGAAGTTAAAGGAAGTTTGAATGGGCTTTAACAGGTTCTATGGCAGTAAAAGTTTGATACATTGCTTTGCGTTAACCCATCCTTTCTAACCTGGAAGATTTGAAAGGTTTGGTTAATGCATGACTGTGTAACTTGCAATCTTTTACTTATCGCTGTAGAATCTGAATCCTGCAAGGTCTGTTATATATCAGAGTATGGGAGAATCTGACTCTTTTGTAAGTTGGACTTCTCATAGGTTCAGAAAGTCAGGAGAGTCAGACTTATGGACCAAGAAATGGCCAGAGATCTCTCATCTGGGAAGGGAACTGGTGCCCTCAAACAAACCTTCCAAGGTTGCTAACATTGGAGTTGTTTTTAACGACATTCTACACTTTAGAATGATAGCAAAGCTAGACATTGTGCAGAGGGTATTTCAGGTTCCCTTTGCATTCAAAAGACAATGGCTACAAGCTAACATTGGCCACATTGGCTCCCAGTACATTTCTGAGCACAACGAAATTGAAAAAAATCTACATCAGACATCACTGCAAAAAGAAGCTGAAGAACAAGTAGATATCTAATTCATTTTGTCTTAGGTACATGCTCTTCCTCTCCCAAATACCTGAGATGATGAAGGAACATCTACAGCACTTGCAGAAAATATCACCTAGGTTGGTGCCTTGTTTGAGAAAGTAAAAATGATGGAGGCTTGCAAAAAAAAAAAAAAAAGTGGACTCAACAAAATTTCTCCCCCATTCCTCCTTCCTACCACAGAGTAAGTTTAAAATGGAACAGGTTTAATTTTGAATTAAAAAGGACAGGGGGAAAAAACCCTTCTGGCAAACATTTTACTTCTGTAGTGATAAGTGGTATCTTTTTCCTTGTGGCATTAAATAAGGTCATTGATTATTTATCACTTCAGGTTTGTCATTTCTTTTTCCAGCTATAAAAAAAAATGGTGCAGATTTTCATTGTCGCTACAGGTATTGGTAGAACATGCTTGAAGGAATGTATAATTAATGCAAAAGGCGCTGTTCAATTCAGCTGCATTTTCCCACATGGTTTCTGGGCCTTGGTGGATCACAACACTTTTTATCTTCTTAAAGTGTCGTTGATCAACGTAGGAAACAAAGGAAGGAACGAGAAGTGTAAGATAGTGTCAGGGATTTCTGATCCTCATAAAGGAAATCTCTCAAACATCCCTCAAAGGCTGCCAATATCACAGTCTTTACTTGGCAAGACTGCCATTGATTGCGATGTCGCCTCGGGCAGTCATAACCTGCCTTTTTACTACATTATTTGAGCAAAAGAAAACATTTCAGTGCCCTCCTCCCTTCTAGCAGAAGAGAGAAAAGAATCCGGCAAACGAAAACTGCTTGACTCAGTCTTAGGAGTCAGGTATAAGTAGATGATGATTATATTAATAATAGTAATAATAATAATTTTTATTTGTATCCTGCCCTCCCCTGCCAGAGCTGGGCTCAGAATGGCTAACATCATATAAAAACACAATATACATAAAAACAAAGAAACAATTGATTAAAATGCATCCCAAAATTAATTCAAATAAATAAAAATTAAAATTAGCCTCAACAAATGGCCATCCTCAAGTTAAAATTGAAAGTGGTTAAAAAGGACCTGTGAGCGGGCTGGGAAACCTCCTTCTTACTTGTTCATACAAAGAGAAAATGAGTCAGACTGAACCCTGGCCTGAACACAGCCCAATAGTCCATGTGAGGCACCTACCCAGAAGCTCCAGAAGGAGTTTCTATAGCTTTGAGCTTTAAGCACCTTCCAGCTTTTTACTACACGCTCTCAGCTGAATTTCAGCTGGGGCAGATGTGGGGGAACCCTTGGTCCCTCAGATGTTGCTGAACTGCACCTACCATCATCCCTGGTCAATGGCCATGCTTGCTGGTGCTGATGTGCTGTCAGGGACTGGCTGGATGAGGAAGAGTGGTGGGAGCCACCTGCCCAAGGGAGAACACAGAAGATGACGATGACTTAGATCTGGGCACATGGTGTTGGGACAGTCTGGTGGGACAGAGCAGTCAGCAGCAGGGACGAGCAGGGAGGCGCAGGAAGCAGGGGGTTTGAGTGATCAAGGGAGGCCAAGAGAAGGAGTCCCTTTGTGTGTTCAGACCCAGAAACCTCCCCTCTAAATAAATTCACACTTGACTCAAATTTTGGTTTTGGTTTTTTGCAGAATTTAGGCCACAACTTTATTGATTACAGAAAGTGAGTGGTTGCATAGGCTCTGGTTGGACTAGCTCTCTGCCATGCAGGTAGCGCTGACCCAGGGCACCAGCATAGGTCAGCCAAGGGTGAACAGCTGCATAAGCGGAAAGCCAGGAACGGGCTAACTCCGCCACCCAAATGTCCCCCTGTACTCAGGCACGGGCACAACCCCTTTCAGGGGTTGACCAAACCATTGAGTCCCTGGATTCCTTTAATGGAATACCCTTCACATAGGGATGGCGAGAGCGTTCTTCCATCCCTATCACCTGAACCAGAGTCCATCCGCAATCTTACAAGTTGTGACGATTTGCTACGCAGCAGGCAAAACCCAAATGGAAACATCCAATCAGCCAAGTGGGGGAAATTCCTGCCGTGCCCCTGTCCCAACGACAGACGACACACGACGGCATAGCAAGGTCAAGCGCAAAACCCTAAAAGTAAGGAGAGGTGGGCGGGTGTTCCAAATGCACGCACCAAAAGAGGAAGCTCTGGGTCACATGCATGGGCATAAATAGGTCCCTCGAACCATTTGGACTGGGTCCCATTGGCCAGATTGCACCCAGCTATGAGGGACCTACCAATCGGGTGTTGTGGCTGACCAATCGTACCCACCCACAATGCAAGGTGTTGGTTTTCCAGGTCTCACCACAATATGTGCCCTCTTTAAGGAAGGCCCAATTTCAAGACATGGTTAGAGGCTGAGAGTCACCGTGTGAGCACAGACTCAGAGACGGGGAGTCAGCGGTTGCCCTTGCTACTCAGCAGCAGGACACTCCAGGTCCTGCTGGCTCTCCTCTCCCTCCAACACCCTGATTAAGTTGGGCTGCCATATGTCCCAGACATATCTGGGATTCGTCCATTGAAAATTGCATCCGGGCAGAATTTCAGGAAATCAGTAAAAATGTCTGGGGAAACCGGGGTGTATGACAATCCATGTTGGAAGAGTTGATTTTTCAAAAAAAGGGGGGAGCTCTAAAAGTTCATCTCCCCACCCCAAAGAAAAGCTCAACAACTTTTGCACCCAGATTTTCACTTTTAAAAATATGGCAACCCTACGATTGAGGAGAGTCCTGCACATTGCTGAGCTGCGGGCCAGACAGGTCCAGAGGAGGAGCCCACCCTGTCAACGCAGCCTTCACCCCAGTGAGAGGCTAGTGGGGAAGGGTGGGTATAGTGGTCAGTTTCAGCAACGTCTCAGTTGGATTGAGACAAACCAGAGGACTCTGCTGTGTTGTTACTTTCTGTTAATAAAAAGCTAATTGCATTCTCTGCCTCCTGTGCTTCTTTGCCCTGTGGCTACCCTGGGCCTGCTTGACAGCTCCTTGACATAGGCTTTGTATTCCAGAAGCATCTGGAGGGCCATAGGTTCCTCAAGCCTGAGCTCAGGGACTCATCCCCATTCTGTCTCTGAGCTTTGTTGCTGTTTAGTCGTTTAGCCATGTCCGACTCTTTGTGGCCCCATGGACCAGAGCACGCCAGGCACTCCTGTTTTCCACTGCCTCCCACAGAAGCTACTCATGTTGGTAGCTTTGAGAACACTGTCCAACCATCTCATCCTCTGTTGTCCCCTTCTCCTTGTGCCCTCCATCTTTCCCAACATCAGGATATTTTCCAGGGAGTCTTCTCTTCTCATGAGGTGTCCAAAGAATTGGAGCCTCAGCTTCAGGATCTGTCCTTCCAGTGAGCACTCAGGGCTGATTTCCTTCAGAATGGATAGGTTTGATCTTCTTGCAGCCCATGGGACTCTCAAGAGTCTCCTCTAGCACCATAATTCAAAAGCATCAAATCTTCGGCAATCATCCTTCTTTATGGTCCAGCTCTCATTTCCATACATCACTACTGGGAAAACCATAGCTTTAACTATACAGGCCTTTGTTGGCAAGGTGATGTCTCTACTTTTTAAGATGCTGTCTAGGTTTGTCATTGTTTTTCTCCCAAGAAGCAGGCGTCTTTTAATTTTGTGACTGCTGTCACCATCTGCAGTGATCTGAGCTAGCTTTTCATTTACCTTTCCTCTCAAGCTCATTACCTCTGAGGGATGGTTCTTACCTTTCTGGAACAGCATGGTTGCTGATCCCCTGTGGGTGTCTATTATAATGCACCAGGGCTAGGATCAGAGCCTTGCAGCAATGTAAATAAAACTGAGTCAGCACAGAGGGCTCACAATGCCAGTTAAGGGCTGGACTGCACATGGCTCTAGATGCCTCCCCAACTACAATCCCAATTAAGATCACCTCAGATCTGCAATTAACCTTGTTGAAAAAGCTCTTGTTGGTGCTTAGTAAAAATGATGGTTTCTGCCCTCCTTCCAGTCTTGTCCAAAGAGAGCATGATGGAGCCCGGGGTCATTTACAAATGCAAAGTTCTTCATACTAATGCAATCGGGTTAATTGTATAGTTAAATGCCTTTAGGGAATCCTCAATATATGAACTAATGAAATCACCAAAGTGCTATAGAAGCCCTTATGCATTAATTGTGCTACATAGATATAGCACAGAATAACCTTTTGAAGCAAATACTTTTCCTTCGCAGAATGCTAATTGAACAACTGCACTTAAAAAGGAAGCTGGGTTGGTTTTATTCAGCATCACCATTATCAATATAACAATAGGCCCTTGGGCTATGTGACTGTGGCAAGTGTTCTTCATATGATAACCCAACACGAGCAATAGAAAAGATATATATAAAGAACAGTGAAACATTTCAATAGACGTGAATGCTGTCTTACAACGATGCCAGTATGGTTGTGCATGGACACCCAGTCAGATATGTGGTCCCACTTTGTAAGTCTGGATTGAATTTGATCCAGTCTGGACTGATCTGGACATGTTCCAACCCATCCCAAATCCAGATTGCAATCCAAAAAGTACAAATCTCTGAAAATCCCTTTAACTTGCCTTGCAAAAACAAAGCAGCCATAACTTATTTGGTGTCCCCTCTCTGCCGCTCATACAGGCATAAAATCTGGAGACATAATAGCCCCTACAGAGGGGATCAACCTGAAAATTTCAAATGGGTTCTACGAGTTTTCATCTTTAGTCTCGACCCCCAAAGGACAGGATCAAAAGGTGTACCAACATCCCAACTCAAGGGGTTGTATCCAATATTAGTCATACTCAGACTTTGGTTTAGACCTCGGCTCTGAGTCTTAGCTCTGGGCCTCTTGGCAGAATGCTGGGATATATTACTGCTGTGACTAATATTTGAGTCACTCTCTTTGGTTTGGGTTTTGTAATGCTTCAGGTGGGAGCAGGGTGGGTTACCTGCTTCTCAGTTTCACCAACAATTGCCTTGCTCACTTAAAGGTTTGTGCGATTCAGGCAGTGAATCTCAAATGGCTCAATACTGGTTGGCCCTTGACATAAGCCCTTGACATAAGCCACCCATATTAAGTTTTGTCCTGAACCCCTGGCCTACCTTGCAGCAAATGAGTACAGTGGTACCTCAGTTTACAAATGTAATTTGTTCTGGAAGTCCATTCTTGAACCAAAACCATTCTTAAACCAAGGTGCGCTTTCCCTAATGAGGCCTTTTGCCGCTGGTGCTCTTCCACCATTCAGATTCCGTTCTTAGACTGAGGTAAAGTTCTCAAACCAAGACACTATTTCTGGTTTTGTGGAATTTGTAAACCAAAACATTCTTAAACCGGATGGTTCTTAAACCAAGGTACCACTGTATTGTCAAGTCCCCAGGGCAGGGTCAAGCCACGTGGTCCAGAGTCTAAACTGAAACATAGCCCTGTAGAGATCCTGGAGCCCCCAAGCTGAGGTCCTTCAACATGGGCAGTTGAGCAGACACAACCCCTCAGCTCTGCTTCCCTGTTGGACTTTGCAGGATGATTGCAGCATCTGTGACCCTCACTTGCTCCCTGCCTACTCCAGCTGAGGAATCGCACACCTCCTCCCAGAGCTAGCGAGCTCCCCCTGGTCAGCTATGGAGTTGGGCTAGGGGCCCTTGCCTGTCACAGCCTCCTGGAGCACATCTCCCACTGCTCCCTACACCTCAGAGCCCACCGTGTTTGCAGAGACAAGGTCCCTTCTGGCTCTGGTGATGGGTCCTACTGCTCTGGTTTTTGTGTGCTAACCCCACATCCCCTCATAATCCTCTTTCACCTTGTGAGTACTTCCTACACCAATCTCTCCTTTTCCGTCCCCATCTTGCCCTGGTGCATCCCAGTTCCAGCTGCACTGCTCGCCAGGATCATCTTCCTCCTCCCGTTGTTCATGACATTTTTATTAAGATGCAATATATTTAAATGATGACCAATCTTCTTTAAAGGACACTTAAGAGATGATAGTATTCTACTTCCTTGAAACAAATTAGAAGTTTGAATTGTGAAAACTTTGACCTCTGTAACAGACTATAAAGTAGCATGCAAATCACATACATTTCTAGAAGCACCCCCAAAACAAAACAAATCCTTAGCTGGAAAGAAGAGGGCTGACAATTCAGTAAACCATTAAAGACTCTCACTTCTTGACCCGAACTCCGTGGGGATCCACTTACAGAGAAATTAATAATCCTTAGATGTAGAGAAGGTGTGAAACAGCATGCCAAAATGCCTGTCTCTGAAATTAGAGAGACCCTCAGATGTACTCCGGTTTATTACCTCAGCTATTTCAATAGTCGGTATTTATGTAGCACTATTAAAACATAGTTCAGCCTTTTAATATTTGCATGCTAGAGCTCCTTACCAAAGGCACAGCTCCTAAAATAATGTACAAGCCTTTTCTCAATCTAAAATATACCAAAGAGGACCTCCTTCCCTATAGATCATCCCAGGGATGAAGATCATTGGAGGAGGCCCTACTGGTGGTTGCACTGTTCTCTGAGTTTGGGGGACAGTAGGCATCTCATGAGAGTGTTTTCTCCATGAGGGCCCTAGCCTCTGTTTTGACAGAGATGTGCCTGGCACCATTTTTTCCTTTCACAGCTTCTGTCAGTTGCTGAAAGCATATCTCTTTACCCTGGCATTTGGAAACTGAAGGACGGATTTTGGTGTCCTCCATGCAACATGTTGTATGGATTATGATTTGAAAGACTATAGTTGGGGTTGTGTGTGCCCCCCCGCCTGTTTTAATTGTGTTTTTATATATTGCAACCTGCCCTGGGGCCTTCTGGTGAAATACATATAATAACAACATAACCTCACTCATTACTAGGGGAATGACAGCAGGAAGAGGCTTCTTTGCTCTGTCTCCTTGGAGATATCAGATCCTGCATGCAAAGGCTTGAAAACTCCCTGGAGAATTTAGGCCATCACGTACCCCACATCCCAAGACATCAGAGAATAAACCAGTCTCCCTATGGCTCTTCATTTCACCCCTTTCCATTATTGTGACTAGGGCTCGATCTGACTGCCAACTACATGGCGTGGCGTTTGTACAGAGCCCCTGGTCATCTCACGGACTATTGACCCGTACACCACTAATCCGCTGCCAGCAACCAGGTCCTCCCCGGTAAAATCACTTCAGCCTCAGTCAGGTTCTCAATTAGTAAAGAAGAGTGTATTTTATTTCAGACACAAACAAACTTTTACGGTATTCCAAATGTTGTTACTCTTTACTTTCTTAGTCTTATTTTCCTCTCTCTATCTCTTCTACCTCCCCTCACTCAAGAACCCACTGCCCTGTCTCTCTATTTCCAACTGCCTGCCAACTGCTTCTCCAACTGCTTTTCCTAACCAGCCAACCCACTAAAACCAACCAACTACCCACCGACAACTCCCACCAACAACTAACTCAAACCTCAGGCTAAGCCCTTTTATACACAGGTAGGCTCCGCCTCCGGCTTTCCTATTGGTCTATATTTTTAACCCTATCTCTCCCCGTACAGACAGGCTCTAAACGAATGGGCAAACGCCACACATGGCTTCTCTGAAAAGCGATGGTCTTCAGGGGGAGGGCTCTTGTTTATCCATCCAAAGATTTAAACACATGCTAGGGCCGCAATGTTTGATCAGTTGAAAGCTTTTATGGTGTAATCCTATACACATCTACTCAGAAAGCAGCCATGTTTAATTCAGTGAGACCTATCCCCCAGGTAACAAGAACACAGTGAAGTAGTCCTACCAAATTAAAAGTGTATCTTGATTTGGCTTTTTAATTGTGAACACAAATGCGCATTATAAACGACACACACCATTTTAAGAGGCATCCCCACCCTTTCTCCCTCATAGCAGTTAATGCTTTTTTCCCTAACATTATGCCTGCAAGCATACAATAACTTGGAAAGTGCTGGAGAATATTTGACGCTTGGAAAGCTGTTGGGCTCCATCAGCACCATTCAGCATGAACATTGGTCAGGGACGATGCAGGTTTCCTATGCCTGAGCTTTTTTAAAGCTTATTGTGTCAGAAATTATATTTAGTAAAGGTAAAGGGACCCCTGACCATTAGGTCCAGTCGTGACCGACTCTGGGGTTGCGGTGCTCATCTCGCTTTATTGGCCGAGGGAGCCGGTGTTTGTCCGCAGACAGCTTCCAAGTCATGTGGCCAGCATGACTAAGCCACTTCTGGCGAACCAGAGTAGCACACGGAAATGCCGTTTACCTTCCCGCCAGAGCGATACCTATTTATCTACTTGCACTTTGACGTACTTTTGAACTGCTAGGTTGGCAGGAGCTGGGATCGAGCAATGGGAGCTCACCCCATTGTGGGGATTTGAACCCCCGACCTTCTGATCAGCAAGTCCTAGGCTCTGTGGTTTAACCCACAGCACCACCCACGTCCCAGAAACTATATTTACTCATATGCAAATTTAATGGCTGGATTTACCAACATATCAATTAACAAGGTTTTAACTGAGCTGCAGTCCAGAATGTGGAGCTTTTAAACATTTCACCAATTGGATGAAAGTTTCTCTGCCTTGGGAGTCTATTCTGCACCGTATTGTTTTATTCTTGTCTTTAAACAAACCTGCTGGCTTTTTGTGATGTTTTTAATTGCAATTAGCTGTTTTTATTGTACATCACCCTGAGATGCTTGCATGCAAAGCATTTAGTAAATGAGCAATTACATGGTACCTCGGGTTACAAACATCTCGGGTTACAAACACCTCGGGTTACAGATGCCGCTAACCTGGAGGTAATACCTCTGGTTAAGAACTTTACCTCAGGATGAAAACAGAAATCATGCAGCGGCAGTGCAGCAACAGCGGGAGGCCCCATTAGCTAAAGTGGCACCTCAGGTTAAAAACAGTTTCAGGTTAAGAATGGACCTCCAGAACGAATTAAGTTCGTAACCAGAGGTACCCCTGTTTTATTACTGTGATTTGCGGAGATATTCCTTCAGTACATCTGGGAAGTAATTTCAGATCTCCTATGTGATCCAGAGATGAGCATGAGGCCTGCTCAACTTAGGACATTCAAGTTATAGTCCTCTCCTTGGAACTTTACAAACACGCGCACAACTTTGTGGTTTATGATGTGGCACACTTGCCAAGCGAAATAAGTAATTCCCACTCCAAAATCAGTTTCAGGATTAGAAGCGGTTTATAAGAAGCTTTCCCTCCCTTTTTATGAAAGAGCTCTAATCTTTGCCAGTTCTGCATAAGAGGAATTAGCCATGTCAAATCCAGGATATGCCAATGCTTTCAAAATTAGTAACTTGCATTTTTTTTTAAAAAAGTGTTTTTAAAATCTGCAATGAGTCATCATCGTCCAGGGTTTGCTAATTTTGCAAATCTAAAACACCGTAAGATCCCGCTTGTTTTAAACACATCCAAAGTATGCTCCCCTTTGAGCTAAGATTTGAAATGGAGACTCCTGAACTTACTGCATAAACTTAGGCAAATCGTTTCTCACACTCCTTGGCACATGTAAACCTTTCTGTTCTTCCATTGTCTTTTGTCAAGTAGATTTTGAAAAGCTATCACAAACTCTGCTTATCACAGACAGAGGGGTTGGCGTACATGTCACATGATGAACAGATATGCCCATTTCCATATCATCTCTAACACTCTGGAATATATTAGGGCTATGCCAAACATTCTTTAATGAAGCATATGAGCACATTTGTGAGGCTGGGGTAGGGCAAAGGGAAATGAACAAATACTTTATATATATAATATTTTTTCTTGATTTTCTATTTGTTAACATTCATGTAACATATTATTTCCATTTGCAATATCTTAGCTCCACTGAGCTATTCGACTTCTCTCCGTCCGGTTTTTTTTTTTTTATGACTACTTCTTATTTTCACAAATTTATACCATCTCAATTCTACCTTTCCCCTTAATTATTTTAGTCTTTAAGCACAAGTAGAAAAGTCCACAGAAGGATGTGGGTGGTGCTGTGGTGTAAACCACTGAGCCTTGGGCTTGCCAATCGGAAGGTCGGCAGTTCGAATCTCCACTAGGGGGTGAGCTCCCATTGTTCGGTCCCAGCTCCTGCCAACCTAGCAGTTCGAAAGCACGCCAAAAAAAAGTTCAAGTAGATAAATAGGTACTGCTCAGGCAGGAAGGTAAACACTGTTTCTGTGCACTGCTTTGGTTTTGCCAGAAGCGGCTTAGTCATGCTAGTCACATGACCTGGGAAAACTGTCTGCAGAGAAACGCCGGCTCCCTCGGTCAGTAAAGTGAGATGAGCACCGCAACCCTAGAGTCGTTCGCGACTGGACTTAACTGTCAGGGGTCCTTTACCTTTACCTTAGAAAAGTCCATCTATTAAACGTTGTGAGATTTATCACAGTCCTGCTAGTGTCTTTAAATGTTTACGATGATTGTCTTTATATTGAATAAATTTACTCCAATCTCTCTGGAACACTTGGTCACTCTGGTTTCGGATTTCCCCTGTCAATTTTGCCAGTTCAGCATAGTCCATCATCTTTGTCTGCCATTCTTCTACCGTTGGTAATTCTTCTTGTTTCCACTTTGGGGATAATAGAGTTCTAGCTGCCATTGTAGCATACATAAACAATTTCTGGTCAACTTTTGGTATTTCTTCTCTCATACCCAACAGAAAGAAATTCTTAAAACTTGTAATGGAACTTTCAGGATTTCTTTGGGTCAGGAGCAGGGTTAAAATTTGATAAATCTGTGAGTCAGCTTCAGAAACTTCTCTTTGCATTAATGATGATGATGATCTTAATCATAATTTTCCTTGCAAATTTAGCAAGAAAAGGGAAAAAAGAGAAAGTGGAAAGAAAAGAAAAATAATAAACAAATAATTCTAATAATAACAGCAAACTACCATCCGTTCAAGGGACATGGGTGGCACTATGGGTTAAACTACAGAGCCTAGGACTTGCTGATCAGAAGGTCGGTGGTTCGAATCCCCGCGACGGGGTGAGCTCCCATTGCTCGTTCCCTGCTCCTGCCAACCTAGCAGTTCGAAAGAACATCAAAGTGCAAGTAGATAAATAGGTACCGCTCTGGTGGGAAGGTAAACGGCGTTTCCATGCGCTGCTCTGGTTCACCAGAAGTGGCTTAGTCATGCTGGCCACATGACCCGGAAGCTGTACGCCGGCTCCCTTGGCCAATAAAGTAAGAGGAGCGCCGCAACCCCAGAGTCGGTCACGAGTGGACCTAATGGTCAGGGGTCCCTTTCCCTTACCTACCATCCATTCCCATTGCAAATATAGCGACCATCAGTAAGTGGAACTTAAATTGACTGTATAAGTTAATATAAGCCCCCCAGATATCAAGAAATGCATCCATCTGAAATTGACACGTATGTGAAATATCTTCAAATGTAGCCAGGGCAATGAGGTCCTCAGACTGTTGCATAATAGT
The DNA here is from genome assembly GCF_951804945.1 of Podarcis cretensis. Lineage (NCBI taxonomy): Eukaryota > Metazoa > Chordata > Lepidosauria > Squamata > Lacertidae > Podarcis > Podarcis cretensis. The sequence continues at coordinate 122,121,709 of NC_137170.1, forward strand.
CAGTGAGTATTTATCCTTCCAGCTTTGAAACAAAAGTCTCTTAGGGACTGTAAAGGCTTGCTAAGTCCACTTTTGTTGTCCAGCCGTTCACTCCCATGGTACAGAAATATAGTCTTAAAGAACATTTGCAAACATTGCGGATTTTACCTATAGAAAATTAATGTAACAACTTCAGACCACATCATACGTAGCTCAAAGAGGCAATTTCAGCATTACCTCTCCAACTTCTTTCAGTATTAGGCAGTGCCTTCCTACACAGGTGTTGTGGAGTCCAATTTGCATATCAATCTCAATTTTAGAACGTTTCATTAGAAACATTCTGTATAGATTCTAAAGCATTTTCCCAATCTTTAAGCTGTATAATAGCTTCCTATTCCCTAGTCCACACCTCTCTAAGTTCCTGAACTACCTTACCAAAAGCCATTAAGCATTTCTAAACAACACTTACGGAAGGGACGCAGGTGGCGCTGTGGGTTAAAGCCTCAGCGCCTAGGACTTGCCGATCGAAAGGTCGGCGGTTCGAATCCCTGCGGCGGGGTGCGCTCCCGCTGCTCGGTCCCAGCGCCTGCCAACCTAGCAGTTCGAAAGCACCTCCGGGTGCAAGTAGATAAATAGGGACCGCTTACCAGCGGGAAGGTAAACGGCGTTTCCATGTGCGGCTCTGGCTCGCCAGAGCAGCGATGTCACGCTGGCCACATGACCCGGAAGTGTCTCCGGACAGCGCTGGCCCCTGGCCTCTTAAGTGAGATGGGCGCACAACCCCAGAGTCTGTCAAGACTGGCCCGTACGGGCAGGGGTACCTTTACCTTTACCTTTAAACAACACTTACAGGTTTAGATTTCTGTACAGAGTCAATCATTTAGGAGTTTAGGAGATATCAAAGCACTCAAAGCAGATGGGCCATGAATAGATATCAGCAGAAGATATTGACATTCTGCACTCATCAGAAATTTATATTTAAGCTGCAAAAGTGGAAAGGAGAAAAATTATCCATCTAAGCCCATCAGGTGAGCTCATGTATATATCGCATGTTCCTCATATTTTTCCCCACAAAAAGGGCTGTATCTCTCTATCTGAATAACCCTTAAAGGGAAATTAAGCAGGTCCATATTGATCAAATTGAAATTGACGAGACTGTATCTGCAATATCTCTAGTTGCTGAAGGTGGGATAAGCTATTTCTTTTGATTATATTTAGAGCCCAACACTAGTCAGAAAAAGAGAGGTGTTAAATAAGCCATCTCTAAGTTGAAGTTGAGAAATTAATAGGAGAAACTTGCCAGTCATTGGTATGTGCTAACAAATATACTTTGCAATGTGAGCTGATGTCTGAAAAATTCAAACCACCTTCAGATACTGGCAGCTGCACTCTCTTAAGTAAAAATGTGGTGGAGAATTACCCCAAACACCGTATTTTTCGCTCTATAAGACGCACCAGACCACAAGACGCACCTAGTTTTTGGAGGAGGAAAACAAGAAAAAAAATATTCTGAATCTCAGAAGCCAGAACAGCAAGAGGGATCGCTGTGCAGCGATCCCTCTTGCTCTTCTGGCTTCTGGGATAGCTGCGCAGCCTGCATTCGCTCCATAAGACGCACACACATTTCCCCTTACTTTTTAGGAGGGAAAAAGTGAGTCTTATAGAGCAAAAAATACTGTATATAACAAAATACCACAAAGTGTGTGTGTAAATCCACAGCAATCTTGAAGGTATTAGCTTTACGCGATCTTATGCAACTCTTGTGCAATGCTCAATCTTAAGAGTATTAATCTTACCCTAAATACTAAATTTAAATAATGTCCATTCTTCCAAATCACCTTTATCAATGTGTTCCGCTTCAATTTAATCATTGGAGAAATATCTCTGGGAATCCAAATACTTAAATATGTTAAGATCCTGGGCTGCCACCAAAACCCACAATCATTATTCCAAGTAGGTATTTGCTTTTTCAAATTCCCTTCTTCCTAAAGAAGGATTGACAGCTGTGGGAAAGTGCTGAAAGCATTGTGTGCACAGGCGGAGTCCCCCAACTCTGGGCAGCCCCCCCTCATGTGGAATAACGACTCAAGACAATGTGCTATGGGATTAAATTGGCCACAACTTTATTATATTTCAGATGTGGGTAGACCTTGGCTCAGGCATTGGGCGTTATCCCTCCCCAGTCTCCAGCCGGGGATCTAGGGAACATCAGGGTTATCAAGTGTGTGTGTGGGATGGGCCGGGTCTGGAGAACATATGTTCAAGCAGAGATAGCCACCCCCGTTAATCCGCCGTCGCCGGGGAGAGCAATGACGACCTCTCGGCGTACTGTCAAAGCCTCCCCTCAGAAACCCCTTTAACGGGGAACCCTGGTATCGCCGCTGCAAAGAGGAAGGGGATGTGGGTCACCGCTGCACGCCCCCCCCCCATTCAGGAAGATAGACTAAAGGATTCTGCCCAAGGCCTGATACCACCAAAGTTGTGACATTTTGCTACGGGAAAGGCAAAAACTGCCAATGCAGGGGAATTCCTTTCCGGCCCTTCAACAGTGACCTTGACGTAGCAGCGCCCGAATACCTGTGAAGAAGAGGTTAACCTAGAATCATAGAATCATAGAATCAATCATAGAGTTGGAAGAGACCACAAGGGCCATCGAGTCCAACCCCCTGCCAAGCAGGAAACACCATCAGAGCACTCCTGACATATGGTTGTCAAGCCTCTGCTTAAAGACCTCCAAAGAAGGAGACTCCACCACACTCCTTGGCAGCAAATTCCACTGTCGAACAGCGCTTACTGTCAGGAAGTTCTTCCTAATGTTTAGGTGGAATCTTCTTTCTTGTAATTTGGAACCATTGCTCCGTGTCCGCTTCTCTGGAGCAGCAGAAAACAACCTTTCAAGTTGTTCAACAACCTGCAAAATAAGACTTAACTGAGGGTGGGTAGGGTGGGAGAAGCTCTGGAGCCAAGTGAGGATTCCCAGGTAAGATCCTCCCTCTATTGTGTGGGCAGGTAGTCCCTCCCCTACCTGTCCAGGTCTCCTTGGCAATGCCTCCCTAGGCGGGATTGGACAACTGACTGAGGCAGGCGAAGACCTCCAGGTATCCCACCTGGGGGAAGGAGAAGCCGAGCTTGTGCTGATGGAACCGCACCGGGTCCAGGGGCTGCACGCGTCCATGCAAAGGGCGCCCCCCGTTTAATGTGGGGAGCGGTCATTACGCTACGATCCGGGCCCATTATCAGCTCACAATGAATATGAGGAAGGACACTAAGTCACCACATACCATAATTTCAGGGATGTTGTGTAATGATGACGTAGCTCCCCCGTACCCCAACTTTCTAGCAGTTGGGATAGTTGAAGTTCCCCGCCCAATTCACCTTGAATTATTCTCTGCCAAGATATAGCGTCTTTCTTGAAATGTATCGTGGGGTGAGAATAGCCTCAGATAGGCAAAGAATTTACCACCACCACTTTCCATGGGATGGGGATTAAGAAGAAACAAAAAAACCACTATAGTAGACTGTTAAAAAACTGTTAACCCCCCAACCCCAAGTCTCCAGTCTGCCCCTAAAAGTGCTTCTCCAACTTCTCAGCCCTAGTTCAGAGTTGTTCTTTTATTTCTTGATCTCAAACTATACTGAGGTTTTTCACTCTCCCTTTCCAATTACATTTCGGTTGATCAATTTCCTTTGATGACCCAGATGCTGCAAGTCGTTCTGCCATGTGTTGCTGGTAAAGAAGAGCATTGCTTTTGAGTAAGAAGTTGGTTCCCCCCACTCCCAAAAGCTAGATCAGTCTTAATGTTGCTTCAGAGTGCAGCAGATGCATCTTTCAGACTAATAAAGTTCTACTGATTATCTCTCTTTTCTGCCTCTTTCTCCAAATGGGAACATCTGCCTTCATTTACGAATATGCCACTTGAAAGTAAAATAAAAAACCAGGGGGAGGAGGAAATTCTAGAATAATAAATTCAAGAGAGTCGTGGTGTTTTCCCCCCTCTCTTTTCTTTTTAAAAAGGAAGCAACTTCAAGAATTAATTTAAAAAAGTCTGCAGACCATGGTGGCATTGCTATTTCATTATTGCGGCACCTACATAAGCAAGCAAGATCTCTATTTCCCCCCCTGCTGGCCAACAATGCCAAACATTAATTAAATTCACAATATTCAGCTATGGATTTAGCTATTCTGCTAAAAGAGGATATAGCTAGACATGACAATGACCTCTAGGGATGGACAGACCAGCTAAAGTCCATCCCATTTCAGTTTCACTGGCATTCGATCTTAAGTCCATCTGATTCCATCTTGGACAGACTTTTGTAAAAGCACACATGAAGACTCTGCATTTAATTCGTACAATCCTTGGTTGTGTTCTAGTCTGCTCTCAATTACTGCCTTATCAGCTTGAGTGTCAAGGTCAGGAAGAGCTGAATTCTGCAGCTGCTGGCTCTCCCCTGCTTGACTAATATCTGAGCCTCCCTGTTCCTGGCTGCTTTCTGCCATTGGCTGCAAACTTTCGCTTGGAGCTGGCTCATTCCTGACATACATGTTACAAGTATGGGAGCGAGAACTCAAAACAGCATTGTTCTGTTGGGTGATCACTTTTAGTCCACATTAAGACTGTTACATATTACATATGCATTGCTTTAGATTCGGGCTGGACCTGCTGATGCACAAATTATGCACAACACATTCCTATCTACTTATCTCCTTGTATGGTTGCCATATTATGCCTTTGCCGACTTCAACTATGAATCGTTATGATGACTCTGCCCATGAAAAAGATTATGTGTCCTATTTGGTGTCCCTCCCCAATTCCTGTCCCTTCTGGCACGTCACATGGAGATAGAAGAAGAAGAAGAAGAAGAAGAGTTTGGACTTGATATCCCGCCTTTCACTCCCCTTCAGGAGTCTCAAAGCGGCTAACATTCTCCTTTCCCTTCCTCCCCCACAACAAACACTCTGTGAGGTGAGTGGGACTGAGAGACTTCAAAGAAGTGTGACTGGCCCAAGGTCACCCAGCAGCTGCATGTGGAGGAGCGGAGACACGAACCCGGTTCCCCAGATTACGAGACTACTGCTCTTAACCACTACACCACACTGGCTCTCCAGGGCATTTCAAAAATTATCACTCCAGTGGTAAGGAGTTAGACTGAACATGGGGTAAATAAACTAGCTTTCTCATGCCTTTCACGGCAACTGAAGATGAAAAACTCCTCCAATTAATGTAGCATATAAATCTTTTCTAAACCAAGAAAATGGATTTAATCAGTTTAAATGGGCGATGATGCTGAGGTGAGTGATCAATACTAGGTTCTCAAGAAAAAATGAGATTTGGGGACAGAAGGAATTGTTTCCTTAGCACTGTGGAAATTGCATTGTTGATGCCCTTCATGGTCCTTTAAGGTTATCCTGACAACCCAAACTAGGGAGCACATTTGTTTTATTGAGCTGAAGTCTCTTAGGGTATGGTTGAAAGAAGCCGGCCCAGATTTTGCTTTGTTTCTGAAAGTCTGTTCTTCTTCTTTTAAATGGCATTCCTTTCGTGTTTATCCTTTTACCATATTAAGATTGTGGGTATTTAAAATTTCAAAGAAGAATGGCAAAGAAGAATGGCAACTTAAACTGATATAATCTGCACAACTTGCAGATTTAACATATAGAATAAGAGAACAAGAAGAACATATGTTTAAAGAAGACTGGAAAACATTTTACTGAGTATATGGGTGAAAATTGTGTTCATTTAAAAACGCTGGTAGCATTAAGATAAATTTAACAGTGTAAATAAATTTTGATAGATGATTTACTGAATGGTTTACAGTGATACCTCGGTTTTTGAACAGCTGAGTTCACAAACAACTTGGAAACTGAACTCTGCAAAACTGGAAGTACGTGTTCTGGTTTTCGAATGTTTTTTTAGGAAGCCGAATGTGCTCCATTTTTATTGCCCCTGTGTTTCCTGTTGCACTGCTAATTTACATCCCCCCATTGTAATTCAAGCTTTCCGTTTCTGATTGCTGTATTCTGAGGTGATATTTGGAGCTTATATTTGGTCCTTTTGTTTTTGCTATTTATTTTGTGTTTTTGTGTTTTGAGGCTTTTTCAGTTACCATAATTTGATTTTGTGACTGTGTGGATTCCAGTTCAGCTACTGATTGATTGATTGATTGATTGATTGTGTGACTGTGGAAATGGATAAAAGCCCCCCATCCAAACAATGACTATCATCAGTGCAGGTAAGAATTTCTTTTTTTTTAATCACCTACAATACTGTTTTATTTATTTTATAGTACAGTACATTGTTTATTGCTTTCATTTTATGGATCAATGATCTCATTCGATAGTAAAATTCAGGTTAAATTGCTGTTTTAGGGATTGTTTTTTTTAAATTCTGGAACAGATTGATCCATTTTGCATTACCTTCTATGGGAAAGCGCGCCTTGGTTTTGGAACGGACTTCTGGATCCGATTAAGTTTGAGAACCAAGGTACCACTGTAGTTTATGTAAAACATGCAGGGATTTAGGGTATGCAAAATGAATTGTGGAAAGAAAAGAAGGGAAGCCATTGATTTAAGGTTGTTTAAGTGAATATTTAATAGAAATTTTAATATAAAAATAAATAAATAAATTTCAAAGTTTCTGCCTAGGAGAAGTGAAACAGGCTGTGTTTGAGGCCCTGATGCACCCCCTGCCATAAAAAAAAACCCTCTCACAGTGTGCCTCCTCAGAACAGACTGTTCCCATCAAGTCTTTGAGTCCTCAACAGCACTGGTGACAGGTAAAACAAGGGACTCTGTTGTAACTCTAGGATCCCTAATACCACCTCCACTCATCCCAGGTTTCTCCAAAAGCAGAGAACTACAAGTTTGGTCAGTGCTGTGGCTGTTGTTGTTCTTTAGTCGTTTAGTCGTATCCAACTCTTTGTGACCCCATGGACCAGAGCACGCCAGGCACTTCTGTCTTCCACTGCCTCCCACAGTTTGGTCAAACTCATGCTGGTAGCTTCGAGAACACTATCCAACCATCTCGTCCTCTGTCGTCCCCTTCTCCTTGTGCCCTCCATCTTTCCCAACATTAGGGTCTTTTCCAGGGAGTCTTGTCTTCTCATGAGGTGGCCAAAATATTGGAGCCTCAGTTTCACGATCTGTCCTTCCAGTGAGCACTCAGGGCTGATTTCCTTCAGAATGGATAGGTTTGATCTTCTTGCAGTCCATGGGACTCTCAAGAGTCTCCTCCAGCACCATAATTCAAAAGCATCAATTCTTCGGCGATCAGCTGTGGCTAGACCCCTACTTAACAGAGGGGGGAAACAGTCAAAAATAATGGATTAGTCTTTTAAAAAAATTATTACTCTGAAACCCATGCTGTATAAGGTGCAGCAGTTGGAAAGAAAATGAGAGAGAAAAGAAAGAAATGTCATTGGTACGAGGGACTGTTAATGCAAAGAACAAGGAACCATTCTAGCTGAATGATCTGTAAATGAACCAACCAATTAGACATTACCAGGAAATGTGAAACCTGGCTCACTTCTCCTCATTTCAAATGCAAGGAGGGTTGGGAAGGGAAAGATAATGAGCACATGGAATTTGGGAAGAAAGGTGGGGGATGGGAACAAAACAGTATGCAAAATTTTTATAAAAGGTGTTTGGGTAGAATATCATCTGACATTCTTTAATTTTAAGCTGTGCATTGCATGGTCCACTACAAATGGGCTCCCTTCTCATTTACCACGCTGCCTGGTCTGTTTGGAAAGAAAAGGAATGAATCTATTGAAATTTAATAAGCTTTATAAATTATAATAGAGCTGTTGCCAGATCTCTGCCTTTTTGCTGCGCCGAAGCTATTATATGAGTGACAGATGAGCGACACTGATAAAATGGCATGATGGCACACCAGCCGCTTCAGAGAAAATGTTTGCAGTTTTTATTCCAAATGACCTAGGGAATAAAATTGCTCATTTTAGAGCCTGGGGCATTGCCTCATTAATCTTTGCGAAGAAGAAGAAGAAGAAAAGATTCTTTTTCCTTGCTGTTCTGCTATGCAAAACTTTGAGTAAAGTTAATTTTGTTTGTCTTTGTCTCTTGAAGTCGTTCCTGATGGATGTGCCTTTGCTGGAAAACTGCTGTTTAGAATCACAGTAATTAATGAACGCATGCTTATTTAATCATTTGTTTGATAACGCAAAAACACACACACAGAGGATGAAATTCGGAAGCCCAGATCTTAGTGGAGCAAGGGGATGGAGGATATTTTACCTCCATGTAGTGGGCCCCCTCCAGGTGGTGCTGTGGGTTAAACCACAGAGCCTAGGACTTGCCGATCAGAAGGTCGGCGGTTCGAATCCCCGCGACAGGGTGAGCTCCCGTTGCTCAGTCCCTGCTCCTGCCAACCTAGCAGTTCGAAAGCACGTCAAAGTGCAAGTAGATAAATAGGTACCGCTCCAGCGGGAAGGTAAACGGCATTTCCGTGCGCTGCTCTGGTTCGCCAGAAGCGGCTTAGTCATGCTGGCCACATGGGTCAGGAAAAATGCCGGCAACTCAATTCTAGTTGTTTTTGAACAGTATGCCCTGGCTGGAAACATGTAAAGCTATCAAGGGCTAGGATTGAGAATCCAGATTTGGCTGGAAAACTGTGACAAGGGTGTCGCTCCACACCTCCCCACAAAAAAAGAAATATGCCAGGAAATATTTCCAAGGACTGGAATGCCTCCCAGTGCACAGACGAAGAAGTAAATGTATTTGGCTCTTAGCAGAAATTTTTAAAAATACCACACTGGTAGCCACCTGATATTTCTGACATCCATGCCAGATATAGGCTTCTTAGCTTCTGAAAACATTTTAGCTTCCATCCTTGATTTTATCATATTACTGGATCTAAAGTAACTTTCCCACTCACCATGCTCAGCTGTTGCCACCTGCCTCAGGTGGTACGAAACCCAGGGATCTTGAAGGGTGGGCAGGTTTGCGTGAGAGTGCCTGGGGACCCTCAGTTCCCCAGTTCCCAAGCTGTGTAAGTATTGGGCCTTATGGGAGGGTCACGCCATGCTCAGTGAAGGATCTGCAATGCAGAATGAAGCAACGACTACAGCTTCCCTGGAAGATGGTTTTCCAGCCTCTGCTTCAATACACAAGGAGAGCTCTGATGCATCAGGTCAATGGCCTTTTTGGTCCTGCATCCAGTTGTCACAGTGTGCACCCAGATGCCTATGAGAAGCCTGAAAGCAGGATCGTAGGAAAACCACACTTTTCTCGCCTGCAGTACCCAGCAGTGGGCATTCAGAGGCATATTGCCTCTGACAGTAGAGAAAGACCACAGCCCTTGTGGCTACTAGCTATTGATAGCTTTGTCCTCCATGAATTGGTCTAATACCTGGGGCACAAGGAACGCCCACCACTTCCTGAAGCACTCCCTGTTCCTGCCATCAAACTGCTTTTGGCTCCAGGAAGCTTATGTAGCTGAAATCTGCTTACCTGTAAATTTGCACCAATTGGATAGCTCTGCTGGTTAAAGCATGGGGCTGACAACACCAAGGTTGCACGTTCAATCCCTGGGTATGGGACAGCTGCATATTCCTGCATTTCAGGGGTTTGGACATAAATGACTCACAGGGTCCCTTGCAACTCCATGATTCTATGAAACAAATTATACCTGAAGGAGCGTCTCCATTCCCATCATTCTGCCCGGACGCTGAGGTCCATCGCCGAGGGCCTTCTGGCGGTTCCCTCATTGCAAGAAGTGAGGCTACAGGGAACCAGGCAGAGGGCCTTCTTGGTAGTGGCGCCCACCCTGTGGAACGCCCTCCCATCAGAAGTCAAAGAGATAAAAAACTACCTGACTTTCAGAAGACATCTTAAGGCAGCCCTGTTCAGGGAAGTTTTTAATGTATGACATATTAGTGTATTTTTGGTCTTTGTGGAAGCCGCCTAGAGTGGCTGGGGAAACCCAGCCAGATGGGCGGGGTACAAATAAATTTATTATTATTATTATTATTATTATTATTATTATTATTAACCCATTTGTTTTTTGCTCTGCTTTCTGAAGATAGAAATTACTATGATAGAACTCCATCCTAATTTATGTTTGGTTGCCTCGCATTCTGGCTAACAGGTCTTTGGGGATCTGATTTCAGCTGGACTTTGCTACTGTTTTATTCTCTTTCCTTACGGCCGCATTCTGCTGCTTATTGCTATTTTCAGGTGGGGCTTGTTGTTGTCATTTTCCATTGTTATAAATATATCCCTTGGCTGCCCTTTGGGAGGAAGGGCAGGCTATAAATCTGTGGAAGAAAAAAACAAAACAAGGAAGAACAAGTCATCTCCTCTGTCCCACCAGTTGCTGTTTGCTGCTTCTGATCCGACAGAGACACTTTCTGCTGAACATCCCCATTTCAATGTTTTCCTCATCAGAGGCTTGCACTGAACTATTTATTGAGGGAGGGAGATCTATCTGAAGGTCAAGGAGAAGGCAAGTCGCTTGTAGCAGCGGCAAGGGAAAGAGAAGAGAAAATAAATACCAAAAAGGTTTGCTGGACCCAGAAGGCATGTCTGGGCCATTTTCTATAATGACTTCCTCCTTGCCACCCCCTCCATGAAATCAGAACCACAGGAGGGACAAGTTAAATGACACGCGAGGCATTGCTTTGGGTTTGCAGTTTGGCAGAGCATTCAGGGTCACTTCTCACATTTCGGGAGGTTTCTTTCTTCCTCACAACCACCGGAGTCTGTACATTTGTCTTTCCGCTGAAGCTTAAGATGAAAGAGCGCCAGTTGCCAAGGCTCACTCCACGCCTGATGGAGGTGAGGCAGAGCAATCACAAATTGTGTACGTGAAGAAGAAAAAGAGCTGGTTTGGACACTGTGTGAAACCAAGAAGTTAGTCACTGATAACAACAACCGTTTTAATTGGCTCATACCTAGAGCAATCAGGTGCAGAGAACAGGACTCAGCCCATTGGTGAGTCTAGGGTTTGAACAAGGCACTTTCATAAGAAGCTACCTCATACTGGAGACGCGGGTGGTGCTGTGGGTTAAACCACAGAGCCTAGGACTTGCCGATCAGAAGGTTGGCGGTTCGAATTCCCGTGATGGGGTGAGCTCCTGTTGCTCAGTCCCTGCTCCTGCCAACCTAGCAGTTTGAAAGCAAGTCAAAGTGCAAGTAGATAAATAGGTATCGCTCCGGCGGGAAGGTAAACGGCATTTCCGTGTGCTGCTCTGGTTCGCCAGAAGCGGCTTAGTCATGCTAGCCACATGACCCGGAAGCTGTACGCCGGCTCCCTCAGCCAATAAAGCGAGATGAGTGCCACAACCCCAGAGTCGGTCACGACTGGACCTAATGGTCAGGGGTCCCTTTACCTTTTTACCTCATACTGAGTCAGACCATTGGTCCATCTAGTCCAGTATTCTCTACATTGAGTGGCAGCCAGGGATGAAAGAAGGCACTATTTTCTGTTCTGCCCTTTGTTTGCCTCATGCAGCACCATTTCTGTTCAGTTGCAGTTCGTCTTCTGCCAAAAGCTACCTTTCCATCATGCTGTGGCAAAATTATAGAAGCTGCATTGTCATTACAGTAGTACCTCGGGTTAACTTAATTCATTCTGGAGGTCCATTCTTAACTGTTTTTAACCTGAAGTACCACTTTAGCTAATGGGGCTTCCCACTGCCGCCGCACAGCCGCCAAACGATTTCTGTCCTCATCCTGAAGCAAAGTTCTTAACCCGAGCTACTATTTCTGGGTTAGCGGAGTCTGTAACCTGAAGCGTCTGTGACCTGAAGCATCTGTAACCCGAGTTACCACTGTATATTATGGCACCCCATTTATTTTAATGCAAAGGATATGCAATGCAGATAGTGGGGAGTTTTGAGAAATTAAACGACTCCATTTCTCTTCTTTTTCTTCTTTTTTTAAAAAGCAGACTCTTTGCCATTAGGAAAGTGGTGGAGAAATGTAATGAAAAATGTGGAATGGACAAACGATTAAAGGGGAAATTATAAGCACTGCACAAACAAATCAGGATGAATACCGGTTGCCATAAAACTGACCAGACAATTCAGATCAAATGCTCAATAATGACTGGGCCGAATCTAACTTCTGCGAAAGTTTTATGGAAGCAAGCCAGGATAAGTGTTCAAGGAACTGGTAATCTGGAAGAGCCCTTAGTCTTCGCCCTCTGCCTTTATCTGGCACTGCTGCTCAAAAGAAAACTTCAGGAGGAGCATACAATATTTCTCCTCAGCTTCTCTTTAAAGGATTTCTTGTATCTAGTCCCCAGACTGTTTTTCTGAGGTTGGAGGAAGTTCTAAAAGCAGTTTCAGCAGCACCCTGTATTCCTGAGAAACAAAGGCAATTCAAGTATGCTCAGGGAATACTTGTAATCCTCCTTCAAGATCCCTGCCAAAGCCAGCCAAGTCAGGTTGTCACTCACAGGGTCAGGCTTTGCTCTGCACAACTAAAGACAAGGTTCGTATGGATATTAGAGAATCCATTCCCACATTTTAGTTCAAGATGTGTGCACTTGACAAAACACAACTGGGGAAGCTTTCCAGAATTAACTGCTGATTCTGGCAGAACAGGGAGACACACACATACATTGATGATGTTGAGAAGAGAAGAGAAGAAGGGTTTGGATTTGATATCCTGCTTTATCTAAGGAGTCTCAAAGTGGCTAACAATCTCCTTTCCCTTCTTCCCCCACAACAAACACTCTGTGAGGTGAGTGAGGCTGAGAGACTTCAGAGAAGTGTGACTAGCCCAAGGTCATCCAGCAGCTGCATGTGGAGGAGCGGGGAAGTGAACCCGGTTCACCAGATTACGAGTCTACTGCTCTTAACCACTATACCACACTGGCTCTGAGGACAGGACATGAGGTCAATAGCATTTTTCACTTACTATGCAGCGCCTGACGTCCTGTTATTTCTGCTACCTCAATTCTTCTCTGGGAGGAGAGATCTGTTGCCGCAGTAATTATCTCAAGGTTATTAGAATGTGGTCTGCTTCCTGAAATTCCAGCATCTATACATGTCACAGCCTTGCTCCACTTTTGCTTAAAGGGAATGAGCTTGCCTTGAAAACTGGACATATTTCTGTGGCTCCTTATCTGGCTTATCATGATGGGGTTAATAGAAGAGCATCGGTGGACCAAGCCATCACTTCTTAAAAATAAATAAAAATATAGTATTTCTCTGCTGCTTCCAAGGCTTAATGGCAAGGACAGAGGAAGGCTTGTCCCAAATAAAATCGCAACCTTCAGGTTTAGCGATCTACAAAAGCTGCTGCTCTGGTTAAATAGCTCTGTTCCAAAAAGAAAATACTTTGTACTCTTCTTCCAAAGTGGGCTAAATAGTGTGAATAGCAGGGAGGTCAGAGGGCCAGAAGGCTTTGATAAATTGAATATTTAGAACGAGCAATTTCTTTCAGTGCTTCATCTCCCAAATTCTCTACAGGCCAGAGGCAAAACAACAACCAGCACCACCAAATAGAACAATTTTTCAAATACAGCCAGGTTCATTTGAACTACAACCTTTGCACAAAACAATCTGTTCCAAGATAAATATTTATTGCACCAAGCTGCACAGAGCTTTGGAAAAGGCAAGCGAGTGTTCCCTGGTGACTGAACAATGAATAGATATTAGTGGATTTCTTTTTCTGGGTTCAAGAGCGACTCCAAATTCAATCAGCATATTTATCTGTGCATCAAAAACCCCAACGGAATGTTCTTCCATGAGTCTAAACCAACGTCTTGGTAGTTCAGAGCCCTTAGATTCACACAGAGAGGATCTCAGATAGGTGACTGGACCCAGCTTCGATTGCCATCTCGCTGGAAAAGAAAAGTAATAAAATCTGTGCATAGGCTTGCATTACTGCAACTTGGTCAGCACACATCAGCTGGGTACAGAGTTAGGCTTTCTCTGCTCACCAAGCTGCTGTTAAAAGGCACAGGAGCAAGGTCTGGTAAAAAACAAAAAAGGGGGGAAGCTGGCAGCCATAAACATATTCACATCTCCTTGCACATTCTGCCCATTTTAGACGGCTACCTGGCTACCAGATCATGTTAAAGGAGTTTTGGTTCAGATAGCTTTCCAATGTGTATGTTAAGTTGTGGGTGAACATATCAGACGACACAGCGATTCTCCAAACAGCTCTTGTTTGTTCACAGGTCAGAAAAGAACTGAACTGAAGGGTTCAGCCAGCCTGCTTATATAGAGCTCCACTACAACGTAACTGTAACAACTTTCTGTAACTATCCAATCACTGAACGTCACTTTTGATCCCTTATTTGCATATGTGGACCTGAGTAAAAACTATCTACAGTATCCCCCTGCTGGCCCAGGATGAGAACTTCAGTACATAACAGTGTACATGGTCCCTCTCCTCTCCCCCACAGTACCCAGCCCCTTGCAAGCAGTTTTGCCCTTATATAAAGAGGTGGGAAATAAAAGGGCATATCCGGAATACAGCAGCCGCAAGCAGTGTCCAGGTGGAAATCATTGAAAATCTGGACATATGGCAGCCCATGTCGGCAGTGCCAACAACTTTCTCTCCAGATTTTCACTTTTTCAAATAGGTCAGACACGTTTCTTGGGGGGGGGGGGAGCTGTTTATGGCCAATACCAGCCAAGCACTCAGGGAGGGAGGGAGCTTGCGTGTCATAGTCTGTCAGAGCTCAGTGGAGGGAGAAGGCGGCTAACCAGATGAGTCTCAGGGGGGTACTTGCCTGGAGGCAGAGTCCATATACACAGGGGCAGAGGAAGGTGGTGCAGTGGGTGGGGGCTGTTGGGATGTGTCTGTGGAGATGGGGGCATTTGGCAGACCCCCAGCTGGCTCCAGCCACCGGCCAGCAGCTGGGCAAACTCCGGTTCTCAGAACAGCATCAATCAGCGACTCAAACCTCAGAAACCTTTAGAGACTGAGCACGCTCTTATCAGCAGAGTGGATAAATCTTCACAATGGAAGTGGCAGGCAGAGACATTTGTAAGCATTATCTACAGGTGTTTATTCAGCATAGTTCAGGAACAAAGGAAAAACATGTCTGCTTCCCTTCGTGTCCAAGCAAACATCAGTATAGCAAAAGCAATATACAAACGGAAGTTCCCAGCAGACTGTGCTGGAATGTAAACAGGCATGTGACACACAACAGTCGTGCCTGTTCCTTTTAAGGTGGAACGGAACTATATCTAAACACGTGCCGCCTCGAGTGTCACCAATGATGGGGGGGGGGTGACAAAATGCCGGGTGGCATTCACCACAGGGCCTGCAACACACCCAAATCATGCACCGATCCTGGGAGAGACTCGGTGGCTTGGGTGCACACGGGCTCTGCACTGCCCAAACTGTCCACCCGCTGCCTCCCTCCCAAGCTGTAGGGCAGTTGAGTGGGAGGAGGCAGGCAGGCTCGGGAGGCCCTGTGGTGTGCCCCGCCCTCGTCCCACCCCTATGGGCGGATTGCCCCGCCCTTGCCCTGCCCCCATGGGTGGATCATTACACCCCTGGGTGCACTACCCCAGGCGGTCAAGCGGGTTCCTCCGCCGCTGCATAAACAAGGTCCAGTCCAGTCCTAAGGTTAGCAATATATTCATGTAGTCAGACGGTCCGGGGGTCAAGAAAGCCGAGGGTCCAAGGTCAAGAGAAGCAAGAAGCAGCAAAGTCTGGCCAGGAACGACACATGTTGTTTCCAGCAACTGACTGAGGCTGGAAACCTTGCTTAATAAAGCTGTAGCCTGCTGGTTCTCATCAGGAGCAAGAAGGCTGATCAGCAGCTCCTTCTGGCTGCTGCTCAGCAGGTGAAGCCGACTCCTGGCCCATGACACTGGCAAGGGTCAGCTGTACAAGGGCCAGAGGGTTGGAGCTCCCCATGTCTCACCACTTCACCTCTCCATCCTGTAAGAGCCAGGAACGCATTGTGTTTGGGAGATGGGGCAGCAGCAGTGCCCCCCATGCCATCACATGGGCTGCTACTGAGAAGAGGATGCTGACAGCTAGGACTATTCCCTGGACTGGTTGTAAGAAGGAATCAGGAAGGTGGGGTTTGTGGGATGTAATCCACTGGGAGCAGTCAAATACAACATTCCTTGTTTTCCTAGAATGGACATGCAAGGGGATGTTGGTCCAGCCAGTCAAAACTTCCTGTTGCTCCTGGGCTGGAGCATCCTTCCTTGCTTGTGACTAGAGGTGGGTGTGACCTTATCTGTCCAAGTAACAAAAGAATGAGTCACGCAGCACTCTCTCTCTCTCTCTCTTTCACTTCGACCAGCTTCTTAGCTAGAAGTGTTAGCTATCAGCTAGCAGACGTCTATTCCCCATATGGGGCAGATCCACATGTACATATCTGTAACTAAGTCTGCCTTCAGGAATCCAACTGTGAACTGATGTGAGTAAACTTCTTTGTATTGACTTTATATAAGATTGTCGTGTCTTTATTCTTTTAATAGGGATTAAAGTGAATTTACCAGGAGTGTACAATTCAATCCGAGACAGACTGAATTGTATAATAGTGAGAGGCTTACACAACCCTGCAACCAGCTAACTGCTGTGCATGTAAGAAAGGGGAATGTAACTCCGCTACATGAAGGAACTTGCTAGCACAAGTTAGGAAGGATATTAATAAACAATATATCCTCTCTTGCCACCCTGAACATTCCCACAGGGGGAGCTTGTGGGGGGGCTGGCTGAGGGCAGGATGAAGTTTGGTAGGGCAGTGCCCCAATTTCCCTAACAGATCAGCCTAACTCTGGCCCTGCCTTGTTGGCTGGGATTCTGACCCATCAGACCTACTGATTTTTCTATGTATAAGACACCCCCTATATTTTTGAACCCCATTTTTTTAAAAAAATAAATCAATATTTTAGGGTTGCCCTATCTCTAGAAGTGAAAATCCAGACGATCAGTGGCGGAAAGAGCTTTATTTTTGGGCGAATGACCACAAAGCTGTTGAGTGAGCCAACCACAACCCCCCCATCACAACGCTGAACACACCACACGCTCAAACCCAGGTATTTGCTTAAAAATGTAAAAGTCCCCATGCCCCCCGCAGGCCAGTTTGTCATGGTTGGCGGATGTGCATGCTCTGGTTCCAGGAGCTTCTTCACAGTAGCCATGGCAAGGTAAGTAGGTAAAAGGCGATCCTCAATTTTTTACTATTTTTTATAGCAAAAAAACATTATTATTATTATTATTATTATTATTATTATTATTCATTGAATTTATATACCACCCTCAGGGCAGTTCACAGCGCAAGGTGGGGCTCAAACTCACAACCCTGGCATTAAAGAGTCTCACGCTCTCCCGGTTGTGCCATCCACATTGTCTTATACACGGAAAAATACAGTACTTTGCTTCCAGTGTGGCTGTTCCGCCTCTTCTCCACACCTACAGACATCTTCTTTAATCAGAAGTGTGCCCACGGGAAGCCCCCTCCCCTCGGGCTGCTTTCTAACTAAATCAATTATGCAAATGTGCTTCAGTAAAATGATCTAATTAAGTATAATTAGCTGATTCCTTTCTTCCTAACTTTCCCGTCCTTCAGAGATTGTACCTTTTGGGATCTTCAAATTATGGCAGTAGAGCCAAGCATCACTTGTACGAAAAGAAAAAAAGAAAGAAAAGAAAATGCCCACCAGCCATTGAATATCTGCTATTAAAAATAACTGGGGAAAGCAGACACTTTCTAACAAGCTCACTTCCTTGAGCCAAAGATCATAAGAAACTCCCAGGCTGTAAAGAGAAGACGTATCCAAACTGTCAGAATAAGAAGCAGGAACGCCATAATGATTCCGTAATTGTGGCTGCAAAGTGTGCCCAGTTTAGAAGCATTGCAAATCCCTCTCAATTTTGCACTGCTAATTGATGCTTGGATGATACGTGGCTTTGCCAAGAGAGTCATTTAAAGAAGCAGTAGACATAGAGACAAAAATTGAACGCCTTTATATTAAGAGCTTTGCGTGTGAAATTCTGTGCCTAATCAGATTTTTAAAGAAGAGCATAAAACAGAAATTACAGAAAATACAGCGCTGAAAAGCTGAACAACAAAATCTTGTGCATGTTTAGGTTACAGGTAGGTAGCCGTGTTGGTCTGCTGTAGTCAAAACAAAATAAAAAAATTCCTTCCAGTAGCACCTTAGAGACCAACTAAGTTCAGATACAGATAATGATTCAGATACAGATACAGATATCTGAAGAAGTGTGCATGCACACAAAAGCTCATACCAATAACAAACTTAGTTGGTCTCTAAGGTGCTACTGGAAGGAATTTTTTTATTTTGTGCATGTTTACTCAGAAATGAAATCCTACTGGTTTTAGTAGGACTTATACTGAGTGAACCTAACTGGTTTTGACGGGAATTGCTTCTGAGTAAACATGCAATGATCATAGCATGCTTTTGGCACAATTGTATGATGGAACTGGATGAAGACCTTGTCAGGAGCTCGTCCTACACTCGAGTAGGACCCTAGCAAAGACACATGCCTGACTTGCATGTTCTCTCCCTCCTGGTCAATTGTTCGGGAGCTTCAAAAGCTTTCTTCTGCCCGAACATCACAGCAACTGATGCCAACAGACGTCGGCACACTTAGGGATCCGCAGAATGTTCGCAGTTTGCATAACAGACCTCAGCAACTCAGCATTTTGGCTAATCTACTTTATTTACATATAAACACACACGGAGCACTGCAACATGGCTCCCTCTCTCTCTAGCATCAGACAGCAAAGAGAAAAAGGACAAAGGACAATAGTCCCACTTTACGGAACACAGTAACACAAACATCCTGCCTCCGTCACTCACCACTCTGTGGAGTCAAAACATACACCGTCATGTGAAAGATAACAATCCCATGACTGCCGTCATGGAGCAGGAATTCTAACAGACCTACAGGTATAGGGTGGTATATAAATTCTAATTCTAATTCATAATAAATAATAAATAATAAATAATAAATAATAATAAATAATAAATAATAAATAATAAATAATAAATAATAAATAATAAATAATAAATAATAAATAATAAATAATAAATAATAAATAATAAATAATAAATAATAAATAATAAATAATAAATAATAAATAATAAATAATAAATAGCTGTGGCACAGCATGAGCTTGGCAGATGTACCATCAGTGCAACAACAACAACAACAACAACAACAACAACAACAAGGCTCTCTACTCCTTCAGGATTCTAGTTCAATTCGAATAATTCCAAATATTAATTCTGTATGTAGAGCACACACCATATGCCACAGCGTCCAGCTCCTCTAGCTCATTTGCATTTTCCTCCTCTGAACATTACCAATTCTTTCTCTCTCTCTTTGTGGTTCTCGCTCCTCTTTCTTGTTCCTCCCACCCCATAAAAACAGGCATAGATTCCCTTTCGATGTTTAGTATGGAATAATATATTCCCTAGAAACACTCTTCTCAAGACTACGGTCGCCATATTCTAAAAAGTGAAAATCTGGATGCAAAAGTTGTTGAGTTTTTTGAGGGGGGGGGGCGAGTTGTTGAGCCCAAAATCTAATAATAATAATAATAATAAAATTTGGAGCTATTTTTCATGACATTCGCCAAAATCTACATTTTTGACATGGACTGCCATATGTCCGGATTTCCCCGGACATCTTGGCTATTTTTGCCCGGATGCTGTTTATGAGGGCTGAATATCGGCTATGTCCAGGAAATTCCAGATACATGGCAACCCTATTCAAGACTAATAAGGGGACTGACATAATGTGAATGGTCAAAAGAGGAAAGAGGGTTAAGCCAACATCCTTAAGTCTTTCGCTTTGAGATTGATTGTTAGCTTTGGAGTGTCTGTTCCAGAACAAGTTTTTCTATGACTGCAGTATCTCTGCTTTTTGAGTTGCTCTTCATTACGGCAATTAGGTTGCTTCCCTTGCTTATATGAGTCATAAGCATCTGAACTGAAATCAGAATACCTCCTGCGAGTAAAGAATCCATTAAGTACTAAACAGTCTGTCAGCAGAAGACAGCCATCGCCGATTGTGTCTCGGAAAAGCAGCTTCATTGGTAGAGACAACTGCTGTGGCAACTCTCAAACACATGCCTCCTTTTAGAGAGGATTTTTAACTCATGTACAGCATACAAATAATGTATGGCTTTTACAGAGGCCACACACAAGAAAACCGGAAGCTTCCAGTGAAACGGTCAGAAAAAAAGGAGAACAAATCTCAGATACTGAAAAGTGTAATTCGTTTTTTATTCATGCCCAACGCCTTTTGGCTGAAAAAGGCCTTCTTTGGGGACTTTTACAGCTTCTTGCAAAAAGGAATTTTGCCTTGTAGTGATTTTAAAGTAGATGTTTCGAGCTGTTTACCAGGAAGCATAAAAGCCCATGAGAAAGACCTGTTTGGGCCAAAATGGGCATGAATATAAAGTGTTCAGCATCTTTGATGCTGGTCCTCCCTTTTGTCTTTTACAGAGGCTTGTGACAAAATGGTGTGGTTCAGCAACATTTGAAAGGCAGCGTATTAGCTACCCTGACCTAATCCAGCTCTTTCCTTAGCACATGATCTGTAATGCGTAGAACTTAGCTGACAGACCTCTCATTTTAACTGGCCTCCTCTGAGCTTGTTTGCCAGCGCCCTTAAAATGTGGCACCAGAGCCTGGCTCCGTAGTCCAGATATGGCCTGACTAGTCCAGAATAGAGTGGTATTATTACTTCTCATGGTCTGAATACTCTGCTTCTCTTAATTCTGCCTGAATTAACTTTTGCAGCAGTTGGTGCATGGCAGGCTCGTGTTTTTAGCTTGCAATCACCAAAGAGAACTAATTTCACAAGTACTTCTGCCAAGCCCAGTCTTACCTATCCTATGCTTCTGCATATTGTTGTTGATCATTATTTATCCAGGACTTTGTATAGATCTCTGTTGAATTTCATGCTGGTTTTCGCCTGGTGTTGCAGCCTGGTCACACCGTTCCTAATCCTAATTATGTCTTCTATGGTGTTGGCTCTCCGTCCTGGCTTTGTGCCATCTGCAAATGTGATACACCCTCATCCCAAGTCATTTATGCAAACTCTGAAGAGCACAGGATACTGGACAGAGCCTCGTGGCGTTTGAGTTCTGTCTCCAGTTTTATGCAGGTCATTAATGAACACTTGTTGGGTGCAGCTGTTCAGTCATAAACTAGAGTTCCCATTTCTGTCCCTGAGTGCCCTTTAGATGTTATTGGATTACAACTGCTATCAGCCCAGCCATATGGTATCAGGAAAGGGTTGTCTGCAGAAAAACCCAGGTCTGATTGTAAAACAACAACAATGACAACAATAGAGACATATACCACTGAAAAGTAAAAATAGAACATTTAAGCCTTCTAACTGAATTACATCTCCCCAGTAACATAACAGAAAGCTGGATTATTTATTTTAAAAAGAAAACCTTTGATCTTTATGTGATGGCAGAAACACAGAAAGTAGCTCTCTTTTTCTAAATTTTCTGTTTTATAATTTAAAATATTCATTTTACATCCTTAAGATATCAGTGACTTCCCTTCTTCTCTTTCCATGGTTCATTTTGCATATCACACATCCCTGCATATTTCACAAAAACTGTACCATTCAGTATTCCATTACTGCATCCATCAAAACCCGTTTACACTGTTGAATTTATCTTAATGCTGCCATCATTTTCAGCTGCACACAGTTATTTCCCATATAGTCAATAAACGTTTTCCAATCTTCTTCAAACATATGTTCATCTTGTTGACAGAATACACACAACTCGCAGGATTAACATATAGAATAAGAGAAAGCGTGTTCTCCTTCATGGAGAGCACGTGTTGCGGTGGGGGCCGCCAGGACACTCCAAAGTTGGGGGGCGGGCTAATTGATCGTTGGCCACTGATGTGATTGGGGCTTCCCTTGTTGTTGGGAAGAAGTTAATGTTGCCATTTATTGATTGACAGCCAGAAATAGTAAAACTCCTTGCACGAGGCTAGGGCTTCCTCTTTTCGCCTGTGCATTGGATTGCCCGTCCCTCCCTCCCTAGAATAGGGTTGTTTGCTTTGACCTTGCTATGCCTGTCATGGGGTCGTCTGCTTTGGAGCGGGGGCCTGGTAGGAATTTTGTCCATCTGGCTGATTGGCTGGGGCCATTTGGTTTTTGCCTACTGCGTAGCAAATCGTCACAACTTGTAAGGTTCGCGGTTAGGCATTGGTTTATGGTTTGGTTAGTTGAGGGGCATGGATTGGCTGTGCCTGCCCCTCTAATGCTGCTGTTGCAAGGGATTCCGTTAAAGGAATTGGGAGCTAACTATTGCTTGTCCACTCTGACAAGGTGTATTCCCCTATTCTGACTTTCGCATCGTGCAGAATGTCAGTCTGTCCCCCATGGTGGGGGCAGATAGTCGCAACCAATGCCTACGCAACCACTCACAAATTTGTATTTTAATAAAGTTGTGGCCAAAATTATGCCAAAAATCTTAAACAAAAATTTCTGTGTGGTGTGTGAGTTATTGGGGTGGACCTGGGGACCTCGACACGCAACAAGAAGAACAGAAAGTAGTTCTCTCAATACAGCGGGCAAAGAAGCAATGCATCTGTACAGTGGCTTGCAACTTTCCGACACAAAAACTGAGCTACAAAAACTGTGCAGGAAAAATCGGACGCATGTTGCCTCCCTAAGTGCAATGAAGACCTAGGAATGCTATACATTCAGAATGTGTTTGCAGCCAGTGGTGGGGTGGAGGGGAGAGAAATGTTAAAGCTTTTGTGGCTGATCTCAAGCTGCTAAGCAAAACATGCACTTAGGGCGAGTTAACGTAGGCCTTTAAAGCACATTCAAAGTACATTTTCCCCTGCAAAGAATTCTGGCAGCTGTAGTTTGTTAAGGGTCGCTTGGAGCTGTAACCCCTTGAGGGGTAAACGTCAGTGCCCAGAATTCTTTGAGAGGAGAATGTGTTTCGAATGTTCTTTAATCACAGTGTAGACACAGTTGGAGCCCTGTATATATATATATATATATATATATATATATATATATATATATAAATCTAGCATTTCTAATCAAAGACTACAGCTTCAAGGAAAGAGAGAGCGAGAAGTTCACGAGCCAACACTGGAAAAGGCTCACAGAATGTGGAAAAACTGCTAAAACCACAGAATAGAGAATGTAAATATTACAAGCCAGACAGGATCGAAGAAATATCTCAAGCACCAGCTTGTAAGGCCATGCAGGAACCGCACAAAACTGAAAGCTCCTGATTGAAGCACACAAATGCAACAAGACAGGAGCAGAGAGAAGGCAGAAAATTGTGTTTGGTGAAGAAGTCCTGTTTAGGAATTCCTCCTAAAGCGTTCCCTTGTATTTAGAATGCCATGAGCTATGCAGTTAATTTGACAAACAAAGGCTTCCCTGAACAGTAGCCAGTAAGAGAAGACAGGGTTATTTCCTGAGTATTAGGCACAGAAATACTTTGTTTTTTTAATACCTATGTAAAAAAAAAAAAATTAAAGAACACAACTGCAAAAAGGCAACCAGATGCACAAATCAACTGAGCGAAGCACAGATGTTCTTTATGTCAACTTCGTCATCTTCCATATGAAGAAATAAATGTGAAGCAAAGGGTTAGAATTTACATCAGAATGGAATCTGATCAAGAGCCATCAACAACAAGAATCAGCTGGTTAGGGAAGGGAAAGGTCTGAAATGTGTCTAGGGCAGACAAAAGGAGAATTCATCAGTGGGGGAGGCCATTGTCCCCTCCATAGCAACGCATGAGTCATTGGAGATCTGTACAACACACTACTGTTAGTTATAAAAGTTAAGAATGGAATCCACTGTGTCAAAATGATGTAAAGGACCCCTGGACAGTTAAGTCCAGTCAAAGGCGACTATGCGATTGAGGCACTCATCTTGCTTTCAGGCCAAGGAAGTCGGCGTTTGTCCGCAGACAGCTTTCCGGGTCATGTGGCCAGTATGACTAAATCGCTTCTGGCGCAATGGGACACTGTGACAGAAACCAGAGCGCACGGAAATGCCATTTACCTTCCTGCCACAGTGGTACCTATTTATCTACTTGCACTGGCATGCTTTCAAACTGCTAGGTTGGCAGGAGCTGGGACAGAGCAATGGGAGCTCACCTCATTGCGGGGATTTGAACTGCCGACCTTCCGATCGGCAAGCCCAAGAGGCTCAGTGGTTTACACCACAGTGCCACCCGTGTTATCAAAACGAGGACGTTGAGCCAACAGAAGATCTCCGAGGGGATGCAACTTCAAGGCTGATGGCAGCCAGGAGCAAAACTACCAATTCCCTATGTACCACGGAAGAATTAGAGGCAGTTCCATTGCAGTGGTGTAAGTAACAGCTCAGGGGTGAGAGACTGACTGGCTATCTTGGAGAGGCTGATTAATACTGAATTCCAGTAGGATCTAAGTTGCCCACTCTCCACATCTGAGGGCAGCTGTCCCTTGGGGCACATCCCCGCCAGCGCAGTAGGGAGGTAGTTTGTATGATGCACAAGAGATGCATTGGAGTCCAGAAGTACCGAATTAGTTCTTTGCACCGGAACAAATCTCAGAGTCCAAGCTTTTTTTACTGGCAAGAATATAAATCCTCATACAAAATAAATAACAATAAAGAGTGTTGCAGAGAAGATGAAAGACACCAGCACTGAGAAAGGAAGGAAGGAAGGAAGGAAGGAAGGAAGGAAGGAAGGAAGGAAGGAAGGAAGGAAGAAGATACCCAATGGATATAGGACAGCAACACTTTTGATTGGCTGATTATTCCTTGTCACAACCTTGGCATTTAGTGTGGGTACTGGGAGCAGGATACAGAGAACAAGTGTGCTCCCTCTCAGCTCACCTTCACAAAAATAATAACTTCTGAGTTGCTGTGGAACTCCAAAATCATCATCGTCATCGTCGTCATCATCATCATCATCTGAGGGAAGGCCAGAGCTTCAAAGTGGCTTTATGCTGGAGGGCAGGAGTGTCAGTTCCCAAGCAACTGGCTGCCTAGGCCAAAATGTGATGCTGTGAACAAATGAGTCAATTCCAAAGCTGGAGACAAAAAAAGGAAACAGAGGAGAGCACTGAGGCAATATATTTTATTGCATCCACTACTTCTGTGGCTAATTCTTCCCGCTCTTCCTCCCCTGCGTACAACAATAATGTGTGTGTTTTTTTTTAAAAAAAACCTACAACCCTGAAGAAAAGTTAATTCCTTTTAACTGGAGCAACAGCTGTTCAGAAATGATGCACTTTACCCTGTGAAGTCAACAGGAAAAACAAACCACCCACCCACCCACCCACTGGTTTTAATTGCACCCTTGGGGAGATTCTAAGCCTCATGGTATGGTCCCACAGGCATATGCAAAAAAATAATAAAAATAGAAGGTGCCAACAATTAAAGAAATGGTGCCCCCCACTCCTGTTAAGTTAATTTAGTTGTAACTGAAGAAAGCTCTGCAACTCAAACTGTGTCCTGTTCCAGCACCAAGGGGAGCAGAAGTAGCCAGCTCAAGTACCACAACAGGGCTAGGATAATTACTGCTATCATTATTCATTAAGCATTTAATATTCTAAATCCCCTCCCTTGACAGTCCTCATCTCCTTTTGTGTTCAAGGCTGTCTACACATTTAATCTGCACCCAGTGCATTCCCACCATTGGTTTGCAAAGCTCAGGTGGCGCTGTGGGTTAAAGCCTCAGCGCCTAGGACTTGCCGATCGAAAGGTCGGCGGTTCGAATCCCTGCGGCGGGGTGCGCTCCCGCTGCTTGGTCCCAGCGCCTGCCAACCTAGCAGTTCGAAAGCACCCCTGGGTGCAAGTAGATAAATAGGGACCGCTTACCAGCAGGAAGGTAAACGGCGTTTCCGTGTGCGGCTCTGGCTCGCCAGATGCAGCTTTGTCACGCTGGCCACGTGACCCGGAAGTGTCTCCGGACAGCGCTGGCCCCTGGCCTCTTAAGTGAGATGGGCGAACAACCCCAGAGTCTGTCAAGACTGGCCCGTATGGGCAGGGGTACCTTTACCTTTACCTTTTATACACATGACCAGGGACAAGGGTGGCGCTGTGGGTTAAACCACAGAGCCTAGGACTTGCCTATCAGAAGGTCGGCGGTTCAAATCCCCACGATGGGGTGAGCTCCCGTTGCTCGGTCCCAGCTCCTACGAACCTAGCAGTTCGAAAGCATGTCAAAGTGCAAGTAGATAAATAGGTACCACTCCGGTGGGAAGGTAAACGGCGTTTCCATGCGCTGCTCTGGTTCACCAGAAGCGGCTTAGTCATGCTGGCCACATGACCCGGAAGCTGTACGCCAGCTCACTTGGCCAATAAATCGAGATGAGTGCTGCAACCCCAGAGTCGGTCACGACTGGACCTAATGGTCAGGGGTCCCTTTACCTTTACCTTTATACACATGACCCACATCTATATATTGCACATTGAAAGTCAAATGCCCTGTGACTCGAACGTTTTGGCTCCCAAACGCTGCAAACCCAGAAGTGAGCATTCTTTGGAACCCAAATGTCCAACGTAGGTTCTGTGTCTCCCCCATCTCTGTAGGAAGTTCCCTTCTCAAGCACTTCTTCTTGACCAAGGAACTAACTACATGCACACATCCTTGCCATTACTCTGACATTTCTTTAGGTCCTTGAAAAGACAATGCCAAATGGAACCAGCTACATTTTTATGAAATCTGCCATTCCCATCTTCCCATAAAGCCTTTCAGTCAGCTGTTATTTCACAATTAAACTTTACTAACCATGGCAACTATTAATCTATAGGGGAGAGAAGGCCGGTTCATTATCAAATAACCGATCCCTAGAGCGAACATCTGTTTCCTTCTTAGTACCACACTCATTTCTTCCAAACGATACGTTCAAAGAAAGTGATACATCCCTTACATTAGAAGAGAAGATAATGAAAGAGCAGTGCAAGAGAATCTGTCCACTGATACTTTTTAGATGAAGCATTTAGTCATTTAGCCAGTGCTGTAAATAAACCAGACTGTCTCTTGCAATTGCAGGCTTAGCAAGTGTCTCTGCTTTTGATACCTTGATTATCACCAGAGAACTCAATCATTCCTCAGTTGTACCCCAGCATCCCAGCGCTCATTATCCTGCCTCGTTGCATTCATTCCAGTAATGTACTTTGCAAATCAATATCTTCAGTTTGAGAGGCGACATCTGTGTATAGCTCTCTCTGCCTTATAATAAATAAATACACATTGACACACAAGTCTGCTCACCTTCTCTGGTGGGGGTGGAGATTGGCGCCCTCCCAGGGGTCGCCCCACCCAGTGGTGGCCCTGCCATCCAATCAGTGCCAATGGGAGGTGTGGTCATTTAAATTGGGCCTGGCCGGGGACCATCCTCTTGTGCCTTTCACCTGATCTCCCACCCACCCACCCACCCACCCACTTTTTATGCTTTGCAATGGCACAACTTTGCTATGGAGAAAAATGTCGGCTGCCAAATTTTGGGGCCGGGCAGAAATTTATTCCACTTGGCAAATTGACACCAGCCATTTGGTTTTCACCTGCCTCGTAGCAATCGTCACAATTGCTAGACATTGGGTAAGCCATAATTTGGATGGAGGGAGATTGCAGCCCTGTCTGCCCCTCCTCATTAAGGGTATCCTGTTAAAGGGATCCAGGGGTGTGGATTCTGTCTGATGCCTGGACGTCGGCTAGGGCCATGTCATGACCCCAATGGGGACCCATCAGGGTGCCCCTATTTGATGTAAGTCATAGGGCTCCCCTATTGGTCATTTACCCTTAGTTGGACTCCCTGCAGATGGGCGGGAGTCAAGATTTAGCCTGGCTTCACCCCAATGCCTAAGCTAAACGGCTCACATCTGTAACCAATAAAGTTGTGGACTATTCAAACCCATAAACCAAAATCCACTTGTCTGTTTGTTTATTATCCACTAAGGAACTGTGGGTCATGGGGCCTTGACACACACCCCGACGCTATTTTCGCTGGTTAAATTCCGGACATATTGCAACCCTACTCCAAAATAAAAACAGAATCTTTCAGTATCCACTACATTGGAGGAAGATAGGTGAGCAGAGAGTAAATGAGGTGTAGACTTACTGTTGCTCATTCATGTAACACTAAACCATGGTTAAGAGTTATGTGCAAACACAGCCAATGTGTAGTCTGCTTGCTGAGCTGATATATTGCAGTTGTTGCTTTGGCACTTTACATTTTGATGCTGTTTCAGTGTCTAGACTTTTCTTTTAAGTTGTATATTTTTATTATCTTGCCAAGCCTTGTAGGTCTCTCACAGGATAGATAGGATAAACTAAATAAAAATTAAGAATGTGTGAAATAGCCCTTTTTGAAGATGTTGCCCTAAAAACTTCTGGGTATTATTTATTAATGTGGACACGGTATCCAAACGATTAATGAATTGTGGGTGTTATTCACTCCTGGCTAATGGCAGCTCAGTGTTTAAGAACCAATGCATGGTTGAAAAAAATATTGTCAAAGTGCAGGGGAGCAAATCTGTCTGTGGCTAGGGATAAAAAGCTGAAGGGAGACTGATGGCATTTCTGAACATGTGGCTATTAATCTCACACCTTGAGGCTCCTGGCATTTGTCAGATATATTTACAATTGAATTCCATTATAGATGGAAATTCATTGGCACGTAGAGAACACCTGACAATCCCCTTGTCTCTCAGCTGCTTTCCTTGATATATAAAGCAATTGTCAGAATTTATAGCTCACTTCCACACAGTCACAATTCTCTAAGGGCATAAAACCAATGTAATTTTGCTGTGACTTCAAACTATTCCCTGCTGGGAACAAAGGGCAAAAAAGTAAAACGTGAGGTATTCAGTGCAGGCATAGAAACTTCTGGCTTCAACGGACACAGAGGGCAGTTCTGTTAGACTGGGATAGTCAATGATCAGGAATCCAGCAAGATATGGAAACATGTATCCCTACTTTAACACTACTATTAAAAGATGGGGGGAGTCGCAGCCTGTAGGAGATGTCTCAATCTAATCCGTCTAATTCAGCTGCTTTTAGGATAAGATAGGATAACCCAATGTAGGTTTCATCAATCTCCTTGAAGAAAGTTTGGGGTAGAAAAGTGATAAATGAATAAACATTCCCGTGGGTGTTACAGTCTGAGGAAAGACAGTGTACCATATTTTTCGCTCTATAAGACGCATCAGACCGCAAGACGCATCTAGTTTTTGGAGGAGGAAAACAAGAAAAAAAATATTCTGAATCTCAGAAATCTGGACAACAAGAGGGATCACTGTGCAGCAAAAGCAGCGATCCCTCTTGCTGTTCTGGCTTCTGGGATAGTTGCGCAGCCTGCATTTGCTCCATAAGATGCACACACATTTCTCCTTACTTTTTAGGAGGGAAAAAGTGAGTCTTATAGAGCAAAAAAGACGGTATTTCACTTTATAAAAAGTGAATTCCGCCCCCCCTGCCCATGAACATTACAAAAGTCAATTTCTGCAGCCATTATGCTTTACTCTTCCCATGCCTATTTATTTCTCTTCCTTTCTTCCTTTCTTCCTTTCTTCCTTTCTTCCTTTCTTCCTTCCTTTCTTCCTTCCTTTCTTTCTTTCTTGGAGTAACTCTTCCTTTCTTTCTTTCTTGGAGTAACATGCAGGGCTGGACCTCTACTTTTAGACAAATTAAAGGTAAAGGTAAAGGTACCCCTGCCCGTATGGGCCAGTCGTGTCCGACTCTAGGGTTGTGCGCTCATCTCACTCTATAGGCTGGGAGCCAGCGCTGTCCGCAGACACTTCTGGGTCACATGGCCAGCGTGATGAAGCTGCTCTGGTGAGCCATTTACCTTCCCGCTAGTAAGCGGTCCCTATTTATCTACTTGCACCTGGGGGTGCTTTCGAACTGCTAGGTTGGCAGGCGCTGGGACCGAACGACGGGAGCGCACCCCGCCACGGGGATTCGAACCGCCGACCATGCGATCGGCAAGTCCTAGGCGCTGAGGTTTTACCCACAGCGCCACCCGCGTCCCTTTTAGACAAATTACAATTTGCAAATAGTAGACATTAGGGGGTTTGTGTAATGTTCAATCTCATTGTGAACAAAAACAAGTAGGGACAAGATTTTTTTCTGCTGTTGGATCACTGGAGTTTAAAGACATAGAACAGGCAATTCCCAGGCAAGATTTGGAATTATTTCAATTATAATTTTTTTTTATCCTGCTTTTGGAAGAAAATGTGCTAATTGCAATATGTACTTGAATGCATTTTCTTTAGATTTCCAGAAGTGTATATTTCAGCTGAGAGAAGGTACATCCAATTACACCACACAGTTTTCACTCCACATGAATATTAGGGCCTTCTCGGTAGTGGTGCTCTCCCTGTGGAATGCCCTTCCTACAGATATCAAGAATCACACAACTTTTAGAAGACATCTGAAGGCAGCCCTGTATCAGGAGGATTTTAATGCTTGGTGTTTTTATTATGTTTTTAGATATGCTGTAAGATGCCCAGAGTGGCTGGGGAAACCCAGCCAGATGGGTGGAGTATAAATAATAATA
The DNA here is from genome assembly GCF_951804945.1 of Podarcis cretensis. Taxonomy (NCBI): domain Eukaryota; kingdom Metazoa; phylum Chordata; class Lepidosauria; order Squamata; family Lacertidae; genus Podarcis; species Podarcis cretensis. The sequence continues at coordinate 122,152,165 of NC_137170.1, forward strand.
ATAATAATAATAATAATAATAATAATAATAAATGTGGATTTGCTCAATAGAACATGTGAGTCATTTAGTAACATGCAGTACTGTGCTTATATTATTATCATTAATATGTCATTTTAAATATCAGCATGCTGTATTCTAGCTGCCATCGCCAAATAATCGCTGCAAATTTCCAGCAAGTTGCCACCTCCAATTTACACACCCTATTTGAATCTGTAAATTGGAGGTGGCAACTTGCTGGAAATTTGCAGCGAAGCCCAACTGATATCAATGGGACTTATTTCTTAATGCACTTATGATTCCAGCCTTAATTGAAAGTAACTTTTTGTGATATTGCGCCCAAAGTATCAGATAATTCAATTTCCAGGACTGGCAGTCTGATTCAGCAATATTCCTTTATGCTATTGGATCATTTCACATTTTGCAGTAGAAATATACTCTGTCAACTTTTTACTCATTCTCCAGAGTGCTATTAAACACTGCTAGTCAGATGCCAACCACCCCTACTTTGCAGTACATCATTTAGTATTGTATGGAAACCTGCATATATCAGGGAAAATAAGATTTAATGAATGTACCCACAAGCACTGTTATCTGCTATTCATAGGATATAGTAGCAAAAAACACACCAAAAAACCCCAGCCATATGGGTTTTCCTTCAACTTAAAGCAAAACTCAGCTTACGGTAATGAAGAAAGAAAATTACTCCTTTAAATCATGTGGATATGTTTTCTCTTTCATTCCATATCAGCCCCATCAGTAATATTTAGTACAAGAAGAATGTTTGGTATTTTTTTACAAAAATTCTGCATAACTGAATGTATAAGCAAAACTGAGTGAGGGTGTAAATGGGAAGGAAAACACTATGCAAAATGACAGCCAAGTTACCAAGGCCAGCTCCAGGTAATAAGTTATTCCTATGTTGTAAAGGCTGCATTAGTGTAGATTAATGAGCAGAAGGCAATTTCGTAATTGTGCCAGAAAGTTGTAGAGAAAATAGTCTTTTGTGCAGTTCGCTCTTTGTCTGTCATGATTCATAGCTCCATAACAGAACTGATTTCAGATTGAAAATCTGGCTTCTCCTCTTCGGCCCAAAAAAAGAGTGTTGCAGAGGTGCTTTTCTGCCTCATTCACAGGGCTGCCAGCTTTCTTTCCTGGCAGTGCTCCTATGCCTTACATTCTGAAATTGAGCAAGGAAGAAGCTTTTTCAATCAGAAGATTTCCCCCCCTTTTTTGTGGATTACAGTCTATGGGCTACAGCATGGGTAGGCAAACTAAGGCCTGGGGTCCGGATCCGGCCCAATTGCCTTCTAAATCTGGCCAGCGGACGGTCCGGAAATCAGTGTGTTTTTACATGAGTAGAATGTGTGCTTTTATTTAAAATGCATCTCTGGGTTATTTGTGGGGCATAGGAATTCATTTCCCCCCAAAAGATATAGTCTGGCCCCCCACAAGGTCTGTAGGACAGTGGACCAGCCTTCTGCTGAAAAAGTTTGCTGACCCTTGTGCTACAGAGTTACAGCCTTGGGAACTTGGAGCAGCTCGAGAAACCACTGCCAATGCAGTACAAAAAGCTAGAGCTGTGAGGGGGGGTTACAGTTACAAGAGACACCCCAAGACAAACTCAAGTCTTGCACATGCATGTTGGGATACTGCCAGGGAGATGGAGGCAAGGCATCAGGCAGGCCCCCAGTTGTCTCTGGACGATCACCGGTCTCCCGTGGAACAGCATCACTCGATTAGTGACTCGAGCCTGAGAGACATTCCAAGACCCGTGCACCCCCTTTCAGCAGTCTCCACAACGAAAGATGTAGACAGGAGAGCATATTTACAGCTTTATTCAATGTAGTTCAGAACAAAGGGAAAATGTGACTGCTTGCCTCCATGTCCAGGAAAACAGCCAGAACAAAAGCTATATACAAAATGGAAGTTCCCAGCGAGAAGCTGGAAGTAAACAGGCATGTGACACACAACAGCCTGTTCCCTTTTGAGGTGAAACAGAACTATATCCTAACAATGCACAGGAGCCAATTCCTAGGGGCTGAGGGTTCTTTGTCCGTTCCCCCCAATATAATATAATATAATATAATATTTGAGGGGACTGGGAGTCCCTCAATGCCCAGGGCATTGCCGTTCAAATGGTGTGCATACACCATGTCATCTGATCTATTATGCGGGGTGGGGCTTACCTGGCCCTCAATATTTTATTCAAGTTGGCACATGCTTAAAGACGTTATTTGGAATTTCGTACTAAGAGACTTCTTTAAAAAAAAAGAATCATTCATATCTGATCTGGCTACAGACCATTGCCAGAACTCAAAATTAGTGTGCTGACATTTAGTTTATGTTCAAAATTTCTGGAACATATCTGGAATACTGCATTTGTTAGCAGCATCCAGGCAGAAATTGGCCAAATATCCAGGGAAATCCAGACATATGGTGATGCCGATTTTGCTGATTTCCCCATTTTCTTTGGCAAAAAAAAAAAAAAAAAAAAGCTCAGTAACTTTTCTGACACCGGCAACCAGTGCTATGTTTAGCAAGTTCAAACTTCATGGGACTATAATCCTATGAGGCACAGGGCTACCTGAGTTGTAGCAAGCAAAGGTCAAATGCAAAGGGTTTTTGATCCAAGCATGGAAGAAAGCATGTAAACCTTAGTTCCATCAACTGTGGATAGCTTCAGAGAACAGTGTTATTGCAATTATCTAATAATACGGCACCATCATGTGGCAATCTGTTGCAAAATAGTCTTTTCCCACTTTCAAAAGCTCTAAGTGTCATTGGGGATAAAGCACCCATTTAATAAGATTCTCTCTCTCTCTCTCTCTCTCTCTCTCTCTCTCTCTCTCTCTGCAGTGTGACTGGGTTGTGAACAAGGCAAATGAATTCCCCCTGAATTGGCAAGGGCTTGAACTTTGTTTAAATTAAGTGGATGATGGGAGGGAATCTGCTGAGGCGCCACAGCATTTACATGCCATTATAATGAGCACAGTATAATAAGCATGTTTCTCCCCAGTGTGCAAAGAGTGCTGCAATATTAAAATATAATAAACATTAAAATGTACCAGGTGTTCATCTACTTAACCTTTCTTGTAACTTGTTTTTAATGCAGATACACTCACACATACCAGTTTGGTTCTGGTATTCTTCAGTTCTTTTGTGGCAGCGGTGGGGGGCGGGGAGATAATTGTTATGTGACAGGGAAACAGACTTTATTTGATATTCTGTTTTTTGAGGCACTTTCGCTGCTGGGTGCCAAAAGGAAAATACTGTTCCTGCTTATCTGGGAGCAGCAGATATTCATAAGGATATCCTTGAGGACATCTCTGTGTCCTCACAGTCTATTCTTGAGGCAGGAGGGATTATGAGTAACATTACTACGATAGTCTTGCAGTAAAATCATTGGTCAGATATTTCAGTTCTGTCATCGCATTCTGCTCAGCAAACCGCATGCTACACATCTTTAAAACAGAGATGGAGAATGTTGAAATAAAATAGTTTTCTCATGACAGCAGGAACTGCATGCAACTGAAATGCATGTGCCAAACTCAATTCACCAGACAGTCTGAATTCACTGAAATAATTCATTCAGTAATTATTCCTGAACAGAGAGAGCCTGGCAGCTGTAATCCGTGTTCTGGTAACCTCCAGGTTAGATTACTGTAATTCACTCTACATGGAACTGCCCTTAAAGATGGTTTAGACGAGACTACAGCCAGCTATAAAATAAGGCAGTTGGAATATCAACTGGTTTGCTTGAAGAAAAGTAAGTAGGAAGCCTCTCCTGGAAATTTCAGAGACATTTCTCTCCCCTGCCCCAGATGATCTTTTGGGTGGGTTTTGTTTGAATGGCTGAAAAATAAACTCAACGTTCCATCAGAACAATCTCTGCAAAAAGCAATGAATGTACAGGAGGATGACGCAGAGTTCTGAGTTAATAAAATAGACTGTACCATTTAAGATCATAGAGGGTTTTTTCTTTTCTTTGTGTGTTACACCCAGCAGCATAATCTAGGACCTCTCTCCCTGGTGTGCTCATTTTATTCATGCAATTTTAAAAAGGGAAATCATTAAAAAAGTATCTCCCAGCTGCAGTGTACAGTGGTATCGTCCACTCTATCAACTCTGGCTATGCCACATCTATAAACCCACTTGCCCAATGTGCATTTCACTATTGTACTCGTTTTAACCATCTGGACTTTGAGATTTGAATAGTTATCATTATTCGCTCTGCAATATTCAGCTATCATCTGGAAGGGAAATACCATTCAACTCTGGCGAACATATGGTATACGCAAGATCACTCTTTCCCTTACTGTCTGATACATACATCATTTTTTATTGTTAAAAATTAAGTACATTATTTCCCATCCTGTTATGTACTGAAGTTCTCACCCTGGGCCAGCAGGGGGATACTGTAGATAGTTATGCAAATAAGGGATCGGAAGTGACGTTCAGTGATAGGATAGTTTTAGAAAGTTGTTTGAAGAATCGCTGTGTCATCTGATATGTTCACCCACAACTTAACACATCCGCTGTAGGACGAGTACATCACTAAGATCAGGGATAGCCACATTGGTGCTCTACAGATGTTTAGTATTACAACTTCCATAATCACTGAGCATTCGTCATGTTGGCTGGGACTGTAAGGAGCTGCAGTCCACAACATCAAGAGGGCACAATGTTGGCTATCCGTGACCAAGACCATCTTCATCAGACAACTCAGGGCAGCCAATTTAAGTTATTCCCCAAAGTGTAAAATCTGGACAAAGTTGTTAAAGGGCAGAGTTGTTGATCCTTACTTGCCATACGTCGGGGTTTTCCTGGACATTTAGCTGATTCAGTGAAAATCTGCCCAGATGCCGTTTTGACAGCCCAGTTCCCAGATGTGATATGGCAGCCCTAGCTGAGACTTTTGATCTCAGGGTTGTGGGTTAGAGCCCCATGTAGGGCAAACGAAGATTCCTGCAATGCAGAAGGTTGGACCAGAGGATCCTCAGAGTCCCCTCCAACTTTACAATTCTATAAAACCTTTTCACTTGCCAACAGCTAAAGGCTTTTAGTGATGGTACAATTGTTGCCATCCTGAAGATTTCTGCAGAAAGATGAGATTTGCTGACTACTTCTGCCTAAGGAGTAAATGAATTGTTCTTGTTCCACCCAGTATATGGCAGTGATACACTAATGGACTTAATCGCCATCACTGTTAGATTTAATGCTCATTAAGAGCACCATGGAATACAGCTATTATGGCAGATGATTGAATCACACAATATTTCAGTAATGGCAATGGGGGAAAATGCAAATTGAATACAACTGGCACTTAGCGATCTGACCATTTAAGCAAATTGTGAATATTAAACAATTCAGTATGGCAGGGCAATAAAAACTGATACCAAAATAATTTGTTTTAAATGACTGCTTCCCAAGCAACTGCTCATTCAAACTGTTCTAATAAACTGAATAAAGTATGGCATAGGGTTTAGCTGGAGTGGTGATCAGCAGGATTTATTTCTCATGGGCGAATCGACAGAGCAGCTTGTGTGGTCTGCAAGTATGTGACATTTTGGAATCAAATTAGATGCGACACCATTCGTGCTGGTTTTCAATGTTCGGTTAAAGAATAAAAGAAGAATTCCTTAGATGCCTAGATCCAGGTTTGGGGCAATTCTTGATGTGAGAGCCCCAGCATAGATTTAAAATCACAAAACATGCAGCAATGTAAAGTGTCAAAATATAGGCTGTACGGCCTTTAAAATATCCTCTTCAAAGTTTCTTTCCAAAGTTCTCCTTAGCATTGAAAGGCAAATGTTTAACAAGTTAAAAATGGTTTCCTTACAAAGTCTTCAGAGGTCAGATTCATGCGCTTTTTCATACAGCAAGAAGGAAACACAGGCAGCAAAGCTTAAGTTTCAAAAAGTGGTTAAATGTTTCTAAATTATTTGCATAGAAACACAAAGATGACTTTCTAACAGTTTGGGCTTGGAGTGATCAACCCTTAAGTCCTTTCTGGTTGGATTCACATGATGGAAGAGAGAGAAGAAAGGCTTTTGGTAACCCTTCTTCCCAAGGAGAGGGTGTGTGGCCTAGTTAAGTCTGGCAGGACTGCTCACTCTATGGTCTTAACCCCTTCATATATTAACTAGAGCTAAGCAAGCTGGTTATATGAGGCCAATATGTTCCCAACAATTCACACATTTAGCAACTGTGTGAATGGCTTTTGTTCCATGTTGGTACATAGCAAAAATGAACGTGTTCCTGAGACAGTGAGGAGTGAATTTCCGGCATCATTGCCAACAGAAATTTCCGGGAAAGGTCTCTAGGCTGCAGGGCACTGTTTACAGAAAGATATACCCTAATACATCTCTCCCCGCTCCCGTAAAATTAATGTGTTACGTGCTAAGCAGGGGAAACATATATTACTTTGAGGAGATCCAGATAAAATCATACCCTCCAAAACTTATCTAATGAAAGCAGGGAAATTAAAAAAACTTGCCTACACAGGGCTGCCTTCAGATGTCTTCTAAAGGTTGTATAGTTACTTATCTCCTTATCTTGGGGGGGTTGGATAACTCCATAGCCTCCAACATTTCTCCGATGAAAATAGGGATGTTGGCGCTGTGGGTTAAACCACAGAGTCTAGGACTTGCTGATCAGAAGGTCGGCAGTTTGAATTCCCGTGATGGGGTGAGCTCCCATTGTTCGGTCCCTGCTCCTGCCCACCTAGCAGTTCAAAAGCACGTCAAAGTGCAAGTAGATAAATAGGTACCGCTCTGGCGGGAAAGTAAACGGTGTTTCCGTGCACTGCTCTGGTTCGCCAGAAGCGGCTTAGTCATGCTGGCCACATGACCCGGCCAATAAAGCGAGATGAGCGCCGCAACCCCAGAGTCGGCCACAACTGGACCTACTGGTCAGGGGTCCCTTTACCTTTACCTTTAAGGACAAGCAGGGCATTCCAGGATCAAATCAGAAACCAGGATGGGTTCTGTAGATCCAGGCCTGTCCATGGAAAATGGGGACACTTGAAGGTTCTGTAAAACTCTCCTTCTCAGATAACTCAGTGAAGAAACATGCACACACTTTCCCTCTGTTTTTTGTCAGTATGGAAGGTTGCAATGTATGCATTTCATTTCAGTTCAAGAAATCCTTTCATTCCTTGTTTAGCATTGCTCACTGTTTGCTTCTCATAAAACAAAACTCAGGATTCTGACAGTCTGAAAGCTGAAAAGAAACAGATGCTATGGTCCGGTAAAATTATAGAAACATTATGCTTAGCCAGCTGTACCATAGGAAACAACCTATTTTTATACAGCAGTTATAGTTTCCCATATGGTGTTATAAGATTCAAGCATCTGGCCAGTCTTATGCATTAGCTTCATGCATTTGTCATAATTAAATACAAGCCAGGACTTCTTAATAGACATGTGTCGGTTTCATTATTGTTTTGAGAGCATCCTGGGAATTGTACTGCAACCCATAGGCTTTTTAAAATAAAAAAATGGCAAGCTTAAACAAAACCAATTTCTGGAAATAGCTACAAGCACAAGAAGGCAAATCTTTACCTGGCAGACGAATATCCATGAAAAAGGTATCATCAAATCTCTGTTATATACAAGAGATAAAGAGGAATATCAGTTTTGTCACCTGAACAGGTAACCTAGTTTCACTAAGGGTTCTGTCCTCATGGGAGTGTTTTGTGCCTCTGGGTCACATAACTCCAAAGTTGAAAGAAGTCTTGTGGCAAGATAGTACAATGATGGTACAGCGGTAGCGTTTTCCATACTCGTGTTCTACTCTGCAGCAGTGGCAGCTGATAAATTTTTGACTTGGTAAGGCTGCAGTCTTCAAACTCACTATTTTCATCACAGCAGAACACGTATAGCACTTACAGTGGTACCTTGGTTCTCAAACTTAATCCGTTCCAGAAGTCAGTTCCAAAACCAAAGCATTCCAAAACCAAGGGGTGCTTTGCCATAGAAAGTAATGCAGAATGGATTAACCCATTCCAGACTTTTAAAAGCAACCCCTGAAACAGCAATTTAACATGAATTTTACTATCTAACAAGACCATTGATGCATAAAATGAAAGCAATGAACAATATACTGCAGTCACACAATCAATCAATCAGTAGCTGAACTCCACACTGTCACAAAAACAAAGAAAACAAAGAAGAGCCGCAAAAACACAAAATAAATAGCAAAAACAGACAGACCTCAGTGTAACACTCAAAATGGAAGTGTGGCACTCAAATAGGAAGCGTAACACTCAAAACGGAGCACATTCTGCTTCCGGAAAAGGTTCGCAAACTGGAACACTAACTTCCGGGTTTGCAGTGTTTGGGTTCCAAGTTGTTTGAGTACCAAGGCATTTGAGAACCAAGGTACCTCTGTATTTAGGAAAGTGTGCCATTACACATGTCCAACGCCTTAGCCAGACCTACTCTTTCCTGTAATCAATAAAGTTGTGACCTAATTCTACCCAACACCGGTCTCCTGTGTCATTCTTGTGGCATCCCTTTGCCTGCTGCAGCCATGACATGCCTGTGCCAGCATTGAAGGAGCCTAGCCCTTCATATGCCTTGTTTTCCTTTGTCTTTCTTGCTGCGATGAACACACACAGCTCCTCTTCTTTAGTCTCATCTCAGTGGAAGCAGCATCCTTGAGTTCAACCTAAATCACGGGGCAGATGAAAGCAGCACTTAAAAGAGTAATAGAGATAATGCTAAAAAAATTCCTTCCAGTAGCACCTTAAAGACCAACTAAGTTAGTTCTTGGTATGAGCTTTCGTGTGCATGCACACTTCTTCAGATACCACCTGATACCACTTGGTATCTGAAGAAGTGTGCATGCACACGAAAGCTCATACCAAGAACTAACTTAGTTGGTCTTTAAGGTGCTACTGGAAGGAATTTTTTTTGTTTTGACTATGGCAGACCAACACGGCTACCTATCTGTAACTAGAGATAATGCTGTGCTAGAAAGTGCCTCCATAAAAACTCTGGATTAAGTTCAGAGAGCGACGGTGGCGGAAAGCCAGGCTCTGTGTTCCCTGATCTCACTGGATGGTTGCATGTTTGTTTGTTTATTTGGCATAATAGTCGTTGGCTTATAGCCATGCACCAGACTGCTGTTTCCCTCTATGTCAGCAGGTCCTGTATGTTGTGTGCATGGGAATTCCATCTCACTGAATGGATGGAGGCCTCCTTGCCACGCGGAAGGAAAAGGAGGAGGTGCTGCCTGGACTGAGATCTGTGCTCATCTTGGAGACGTTGGCCGAGAACCAAAACGTGCATTAGTCACACTGCAGGCTCCCTAAAAGCACCGTTTTCTGAGCAGAGGTTAATTTACTCATGGCCTGTGATGAAAAAACAGTAATTCTTCTGCTACTACAAAGAAACACGTTTTATTGACATTCAACAAATGAGAGAAGGAAAATTCATTTCTCAAAACTAATTAAACTGCTTTTACGGCTCAAAAAGTCCTCTTTTTGGTTCAAAAAGTAGCAGCAGCCGGTATCATGAACAAACTCGCTGAGATGGAAAGCTCTGATTTTAGAACAGAATGAAAGCATTGTGACTTTCTCCCACATTTGGTATTGGCAAGAGAAAAAAAGGGGGGAAATGGCTGAAAGACGCCTGCAAATGTTCAGGCAAAGAGATTGACAGTCAAGGAGGAATTTTAGAAAGTCCACCTGTACCAGGGGCACCAACTTGGGCCCCAGGTTATGGGCGCCCAGCACACATGACATGACATCACCTGGCAATGTGACATCATGGGCCCGGCAGCCTCAGAACCTGACTCACGAGGCCTCGGGCAGCATCTCAGAGGCTTTGCGAGAACCTAGAAATCAGGTTTTGAGGTCTCACAAGGCCTTGGATGTGGTGTGGGCACCCACAACCATTTTTTTCTGAGTGCTCGGGCCCCCAGGGCCCTCTACAGTTGGCACTCCTGTCACCTACTGTTTGGCTGAGTGAGGCAGCCGCTTCAGGCAGCAGGTACCTCTGGGCCATTTTCCTCTGTTGGAGAACAGAGTCTGTGTGCCACACACCCTGCCCTGTACCCTTTAAAGTTGGCCTGCTGTCAGGGCTGTCTTAAGCATATGCGGTGCCGGGGTGCAAAGATTTGCCTGGTGCCCCCCCCCCCAGGTTGCCCAGTCCCAGGTGCACAGGAGGGTGGAGCTGGCCACCCGCGTCAGCCCCTTTGGCTCGGTCACCCCCGAACGAGCGGTGCAGAGCCACCCACAGCAGAATAGCCCGCCGTGGTGCTCCAACTGGCGGGTGGGCTCTTCCCCAGACTCAACTCTCAGGCCCCGGACTCTCGGCCTAGCGCCTCTGAGAGCCTGGTGCCCAGGTTCCCATGCACCCCTAGCACCTATGGGTAAGACGGCCCTGCCTGCTGTATTCAGGTCCAATGAAGGATACTGCTCTGTTACAACTGTTGAAGTCACAGCCAACTGCTGGTCTGGTTTGCTCCTGTTCTTTGAATGGGGTGAGCATTGGCTTGTCCTTTGCCTCTGGGAGTAAAATGTCTGAAGCCAGCCCTGCTCGACAATATTGAGAGGGAAATGGTGAGAAGCAGTACGAAAGTTCCAGCAACAGAATTCCCCGCAAAATCAAACTACAGTCATACCTCGGGTTGAAGTTGCTTCAGGTTGAGTACTTTTGGGTTTTGCTCCGCAGTGAACCGGAAGTAACAGAATGTGTTACTTCCAGGTTTCGCCACTTGCGCATGTGCAGACGGTCAAAATGATGTCACGCGCATGTGTGGAAGCGGCAAATTGTGACCCGCGAATGCGGCTTGCATTCACTTCAGGATGTGCATGGGGCTCCGGAATGGATCCCATTCGTATCCAGAGGTACCACTGTACTCTATGGATGTATGTGATTTGTTGTTGTCGTTTAGTCGTGTCCGACTCTTCGTGACCCCAGAGCACGCCAGGCACTGCAGTACCATGCAAGCGTAACCACCATATAGTCCAGAGAATCATAGAACTGTAGAGCTGGAAGGGACCTCGAGGGTCATCTAGTCCAACCCCCTAGCAATGCAGGAATCTCAGCTAAAGCATCCATGAAAGATGGCCACCCCACCTGATTACAGTACTCCATAGCATCCAGGGTAAGAGAAGCGATAGAAAAGGTATTCCTGCTTTGCAACTGAGTCATACACAGAGTTTCTTCTTCTTTGGCGATCACTCATAGCTGAGTAAGATTGTCTTCCATTTTTGTTGTTGTTTAGTCATGTCCAACTCTTCGTGACCCCATGGACCAGAGCACGCCAGGCACTCCTGTCTTCCACTGCCTCCTGCAGTTTGGTCAGACTCATGTTTGTAGCTTCGAGAACACTGTCCAGCCATCTCGTCCTCTGTCGTCCCCTTCTGGTTAAGAACGGTAGTCTCGTAATCTGGGGAACCGGGTTCGCGTCTCCGCTCCTCCACATGCAGCTGCTGGGTGACCTTGGGCCAGTCACACTTCTCTGAAGTCTCTCAGCCCCACTCACCTCACAGAGTGTTTGTTGTGGGGGAGGAAGGGAAAGGAGAATGTTAGCCGCTTTGAGACTCCTTAAAGGGAGTGAAAGGCGGGATATCAAATCCAAACTCTTCTTCTTCTTCTTCTCAAACTTTCCCAACATCAGGGTCTTTTCTAGGGAGTCTTCTCATGAGGTGGCCAAAGTATTGGAGCCTCAGCTTCACGATCTGTCCTTCCAGTGAGCACTCACGGCTCATTTCCTTAAGAATGGATACGTTTGATCTTCTTGCAGTCCATGGGACTCTCAAGAGTCTCCTCCAGCACCATAATTCAAAAGCATCAATTCTTCGGCGATCAGCCTTCTTTATGGTCCAGCTCTCACTTCCATACATCACTACTGGCAAAACCATGGCTTTAACTATACAGACCTTTGTTGGTAAGGTGATGTCTCTGATCTCTCTGTATGTGATTACTGCTGCCCAAATTCTGGTAGCACAAAAGTGGAGAACAGATGCAGTACCATCGAGAGAAGAATGGCACCTTAAGATATTAGAATATAAAGAACTTGCCAGCATGACAAATAGATTAAGAAATAAAGATGATAAGAATTAAAAAGATGACTTTACATTATATATAGACTATATGGAAAAATAAAAACGAGAAAATAAGTGTAACAGACTGAAGGGAGGGATTCTCAGCAGTAGATGTGACAAAGTGGGGCAGTGTAAGGTGATGAAAATAATTTAGTAGAATAAGAAAACGCAGTCAAAAAGACAACCGATAGGAAACCAAAGAAAGAGTGGAAGGGGAGTTAAAATTAAGACTCATAGGAGTCAATTAACTGGCTGCAAACAGATTAAACATTATAGAAATATTCTGGAAAGAACAAGACAACCCTTTTTTTGCTGTTAAAAGACGGTAGGAACAAATTCCCTGCTCAATTTTTAAACAGAAATCCCCAAGAGTGTTCATACGTTTTAATTAGAAAGGTGCCCAAGAGATCACAAACTAACAGGCAGGCAATGGTGAAAATATACTGTTCTCTTGTATTTTCTCTCTAGTAATGAGCAGCACAAATTTTAAATGGAGTATTTGGGTTGTTTAGGGGGAAAGTAATTTGCATAGCGTAAGATAATCAGGAAAGGCTGGGAAAGTAATGCATAGATAAGTAAATATTTTGAAATTTGAAGAGTGACGCCCTACTAAATAATTTAATGCAGAGCTTAAATAACAGGATGCACAGCCATGACATCATTTCTCAGAAATCAAATGTTAAAATGTTTCTATAGCAAGACAGGGGGAATTAATATAATGACGAAGGACTTCAGGTTTTAAACACTAATCCAGAAACTTTAGAAATATACAGTTCTAATGTTACAGTGAATATACAAATATTGCTTCAAGAGCTCCCATTGCTGTCATTCTTCATCAGACCCAAGACTATCATTTTATCTTTTCATGTGAGAGCAGCCACGGCCACCAACCCATTTGACTTGTGCCGATCGAAAGGTCGGTGGTTCGAATCCCTGCGGCGGGGTGCGCTCCCGTTGCTCGGTCCCAGCGCCTGCCAACCTAGCAGTTCGAAAGCACCTCCGGGTGCAAGTAGATAAATAGGGACCGCTTACCAGCGGGAAGGTAAACGGCGTTTCCGTGTGCGACTCTGGCTCGCCAGAGCAGCGATGTCACGCTGGCCACGTGACCCGGAAGTGTCTCTGGACAGCGCTGGCCCCTGGCCTCTTAAGTGAGATGGGTGCACAACCCCAGAGTCTGTCAAGACTGGCCCGTATGGGCAGGGGTACCTTTACCTTTACCTTTAACATTTTAAACCTTCTGTTTACCTGGCTTACAACAACCTTATGAAATATTTCACTAAAATATTTTCCCGTTCAAACATGCCTTCACATTATCTCATTTCTCTCTCATTGATGACAGGCAGATGATTGTTGAATCATCTCCATAGAGGAAGCAACAGGCAAAAGGCAAATTTCTATCAGTAGCGTTATACTGTGATGACTTGTCCAGACGGAAATAAAATACCATCAGCTGGACCACAGTAGTTCTTTAGCCTTCAAAACCCTTTTCCACAATAAATTTGTTAGGGTTGCATGGAACTATATTTGCCTCAGAGCAGATTTGTTGAAACAAATGACCATGTGGGTCAAACCACAGAGCCTAGGACTTGCTGATCAGAAGGTCGGCGGTTCGAATCCCCACGACGGGGTGAGCTCCCGTTGTTCGGTCCCTGCTCCTGCCAACCTAGCAGTTCGAAAGCACGTCAAAGTGCAAGTAGATAAATAGGTACCACTCCAGCGGGAAGGTAAACGGCGTTTCCGTGCACTGCTCTGGTTCGCCAGAAGCGGCTTAGTCATGCTGGCCACATGACCTGGAAGCTCTATGCCAGCTCCCTTGGCCAATAAAGCGAGATGAGCGCCACAACCCCAGAGTCGGTCATGACTGGACCTAATGGTCAGGGGTCCCTTTACCTTTACTTACACTAAATGTTAGTTGAATACAACCCATGGGATGGTATTCAGCAATGGGCTAAGGTGGTTGTTCCATCAGGGCAAGCAGTTTTGCTTGCCAAACAGAATTGCAGTGGTACCTCGGTTTTCAAGTGTCTTGGAAGCCAAACATTTTGGTTTATGAACACCAACAACCCAGAAGTGAATGTTTCCGCTTTCGAACACGCCTTGGAAGTCGAACAGCTTTGGAGGCGCATTTCTCAATTTTCTCAATGGAATTTGCCAACCACCCATTGAACCTCGGTTGTCAAACATTTCAGAAGTTGAATGGTCTTCCAGAGCAGATTATGTTTGACAACCGAGGTATTGCTGTATTTCCCTTTTCACCCACCCCATTCCCTGCTCTGGTCTAGGATACACAGCATCATGAGCTATGGATTTGAAAAATTGTCATATATTCCTCCCAACAGTCTAGCAGAAAAGAGGACTATTTCATCTAGGAAGCAGAAAATCTTTTCCTCCATAACAATAGTAAAAAGCTTTGCTATAGCTGGTGAGGAAAGAAAGTAGGGGGTTCATCTTCAAAGCACAGTACATTTGTAATGATCAACATGGTCGAAAACAGCATTTCTGTAAACAACGGAATATTTTGCATTCACTGTAGTAGTCTAGTTGCCTACAACATCAACTGGAATTATTCTGTCATCAAAGCCGTTTCATCTCTCTGCTTCATGATGCCATTACCCCAGCAGGGAAGAATCTGTAATTCTAATACAGCCGCAACAACATTAATAACTGTAAAAGCAAATACATCTGATTGGGACTGAAGAGCCTATTTTATGCATGCACTTGCTAAGCAGTGAAAGCAATATACTAATGAAAAGCATCCAGGCACTTTAAAAATTAAGCACATTTGTTATCAGCTTTGCTTAATCACTAAGATCAAGTTTTTCCATTCAGACAGAATTACAAACAGTGAGATGCTCTCCTGCAGAGGAAAAAAGTCATGGCCAACAGAGCCTATATTTATTGGTTTCCGTTAAGGGTGGATGACTGCCTCCCCCAATAAACAGTAACTCCTTCCTCTTGACCTTTTATTACCAGGCACAGGAAGTCCCTGGACATATCGAGTAAAAATAGTGTCCTGGAGGAATTCCGCAATTTTTTGGATGTTTCATTTTCTAAATTTTACTTCTAGAAATATGGCAACCCTAACAGCGATTCTTGCATGCATGTGAGAAGTTGTTGCTGTTGTTTACACATTTAGTATTTAGGGAAAGAGTGCAGAAATTTGTAAAACTGGATTAATTTGGCATCCCACTGAGCCGGCTCACTTATTCTCATAGCGTCACATCTTTGCAGGAGAAACTTTGTTTATTGCCTTTGTGGCACATTTCAATTACCCGAAACTTCCTAGATAATGAATACTCTTGTTGAAAGCTGCAATAGTCTTGTATTATTGATATATATGCACTCCGTATTGTCTGTGGCTTCGAATATCTCTGGAAATGGTGATATATTTTCTCCCATCCTATTATCTTCATTTTAATGTGCTGCCAACAGCAAGCATAAACGTAACGTGTTTCAGCCGAGCTATGATCAAACAGTGCGCAAACCTAATTGACCACTATGAAATGTTAAAGACATCGAGTTTAAATTCCTTCGGATCATAATGCAAGAAGCTCTTCAATCTTCTAGAGAGCAGAGAGGCAGAATGATGGTGTTGTACAAGTTCCCACGGCCTTTCCTCTCTCGTCTCATTCCCGTCTCCTGGAATTTTTTATTCCTGACAAAGAACTGTCTCCGAGCTGCAATGTCATTTGCTGGATGATACTTCTCACATGCCTGTTGTCTTTGTCCATGGAGTTTTCTTGGCAGGGATATTGGAGTGACTTGCTGGTTCCTGCTCCAGGTGGATCACGTTTAGTCAAAACTCTCCACTATGACTTGTCCATCTTGGGTGGCCCTGCACGGCATAGCTCATAGCTTCTTTGAGTTGTTCAAGTGCTCACTGGAAGGACAGATCGTGAAGCTGAGGCTCCAATACTTTAGCCACCTCATGAGAAGAGAAGACTCCCTGGAAAAGACCCTGATGTTGGGAAAGACTGAGGGCACAAGGAGAAGGGGACGACAGAGGACGAGATGGTTGGACAGTGTTCTTGAAGCTACCAGCATGAGTTTGACCAAACTGTGGGAGGCAGTGGAAAACAGGAGCGCCTGGCGTGCTGTGGTCCATGGGGTCACAGAGTCGGACATGACTAAACGACTAAACAACAACAAAACTATCTGCAGTCCGTAGTATGGCTGCAAATTGTTTTGAGATATATATATATATATATATATATATATATATATATATATATATACACACACACATCTGTCTGTTTGTGTTCACTTACACCTTGCGACCAACATGGCACTTAAGAAAATAAATCACCATTTCAATTCTCTCCCTCTCTCATAACACATAGAAGCACTTACTCTGTGTTGTGTTGTTACACTGTACCTTTTCCCAATTGAACACAGCGTCATTGGCTGTTGTTGAAGGCAACGGAGGAAAGCACAGCAGGACAGTGAAATTAGACCACAGATTGTAGCAAAAGGAACAAATAATGAATACAATCTGTTGGATAACGGGATTTATGCAGTACGGGGATAACTAGGCAGGGATCCTGCTTGCAGCACAGGTAAAGTTCTAGCCCAGCTTGGAAACTAGTGCAGCTGTGCAAAGAGACGCTGTTGCCTGTCTGGATGAATGGAGGTACTCTGAGGCCTGAGAACACTATTCAGAGATTCTTGCAGACCCTCAAAATGTCCCTATTTCCAGGGGTGTCCCTGATTTAGAGAAGTCATCCCGGTTTCTGATTTGATCCTGGAACGTCCCACTTTTCCTTAGGTAAAGGTAAAGGGACCCCTGAACATTAAGTCCAGTCGGGACGACTCTGGGGTTGCAGCGCTCATCTCACTTTATTGGCCGAGGGAGCCAGCATACAGCTTCTGGGTCATGTGGCCAGCATGACTAAGCCACTTCTGGCGAACCAGAGCAGCACATGGAAACACCGTTTACCTTCCCGCCACAGTGGTACATATTTATCTCCTTGCACTTTGACGTGCTTTCGAACTGCTAGGTGGGCAGGAGCTGGGACCGAGCAACGGGAGCTCACCCCGTCATGGGGATTCGAACTGCTGACCTTCTGATCAGCAAGCCCTAGGCTCTGTGGTTTAGACCACAGTTCCACCCGCATCCCAGTTAGGACGTCCTTAGGACATCCCTATTTTCATTGGAGAAATGTTGGAGGGTATGGAGTTATCCTATCCCTGAGCTGTCTGAAGAAAACCCTGTATAGGGAAGGCTTTTTTAAATGTTTAATGCTTTATTATGTTTTTATATATGTTGGAAGCTGCCCAGAGTGGCTGGGGCAACCCAGTAAGATGTGTGGGGTATAAATAGTAAAATTATCTTTGTGGAATGGGATGTTCCTGTTTTAGTGTTGCCATATTTCAAAAAGTAAAATTCCTGACACCCTCAACATAATGATTTTAAGCTTTTGGAGCAGTTTCCATTGCCATACATCTGGGTTTCCCCTGACATTTTGCCCATTTGGCAAAATTCCCCCCTGACGTGACGCCATTTTTACACCCAAAAACCAGGACATGTCAGGAATGTATTGGAAATGTAAGGACTGTGAGAGGTCATTTTATCATATGTGGTGAATGTGCAGGAAGGCAAAGGTTGTTTGGGACATGACGTCTAACAAAATTAAGGGAGGAAAATAAAGTGACTTTTCCCAAGAGGACAGAATCCTACTTGCTGGGTATACTAGACTGTGAAATCCCAACAGTATTCATGTATGTGACAGCAGCAGCAAAGATTCTCTATGCACAGAAATAGAAGGAGAGAACTCTCTCAAAGAAAGAATGGCTGATCAAAATCTTGGAATACACAGAGACAACACTGATAAATTAAACAAATTTATAATATTTTAAAGAAGACTGGAAACACTTTGTAGTCTACTTAAAAAGTTATTTCCCATATGTGAAGACCACAGCAGGGTTTGAAGTGTAAGAAAAAATGGAGAATATATTAAGAAACATGTTAAAGAGGATGAAATGAGATAAGACGGACTCTTAAAATGCAATTGTATGTAATTTGGGTTATAAACATCGATGCTGAGTGGGAAGTCGCTAGTTTTGTTGACTTGGAATATAATTGTTGAGTAACAAATGTCACTTTCAATATGGAAAAAGAATAAAATATTAGCAACTGACAATGTGCCTGTAGTGCGTCACTGTTAGGAAAGAGACCGCATGAAAATAATCGCATTGCTGCAACTGAACAAGTGACATCTCTGTAGTGCAGTTGTAGTATATCTATTGTCTTGCTCCAGGACGATGAACTCTGTCGAACAGTGTGGCATTCATTATGCTCAGCCCCATCTCCAGCGCACACAGACAGGGAACAGAAGGGCAACAAAGAGGGACATTAACAGGGCAGACAGTCGGGATCTGGAAGACATAGCAGCTAGCAGCCAGTGCAAATCACTTCCTTCCCCCAGATGAATGTTAGGTCTGTTCTTACCCACTTTAAACAGGAAATAAGATATGACTTCAGCGTTGACAGGTCCTGCACATGGCAATGCTTCTCAGAACAAGAATTGATGGGAGCAATCAAAGACCAGTTTAAGACGACAGCCCTGGCAGGCACTCTCCCAAGGGCAGGGCTAGTAATGAGCGCATTCAAGGCAGAGTCATAAAGGATCAGAGCAGACAATGATATAACGTGACAGGTTTTTCTGTGCAATGATAGATATGGAAAGCAGCAAGTGGGCACAAATGCTCAGATCGTTCTCTAGGGTGGCGATAATCTTGGCCCACCAAGTTGCCATTCAATAGTTGGCATCTGGGCAATAGTAGATTGAGCCAGCACACTGGTCACTGTTTCCCCAACTCTGTGTTTCTCTTTAAATTTGAAGGCCTACAGTGGTACCTTGGGTTAAGTACTTAATTTGTTCCGGAGGTCTGTTCTTAACCTGAAACCTGTTCTTAACCTGAAGCACCACTTTAGCTAATGGGGCCTCCTGCTGCCGCCGCACCGCCGGAGCCCGATTTCTGTTCTTATCCTGAAGCAAAGTTCTTAACCTGAAGCACTATTTCTGGGTTAGCGGAGTCAGTAACCTGAAGCGTCTGTAACCCAAGGTACCACTGTATATCCAAATTAGCATGTTTGAATCTGCTCTTTTTTATTTTTTACCCTACGATTTGGTTATGCATTTCCTCTTTCATGGTGATGCCCCCCAGAGTCTGCACAGGAAAACAAAGAGATGGCAATCCCATTGAAAACTGATCTTACTGGATTTCTGGTTTACCATGTTCTCCCCTTCCCACTGCTGTTCCTCATTCCTTTTGTGCTGTGTCTATTAGATTGCAAACCATTCTGGTGAGGACTTGCCTATTGTAGGGTTGCCATATTTCCAATAGTAAATATTATTACTATGACTATTATTATTAATTGGATTTATATGGACGCGGGTGGTGCTGTGGTCTAAACCACTGAGCCTCTTGGGCTTGCTGTTCAGAAGATTGGCAGTTCGAATCCCTGTGACGGGGTGATCTCCCGTTGCTCGGTGCCAGCTCCTGCCAACCTTAGGGACGTCCTAAGGAAAAGCAGGACATCCCAGGATCAAATCAGAAACCGGGATGACTTCTCCAAATCAAGGGTCCCTGGAAAATAGGAACACTTGGAGGGTCTGCTGAACTGGTAGGACACTGAAACACACAACAGTCCCACCCCTTTTAACCCGTTGCATACCACATACCATAGTTTCAAGCATAATGCATAGCTGGCTGCATTCAGCTTGGTGGATCACAAGTTATATACCTGCCTGATCTGTTGTATACACACACACACTGAGCTGAGAAGTCAATTGTTGTTGTTTAGTCATTTAGTCATGTCCGACTCTTCGTGACCCCATGGACCAGAGCACATGAGGCACTCCTGTCTTCCACTGCCTCCCGCAGTTTGGTCAAACTCATGCTGGTAGCTTTGAGAACACTGTCCAACCATCTCGTCCTCTGTCGTCCCCTTCTCCTTGTGCCCTCCATCTTTCCCAACATCAAGGTCATTTCCAGGGAGTCTTCTCTTCTCATGAGGTGGCCAAAGTACTGGAGCCTCAGCTTCACGATCTGTCCTTCCAGTGAGCACTCAGGTTTGGATAGGTTTGATCTTCTTGCAGTCCATGGGACTCTCAAGAGTCTCCTCCAGCACCATAATTCAAAAGCATCAATTCATCGGCGATCAGCCTTCTTGATGGTCCAGCTCTCACTTCCATACATCACTACTGGGAAAACCATAGCTTTAATTATACAGACCATTGGCGGCAAGGTGATGTCTCTGCTTTTTAAGATGCTGTCTAGGAAGCTCGTTGACAATGTACACTCCAATCTGTGTTCCTCCAGCTTAGGCTGCTTACAATTCCCATCATCCTCACTACAGTCGTACCTCGGGTTATACAGACGCTTCAGGTTTCAGACGCTTCAGGTTACAGACTCCACTAACCCAGAAATAGTGCCTTGGGTTAAGAACTTTGCTTCAGGATGAGAACAGAAATCGTGCGGTGGCGGTGCAGTGGCAGTGGGAGGCCCCATTAGCTAAAGTGGTACCTCAGGTTAAGAACAGACCTCCAGAATGAATTAAGTTCTTAACCCGATGTACCACTGTATTGGCCACATTTGCTGGGTCTGATAGACATCTAAAGAGCCTTTGTTACATGGAACTTAATGTACACTTATATGGGTAGGAACACATTTCCCAGTGCAACCAATTTACTGCAGAGCCATCTGAAGGCAATCCTGCATAGAGAAGTCATAACAACAACAACAACAACAACAACAACAATTTTATTATATATACCTGCACATTCAGATGGGTTTCCCCAGCCACTCTGGGCGGCTTCCAACAAAATATTTAAAATATGATAAAACATCAAACATTAAAAACTTCCCTAAACAGGGCTGCCTTCAGATGTCTTCTAAAAGTCAGATAGTTGTTTATTTCCTTGACATCTGATGGGAGGGTGTTCCACAGGGTGGGCGCCACTACTGAGAAGGCCCTCTGCCTGGTTCCCTGTAACCTCACTTCTCGCAGTGAGGGAACCACCAGAAGGCCCTCAGCGCTGGACCTCAGTGTGCGGGCTGAATGATGGGGGTGGAGATGCTCTTCAGGTATACTGGGCCAAGGCCATTTAGGGCTTTAAAGGTCAGCACCAACACTTTGAGTTGTGCTTGGAAATGTACTGGGAGCCAGTGTAGGTCTTTCAAGACTGGTGTTATGTGGTCTCGGTGGCCACGCCCAGTCACCAGTCTAGCTGCCGCATTCTGGATTATTTGCAGTTTCCAGGTCACCTTCAAAGGTAGCTCCACATAGAGCATATTGTGGTAGTCCGAGTGGGAGATAACTAGAGCATGCATCACTCTGACAAGACAATCTGAGGGCAGGTAGGGCCTCATCCTGCGTACCAGATGGAGCTGGCAGACAGTTGTCCTTTATTTGCTGGTGGAAGATTTTGAATGTGTTGCCTTTATCTGCTGAGTTTTCCAATGTTAACTAGATTTGATGTTTTCTATCACAGCTGTTTAATGTTCTGATTTTTTAATACTGTATTTTATTATGATTTCTTTGGTTTTCCTCTTGTTTGATATATTATCTTGTAAGCTGCTCTGTCAATCATTCGTCGCCCTGGGAACTCTCACCAAAATGCCACAGATGTCCACTGTGGCATGATGGCAGATGTGGACTCATTACATGCTGTACAGCTGGGAGGGAATTAAGTATGCCTGTTTGATGATGTTGTAGCAATGCAGGAAAATAGCATGCCAGCACCTTATCAGTGTCCTGGCCCTGGAGCAATTCATGTTAACTGAGTGCAGGGTAGAGATAAAGTTATCCTTATTAGGAGCAATTCCGTTTCAACACAGTGACATTGACTTCTGAATCAGCATGTGTGAGGTTGCACTGCAAGACAATTCTGATAAGCATAACTGCATGATATATTTACATGTTGCGCTCATACTGTAACATTCCAAAGGTAAAGGGACCCCTGACCATTAGGTCCACTTGTGGCCGACTCGGGGGTTACGGCGCTCATCTCGCTTTATTGGCCGAGGGAGCCGGCATTCAGCTTCCGGGTCATGTGGCCAGCATGACTAAGCCGCTTCTGGTGAACCAGAGCAGCGCATGGAAACGCTGTTTACCTTCCTGCCAGAGTGGTACCTATTTATCTACTTGCACTTTGACATGCTTTCGAACTGCTAGGTGGGCAGGAGCTAGGACCGAGCAATGGGAACTCACCCCGTCACAGGGATTCGAACTGCCGACCTTCTGATCGGCAAGTCCTAGGCTCTGTGGTTTAACCCACAGCGCCACCTGCATCCCTAACATTCCAAAAGGCATGCTTAAATCTTAGGTATGCACTCAAAGATGTAATCTGAGATATGGCCCTGTGAATAGTATCTGCAATATTATATGATTCTGAGTTAGCTTTTCAGCCATCCTTGCCGATAGACTGATTGACGTATGTGATCTCAGTGGCTGGGAGCAAGTTTCATTACAAAATCCACATATAATAAAATTAATCAGCCGTTATAAGTAAATCCCCCTTTCTTAACAGGCTGCAATAAAAAGAGTTCCTTGTCTCTAATACAGCGAAGCACTTGGCTTCACTTATTTCCACTGATTCACTGCCATGTATTTCAGTGTCAAACAAAGCTTGACCTGTTATGTTAAAGTCTATCTGATCACACACACACACATCCCACCTTATTCTGCTGCAATTAAGCAAACACAGAACCAGAAAACGCCTGGCTTCAGCGATAGAGGTCTAAGAAACCTCTTAACCTAATGCTATTTTAAATAGCCAACTAAGCTAAAATCGTTATGATTTAGTTGCCCTTACTTTTCTGAATTAATCCCTGCAATTACTTCTTTTCTGCGGCAAGCCTTTCTCTGTTATCCTTCCCTAGCTGTTGCTTTAAACAAAAAGAAAAAAAGAAAAAAAAAGAGTTCTCCTCATTTGCCGTTATTTTCTTCTTTCTTCCATCAAACTAGCCTCTACCACCTGACAGGTCTCCTTCCTGTCTCCCCACTCACTGCTTTTCAGCTTTAATTCCATACCTCTCCTGGTATGCCCCACAGAGGAACTTACGGTCTTCAAACAAAAACATCCTGAAGGTCCCAGGCCACAGAGAGGTTAGGTTGGCCTCAACCAGAGCCAGGGCTTTTTCGGCTGTGGTTCTGATCTGGTGGAACGCTCTGCCACAAGAGACTAGGGCCCTGCGGGACTTGACATCTTTCCGCAGGGCCTGCAAGACAGAGCTGCTCCACCAGGCCTTTGGTCAGGGCACAGCCTGACTCCCTCCTTTGGCAATCTTCACAGAACTTTAGCCGAATGGTTGCCATCAATTTGAGTTGAATTAATTTTATAATGAAATGATTTTAGAATGTTGTACTATTTTATTGTTGTTAGCCGCCCTGAGCCCGGCTTTAGCTGGGGAGGACGGGATATAAATAAAATTTATTATTTATTATTATTATTAATTTCCATACCTGCAAATGCCTATCTTCTTTATGCACCTATGATCTGCTTCAGAAGTTCCAGTAACCACTGAAACAAGAAGTGCATGTGAATTCTGCTTAGGACGGTGGTAGAGATGCTCCAGATGTCGCTGAACTACAACTCCCAACAGCCCTGGCGAGATCTGGAGGGCCACACATTCTCTACCATTGTCCTGAACACAATTCACAAGCACTTCTTGGTTCACGTTCATTCATTGTAGCCTGAGCTGATTCCATTCTGCTGCAATTCAGTTTCCATCCAATTCCCCTCTCTGCCTACTCTGGAAGAATTATAGGTATTATTTTTCTCATAATTATTGACATGGTTCAGGCCTCTTTTTATGTGATTTCACACTAGTTATCTCAGTGTGATATTCTATTCCACCCCAAAGTGGAATTATATGTATTTTTGTCACAATTACTGTTGCCGTCCGTCTAGGTTTGTCCTAGACAGCATCTTAACAAGCAGAGACATCACCTTGCCAATAATGGTTTGTATATTTAAACCATTATGGTTTTCCCAGTAGTGATGTATGGAAGTGAGAGCTGGACCATAAAGAAGGCTGATCGCTGAATAATTGATGCTTTTGAATTATGGTGGTGGAGGAGACTCTTGAGAGTCCCATGGACTGCAAGAAGATCAAACCTATCCATTCTGAAGGACAGATCGTGAAGCTGAGGCTCCAATACTTTGGCCACCTCATGAGAAGAGAAGACTCCCTGGAAAAGACCCTGGTGTTGGGAAACAAGGAGAAGGGGACGACAGAGGACGAGATGGTTGGACAGTGTTCTCGAAGCTACCAGCATGAGTTTGACCAAACTGCGGGAGGCAGTGGAAGACAAGAGTGCCTGGTGTGCTCTGGTCCATGGGGTCACAAAGAGTCAGACATGACTAAACGAATAACAACAACAAAACTATCTGCAGTCCGTAGTATGGCTGCAAATTATACTTTCCCATTGGGGAATGCAGATTGTTTTTTTGAAATTAGTTGTACCTTACACCTAAGAATACAAAATTAACTGTTTGTTTTTTAAGTGCTAGGAAATATATTCTCTATCCAGTTAAACTCATAGTAACTTGCTGGGTAAACTAAAAAACAAAACAAAAAACAGAGCTGCTTCATGGCAGAAATGATATGCCTGTTACACAGGAGATTATTTGTTTGTAGCAGCAAAGCTGAAGACTAACTTGGTCTAGACCATAGGTGCCAACTCCCTAGGGCCCTGGGTGCCTGAACACCCACAAAATTCCCCATGAAGGGGCTGGGCACCCATAAATTTCAGTGTCAGGACCATGCATGCTGCATGGCATCCATGGCCCTGGGCACCCATAGTCGCAGAGCCAAGCTGGCACTCCTGGTCAAGACGTCTATTATTCATAGCACAACAGCCTGTATTATGTGCTTATTGTTTGTATTTAGGAGGTTGCCATGGCTGAAGGCTAAACGATAAAACAGATTGGTTAATTGACTGAGAGACAGAGAAGTAAGGACTCAGAAAGCAAAGGAAAGATGTAAAGCATGGGCACATGTGTTCTTTACAATGCCTTTGAAATTCTCAGTAGCTCCTATTGGGAAGGGATCAGACGTCTGCTTTAAAATGTATTTTCAATGAGCAAGTTGTAAAAAAAAAAAGGAAGGTTTCTTTTTTTAAAAAAAAGGTCATTCAAAAATCGTTCAAATGCATTTTCCATAGTGGCCACATATAGCTATCATGTTCTTTGGCCACAATCCTATATCTGGCTTCGAGGGCAGACATCCAGGCCAGAGGATATGCCTTTACTGGACTCCTCTGAATAAGGCAATGGCTCTTTAAAGCAGCAGGCAGCTCATGAGAGGACTAATAGGAGGCTTAAGCCAGCCAGCCTTTGTAAGGTCTCAGAAGGCTTCAACATGTTGCTGAGGCAATAGCTCTTTCCAAGTGAATCCTAGCCAGCACTGTTTACTGTGAATTCGTAAGGGAACTGACAACCAGCCTTTTGCCCTTGTTGGGCTCTGGCAGTGCCAGGGACCTGATGGGATGACTTCATTTGTTGACGTGTCTTGACCTGACCCTGCTCTTTCGGGTATATGACCTCTTCTTCTTCTTCTTCTTCTTCTTCTTCTTCTTCTTCTTCTTCTTCTTCTTTGATCACTCGTAGCCGAGTAAGATTGTCTTCCATAAACACAGTATTAACAGTGAGTTCGTAAGTGGCTGTGGAGACCAATTCTTGATCCACAGTGGGGACATAGGTTTCCAGGCAAGAATTGATCACGGTGAGGGTTTGCCAAATGTGCCTTCCTCTTAGCATGTTTCTAAGTTCAAGTGTCTTCAAAGCCCATGACACCTTTGGTAAAGGCTGTTCTCCAGTTGGAGCGCTCGCAGGCAAGTGTTTCCCAGTTGTCGGTGTTTATACTACATTTTTTTTAAAAAAAAAAATTGCCTTGAGACAGTCTTTAAACCTCTTTTGTTGACTACCAGCATTACGCTTTCCATTTTAAAGTTCAGAATAGAGTAGCTGCTTTGGAAGGCAATGATCAGGCATCCGCACAACATGACCAGTCCAACAAATTTGATGTTGAAGAATAATTGCTTCAACACTGGACCTGTGTCTTATTAGGGAGTGCGCTGGCATCAACCCAATCTCTCCTGAGATGCTAAGCTGGGAGAAGACAGGGTAGTAGGAGCTGAGAGTACAAATTGTTTCTTGAAAATGTGCCCTACTAGAATATGAAGAAGTAATAAAAGTCAGATACAGGACCAGAACTATGAAAGTCAATACCAAGAATTAAGAAAAATGATTCGTGATAGGAACGGAGTTTTAGACTTCTAGCAAAAATATTATCCAATTAATTAGCCATTAAAAGTCAGAGAAGAAGGGAAGAATGGATAGTTCAGTTGAGATTCCTGCATTGCAGGGGTTGGACTAGATGACCCATGGGTCAACTCTACAATTCTATGGTTCTAAGACTCTAACAGCTGAACAAAGGTTAACAGGGGGGGAAAGGTGAAGAGCGTAGAACTCTAAGAAAAAAAGATTAAAGTTGGCAAGGATGATGTCTGAAAAATGGCAGTAGATAAAATGCGCAAACAAGAGCTCTTCTATTAGCGATCCCTAATATTCTTTCTTTCTTTCTTTCTTTCTTTCTTTCTTTCTTTCTTTCTTTCTTTCTTTCTTCCACATAAAACACAACCAAACTTGTTTCTGGTTAGGAAAGTGATGGGGAAATGCACTGAAAAGTGTGGCATGAACCAATGATTAACGGGAAGACATCTAAATGTCTTGCAAGCAAATCAGGGTATCAATGCTCATCGGTGTGTAACTCCCCCACAAACAATTCAGAACAAATGCTCAATAAAAGCCAGACACATTCTATCCTCCAGATATGTTTTGTGCCAGCAAATCAGGATGCATGCTCAATAATCACGCCATCTAGAGCAGCCCTGGTTTTGATTACAGATACTTAAGTGATGTCTTAGTTCTGAACAGCATCTCTTTGAAGGTTGTGCCTCTTTTTTTTTTACTTTTATGCTAGTCCCAAACATAACATGAGAGAGAAGTCACTAAATGGGAAATAAGTTTCACAAAAGAACCATAACATGACAGTTTGGGGAGAGGAGGAAAAAAAAAAATACAAAAATGAGCAAACTTACAATTCACAGAATAAAAGAGTTGTGAGGAAGGGAGTTTAAGATATGAGAAGAGGGGGCAATATTTGCAAGAGAGCCAATATTAAAAACTAGGCAAAGGCCAGGGCTCAAAAGCCCATTGCCATCTAACAAAATGAGCAAAAGGGAACGAGCAAAACAGCACAAGATAAATAAATAACTCATAAAAAAGGCAAGCAGAATGACATTAAGTGCGCTCTAAGGACAGCGAGTATAAACAGAGCACATTCAGATACAACGTGACATAGAATTCTCTTTTCTCTGTATCAGTTTTTCATCAATGCAAGGAGGAAAACTGTTGCTATCCTCGCTTTTATAATTTATAAACAAGTGAAAGATTTTCAGTGATTATTTTTCAGAGCTACAAAGCGACCTTTAATAACATCTCGCTCATTCTTGAAAGCTGAGATTTTCATGAGTTCACCAGTAAAAAAAAATCAGGAAGATGGGTGGGGGAAGGCATCTCAAAGCAACAAACTTCAGACTGAAAGTAACTAAGAACTCGTAAGAAAGGAAAACCTGTAACAAGATTGGAAGCATTGTTGCTGTTCACTCCAGACGCTTGATAATGCCAATCCATTTGTAGCCAGAATCTGAAGGTTTGTTTGGAGTTGATTTCACAAGATTATTGTAAAGTTTAGGCCAAATAATCACGTTACAAAGTTAAAAACTATGCACTGTATGCAGTGATTGTGAGAGAGGCAGGCAGCAATTTGCAAGTATGGATTAACTATTAAGTATTTTCCCCTGACCAAACTGCGGGAGGCAGTGGAAGACAGGAGTGCCTGGCGTTCTCTGATCCATGGGGTCACGAAGAGTCGGACACAACTAAACAACAACAATTTTCCCTTAGTACTGCCTTGTAGGCCTTCCCCATTTAACTCCACCATATAATCCTTCCTGACAACAGAGATTTTCCATAGAGGTTCTTCATGGCATCTCTCCAATTTTTTGTACAGTGTCAACATGCAACCGGACGTCCCCTCTCCCTGGAAATTCAAACACAGGAGGCCAGCAAAAACTTATTTTTAATCAGGCTTTAGAGCCCTCCTGGATATTTTGGCTGCAAAGTTATTTGTTGTAGGATATACAGGTTTATTGCAAGCCGCTCAGCTCTCCTTTGGACGCGGGTGGCGCTGTGGGTTAAACCACAGAGCCTAGGACTTGCCGATCAGAAGGTCTGTGGTTCGAATCCCTGTGACGGGGTGAGCTCCTGTTGCTCTGTCCCAGCCCCTGCCAATCTAGCAGTTCGAAAGCACATCAAAGTGCAAGTAGGTACCGCTCTGGCGGGAAGGTAAACAGTGTTTCCGTGCGCTGCTCTGGTTTGCTAGAAGTGGCTTAGTCATGCTGGCCACGTGACCCGGAAGCTGTACACCGGCTCCCTCGGCCAATAAAGCGAGATGAGCGCCGCAACCCCAGAGTCGGTCACGACTGGACCTAATGGTCAGGGGTCCCTTTACCTTTACCTTTACAGCTCTCCTTTGGGAGGAAGAGCAGGATATAAATTATTTAAATAAATAAGGAAATCTGGGCATGGTTGTACTAAGTTAGTATCACCTGACAACAGCACCCATGTATTTGGTTTGTAGCCTTGTCTCCCTGCTTTCATAAATAAGTCACAGCTTCTGTATTTCAAACAGGATCATTTAAATGATTGATTCACACTGGCCAATAACAAGAATGAAAAATGGAGAATTTGCTACCTAATTAATATAATGCTCAGCCCTAATTAGAATGCTTGATAATGTTTAACTAGACAGAAACTTGTTTTTACTAAGCTCTTTTGTGCTTCATTAAGAATGCGGAGAACAAGCGAGAGAGTCTTTCCCCTCCTTACATATCTGTTTAATGTATTAAAAGACCCAATTATACCACCGAAGCTCATACAAATTGCTGGAATAAAAGTGGCAAGATCTTAATTGCCTTCAAAAAGAAAAAAAAGCTGTTTGTCATTTCTAGAGAAATGCACTTTGTAACTGACATCCAAAACTGCAGTACCATGCAAGCGTAACCACCATATAGTCCAGAGAATCATAGAACTGTAGAGCTGGAAGGGACCTCGAGGGTCATCTAGTCCAACCCCCTAGCAATGCAGGAATCTCAGCTAAAGCATCCATGAAAGATGGCCACCCCACCTGATTACAGTACTCCATAGCATCCAGGGTAAGAGAAGCGATAGAAAAGGTCTTCCTGCTTTGCAATTGAGTCATACACAGAGTTTCTTCTTCTTTGGCGATCACTCATAGCTGAGTAAGATTGTCTTCCATTTTTGTTGTTGTTTAGTCATGTCCAACTCTTCGTGACCCCATGGACCAGAGCACGCCAGGCACTCCTGTCTTCCACTGTCTCCCACAGTTTGGTCAAACTCATGCTGGTAGCTTCGAGAACACTGTCCAACCATCTCGTCCTCTGTCGTCCCCTTCTCCTTGTTCCCACCATCTTTCCCAACATCAGGGTCTTTTCCAGGGAGTCTTCTCTACTCATGAGGTGGCCAAAGTATTGGAGCCTCAGCCTCACGATCTCTCCTTCCAGTGAGCACTCACGGCTGATTTCCTTAAGAATGAATAGGTTTGATCTTCTTGCAGTCCATGGGACTCTCAAGAGTCTCCTCCAGCACCATAATTCAAAAGCATCAATTCTTCGGCGATCAGCCTTCTTTATGGTCCAGCTCTCACTTCCATACATCACTACTGGGAAAACAATAGCTTTAACAATACAGACCTTTGTCGGCAAGGTGATGTCTTCCATAAACACGGTTTCAACAATGAGTCTGTAAGTGACTGTGGAGGACAATTATGGATCCCCACATCCTTCCACAGTGGAGACATAGGTTTTCGAGGAGGAATTGATCATGGTGTGGATTTGCCAAGTGTGCCTTCCTCTCAGCATGTTTCTCCCTTTCATCCTGAGTTTGAGCGTCTTCAAAGCCCATGACACCTTTGGTAAAGGCTGTTCTCCAATTGGAGCACTTGCAGGCCAATGTTTCCCAGCTGCCGGTGTTTATACAACATTTTTTTAGTTTTGCCTTGAGAGAGTCTTTGAACCTCTTTTGTTGACCACCAGCATTACGCTTACAAACCCACTGAAATCAATTGACTTGAATTATTGCAATCTATTGAAAGGTAGCTCTCTTCGGAGAATAACTTAGCTGGATACCATTCTACCTATTTGGAACAGGCAAAACGTGCCCAAAATACATTGCGTATCGAGGCCCTGTGACCACCCCATTCCCTAAAGTGCAAATAACTAGACGACACACAGCATTTTGGTTTGGGGAGCAAATAAGGCCACAAATTTATTGGTTACAGAGGTAAGGTTTGGCCATAGGCATTGTGGTAATGAACTGTGCGTGTCACTCCCACCCGTGTTTCTTTTTTTTATATATATAAATATTTATTAAGATTTTTTTAAAATACAAAATGCAAAAATAATAAACAATATAACATGAATCATAACACATTTTTCAGAACTTCTTTGGACTCCCTCGCGTCTCCCACTTACATCGATATAAATTTTTCCCAGCAATTTATCATCTTTGTTTATATTCTTAAATTTGGTTCAATTAATTTGATCTATTCTCCACAAATTTTATATTTCCCTCAATCTCACTTATCGTCAGTTTCAAATCTAATTCAGTGGTAGGCGATTATTTATGATCTAGCATCCTTCTTAGCCTTCAACCAAATTACAATACTTTTGTAGATAAATCTTGAATTTCATCCAGTCTTCTTCAACCCTCTCTTCTCCCAGGTCTCGAATTCTGCCAGTCATCTCGGCCAGTTGCATATAGTCCATCAGCTGCATCTGCCACTCTTCCAGTGTGGGTAGATCTTGGGTTTTCCAACTCTTGGCAATGAGTATCCTTGCTGCCGTTGTTGCATACATAAAAAATGTTCGGTCCTTCTTTAACACCTTCTGGCCGACAATGCCCAGAAGGAAGGCCTCTGGTTTCTTAGTGAAGGTATACTTAAATACCTTTTTCAACTCATTATAAATCATTTCCCAGAAGGCCTTCACTCTAGGGCAAGTCCACCAGAGGTGAAAGAATGTTCCTTCATGTTCTTTACATTTCCAACATTTATTATCAGACAAGTGATATATTTTGGCAAGTTTAACTGGGGTCATGTACCATCTATATATCATTTTCATTACATTTTCCTTCAAAGCATTACATGCAGTGAAGTTCAGCCCAGTGGTCCACAACCTTTCCCAGTCCTCAAACATAATATTATGCCCAATATCCTGAGCCCACTTTATCATAACCGATTTAACCATTTCGTCTTGTGTATTCCATTTCAGCAGCAAGTTATACATTCTTGATAAAACCTTAGTTTTTGGTTCTAACAATTCTGTTTCCAGCTTCGATTTCTCCACCTGGAACCCTACCTTTTTGTCATTTTTAAAAACTTCTTTAATCTGAGCGTAATGTAACCAGTCTCGCACTTTATCCCTCATTTTCTCCAAACTCTGCAATTTCCAATTGTCTCCGTCTTTTTCTAATATTTCCCAATATTTTGGCCAATTGGCCTCCATATTGGGTCCCACCCGTGTTTCTAAGGGTGTAGCCAGTGGAGGGGGGGTGCCCTATGACCTACATCAAATTGGTGCATCCCCCAAGCGGTCCCTGTTGGAGGAGTGGTATGGCCCTAGCCCCCATCTGGGCATCGGACAGAAACCTCCTGGATACTTTTCACAGGATACCCTTACCTGTGGAGGGGCAGGCGGAGGCTACAACCTCCCCTCCAACCAAGACCAGTGCCTATATGCCTTACAAAATTGTGACGATTGCTGTGAGATAGGCAAAAACCCAAATGGCAGTGCCAATTAGCCAAGTGGGGGGAAATCCTGTCCGGCCCCTGAAAAATTAGAGAACTGACACTGTCCATAGCAAGGTTGAAGCATCCATGAAAAAACCTTAATTTTAGGGAGGGTGGGTGGGAGAACTGGTGCAGAGAGAGAAAGGCTGAAAGGCCCCTCTGGCTGGGCATTTAAACTACCCCTGGATGTGGTGTCAGGGGCCATGATTGGTCGGTTGGTCCTGCACCCAGGGGAACACCCACTAACTCCTGCCGCCATTGGCCCATTTGGCGACAGGAATATGATCCAGCCCTGTGATAGGACGGGTTAACAAGGAGGCCCGGAGTCCATCCACCCAAAAAGGATGTGTGTGTGTGTGTCTATCTCCCACAAGCTTCATTGTCACTGCAGCAGTTCATAGGATCTGATGATTTGCTGTGGGTATGGTGGTGGGGGGGAATCATTTGATAATGTGCCTCTAAAACTTCTGCTTGGATGGTTTCCCCCAGATCTCCTCATGTTACCTAGATGCTTTGTTGTTGTTGTTTAGTCATTTAGTCGTGTCCAACTCTTTGTCACCCCATGGACCAGAGCACGCCAGGCACTCCTGTCTTCCACTGCCTCCCGCAGTTTGGTCAAATTCATGTTTGCAGCTTCGAGAACACTGTCCAACCATCTCGTCCTCTGTCGCCCCCTTCTCCTTGTGCCCTCCATCTTTCCCAACATCAGGGTCTTTTCCAGGGAGTCTTCTCTTCTCATGAGGTAGCCAAAGTATTGGAGCCTCAGCTTCAGGATCTGTCCTTCCAGTGAGCACTCAGGGCTGATTTCCCTCAGAATGGATAGGTTTGATCTTCTTGCAGTCTTCTTGGGACTCTCAAGAGTCTCCCCCAGCACCATAATTCAAAAGCATCAATTCTTCGGTGATCAGCCTTCTTTATGGTCCAGCTCTCACTTCTTTATTGTCTACCTGGCTCTACCTAGATGCTTATGATTACACAATGATACATCTAGGTGATCCAAGATCTGTAAACTGCACTGGGTTATTATTAAATGTTGAAGAACAGCTTAAAATTGAATAAATTAATCCGTCTGTGGATCAACATTGTCTAAACTCAAGTGCAGACAGGATCTTACTCTGGGACTGGAGATTCTGCAGACTTTAGGAGCCTACAATAAGCAGAATTATACCTGGTCTTCACTAGGTGTGCCTTTATTTGTTTGCTTGCTTGTTTCATCTTCCATTTCAGCAGTCTAGTCTCATCTGTGATGAGTCAAGGATGATGATGATCAGAGCTCTACAACACCTGCCAAGAAGATTTATTTTTCATTACCTTTTTTTTTGGGGGGGGGGACAGCAAGAGCGGGCTGTACTAATTACCTGAGGTCTTCATTTTCCCCCAAATACAGGAAAGTTCTCACACTAATTGGCTTTAATGTTCTCGCTTCCGCAATTTTGTAAGGAAAATTTAATTGTATTCTATAAAGAATTGTGTTCCTGCAGGAGTGAAGAGTGAGAAACGGTACCAAACGTTACTAATGTATAATTCTTATAGAGATGAATGGACGAGACTTTATTTGACCCTTGAATGCACATTCCGAAGAAGGTCTTTAGAGTGATATAAAGCTTTCCTCATCATGGAAACACAATTTAATGTAACTGAATCAGTTGCAGAGTTTGCCTACCAAACTAAAAACAACAACATAAGATATGTAAGCAACTTTTAACAATTTCTTAAGGGTGATGGTTTTTAAAATTGTTTAAAATTTTAGGTTTTAACAATAAAAAAATGTTCTGCTTTTGAGCTTTGCAGTTTCTCTCCCCCTTGAATGAATGAATCTTAATTGCTAAAAGCTATAAGCCATCATAATTGGTCACAATGTGTAGAATACAAATAATTGACTTAAAACTGAACAACAGCAACAGCAAAGCAAACATAAAAAAATGTAAAAATCACTCTTGCCTAAGTTAAGCACTCCACGTCTCACACTTCCCCGTATGATATTTGTATTGGTGCCTAGCTCTCAACTTACTTGCAACCAAGGCAAATTTTGCAGCCAGTGCAGTAATAAATACATTTATTACTGGCCAGTCTCTCCTCCTTATATGGAATCCAGTATTGAACTTGAATCTGGTTAAAAGGATATCTGACATGCAGATGCTGTCAATGTCTTGTCCAGACCAAAAGAACAAACAAAATTATGGATTGATAGAGTGAATATTGATGGTGTCAGTGCCAATTTGCTTATCTCATGGGGATTACAGATTCCAATGGATTTTGGAACTGTCACTAGGTGTGTGAG
The DNA here is from genome assembly GCF_951804945.1 of Podarcis cretensis. Lineage (NCBI taxonomy): Eukaryota > Metazoa > Chordata > Lepidosauria > Squamata > Lacertidae > Podarcis > Podarcis cretensis. The sequence continues at coordinate 122,186,448 of NC_137170.1, forward strand.
AGGGATCTCTATGCAGGGGTGGAACCCATGTACTACCAACCTTACTTTCTGCTTGTGAAATGTGGACCACTTATAAATGCCACCTCCATCTCCTCAAAAGATTCAATCAATGGTGTCTCTGAAAAAGTTTACACGTCACCTGGGAAGACAGGCAAACTAATGGCAGTGTACTGGAAGAAGCAAAGATCACCAGTGTTGAAGCAATGATTCTTCAACATCAACGTCGTTGGACTGGTCATGTTGTGCGGATGCCTGATTATCGTCTTCCAAAGCAACTACTATATTCTGAACTTCAAAATGGAAAGTGTAATGCTGGTGGTCAACAAAAGAGGTTCAAAGACTCTCTCAAGGCAAATCTAAAAAAAAAATTAAAAAAAAATTGTATAAACACTGACAATTGGGAAATACTGGCCTTCAAGTGCTCCAATTGGAGAACAGCCTTTACCAAAGGTGTCATGGGCTTTGAAGACGCTTGAACTCAGGACAAAAGGGAGAAATGAGCTAAGAGGAAGGCACACTTGGCTACGAGTGAGCGCCAAAGAAGAAGAAGGTACCCATGAGATGCTACACCATGGTTTAGAGTTGTGACAAGAATAAGTCTCGTTTCCCCTCAGATTGGCAAGCTATCCGCTCCAGCGGCTATGGAAAGGATTTCAGCTTTAGATTAACTGCAGTTTGTTTTGTTTTCTGAACTCTAGCTAATCTTAACTATGGTTTGTTGAAACAAGCCAACATCAGGCAACAGTTTAATGAACTATCTTGTTTTTGCTATTCATTCATGGTTAACCAGAGTTTTGGGTTCCACTGATACACTCAACTGTGGTTCGTGTAAAATGGAAGTAGCAGTGTCTGGTCTTCTCACAGCGGTCCAAAAGGTGGAGAGGAGAAGTGTTCTCATAGCACGAAAACATGGTTTGGTGTTGTGTCCAAATACAGCCACCAAGTCTACATAATGATCATCCTTTTTGAGTGGAAGCTTCTCTCCTCCACCCTTTCCTCATGGAGTCTGACAGGAGTTGTACTACTGCCTAATTCCCCAGATATTACCACATGCTTAATAGGCTGTAAAGGATCAAAATAAGGCTAATAGGGTACACCAATTATAAGGAGAAATGACAAATCACTAATAAAGATGGACAGCTCATTAAGTCAAGAGTCAAAACACCAATCCACACTAAACTGCAACAGTGTCCTAATTCCGACGGGGATGAGAAATCCATTTAAGTTAGAGACTGTCTGTGCCCTTCATGCCCTATGGCCATAATTCATTTAAACTGGAGTGTTTATAAAGTGGCCAGCAAAACAGCCCATAAAGCAGTCCATTGCTGCCATCCCCTTATCAAAGGTTTCTAAATTGGTATGAGATGCTCCTCCATGAGCAGCAAAACAGCTTCATTCTGCAAAAGGAGGACATACATAGATGCAAAAGATACAAAACTCTGAAGCTGCAAGAACAGGAATAGTGTAGTAGTAGTAGTAGTAGTAGTAGTAGTAGTAATAGTAATATATCCCACTCAAGTGACTGGGTTGCCTCAGCTACCCACTACAGTGGTACCTTGGGTTACAAATGCTTCAGGTTACAGACTCTTCAGGTTACAGACTCCACTAACCCAGAAATGGTACCTCAGGTTAAGAACTTTACTTCAGGATGAGAACAGAAATTGTGCGGCGGTGGCACGGTGGCAGCGGGAGGCCCCATTAGCTAAAGTCGTGCTTCAAGTTAAGAACAGTTCCAGGTTAAGAACAGACCTCCAGAATGAATGAAGTTCTTAACCCGAGGTACCACTATGTAAACATTTCATAATTCTTAAATAGGGAGGCAAGATAAGGCCACAGAATAAAAGGAAAGCTACAGCTGAAAATGATTTCAAAAGCTTTGAGATAAATTGCATCCAAATTCTTGTTAAGCTCCTGTTTTAGGGATAGGGCAGGGGCGGAGGAAGGGGGTGCGGTGGGGGTGGTGTGCACTGGGTGTCACCACTGAGGGGGTGACAAAATGCCAGGCGGCACTCACCGCGGGTCCTGCAGTGCACCCGAGCCATGCGTCTCTCCCGGGAGTGACGCAGTGGCTTGGGCGCCCGCAGGCTCCGCGCTGCCCCAAATGGGCCACCCGCCACTTCCCCCTCAGCTGAAGGGCGGTTGAGTGGGAGGAGGCAGGCAGAATCCTTGGAAGCCTTGTGGAGCATCCTACCCCAGCTAGCCCCACCCTGCCGCTGGATGGGGGGGGGGGGGTTAGATGGCAAGGGAACTGAGGAAGCAAGTTTTGGTGTCCTCTGGTCTTCACATCACCCAGTGGCTTTATTTCAAGAATTGCTGAGGCCCACTTTAGTGAAAAGAAGCTTGATAAAATTTGGGCCGTGATTTCCATAGTCAGAAAGATACTGCCCATGACTTTTTCCTGATAAATGGTATTTCGATGTGGCAAAGCATTTGCAACAAGATACTGAAACCAGTCAAGGATGGGTTCTGTATCACCTTTGAGCCCTTTCCCACATGCCTCATACTGTATCCAAGGTGACAGAGAAGAAATGACTTGGTCAGTTTCTGTAGGTCAAGAAATATCTTGTCTCGAGGGTCATGTGATGACACAGGCTGTGACCTGCACCAAGAGGGGAAAGTGAGGTGAGCAGATCTGCTAAATTAGCCTCTTCTACTTGTTAAAAGTCACTTTTGCCAAACCTGAATGGTCTTTATTTGAGATTTTGTGGTTCAGGGAAATAACAGTAAGACTTGCCGATTGGAAGGTCAACGGTTCAAATCTCCGTGATGGGGTGAGCTCCCGTTGCTCGGTCCCTGCTCCTGCCAACCTAGCAGTTCAAAAGCACATCAAATTGCAAGTAGACAAATAGGTACCGCTCCGGCGGGAAGGTAAACAGTGTTTCTGTGCGCTGCTCTGGTTCGCCAGAAGCGGCTTAGTCATGCTGGCCACCCGGAAGCTGTACGCCGGCTCCCTTGGCCAATAAAGCGAGATGAGTGCCGCAACCCCAGAGTCGGCCACGACTGGACCTAATAGTCAGGGGTCCCCTTACCTTTACCTTTACTAAGGTAACACAAGAGGGAGCCATTTGTAATTCACCCCCCAAAATGGCTTAGCAAAGCTGATAAGCAGCAGTGCAAAACTCTGCCATGTTAGTCATTCGGGTTGCATGTGTCAGACAGCAAAGGCTTTCCTGAATGATATGACTAGCAATGATATGATTTAAACTAGCAAGCAACTTGCTGACCCCTCAATGAACCCAATTCATTAGCTTAGTGAACCACTCACCCAATAATAATATTTCATTCCAAGGCTGCTAATCCAAGGAATCTGAGCATGCATCACTGCACCCAAGCCTTTGCTTTTGACCTAAAGTTGATTATTCCTTTGTTTCTCCAGATTCAGACATTTGCACAATGTCTTTGGAATTCTAATGGAGTAGCTTCTCAGCTGGTTTAAATTAGCTTGTCGTGCCCATGTTACCCTGATTTTAAAAGGGTTGACCGGTATTCTGATCTTGAACTATTGCAGACATTAGTCCCCATTAGCTTCAATGGAACATCACTCCACAGAAGGGTGCTTGGAAAATTGAGGATCCATCTAGACATCCTACTTGTCAGGGCTATGAGATGTCTGTAATAGAGGCAGGGTCACCTAAGGTAGGGTTGCCATATTTCAAAAAGGGGAAATCCAGACACAAAATTTGTTGAGCTATTTGGAGCTATTTTTAATGAAATTCGCCAACATCTACACTTACAACATGGGCTGCCACACACCTGAATTCCCCTGGACATTTCAGCGTTTTCCGCCCAGACACTGCTTGCGAGGGCCAAATACTGGCTATGTCTAAGTAATTCCATACGTATGGCAAACCTACCTAAGGTTTATCCAGGAGAAGGGGGAAGTGATTTATGGAGTTTTGTACCACCTGTGTGGTAGGAGCCAGGGCTGGAGGAAGGGGAGGAGTCTGAGCAGTCAGAGACAGGGAAGGATGTGTGGAATGCATTGGAAGCCGAGCAATTGACTGTTCCTGAGAGGGGTGTGTGGCATTCGTACGGAGCCCCCAGTCATCTCACGGACTATTAATAATAATAATAATAATAAATTTTATTTATACCCCGCCCTCCCCAGCCGAAGCTGGGCTCAGGGCGGCTAACAACAATCAAAATAATTAAACATTCTAAAAACCTTTCATTATAAAAATTAATTAAAATCAAATTGATGGCAACCATTAAGCAAAATTCTGTGCAGATTGCCAGAGGAGGGAGTCAGGCTGCGCCCTGACCAAAGGCCTGGTGGAACAGCTCTGTCTTACAGGCCCTGCGGAAAGATGTCAGGTCCCGCAGGGCCCTAGTCTCTTGTGACAGAGCGTTCCACCAGATTGGAGCTGCGGCAGAGAAAGCCCTGGCTCTAGTTGAGGCCAGCCTAACCTCTCTGCGGCCTGGGATCTTCAGGATGTTTTTATTTGCAGACCGTAAGTTCTTCTGTGGGACATACCAGGAGAGGCGGTCCTGTAGGTACGAGAGTCCTAGGCTGTATAGGGCTTTAAAGATTAAAACCAGCACCTTAAACCTGATCCTGTACTCCACCGGGAGCCAGTGCAGCTGGTATAGTACCGGATGAATGTGATCTCGCAGCGAAGACCCCGTAAGGAGTCTCGCCGCGGCATTCTGCACCCGCTGGAGTTTCTGGGTCAGTCTCAAGGGCAGCCCCATGTAGAGCGAGTTACAATAATCCAGTCTGGAGGTGACCGTCGCGTGGATCACAGTGGCTAGGTCAGGGCGAGAGAGATAAGGAGCCAACTGCTTAGCTTGGCAGAGATGAAAAAATACCGCCTTTGTTATAGCTGTAATCTGCACCTCCATAGAGAGGGAGGTATCGAAGACTACACCCAAACTCTTAACGGACGATGCTGGCACTAATTGCACCCCCGCAAGAGATGGGAGTTGCCCTCAATCCCATATTGCCCCGTCCCAGCCAGAGGACCTCTGTCTTCGAAGGATTGAACTTCAACCGGCTCCCACGTAACCATCCAGCCACAGCTTCCAGACATCTGGTCAGTGTGTCTGGAGCCGAGTCAAGATGGCCATCCATCAACAGATAGTTGGGTGTCATCGGCATACTGATGGCAACCCAGCCCAAAACTCCGGACAAGCTGGGCAAGGGGGCGCATAAAGATGTTAAAAAGCATCGGGGAGAGAATCACACCCTGAGCCACTCCACACACCAAGGAGTGGCGCGATGACAATTCCCTCCCAAGTGCCACCCTCTGTCCCCAACCAGAGAGAAATGAGCGCAGCCATTGAAGGACTGTGCCCTGGATCCCCACGTCGGCAAGGCGGTGGTCCAGGAGTTTGTGATTGACCATGTTGAAGGCTGCTGACAGGTCTAGAAGAATCAGCAGCCCCGACCCGCCTCGATCCAGCTGCCTGCGGAGATCATCTGTTAGGGCAACCAGAGCCGTCTCGGTCCCATGACCAGAGCGGAAGCTGGACTGGAATGGATCCAGAGCCGATGTTTCATCCAGAAACCTACCAAGCTGTTCAGCAACCGCTCTCTCAATCACCTTACCCAGGAATGGAAGATTCGAAACCGGGCGGTAATTGGATAGATCTAAGGGATCTAATGATGTTTTCTTTAAGAGCGGGCGCACCACTGCCTCCTTCAGTTCCCCTGGGAATATCCCAGTGCCAAGGGACAAATTGATGATATCACCCAGGGGGGCCCACACCTCATCTGGACATGCTCTAATCAGCCAAGACGGGCATGGGTCAAGAGGACAGGTGGTGGGCTTTCCAGCTCGGAGGAGTCTGTCCACATCGGCTGGGGATATCCGGTCAAAGTGGTCCAATACTGGACTCGAGGACAGTTGAGGGGCCTCCCGTTCCTTTATTGTATCCAAATTGGCAGGGAGGTCATGGTGGAGCAACAGGACCTTCTCCGCAAAAAAGCTCGCAAATGCCTCACAGCTATGTGTCAAATTGTTATTTAAATTTGGCTGTCCTTCAAGGGACGTTAAAGACCTAATTATACTAAATAATTGCGCCGGGTGAGAGCTAGCGGAGGCAATGGAGGCCGAGAAGTAGGACTTCTTAGCGGTCTTCACTGCCATCTTGTAGGTTTTCATAAAAACCCTATAAGATGTTCTTGAGGCTCCGTCACGGGCACCCCGCCATACTCACTCTAGCCGTCTGAGGTCCCGCTTCATTTTCCGAAGCTCCTCGGTAAACCAGGGAGCCCGGTTTCTGCGGGGTCGCAGAGGGTGCCTAGGTGCGATCTCATCGATGGCTGCTAGGAGCTGGATATTCCAGCCCTCAACAAGCTCAGTCAATGAGTCGCCAGGGGGAGCAAGGTCCCGCAGGCCTGATGGAATCTATCAGGGTCCATCAGCCTCCTCGGGCGAGCCCAAATTGGCTCGCCACCTAAGCAGGGTGGGGGTGGAAAATCAATCCTGGCTTTCAGAGCGTAGTGATCAGACCATGGCACCTTCATCGAAGGAGACATGATACGATACGATGATACGATCCGATACGATATCTTTATTGTCATTGTCCCTTGCGGAACAATGAAATTGAAAACTACATAAAACTACATAAAACGACCAGAAAACTACATAAAACTACATAAAAGCTACATAAAACTGCTACAAAACTACATAAAACATTCAAAGCCCCCTAAAAACTCTAAAACCCCATTTTAAAAAACACTATACTACAGAGACCCCTTATGCTGCGTTTAGAACCAGAATTGCATTAGCGTAGAAACTGTTTTTCAGGCGGCTAGTCCTGGCCTTTATAACCCTATACCTTCTTCCAGAAGGCAGAAGCTGAAAGAGATCATTTCCGGGGTGCGTACTATCATGTGCTATCTCTGCCGCTTTCTTATGGCACCTGGCAGCATAGATTTGATCTAAGGTGGGAAGAGTGCACCCAATAATTCTCTCTGCAGTCTTTACAACCCTGGATAGCATTGTTTTTTCCCTGGCCGTGCAGCTCCCAAACCACACGCACAGTTAGTACGCTCTCCACAGTGCAATGGTAGAATGCCATCAACAGGTCCTTTGAGAGATTGTTTTTCCGGAGGATTCTCAGAAAATATAACCTCTGCTGTGCTCTCTTCACCAGGTCTTTGCTGTTCTCTCCCCAGGTTAGGTCGTCTCTCAACTCCATTCCCAGAAATCGAAACACTGAGACCTGTTCCACGCACTTCCCCTCAATAATAAGTGGCTGAATATTCAATTTACATTTCCTAAAGTTCACAATGATCTCTTTTGTTTTCTTTAAGTTAAGCAGTAAGTTGTTTTTCCTGCACCACTCCCCCAACTGTTCAACTTCCTTCCTATAGGCCGTCTCCCCCTCTCCAGCCGTAATGAAACCAACCACCATTGTATCATCTGCGAACTTAATGATCTTATTACTGGGGTATTTGGGGGCACAGTCAGCTGTATAGAGCGTGTATAAAAGCGGGCTCAACACGCACCCCTGCGGCGTCCCCGTATTTGTGATGAGATCCGCAGAGACGTGGGAACCCAACCTGACCCTTTGGGAATGGTTTGATAGAAAGTCTAATATCCACCTGCACAAACATGGTGGAAGTCCCAGATCTAATAATTTGGGCACCAATCTATGCGGAAGAATAGTATTAAATGCAGAACTAAAGTCTACAAATAACAGTCTCGCGTAGTTCCCTTGCTTCTCCAAATGAGTCAGGACAACATGTAAAGCCATTGCCACAGCATCCTCTGTGGATCACATCTATACCGACGCCAAAGATCAAATCTAGCATGTGGCCTGCTTGATGTGTGGGGCCCGAAACAAACTGGGAGAGCCCTAGTGTCGCCATGGAAGACACCAGGTCCAGAGTCTGTGAGGAGGGAGTGGCACCAGCATGGATGTTGAAGTCCCCCAATACCAATAGGTTAGGGAACTCCAAGGCCCAGCCGGCCACCGCCTCCAATAGGCCTGACAGGGTGGCTGCTGGTGCGCTAGGTGGCCGGTACACCAGCCAGACAGCCAAGCTCACCTCGGAGCCCCACACTAGGCCAACACATTCAATGCCGTGGATCGATGGCGATGGTAGAGCCCTGAAAGAACAATCTTCCCGGATTAATAATGCCACCCCTCCCCCCCCGGCCCAGAGTCCATGACTGGTGAAGGACGGAGAAACCCGGGGGCGCCATCTCTCATAAGGTAACATTTTCCCCTTTGCACACCAGGTCTCCGTCACACAAGCCAGGTCAACCCCCTGAGAGGTGAAGAAATCTCGCAGGGTGGCGGTTTTGTTGCCTATAGACCTGGCATTGCACAACACCAGTGACGGAGGTGAGTAATCCTTGCACACCCTACCCTCGTCCCTCGGGATGGGGCGCAGATTGGAAGGGGTACGAGCATATCCGTATCTCAATCCCCTTCGCCTATGACATCTGCCCCCACCGCCATACCTCCCTCGCCCCACCACGGTAGCAATCCCAAGCCTCATATCAACCTCCATTTACAAAATAGAAAAGCAAACCAAACCAAAAACAATTGTACCAAACAAAACCAATCCCCACCGCACTCAATATCCAACCCCAAACCAAAATAAAACGGGACAAAATAAAAATACATCAATAAAAACCACCGTTCACGGTGGTACAACAAAGTACAGTATTGTACATTGTGCAGTATTGACCCATACACTACTAATCCGCTGCCACCAACCAGGTCCTCCCTGGTAAAATCATTTCAGTCTCAGTCAGCTTCTCAATTAATAAAGAAGAGAAGAGTGTATTTTATTTCAGACACAAACAAAACTTTTACAGCATTTCAAACGTTGTTGCTCTTTACTTTCTTAGTCTTATTTTCCTCTCTCTATCTATTCTACCTCCCCACACCCAAGAACCCACTGCCCTAACTGTCTCTCTATTACCAACTGCCTTTCCCAACCAGCCAACTCACTCAAACCAACCAACCACCCGCCCACAACTCCCAACTAACTAAACTCCGAAAACTCCTCCCAGAACTGGTTTTATAGTCCCACTGACTCCACCCCCCTGGGTCCTGACTGGGCAACCTGTTTAACTATTTCCCCTCCAGCACTCTCTCATATATGTTAACATCACAGGGTGGTGGTAGAATCCCCTCCATCCCCTTTCCTCACTGACCCCAGGACCAAGAGGGGCTTGAAGACCCCCAAGAAATCGGAGACTGCCAGGGGTGCCAACTTGAATAAAATATTATGGGGGCCCAGGTAAGCCCCGGCCCACATAACTGATCACATGATGCAGTCCACACACAACATTTGAATGGGAATGCCCATCAACTTTTTTGGTGGGGCGCCCCCTCAAATATTTATGGGGGGGGGGCAAAGGAACCTCAGACCCTAGGAGTTGGCTCCTATGGAGACTTCAGCTGCATGTCACCAATATTTCCTCTGGAGGAGGGGGGAGCAGATCACATCAGGGGGAGATTCCCTGGCTTCTTCAGCAGCCTGCCTCATCTCTGCCTCTTGGCTCCCCTCCTCTTCAGCCTCCACTTCTACCTCTGATTCTGGACTGCTCTCTGCCACCAGTTCTTCCAGCTCACGAAACCCTGTTGCCTCTTCGTCTCCCTCTGACCACTCGTCGTCATCCCACCACCAATCTGCTGGCTCTCAGCCTTCTTCTCGGGGGGGGGGGGCTCTCTTGGGGGTTCCCCAGCTGGTGGCCCCCACTCCTCTGCATCCAGCCAGCCCATGACACCCAGCAACATAAGAGACCACGGATGAATATGGTTGTGCAAGTTAGCCTTTAGGCTCACCGCTTCTAGAGAGCAAAGACAGAATAGTAGCACTCCTATATTTCTGCTGTTGCATTTTCACATTTGCTCAAGTGATGTGGACTTTGGGGGGAATGTTTGTTCTCATGGTGGCTGACCAGCCTAGACAATTTCACATCCACAGTAGAGGAGAGAAATCATAGAAGGTGATATGTGGCGTTCTACAGAAAGCATGCATAGGAATACGATCTAAGTAATTTCCCTGTCAGTGAAGCATTTTTTTATGGTTTTGTATGGAGAGGGTGCTAGTACAGTTTGTTCTGCTGTTCATGAATCATCTTAATGGCTTGGAACATCAAATGATATTAACAGCTGGATTGGGTCAGCACGGAACATCTTGCCACTCGTAGATTCTAGCCAAAAATACTAGCCAAAACAATCTAAATTAAGCATCTCAGATGTCTCATGTGGTACAATTATGTTGGTGGGGGGATCTCTGACTGAAGCCATAGCTAAAGGAGACACAGCCATTACGGACAATCACCTTGTCTCTTCCATTTCACTTACACTATTAAGCTTCTAAGCAGGCCTGGGGGTGATATAAAATTATGTAATTCAAGTGTCCTCCCCTCTATTCAAATAATTTCCAAATCTCTCTACAGTCGTACCTCGGAAGTCGAACAGAATCAATTCCGGTAGTCCGTTTGACTTCCAAAACGTTTGGAAACCAAGGCGTAGCTTCCGATTGGCTGCAGGAAGCTCCTGCAGCCAATCAGAAGCCACGGAAGCCATGACAGACATTAGGGTTCCAAAGAACATTCACAAATCGGAACAATCACTTCCGGGGTTGCAGTGTTCAGGAGCCAAAACATACGAATGCCAAGGCGTTTGGCTTCCAAGGTATGACTGTATTTAGCTTGACGTATAATTGCAAGTGTTAACAGCAGTTCTACATAGTGGCCCAATACCCTTGTCTATCCTTCATCATTCTGGTAGTTGTTACCCGTGATTTCTCCCTTTGTTTTGAAAACTTATTTAATTCCACAAACTATTTTGTTTCCTAGGCCAGGTGCCGCCAAAGCAGGAAAATTGAGAATGTAGCAATTTTACCTTTTAACAATCCAGACTCTGACCTTCAGCGCTAGAGGAAATGAAACAGTGGTTCTTCATTTTAAAGCAATAAGCACATGCGACTTAATGCCACAATCTCCTGTTCACCCTGGAAAACACTGCAAATTCTTCCACAACCCTGACTCCTCCATCCAACTGGGCCTGTATTTGACAGTTCTCAGTAATGGATCTTTGCTAAAGAAGAGTCCACAGGAGACTTCACAGATGCTCATTCACAGATGTTTGGCCACTAGCAAAGGCCAGAGCTCCTTGCCAAGAACCACCTACTCACTTGGCAGCTAGGATACGATGTTCTATAAACCAGTTTATTTTCGAAGCCAATTACACATCCCTGCACATAAATTAGCTGCTGAGCTTTCGATTACCTCTGAATAATGATAGAAGCTAAGGCGCTGCTAAGATTGCTGGTATGAGTTTAAATACAAAATGCAATGGGTCCGTTCTTGGATTTCTGTTCTTATAGCATGGCAAATCATTCCATGTTTGCTGGTGCTAACCTTCAAAGCCCTATATGGCTTGGCATCCAAAGGATGTCCTAAGTGCTTCTGGCTCCAAGAGATGCTCTCTCTTTAGTTGTTGCTTATGAGACTTCCAACAGCTGCATAAAATGTCTTTGGAAGCATCTGGGGCTGCCTTCTTTTAATGGATTGTATGTGAGCCACTCTGTAAGCCCTTCTGGTTGAAGAAAAAGGTAAAGGTAAAGGACCCCTGACAATTAAGTCCAGTTGTGAATGACTCTGGGGTTGCAGCACTCATCTCACATTACTGGCCAAGGGAGCCAGTGTTTATCCGCAGACAGTTTTTCTGGGTCATGTGGCCAGCATGACTAAGCTGCTTCTGGCGAAACCAGAGCAGTGCACGGAAATGCCGTTTACCTTCCCGCCAGAGCGGTACCTATTTATCTACTTGCACTTTGACATGCTTTCGACCTGCTAGGTGGGCAGGAGCAGGGACTGAATAACGGGAGCTCACTCCGTCACAGGGATTTGAACTGCCGACCTTCCGATCGGCAAGCCCTAGGCTCAGTGGTTTAGACCACAGCGCCACCCGTGTCCCTATAGTTGGGTACAAGCTCTCTAAATAAACAAGTAAATAAAGTTTGGGCACAGAACATTATCCTATATGTCAGCTAAAGTTCAACACTGTGGGGGAGGGGGCACAGGGGTGGTTGCCCTGGGCACAAAATTGTTAGGGGCACAAAATTTCAACACCCGATGCTGCCTCAATACAGCAGCGTGCTTTTTCACTGGGCTCAGTTGAAAGATAACTACTCCATGTGAACCAGGAAGTGATCTCTCCAGACAACCAAATGAGTCTTCTCTTCTTATCTCTGTGGCTGGGATCTCCTGGGTGACATGGAGACTGTTAGGCAGTTGAATGCATATGCATACTCTATCCTTTTCTCTCCCTCCCACCCTGTCTCTGCACAGCCCCGGGAACTGGCAACCCATGTTATGCCACTGGTCAATATCAAAGATTTATTGTAGAACATACCCCAGGTTATAGTGACCAGAAACTTAGGAACATGCTTCTACTGTGCAACTAGGGACAAAAAGGTGTATTGTTGACTCAACTGGAACTGCAGGCTTACCACAACTGCCTGGCTTATGGGAGCAGCAGTAACTTGGTTGATACTGATGCATGAAGGTAATAAAGTCTATAATTAATTTTTTGTCATCAGCTATAAATCTTCCCCCAGATTTGGGGAATGAATTCTGTTCTTCTATTAAGTACAATGCCATTTTAGAGAGCCAAGGTGATTCACTGGATGCCGAATATATTTACATTAATAAGAAGTGTACAGTACTCAGAAATACAATATTTTAAAGTAATGTTCCCAAGGTTCTAAATTTTATTTCTTTACATTCTGCAGCAAAGGAATGCACCAGGGCCTAGTGTTCAATGGAGTATGCACAAATTGTCAGAGAGCCAGGACTAAGCGACAAAAAATTCCTTTCAAAATCCTGCTGCACAGACATTAGATACGAGTACAGGATTCTATATTATTCTCGTGAGTCTAATTAGATGTTCTGAGCAAACCCCAAATTAAAACAAAAATGCAAGCAAAACCTAGCCGCTTTATTGTTTTTCATATTTCATTTCCCAATAATACCATACATGTGGGGAACAGACTTATCCCCACATTTTATTTGTGTAATTTTGCTTGGAACATATTTAGACAAATGTTTGCTTTGAGAGAGAGTGTTATAGCAAGGGCAAACCCTTAGACGGAGAATACCATTACGATCAGATTTTGGATGCGGTGATGTGGCTCCATAATGGTGACCTAGGAGCAGCCAGAAAAAAAATGTGAAGACTTGTGACTATCAAATGCTGGACTTCATTTACTAGCTAAGAGCCATGGGTGAGTATATTAATTACAGCAATTTACTTTACTGAAATTGGAAATGCATAAATCCAATGCTGTGTGTTTAATTCTGGAATTTTCCTCAATAACTCTCATGTGATTGGTTAACTCTGGTCACATGGGAGGTCTCTTATTAGATTACCCATTTTGTTTTGTGGGTGAGTGACTTGACTGTAATGGCTGCATCTCCATGAAGAAGAGACAGAGTTGAAGGCTCAGCTATACAGCTGCAAATTAAACATTTTAGGTGTGTTGTAAAGTGCAATATACAAATTTGACACTAGATGGGGACAGTGAGCTATGGAAAATTCAATGTATTTTTCAAAACATTTTTTTTTTTTTTAAAAAAAAACATTTTCACAGATTCCACCTTAGATAACTCTCTCTATAAATGTGATAGAGGAGAGGAGGGCTAATATTTCTGTCTGAATGGATGTGACAGAAAGAAGTAAGGAAGTTGATGTTCTTCCAAATAACATCCTGTTGATGCATATCCTGTTCCTTCACTCTCAGTTTTACAAGATTGAACTGTTGTTGCTGGAAGCCAAGCACTTAAATTTAGATGGGAGTAACTTATTGAGCTCAAACACTACAGTAAGAATAATTTGATCCAGGAAAACAGAGCACAGTTTTCTCTTATGTTGCAGTAAATACAATGGACCAAGCAGTTTAGTTTTACTAGATTTGTGTCATTAGAGAAGCCCCCCCATAAAACAAATCATTAAGGCTCCCCCTTTTACAATTATTCAGCTTGTAATCTCCTTCCACCCTTCTGGGCAGCTGACCGCGTAGGTGTGGAACCCATTAATCTAAAGAGAGTGAGAGGCCAAGTGCTCCACTTGTCATTTCTGAATGATTTTTAGAGTCCTCCTCCCCCTTTATAAAGCATTCTGTCCAGCAGAATTTTCATCATTTCACTCATGACAATTAAACAAGCACATCATAATCAGTTGACTGGAACCATCATCAAGGAGCGCTGCACAATATTGCAGCATCTGAAGAGATGGACACCAGCATATGGGAACACAGGGAATCTTCATTCATTCATTTATGCGGCATTTGTTAAAGGATTATGAGTGCAGCTGAACATGGTTTGACTGGGTCAAGGTGGAGGGAAGGACTTAGCCATCAATAAGTGACCACCCACACAGGCAAAGTCTGGAGTGTCCAGTCAAATTGCTCCATACAGTTAAGTCTGGACAATTAACATGCTCATCTAAGTTGCTCTACCACCCTCATGGGGAGAAGGGAATATGAATCTGTGTCCCCTTTTGGTGTTGCCAGCAATCCTTGCAACAAGATAATGATGGTACCCTCATAGCCACGGAAGGATTCTGCAATTCCCCATCTTAATAATAATAATAATAATAATAATAATAATAATAATAATAATAATTTATTTATACCCCGTCAATCTGGCTGGGTTTCCCCAGCCACTCTGGGCAGCTCCTAACAGAATAGCAATAATAATACAATGGTACCTCGGGTTACAAACACCTCGGGTTATAGACTCCGCTAACCCAGAAGTAGTACCTCGGGTTAAGAACTTTACCTCAGGATGAGAACAGAAATCGTGCGCCAGTGGTGCGCCGGCAATGGGAGACCCCATTAACTAAAGTGGTACCTCAGGTTAAGAACGGTTTCATGTTAAGAACGGACCACTGAAACGAATTAAGTTCATAACCAGTGGTACCACCGTAATAATAAAGCGATAAAACATCAAACATTAAAAACTTCCCTAAACAGGGCTGCCTTCAGATGTCTTCTAAAAGTCAGATAGTTGTTTATTTCCTTGACATCTGATGGGAGGGCATTCCACAGGGCGGACGCCACTACCAAGAAGGCCCTCTGCTTGGTTCCCTGTAGCTTCACTTCTTGCAGTGAGGGAACCACCAGAAGGCCCTCGGAGCTGGACCTCAGTGTCTGGGCTGAACGATAGGGGTGGAGACGCTCCTTCAGGTATACTGGGGCGAGGATATTTAGGGCACCTCTTGAATGCTAATTCACCACTGCTTCCTGTCACTCTTGAGAAGAAGATAAGAAGAGCACGTTGGAATGGCCCAAGGGCCATCTAGTCCAGCATTCTGTCCTCATACTGGCCAACCAGATAAATGTGGGAAACCGTCAAGCAGGACTCAAGCACTCTGCCATCCAGCAACTAGTATTCAGAAGCATCTCTGCTTCTGACCATGGATGATGAACCTATGCTCCTATTGGTCACTCTGCCATACCTAGGGATCAACTAGACATCCCCCCCATAACCACGTCTCCCCAAACCATTCAATAAACTCTTACACCCTTTACTATACAGTGGTACCTTGGGTTACAGATACTTCAGGTTACAGACGCTTCAGGTTACAGACTGCACTAACTCAGTACCTTGGGTTAAGAACTTTACCTCAGGATGAGAACAGAAATTGTGCAGTGGCGGCAGGAGGCCCAATTAGCTAAAGTGGTACCTCAGGTTAAGAACAGTTTCAGGTTAAGAACAGACCTTCAGAACGAATTAAGTTCTTAACCCGAGGTACCACTGTATTATACAAATAAATGCCCACTTCATCCAAAAGGTTCTCCCCTAACATTTTAAGTGCTGATATTTGCATCCACAAATTCCACGCCAGGCCACAAACCCACTTTGAAATAGCTTTGTAAGTCGCAGGCAGTTTAACAACTCAAGACCACATTCTTCTGAGGAACATGTTCTATCCAAACTTGTCTACCTCTTGGGAAGAGCTGCTTAATTTAAACTCTGCTAAGAAGCTCCATAGGGAGGCGGGTAGCGCTGTGGTGTAAACCACTGAGCCTTGGGCTTGCCGATCGGAAGGTCGGCGGTTTGAATCCCCGCGACGGAGTGAGCTCCCGTTGCTCGGTCCCTGCTCCTGCCAACCTAGCAGTTTGAAAGCACATCAAAGTGTAAGTAGATAAATAAGTACTGCTCCAACGGGAAGGTAAACAGCGTTTCTGTGCACTGCTCTGGTTTCGCCAGAAGCGGCTTAGTCATGCTGGCCACATGACCTGGAAAAACTGTCTGCGGACAAGTGTCGGCTCCCTCTGCCAGTAAAGTGAGATGAGCACCACAACCCCAGAGTCGCTCACGGCTGGACTTAACTGTCAGGGGTCCTTTACCTTTACCTTTTTAAGAAGCTCCATACCCAAAATTCTTCCCAGTTCATTGTAGCCACTTTGCCCCATTATATGTTGTACGTGTCATTTGGCAGGTGAACTTCATTGCAAAATGCTGAGAACTGCAAAATTATTTCTGTCTCTCTCCCCCCCTCCCCGCCCTTTTTGCAAGTGTCTAATGATAGCTGGGTTTTGGTCCTCTTATAGGAAGCGCAAATTGTGTAGGTTTCCCTTTAAATGTGAACTGAATTGAATTCCCCTCCTCATCTCGATACACATTTCACACACCGTTTTTAAATATATATATAGGCAAACTGGGCTCCTGCTGCTGAGGTAGTCATTACCCACCAACTAGTCCTGTTGTGGGCTAAGCAAAGCTGTGATCTCCTGGCCCTCTCTTAGCAGGTGGTCCACAGGTGAGCGACAAGTCCTCAGGTGAAGAGTCATTGAATGATTTGTTGAATGAATCAGCCCAAAGTTTGAAGCCTATGCAATCCACAGCTCATCTCAAGACTGCTGAGTCTGTGCTTTCCTCTCTCCAAATGTTCATCTTATTAAGGTCAAACGAAAACTACAGCAAGGAGCTAGACAGGCAGAAATAAATTTCCGCTTATCTGTTTTTACTGCTGCCAAGCAATTGTGCCAGGCATTAATTATGCATCGTGTATTAGCATTTGCCTTTCGTCATATTGTATTTTCAACGTCAGTGAGAGCAAAACAGACTGCTTTGCCAGGTTCCCTTCCCTTCCCTGGGCTGTGGGAATTTCAGGGCAGCTTCTATAGGATTCAGTTTCCATTTGAGTACTGGAGACTTAAGAGGGAATCATATGCAATGTGGGAAAGTGTGTTCTCCCTCATGGAGAGCACGGGTTGCGAGCGGGGCGGACAAGACACCTCTCTGTTACTAGGCAAATGGTTTGGCCATCCTTTAAGCAGGGGCGGGCTGTTACTGGGGAAATCTAGATGTTGCCATTTGTTGATTGACAGCCCTATTTGTTAAATACAATGCTCGCAGCGAGGAACTTCCTCTTTTCGCTGCTTACTTCGGATCACCCGCCCTCCCTTCCCTAATTTTAGGCTGTTTGCTTGACCTTGCTATGCCTGTCATGGGGTCTTCTGCTTTGGGGCAGGGGCCTGGTAGGAATTTTGTCCATTTGGCTGATTAGTGTGTGCCACTTGGTTTTTGCCTACTGCGTAGCAAATCGTCACAACTTGTAAGGTTTGTGGTTAGGCATTGGTCTTGGAATTGGTTGGTGGAGGGGTATGGATTCGACTGTGCCTGCCCCTCCAAAATGCTGCTGCTGCTGCTTCAAGGGTTTTCCGTTAAAGGAACCCAGGGGCTCCCCATGCTTTTGTCCGAAACTCCCTGGCAAGGGGCTAGGGCCACGCAAGCCCCTGGGAGCATTCTGGGGAGAGGTGAGGCATGGTTCCCAGTCCTGTCTCTCTCCCCAGGTGACTTACCCTTGCTGACTTCGCGGGGGGTGCGAATGTCAGAGCTGTCCCCGTGCGGGGTCAGTTAGTGCTACCAATGCCTAAGTAACCACTCACATTGCTGTAATTTGAATAAAGTTGTGGCCAAAATTATGCCAAAAACCTTAAACAAAATTAAGTGTCAATTGTGTTTTTTTTGGTGGGGGTGTCTTGGGGACCTCGGCGCGCAAATGCAGGACTCTAAACTATGCATTTCCTCATAAAGCAACTATGGGGTGCAGGGGATTTCCTCATAGGGGAGAATCTGCTGGTGGGACATAAGTGCTTAACCCTTTTTTTGCCTGATGAATCTCTCCTGAAAACAATACCCCACAGAGGGCTATGAATCTGGAATCAAAAGTTTGGTGCATCTTTTGTAGGAAATGTAAATGTGCTAGTACATTCTGCAAGTCAGCCCAAGTGAGTGAAGAACAGACTGCAAGAGGGGGGATTTGCTATGGTTGCCATACATCCAGAATTTTCTGGACATAGCTGGTGTCTGGGTGGAATTTCCAAAAAGCGGGGGGGGGGGGGAAGTCTGGGAAAATCCTGGAATATGGCAGCCCATATCGGAAATGTTGATATTTTTTGGCTCTTTCCCTTAAAAATATGTTTTAAACTGCATTTTTATTTTGGAGATTTTGGCCGAACAAAAACAACTTTGCCCCCCAAAAGCTCATCAACTCTTGTGACTAGATTTTTAAATATGGCCACCCTATGTCTTACTAACAATACGTGTGTGTTTTAGTGGACGTTGATCAGCATTTCAGTAGCAAGCACAGAGTCTCTGATAACTACCAAGCGACAACATCAGTTCAGCCTCCCAAATTGCATTCTAGCTGTGAGCACTGCAAATTCCGATGCCTCCCTCGAAAGAGAGAGAGGAATAAATATCTCTTGCTTGTCTGCCAGAGGCCACAATTGACTTTCGGTCCCAGCCGACATCTTGCAGGTTGGTTTTCCTTCCGTTGTGCTCTTTGAGGCATGAGACAGGGGCTCTTGCTGCAGCTAATTGCCCATTAATTAAACACGGATTATCCACCCATCAACTACGAGGCTTCAACAAACCCCAGAGAGGGGTACAATCTCTTTGCCTGACAGAACAGCATGACATGATAATATGCTGGAAAGTCATAAGGCAGGATAATGATTGCTGCGAGGCGCTACTTTGCACTTCATGTTCCCCCCCTGTCATGAGCACAGTGTCTCTTCTGCCTTGCAGAACGTGGTCATGCCTACTGGACGGTGTGCTTGAAAGTCTGGGCTCTTGGCGCCTCTGGACCTCTTCAAAATCTCTGGAGAAATTATGAGTGGTAAGGGAGGGGCACTGCTTCACACATGGCCTCCTGGAAGTGGAATCATAGCCAAGATGGTGTGAGGGCCAGGCAGGGTGGCAGCAAGGCTGAGGGGGTTCAGGCTCACAAGCAGCAATGCCTCTCTGCCCCAGGCCCACAGTATCCAGAGGCGTGTGGTCAGTGGATGAGGGGGACTAGGCTAGTCCCCTAAATGTTCCCCTGGCTCCTCATTCCCAAAGCCCAGGAAGCTTCTGCCAAGCTTAGGGAGGGAGGTGCGATGTTCTGATGGGTCCAAGAGCCATCTCTCAACCTTCCCAAGTTTTGTGAAGGAGGATGGAAGGTTCCAGCATCTGATCAGAGGCCTAGTGCCTCCTTCCCAAAGCCCAGGGAGCTTCTGTCCAGCTTAGGAACGCCACACGTCATCACCCCACCCCCCTGATATCACCCTCGCAAGCTGGCACCTCTGGCCCTAACTGTTCCCCTGCAAAAAATTTCACTGCACGCCACAAACACCATCCCAGTACGCAGCAGCAATGCCACTACTGGAAGGCTAGGTTTGTGGACCCTCTCCACGCCTGGGAATGGGTACGGATAAGATGACCCCCCCCCAATTGCATCCCTTTATCTGGGGCCTTCTGACATGGGCAATTTACAAAACAGACTGCCACCAGGAAGGGTTCGAACGCAGGGCAAGTAAAAGAATCATGAAAGATAGGGATCGAATTGCAGACGAACTCAGCAGTGAACCAGCCAGCCAGCATGAACTTAGTACAATTATCCTGTCTCATTATATATGCTAATCATCTACATACTATCCCATGCTTTTTCCTGTAGGACTAATTGCAGTCGTTAACAGTTGTCAACAGGTTTACCATACCCATTGAGTCAATCACCCATCTCCTACTACCCTCCTGAGAAAAACGCCACCTTCCCACTATAGAGAAGGGTCTGGTGACTTCTGTTTTAGTGTATCTGAATAAGTGTACATGCACACAAAAGCTTATACCCAGAACAAACTTAGTTGGTCTCTAAGATGCTACTGAATGGGACGCGGGTGGCACTGTGGGTTAAACCACACATCCTAGGACCTGCCGATCAGAAGGTCGGCGGTTCAAATCCCTGTGACGGGGTGAGCTCCCATTGCTCAGTCCCTGCTCCTGTCAACATAGCAGTTCGAAGGCACATCAAAGTGCAAGTAGATAAATAGGTGGGAAGGTAAACGGTGTTTCCGTGCACTGCTCTGGTTCGCCAGAAGCGGCTTAGTCATGCTGGCCACATGACCTGGAAGCTGTACGCCGCCTCCCTCGGCCAATAAAGCGAGATGAGCGCCGCAACCCCAGAGTCGGTCACGACTGGACCAAATGGTCAGGAGTCCCTTTACCTTTACCTTTAAGGTGCTACTGGACATGTGTGTGTGTGTGTGTGTGTGTGTGTGTGTATTAGTACAATTATGGTGAAGGTTAAAGAGCAGTCTAAAAGACCGACGCCATATTACTGTAATGTTGACTTAAACTGGACCCCTCAAAGACACAAAGCTGCCTTTTACAGAGTTAGACAATATGCCTATCTAGTTCAGTTTTATTGACACCTGTTGGCAGTAGCTCACAAGGGTTTCAGACAGGAAGCCTCTCCCAATCCCAAACTTGGGGCCTTGTGCATGCAACACAGATGCTCTGCTACTGAATTCTGACCCTTCCCCCCTTCCAGTCCTTTCTCAATGTAGAAATAATGTTGATGATGTTCCTGGGTGGCACGCACTCCTTGGGATGCAAATGCCAAACTCTTCTCGACTGCAAAAAGACTTTAACTAACATGGAGAATGCCATTTGAAGGGAAAGTTATAAACCATTCATCATTTCTATTAGCTCATCTATCATGTAGAAGATAATACGGAAAGTCTAATCAGAAACCTGCCTTCTCAATTGGATTGTTTCCAAAGTGAGCTGCATATCCAATGTCAATTCCTCCATCTTCAGACCCAAACAATACACTTTATTTTATAATGGCATTATTTCCTGTTGTGGTGACATAATTTATTAAGCTTTCCCTAGAAGAAAGACTGATGTTATGTGATATCTAACTTCAAGCTGCTAGATATAGCTACCCATTGGGAAGACCTTCAGCAGAGATGAAGAGAAAGGAATTCACATTTTTCTTTGTGCAACTTGGCACAAATGAGAGTGTTGAAACCCACTTTAGCTGATTGCTAGCATATTCACAGCAATTGTTCATATTGCCCCCATTGGGAGCATGACATTTTATTCCTTTATTTAGATTTAGTCTGCCTGAGACTCAGGGTAGGTTTGCTCCCATCCATGTCTTCTTCTTTGGCGATCACTCGTGGAGTGGAGTAAGATTGTCTTCCATGAACACGGTTTTAACAGTGAATCTGCAAGTGACTGTGGAGGCCAATTCTGGAGCCACACATCCTTCCACAGTGGGGACATAGGTTTCCAGGCGGGAGCTGATCATGGTGTGGATTTGCCAAGCATGCCTTCCTCTTAGCACATTTCTCCCTCTCGTTCTGAGTTCGAGTGTCTTCCAATCCCATACAAGATAAAAAAATTCCTTCCAGTAGCACCTTGTTGTTGTTTAGTCATTTAGTCGTGTCAGACTCTTCGTGACCCCATGGACCAGAGCACACCAGGCACTCCTGTTGAGGCAAGGAAGAAGGGCTACCCCTATGCTATCCATATAATCAGTTATCAGTAATCAATATATTCATATATGCTCACACATAATCAGGGCTTACAGTATTTTATAATCCATTTTGAATCAAAGGGAAGCTGTGCCTTAGCTAACTGCATACTGCTTGAAACAGCAAAATTAGGAGCCGACCTTTCCCCTACAAACATCCGTGTACCCTGGACAAGGGGAAGACGTGAATCAGAGATTCTGGTACAAAATCCCCTCAGATACAGGCTAAATTAATCCACTGGAACAGGAAGAGCTAAACCACAAAAACTCCAAAACTCCCTGTCCTGTCATAACTAGGGGAGAGGTTAGACAGAGCGTCACTGCAGGCAACGGAAAGCAGAACTAGAACTCTGTGCTTGACCAGTGCTTGACCAGAAGCTGGAAGCATGGCAAGAAGCTTGCTAATTGGCTAATTTTCGCTGGCAATATCGTGACTGCCTCATGGTTGTCTCATGATCTATGATTTGCTGTGATCTGCTCAGGTATAAAGACTTCTGGATTTCTGTCAGTCGGGGTCCCAGTTCCTTTTGGAAGAGATTCCAAACTGGGTCCTTATTGCCTGGCAATAAACTTCACCTTCTTATTCTCCATTGCTGAGTCTGCCTGATCCTTATTAACGCCAAGAGAGTACCTGCTTATGTTCACGTGCATCACTGTCTTCCACTGCTTCCTGCAGTTTGGTCAAACTCATGCTGGTAGCCTCGAGAACCCTGTCCAACCATCTCGTCCTCTGTCGTCCCCTTCTCCTTGTGCCCTCCATCTTTCCCAACATCAGGGTTTTTTCCAGGGAGTCTTCTCTTCTCATGAGGTGGCCAAAATATTGGAGCCTCAGCTTCAGGATCTGTCCTTCCAGTGAGCACTCAGGGCTGATTTCCTTCAGAATGGATAGGTTTGATCTTCGTGCAGTCCATGGGACTCTCAAGAGTCTCTTCCAGCACCATAATTCAAAAGCATCCATTCTTCGGCGATCAGCCTTCTTTATGTTCTTTATGGTCCAGCTCTCACTTCCATACATCACTACTGGGAAAACCATAGATTTAACTGGTATGAGTTTTTGTGTGCATGCACACTTCTTCATATTCAAAGCCCATGACACCTTTGGTAAAGGCTGTTCTCCAACTGGAGTGCTCGCAGGCCAGTGTTAGACACACAAACTAAATAAATAAATAAATAAATAAATAAATAAATAAATAAAGGTTTTAAGTCCTTGGTGGGCCACCATACATGGATAGCATGCTGCACAGAACATGGTGCACCACCAGTTAATTTTTAGGGGTGTGCAGCAGATTTAGACAAATCCCAAACCCACGTTGTTTCAGACAGATTTGGAGCTTGTCTAAGATGCAGTGGGGTCTCTCTGCTTCAAGACATGTCTGAACCAAAGCAGGGATCTCTGAAGTGCCTTAGAAATTTGGTTTTATTTCTTCTTCTTCTTTTTTTAAATGCTGCTGTTTGTCTGCAAAAATGGGAACATTTCTCCTCCCTATATAAGGAAAATGCCAGGATGGAGAGAGGGAAGAAGGAGAGCTCATTTTTGACTGGCAGGTCTGGTTTCTAAATCAAAGGTAATGATTTTATCAGGGCTTTCCAGTCACAAAGCTTACAGGAAGGGGTTCCCTTGTCTGTCTTATGCCGTGATAGTCCTGCCAGTGATGTCATCTTGGAAAACACTGGGCATTCAAGTCCATCTGCTTCTTTGCCACATGCCACACACACACCGCTGTCAAACCAACTTTGCACTTCATTTCTGTGATTTTTGATGCAACCTGAACACAATACAAGACCGAGGCTGTTTTTTCTTTCTCCCTCACTCATTCTGACTCTCCAGTCCCTTGTTCAGTCACTGAAAGGCTTTCCACTGGCACAACAGAACTTTTGCCCATTGTGCTGCCTAAAATTGTTCCAGGGTTTCCTCCAACCCTCCAGAGCAGATTTGAGGAGGGTGCAGAAATCCTTTCACTGACAGAACAAGTTGGTTGGATACCAGCCACGGTTTTCAAAAGTCAGTTGTGCATGCAGGCAAAAAAGGAGACAAGGCAGTGCCGACAGCAAAGGTCGAATGAAGAAGAAGAAGAGTTTGGATTTGATATCCCGCCTTTCACTCCCTTTAAGGAGTCTCAAAGCGGCTAACATTCTCCTTTCCCTTCCTCCCCCACAACAAACACTCTGTGAGGTGAGTGGGGCTGAGAGACTTCAGAGAAGTGTGACTAGCCCAAGGTCACCCAGCAGCTGCATGTGGAGGAGCGGAGACGCGAACCCGGTTCCCCAGATTACGAGTCTACCGCTCTTAACCACTACACCACACTGGCTCCACACATGAGAGATGTTGACATGACGACTCGGAATGGCTATGAAAAAGAGAGTAGTTCACTGCACAGGGGATTCAAAATAGAGAAGTGTCAAAGATGAGTATGTGACAAGCAGGCCATTTCTCAACAAGAACATCAACAATCAGGAGAGACTGTTAAGGAGTATGAAAAAAACAAACCAATACTCATAAGCAGTGAGGAAAAAGTAGAGTCTAAGATGAAGTGGACAAAAATTTTAGGCACATCATACAGGTGCTTCAGTTAGCAGAAGTAATAGCTCCCGAGTGTTACAAGAAAGTAGCAGGAAGTACCTAAGGCACTCAAGAAGAAAAAAGTTGATGTGGTCAAGAGCACGTCTGGCAGACAATTGCTGAAGATCTGGGCAATCAAGATAATCCCATCCAGACTCTCTGGGCTCAGCTATACAGCTGCAAATAAAATGCTTTAAGTGTGTTTCAAGTGCAATATACAATGTGATGCTAGATGGTGATGGTGAGCCTTATGGCAAATTCAAAGTATTTTTTAAAATGTTTTTTTTAAAAAAGCATTTTCAAAACGTTTTTTATACGTGTGTAGATTCCGCCTCTGGGTGTGACAGGGCTGCCCGTTTAGAGGGACAAGGTAGCCTCCTCTCCAATATTTTGGAACACAAATGATTCTTCCACACATTATTGCGAAGTACACTTTCATTTTTATGAAGTAGCCCTCCCCCCCAAAAAAAATTAAAATGTAACCTTGACAAGTGTTCTTAAAATGCACTGTTGGTGTTATTTTGTCTGAGGGTCTTTTTGTAGTCCAATGTTGTATATCTACCCAATAACAGATGTTTGAAACTGCTATGAATTTTGCCCCCTCCTCAAATATCTTAGACCGCTCATCTCGAAATGATGCTTCTGCAGGGAAGTTCGGCCAAAGTTAAGTACCTTCCCATTGATTTCAATGCACATGCTTATCTCATCTCCTCCTGAAATCAATAAGGCTTAAAAGGTCTTAGGCTGGGCAAAATTACATCTTCTCTCTTTATTTCTAATTAAGTGAAGCCAGCTAGATGCATGAGGTCTTTTCTACTATATGGAGATGTTTCATTTATGAAGCTGTCTTAGTCCAATAATTAGCAGGCACAAAGGTTATTTACAACAATGGAACGAAGCATTACTTGTCCAAAAGTGAAAAAGAGGAGCTTCTGGCCATTGATAAGGTGTTATAAGATGGCATGGGTAGTTTAAGTAGAGAAGCTGGGTTCATTCTACCCTTGTCTAACTTGTTTCCCTGCTGTCTTTGTCATTAAGTGCTTAATAAACACATATCCCTAAAGTTAAGGCTTACTGGGAAATGATACACAATGAAGTGAGAAGGATTTTTAAAATAATGTATTAAAAAAACCAGAAGCCTTTCTCTTGGGAATTATAGGGACAGAGCTACCTAAATTGTATAGAAATTTATTCATGCATGCGATTACAGGGGTGAGAATGTTACTTGCCCAGAAATGGAAAGAAGAAGAAGTCCCAGCAAAGGAAGAATGGATACAAAAACTAACTAAAAGATAACAAACTTTTTATAAAAGAATGGAAATGGTTTATTGAATATTTACAGATAAATTGCAAACAGATAAAAACACTGGCAGGATTGCTGTAATAACCTGCAGTTTCATAAGAGTATATATTTAAAGAAGATGAATAAATAAGCAAGTTAAGTTAATTTGGATATGCGGAAAATATTAAAAATAAATTTAAGGAACCGCAGAAAAGGAGGGAAGGAAGTTTTAAAATGTCAAAATGTTTATGAAATCAGTGAAATCATCTGAAAAGTATGAAGAATGTTTTTATAAAAAAAGAAACACATATTCGCGACATGTCCCTCCCCCCCCATTTTTCTAACTGCACATTATCAACTTTACGACAGCATAATTTCCCCCCAAGTCCCCGTTTTTTGTGTCCAGCTGCACACAGAAACAACCACCACAATCTTGCCAGGGTGGTGGTGTGGATCAGGGCACGAGGAAGCGAGCAGACATGGAAATGTGTGGCAGTGATAAGGAGAAGATGGGTCTACTCAAGGAAGGTAGGGCCCAATGAGAGCATCTTGTCCAGCCAGGAAGTATCTGGGGAGAAAGGTTATGTAACATGAACTTAGCCAGTGTGACAAACAGCTGGGGGGGAACCTCTGGAAAAGTGATTTGAAGTTTACAGCATGTTATTCTTTGAAGGAGAACAACCTGAAAATGAATCACAGATGGTATTTAACTCCGAGTAGGCTTGCTAAGATGTATGACTGAGTCAGATAAGTGCTGGAGATGCAAAGAGGTGGAGGGAACATTCCTTCATATGTGGTGGACTTGTAAAAGGATAAAAGAGTATTGGGAAATGATCCATAATGAATTTTAAAGGAAATGTTTAAAAGTCCTTTCCCAAAAAACCCAGAGTCCTTTCTGTTGGGCATAATTCAGACTGAAATTCCCAGGTGTCAAAAAATGTTATTTATGTATGCTACTATTGTGGTCTGTGTTTTGTTAGCCCCAAAATGGAAAACGAGTGAGGTCCCGACTAAAGAAGAATGGCAGCTCAAGTTGACAGAATATGCACAACTTGCAGATTTAACATATAGAATAAGAGAACAAGAAGAACATACATTTAGAGAAGAGTGGAAAACGTCTATTGAATATATGGGAAATAAGTGTACAGCTGAAAACGCTGGCAGCATTGAGATAAATTCAACAGTGTAAACAAGTTTTAATGGATGCAATAATGGACACTGAATGGTACAGTTTTTGTAAAATATGCAGGGATTTATGATATGTAAAATGAACCATGGAAAGAGAAGAAGGGAAGTCATTGGATGTAAAGTAAGTATTTTGAATTGTAAAACAGAAAATTTAATAATAATAAAATATATATACAGTGCGACAAACAGCTTTCCATTCATCTTCTGGAAGTCAGCAGGCCGACAAATGAGTTGTAATCAGTCAGTTCATTAGTTATTCAGCAAATAATAATTACATATATTAACCCAGTTAATCAGCAAAAGCCAATGAAACATGGCTCAGTGAGAGAGTTTCAAACAGTTATTTCTTGGATGCCCAGCTCTTTAATACATCACAGTGTCTATAATATTTTATCCTATCCAGAAATATTACCCACCGGGTGTGATCATTCAAAGCTGCAAATGAACACCAGAGATTACCAAGGAGAAAAAGAATTAATTTAATTTAAACGAATTCACTAGGTTCTATAATCAAAAACAGTCAGAGTTTCTAATCAACTGGAATACCCTGAGTCAGAGCATGTGGAGATGAATGCTTTGCAGTTAGGAAACAATATCAAATCAGAGCATTCAGAACCAGAAGAATCTTTATTTGCATCAGCCACTAACCATAGCAATAAAATAAAATGTACTGAAAATAGAGGTTAAAACTCAACTATAGAAAATACATTTTGGGGGTTTACATCAATAAATTGGAGCAGTCTGATCCAGGTGTTTTCACATGCTTCTGCAGTTTATGACTCACTAAGCTCAACACAGCCTAACACTTGTGTATGATGGCCTCACAGTGGCCAGGTAAGCTTCCTGATTTGCAGCCCCTCTGGGAGATCTAGACATCATATATCGATAGGCAGAGGCATTGCATTCATTTCAGATTAAGGTGGCAGATGTCCACCATGGATGGGAGTTTGAGTTTGCTCTCATTCAAAAGAAGCTCCATCACCTGCCCACATCTAAAACAGCTGACTGGGGGATGGAGCACTTAGTTAGTGCATGAACTGACCAACTGCTGACACTGAGCCTGTCCACAGATGTCTCAAACTACACTGGTAGATTTACATGATGGTGGGTGAACCAGTGATCTGCTTCACAACTTTGCCACTGAACACTCTCCTTTGCTTTCTTTCTGCTCCGAAGAAATCCCACCCGTACCCACATGCAGAACATTTGTTACTAGTTGTCCTTACGATTATCTGCACAGGTTATTTTTTAGTAGCACACATATGTTTCTTTCTTTAGGCTAGAATCCAGTGTGTCTTCTTCTGCTCAGTGGCATATAAAAATAACACATAATATAATGCTCTTCATTTAAACAAAAGAAGTCTATGACTCCAGCTTCAGTATTTCAAGTAATCATACAAAATATACATGTTTAGAATCCTCTTGACCTTCGAAGGTATAGGAATTTTCTAGGGTGTTATCTTGTAGAAAGAGACAATTTAGCCATAGCTAAAAGCATGTGATCTAAACCACTGAGCCTCTGGGGCTTGCCGATCAGAAGGTTGGCGGTTTGAATCCCCGCGACAGGGTGAGCTCCCATTGCTCAGTCCCAGCTCCTGCCAACCTAGCAGTTCGAACGCACACCAAAAAGTGCAAGTAGATAAATAGGTACCATTCTGGTGGGAAGGTAAACAGCATTTCCATGCGCTGCTCTGATTTCGGTGTTCCTTTGTGCCAAAGCGGCTTAGTCATGCTGGCCACATGACCCGGAAAAACTGTCTGCGGAGAAACGCCAGCTCCCTTGGCCTGTAAAGCGAGATGAGAGCCACAACCCCAGAGTCGTCTGTGACTGGACTTCACTGTCAGGGGTCCTTTACCTTTTTAAAAGCATCAAATATATCCTTTGTGGTCATCATCGTCCCCTTCATCCTTGTCATCATCTTCAATTTCATCTTCGTCATTCATCATATCATCATCCTCATTGTCCATCCATTCATGGAACTCACCACAGGCATAATCACCTGACGTTTCCAGATCAATAGCACAAGCTGCAGCTCCATGTGTTCTGAATCCTATTACCTCATTGCCATATCCGTCCACACACCAGCCTTGTCCTGCACTTCCATGGCACTGAGTTGGCTTGTAGTAACCATCTTCATCACATAAAGGGGTATACTCTCCTAGGATCTTCCTTCCCCCTTGCTGTTTCTGAATGTTGGGAGCAGAGGAGTTGAAGTTGCAAATAGTTCAAGATCTTTGGACTGCGCCAAGCTTTCAAAACGTTTAATGAATTATGTAACTGCACCATGAGAGTTAATGGCACGATAATTTGAAGATGAGAAGCACTGGAGTATTGAAAAAAAAAAAATGGCTTAACTATCTCGCAGCTATTGAAAAGAAGCTTGAAAAATAAGATATAAAAAAACAGGGGGAAGGGTGGGGGGAGAGAGAGAGAACTGCAGTGTGATTGATCGCTCAAATGGAATCTCAGAGATTTCGCAAAGCAGAATTCAAAGAGCTTTAAATGAGCAGCTTCCTCTTCCAATTATAATTCTGCACTAGTGGCGTATGAATGCGCTCCCCGCATTAACATGTTCTGAGAGTAGAAGTCGCAGTGCTTGCTTTAATTTTAGATATCCTCATCTTTTGACCACATCCAAATACATTTCCGCATATTAAAAATGCATTTCGGGCCTTCCTAAACCTTTTTACTCGGAAATTGATTGCGACAGAAATTACTCCAGAGACGTCTGCATCAAATGCATTGAATGCCATCTGGTATGTGTATGTCTCTCCCCCCAAAAAACATGAATTTGGGAACATAGGAAGCTGCCTTAGACAGACCATTGTTCCATCTATTTCAGTATTGTCTACAATACTGTTTCAGACAAGGATCTCACCAGTCAAAGAATCAGAAAATCGCTGAGTTGGGAGTCTGAGAATCATCTAGTCCAGGCTTCCTCAACCTCAGCCCTCCAGATGTTTTTGGCCTACAACTCCCATGATCCCTAGCTAACAGGACCAGTGGTCAGGGATGATGGGAATAGTAGTCTCAAAACATCTGGAGGGCCGAGTTTGCCTATGCCTGGGCTAGTGCCACTCACCTGCAATACAGGCATATGCAGCTGTCCCTCCCTGCCCTCATGGGCAGGAGGTTTTCCACACTCCTCCTCATCCAGCCAATCCCCAACAGCAAGCAAGAGGCATTCTTACAGTTCAAGAAGACATTTGGGTCAGCCAAAACCCCTCAAGGAGGGGGCAGACTATGGGAGGGATATGGTCTGAGACAAGGGATACTGTCCTGAGGACACTCCAGTGAGCAGGACAATCCTGGACATTCAGCCCTTGAGCTTGAGGTTTTCTGCCTCTGCCTCTATGTGAGAACTCTAAGGCTTGAATTGTTTCTGTGGCAAATTCATTTTTTAATAGTTTTTTTTTATTTATACTTTTCAAATTAATACATTTCATTAGTTTTACAATCCATCTGACATTACAAAATTTGACCTCCTTCCCCCTCTTTCTGCGGTTCCTCAAATGTATTTTGTAATATCTTCTGCATATCCAAGTTCATTTAACTTGCTCATATAATTATCTACTGTAAATGTATACTCTTATAAAACTGCAGGTTATTACACTAATCCTGCTAATGTGTTTATCTGGTTACAATTTACCTGTAAATATTCAATAAACCATTTCCATTCTTTTATTTAAAAAAATTGTTATTTTTATTTCTTATTCTTCCAGTAAGTTTCACCATTGCGTGGACAGGCGGAGTCCCCAGATCCCACGTGGTTCCCCCGTCATGTGGAATAACGACTCAAGACAACATGCTATGGGATTAAATTGGCCACAACTTTATTAAATTTCAAATGTGGGTAGACCTTGGCTCAGGTATTGGGCGTTCTCCCTCCCCAGTCCCCAGCCGGGGACCTAGGGAGCATCAGGGTTATCCAGTGTGTGTGTGGGGGGGGATAGGCTGGCTCTGGAGAACATATGTTCAAGCAGAGATAGCCGCCCCCATTACGCCGCCGCCGCAGGGGAGAGCAATGACGACCTTTCGGCGTACGGTCAAAGCCTCCCTTCAGAAACCCCTTTAACGGGGAATCCTGGTATCGCTGCCACAAAGAGGAAGATGGACTAAAGGATTCCGCCCAAGGCCTGATACCGCCAAAGTTGTGACGTTTTGCTACGAGAAAGGCGAAACCTGCCAATGCAGGGAAATTCCTTTCTGGCCCTTTAACAGCGACCTTAACGTAGCAGCGCCCGCATACCTGTGAAGAAAAGTTAACCTGCAAAATAAGACATTAACTGAGGGTGGGTAGGGTGGGAGAAGCTCTGGTGCCAAGTGAGGATTCCCAGGTAAGATCCTTCCTCTATTGTGTGGGCAGGTAATCCCTCCCCTACCTGGCCTGGTCTCCTTGGCAACACTTCCCCCAGGTGGGATTGGACAACTGACTGAGGTAGGCGGAGACCTCCAGGTATTCCACCTGAGGGAAGGCAAAGCCAAGCCTATGCTGTTGGGGCCGCTCCAGATCTAGGGGCTGCACGCGCCCACGCAAAGGGCGCCCCCCGTTTTAGGCGGGGAGCGGTCATTTCTGCATACTCCTTAAGTTTTTGTATCCATTCTTCCCTTGCTGGGACTTCTGTTTCTTTCCATTTCGGGGCAAGAAACATTCTTGCTGCTGTAGAATCATAGAATCATAGAGTTGGAAGAGACCACAAGGGCCATCGAGTCCAACCCCCTGCCAAGCAGGAAACACCATCAGAGCACTCCTGACATATGGTTGTCAAGCCTCTGCTTAAAGACCTCCAAAGAAGGAGACTCCACCACACTCCTTGGCAGCAAATTCCACTGTCAAACAGCTCTTACTGTCAGGAAGTTCTTCCTAATATTTAGGTGGAATCTTCTTTCTTGTAGTTTGGAACCATTGCTCCATGTCCGCTTCTCTGGAGCAGCAGAAAACAACCTTTCTCCCTCCTCTATGTGACATCCTTTTATATATTTGAACATGGCTATCATATCACCCCTTAACCTCCTCTTCTCCAGGCTAAACATGCCCAGCTCCCTTAGCCGTTCCTCATAAGGCATCGTTTCCAGGCCTTTGACCATTTTGGTTGCCCTCCTCTGGACACGTTCCAGTTTGTCAGTGTCCTTCTTGAACTGTGGTGCCCAGAACTGGACACAGTACTCCAGGTGAGGTCTGACCAGAGCAGAATACAGTGGCACTATTACTTCCCTTGATTTAGATGCTATACTCCTATTGATGAAGCCCAGAATTGCATTGGCTTTTTTAGGTGCCGCGTCACACTGTTGGCTCATGTCAAGTTTGTGGTCAACCAAGACTCCTAGATCCTTTTCACATGTACTGCTCTCAAGCCAGGTGTCACCCATCTTGTATTTGTGCCTCTCATTTTTTTTGCCCAAGTGCAATACTTTACATTTCTCCCTGTTAAAATTCATCTTGTTTGTTTTGGCCCAGTTCTCTAATCTGCCAAGGTCATTTTGAAGTGTGATCCTGTCCTCTGGGGTGTTAGCCACCCCTCCCAGTTTGGTGTCATCTGCAAATTTGATCAGGATGCCCTTGAGTCCATCATCCAAGTTGTTGATAAAGATGTTGAATAATACCGGGCCCAAGACAGAACCCTGTGGCACCCCACTAGTCACTCTTCTCCAGGATGAAGAGGAACCATTGATGAGCACCCTTACAAATCCACTGAGTGGTAGCATAGTCAAGTCCGCATTTTACCAGCTTCTTTACAAGAATATCATGGGGCACCTTGTCAAATGCCTTGCTGAAATCAAGGTAGGCTACATCCACTGCGTTCCCTTCATCTACCAGGCTTGTAATTCTGTCAAAAAACGAGATCAAGTTAGTCTGACATGACTTATTTTTCAGAAATCCATGCTGACTATTGGTGATCACAGCATTCCTTTCTAGGTGCTCACAGACTGTTTGCTTAATGATCTGCTCCAGAATCTTCCCTGGTATTGATGTCAGACTGACTGGGCGGTAATTATTTGGGTCCTCTCTTTTCCCCTTTTTGAAAATAGGGACAACATTTGCCCTCCTCCAGTCTGCCGGGACTTCGCCTGTTCTCCAGGAATTCTCAAAGGTGACAGCCAGTGGTTCTGAGATCACATCTGCCAGTTCTTTTAATACTCTTGGATGCAGTTCATCTGGCCCTGGAGACTTGAATACATCTAAACTAGCCAAGTATTCTTGTACTATCTCCTTAGTTATTCTGGGCTGTGTTTCCTCTGCTGAATCATTTGCTCCAAATTCTTCAGGTCGGGCATTGTTTTCTTTATCGGAGAAGACTGAGGCAAAGAAGGCATTGAGGAGTTCAGCCCTTTCTGTGTCTCCTGTTTGCATTTCACCATCTTCTCCTCTGAGTGACCCCACTGTTTCTTTGTTCTTCCTTTTGCTACGAACATACCCATAAAAGCCTTTTTTGTTGCTTTTAACCTCTCTAGCAAGCCTGAGTTCATTCTGTGCTTTAGCTTTTCTGACTTTGTGTCTACACATGCTGGCTATTTGTTTGAATTCCTCTTTGGTGGTTTCCCCCCTTTTCCATTTTTTGTACACATCCTTTTTTAATCTTAACTCAGTTAAAAGTTCTTTAGATAGCCACCCTGGCTTCTTTAGGCACCTTCCATGTTTCCGTCTCATTGGTATTGCCTGAAGTTTTACTATCTCCCTCTTAACAAACTCCCAGCCATCATGAACTCCCTTTCCTTTTAGTATTACTGTCCATGGGATCTCACCCAGCACTTCCCTAAGTTTTATGAAATCGGCTTTCTTAAAGTCAAGAAATTGAGTCCTAGTATGCTTGGCTGCTCCTTTCCGCTGTATAGTAAACTTCAGAAGAGCATGATCACTCGCGCCTAATGATCCTTCCACTTCTACCCCACTAACCAGGTCATCAACATTGGTTAGGACCAGATCTAAAATGGCTGTTCCTCTTGTTGCTTCTCCCACTTTCTGGACAACGAAGTTGTCTGCAAGGCCAGTGAGGAATCTGTTTGACCTTATGCTCTTGGCTGAGTTTGACATCCAGCAAATATCCGGGTAATTGAAGTCCCCCATTACTACTATCTCCCTTCCTTTTGCATGCTTGGCCATCTGTTCCAGGAAGGCATCATCTATGTCCTCCGTTTGGCTTGGGGATCTATAGTAAACTCCCACAATGAGGTCCCGGTAGTAGCATACATGAATAAATTTCTTTACAATTTAGGTAGTTCTATCCCTATAATACCCAAAAGAAAAGCTTCTGGCTTGTTTTTAAAATAAAAGTTATTTTGAACATCCTTTTCAATTCATTATATATCATTTCCCAGTAAGCTTTAGCCTTAAATTCAAGCCTTGTAGCTCTCACATGGAGGGGGACAAAAATGGAACATTGCTGAAGTTCAAAATCTTAAAGTATGAAAAAAAAAACCCAATAGCTAAGATTTGCCATCTCTTCTGATAAGACAAGGGCAGACTAAATGCAACTCAATTATGTCACTGAGAGCAAATACACTTTCTATTCTTAATATACTCTTCGCAGCAGGTAGTAATTAGCTGATCCATGAAAAAAACAGCAGCAATAGATTCATTTCAAAAACATGACAAGGGAAAGTCTAAATAGTTCTTCAGTACTAGTGCCTGGAGGCGGTTGGAGGATGGATGGCGGCTAATGGATTGAGGTTGAATCTTGACAAGACAGAAGTACTGTTTTTGGGGGACAGGGGGCGGGCTGGTGTGGAGGACTCCCTGGTCCTGAATAGGGTAACTGTGCCCCTGAAGGACCAGATGCGCAGCCTGGGAGTCATTTTGGACTCACAGCTGTCCATGGAGGCGCAGGTCAATTCTGTATCCAGGGCAGCTGTCTACCAACTCCATCTTGTACGCAGGCTAAGACCCTACCTGCCTGCGGACTGTCTCGCCAGAGTGGTGCATGCTCTAGTTATCTCCCGCTTGGACTACTGCAATGCGCTCTATGTGGGGCTACCTTTGAAGGTGACTTGGAAACTACAACTAATCCAGAATGCAGCAGCTAGACTGGTGACTGGGGGCGGCCGCCGAGACCACATAACACCGGTCTTGAAAGACCTACATTGGCTCCCAGTACGTTTCCGAGCACAATTCAAAGTGCTGGTGTTGACCTTTAAAGCCCTAAACGGCCTCGGCCCAGTATACCTGAAGGAGCGTCTCCATCCCCATCATTCTGCCCGGACACTGAGGTCCAGCGCCGAGGGCCTTCTGGCGGTTCCCTCATTGCGAGAAGCAAAGCTATAGGGAACCAGGCAGAGGGCCTTCTCGGTAGTGGCGGCTGCCCTGTGGAACGCCCTCCCATCAGATGTCAAAATGATAAATAACTACCTGACATTCAGAAGACATCTTAAGGCAGCCCTGTTCAGGGAAGTTTTTAATCTGTGATATTTTAGTGTATTTTTGGTTTTTATGGAAGTCGCCCAGAGTGGCTGGGGAAACCCAGCCAGATGGGTGGGGTACAAATAATAAATTATTATTATTATTATTATAATGCAAAGTGAAAGCCGAAGGAGGCAGCTTGGAAGGGGTGAGTGTTGGGGGACATTATTGCTCAGACTCCAAACAAAGTTGAAAAACAGAGTTGAGGAGTCACTGCTTAGCACTGCGAAGCTGCTTTTGAGTTTTCAGAGCCAAATGTTCCCAAACATTATCTTATAATCCTAGCTAGGGTTGCTATATTTCAAAAATTGAAAATCTGGACACAAAAGTTGTTAATCTTTTTCTTTTCACAAGCCATGTTTTTGAGCTATTTTTAAGGAAATTGGCCAAAAAATAAACACTCCCAACATGGCTTGCCTGGCTTTTCCGGGACATTTAACTGATTTTCAGAAATTCCACCCAGATGCTATTTCCGACAGATGAAACCCAGATATGTTTGGGGAATCCCAGGTGTATGGCAGCCCTCATAATCCTTAAAACCAGTCTGTAAAGTAGGTGTGCAGCAACAGAATGGCTTGCACGAAGCCACCTTGTGGGTTCATGGCAGGACTGATATTAGAGATAGGGATGGGGAACCCATGGCACCTTGGATGTTAAAGGTGACCCCTGACCCTTAGGTCCAGGCATGACAGACTCTGGGGTTGCGGCGCTCATCTCGCTTTATTGGCTGAGGGAGCCGGTGTTTGTCCACAGACAGCTTCCAGATGTGGCCAGCATGACTAAGCTGCTTCTGGTGAACCAGAGCAGTGCACAGAAACGCCGTTTACCTTCCCACCGGAGCGGTACCTATTTATCTACTTGCACTTTGATGTGCTTTCGAACTGCTAGATTCGAAACAATGGGAGCTCACCCCGTCACGGGGATTCGAACCGCCGACCTTCTAATCGGCAAGTCCTAGACTCTGTGGTTTAACCCACAGCGCCACCCGCATCCCATAAATTACTGGACTCTTATTTCCATCAGCCAGCATTGGTCAGAGTTGTAGTCCAAAGCTATATAGAGGGTGCCAGGTACCCCACATCCCTTGAACCAAGAGTAATAGAATTATGGCCCTGTAAGATTTAATACTGCATAAGGATTCAAGGAATGTAAAAAATGCAGGCTCTGCCAATGCCAATTTAAGGTTACATAAGCTCTTGGTGATATATTAATAATCAGCTGCTATGATTTTCTCTTCGCTATTGTAAGGGAATTGCTGAGACTAGATATAAAAAAAGAGAGTAACTGACAGCTTTAAGAATCTAGGTTCTTTGTACTCTTCTTAATAGATTCATAGCAGGTGATAATTAACTCCCCTACAGAACTGGGAGACAAAGCTTCTTTCTACATAAATGACAAAAAAACCCCGCAAACCCATCAGGAAGATCTAAATCAGAAATCCAAAAGAGCTATCCATTACACACTAAGCAGAAATGAATGGGGAAAGACCAGAAAGGATGATCTGCAAGTATACAGAGATTTGTGCATTTAGTTGAGGTTACAAGGGTCTAATAATTCATGTCTTCCATGCACTTAAAAAAACCCCATTCATAAAGAAGGTGTCAAAAACCTGATAAGCATCCAACTCTTCAGCATTTCCTGCCAAGGCTTTAGAGGCCTCCCTACTTAAAACAAAATTCCATGACAGCCGATAGAAGTTTTATAAACTGGCAAATGCAAGATCGTCACAATTTAATGCTTTACAGTAGAAACACAAAGAGATAATAGTGAACTGGCTGGACACTGAACAGGATTGAAGGCTCTCTGAGAAACAAGAGGTATCTCAATGCTCAGGCAAAAGCCAGCATACCCAGTAGAATGCAATATTAAAAAGGAAAAAGAAGGGAACAATGCATCACATGTGGTGGAAATGTAAAAAGATAATGAACTTTTGGGAAATTATTTATAAGAAGCTAAAAAAAATATTTTAATTAACTTTCATCAAAAAACCCAGAAGCCTTCCTTTTAGGTATCATGGCTGCAGACATTCTGAAAGAATTGAGGAGGGTATTTATGCATGCAACCACTGCCTCAAGAATGCTGATAGCCAAATGGTGGAAAGGAGATAAAATACCAACTAAATTGGAACGGCAGGCGAAATTATTTGATTACGTGGAACTGGCAAAGATGACAGGAAAAATTAGGAACCAGACAGACCAAAAGTTCAACAAAGAATGGGATATATACAGATTATATTTAAAAGAACATTGTTCCCATATGAAATCATTGACATGCTTTGATTAACTTCTGCCATACTGATGTTGGTTTCTGTGTGTTGCCAACTGTGCAGTGCTTGGAGTCACAAGACTCTGTTTACATTCCAGAGATTCCATACTGTTGGAAGTCTCACGGGAGAGAGGAGATGGATGTGATGTTTACTGGTTTCCTGTTCCTTTGTTCCAGTTACTCTCTGTCTTTCACAGAGAGAGGATGTTTTCTTTTCTGTCTGCGTAGCTAGAAATAAAGCATAGCGATGTAGCTCATAAATCTCGTCACTTCTGCTGCTTTGAAACTCTGCTGAATGGGAACGTGCTTGGAGCCTTATCAGAGGATCAGGTCGTTAATTATCATCAGAGGAGAGAACGAAGGCTCGACCGGAGGAGTCGCTCGGTCGAACGCAGGTTCCGACAACTATATGCTACAAAGATTATAGATAATTTGTGATAAGTTAAATGTCATACAATTTGCAGTTAACCAGGAAACGAAGGAGCCATGCTGAGGAAGATGGAAGTCTTAACGTATGGAAGAACTTTATCTTATATGTAACATTTTCTTTGTATTTGATGTGTTTTTTCTTTTTTATTCTTGTGATGGATGGATGCAATATTTAAAATCAATAAAGATTAAATGCAAAAAAGGGGGGGAGGAAATGGGAGTGGAGCCACATAAAGAGGAGTGCAAGTTGGGGATGGGGGGATGGAAAATGGGGATGGGGTGGGATTAGAGAAGGGAGAGTGAAAGGGTCTTCTTGAGCCCTTTGCAACTTATGGTACCACGGATGATGCTCCAGGCATCTGGCAGGCTAGAACCCTGAAGAGAAGTACTCCAGTTACAAGGCAAGAATGTGCTGCAACATTACATTTCATGGCAGGTCCCACTTGTATATTCCAGGAGGCGGGCTTCAAGATTCTATCACACTCCAGGATGACCAAGAAACTGAATCCAGGGTGAGGCTATTAATGTGAAAGAGCAGACGCAACAATATGAATGACAGATCCATAGGTGGCAGCAAAATGGGGGCAGAGGGGCAAGTGTCTCCCCAAACAAGGAGCCTGCCCTCCCACTTGCTTCCCCCACAAAAAAAAAAAAAAAATTCTGGCCATTAATGTCATACTGTTATTTTGCTTTCACTGCTAACTTACCTAGAAATGTACTTTTGTTCCTCCCTGCCAGATTTCTTTTTTGGTTCCACTGCTGCTATCTCCAAAAATCTCCTGCCTCCCATCGTAAGAGGTATATTTGCAGTCAAATAAATGAAAGGTAAAGGTAAAAGATAAAGGACCCCTGGATGGTTAAGTCCAGTCAAGGTGACTATGGGGTTGCGGTGCTCATCTCACTTTTCAGGCTGAGGGAGCCGGTGTTTGTCCACAGACAGCTTTCCAGGTCATGTGGCCAGCAGGACTAAACCGCTTCTGGTGCAACGGGACACAATGACGGGAACCAGAGCACACGAGAACATTGTTTACCTTCCCGCCACGGAGGTACCTGTTTATCTACTTGCACTGGTGTGCTTTCGAACTGCTAGGTTGGCAGGAGCTGGGACAGAGCAACAGGAGCTCAGCCCACCGCCGGGATTCAAACCACCGACCTTCTGATCAGCAAGCCCAAGAGGCTCAAGGGTTTAGACCACAGGGCCATCATTTCATCACACACAAAGTTGGCCATCATTTAGATAGCAAGGTGTGGTGTGCCTTCCTGCACTGAAAGGAGTGCTTATAAACTAGAGCAATGGGGAAGTTCCCATTAATGTAGCCCTTCTTCCTTCCTACTCATCTCAGGTTCACCCAGTGTTGGCAGTAGAACTCCACTCTTCAGACTGGAGAGTTGAAACCACCACGGGGGAAGGAATTGTTCATAGTAATCAGCTCAAAGTTATCAATGCCTGTGGCACACTATCTCTGCGGGAAAAGGGATAGGAGAAGATGGTGGAGAAGATCTGGAGGCATGAACGCAGCACAGAATCTTATTTCCTACTCTTATTTTTCCATTTTCAACAGCTGGATGGTTTATAACAAGCTTTGCTCCTGCCGAAACTTTGCTGATGGATCTCCCGATTGCTCCTGGTCTGCTTAATTCCTCTTCCAAAATGAGCATTAAGCAGGCACAAATATCTCAGTGTTTCCCATCCATTTAGATGTCGTCTCTAGCATATTATGGTAAGATGAGACGAATCAATGAGAAAATGTGCATCAAGGTAGGCGTTTTACAGCAACTTTAGCCGAGTTCAAGTCTATTAAACAGGGAAATGAACCTAGAGGAAAGTCACTGCGCAAGGCAGCTCTCAGTTTAATAACACTTGCATTCGAATTATTGTTAACTTCTAACTTATTTCAGCCTTGCTCGGGATAAATCATTTGAAAGGAAGAAGCTAAAATTGCATATTAGCAAGTGGAAGGCAATATTTAGCTACTGGAAGGAAGAGAAGTGTTCAATGTATGGTCATAAATCTGGGAAGCATCAAAGCTGGCCATCATTTAGGTAGCATTTAACTAATAAACAATTGTGGTTCAGGATGATGAAGTGGTCTGGTGTGTTAATGAATTAGGATGCAATGCAAACCCCAGTTGCTGCCCAGTGGAGCTTAATGGAGTTTGGAGACCATTGGTGCATCTGTAGCCCTGCTGCTTATGCCAGCCAGGACAGAGTGGGAAGGAGAGCAATCAAATCACTGAATCAGCCTCCCAGTGATTACTCCATACATTTCCAGAGTTCCTTGGGAAGAAGGGTTGATTAGCAAACCACTCAGTGAATTGTTAACTCTCAGAGGGGAATACGGCAGACTCTCCAAGTGTCCTTGTTTTCCAGGGACAGTCCCGGATTTACAGAAGCCGTCCCAGTTTCTGATTTGATCCCAGAATGTCTCGCTTTTCCTTAGGACATCCCTATTTTCATCAGAGAAATGTTGGAGGGTATGGAAGTTAGGCTAGGGTTGCCATATTTCAAAAAGTAAAAACTAGGACAGAAAGACCTCAATATTGTTGAGGTTTCTAAAGAAAAACCCAAAGGCTGTTGAGCTTTTTTTTTAGACAAAACCCAAAGTTGTTGAGCTTTTTCTAGTAAAAGCTACAAGAATTTTCAAGGTATGGAGCTGTTCTGGGCATTTTTGACACAATTTAACACCCGTTGCTGGTTTTCTAGGTCATTTGCCTGATTTCCAAAAAATAATTCAGGACGCCATTTTCAGAAAATCAGGTTGTATGGCAGCCCTATGTTATGTGACCCCCGAGCCAAGGAGATAAGTAACCATACAACCTGAAGGCAGCCCTGTATAGCCTTTTTAAAAAAAATTATGTCCAATGGTTTTTTAATGGTTTTATATATGCAGGAAGCAAGCCAGTCAGATGGGTGGGGTATAAATAATAAAATTATTGTTGTTATTATATAGGGGGTCCCTATTTCCATCCGGAAAATGTTGGGGGGTATGATAAGCATTTCCTAATAACTCTTAGCATCCTTACCAAACTCCTGTTCCCAGAATTCTTTGAGGGAGGCTGTGACTGCTAAAATAGTGTAAACCTGCTTTAAATGTATGGTGCAAATGTGGCCTTAATGCAATCTCACGGAAGCAGTGGGACCAGCTTAGAATCCAATGGCTCTTGAGCCAGCTCAGCTCCTCCTCTTGAACACCCCATTTCAAAGCTTCCCACTGGTTGTTACTGGTGGGGTTCCCTCTTGCAGAGCTTCTGTCTACCTGGCCATTCAACAGATGAAAGGGGGAGCCCCACCCCAGCAGAGTGACGTGCTAGCAGAACCGGGGGGGGGGGATTACCCTACAAAGGCTGGTGGGATAAGATGGATGGACACCTCCACACAGTCCACACACCCAGTCTGGCATAAAACTGCTTTATAGACCTTTAAAGCCCTAAATAGCCTTGGTGCAGTATACCTGAAGGAGCGTCTCCACCCCCATCATTCAGCCCGGACACTGAGGTCCAGCGCTGAGGGCCTTCTGGTGGTTCCCTCCCTGAAAGAAGTGAGGTTACAGGGAAGCAGGCAGAGGGCCTTCTTGGTAGTGGTGCCCGCCCTGTGGAACGCCCTCCCACCAGATGTCAAGGAAATAAATAACTATCTGACTTTTAGAAGACATCTGAAGCCAGCCCGGAATTGGGAAGTTTTTAATATTTGGTGTTTTAATTTGTTGGAAGCAGCAACTTCAGTGCATTGTTGGAGCTGGGCAAAGGGACTTTTTGATCTAATATCCTTTAACATCACTGATGCTGGTCTCTGCAGAATAATGGCCATTTGGCCGGGCCTTTTAAAGCATCTGTAGTTTGGCTGAGTTTTGTTGGACCAGTTGCTGGGTTTTTGATTTGTGTCTGCCTATTTAGGATTTTATGGTTCAATTTTATCATTGTACTATTGCAGGGTTTGTCTTATTGATTTATGGCTTTGTCTATTAAAGCTGTTGTAGTGGATGTTTTAATTTAGTCTATTTTACTATCCACATTGCCAAGAGAAGACCTTCATTAAAAAAAAATGGGGGACTTGATTAGAATAAATAAATTCTAAACATTTTTTAATTCTCAATCATCTATCCATAAACCAACTCTTAAGCACTTTCGTATTTTCTTTTTCCAAATATACATATATGTTAGAGAGGCAGAACACAAGAGGTTCATGCGATGAAAGGACCAATGTGCTCACTCTTTAAAAGACCATTTGAGAGGTCTTCTATACTGGTGATCACACTTTTGTAACACAGATTAATTATATGCTGAGAAGTATGTGCTGTTTGGGGATGCGGGTGGCGCTGTGGGTTAAACCACAGAGCCTAGGATTTGCCAATCAGAAGGTTGGCGGTTCGAATCCCCACAACGGGGTGAGCTCCCATTGCTTGGTCCCTGCTCCTGCCAACCTAGCAGTTCGAAAGCACATAAAAGTGCAAGTAGATAAATAGGGACTGCTCAGGCAGGAAGGTAAACAGCGTTT
Organism: Podarcis cretensis; assembly: GCF_951804945.1. Taxonomy (NCBI): domain Eukaryota; kingdom Metazoa; phylum Chordata; class Lepidosauria; order Squamata; family Lacertidae; genus Podarcis; species Podarcis cretensis. Next base: position 122,228,857 of record NC_137170.1, read on the forward strand.
CTGTGCGCTGCTCTGGTTTGCCAGAAGCGGCTTAGTCATGCTGGCCACATGACCTGGAAGCTGTACGCCGGCTCCCTCGGCCAATAAAGCGAGATGAGCGCCGCAACCCCAGAGTTGGTCACAACTGGACCTAATGGTCAGGGGTCCCTTTACCTTTACTTTACTTTATGTGCTGTTAAGAAAGCACTTTATCCAGCTGCTTATCTAGGACACCCCCAAAAAAATCACTTACACACCCACCTTTGTGCCACTGTGAGAGAAAGACAGGAAGCTTCTCCTGTGTTTGATTTTGCAATGACACACATTTACATCATATACTCCATCGTCTGAGAAACTGCACCCCCAGAAGGGGCCAGTTTTGCCAACCCCTAGGTATGCCTCTGACTTTATCTGTACAGTGGTACCTCGGGTTACAGATGCTTCAGGTTACAGACTCCGCTAACCCAGAAATAGTACCTCAGGTAAGAACTTTGCTTCAGGATGAAAACAGAAATTGTGCAGCAGTGGCACAGTGGCAGCAGGAGGCCCCATTAGCTAAAGTGGTGCTTCAGGTTAAGAACAGTTTCAGGTTAAGAATGGACCTCCAGAATGAATTAAGTTCTTAACCCAAGGTACCACTGTAGTTCCTTATACTGTACATTTTAAAGAATTAAACATATTTCTCCTTCTCCTCTGCCAGGCCCCTGCTTCAAGAAGCTAAAAGCAATCAGAAAACAGCCCTGACAGTGGCAGAGCTAGCCGCTCAGGCACCCGGAGCGGCCACATGCCGTGCCCATGGGGGTGGGGTGATCCAATCAAGGGGATGGGGCTATCCACCCGGGGGTGCGTGATCGACACAGCGTCAATCTGCCCGGGGGGTGCCCTATTGCCATGGCGGTGATCCACTCAGGGTGGATTTTGTCATGCCCCCCTCAGGGATGACACCCAGGGCAGCCCACACCCACCTTGCTCTGCCTCTGAGCCCTCACCATTGGCTCTGGGTGCAAAAGCTGCTGCTGCTTCTTCTGATCACTTGTAGCCGAGTAAGATTGTCTTCCATAAACACGGTTTTTAACAATGAGTCCATAAGTTACTGTGGAGGCCAATTCTGGATCCACACATCCTTCCACAGTGGGGACATTGGTTTCTGGGCAAGAATTGATCACGGTGAGGGTTTGCCAAGCGTGCCTTCCTCCTAGCACGTTTCTCCCTTGTGTCCTTTGGTGAAGGCTTTTCTCCAATTGGAGATCTCGCAGGCAAGTGTTTCCCAATTGTTGGTGTTTATACTACATTTTTAAAAAAATTGCCTTGAGACAGTCTTTAAACCTCTTTTGTTGACCAACATTACACTTACCACTTTTAAAGTTTGGAATAGAGTAGTTGCTTTGGAAGAGGATAATCAAGCACTTGAATTTAAACATATATGGGAAGCTTTGGGGAAAGCATTCACTGAACTGTCACAAAGAATAGAGGCCACTAACGGGCCAAATTAATTAATTCACTCTTTATCTGTAGCGGTGAGTTTTGAAGCCAACTGGATTAATAATCTGCCATTCCAACCATGCTCATTTTTTAGCATTATAACTACAAGACAATTAGTCTCAGTCGCTGTTCTGCACCTGCCTTATGATGAAAGGTGTCCAAACACATGAAGTCTGAAATTATACATTTTAGCTGTTCCACGGGGTTTTCTTTTCTTAAGTAGGTTGGAGGCAAGATTCAGCTTGACTAACATCCTTTGTATAAAAGGGAGAGAAGTCACCCTAAGTGGTTCAGGCAGCAATTACCAACTATCCCAAAGGGGCAATTAAAATACACACACACCCTCGAACAATTACAGTGACTTTGAGCCAAAACACATGTTATAGTGGATTACTATCAAAAATGACCTCCTGTATCTCATCCTCCCCTTTCTCTCTTCCAGACAGGAGTGGAGAACTTATGCAGCCCTCCAGATATGGTTGACCAATGGGCAGGGGAGACAGGAGTTGTGGTCTAGGTCCAGAAACATCTGCAGGGTCAAAGGTTCCCTGCTACCACTGCTGCTAAGGTTTAGTTCCATTTAAGTAACATTGTCACTGTTGCAGATACCAATATAGTGCAGTTTGAAGCAACTGGAAACATAAGAGCTAACTTCTTTTGGAATAAAACATTGTCCAGACCCATAAAAAATATTGTTCAAACTTTTTACCAGCAGAAAGCTTCAGAACAAAACAGAATACATCCAAATATTTGTACAATATATTGTGTTATCTACAACCGGCTCAGCATCTTGCCTATGAAATGTGAAATAATCCAAACAGACCTAGAAGCAAAGGTCCCTCTCTCTCTCTCCACAGCCTGCAGGCTATTCACTCTTGCTTCAGGAGAGCTTCATTTTACACCTTCACTCCAATGAGTTTGAGGGATGTGGGTGGTGCTGTGGTCTAATCCACCGAGCCTCTTGGGCTTGCTGATCAGAAGGTCGGCAGTTCGAATCCGTGTGATGGGGTGAGCGTCCGTTGCTCTGTTTGAAAGCCTACTAGTGCAAATAGATAAATAGGTACAGTGTTTCCGTGCGCTCTGGCTTCTGTCACGGTGTTCCATTGCTCCAGAAGCCATTTAGTCATGCTGGCCACATGACCTGGAAAACCTGTCTGCAGACAAATGCCAACTGCCTCAGCCTGAAAGCAGAAGTGAGTGCCATAGTCGATTTCAAATGGACTTAACCATCCAGGAGTGCTTTACCTTTACCTTTACCGTTCAGTAAGGGAGATAATGATTCACAGGCAACTCACTTTCAAAATGGAGATTTTGAAACCCAATACCTCTTACATGATCTAAGGTTACAACCCTCACATGCTACCTACAGAGAAACAGCAATCAGCTAGTTAGTCATTAACTTATGCAACCAGAAGCTCAACATGCTCTCCTTGGCTTTAATATAGCCCCTTTGAAGAGCCCCATGTTAAACCTTCTGCAATATACATTTAGGCATTCTCATTTCAGAATCAATTAAACCATTATACTTAAGAGACACATCATGTGATTCATCTTACTCTACTCCATGCCATTGGCAGCTGCTGGTGGTAAAGGTAAAGGATCCCTGTATGGTTAAGTCCAGTCTAAGATGACTATGGGGTTGCGGCGCTCATCTCGCTTTCGGGCCAAGGGAGCCGGCATTTGTCCACAGGCAGCTTTCCGGGTCATGTGGCCAGCAGGACTGAACCGCTCCTGGTGCAACTCTGACAGAAACCAGAGTGCATGGAAACGCCGTTTACCTTCCCGCTACAGTGGTACCTATTTAGCTACTTGCACTGGCATGCTTAGTACCCTGGGACAAGGGAAAACCCAGAGAATGTGACACAGTAAGGCATCTTTCGACCAGAGGCCATTACCTGCTGTAATGTGATATTTGGGCTGCAGAAAGCATTGCGCCACCCCAAGTAGCTTGCGAATAATGCTTTTCTACTTCCCACATTGCCCCTGGTCCGCTCTTGAACAATTCTTTTTAATTTAAATTCAAAAGGCTTTTATTTTTTTCAAATTGACACCGTCCCATGTGCCAAGGGTATATAAATCAAAATCCCATATACCTCAACGTTACGTGCTTTTGACATTGAAGTTTCACTTAGGCGAATATTACTCCATAAACAGCGTTTGATTAGATTTGGGGGTTGAAATAGTCCACAGAAAGCCAGGTTTAATCATTTGTTTGATTAAAAAGGCAAGGCAGAGCTCCCATTACATGGTAGGAGAAGCTCACATTTTAAAATCTCCTTCACAGAATCCTTCAGACGCATTTTAGGTACTACTGATGATGCCCTTTATCGAAATACTTGGTCTTTATAACTTTACAACTTTTACAGTTGCCTCACTTTGCCTCACTTGAACTTTATAATTGAAAACCAAACCAATGACCTTTAACCGAGGGGGGTGGGATGTGAATGTTGGTGAATCTTACTACAGAACTACATATCTTTTGTTCCTTTGAAAAATCAGACCCTTTACAGTCTTCAGTCAGTATTCATTTTCCTTACCCCACCCCGTTTTCTCAGGAGGGAGAGAGAGAGATGCTTTAAGGCTTTTTTTCTGACATAATGTACTGATAAAGCAAGAAAAAAAGAGTATTGGTTTTGCTCCACTTAATAGCTGCTTAGTACAGTGGAAATTATCTGCCTGATTATCTGTTCTTTCAGAGGGCCCAAATGGCGCTTTGCTGAAAAATAATTGCTTCCAATTATTCCACCGCTTTCTCTTTAGCTTTTAATTATCATGTTTGAACTTCCCATTCTCACCTCCATGAGGGAATCATAGTGTCTGTTTACTGCCTTCCCCTAATGTCATTGCTCTGCCTAGACCTATTGCCTCCATTTTCCTGGCACCGCCCTTTGCTGCTAATTTTTTATCTCATTTTATTGGTGTTCTGCAGCAAAGCAAATAATCTCTTCAGCTCCCAGGACCTTCATGGAAACCTGCTCTCAGCATGGCCAAGAGAATTTGGAAGTGGGAGAAAAGCAATGACAAACCTAGACAGCATCTTAAAAAGCAGAGACATCACCTTGCCAACAAAGGTCCATATAGTTAAAGCTATGGTTTTCCCAGTAGTGATGTATGGAAGTGAGAGCTGGACCATAAAGAAGGCTGATCGCTGAAGAATTGATGCTTTTGAATTATAGTGCTGAGGAGACTCCTGAGAGTCCCATGGACTGCAAGAAGATCAAACCTATCCATTCTGAAGGAAATCAGCCCTGAGTGCTCACTGGAAGGACAGATCGTGAAGCTGAGGCTCCAATACTTTGGCCACCTCATGAGAAGAGAAGACTCCTTGGAAAAGACCCTGATGTTGGGAAAGATGGAGGGCACAAGGAGAAGGGGATGACAGAGGACGAGATGGTTGGATACTGTTCTCGAAGCTACCAGCATGAGTTTGACCAAACTGTGGGAGGCAGTGGAAGACAGGAGTGCCTGGCGTGCTCTGGTCCATGGGGTCACGAAGAGTCGGACACGACTAAATGACTAAACAACAACAACCTTTCAAAATATCTGGATTCATGTAACTAGAGGCCGCATCTATCTAAATATGTCCAATTTTTAAGATTTATATCCCATTGCATAGGAAGAGACCAACTGGGTTGAGCTATCAGTTCTCCATGTCCTGGTTTTCCACCAGGACTACTGTAAAGAAAATTAAAATCTTAAAGCAAGGAAGAAAACAACCCAAACAGAAAACTGTGACGCCAGCGGCCAATATGGTAATTGAAAGCCCCACCACTAAAACTTATAAGCATGTCGAAATAAAAATGTCAAGTGTAGAGATGGGAGACTTCTGGACCTTCAAATTCTCCAACTCCCATTTGTCCCAGCAGCATAGCCAACAGTTAAGGATGATGAGAATTGTAGTCCAGCATCATTGGGAAGCCCACAAGTCCCTATCACCAACCTAGGGAACAAAATCTCTCTTGTACGTTCGAAGCATTGTACAAATGTATGATTGTAATTATTGTTACAATACTCCTAAAATTGACCATGCCTCTGAGGGGTCATTATATCATATGCGGTGGACCTGCAAGAAGGGGGGGATTAAACGACTTTTCCCAAGGGGCCAGAAACCTTCCTGATGGCGATACTAGACTGTGAAATCCCAAATATAGCCTAATGGTATTTATTATACACGTGACTACAACAGCATGGATTCTCTAGGCCCAGAAATGGAAGGAGGAGAGAACACGCTCAAAGGAAGAATGGTTGATGAAAATCGTGGAATATGCAGATATGGCAAAATTGAGGGCACTGATAAAAGGTTCAAATTTCAAATATTTTAAAGAAGACTGGAAACCCTTTCTACAGTGGTACCTCGGGTTAAGAACTTAATTTGTTCTGGAGGTCCGTTCTTACCCTGAAATTGTTCTTAACATGAAGCACCACTTTAGCTAATGGGGCCTCCCGCTGCTGCTGCGCCGCTGGAGCACGATTTCTGTTCTCATCCTGAAGCAAAGTTCTTAACCTGAGGTAATATTTCTGGGTTAGCGGAGTCTGTAACCTGAAGCGTATGTAACCTGAAGCGTATGTAACCCGATGTACCACTGTAGTTTATAACAGTAACTATTTTTATTGCATTAGCCAAAAGCTATGGCAACATCCAAAGAAGGAAAAAAGAAAGAATAAAAAAAAAAGCGGTCGCTACATATGCAGTAAAACCATGGTCAGATCCAACAAAATTTCTTATTTCTTATTGTACGGAATAAAAAGTAATTCTCAGAGTCCCCTTTGCAATTGATTGCTAGCCCATCCAGTTCTTTCTTCCTATTCTTCCTAGCTGCCAGGAAGATAGAGAGCCACCTTATAAATCACAGAGTCATCAGTATCACTCAGCAGCTATTTCATCCTCTCCGCCCTTTCTGGTCTATATTAAAAGTTATTTCCCATATGCAAAGACCCACAGCGAGAAGTGTAAGAAAACAGCAGAATATATTAAGAAAAATGTTAGAGAGGATGAAATGAGGTAAGACAGAACCTTAAAATTGTATGTAATTTTGGGTTTTAAACATTGGTGTTGGGTGAGAGAAAATGCACTAGTTCTGTTGAATTGGAATATAATTGTTGAGTAACAAATGTAACTTTCTATATGGAAAAAAGAGTAAAATATAATAATAATAATAATAATAATAATAATAATAATAATAATAATAATAGACCCTGCCTCCAAGCCTTGGCATGGTACTATTATTGTATTCTTCTACAGACAGGGCTTATAGCCTCACAATACTGTAGAAGACCAGTTGGAAACTAATGTCAAGGTATTTTGTATCTAAAGCACAGTTCTGTATAAAAGTACAAGTTTCTGGAGTTGGTTCTCCAATTAATCTAGCTAGTTTTGTGCCTTTCTCCTACACCCCAGCATAACAACTAGCAATACAAAGGCAGGCAGATTTTCTACGCAGCTGCTGAATGTCTCACTTGTGAATTAATTATACGGTCACAGATCAATAAAGCAAGCACGTTACATAATTGAAACGAACAAGGGCTACAAAGCAACTTAATGAGAGAGAAAAAAGCAAAAAGCTGAGAGACCAAACTAAGAATCATTCCATGAGGTCCCTTCTTTCAGGACTCTCACTTAAATGAGGAACATAAACAAGGCAAGTACTTGCTGAAGAAGAGAGACATAAGATTAAGGTTCGACTATCCACCTTGGCCAGCACTCTTATCTTCACTTGCATTCAGTGCATTAAAGATTAGCTTTGGTGCTCCTGCAAATGTATCAGGGCTGGGTAGCAGGCAGCAGATTCCATGATTTAGGAACAAAGAACAAGCCAGTGGCCAGGAGCAAAGAACCAGGTGGGAACAACGACCAAATCAAAAACCAGAATTAAGCAAATTTCCAAGGATACAGGAACATAGCGGAGCTCAGGGACACCTCATTGCTTAACCCAGGAAGAATGGGAATAGAAAACCCTCTCTCTCTGTGCCTTCCTTCCCAGAAGGATCCTATAGCCAGCCTTAGTGGGCAGAGTCGGATCAGAAACTGAGATGACCGCCACCTGTATTTCAATGGTTGGCCAAATGGGGCAGCCCTATAAAGAGGTCCCAAGGTTGCTGGATCGTAGGGTAATACATGAATGGAAGCAATTTTTCCTAGGGCTGCCATACGTCTGGATTTTCCCAGACATTACCAGGATTTCAAAGGCAGAATTGACATCCGGAGGGGATTTCTGAAAGGTTGCAGTTTTTCCTGAATCTACGAGTAAGGCAAGTCTTCTCTCTCTTTTTGGCTCAACAACTTTCGGGGCTTTTACTATTTGAAATATGGCAACTCCATCTTTCATATGTGCATCTAGAACATATGCACATATGTATCTGGCTTCTCATCTACATCTTTACTTGATATGAAATTCAGAACACTAGAAAATGCTGCTGTCACTTTTCTCACCTTCACCAACAGGCCTAAATCATATGCAAAATCCACGCGCTCTTAAGCTACCGAATTATGGGCCTCATTCAGTGAGCTGGATAGGTCACTGGATGCCAGCAGGATGTGCACCACATCTAGGTCACTAGCTGTTGAGTGCACCTGCAAATGCATCAGGGCCACTTTGTTCAAGATACAGTGGTACCTTGGTTCTCGAACGGCTGAGGTTGTCAAACAAATCGGCTACCGAACACCGCAAACCCAGAAGTAACTGTTCCAGTTTGCGAACATTTTTCAGAAGCCAGACATCCAACAAAGCTTCCATTTGAGTGCAGGAAGCTCTTGCAGCCAATCGGAAGCTGCACCTTGGTTTTGAACGGTTTTGGGAGACGTATGGACTCCCAGAATGGAGTTCGAGAAACAAGGTACCACTGTACATAGACTCCATTTGTGAGCAAACCATAGTGAATATGGCCACTAAGGTGCCTCTGAATTATTTCTTTAATTTTGTTAAAAATTAGCATTGTTGTTGTTATCCTACTTATTTATCATTACGATTGGCAGCAGTGACTTGGATGATGCCCATTAAAATTCTCCATGCACCTGACATCCAAATATTGAAAGAAATTCAATGTAGCGCTATGGCAATTGTTCCATCACCTCAATCTTCTCAAGGTGCCAGATGAAACAATCTCTCCTCTCCACCCCACCACACAGAGCCAACTGTGGAAGGCATGAGGGGACATAGGGCAAGAAGAGAGGGGAAAACACCATTAGGCTGGTGGAACTTGTTAGCTGAGTCCTGTCCATCTGCACAAGGTCCTATGTACCGTATTTTTTGCCCTATAGGACACACTTTTTCCCCTCCAAAAATGAAGGGGAAATGTGTGTGCGTCCTATGGGGCAAATGCAGGCTTTCGCTGAAGCCTGGAGAGCGAGAGGGGTCGGTGTGCACCGACCCCTCTCGCTCTCCAGGCTTCAGGAAGCTATCCACAAGCCTTGGGAGCTCCGCTGGAGCTCCAGTTGGGCTCCCAAGGCTTGCGGATAGCAGCCTCCAAACCTGACCTGGTTTGGAGGCTGGCGTTGGGGAGAAGCGTGCTTCTCCCCACCGCCAGCCCCACAAGCTCGGGGGACAGCGCGGAGGTGGAGGCGGAGCGCCGCCTTCCTGCTGTTCCCAGACCTGGTTTGGAGGCTGGCGGTGGGAGCTGCCTGCATCCCGAAGCCTGGGGCGTGCTGAGCCACGCGCCCCGGGCTTCGGGAAGATATCCGCAAGCCTGGGGAGACCGGCACGACTTCCTGCCGGGCTCCCTAGGCTTGCGGATAGCAGCCTGTTCTGGGGGCTGGGGTCGGGGGAAGCTCGGGCTTCCCCCACCCCAGCCCTGTGCCTGGGGGGAAAATATTTTTTTCCCCTTTATTTCCTCATCCCCCCAAAACTAGGTGCGCCCTATGGGGCGAAAAATACAGTATATAGGATGTTGCAAATGTATCTGTACAGTGGGGAAAATCACGACTATCCACTTCAGGGTCCCAGACAGGAAAATACAAGCGATGAATTCATAGAAATATAGGGCTGGATGTGAGGAGGGGAATAGGCAGTCAGCTATTCAGTCTCAAGACAACACCTTCAATGCTTTAAGTAGACATGTTCTTTGCTAAGTAAAATAACAAGGTATTTCTTGTGAGTGGCTTGATCCCTTATCCTATCTCCTATACAATTTATTCTGTTACTTAAAGTAATTATTATTATTAATTAAATTTATGTACCACCCTATACCTGCATGTCTCAGGGTGCTTCCCAAGATAAAATTACAATATAGAACCACAAAATACATAATCAAAATATAAAAAGAAACAGCTGAATAACCCCCCCCCAAAAAAACCCTCACATAAAAACAATTTTTAAAAATTTAAAAAAGAAAAAGCACAATTAAAAAGCAGTTTGAAATAATGTAAACAGTCATATACTAAAATGTATTGTGTTTGGAGGTTTTTTTTGTTTTGTTTTTTGTTTTAGTTCACATTTTTCATATGTCCAATCACTTGTTCATGATTACAGTTCTATCTCAGGCATAGTGAACCAATTATGCAATTTGCTGACAATCATAGATACAAGTTGTTAATATGCAACACATGTTCCCGGCAAGCTGGGGAGCCGGGAGACTTCAAACGAAAAGACCCACAACACCTGCAATTCCTTAAAACTACTTCTGCCTGGAGCATTGCTTATGCTGGCTCCGCATTAATATACTGTGAGTGCCACATTTATTAAAATTCACTGAGGTGAATAAACCCATATGATTTGGATTTTTTTGCTCAACCATGCAAAAAGAGAACCCTAAAGTGAGTTGCTTATACTTGTGTGTTAAATGCTCGGGGGGGGGGGGGGGGAGAGAAATCCCCCTTAAAAAAACTCTCACAGAAGCACCATCCCGAAATGGAATATTGCTACTTAAGTTTGTGCATCGAATGAAGTAGTCCTAGAGATGAGAATCCTGTGGTCCTACAGATATTGTCAGACTCCTAACTACCCCAGCCATCAGGGGTGATGGAAGTTTTAGTCCAACACTATTTATGCCACAGGAAACGGGTGGTGCTGTGGGTTAAACCACAGAGCCTAGGACTTGCCGATCAGAAGGTCAGCGGTTCAAATCCCTGTGACGGAGTGAGCTCCCGTTGCTCGGTCCCTGCTCCTGCCAACCTAGCAGTTCGAAAGCACGTCAAAGTGCAAGTAGATAAATAGATACCGCTCCACCAGGAAGGTAAATGGCGTTTCCGTGTGCTGCTCTGGTTTGCCAGAAGCGGCTTAGTCATGCTGGCCACATGACCCGGAAGCTGTATGCCGGCTCCCTCGGCCAATAAAGCGAGATGAGCGCCGCAACCCCAGAGTCGTCCTCGATTGGACCTCTGATGGTCAGGGGTCCCTTTACCTTTACCTATTTATGCCACATTATTAATAGTTTCTATAGTGTCACACAACTCTGATGCTGTTGTTCTGCTACAACCGAACAACACTACCTCTCTGAGCTCATTCCACAAGAGTGCTTCTATCATCATTTTTAAATCGTGTCCTCCCTAAAAGAGGGCACATGTTGCTGTGAGACCTGGAGACTGACCTCCTGATTGTGGGTGGGTATATTGGACAGCCACACCACCTGATTGGTAGGTCCCTCGTTGCTGGGTTTAATTTGGCCAATGGGGTGCAGTCTAAACAGATTGAGGGACCTATATATACCTATGCACGTGACCCAGAGCTTCCTCTTTCGGCTTGTGCATCGGAACACCCGCCCACCTCTCCCTATTTTTAGGGCATTTTGTGATTGACCTTGCTATGCCGTTGTGTGTCATCTGTCGTTGGGACAGGGGCACGGCAGGAATTTTCCCACTTGGCTGATTGGCTGTTGCCATTTGGGTTTCACCTGCCGCGTAGCAAATCGTCACAACTTGTAAGGTTGCGGATAGGCACTGGTTCAGATGATAGGAATGGGAGAACTGTCTCACCATCCCTATGTGAAGGGTATTCCGTTAAAGGAATTCAGGGACTCAACTTGGTTTGGTCAACCCCTGAGAGGGGTTTGTGCCTGTGCCTGAGTCCAGGGAAGCATCTGGGAAGTGAACAGAGTCTGTTCCCGGGCTTTTCACCTACCTCAGGTGTTCACCCTTGGCTGACCTACGCTGGAGCCCTAGGTCAGCGCTACCTGCAAGGGTGCAGGGAGCTAGTCGAAGCAGAGCCTATGCAACCACTCATTTTTCTGTAATCAATAAACTTGTGGCCTAAATTCTGCCAAAAACCAAAACTAAAATTTGAGTCAAATGTGTGTTTATTTAGGGGGGAGGTCTCTGGGTCTGAATACACAACAGCTCAGTCCTGAAATAGGTTGGAGAGTGCGAGATTATGGGGGTGGGGGAATAGTATTCATATTGTTAACAAATGCCTCAGTTCCCTGAATCGTGTGAAAATTGTAGGGGTGCGATATTTGCCAAGGTTTGGTTCCCTTTGAAACAAGGGATCTCTGGAGACTAAGGATAATATCCAGCCAAGCAATTTTGACCTATTGAAACCAATGGTCTTCAGTAACTTTTAGCTCAGGGTCTACTCTGAGTATGACTGGATGTCACCCTTGAGGCATTTTTGTAATATTTACAGATTGAGCAGATATGGAAACAGACACTGTAACTCCTACAAACAGCAAAATCCACAGTCCCACATCGTGCCACAGAGAAGTACACCCCCAAAAGGTCTTCTCCAGAGCTCCAAACTGGTCTCTCCCTCCCCTCTTCTGGGTTCTAAACGAAGTCAGCCTTCACACACACCTTGTTTGATAATATCATTCCCTGCCCTTTCTACAATCGGTTTCTTCTATTTGGAACATTCTAGAATGGGCTCCGTGTCACAAACCAATTGTCACCTCTGGTTCCATCAGCCCTCAGAACTCCTGGTGTTCTCTTGTTCTCAGAGAGCTCCCAGCTCCTCACTCAAACGGTTTGGTTGTACCCTTTACTCACATGAAGCTGCTCTTTTTGCTTTGTTTTACATACAGCGTTGGGGTTCCTGGCTGGTTTTCTGCATCCCTCCAGCCACAGGAGCAGAGGAGATAGAGAGCCAGGAAGAACTTCACCAAAAGGCCTGGCTAGCTGCCCATGAGGCTTCCAAGGGCAAAGCTCTTGGAAGCCCTTGCTCAAATCATGATGAGGCTGAGGGCCAGGAAGGGAGGCCTCCAGCTTCTGTAGAAGACCCCAGTCTCAGTTGAATTATGGCTGAAGCAACATCTCCCAAGCTGCAGCCAGCCTGACCCAAAGAAATGGACAAGTAGAGATACAGAGTGGGTGATGAGACCTGGCGAAGTTCAGGAGCGGGGAGAGGGGAACACGTGAAACACTTATTTACAGCCGAGGGGCTATGAAATAGATGGAAAGATTCATCCAGTTGTGACTCATCAGGTCTAGAGTGCAGTTTTATTCTTCAGAATGCCTTTCACCTTCAGAATAAGAACACAAATGGAAATATAAGAGCCTTAATGAAAATGAATCGAGATACCAGGCTCACTGGCATAGGTAATTGAGGTAAGAATTGTGAAACTAATATTGCATGCTAAATTGTGAAAAATGTTTTTAAAAACTTCATTGGCAGAAATTGCTACAAAATGTGTTTAAAACAAAAACCTAACCAAAACAAAACAATGCTAATATTGGTGCAGGTAGTAGCTATGGCTACAATCTTATAGTCCCATTCTATGCTGGAATGAGGCCATGCTGCGATTTACTTCTGAGTGGACATTTCTTTGTTATTTTAAATGCCCCACTTCCACTCCTCCCAGAGGAGTTTCTCAAAGCAACTTGGAAATTAAAAAAGAGAGATAAAAAGCAATGATCCATCCATTAAAACACAAATAATAAAATGGAAAAAGCAGCAAAAACACAAAAAGCAACCAGATACGTCAAACATTTATCTGAATCCAGAAGCTTCTTTCAAAACAAAAATATTTAATGATTAAAGGTAAAGGTAAAGGACCCCTGACAGTTAAATCCAGTCATGAGTGACTGTGGGGTTGTGGCACTCATCTCACTTTACTGGCTGAGGGAGCTGACGTTTGTCCTCAGACAGTTTTTACAGGTCATGTGGCCAGCATGACTAAACCACTTCTGGCATGCCACAGCAGTGCACGGAAACACCCTTTACCTTTCCGCCAGAGCGGTACCTATTTATCTACTTTGCACCTCGTGCTTTTGAACTGCTAGGTTGGCAGGAGCTAGACTCGAGAAACAGGAGCTCACCCCATCGCAGAGATTTGAACCGCCGACCTTCCAATCGGCAAGGCTCAGTGGTTTAGACCACAGTGCCACCCACGTCCCTTATTTAATGATTGGCAGAACACAAATGAGGGGACAGGAAATTCCACATGCAGGACACCACCACAGATAAGGCCTGCTGGCACACTCCTGTCAACCTTGTCTCAGAAGGTTGTGGTACACACAACAGCTGCTTTTAATTTTACTATTTTGTTATTTCCTACATTTTAATATATTTTTAGGTTGCTGTATCTCACCCTGGGACCTTATGATAATGAGCAGGAAAGAAATCTAATAAAATCTAATAAAATAAATAATAATATTGATATTGATACTACTACTACTACTACTACTAATAATAATAATAATAATATGTTAGTATTGTTCTAGTAATAAATAATCACCCCCAAAAAACCCTTTAGGGTTTATTGCTTTGCAATAAGATGAATCTGGAATGCAACCTGTCAAACAAGTACTAGAAGGGAGGACTTCAGGCCATTATCTAGCTACACTTAAGCACAATCATAGTTTGAATATTAATGCAGGTTTTACTGACATCTCCATCCGTGTTGACACTGTAAGATTTATGAATGATAGCCAGACCTTTCAAGTCCCTCTCAGAAGCATCTGATGACACACTGCTAACAAAATTCACTTGTACTGCAGCACAATGGCAACTGCACATTCACTTTTTCCTCTTCAGCGTAACACAGAGAAGAAAATAGCCTTATGAGTTCAGCAAATGGTGGTTGGAACCATCCACTTGTAAGCTGGAAGAATGTTGAAGGTCACACAGTCCAAAATCAATCCATCTTAGGCTGTGCCACAGGCAAATTGCAGGAGCAAGCAAGGTTCACTGGCTGACATGCTACGGAACATACTTATTTTGTGACATCACAATGCTTTTTCTTCCTGTTGGCCCCTGACAACCAAAGCCAGGAAGAAGAAGCAGGGTAGGAAGAACCAGAATGCCATGATCTCATGATGGGAAGGTAAGTTCGGCTAGAAGACAACCCATTATTGCCACTTTCGGTAGCAGCCATGTGGTCCATTATTTATATCTGCATACAAAACGAATGCCTCCATGTTAAAGGCACCAAGAGGTATCAATTAAGAGATTCCCTCATCACTGCCTCCAAGAACTTCTGTTCTCTGTGGAGAAGGAATGACAACTCAGCCAGTTTAGTTGGCCATTTTAGTTGCACCCTTGACAGGGACTACTTTCAAATTATCCACGTCTTCCGCTACAGTACAGCAGCTCAGTGCAATGGTGGTCAGGTGTCCATTTAATGAAAGGGTGGGGTATTAATTATTATTAATAATAATAATTTTATTATTTATACCGTGCCCATCTGGCTGGGTTTCCCCAGCCACTCTGGGCGGCTTTACAGCACATAAAAAATTGTAAAACATCAGACATTAAAAACTTCCCTAAACAGGGTTGCCTTCAGATGTCTTCTAAAAGACTTCTCGGGTGCCACTACCGAGAAGGCCCTCTGCCTGGTTCCCTGTAACCTCACTTCTCGCAGTGAAGGAACCACCAGCCCTCGGAGCTAGATCTCAGTGTCCAGGCTGAATGATGGAAGTGGAGATGCTCCTGCAGGTATACTGGGAACGTTTTTAGTTATTAAAGTCCATATTCCCTTGGGGAATTATCTGTCAGTGTTGGGCAGGGCTGAAGTCAGCAATGGGCAGAGGCAGAACTCAAAGTGGGCAGGGCTACCCTTCCTTCTATCTTTCTGCAACCCATTTCCCTTTTCCTTCTTCCTCTCCAACTAGCAAGCAGTCCATCAAAGGGGAAAACTAAACTTCCTAGAGTTTGGCTTTGCAGAGGGCGTTTCCACTTCTCATCTTTTCCATTGCTCCTTCTATTTCTCCTTTTTTCCTTCCGCTATCCTACTTCTATCCCTTTGGGCTTACCCCACCTGCATGAAATTGAGCTGAGGGCCACATGAGATTGAGCTGAGGGCCACAGGTTTCCTACCCCTGGTTTAACGGTTGCAAAGAAGATGGGCTAGAAAATAACTGATCCCACTAATGAAAGCCAATGCAAGGACTTCCACTGAGAAGTAGAGCTCCCCCCCCCCAGTCCTGCCCCACATGCCACCACAAGAGTATGCAGGGAGAGGAGAAGGAAGACTGCTCCATCATGTAAGCATAAATGCTTGTGATGACATCAGGGCTGCCACCTTTGTTCTGGCAAAATACAGGGCAGAGCGGTTGGGGAACGATTCCAACCCCCCAATCTAGTGCTGAAGTGACTTCAAAGCAACCCATTACAATCTATCTCATCCTAGCAGGATGGCCCCTCTGGAATTTGACACACAGGCACAAATTTGTAAATCTCTCTGTGCTTGGCTACCCAGAGCTTAAATACATGACCTTTCACACACCTTTTCAAATACATGCATTTGGAGAGGATCCCTAACTTGGCCCAGAGAGAGAGAGAGAGAGAGAGAGAGAGAGAGAGAGAAGACAAGACAAGACAAGACGTTGTGGGATGTGAAACACAAGAGCAGTCAAATATAACATTCCTAGAGTGAACATGTTTACACATGGGGAGGAATGTTTCTCCAGCCAGCAGGTAAACTTCCTGTTTCCTTCTGGGCTGGGACAGACTTCCTCTGCATGTGACTAGAGGTGGGTGTGGCCTCACCTGTGCAGGTAAACGACAAAAGCACAGGGCAGGGCAGCCATCTCTCTCTCTTTGAGTACATGCATCGAAGAAGCAGCATCTGCTTAGCCAAAGATGCGCTCTTGGCTTCCAGCCAAGCCAAGAGAGGTCCAACCAAAATGGTCAAAGGCCTGGAAACGATGCCTTATGAGGAACGGCTAAGGGAGCTGGGCATGTTTAGCCTGGAGAAGAGGAGGTTAAGGGGTGATATGATAGCCATGTTCAAATATATAAAAGGATGCCACATAGAGGAGGGAGAAAGGTTGTTTTCTGCTGCTCCAGAGAAGCGGACACGGAGCAATGGTTCCAAACTACAAGAAAGAAGATTCCACCTAAACATTAGGAAGAACTTCCTGACAGTAAGAGCTGTTCGACAGTGGAATTTGCTGCCAAGGAGTGTGGTGGAGTCTCCTTCTTTGGAGGTCTTTAAGCAGAGGCTTGACAACCATATGTCAGGAGTGCTCTGATGGTGTTTCCTGCTTGGCAGGGGGTTGGACTCGGTGGCCCTTATGGTCTCTTCCAACTCTAAGATTCTATGATTCTATGATTCTATGATTCTATGAGATGTTACGAATCTCAGTGAAGTTTCACACCAGCTCTGAAAGAACCAGAGACCCACCAGCCTGGACATAGCTCACCCGCTATGTATTTTAGCCATGACAACTTCCCTTTCCCTTTATTTTGGAACTGCAGGCAGGCAGCAAAAGTTCAGGTAGTTTATCAAGAGCCTGGTGGGCAGGCGGATGGGCTTGGCTTGGCAAGCCACAAGTTGTACTCACTTGCTTCTGATCTTGCAAGAGAGTTATTTCCAGGCTGATTCGCCTGGCAAATTTCCCAACAAAAGTTTTGAGAAGATCATCAGAGTCAACGAGGCATAAAAATCCCAACAGCTGCTTAGCAATGTAAAGGAAAATGAAAGTTTATGCAGATAGAAAGCAAACCAATAGGTGGGAGCCAACATGAGAGGAATGATGAAACAGTCAGCAAAATGACATCCTTCAGATACCTTTATTCTGTAGGAAAAGGTAGCAGAAAAGCTACTTGAGAGAAAACTGGGTTAGACACTGATGAAAATGGGAATCTAGCAACAAGGGAGATGTCCTAGTGGCCAGAGAGCTGGGAGGATCATTAGAAACAGAGCTAAACTACAGTTAAGAAAGATTGAAAATTATTTTACCAAGTACAAGTTAATCTGAAGCATAATAATGATAATGATGATAATAATTTATTATTTATACCCCACCCATCTGGCTGGGCTTACCCAGCCACTCTGGGTGGCTTCCAACAAAATATTAAAATACAAGAATGCATCAAACATTAAAAGCTTCCCTAAACAGGGCTGCCTTCAGATGCCTTCTAAAAGCCTGATAGCTGCTGTTCTCTTTGACATCTGGTGAGAGGGCATTCCACAGGGCAGGTGCCACTACCATTTTGTTCCTGACCCACTCTCTCCTGTGGTTTTACATGGACCCATAGGAGCCAACTCCTAGGGGCCAAGGGACCTTCGCCCCCCCAATAAAATATTTGAGGGGTCTGAGTTCCCCGAAAGTTGATGGGCATTGCCATTCAAATGGTATGTGTGTACAATGCCATGTGACCAATTACGCGAGGTGGGGCTTACCTCCCCCAACCCAATATTTTATTCAAGTTGGCACTCCTGCATGGACCACTGGCAATGATGGCTGCGGTTGATCAGAGGTGAAGAGCAACAACATCTTAGTTTGAACCGAGTTTGTGAGCTTACCGGCAAGTAAGGTAACCATCAATTTGGGTACGGGCTCCATAGCTTAATCTAGTATCAAGCACAAGATTAATACAGTGGTGCCCCACAAGACAAATGCCTCGCAAGACGGAAAACTCGCTAGACGAAAGAGTTTTCCGTTTTGGAGGTGCTTCGCAAAACAAATTTCCTATGGGCTTGCTTCGCAAGATGAAAATGTCTTGCAAGTTCCTGCAGGTTTCCCCCCCCCCCTTTTCTAAGCCGCTAAACCGCTTATCCGCTAAGCCGATAAGCCGCTAAAAGCCGCTAAAAGCCGCTAAACCGCTAATAGCGCTAATCCGCTAAGCCGTCAATGGGCTTGTTTCGCAAGACGAAAAGACCGCTAGACGAAGAGACTCGCGGAACGGATTCTTTTCGTCTTGTGAGGCACCACTGTAAATAATATTTATACCCAGCCACTCTGGGCGGCTCCAAACAGAATATTAAAAACACGATAAAACATCAAACATTAGAAACTTCCCGAAACAGGGCTGTCTTCAGATGTGCTCTAAAAGTCAGGTAGTTGTTTATTTCTTTGACATCTGATGGGAGGGCGTTCCACAGGGCGGGCGCCACTACCAAGAAGGCCCTCTGCCTGGTTCAAACCTACATCATGGAACAAACCAACATCACTAGTACCAGGCAAAGGAACAAACTAGGTCTGAGATGACATTTCCTACTACTAGGAAGGAGGGCTAGTGAGTAGCAGACCAGGCATATCATGTGTTTAGAGGTCTCCTAGCCTCCACCCACATGAACTGACATGGTCAACATATGATCACAGAAACCTATATGCTCTTGCTCCAACATCAAGAGGCTCATCAACTAATCTCCATTGACGTAGGCCCCCATGTGTATTTTAATATGTAATTTCATTCTAGATGCACAATTAATTTGTTATGAATGAATCTTCATTTGCTAGCATTTAATAAATAGTTCTCCCAAGAGATGCAACTCAAAAATAGTTTGCCACTGATGTGCCTCTTTGGAGAGAAGCATAGTCTCTCTGCAGCTTTAAAATAATTTACCTTCCTTCTGTTAATCCAGTCTGCAAGCCAAAATGGAAGCCTTGATGAAATGGTCCTCAAATCCAAAACAGTCCATAATTTGATTAGTTGAGACACTTCATATTTTTACACATATGGTCAAGGTGTATGAGAACTTGTGATACTTGCATCTTAGAGCTGTGCTGAATAGTCTCCAGTTTCAAATTTTGGTGAGAGACTACAACTCTTGGTGGGGTGCCATTATTCTCCCAAAGCTGTTCAATTTTCTGAATCCCCCCCCCCAGCATCCTTTTTTTACATTGCTGTTTCCCCTCAGCAATGTTCCTTATGCACCAGTTTCCCCCCAGTTCTCCTGCTTTCTCATTGAAATATTAATCACATTAGGGTACCCACCCAATCAGTAACCATACAAAGAATGAGATTTCATCACAAGTATGCAATCAAAGTGTGATTCCATGATGGGAAGTGAGGAGAGTGTAAAATAATACACTTGCTTGCTTGCTTCCTGGATAAGGGTGGGGGGGACTGAGTTTTTGCCAGCATTATGAGTATTACTCTCTGAAATATCCAGGTAAGTATATGATTCCAACTTGTGCTTTATATATTGTTGTAGAATGATGTTTCACCTGTACATCAGCTTAGGGTGTCCCTCCAAGATCCTAAGTGGTCAAATTAGTCTCTTTGCTAATGATGCTAACTGAGCCTGTTAAGCATCTCTTCGCATGACTAAAGAGCAAAGAAACCTCTAGCTGGAGATGCTTCCACAAGATGCCTCAATTGATGTCACTTGAGAGTGTAAAGGAAATCAAAAGACCAGGAACCAGACTCATTTTTCAGCTAGAACTGGAAGACAGAATGGGTTGACTGTCTCTCTCTCTGTTGAACTCAGAGCTATGGTTTTAAGGACTGCAAACCATATCCGCTAGCCTCCTTTTCAAAAGAAATCAAACCCAAGATATGTGCTGACACCTCTGAAATCTCTTGCTGATTGGAGACCGAGGTGTGCATAACAATATCACACTATTCAGAAAGTTCCAAGAATATTGAACCACAATTCTGCAGTACCACCTTGAGTCAGCAGAAGCTTGTGATATTGATCTATTCCCAAGCCTTGCTTTGTTCGAGAAAAGCAGCGGAGTTATGGTGTTGCATTAAAAAAAGATCAAAGGAAGACCTGAATATTTTGTCTTCCTTATTAGAAGAGAGCAAAAAGATTACACTGGATGAGTTTCAAACTACTACTAGTAAGGCATTCTTAAATTGTATTTGGGAAGGTCTGAATGGGGATTGTAAGTGTGTTAATATGAACATGATTACAGGCCCCCCTGATATCAGGAGGGTACCGAGTCAAGAAGGCTGTTTCTGCACATACCGGTGTGTGTGTGTGTGTGTGTGTGTGTGTGTGTGTGTGTGTGTGTAAATGGAGCTGAGAAGGTAGCCCATCTAGGAGAAGGAAAACTCTGATCCTAAACCTCCACTGCTTTGTGGGATATCTTCGGGAGAAGTAAAGGTTAAGGAATAAACCCTACACAAATCTGAAGTAAAGATCTTAGGACGGTTGAATGGCGTCTTGTACACCTCCTTCCAGCAACTCCTGCTGCCAAGCTGGAGCCAAATGTATTGCTCTGCTTTCCTTTGGACCACATCAGTGAGGCTGGGAGTGGGAAGGTCTTGTAGTCTGGGTAGCCCAGGACCTCCATACACACTGCACCCCGGGGGAGGTCACTTCAGTGCTGCTAACACAGTGGTTTGGGCTTTACCCCCAGAAGCAGACTCCATTGTCTCTCAAGACAGATGGATGCCAGCAACAAAAACCCAGTCATGATGAGGACTGTTGTCAGGGGCTCAGGAGCAGAGGCACAGGGGAGAGAGGAAATGGAGAGCGAAGGGGAAGAATCTGAGGGCAGCGTAGGGGAGTATGAGAGTGGCCCGAGAGATTCCATAAGCTTCTCCAGCGAATCAGAAGATTCCCAGAGGGGGGCGCCGACGGCCAGGGCAAGGGGGGTCCCAGGGGGGACACACCAGAAGCAAGGGGCCAGCGGGGACTCCCAAAGCAGCAGCGAGAGATCAGGACCGGCTCCTCCACCAGAGCGTAGTGGGGGGGAAGAGTCCCATGTATCAGGACCAGCTTCTCCTCCAGCAGGGAGAGAAGATGAATCAGGGCTGACCACGCCTCCATCGCAGAGTGAGGCAACGGAGGGGAAGTCAGGTCCAGCTAGCCTCTCTGAAGGGGGAAGCAGTGACAGGAGCAGTGTAACAGTTAGGAGGAAGGTTGCTGGCTGGGCGCGCGCGCCAAGTTCAAATGTACAGGCGCGGGGCACAGCAGGTAACCCGGATTGGGAACCAGGTCCTAAAGCCCGCCGGAGGGAGGGGGAAGACTCAGGGGACTCAGCGTCAGAAGAGTCTAGAAAGGGTAAGACCCCAGCGGACAGGCGGACCCAGAGGAGGAAAGAGCAAAGGAAGAGGTGGAGCAAGGCTAGAGTCTTAAACTGGTGTCTGGGGGGTGGAGATTCAGACGGAGCTTCAGCGGTCTAAGGTTTAAGACGTAGGGCTGCACGCCGCGGCTTTGAAATCGAAACTGTGTTTCAATAAAGACTTTTGTATATAACAACGGACTGGCGTTGGTCCTTTGTGAGCTGGGACCTCGGGCAGCCCTGACAACTGTGAACTCATCCAGCCTTACATGCTTATGATCAGTAGCAGCCACAGCAGAGCTACGCAACTAGAGCAGAATTACTTGCCCATTTTCCCAGTGGGGCGTGTTGCCTCTACTTACTGAGAGTGGGTCAAGGCACAGGGAGACTGCATCTGCACCATGACAATGGCACAGGCACCCTCCACTCCCACCACGGCTCCCACAACACACTGTGTCAAGTTCCTGCTGCTTGCCCTTCCACTTCTTGGTAAGTAGCAGCAATGTATGGTGTTGGGAAGACGGGAACAGCACAAACCAACCCATGCAGCCCTTCCAAAACCGCTATTGCTTACAATCCCCTTTTGGATCTTTCCATTCAAGAAAGAAATGGGTGGGTGATGTGGGGCTCACTCGCAGCATGGCTCCACTGCCCCTCCATCAATGCAATTTAAGAATGCCTGAATTGGGCTACAACAAGCATAGGCATGGGTGGCGCTGTGAGTTAAACCCCAGAGCCTAGGACCAGCCGATCAGAAGGTCGGTGGTTCGAATCCCCGCGACGGAGTGAGCTCCCGTTGCTCCGTCCCAGCTCCTGCCAACCTAGCAGTTCAAAAGCACGGCAAAGTGCAAGTAGATAAATAAGTACCACTCCAGCGGGAAGGTAAACGGCATTTCCATGCGCTGCTCTGGTTCACCAGAAGTGGCTTAGTCATGCTGGCCACATGACCCGCAAGCTGTACGCCAGCTCCCTTGGCCAATAAAGCGAGATGAGCGCCGCAACCCCAGAGTCGGTCATGACTGGACTTAATGGTCAGGGGTCCCTTTACCTTTACCTTTAAGCATAGGCAAACTCGGCCCTCCAGATGTTTTGGGAATACAGTTCCCATTATCCCTGACCACAAGTCCTGCTAGCTAGGGATCATGGGAGTTGTAGGCCAAAAACATCTGGAGGGCCGAGTTTGCCTATGCCTGGGCTACAATTATGGTGCAATCCTATCAATGTCTACAGAGAAGGCAGTCCCCTTGTCAGGGTGCCGTCAGTGGCTCCCGGCTGGTTGCCCAGGAATGATAAAGACAAGGGAAAGTTCCTTACAGTCCTTTTCTATTTCAAACTTTACAGAGAGAGGCTATAGAACCCAGCCTCTTGGATAATGGCGTTGTCCCGAGTGAATCTCCACCCCACTTCTCTCCCACTTCCTCATTCGTCATCACCATCACCTCCTCTACGGGAGCTGCTAAGTGCCCTCTGTTTTCAAGCTCTTTTCTCTCCTACTTTCAAGGCTCTCCAGGTTCTGGGAGATGGATAGTCTGGAATGCTTTCTAGGGACAACTCTGCTAGGAGCTCTGCCTGCTCCTCTTCTCCCATTATTTCCCAACTTTCCCCCTCATCTGCCTCTGGGCTGTGACTTCCACAAACCCCTGTTGTAAATCTATGCTGTCTTCCTCTTCCCTGGAAGGGTCAGGATGGGGAGGCAGTCTCTACCACTCCTCCTTCTCTGCTCAGCCCCTGACTTCATCCCCCCTCCAGTGCCCTCCTTCTCTGCCCATTGAGTTCAGTGTGGCTTACTCCCACTTAACTGAGTAGAGGACTGCAGCCTACATCTCAGCAGAAGAATGCTAACAAAACAGAGGAGAAAGTGATGACACAAAATCATTTCGACCTGTATCCATGCGCTGTGTTTTCTTTTAACTGCAAAGCACCGCATTCGTTAGATGTTACCCATTATATTTTTAATGGCCGGATTAGCATTATTATTATTTTCTTATTTTTCCTTTGGTGATGCAAAATAAATATTCCATTCATTGTGTTGCGTGCATTTGATGTTGCTTTGGGCATCTGTTGAAACAGAGTTTGTTATTTGTATCCGAAACAGAGAGCTCAGAGACCAAAGAGTCCTCTCAGGTCTTATGATTAAATAGACATCAAGTGCATTATGGAGAAATAATAAATAAATAAGGGACTGGAGCTCTCAACTAGCTCAAATAAGACATTCAGATTAAAAGATCAAAGAGTCTTCAAAACAAACCATGCAGAGAAATATAAAAACAGTGGCAATCTCTTTTTGTTTTTTGTTTGGTTCAGCCAAATGCATTTAATATTTGTGATATGCTGAGCAACCTGTATAATCTGAGCTGTTGGCTAATTTCAGACAGGATAAGAGATCTAGACATTGGAAATAAGGATTAGATCACTCCATCTATGAAAAGACTCTGTGGGTATTATTTAAGCCTTACAATCTCTGTGGAGGTTTCAAATCAATGAGTGGATACATAAATAGTTCCTGCTCTTAAGCAGAAGTGTGGCAGTGAAATACACCTAGGCCCAGTGGCGTAGCGTGTGGGGTGCAGGGGGGGCCGGCCGCACCGGGCGCAACATCTGGGGTTAGGGTTAGGGGCCGCAAATCCACAGGTTAGGGGGCGCAAATTACTTGCCTTGCCCCGGGTGCTGACAACCCACGCTACGCCACTGCCTAGGCCTATTGCTTAATTCCAACCTCAAATACCATTTCTTTAAAAGTCTTTTTAAATGTGCTGTATTTTGTGTAATAGCCTAACTATGGGCTGACTTGGGCTAACTTTATAAGTATTTATCTCCTACACAAGGTGAGACGTAGGGTCAGACTTTGAGAATGTTTGTTCCAGTCACATCACCATGTACATCATGTGTAAACTGGATGTACTCCTGTACAAATTTATATGTAATTTGCCTAATTTCCAAGGTCCACCTATTTTAAGGGGGAGAAAAACCACAGAAAATATAATCATCAACAACAACATTTATATGCCACTCATCTGACTGGGCTGCCCCAGACATTCCGGGCAGCTTCCAACAAATTTAAAAACAGTAAGACATCAAACATTAAAAACTTCCCAATACAGAGCTGCCTTTATATGTCCTCTAATCAT
This sequence comes from Podarcis cretensis, assembly GCF_951804945.1. Lineage (NCBI taxonomy): Eukaryota > Metazoa > Chordata > Lepidosauria > Squamata > Lacertidae > Podarcis > Podarcis cretensis. Next base: position 122,253,496 of record NC_137170.1, read on the forward strand.
GTAATGTGCATGACAACCACATATAATCCAGTCACTCTCCACCACTCTATTACATATTAAAGGTGACGGGTTAGAGTTTATCTTGACTTTGTTTTGTGATAACATAGGGTTGCCATGCATCTGGATTTTCCCAACATTTCTGGGATTCAAATGATGGAATTAGTGTCCGGGGAAAATTGACAAAACATCCAGGTTGTTGAAACTTTCCTAAAAAAATAGCCCCACAACTTTTTGTGTCCGGGACTTTACTTCTTGAAATATGGCAACCCTAGATAACAGCAAAAACTATTACGGCCAGTGCCAAGGAGCAGGAATGGGTAAACTGTTGTGGCTACAAATAGGGGAGAGAGTCAGTTCGATTTGCATTAAAAACCATTTTTCATTTCCGAAAACAATATGCAACCCCAAACATAGCTATTCTTCATAATTTGCACGTCTGCAAACATTGTGCTGTAGCTCTCCAGCCCAAAACAATTTATACGAAAATGTGTGTATTAAGGGAAAGTGTGCATAAAAATGCTCATATCATTGAACACAAGCAAACTTTCATTATAATTAGGGAGAAATGCTGGCAAAATTGCCTATATTAAGACAAATGCACACTAAAAGCAGATGATTTTTTGCAAAGTGTTTTAGCAGAAGGATTTTCAAGCTGATGCATAAATGTGAAGTGAACTAAAGACTGAAAATATGAGAAACTGAAATGGACAGATGTGTCCATTCCTTTCTCCTCTGCCTCCTGAGATGCTGTTGAACTGCAGCTCCTATCAGCCCCAATATTATAGAATGTAATTTTGTGGTAAGAAATATTACTCCAAATTCTTCAGAGAACACGTCTCAACAATTGGGAGTTTGTTTTTGTCAGTACATTTAATCCATTTTTAAATAACAGTCGTGTGAACAAACAAATGATGTGAACAGGAGAAAAGGAACAGTTGAGATTTTCTTCCTCCCTCTTTGATCTCTGAGGTTTAGCATCAAAGTTTTAACGAAGTCTTCAATGTGAGAGAGTCTATCTTTGATTGTTTGGCTCTACCCAAGATGGCTGGCTTGCACAGAGTTCAAATGTCAACAGCAATATGCTGTGACCAAGATAAAAGGATTAGTTGGAGTTACATTTGGAAAAACCCCTGTAGCAGCCGGAAGATGTATAAAAAGTTCTATACAACTCAGTAAATGGGAGTGCCTGGTGTGCTCTGGTCCATGGGGTCATGAAGAGTCAGACACGACTAAATAACTAAAAGACAACAACAAAATGGGAGAAACAGATTGGCAGTTTCTGTATGAATCAAGTTGCATTCCTGTGCACGCTTATTTGAGAGGAAGTCCTACTGACATCAGTATGCCTTACTTCTGAGTAAACATGAATAAACTTGGTCTGCAAAGGCATACAATCAGCAGCAACCATTACTCCACCAGTGAAGCATCTGTGATGGTCTTAGAAGTCAATCCCGGACAATGCTCTGCAGTAATATCAGCTGATGATATGACAAGCAAAGGATGTCAACTGGAGACTAAATAAGAAATGAGCAGCTATGGGGGAATATCTTGGACGTATGGTTGCAACTAGAACAGGAAACCTGATTTTAAGAAATTGTATTAAATGTAAGTAATTTGGTTTGATTTGTAATAATTTGGAAAATCAATAAAAATATTTTTAAAGTACATATCGGGCATTAGATTTTATTTCATACCCAGTTTTTTCCAGGGGTTACTTCTGAGGAAGGATCACCCCCAAGGTTCTTTGCTCTCTCTCTCTCTCTCTCTCTCTCTCTCTCTCTCTCTCTCTCTCTCTCCCACACACACACACACACACACTTTTTATTGTTTTACTTGTCCATCTCTATTTCTCATCTTGCATAATTATAAAGCTGGGGAGGGGGGGATCATATGAATTTATAACCAAAGGCAGATTTAGGCATTCATGCATATTTACAAATATATGATGCAGATCAAAGTGTGATATGATGAGAACCACAGCTGAGTGAGGCTAGAGCCAAAAGTTGATGGGCCACCCCTTTCCCCCCTCTCACTCTCTTTTCTGCCACGCCTATCGGCTCTCTTGGTATCTCTGTTGCCCGCTTCATTTTCTCCTCCCTACCATCTGCATGGAATTAGGCTTGAGGTTTAGAGACTGCCTGCCTGCTTCTGCTCTAGAGAAAGGGCAAGGTAGCCTCATTCCTGAGGCTATGAGCAAACTCCATCTAGCAAGTCTCTTCCCAAATATGGGAACAGTTCCTGTTTCTGTGGTTGTTCTACAGCTCCATTCCACATCTCCCCACCCCCCATTTGTAGCACTCCCCGATTTCCCAGAGTTCTAGCTATGTTCTATGATTCTGTGTAGAGCTATGGCTAGGCACATTTGATGAGCAAAACCATTCATGATATATATATCAGCAAGCTTCCATGTGAACTTCGTTTGACAAGAGTCGTACTTCCAAGATGGCCTCTACAACCTGCTGATGTCATCAGGGACTCATGCCTGTAAGAGGGGCTGACTACTGCTTGATCACAAACATCATGGAAGGGGATCTGAATGAATATCAATAGTGATACCACAACTATTACCTTCCATGGCCATAAAGTTGCCATTATATCTGCAGCGGGTCAATGGGGGAAAAGATTAAGGGTGTCAGCTGATTAAATTATTCTTAGATATTCATCCCCCTAGCCAATTCAATCCATTCATCCATGAAATATATTTAAATAAATCTGGAAGTTGGCAAAACTCTCAATATAGATGTCCTTTTGACATACCGAACGCAATATAAGATAATTTTAATTTAACGATCAAAATCTATTATGAGGAGATAACAGCTTTACTACTTCTCAAGCCCTCTGATAGCAACACACCAGAAACAAAGTAGCTGATATAATATGTCATTGTCCGGTCATGATGACCACACAAGTATGTGGTTGGAGTTTATCAGTCCATATTCTACACCAGCAGGAGGAAGTGCATGTGTAAAAATGGGAGCTGTGTACACATTTCTCAGGGTTGAAAAGTTCAGTCCAGAAACTGTGTTCATCTGTTCACGGAGATAGCAGGATTGGGGAAGACTCCTGGACTGGACTTTTAACCTGCAAAAATATATGTGCAGCACTCAAAGGGCAAAGGTGTATTATCCACCTTAGAATGGGTTCTATGTTAGCATCATATTGCATTTTCAAACCGCCAAGTTGTTTATGCACAAATCAGTGCTTCCTCTTAATCAAAACAAGAGCCTGCATTTTCCATCTTGATATTTGCACGGCAGCAAGGCATTCTCAGCAAAATAGTTAAGAACTAGGCTGCCATGTTCCGTTTGCTCAAATAGGCAGCAGCATGAAAAATATATGGGCAAGTCAGATAAAATTAGGATGATCATATATAATCAAGTTCCTAATCCTCTTTGATTGAAACTGTGTGAGCAATGGCCACCAAGCTTTGCATCTTTCCTAGCAATTTGAATTATGCTCTGAGCTGACAGAGAATGAATTATCCCCAATGACTCCCTCTTTCAGTCAATTGCTATATAAATGGAAAACAAATCCATCTCGATAGGAGAAAGATTTCTTTAAAAACAAATATGCAATATACAGTTACATGCCAAACAAGACTGGTAAACTGTGTACTTCAGTTAATCCTGATTTATTTTAAAAAATGCTGATAGAATCTAAATAAATTAAATAATAGCTTGAAATCCTAAGGTGAAAAGCAACAGTCCCTCCCCACCAGTTTGTTAGAGCAGTCTGCCCAAGCATCTCATGAACAGTACTGCTCAGGGCCATCTTAAGCAAATCCAGCGCCGTGGTGCAAAGCTCCCTCCGGCGGCGCCCCCCCCATTTCCCAGTGTTTTTAGGGAGGACGGCGCTGCTGGCGGGGCTGGAGGAGGCGGGCAGTGGCTGGAGGGTGGCTGCTTCAGTGGGGAAGAGGCGAAGGCTCGACGTGGCGCCTCCCAGCTCAGCTGGACACTTCGTACAGAAGTCCACATCCCCTTCATGACACTCACTGTCATGCCTTTGCTCACAGCCACACATCCATCGTAGTCATGCTCCCTTCTAAAATTATGCAACCTTCTAAGACGGTACAAAAAAACCCTTATTATTATGCAGTAATAATAATCAGGAATGTGTCACAACAATCAGTGCAGATCTCGGTGTGTTGCCTTTCAGCTAAACCTACTATTTTCTGTGCACATACATGGGGAAATGCTTTGGAGCGCTCCAATATCGTCTTTCAGAAAGACTTGCGTTGTGTTTCTCCTAAATAATGAGCATTGGAGCAGACACAACAACTCATTCTTGGAGTACTTCCTGTGCTCCTTCTCCAGAGTGATCCCAGGAGCCAATCCTCGGTGGCTCCTATATCTACTCTAAATTATACTGCTAAATGAAAAATGCTTGGGATGGTCTATATCTATCATCTCTCCTCCCCCCCCCCTCTCTCTGTGTAGAACTCCATTCAGTTCTACTGTATACTCAGAATTTAAAACATTCTGAGCCCAGGAATTTATTTTAAGCATACACCTGTTTTGTATCAGACTCCATTTGATGAATCTTGGGTTCCTAGTACAAATAACAAAGTAGATCCTGCAAGCCTGAGATCTGCCCATCCATGCTTTAATCCACTGGTAGTGCCTTTAAAATTAATTCAGCTGTTTATTTCCATGCCGTGCTCTGCAGGAAAGTCTGGAGATCAGAGTCTAATCTAATCAGATGTAAGAATACGGAACTTAATTGCTCTCAGAGTTATCATCTCATTATGTAGAGTTAAAAACCAAGCATTATACAGATATGAAGAATAATGCTGTTGGATAATTTAGAACTTTTCCTTTTCTGTTCAGTTATGAACCCACTATTGCATATGATTCAAATGACTTTCTTCTGCTGTGAATAAACTGAATTTCATAAAGCGGAGCTGATTTCCCCCCACCAGAGACATATGATAAGAGCTATAGGGCATGTGTGTGTGTGAAATGGTCCCCAAACCATCCCTTGCTCTCATCATCTTTCACTGCTATCCCTTATTTCAGAGAGATGGCATTCCTTCTGACTGGCAAGCACATCTTTTCTCTTCCTGAAAGCCCATTAGAGTGAGAGCAGAAAACATCCACATCTGGTGGATTTCGGGACGATGTTCTTTCATTGTGTCATTTGAAGCCACCAGAGTGAGGGCAATCTACAAAAACAGTTATAGTCACCCTCAAATTCACATCCTACGTATAAGGTTCTGAAACTGAGGGGTGCATTTTGGTTCAGATCTAGCATTTTTCCAGCCCTTCCAAAATGGTGGAACTTATTTGGCCACTGGGAAAACAGCTTTCCCCACCAAAGGCATTGCTTCAATTGCAACGGCGAGAATGTGATTGCACAAGTGTTGCAACAGCGTGAGAAGAGCTCTGATGGTTCTAAAGGCCCATCGAGTCCAGAATCCTGTTCTCACAGTGGCCAATCGGATGGGAAATCCACAAGCAGGACATGAGTACAAGAGCACTCTTCCTCATTCATGTTCCCTGGCAGCTGATATTCCGAAGCATAACTGAAGGCACTGAAAGCTGCAAATGCTCCAATTAATTTTATAACCCCTCTTTCTAAATGGAAAGAACTTGGTCCAAACATGGTCCAAGTGAATCATTTCCCAGCTTGTACTGTTCTGAGAGTATTATAATAAAACAATAAAGTCTAGTACATTGAAGGACAGTCGTCACCCTTCTTTCTTTTTCTTTCTTTGGAGTGTTCCTATGTTAAGGATGAAGGATAAACAAAAAGTCGAATCTGGGCAAGGTATTCACTGGAACGTCACTGTGTCGCTCTAAGCGCCAAGTGAGCAGATAATGGAATGCTAATGTAATACAGGAAGGAACTAAAAGGAAGTTTAATTATAAAAGGCTTTGAAGGTAAAAGGAAAGAAATTTGCAAGTGATATAGTGGGGGGGGGGGGAAGAGCCAACACAGAGATTGAAAAGAAAGGAAGTTCAGGGAAGTAAGTAGCCACCATGATGAGCCAAGACTTAGCAGCAGTGCTTTGAATTGATCTGATGTGAACACCACTAGAGAAATCAAAGCATGGAAGAAAGCTGCTTATTTTAATTCAGACCAGAAGATTCCCAAAAAAAGCTTCCGTGGCTCTCCTTTAGAAAAGAACACGCCCGTATTGCTGGCATCATGAAAGAGCAGCTAGCACTGGTCTTAAGGAGAGTCCTGGTATCAAATTCTCACTTAGCCCATGAAGTTCATTGGAGAACCTTTAGCAAGTGAGAGTCACTCAACCAGTGGTGTAGCGTGGGGTTGCCAGTGCCCAGGGCATGCATGTGTGTGCTGGGATGTGTGTACACACCAGGGGTGTTTGCGTGCAGAGGATGAACAGAGCCTGCTACACCAACCTAGTCCTTGCCACTGATAGAGCGACCTCCCATCAGAGCCAAGTGGGGCTGCCTGCCCACCCACGCAAGGGGGAGCCCGGCTAGCCAATGTGGCCCTTGGAGGGTGAATCCCCCTGACGGACACAAAGAGGAGCACCAGACTGGACCGCACTTCGGTTGTCTGAGTGGGGGCACCTGGTTCACACCCCGTCAAAATTGTGTGCTTGGGGCCACAGGCCCCCATGCTATGCCCCTGCACTCAACCTAGCCTGATGCAGATTGCAAATAACCCCTATGTGTTATAAAGATGTTACAAATCAGGGGTGGGGAATCTTTTGCCGCTTGAGGTACGCATGCCAGTGGTGGCTGGAGCCAGAGCTAAAAGTGGGTGGAGCAATGTACATTATAGCATTGTAAAGTTTGTTAGCTTTTACACACACTCCTTCTCCTCCAAGAGTCAGAGTTCAAGGATATGTTCCCACCAAGAAACATTCAGTGAGGAGCACAGATTTCCTAAAGGTCAGATAAAAAGGATTTGAGGGCCACATTTGGCCCCTAGGCCTAGATTCCTCATCTCTATCATACATTGATTCATAATACTTTGGTGGAACTTTGAAACGCCCTGTGTGATATTATGCACATGTGTTTGAGATTATTCAGCAGTTAATCAGCAATGAAACATCTGGGGAAGATCATAAGTAGGAAGATCGTGTTTTTTAAAAAAGTATATTGGTATAGCAACTTAAATGCACTATGCCAAGATCAAAATTGTGCCTAATGGATCTCATTACTTTTTAATAGCTCATCAACGGAAACAAATCAATTTAAACATCAGACTTTGGAGCAGAGTGGAATCAGGCAAAAAGAAATAGCCAACCTTGTACTATGGTATCTTTGTTAATGAACAGTACTTCAAGTATTGCAATAAATGAATAGATCTAATCTACGGTCAGTCTCTTGGTATGTGAAAATGGAGCAATCGAGTTTCCAGCGAGTTCATGTGCACTCAAGGCCTGTGAAATATACGCGGAGTCAAGTGTGGATTTCATGCTCTTTTTTCAGCTCATAGTAGTGAGGAATGCCAGTTCCCCCAAAATGTCTGTTTTATATACATTATTTACACAATGGGCTGCACGTGATTGGCTAATTCCGGGATTCTCCTGTAGGCCAATCAGACTGCGGATTCACTTCCACCTGGAGCTGGATTGGGTGGCTCCTGTGGACCAATCAGACTGCTGCATTCTGAATCCTATTGTTCTAGGACCAATCAGACTGCTGCGTTTTGGATCCTATTCAACGCAGTACATAACAGCCTGTTATCTTAAAGTATAGTCAGAAAGCACATGAGCTAAGCAAGGTTTGCATCTGGCCAGTACCTGGCAGGACGACCACCTAAGAAGCACATGGACCCTGCTTTGGGTCCCATAGTGGGAAAAATATAATATAATATAAATGTAATAAATAAATAAGCATGGTTCAAATGTAAATAAGGACAGTAGCAAATGTTGAACGGGAATTTAAAATGTGCATGAATCCCTCCCCCACCCGAAAACATCCATAAGGGTGATACCCGATTCCTGCCAGAGTTTCAATTTGCATGCAATATTTACAATAGTGTAGTGGCAAAAATGTTGTTTAGTTTCACACACAAAACATTTCTCTTGCAAAGAATGCTTCCATACTAGTCTCTCATTCACAGGTCACTTTAGAATTATTATTTTTTTGAATTTTGATGAAAAAGAACTTGAGCTTACCTTATCGTTGCAAGCTGGCTGTTCTGCAGTCTCACCAGCTGCCCCTGCTTCCAGATCTGAAAAAGGCCCATGGAAAGAGTCACCTTGCGGTACCTTTCTCTGAGCTTTAATTGAAGCCTGGGAAGTCAAGGAGGCTGGCTAGCAAGTGCCTGAGTTCATTGTGTGCACTGATTTGTTTTTAAGGGAAGTTCTTTCTTTTACCCTTTAAAGGAAATATTCTGCCCTGATTTCGTTAAAAGAGGGAAAAATCACCTTAAAAATACATATGAACAGCTGTCAAATACTCAGTAAGTAGCTGTTCCCCCAATTTTCAGTGCTTCTGAGAAAGCCCAGCCAACGTTTTCAAGTGGTTTTTGAGAGCCCATCATCCCTGACCATTGGCCATGATGGCTGGTGCTAATAAGAGTTGGGATCCAACATCTGTGATAGGACTAAAGGTAAAGGTAAAAGGACCTCTGACCATTAGGTCCAGTCATGGCCGACTCTGGAGTTGCGGCGCTCATCTCACTTAATTGGCCTAGGGAGCCGGCGTACAGCTTCCGGGTCATGTGGCCAGCATGACTAAGCCGCTTCTGGCGAACCAGAGCAGCGCACAGAAACGCTGCTTACCTTCCTACTTGCACTTTGATGTGCTTGCACTTTCGAACTGCTAGGTGGGCAGGAGTTGGGACCGAGCAATGGGAGCTCACCCCATTGTGGGGATTCGAACCGCCAACCTTCTGATCGGCAAGTCCTAGGCTCTGGTTTAACCCACAGCGCCACCTGCATCCCATGATAGGACTGGAAGGCCTCAAGTTCCCCAACCATGGGATAGGAAATCTCTTTTTCTCCCCCTACCCCTAGCACAACTTAGCAAACTGATGAATAAAGGAGTAAACTGTCAATGATTTCTTCAGTTCCTTGCTTTGCCTTAGCCCTTCCCCAGCTGTGCCTCTCTCCCTCTCTCATTTCCACTGGGAAGCAATAAACACCAAACTTGACAAGTATACATGAGAAGAAATTCAACTTTAAAAAAAAATATACAGAAAGACATGGCAGCTCCCTGGATTCCCCCAGAATAGGCAGAGTGGGTAGAAGACCCCAAATATTAAGCCTTTGTTTCCCATCACAGGTCCTTTTATGCAATTTAATCAACCAAGTGCAGAATTAGGACTTTACTCAACTTGGTCAGCTTCTGTCGATATCTAATTTCAACGAGCTCCCAATATAGCAATTAGTCTCCTAATATTTGACGTGACATTTGCTCCTTGGTTCAATTCTGTTTTAACTTGGTTCAGTTGTGTGCTCTGTAGTCCTGAAAAACAGCAAAATGTTCCTGTGTCCCAGAGAAGAACACAAAACCACGAGAGTAGGGGGCATTTCAGATTTATGTATTTGGCTTATTTGTTCAGTTCTGGTTCTCTCTCTCTCTCTCTCTCTCTCTCTCTCTCTCTCTGCTTTTCCATGTATATAACTATTAGGGTTCTGTATACATCAGCCCTGTGTGTGGGCTGAAAAGCAAGATAATAATATAATATAATATAATATAATATAATATAATATAATATAATATAATATAATATAATATAATATTATTATTATTATTATTACCCTGCCCATATGGCTGGGTTTCCCCACCCACTCTGGGCGGCTTCCAGCAGAATATTAAAAACACAATAAAACATCAAGCATTAAAACCTTCCCTAAACAGGGCTGCCTTCAGATGTCTTCTAAACGCCAGATAGCTCTTTATTTCTTTGACATCTGATGGGAGGGCATTCCACAGGGTGGGCGCCACTACCGAGAAGGCCCTCTTGCTGGTGATGAATTGAGGTGATGTGGAAGATCATCCCCTCCCTCCAGAGTCAGAGCATGATGTCAGCAACAACAGCACCCTGAGTCAGGTGATGCGTCTACAGCACCTCCTGTGTCGTAGTCTCATTGCTGAGTGACAATATGCAGAGCTCAGTGGAGTGGGAGGTCAGCCAAACCAAAGAGTCTCTGAGGTATACTTGCCTGCAGTCAGCATCCAAAGTCCAGTCCAGTCCAGTCCAGTCCAGTCCTAGGGTCAGGGTTGGGCATGTATCATGCCTATGCTTTTCTCTAGTCCTCACATGGCTGCTGGGAAGACCTCATACAAGCAGCTCTCCCAGCCTCACATTGAGGTTTGTAACTCAGAGCTGCCAGGGCCCAGCTAAAGCACCTTGAGAGTTTTCTGTTCCTGAGTCCTGCTAGTTTCTGCAGGCTCTGAATCCTCCTCAACCAGATCCGCCTCAGAAGACCCCAAGGACAGATGGTCCAGGGGTCAGGCAATCCGATGAGCATGGGGTCAAGACAAGCACGAAGCAGCAAGGTGGGGCCAGAAACTACAAAGCGTTGTTACCAGCACCTGACTGCTGCTGGAAGAAGAAGAAGAGTTTGGATTTGATATCCCGCCTTTCACTCCCCTTCAGGAGTCTCAAAGCGGCTAACATTCTCCTTTCCCTTCCTCCCCCACAACAAACACTCTGTGAGGTGAGTGAGGCTGAGAGACTTCAGAGAAGTGTGACTGGCCCAAGGTCACCCAGCAGCTGCATGTGAAGGAGCGGAGACGCAAACCCGGTTCACCAGATTACGAGACTACCGCTCTTAACCACTACACCACACTGGCTCTGCTTAAGAAGGCTGAAGCCAGCTGGTTCTCATCAGTGCCTTCTCCTCTGTGTCCTTGAAGGCTGATCAGCTGCAGATGGAGTCACTACACCTTCTCCCCCTTCAGGCTGCTGTATGTAAGGCAGGCAAAGCTGACTCCTGGCCCACAACAGCACTCTGTCACTCTGCTATTTTGGTACAACAGAATCTCCCTTCATTGTCCCTTGGCAACAGCTGGTAGAGATGGCCTCCACCCTTCCCAGCCCTGGACTGCCCTGCTCAAGAGGTTAGCTCGAACCTCACCCAGAACCTGTTGTGTCCACAAAGTTCCATTATTCCCCCATTTTCCCCCTTAATAGTTAAAATTGCACTTGAACAGAAAAAGAAACTAAGATTTTAAGGGCACCATGTCCTCAGCCAGGTTCAAGATTTCATCTTCTGCAGAACAGTCTTGGAAAACTGGGGTAAATGTATAGTTCTGCTCATGATGACGGCAATGAAAAGGCCAAATTTCAATTTCCTTTGAAATTGCAGGGATAATATCTCAGGTGCAGAATCAAAGGCCAATGAGCACAGCCTTCCTTTTCCCCCCTCTTTTTTCTCTTTTGCATACAAAGCTGGAAACCACATTTGAGAAATGTTCCAAGCTAGCCCATTAAGTCTCTGCATTAAATCATTTTCAGAAATTCATGTCGGCATTCAGACACCATACAAAAGGAACCAACCACAAAAAAACTGAACTCTTTATTAATTCAAGCAAAGGTGGAAGCTAACTGATAACTATATTTGATGTAATACAAGAATAATTTATACTGATTGTTGTCTCGAGACAAAATAATGATGGTACGCTTTTCTCATTTGCTCCAGTTTATCAGTTACAGAGCAGATGTTTGTAGCTGTCACAAATCCATGAATGAACACTTAATGCCATCTTGCTAACCTGTGGTCCTGCCTACTGAAAGCAAGTAACACAATACAGCACAAAGATGTTACAGAATGCAACAGACAGGGGAGGAGAATCAGGGAGGTGACATTTTCAGGAGAAAGGCTTTGTACTGAGTGTAGGGAGGTTGAAAATAACACATTACATTAGTCAAAGCAGATTTGCAAAAATGTATGCAGTAGGCAAATTTGCATATAAATGTATATAAAGGGAGAAATTTGCACTAAAATGCTGGTGAATTTTCATGCAGAGCTCTCACTCTCTTTCTCTTTAACATTATGTCCATTAGTGGTGCAAAGATCAGACAATTTGCACAGGGGTTGCATTCTGGGTCATCACACATGTCAGCGGAGCACAAATAAGCCCACCCCGTTCTGCCCTGTTCTGTTCCCTCCCCTCCCCCATTCCACCTTTTTCCAGGTCCAGAAATGGCACACACGGGCATGGTCATGCATCCAATGAATGCATGCAAAATGGCTGTTCCCTGTATCATTGTACCCTATCCTAAAAAGGTAATGGCAAACGACCCCTGGACGGTTAGATCCAGTCAAAGGCGACTACGGGGTTGCGGCTCTCATCTCGCTTTTCAGGCCAAGGGAGCCGGCATTTGTCCACAGACAGCTTTCTGGGTCATGTGGCCAGCATGACTAAACTGCTTCTGGTGCAACGGGACACTGTGACAGAAACCAGAGTGCACGGAAACACCATTTACCTTCCCGTCGCAGTGGTACCTATTTATCTACTTGCGCTGGTATGCTTTGGATCTGCTAGTTTGGCAGGAACTGGGACAGAGCCATGGGAGCTCACCCCATCATGGGGATTCGAACCGCTGATCTTCTTATCGGCAAGCCCAAGAGGCTCAGTGGTTTAGATCACAGCACCACTCTCATCATTAGGGACCCTATACTACAAGCAGTGCTATATTTTTAAAACAAAACATTAAAATGGAGTCAATCTCTCAAATGGACCCCCTTGCTTGTTCTTAAAATAAAGAGCACTCGTCATCTGGGGGTCTACAGTGGTGCCTCGCAAGACGAAAAGAATCCATTCCGCAAGTCTCTTCGTCTTGCGGTTTTTTTGTCTTGCGAAGCAACCCTATTAGCGGCTTAGTGGCTATTAGTGGCAAAGCGGCAAAGCGGTAAGCGGCTATTAGCGGCTTAGAGGCTTAGAAAAAGGAGGGGGAAAGCGAAAAGACTTAGAAAAAGGAGGGGGAAAGCGAAAAGACGAAAACGTCTTGCGAAGCAAGCCCATAGGGAAATTCGTCTTGCAAAGCGCCTCGAAAAACGGAAAACCCTTTCGTCTAGTGGGTTTTTCGTCTTGCGAGGCATTCGTCTTGCGGGGCACCACTGTATTTGACCCCACTATGTTGTTTGTGATTTCTTACAAGTGTAGGAGGATAATGTTAGAAGAAGGAAATGCTCTCGCAGTGATAGTGAGATGCAAGCTATAAAACTCCCATGCTGGGAGACTGCATAAAAAAAATATCAACCTGTGAAAAACTAGCATTTCAGAGAGAAGGGTTTTATTATACCATCCTCCTTGATGTACTTAGTTTCTTAGACAGAACAATTGAATGTGGGGAAGGGGGTAGCAGCATTCTTCCCCATCAGTGATCCATATATAATATATTTGGATGTGAAGAAGGGCTCCTGCTCTCATCTAATTCTATTACAGTATGATTTCAAAAAACATAATAGAAGTATACGGAATGTAAATGTTCCTAAAACTGAGATTTAAATGCCAGGGAGATTTGCCTATAAACCACCTGCCGGAAATGAATTGTGATCCCACTTAGCTACAGTAACTCTAATGCAGTCCCATGCTACTCAAAAGTACTGTATTGTCCCTGGCTGGATAACTGATCCACTAATCAAGTTCTTTCATTAGTAGTTCAACCATGAAAAGGAACCACCAGTTATGCCTCCCACAGAGCTTTGCATTTTGACTTATCCACAGCATCGCATTGTCACGCCATCTCAGATTTACACAGTAAAAGAGAAGCGTGTCAAGATGATCAATTCCTCGCAGGTTTTTTAGTGCTGTGGAAAAATAGATGAGTAGCATTATAAAGTGTCACACATTCTCTAACTCATGATGGCAAGTCTCCAAGATGAAAAGTATCTTTTGGATTAGATACCTTGATAAAAATGTGTAGGCTGCAAAATCGAGGAAGCAAAAAAACTGGGTGTCTGCATTTATTGAGTGTTTCCCCTCTGCTGTATTCACTTAGCAACATTTGAACCTTCGTTTAGAACAGCTTTTCTCATCTTTGGGTCCCCTGATTTTGTTGGACTACAACTCCCATCATCCCTAGCTAGCAGGACCAGTGGTCAGGGATGGTGCAAATTGTGGTTCAGCAACAGCAGAGGACCAAAAATCAAGGTAGACTGATGCAGAATGGATACAATAAAATGACGTCTTCCAGATTTAAGTGCAATTGTGAGTAGCCATCACGGATGGTGACCTGTGGCCCCTCAGATGTTCCTGGACTCTTACTCTCATCAGCCCCAGCTAGCATGACCAATGGTCAGAGACAATACAAGCTGTAGTCCAGCAACAGCTTTTTTTCAGTCTGAACTTGCTGGAACTCAGTTTCGGGACCTCTCTGGTAAGCGCCTTTGCCATTCTAGAAGAACAAGGGAGGTGTTTATGGTGAGTTCTGGCACCTCTTTTTCTAGAAAAATAGCACTGTCTGGAGGGCTACAGGTTCCACACTCCTGCCCTAGAGGTTTTCTGAAGGACAGGAAACATGTGTTGGATCTGGGAGTGGATGAGGAACCACTGTAGATATTTGAGAAAGGACATCATGTAATAATAGTGACAAGAAAGGTGAATGGTTTTAACAAACTCATTACAAACTCATTTTCTACTTCCCTCTTGGCTGACCACTCTGGTGCAAAGACAAGACCAAAAAAACCAAGTTACTTGTAATGGGAAGATTGACTCTTTTCAACCCAGGGCTAGTCAGAGCAGTTGAACCCCGGAATGTATTTTCAGTGGTAGGATCTAGCCCAGAAACAAATGCTAAAGTATTATTAAAACGGTTCAGGTACATCATGATGAAGCTGAGTTTTCTGCCATAGTAAGGTCATCAAAGGTTTTATGCCTATTTGGTTTTAAATTCCATGGGTTCCACTCCTCCATAAATTATGCTAGTTAAGGGTGACACCAGACTAGCAAAATCAGAGGGCTACCGGTTCTTGAGAAGCACTGTTGGGACATATAGGGAGTGTTCAGCGGTAGGGTCAATAGCCAAAGGAGAGTGAGTTCGCTCCCTTTTCTCTCTCTTTCTCTTTGCCACCTCCTTTCTTTCTCTCTTTCTCCCCCCTTTCATGTGTATTCCAAAAAAAGTTATACAAGATTCAGCAAAATACAGTGTTATCGAACAGGGTCTGGTGACAATGTAGCCCATAAACAACTATAAAGGTAAAGGGACCCCTGACCATTAGGTCCAGCCGTGGCCGACTCTGCAGTTGCAGTGCTCATCTCACTTTATTGGTCGAGGGAGCCGGCATACAGCTTCCAGGTCATGTGGCCAGCATGACTAAGCCACTTCTGGCGAACCAGAGCAGCGCATGGAAATGCCGTTTACCTTCCCGCCGGAGTGGTACCTATTTATCTACTTGCACTTTGACATGCTTTCAAACTGCTAGGTTGGCAGGAGCAGGGACCGAGCAACGGGAGCTCACCCCGTCACGGGGATTTGAACCGCCGACCTTCTGATTGGCAAGTCCTAGGCTCTGTGGTTTAACCCACAGCACCACCCACATCCCTATAAACAACTATAGATCCCTGTTGAATAAATGTAGGCTTAGATGATTGGCAGCGTTCCATATGCACATGCACAAGCTCTCTGGTGTTGTTCCTCTAGCACTATCCACATACAATACACTTTACCATTAACAAGAGGGCAGGTCCCTGTCCTGAGAGCAAGAAACCCTAGATTATTTGTTTATTGACTCTGTTAGTCACTTTATCTTGCCCAAGGCAACTCAAAGCAACTTACAACAACAACGGTACCTTTTATCATATGTGGTGGTCATGTAAGGTAATAAAAGCTTTCTGGGAAATGATATATAATGAAATGAAAAAAAATGTTGAAAATAACTTTGGTTAAAAAAAAACCCAGAAGCTTTTCTATTGGGAATTATAGGTATCGACATTCCAAAGGAGCAGAAAAGACTTTTTATGTATGCAGCAACAGCCACACGGATGCTGCTAGCCCAGAGATGGAAAGAAGACAAAGTCCCTACCAGAGAGGAATGGCAAACTAAGCTGATGGACTACACCAAAATGGCAAAACTGACTAGAAAGCTCAGGAACCAAGAGGACAAAAACTTTTTAAAAGGATGGGGAAAATTTATAACTTATTTGGGAGACCACTGCAAGCAGATGAAAGCTTTAGCAGGATTTTAACCACACCTGTAATGTAACAAATACCATGGACTATATGGAGTGATACAAAATATAGACTATTAAATAATGTGCAGTTCTAAATGTTGACAATAGGACCCATGGATGGGTTGGGGGTGAGGAGTCTCGAGATTCAGAATAATCTCTATATATAGGGATATGCATTTGGGTTGTTATAATTTTACATTTGTAAAATCAAAGAAAAATGATTTCAACAACTGCAATGACACAAGGGCAAAAGTCTTGGACCAAAGAGCATGGGGAGAAAAACTGAAGCAGCAGTAAACGCAGGAGAACAACAGGACAGGACATTATTTCAGTTATACATACTTAGGCTTTGTTGCAAGAAATAGTGGCCCACGTAGTCGAGTGGAGCGAGAGAGTTGCCCTCCTACCACCAATGTCCTTGTAGCTTACCTGGATGGGGTTGTGGCCAGATGACAGCAAGGTTTGACTCCACTGGCATGCCTCCTTCTGCTTCAGTTTGGGTGAAATTGGAACTGTTACAAAGTGACAGGTAGTGGATTTAAAGCAAGTTTGACCTGACCAAAAACTGTATGTATGTGTGTGTGTGTTGTTGTTTACTCGTTTAGTTGTGTCTGACTCTTTGTGACCCCATGGACCAGCGCACGCCAGAAACTCCTGTCTTCCACTGCCTCCCACAGTTTGGTCAAACTCATGCTGGTAGCTTCGAGAACACTGTCCAACCATCTCGTCCTCTGTCGTCCCCTTCTCCTTCTGGCCTCCATCTTTCCCAACATCAGGGTCTTTTCCAGGGAGTCTTCTCTTCTCATGAGGTGGCCAAAGTATTGGAGTCTCAGCTTCACGATCTGTCCTTCCAGTGAGCACTCAGGGCTGATTTCCTTCAGAATGGATAGGTTTGATCTTCTTGCAGTCCATGGGACTCTCAAGAGTCTCCCCCAGCACCATAATTCAAAAGCATCAATTCTTCGGCAATCAGCCTTCTTTATGGTCCAGCTCTCACTTCCATACATCACTACTGGGAAAACCATAGCTTTAACTATACGGACCTTTGTTGGCAAGGTGATGTCTCTGCTTTG
Source organism: Podarcis cretensis (assembly GCF_951804945.1). Classification (NCBI taxonomy): domain Eukaryota; kingdom Metazoa; phylum Chordata; class Lepidosauria; order Squamata; family Lacertidae; genus Podarcis; species Podarcis cretensis. The sequence goes on from NC_137170.1 coordinate 122,270,621, forward strand.
TTGGCAAGGTAATGTGTGTATATATATATATATATATATATATATACACATACACACACACATATATATACATACACACACAGAGACAGACATGCCCCTTGAGCAAGTGCACTTGCCAATTACATTAAAATGGTAACGTGGGATAAAAAGTACAATATATTTCATCAGACTCTGTCTTTCGCTCTGCGTGAATAATATGCATGTCCTCGCAATGAAATGGCTCAAAGGCTATTGCCCATAACACTTTCCGTCTCATGTGCCTCCTATGCCTGATGCATTTGAAAATGCGCTAAGGAAGATGCCCCCACGCGACTTCTCCCTTGTTAAGCCAATTTCTGTTGGATCTACTACCGCAAGGCGATGACACTGGTTACAAATGCCCAGCTAATAATAAAAAAAAGGTACCAGATTGCACATTAGAAACAGGTAATTAAGTCAGTATCTAAATCACATAAAGCCGTAATGCTCATTTTGGTCTACTAATCAATCAGAGGCAGAGGAAGGAGAAAAACAAGGAAGCAAAAGGAGTTTATGGGTTCAAAAGCGAAATCTGCTAATCAATCAGAGGCAGAGGAAGGAGAAAACAAGGAAGCAAAAGGAGTTTATGGGTTCAAAAGCGAAATCAGGCTGTTTAATCGCAGGAAAAGAGGCCGGAGGGTGGTGGAAATCATCTGAGTTAGAACAGCTTTGCACAGGTGGTCGCTCAGGTTTAATAGGCTTAATATTTCCTGCAGCTGCTTTGCCACATCTATATGTAGTAATTTTGCAGGTAAGGTGTCCCCCATCACTATATTACTATCTTTCCCAATATACCTATAATGCCTTGATATATTAATTCACCAATAAAAGCACAGGGAGTCCTGCCCAATAAACAATCTTTACTACTGGTGGATGCTTTGGATGAGAAAGCTGGGCAACAAATGCTTCAAATAAGCTAATCGTGAGAATCCATGATTAGATTAGGTTGGATCAGACCCGAAGTCCCTCTAATCCAGAGCTTTCAAACCTTTTTGAGTCCATGGCTCCCCTGAACAACTCCATTCTTTCTGTGGCACCCCTGTGGGCCTCAGGAGCCCAGTTATGTCACCCCTTGCCTGCAGAGCTGCCAGCCCCTCACCCTTTTCCGAACACCCTCCCTTGTGAAGTGTTCCTTCAGCCTCCGCCCCAGTCTCTAAGCTCCCCACCCCACCCCAAAGAGAGGTGCCTCCTTACACTGCCCCACGAGGTCCTGGGACTTGTCTGTCCATTCCCAACAGCAAGGACCTGGCGGACTGGCTGGCTGGGCTCCCTCACCTGCTTGTTTACTTCCTCCAAGGCTGCCTCAGCTCCTGGCAACCAGCACCCCCTGGCCAGCCCCAGAGGCACCATTTGCCTGGGGAGCCTGTAGCCAGGGCTGCTGCTGCAACAAACAGCTGTGCAAGCCTTTGGGAGGCAGAGAGATATGGTGGCAACAGAGGAGAGGGGGAAAGAGGCCAATGTTACTCGCAGCATCCCTGGCCATCATTCAAGGCACCCCAGGGTGCCATGGCACACTGATTGAAAACCACTGCTCTAGTCCAATGGTCTCCTTCCCTGAGAGACCAGCCAGATACCTGTCTGCAAACAGGATGTGAATGCAACGGCCTATACCTGCTAGGTCTCCACTCCCCAGTAACTGGTATTCAGTGCCAAAGCATCTCGGAAATGGAACTTCCATCACTAATATCTATTGATAGACCTATTGCCTGTGAATGGCTATTAGTCACAGCCACATGGTTTTATAGTTAAGGATGTAGACCCGTGTTGGGGAGAAGACAAGGGTGGACTTGCTGTTGCTTGAAGCAGTAGCAAAAGTTTGGTTTGGGTTTCTTTTCTGGTAAAGATGAAGAACCTAAGGTAAGTGCACTTAAAAGTTATTTGAATTTGCCTCCCAAAGTCACCAATATCCCCCCACTTTCATGGGGGGAGGATAACCAAACCACATTTTTAAAGAAAGGAGAAGAATTTGCACCCAAATGTTCTCCCACTTTCTTTTTAATTCTTAATTCATATGAAAAGTATAAAAAGATTGAACACACGTCCAGATTAAAAAATAATGTGCAGTTCAATATACCTAGTGTAATAGGAAATGATCTAAAACATTATAATAAATAATATGTAAATATTTTAATAAGAAATTACATTGATCAAATATATGCTTTGCTGTTTATACTAAAGGAAAATACTGATAACATTTTCTCTATTTGCTATACACTTCTTACATGCATGCTTCCTGATACATATTCCCAAACCTCCTCTGATTATATAACATTAAACTTCCCCAAACAGAGAGAATTGGCTTGTCAGATTTTGTACTTTGTTATTCCAATAAGATATAAAGAGACTCAATTTCTCATCCTCCCCAATTCCACAATGAGGGCAAATGATCCCTCATTGTAAAGGTGATCCCCCCCAAAAGGTTATTTGAATTTGCCCACCAAAATCAGCAGTACCTGCCCCCAGCTTTCATGTAGGAATGAATGATCCCATGAAAGTGGTGGAAAGTATTCAAGCCTGGGCAAACTTCAATTTATGGGTTTAATTACATTGGAAAGCCTGTCTTAGCTTTCTGAAAACTTTCAGTTTCTTACAACATAATCAAAATGAATGGCATTTCCAGCACGATGATATTGTTATGAAACAACCTATTTTCAGTTGGCACTCCATGTAACACCATATTATCTATTTGACAGAACAGATTAAAAAATAAACTCCCATCCAAACAGATCATTATCCCCTTCCTTCTGTAGTTAAGGATGTAAGCACCCTGGGCAAACTTCAATTTATAAGTTTAAGCTGTGCTAATAAAGGACCATGTGAAAGAATACAGAGCTGTAACCGAGCTAATTGTGGTGTTTCAACAGCAGTAGCTCATTGTTTCCAGACACCAGTAACAGAAATCTATTTTTCTCCTACAGTTCAGAAATGCACATCCAACAGACTTGTTCAAAACAGCAATAAATCTTGAAAATTGCTATGCAGTGCCTTTTACCATGCCACACGCCTAATATGGAGGGTTTTAACTTGTTTAAATGCTAATGAGGGTGCTATTCAGCTGAGAATCACAATCTCTGTGAAAAGATCCTTTCCCCGAAGGCTGGGCAACTGCGAACTGATGCTCTGGTGGTGTAGAAGCAAAGGCTTAGCTTGCTACATTTGACATCAACTTTACAGTGAGTGGAACACAAAGAGGAGCTGAAGCCTACTTGATAGGAATCTTGAGCTCTTCTTGAGTACATAGTAGTAAACCTTTACCACAAAATAAAATAAAACACACCATTCCACAGCCATTCTATGCTGAACATATATTAAGCAGATTATTGACAGCTGTTATGGTTCCAAGGGGTTGCTCAAGAGCAAGCAGGCAAATGCCTCCCTGCTCGGCTGTGAAGTCTTGCTTTTGATGCCAAAATAAACCTTATCTGCCCAGAGCGCCATTCTCCCATGTGTTGCTCATTCACTGGCAGAATCTGAGAGTGGGCGGTCCTTAAACCTTCCCCAGCAGGGTAGTTTGACGCCCAGTCTGCGCCTCCCTTCTTGGCGTGTAAGCCTACTGCGCAAGGAGGGCGTGGGTAATGGAGGACCTCTCTCCTCCCCTTTTTGCTCAGGCAAGGTGCCCTGGCACCGCCTCATCTCCTCCAAGCCCTGAAGCTCCTCTCCACTGGAGGCATGGTTACTCTCCTCCACTGAGGAGGAGCTGCTTCCCACGATCTTTGGGGGCTCTCTGTAATCCATCCAGCTTTTCCCCTTTGCCCCCTGAGCCGATGGCAGTTCCCTGAGAACAACAATAAATCACACAGCATCAATGAAATTAACTCTTTAGTCAAGGAAACCATGTCAACTCAAGAGGCCAGGCCTAGTGAGTACAGTAGGGAGTGAAGTTCCCACAGCTGTCTAAGTCTCCTCCACCCCGGGTCCCAAGCAATCTGAGACTCTGTCTCTGTGTGCGTCTTCTCTCTCTTCATACCTCTTCTGGTTCTGGGAGACCAGGAGGGAGGGGAGCTTGCCGCAGCAGGAGAGGGAGACACCTGGGACTCTTCACCAGCCTGACTCATCTCTGCTTCTTTGACCTCCCTCCTCCCCTGCTTCAGCTTCTGCCTCTGATTTTGAACTGCTCTCTGCCACCACCTCTTCCTGCTCACTTAACCCTGTTCCTCTTCCACTTCCGATACCTCCTCCTCCCAGTCTGCTCCCTCTTCTCTCTCTGACCACTCATCGTCATCCCACCACCAGTTCCTTGGCTGTGAGCTTTCTTCCCTTTGGGCGTTTGCCCTCTTAGGTGTGTGACATCATACTGGGTTCATAAGGAAAGGGTAAACTAATTGTAAAATGGCTAACCAATAGGAACCCAGGGGGCAGAGTTAACTGTGTATAAGGTTGAAGCACAGAGGGTTGTTTTTTTGTGTGTTTTTTTTTTGAGGAGTTAGAGTTAGGGTGGTTGAGAAGACAGTCTGGAGTTAGAAGAGAGAGAGAAGATAAGTCTGTGGGTTGGGCTAGTCTGGTGGGAGAGAGTGAGAGAATTTGTTAAGAGGAGTCAGTCAAACAGTTGAGATAATCAGTCAGAAGGTATAGGCCAGTAACGAAACTAAAGCTAAGATACTGACAGGAATATTATCGGAGAAACCATAAACTTGTTAATGTTTGTAAAATAAACTTGGTTTTTTGGTTCACTTTTAACAACTGTCTGGACTCAGTGTTTCACCAGAGAGTAACTGTTTGGTGGCAGCAAGGAAGAGAGCACAGTAGTGGCACAGGGATCAATAGACCGTTAAATGTCTGGGGACCCTGTGTGATCACCACAGGGGTACCCTTGGAGCTTCTGCAGCTGGTGCCTTCCACTACTCCTCTGCTTCTAGCCAGTCCATGACAATTATTGGGGCCACCAACCTCTTAAAGCCTTGCATATGTTTGGATATTTGCGTGAGTGCTGTGGATGCTATTCCATCCAGTCACCTCTTTCCCATGGGCGTAGCCTGGATTTTTGTTAGGGGGAGACAGGACTTTGTTAAGTGGAGCAGAAACAACGTGATTGGTCAGTTAGTTAAGTATTTCTATTGTTTTACTTGGGGGACAGGGAGGGCAAGTAAGCAGCTGCCCCACCCTGGCTACGCCCATGCGCTTCACTTTCCCAAGAGATCTGGGTTAAAGTCAGATCCAGTAGAATTAATTTGAACCTTGAAAAGTACATAAAGCGAAAAGAAGTCGAAAGGAGTGTTGCTCTTCCAACTTCCTCCCTCAGATCTATGCACTTTTCCAGAGAGACAAAGGTAACCACCCTCACCAGCTCATGACCCAGAAGCACCTCAGGGTGCTACTGTGCCCATGGGCACCATGTTGGTGACTCTTGGGTTAACTAGTTCACCAGGCAGAAATGGAACATATTTTAGCTCAAGACCTTTCTTGATAGGCCATGTCATGTGTTTCTTGTTTCCTTTTCAAAAATTAATAAAAACCAGGTATGTCATGGCTCGTTGTGGTTTTCAGTGGTAATGAATAATAATAATAATAATAATAATAATAATAATAATAATAATAATAATTTATTTATTATTTATACCCCACCCATCTGGCTGGGCTTCCCCAGCCACTCTGGGCGGCTTCCAACAAAATATTAAAATACAGTAATGCATCAAACATTAAAAGCTTCCCTAAACAGGGCTGCCTTTAGATGTCTTCTAAAAGTCTGGTAGTTGTTGTTCTCTTTGACATGTGGTGGGAGGGTGTTCCACAAGGCGGGTGCCACTACCGAGAAGGCCCTCTGTCTGGTTCCCTGTAACAAAGTCACTTCTCTGTCTGTCCCACCACTTTGAGTCCCCTCAATGGCAGCAAAGCAGACAAACCAATCAGTTATTAACCATTTATAGGAAATAATTAGTTGTAAGTTACTCCCACTGTGTTCACCAGGGCTTTCTTCCTGGCACCTGTGCATAACAGCCTGTAAAGCTGTTCTGTTAAGCAACTGGTAGTTACTGGCAGGGAGGTACTGTATTTGAATCCAGAAAGTTGCCTGGGGAGAAAAACAACAACAACATGGAAAGTGCTGGAGGTGGGAATCCAAGGATTGGCAAATAGCAACAGATGTGGGTGATGAGGACATAAACCAACTCTACTCTAAAACAACTGAAAAGCTGTCATGGCACAAAGACGAGATATAAAAGCAAAAGAAGAAGACGACAAACTGTGTGTCCAGGGAAACCACTTTACATATGAAAAAAGACCACAAACCCAAGCAAAATTTCTTGAAAGAGATAGGAATGACTTCTAAAGTCACCTTACCTCCCTGTGCACATTCTGTGTATCTTCGCTGAAGAAGTGAAAGAAGATACAGATTATCAGGGCTGTGGTTTTTGTGACAGTCAACATTTAGCAACAGTTTATCTTATGAGATTTTTCATTGAAGTGAATCATTTACGGCGGGGTGGGGGGGATGTCTCAAAATATTTGTCCTTGGTTTACATTGTTGGTGATTTCTTTTTGGTGCTACAGTTGTCATATTCTATAAGTAAAACTGTATGAAATTGTGCAACTATTAATGTGCCACATTGACAGAAAAACACTGGGGAACTGGAGAAAGGAGGGGAAAGGGGGAGGTAATAACAGACAAGGGGAACCCTGTTGCCAAAGTCCCAGTCCCCCTACAACTGCTATTCACTTGATATTTACTGTATCTTTCACTCCATAGGGCGCACTGGACCATAGGCGCACCTAGTTTTTAGGGGAGGAAATAAAGGAAAAAAAATATTTCCCCCCCCCCGCCACGGGGCTGGGGAAGCCCGAGCTTCCCCCGACCCCAGCCCCCAGAACAGGGCTCCGAAGGCTTGCGGATAGCTGCCTGAAGCCCAGGGAGCACAGCAGGAGTTGGCACTGTGCTCCCCGGGCTTCAGGCTGCAAGCTGCTATCAGCAAGCCTTCGGAGCCTGGAGGGAACTCCTACCGTGCTCAGAAGGCTTGCGGATAGCTGCCTGAAGCCTGGAGAGCGAGAGGGGTTGGTGCACACCAACCCCTCTCGCTCTCCAGGCTTCAGCAAAAGCCTGCATTCGCTCCATAGGACGCACACACATTTCCCCTTCATTTTTGGAGGGGAAAAAGTGTGTCCTATAGAGCGAAAAATATGGTATATAAAATCACCCGCAGCATGGGCAATGTCATAAATGGTATCACATCAATTTTGGCACTGAGATGTAGAATGGGCAAAGAAACAAAAACTAGAAAATGGCGAGCATTCTTCTAAAACACACAGGAATGTTGGGTTCCTGGGAAGGTGTGTTATCACGAGCCAGACCATTGGCACATCTAGCTCTGTATTGCCAACACTGAATGGGAGTGAATTTCCATTGTTTTAGATAGAGGACATTATCTGCTCTTCTTGCAGATGCTGGGACCTGCTTGAAAAGCAGGTGCTCTACCCCAAAGCAATTACCTTTTCCTATAGATATACCGAGGGACGCGGGTGGCGCTGTGGGTTAAACCACAGAGCCTAGGACTTGCTGATCAGAAGGTCGTCAGTTCGAATCCCCATGACGGGGTGAGCTCCCTTTGCTCGGTCCCAGCTCCTGCCAACCTAGCAGTTTGAAAGCACGTCAAAGTGCAAGTAGATAAATAGGTACCGCTCCGGCGGGAAGTTAAACGGCGTTTCTGTGCGCTGCTCTGGTTCGCCAGAAGCGGCTTAGTCATGCTGGCCACATGACCCGGAAGCTGTACGCCGGCTCCCTCAGCCAGTAAAGCAAGATGAGCGCTGCAACCCCAGAGTCGGCCACAAATGGACCTAATGGTCAGGGGTCCCTTTACCATTACCAGGTAATGAATAGACTTTAAAACCGCTCTTGACTTTAGCAATATTACTATTTTTCCAAACCAGTTTGTTTGGAGACAGCCCATAGCTCAGTGGGAGATGGGCATAAAGTACAGATCCTGATCCAATTCTTGGCCTCTGAAGTTAAAAATATTGGGCATCTTGTGATGGGAATTATGCACACCTTGGAGAGCTCCAGCCTCCTCACTAGGCAGTATTAGACTAGCTGCAAATAGTCTGACTTGGTATGAGATGGTTCCCATGTGCTATGTTAGCAAAGTCACTTAAACAACGCAGGTGGGAGTCCAGAGAGAAAAAGAAATCCTGATAACATTTTACTGAGGGAACCGAACAAAACAGTGTACAGTGGTACCTTGGGTTACAGACACTTTAGGTTACAGATGCTTCAGGTTACAGACTCCGCTAACCCAGAAATAGTACCTTGGGTTAAGAGCTTTGCTTCAAGATGAAAACAGAAATCGTGCGGTGGCAGCACAGCACAGCGGGAGGCCCCATTGGCTAAAGTGGTACCTCAGGTTAAGAACAGTTTCAGGTTAAGAATGGACCTTCAGAACGAATTAAGTTCTTAACCTGAGGTACCACTGTATAAACAAAGAGGATTTCTCTTTCTTAGCTCAGGAATTGTTCATAGTAGGGAATGAGTTAACCAAACACACAAGGAAGAAACTCTCTCAGAACTGCACAGCCAATCAGAGCACATTACCTCAGTGAGGGTCATGCCACCCTGCCTGGTTGCTGAGCAACACCTCCACCATCAGCCTCCTCTGAAATTACAAACAGAAAGATCCCTTATGCTGCATTTCCAATGTGCTCTTCCCTTGGGGTTAAGGTCAAATTAGCAAAGGGGACTTGGCAATGCCAGGAGCGAGATAAACAGAATCTGTGCAGCAACATCCCTCTGGTGTTCTGTTCTGCCTGAATTGAAGACATGGTTCCCACGGTAGCAGGAATTATAGCTGCATCCTTTTTCTTCTTCACATTTTCTCCATGCCCAACCATCCCCCTTACATTCACCTTCAGCAATACAGATGGTAACTAAAAGGAGCATTAATTCACTGCATCAACTGCCACTTTGAAAATATTAAGGGAGGGAAGAAAAATGAGCAGTCATTATTCAGTTTATAAACGAAAGATCTATAGAGGCTACATTGTGTCTCTGCCTCTGCTTTCAACCCACCACTGCTTTTCCATATCACCCCTGACTAGGTGGCTCATCAGTTATATGCAAAGCTTTTGTGGCATCTTGCAATGTCTAAATCATAAAATAGACGCACAGCAATTACAAATAGCAGTGACTGGAACCGTGCCTTTTCATTTCTTAATTTCCCCTATTTCCACTTGCGTATTTTATTTTATTTTTATTTTTTTAAACCCCTCTCATTTTTTTTTCCTTCTCGCTACCAGGCAATGCCTTGTCACTAAATCTTTGTTTATGCTTTAGTTTATTGCATGCAATTCGTCATTTTGTGATCACTAGCGTAGCTGATTAATTAAAACTGGACTCATAAGGCTAAATCCTAATTGTATTTTGTGGGGAGAAGCCTCGTCGGAGACGTCCATTTTGGAACCTATTGATACAAGATGCAGATAGGAAGATATTATGAGGAGAGCAGCAATTACCAGCATGACAAAAAGTAATAATGCCTGTACCATATCTGGGTATTTGTAAAAAGCATCAGAAAGCTACAGAAAGAAAATCCTGCTTGGCCACATGTAAGTAAAACCCTCACCAAGGTTGCTCCATGTTCCAGCTTCAATCTCTGGCATCTCTAGGGAGAGGTGAGAGAGACCCCCATCTGAAACCCTCCCTTTCTGCGGTTCCTTAAATTTATTTTTAATATCTTCTACATATCCAGATTAACTTAACTTGGTCATTTATTCATCTTCTTTAAATATCTACGCCTATGGTTATTACAATAATCCTGCCAATGTTTTTCTCTGTTTATAATTTATCTGTAAATATTCAATAAACCATTTCCATTCTTTTATAAAAATATATATGTTACCTTGATTTCTTATTCTTCCGGTAAGTCTCGCCATTTCTGCGTAAGTTTTTGTATCCATTCTTCCTTTACTGGGACTTCCGCTTCTTTCCATTTTGGGGAATGTAACATTCTTGCTGCTGTAGTAGCATACATGAATAAGTTTCTATATATTTTAGGTAGTTCTGTCCCTATAATTCCCAAAAGAAAAGCTTCTGGTTCTTGTTTTTTTAAAAAAGTTATTTTAAACATGCTTTTCATTTCATTATATATCATTTCCCAGTAAGCTTTAACCTTACTACAAGACCACCACATATGATAAAAAGAACCTTCTTTCTCTTTACATCTCCAACACTTATTTGATTGAGATTTTTTGTCAATTTACTTGGTGTTAGATACCATCGATATATAATTTCCTCTTATACCATAACATGCTGTAATGCCCATAATGTCCATTGAAAAGCTCTTAAAGCAGTTCTCAGACCAGGATAAACAGCATTCTGTGAAATTATGTCCTGTTATCTAGCTTAAGTCAAGATTTTTTATATTATTGTTAATCTCTGGGGCTTATTTCCTTTCTCATTCAGGGCATATCACACAGTTAGTTTTCAGCTTGTATTCTTTTGGCTTTTCCTGAGGCATATTAGATACTCAAGGCATGTCCTATTTCCCACTAATAGAAGCATTTACACAGGGAAAGGAGCAAAACCAGCCGCCTCCTAGGCTAGAGACCAATAAATGCAGTTAACTTGAGAAAGAGAAACAAAGACTGCCTGCCAAAACTCCAATCGCTGGCATTTGCTTGCTTTTGTAATTGGAACCTGAATGATTTGATTATATTCCCCCATTTAATAATCATAGAGGGCCTTTAGGAACCAACTTTAATTATATTTCAGCCATTTGCTCTGCCATAGATTTTACCCGCTCCCTTGTCATGCAAACCCTGCCAAGAAGAGGTACAAAATTATACAAGTTATTGGAACATACTCTCATTAGAAATAGAAACGGGAAGATTTCTTTCAGGTTTGACCTTAACAATATTTATTGTACTCTGTCTGAATCCCACGCTTTCAACTGAATGTGTTTTGCTGGTTTTTATTGGACTGTGCATTGTTGACCACATATCATCTCTGACGACGGTTGAGATTGGAGAGCAGCAAATCTGTCCATTATGATTTCTCTGTTTCACATTTTTTTCAAATCTTAAGGTCAGTTCTCCACACTTTCACATCCTCATGAAACTTAATCAACTATCAGTGTGGTGTAGTGGTTAAGAGCGGTAGTCTCGTAATCTGGGGAACCGGGTTCGCGTCTCCGCTCCTCCACATGCAGCTGCTGGGTGACCTTGGGCCAGTCACACTTCTTTGAAGTCTCTCAGCCCCACTCACCTCACAGAGTATTTGTTGTGGGGGAGAATGTTAGCCGCTTTGAGACTCCTGAAGGGGAGTGAAAGGCGGGATATCAAATCCAAACTCTTCTTCTTCTACTGCAAATTTCTAAGAATATACATTTTTGTATTCACTTTTGCCTTCCATACAAATTTTGGCAAAGCAATTTCCAATTATATAATGCACTGTTATTTTCATCAATATTATGCACAATTTTAAAATTTCATGACTTGGAGAACAGAATGGCAAAATTTGGAGAAGTGCGAATTTTGTAAAAGGCAGCTATGGTTCAGTTCACACAGTGGCGGAGCTTCATACTCCGGCACCGGGGGGCAGAGAGCAGGTGGGGTTATGGCTGGCACACATCCCGGGGTCATGGCACGAATCCCGGGGGTGTGGCATGCGTCCTGGGGGCGTGACGCCCAGTGTGGATGGGGGAGGCACCCCACCAGGATCGCGCTGCCGAGGGGGGCCACCAGGTGGTGCATTGGAAGATGGCCGACAATAACATCTCTCCAACCCACACAAGGTAATTAAGAGGCTGCTATGGGAAGTATGCAGTCTTCCCGACCCCCCAAGGAGATGGGGGGGACAGTCTTGCCAGTGGTGGCCATAATGCACCCCCGGAATCGAGAGAAGGGGGTGCCGGTCACTTGGCACAGCCCTCGGTGAAGTCGGCTCTTCCCGGACGCCGTCTCCAATCTGCACGTGCTGGTTTGCTTTAGCTCGGAAATATAATTGGAAATGTAATTGGAAATATATAATTGGAAAGGAGCTGAAGCACATACATCGAGCAAAGTTCGAGAGATAAGGCTGCTGATTAATGGATCTCTGGGATCAGAGCGGCGGGAGAGGACAAATAAATCAAGCGATGAAGCACCATTAAGAGATTGGTATGTTTGGAGAGAAGAAGAGGGGTGGAGAAAAAACTTTTCTTTTCTTTGCCCTATGTGAGTATTAATAACCCTCCACCCCAAAGAAAGAAGAAAGAAGAAAGAAGAATCGCCATATTTTATTTATCATAAGCAGGAATTTAAAAACTGTGTGGGATGAATTAATGATGAATGAAGAGAGGATTGGTAAATATTGGAGAATGGAAAATTCTATCCCACACAGACGATGTTTGCTCTAACCTGCTTGTGAAGATTATCAGAGATCGCAAAGAAAGGAATATATGACAACAATAAGAAGATGAAGAAAGTAATAAAGAGACTATCTGGATAGAACTGTTTAATTAAAGCAGTAATAGAAGTGATGTTTGGATCCTTGTTCGGGGCTTGATGTATGGGTACCCCCAACAAAATTGAAAAATTTGGCTGTATAATTGGAACTAATGTGAATTGAAATAATGTGATTGGCCTCTTAATAAAAATTATGTTTTGTTTTTTTAAAAAAAGGATTGCGCTGCCAAGGGCAGTGCGCTCCCCCCACCCCCTTCTTCCTCCGCCAGTGAGTTCACATATTGTTTCAGGAATCTGAGGTAATTTTAAACTGTTTTAGCATTTTAACTTCTGTATGCTTTAAAATAGGGTTTCAATTTTTTCTCAATTTTACTGTTATCTTTTGCAAACCACTTTGAGGTGGGTTGTTGTTTTTTTACTATCAAGTGGTGTTTAAATTGTATTAAATAAATAAAACAATGCTTATATCTGAAAAGGATTGTGCAAAATACATTCAAGCCAATAATGACAGATAAGCCTCTGTTTTCTTTTTAGACAACAGTTACAGTAAGAATGGAAAAGTTAATATTTTCAAATGACTTATGCTTATACATCCATCATTTTTCATGCTCAGTTTAAGACACCAGTTGGAAATGGATGGTGCCTCAGAGCCTTTGAGACATCTCAAATACAGACTCTGAAAACCTGGAACTGCAAAACCCAAACAAAAACATTTAAAGTATCCGAATTCTTAGGACAAAAACTGTGACCAATTCTTATCCATCATGTCTATACATGTTTACTTAGATGTGAGTGCCACTGAATTAAATCGGGCTTATTTCGAGTTGAATCAGTACAGTGTTGCAGTCTAATACAAAAACCATAAGTATTCAAGGTAAGCCTTATTAAACACACTAGGATGTGCTTCTAAGGATGAGTGACTCTGTCAAGAGAATATAGTTACTGTTTTTAAAAAGCATTGTTTATTCTCAATGAAGCATGGATTGCTTCTATATATGTGCCCTGCTATCAGCCTTCCATCCTCCTATGATGTGACAAAAAACTGTATTACCTAACATATTTGTAAGAATCTGGAGGATGGATCATTCTGTCAATTTCAATTCCTCCTTGGCATTTTTCATTTTTCCTCAGTTCTCCACACTTCCACATCAGTTTGAAAAAAAATTTAGTCCTCAGAAAATTACATCGGCATTATGGTGCATTTTTTCCTGATATGTATATGTCTCTTTTCTCTAAAATGCACATTTTTTTGGCAAAGCAATTTCCCCTAATATACTGCATCTTTGTACGCTACTTTCACTAGCATATGCACTTTTATGCACACTTTGCCAGCCTCCACATCTGCCTTTGATTCTGGACTGCTCTCTGCCACAGCCTCTTCCTGCTCACTAAACCCTGTTGATCCTTCAGCTTCTGACTCTGCCAGTCAGCTCCCTTTTCTTGCTCTGACCACTCATCATTGTCCCACCACCAACTCCCTGGCTTTCAGCCTTCTTCCCTTAGGGATTTCCCAGCTCATGCCTCCCATTACTCCTCCCCATCCATCTGGTCCATGACAGGTGAAGTCCACTTGGGAAACTGACATATCTGAATGAATTACACCTTCTCCAGTGAAACTGCACAATCCCTTCATTCCTGCACATGACAAAAATCAGATGCAGGACTCATTGAGTCATCACCTGCTTATTTTTAAATCCTGCTTCTAAAGTGTAAAGTTACTTTTAGTCTACAATCCTATGCTCACCTCCATGGGAGTCAGTCCCGCTAAACAGAACTCAGCTTCAGTAAATATGCATAGCATTGCACTGCGATTTTTTTCTTATTCATTCACTATAACATTCCTTCCCTGGCAAGAGTTGTCTTAGTAACACGTTTGACACTCTCTCCAAAACTCATCTGCTACCTAAGAATTTGCATTTATTATTTGTCAATGACCCACTCAGCTCCCATTTCAAGGCTGATGAGATGCACTCTTTAAATTTCCTTCTTTCTTTACAAATGACCCCACCAATAATTTCCATTTTCTGGTTCCATTTTAGCTGTGGATTCTGTGGGCTAAGTATCCCATTAGATCCTTTTCATCAGTTTGCTGAAAATGGCTTAATTGTTCATAATGTTCAACTGTCTTTCACACAATCACAATTATCAGTGAATGAGGTAGCACATTATATTAGCTGTCACCTGATTATTTGAAGGTGGGAAACTGTGGCTGGCAATTAACTATTTGGGAGTTAATAAGCCTATCAGTAAGCCTAATATGACTTAAAGTCATCAGGAGAACTTTCTTTTGATATACATCAGCAAGCGTTAAAACACTGTTTGAATAAAACAATTGTTTCATGTGCCGAATCAGAATATATGGATTTTTGGTCAGCAAAGAACTATTTCTCATCCCTCTTGAGGTCCTCTCATCATAGGAGATAATTCGAGACACGCTGAAATACTTTGCTCCACAAAATGAACATGGAAAGCTATCATTGGTCCATCTAGCTCAGTATTGTTTTCACCGATTGGCAGCTGTTCTCTATGGTTTCAGGCAGGGAGGATTCCTAGCTGTACCTAGAGATACTAGAAGGATAAAGAGGTATGTTTGTGTGCAGAAATTACTAACTTTGCTACGGTGGGAATGTAATCATAGCAAGAGTCACACACCTATTGCTTCACCCCCTTTGCCTCTCCCCACTCCCACTGGCATGCATCCCCTGGGGCGTGGGTGGCGCTGTGGTCTAAACCACTGAGCCTCTTGGGCTTGCCGATCGGAAGGTCGGTGGTTCAAATCCCCATGATGGGTTGAGCTCCTGTTGCTTTGTCTCAGCTCCTGCCAACCTAGCAGTTTGAAAGCACACCAGTGCAAGTAGATAAATAGGTACCGCTGATGTAATTCACATGCCCGTCTGAGAAGAAGCGTGAGAATCGGATACAGTCCTATCTGTATGTACTATGTAATGTACTTTCACTTTTACTAGTTTCCTGCTTCTTCTCTCTTGGAGCTGCATGAGAGAGAGCGCCATGATTCTGTGTCTGTATATAGTGTAAATAAATATGTAGTTTATATCTACAGATGGTTCATTCGTCTTGTTGTGTTATGCCAGAAGATTAGTGCGCATCCTTCAACCAGGAGATGTCGCTGAAGGGCACACTGGAATGAAGGGACGTACCATTCCAGAGTTGTGCTTACTGGGAGGATGCTCGGAACGGTCAGTGGGACTGACCCCAGAGTGTCATAACTCCCAATAGCCACAGAAAGCTGTCTGTGGACAAACGCTGGCTCCCTTGGCCTGAAAGCGAGAGGAACGCCGCAACCCCATAGTCGCCTTTGACTGGACTTAACCGCCCAGAGGTCCTTTCCCTTTACCTGCATCCCCTTGCTTTAAACATTATGTCATATTCCCCTTGAAATGATCTCTGAATGGGAAGAGTTCATTGAGAAATAATGCATGCAAATTCTTAGGCAGCAGATTGGTTTCAGAGGAAGCGTTACTAAAGCACCATTTCTGGAGAAGAATTTACATAATTTTCTGTCGTATTACCTAAGAAATGGTAAGGGGGGAACTCACTGAAAGAAGTAGTAAGAAAAAACTCACTTGAAGACAACTTCTCGTTTTCTCTTCACATAGTGTGTGCGTGTATGCCAAATTGCTTTGCAATAACTAATACACTAGTACACAACAGCCACATGGTGCCAGTTATTTCATGACTGCTCTCTGTAATGAAATTATTTCATACATCTCAGGTGGCTTGAAAAACATCAGTCTTCAGCATTTGTGTACATTGATTATCTCCATTGTTTCTTTTGTTTTGCGACAAAATGGTAAAACTGTTAATCATCCAAACTATTTTTCAAGAGATGCTTTGGGCAATGTATCATATAGTGCTTTATTCTTCTATCTGGTTACAAAGGGAGAGGCTTGCACTAAGTGAAAAACGTTGGATTTGAAATAGGCAGTTCAAAAGAAATGGATCATTGAGGGAAAGAATAATCACCTGGAAATAACAATAATGAGAACCTAGAGTAGTAGGATTAAAAGATAGGAGCATCTCTTTAAATTCCTGGGAGTTTACCTTAGTGAGGACCTCACTTGGAAAATCAACGTAACTCAAGTGGTCAGAAAGGCTCAACAGAGACTCCATTTCCTCAAGGTCTTGCGAAAGAATAATGTTAAACAACAATTGATAAACTCCTTTAACCAGCCCACAATAGAAAGTGTCCTTTCATATTGTATCACAGTATGGTATGCTGGCTTGATAGCCACAGACAGAAAGTCTCTACAGAGGGTGGTGAATAAAGCACATGATATCATGGGCTGTCCCTTGAGTCTGCTAGATGATATTGCAAGGGATCATTGACTTATGAGAATGAGAAAAATTCTCAGGGATAACTCACACCCCTGACAGCACCTCTTTAATCTTCTACCCTCGAGCAGGAGATATAGAAGTATAATCAGCCGTACCAACAGGCTCAAAAATAGCTTCTATCCATGGGCTCTTAAGCTGTTGAACGGAAAATAACATAGCGCAAGTGACTTGCAAGGTGGTGTGTTGTGAAATAAGCACACAGAGTGCAATGAGATTGAGTGTTTGGGTGGGGGGGGGAGGCTTGTTTAATTTCATTGTACACAGGTTGTACATTGACAATAAAGGTATTATTATAGCATCCCAGGGGCAAATGCCGTGAACACTGACAGGGAAATTACAATGGCTGCAGGTATTCAAGCTGCTGGTGTTTGCGTGGACAGGCGGAGTCCCCAGATCCCGAGTGGTCCCCCCCCCGTCATGTGGAATAACGACTCTAGACAACATGCTATGGGATTAAATTGGCCACAACTTTATTAAATTTCAAATGTGGGTAGACCTTGGCTCAGGCATTGGGCGTTCTCCCTCCCTAGTCCCCAGCCGGGGACCTAGGGAGCATCAGGGTTATCCAGTGTGTGGGGGGGGATGGGCCGGCTCTGGAGAACATATGTTCAAGCAGAGATAGCCGCCCCCGTTACGCCGCCGCAGGGGAGAGCAATGACGACCTTTCGGCGTACGGCCAAAGCCTCCCTTCAAAAACCCCTTTAACGGGGAACCCTGGTATCGCCGCCGCAAAGAGGAAGATGGACTAAAGGATTCCGCCCAAGACCTGATACCGCCAAAGTTGTGACGTTTTGCTACGGGAAAGGCGAAACCTGCCAATGCAGGGAAATACCTTTCCGGCCCTTTAACAGCGACTTTATCGTAGCAGCGCCCGCATACCTGTGGAGACAGGTTAACCTGCAAAACCTATGAAGAAAAGTTAACCTGCAAAAGAAGACATTAACTGAGGGTGGGTAGGGTGGGAGAAGCTCTGGAGCCAAGTGAGGATTGCTAATTAAGATCCACCCTCTATTGTGTGGGCAGGTAATCCCTCCCCCTACCTGGCCTGGTTTCCCTGGCAACGCTTCCCCCAGGTGGGATTGGACAACTCACTGGGGTAGGTGGGGACCTCCAGGTATCCCACCTGAGGGAAGGCAGAGCCTATGCTGATGGGGCCACTCCAGATCCAGGGCTGCACGCGTCCACGCAAAGGGCGCCCCCCGTTTTAAGTGGGGAGTGGTCATTACAAGAGGGGGAAATGTTTGCTCGTCTAACTTATCAATCAAAGGCTGTATATAGGTGCTGTAACTTCCTGTCATGGACTGGTTGGATGCAGAAGGATGGTGGGAGGAACCAGCTGGGGAACCACCAAGAGAAGACGACCAAGGAGGTTGAGGAGTGGTGGTGGGACAATGATGAATGGGCATAGGTGGAAGGAGAAGACTGGGAGGAGGAGGTGCTGGAAGCAGAAGAGGTAACAGGGTTTAGTGAGCAGGGAGAGTCTGTGCTAGAGAGAAGTTTAGAATCAGAGGCAGATGCAGGAGAGTGGTAGGAGGGAAGCCAAGAGGCACAGATGAGTCAGGTGGGTGACGAGTCATAGGTCTCTCCCCCTCCCGTTGTGGCAAGCTTCCCCATCCCTTGTCCCCTAAAACCACAAGAGTCTTGAAGCCAGCAGAGGAGAGATTGGTGATGCATAGACACAGTCTCTGATTGCTTGCAAATAACCCTGGAGAGGCAGGGAATTTCAGTCTTGGCAACTGCTGCATGGGGGCAAGACCTAGCAGATGTGAGTTACTGTGCTCGTTAGGCCTGAAGCTTCTGTGTCAATCTTGTTTTTGCTGATACAGAGTAAACTACAGCTTGCTGCTGCTGCTTCTTTGGCAATCACTCGTAGCCTAGTAAGATTGCCTTCCATAAACACTGTCTTAAGGGAGTGTGTGACTGTGGAGGCCAATTCTGGATCCACACATCCTTCCACAGTGGGGACATAGGTTTCCAGGTGGGAGTTGATCATAGTGAGGGTTTGCCAAATGTGCCTTCCTCTTAGCACGTTTCTCCTTTTTGTCCTGAGTTCGAGCGTCTTCAAAGCCCACGACAGCTTTGGTAAAGACTGTTCTCCAACTGGAGCACTCACAGGCCAGTGTTTCCCAATTGTTGGTGTTTATACTACTTTTTTTTTTTTTTTTAGATTTGCCTTGAGAGAGTCTTTAAACCTCTTTTGTTGACCAGCAGCATTACGCTTTCCATTTTTAAGTTTGAAATAGAATAGTTGCTTTGGAAGACAATGCTGAGAGACCAGCACCATTAGCTCATTTGCTCCCCATGTAGTTTCCATTCATGCTGGTCATTATAACATACTGTGCTGGGCCTGGGGGTAACCTGAGTAATCCGGTCCAGGTTTGGTCCTGAATCCAAGGGAGGAGTCAGTCCAACAGGGCAAAAGTAGGACACAAGGCAGGACACCAAGCGAGGTCAGGCACAGGATCACAGGCAGGTTCTGGCAAACAGCAATGTTCCTCCCGCAACCTGGGGCAGAGTCCGACAGCCTTTTATCTCTGGTGGGGTAACGGCCAGTCCTGATCTCCCAGTGACTCACATCCCTGTCTCGCCCCAAGGCGAGCACTCCTCCTGCAAGTACTCAGCTCTCTCCTTCTCTCAGACCTCAGTCTCTGCAGCTCAGGAGATGTCGGTGGGTTACTAGACCCAGAGGCTGCCTCAGCCTCTCCTGACCCAACTGGTAGTGGAGCAGCTGTAAGTGATTGCCCAGCTGAAGGCAACGAGGTAATCCCAGCTTCTGGAGCCAGGGCAGGCTCAGGCCCCTGACTCGGCCCAGCTGGTGCTTGTTGCAGGCGAACCTGTGCAGACTGGGGCTCTTCAGAATCAGGCCTCAGACTATATTCAGATGCCGCCTGAGGCAAAGGAGCCAGTGTGGACTGAGACTCCTCTGGCTCCAAGTCCGAGCCCGAGTCCCAGACCATCACACATACCCTCCAACTTTTCTCCAATGAAAATAGGGATGTCCCACTCCATAATGATAATTTTACTATTTATACCCCACACATCTTACTGGGTTGCCCCCGCCACTCTGGGCAGCTTCCAACATATATAAAAACATACAGTAAACTTTTTTGGGGGGAAACAAAAAAAAACCCTTCCCTATATAGGATTGCCTTCAGACAGCTCGTGAGTCAAATAACTCCACACCCTCCAACATTTCTCCAATGAAAATAGGGATGACCCAAGAAAAAGTGGGACATTCCAGGATCAAATCAGAAACCAGGATGACTTCTCTAAATCCAGGGCGTCCCTGGAAAATTGGGACACTTGGGAGGTCTGTTATAAGAATTTGGAAATGGTAAAAACTTATCCTTCTCCTTTCTTCAAGTTACAAGCATGGTTACAAGCATAAGCCAGCCTGGGAGCCTTATCAGCTGAAGGATTGGGTTAAAATGCTTTAAAACAAATAACCTATGTCATGTATAGAGAACATAATCCAACTCTATTAAATTCTATGGAGTGTGACCACTGATTTCGGCAGGAGCTGAACTGTATCCTTTTATTGAGGTCTTTTTCCTGAATCTGTCTGTTTAGCCGTTCTGTTCAATGTTAGCATGAAAAGGCTGATGATATAAATTTGGCACGAAGTCTTGGATCAGACATGAACACTTCATCTAAGCTCTTCATATTATTAGGGGGCGAAGTCTAGTCTGTATGAATCCTTTCCATATGTTCATATGACTTAGCTGTAGAGTTGCCAGCTATTTTACTCTTGTAACTTAATAGCAAGCTGTCGTGCAGAAATTTAGCAGATTTCAGCTTCTCTTAATTTTGGCACACAGATAAAGGGATGGGGAGGAACCCTTCAAATGCTTATATTGTCTACTGGAATGTGGCAATTCAAAAACGGTGAGTTTATCTAGATTTCAAAACAAAAAAAATTCCTTCCAGTAGCACCTTAAAGACCAACTAAGTTAGTTCTTGGTATGAGCTTACGTGTGCATGCACACTTCTTCAGATACACAGTGTGCATGCACACGAAGAAGTGTGCATGCACACGAAAGCTCATACCAAGAACTAACTTAGTTGGTCTTTAAGGTGCTACTGGAAGGAATTTTTTTTGTTTTGACTATGGCAGACCAACACGGCTACCTATCTGTAACTTATCTAGATTTGTTATGGAATGATCGAAGACAATCAGACGCCACTCTCCCCCCATAAACTCTGTAGCAGATGGGACTTAACAATGTCACCCATAGCATCAAGGGCTCATTCACCTGTTCATATTTCAGTGCAATATGTGCTATCATCTGCTAACAATGCTCTCCTGTATTTGACAAAGGGCAAGCTGGCCAGTCCCTAGACAAAAGAATTAAAGCACACAAATGCGACATCAGGAATAGCAATATTCTGAAACCAATGGGATAGCATTTCAATCTACCAGGTAAGACTGCTACCAAGATTAAGGTGGCCCTTTAGCTTTACCTTTACTGGAACAAAGGAATTTCAAAGAGAAACGAAGCTGCTAATTGCAACTTACCTAAAGTTCAGTTCTGTCCATTTGGGTCTGAATAGAGCAATAATTTCCTGTGCCATTGTAAATGTTACTTTACTCAGCATTGCTGACTGTATTATTAGTAATTACTGCTATTTTGAAGAAACATACATTTTCACTTACAGTGGTACCTCAGGTTACATACACTTCAGGTTACATACACTTCAGGTTACAGACTCCGCTAACCCAGAAATAGTACTTTGGGTTAAGAACTTTGCTTCAGGATGACAACAGAAATTTTGCTCTGGCGGCGTGGCAGCAGCGGGAGGCCCCATTAGCTAAAGTGGTGCTTCAGGTTAAGAACAGTTTCAGGTTAAGTATGGACCTCTGGAATGAATTAAGTACTTAACCCAAGGTACCACTGTATTTTGAATGGTCACAGATTGTACTTTTTGCATTCCATTGCCGTTTAACTGCAACATTTGCCATTTTCTTTCCTTTACACAGGTGTGCATGTCAGTTTGCATTTCTTAGTGCAGAAAAGTATTTATCTGATGTGTAGAGATCTTTCCTATTCTAATTAATTCAAGAGGGTTCTGGAAACTTCTCTGTGTGAAAGAAACAAGGCCAGGGGTCAGCAAACTTTTTCAGCAGGGGGCCGGTCCACTGTCCCTCAGACCTTGTGGGGACAGGACTATATTTTGGGGGAAAAATAAAAATGAATGAATTCCTATGACCGACAAATAACCCAGAGATGCATTTTAAATAAAAGGACACATTCTACTTATGTAAAAACACCAGGCAGGCCCCACAAATAACCCAGAGATGCATTTTAAATAAAAGGACACATTCTACTCATGTAAAAACACGCTGATTCCTGGACCGTCTGTGGGCCATAAAACAAGCAGAAGGTTCATGATGTTTGGGTTATTCCTTCAGAGAAGCTGAGTACAGCTGGCTTAAACTGGTTCTTTTATCTCTTTCTGACTGTATAGTCATGCTGACTATACAGTGGTACCTCGGGTTAAGTACTTAATTCATTCCAGAGGTCCGTGCTTACCTGAAACTGTTCTTAACCTGAAGCACCACTTTAGCTAATGGGGCCTGCTGCTGCCGCCGCGCCGCCAGAGCCCGATTTCTGTTCTTATCCTGAAGCAAAGTTCTTAACCTGAAGCACTATTTCTGGGTTAGCAGAGTCTGTAACCTGAAGTGTATGTAACCCAAGGTACCACTGTAAAAGTAAGGCCAGAAGCAGCCTGGGTTTCACTTTCTATCTCTCTTCCTTCTGGTGTGGTGTTCTGTACATAGTATCCTTAGCGTTAACGTTTAGTCTAATTATAAGTTATTATAAATTTAAGTCTGCTGCAACTGGATTTCTTATGGACTGTGTCAATCCTTAGGCTCATTTGCCTTCAGTAGCAGTAAAGCTCTGTTGGATGAAATACAATTGCCGCCGGTCTATTTTGGGGGGAATACCGCAACACGTTTAAGTTTTTACTCTACTAACTATATGCTGAAATCTGCTCTGGATCAATACTGAGTAGAATTTCATGACACTGCATATAGACATGACAGTGCATCTGATGAAGTACTCTAGTCTACAAAACCTTATCTTAGTGTATGCTATTTTCCTAAGATGCTATTGCACTGCAGTTTGCATGACCGCAGTTTATGTGGCTACTGATAGAGGATGCTGAAAACTATAGTGTAGTAACAGATCACCAGTATACCCACCCAATGTCTGAGGGGGGAAAGGAGCAAAGGAGTAGGCTCATTGCTGAGGGATTTTTCATCTGGTGTAAAGACAGAGGTTGAGGTGAGTTGTAAGGGGAAGAAAATGGGTCATGTGGCATAAATGTGGTTGGTCAGTAACATGTTCAGCCCCTAGTGGTGGTGGTGGTGTTGTTTAGTCGTTCAGTCGTGTCCGACTCTTCGTGACCCCAACGACCAGAGAACGCCAGGCCCTCCTGTTTTCCGCTGCCTCCCGCAGTTTGGTCAAACTCATGCTGGTAGCTTTGAGAACACTATCCAACCATCTTGTCCTCTGTTGTCCCCTTCTCCTTGTGCCCTCCATCTTTCCCAACATCAGGGTCTTTTCCAGGGAGTCTTCTCTTCTCATGAGGTGGCCAAGGTATTGGAGCCTCAGCTTCACGATCTGTCCTTCCAGTGAGCACTCAGGGCTGATTTCCTTCAGAATGGATAGGTTTGATCTTCTTGCAGTCCATGGGACTCTCAAGAGTCTCCTCCAGCACCATAATTCAAAAGCATCAATTCTTCGGCGATCAGCCTTCTTTATGGTCCAGCTCTCACTTCCATACATCACTACTGGGAAAACCATAGCTTTAACTATACAGACCTTTGTTGGCAAGGTGATGTCTCTGCTTTTTAAGATGCTGTCTGGGTTTGTTATTGCTTTTCTCCCAAGAAGCAGGCATCTTTTAATTTCGTGGCTGCTAGTACTATAATATAATTTGGTCATCTTAAGGAGACTGTTGTTTATCCATAAATATTTGCATTTAAAAAGAAAAGCCCAAGGGAAACATGGGAAATATATAGTAGCTCATCCAAAAACCATCTATCTGATCACATGGCAAACAGTTTTAAAATAGCTGCTTCTAAAATATACCCAACTGCTGGTGTCCTAAAAATTAATAACTCAAATTTAAAATAGTTTTCTCTGAAACGAATGTAATGCTTAATTGAATATTAAGACCTGAATTATTACTAATTAACTTTTTAACTCTATTAGCATACCCACACTAGCATGTTAATGACAAGCAAAGGACTCCGAGTAAATAAACCAAGCACGCCTGAGATAAGAGGTTAGGTCTTCTTACAGCTCAGTAATTGGCTAAAGCATAGAACGCAGAAAATAAAAACAACTGAGCATTTGAATCAAAACTTGGTCTGCTTGGCAAACTGTGGTCAGGAACAGGTTTGGAATTTTGAAGGATGCTAAAATAATGTTGATAATGTTAATAAAAGTTAGAGAGGTGGTGTCGTGCAGATCTCCAAATGTAGTGGCGTTTCAGATCCCTGTAGGAGCGATTGGTTTAACTATCACAGAGTCTTATCATGTCCAATTTCTTTCTGTCAGCACAGATCACTCGACTCAAGTAGCGCCACCAGATGAGTGGCTTCAGAGCTAAGCCTGTGACATGAAAAGCTCTCAGATGTCTCTTGAATGTCTAATGGCAGACAGATCAACATTTCCACTGCTTAGTAACAAATCTCTTTTCTGCATGCTGCAATATATTTTTGATCTCTGGAAGTAAGGGTTTCAAAGCTTCTTCAAATGGGCCTTTTCTTGCTAAATCAACATGCATCCCCACCTCAAAAAAAAAGTCCGAGAAAAGGTTTTGTTTGCAGACTAAAGGTAAAGGTAAAGGTACCCCTGCCCGTATGGGCCAGTCGTGTCCGACTCTAGGGTTGTGTGCTCATCTCGCTCTAGAGGCCGTGAGCCGGCGCCGTCCGAAGACACTTCCGGGTCACGTGGCCAGCGTGACGAAGCTGCTCTGGCGAGCCAGCACCAGCGCAGCACACGGAAACGCCGTTTACCTTCCCACTATAAAGCGGTACCTATTTATCTACTTGCACTTAAGAGTGCTTTCGACTGCAAAACACAGGAAGTGAGAGTACTGATTTGTTCTCAGACAATGCTTGGTCTTCTGGCTTTTCATAAATTTTGTGGGAATTTACACTACAGTGGTATCTCAGGTTAAGAACTTAATTCGTTCCCGAGGTTCGTTCTTAACCTGAAACTGTTCTTAACCTGAGGTACGACTTTAGCTAATGGGGCCTCCTGCTGCCGCTGCACCGCCGCCGCACGATTTCTGTTCTCATCCTGAAGCAAAGTTCTTAACCTGAGGAAATATTTCTGAGTTAGCGGAGTCTGTAACCTGAAGCATCTGTAACCCGAGGTACCACTGTAATGGTAATTCACTAGCTCCCAATGAACACCATGAATGTCTTTATTACTCTCTCACATCTTCAGCATATAAGCACTCCCAGGGAGAAATGCATCACAATCAAACATGCAAAATAATTTTAAAAAATAGGAGCAGCCAGTGCTTTATTTTCTGGGGGGGTGCAGGGGGACGCATACCCCTAAACATTTTGTGAATCTTTGTACTTTTGTCCACATACTGCATTTATTTTCCCCGATTTGAACTGTAAAATGGTGGTTTTCTTGAGTCAAAAGGAGAGTACCCCTAAGCATTTTTAAAGAAAAAAAGCTACTTCACAAAACAGTGCCCTAAAATACATACCTGGACTTGTTTTGATTAATGTCTGCAGGAGACTTGGTGGATATTTAAACTATAATTAGAAAAATCTTAATAATTATTCATAAAGGAAACAGTTTATAAGAAGTAAATAAGGAGGCCAGATACAGGATAAAGGAAGTCTTTTATTTGGTTGTTTGTATTGTTGTTTGTCATGTTCACTGTATGTTATATAAAATTTTTAAAAAAGAAAAAAAGCATTGGGCGCAACAAATGAGACTCAACCTTTTATTGCCTCTTTGCATTTTAGCCACCTCTGCTACTCTTGAAGCCTGTTGCCCTCCTGGATTCTTCAGCAGCTTGAATTTCAATCTGAGATGGTCTCTCTGCTGCGTTCACACAACAGCAGCTAAAATGCTGCCACAGCATTGTCCCAAGTGGGAAGCCTGGAAATGTAAAAAGGTAAAGGGTAAAGAGTAAAGGGACCCCTGACCATTAGGTCCAGTTGTGACCGACTCTGGGGTTGCGACGTTCATCTCGCTTTATTGGCCGAGGGAGCCGGCGTACAGCTTCCGGGTCATGTGGCCAGCATGACTAAGCTGCTTCTGGAGAACCAAAGCAGTGTATGGAAACCCCGTTTACCTTCCCACCGGAGTGGTACCTATTTATCTACTTGCACTTTGACGTGCTTTCGAACTGCTAGGTTGGAAGGAGCAGGGGCCGAGCAACAGGAGCTCACCCCGTCTCAGGGATTTGAACCGCCAACCTTCTGATCGGCAAGTCCTAGGCTCTGTGGTTTAACCCACAGCACCACCCACGGAAATTTAGGAACCCTAAAAAACTGATTCTGTAAAAGAGAAATGTAAGACACCAGAGGCTCCGACCACCGCCCAAATGCTGGGACTTTCATGAAAACCCTCAAGGCTTCACAGCTTCTCACTAAGTCATGCAAGAAAGAGGGAAAAGGCAGGGAAGGCAAGGGGGGAAGAGGAGGAGAAAGCTGGCAGGGAGTTGTGCAAGAGGTGGTTAAAACTTGTTATTCTCTCAATTATATTACAGTGGTACCTCGGGTTAAGTACTTAATTCGTTCCGGAGGTCCGCACTTAACCTGAAACTGTTCTTAACCTGAAGCACCACTTTAGCTAATGGGGCCTCCCGCTGCTGCCGCGCCACCGGAGCACGATTTCTGTTCTCATCCTGAAGCAAAGTTCTTAACCTGAAGCACTATTTCTGGGTTAGTGGAGTCTGTAACCTGAAGCGTATGTAACCCAAGATACCACTGTATCTGCACTTAGAATCGGGTCTGTGGCAGGTGAAACAAGCCATTTTCTAATTCACCCCTCCTGAATAATAATTTTGCTTTGCTAATAATAATAATAATAATTTATTATTTATACCCCACCCATCTGGCTGGGCTTCCCCAGCCACTCTGGGCGGCTTCCAACAAAATATTAAAATACAGTAATGTATCAAACATTAAAAGCTTCCCTAAACAGGGCTGCCTTCAGATGTCTTCTAAAAGTCTGGTAGTTGTTCTCTTTGACATCTGGTGGGAGGGCGTTCCACAGGGCGGGCGCCACTACCGAGAAGGCCCTCTGGCTGGTTCCCTGTAGCTTTGCTTCTCGCAGTGAGGGAACCGCCAGAAGGCCCTCGGCACTGGACCTCAATGTCCAGGTAGAACGATGGGGGTGGAGACGCTCCTTCAGGCATACTGGGCCGAGGCCGTTTAGGGCTTTAAAGGTCAGCACCAACACTTTAAATTGTGCTCGGAAATGTACAGTTTGCTAAGTTTAAATTGCACCAAGATTGGGAACTTCAGGATGAAGTGAAAGAGGTCATGGTCAAATGGGCGCAAGATTTTGGATATCCTATCTTAAAGAAAGATTGGGGGAAATTATGGAAAACAGACCTAAAATTCACGGCATGTTATCTGATAAAGGAAAGTTTTATGAAAATAATTTACAGGTGGTACCTGAACCCAATCAAATTGGCTAAAATATATAAAAAGAATAAGAATACATGTTGCAGGTGTAATCAGGGGGTAGGAACCCTATTACATGTGTGGTGGACATGTCCCAAAATTAAACAATTCTGAGACATGATCTATGAAGAATTAAAGAAAATCCTCAGAGAAGCATTCAGTAAAAGATCAGAGGCATTCTTACTAGGCCTTTTAACAATAAACATCCCCAGAACAAAAAAAAAAAGGTGTATTCCTTTTTTGCAATAAGTGCGGCTAGAGTATTAATTGCCAAGTACTGGAAAGGAAAGCAGATTCCAACTAAAATAGAGTGGCAAAAGAAACTATGTGAATATGCTGAATTAGCCAAAATGACTGATGCAGTAAGAAATCACTCAAGTTCAAGAGTGAAAAATGAATGGGATTGTTTTAAAAATGGTATGTTTAAACATGGTTCCCAAATCCAAACTTGGATGTGCTTGGAGTAAATATCACAGAATGGAAATTAATTGGAGGAGTTATTCTAGATAAAGATGGGTGCATATTGGAACACAGTACTAAGAAAAGGAAATAAAGAGAGAAGAAAAAGCTTTCATGAGGCAGAGGGAAGTTAAGCATTATAGAGAAATAGATGAATATGAACATGTAAGCAAAGGAAAAGAGATTATGAATGTAATTGTAATGAGAAAAGATGTTGTAAGATCTGTAAAGTTTTTAAATTGCAATAAAAACAAAAAACAAATTGCACCAAGGGGACTTTTCGCATCACTAATTGTCCTATATTTTCTTTACCCACTAAAGCCTTCAAATAGCAGATTCTGAATTCCTTTAGAGGCAATCCGCTTTGTTGGAAGTGATTCTCATTTAAGTACCACCACAAGTTACACTTCTCTGTAGTAATGTTTTGCTTCTTCCCTGTGTTTGTGAGGGGGGTTTTCCCCCCTAAGCAAATTACTAAACCCACAATCTGTTGTTTGCACAGTGACAATTGCTTTCCAGGACATACTCTTAATGAAAATCAAAAGTAAAATAAATTAAACCCTCGTATGTTGACAAGAGCTTGCATAGCTTTGAGTACGGCCATTTTAAAATTTAATAAAGAAACTTTACACTTTGGTCTGCGACTTGCTGTGAATAATTGCCTGTGCAATTTCTTATGCTCCCCGTTCTTTAGAATTTTTTCTACAGTCAACTCAAATGCCTTAAACAGTTTAAGGCAACTTCTCTGACACATTTGATGCTGCACCACACAGAGAGAAAGACATTAATAGACATTTGAATAGGCTGATACCATTGACTTCAATTTCTCTCTCTTTTTATCTTACGGTTTTTCCTTTGACAAGTCATAGCAATGGAAGATTTCGCAAATGAGAAAGTGCCAAGCTCACGCAACACATCAGGGCACACAAGAGTAAAAGCCACATAGTTTTCAGCCCCGCATCAGCCGACAGGCTTAAAAGAGGCAGCATAAGTACAAATGGATTTATTTCTGTATTTTGCTACAGGGTGGTAGTCAGGGACAAGTTACATCATTTCATTCCTATGGTAGTAGATACTACACAGGTAGTAGATATGGTAGCAAAGGTAAAAGGTAAAGGACCCCTGGATGGTTAAATCCAGTCAAAGGTGACTATGGGATGTGGCGCTCATCTTACTTTCAGGCTGAGGAAGCCAGCGTTTGTCCACAGACAGCTTTCCGGGTCATGTGGCCAGCAGGACTAAACCGCTTTTGGTGCAACAGAACACCATGACAGAAACCAGAATGCACGGAAACGCCATTTACCTTCCCGCCGCAGCAGTACCTATTTATCTACTTGCACTGGTGTGCTTTTGAACTGCTAGGTTGGCAGGAGCTGGGACAGAGCAACGGGAGCTCACCCCGTCGCACAGATTCGAACCGTCAACCTTCTGATCAGCAAGCCCAAGAGGTTCAGTGGTTTGGACCACAGCACCACCCACGTCCCGTTGATAGCTTATCCTCCACTAATTTTTCTCATATTTTGAAACCATCCAAGTTGGTTGCCACTGCTACTTCATGAGGAAATGAATCCCATATTATACCTATACATTGTCTGTAGAAGTACTGTATTTTTTGCTCTATAAGACGCACCTTTTCCCTCCTAAAAAGTAAGGGGAAATGTGTGTGTATCTTATGGAGTGAATGCAGGCTGCACAGCTATCCCAGAAGCCAGAACAGCAAGAGGGATCACTGTGCAGTGCTCCCTCTTGCTGTTCTAGCTTCTGGCTTAGCCCCTCAGTTCCTTCCCCCACCTCCTGGAAAAGCCCCCAAGAGCCACGCTCCCTTTAAAGAGCCGCGCAGAGCGTGTGTGTGGCTCTTAGGGGCTTTTCCCCAAGGAGGGAAAAGGGCAGTCCTTCAGTGACGGGCTGCCCTTCTCCCTCTTCGGGGAAAAGCCTGCAAACGCCACAGACACACTCCACACGGCTTGTGAAAGGGAGTGCTGAGCAGAGCCTGTATGCATCCCAGGATCTGCTCAGCACTCCCTTTAAAGAATAATTTTTTTCTTGCATTCCCCCTCTAAAAACTAGGTGTGTCTTATGGTTACGTAAGTCTTATGGAGCAAAAAATACAGTATTTTATTTTGCCCGCCCTTATTCTTACTTCATTCAGCTTCATCAGATGTTCCTGAGTTCTGGTTTGATGAGAGGGAGCTGAGATTTTCTTTCCCCACACCGTGCACAATCTGAAGACGCTCAAATGCCACAACCTTTCCTCCTAAGGGAATTTTCCATCTCCTTAATCATTTTGGTTGCCATTTTCTGAACCTTTCCCAGCTTTGCAATATCTTTTGTTTATGTGAGACGATGTTATTTTAGATAATTTTTTTTTAAAAAAAAAGCTCACGAATTTATATTGACCACAGTGTATAAGTAAAATAAAACCGCCAGCACATTTATAAAGCTAAGCAGGGTCCAGTATGGTTTCAAATTGGTTCCTGCATTGAAGGGGATGGACTAGATGACTCTCTGGGTCCCATCCCTATGATAAAAATTAAATTGGCTGCCTCCTAATTTTAGTGAGGTTTACCATTCCTCCTTTCTTCTAGTCCTTTGTATAAAAGCTTTTTTGAAATTACTTGTGGAATAATACATGACCGCAAGTGTGAGCACACTCATCTCCAGCTCTTTGGATAAAGGGACTGCCTCCTGGAGGCCCTGCATGTCTGGATTGACGCACATTGATGTAATCTCCCTGTCCAATGTTGACATTGAGATAAATACTCTTGCACAGCATTCCAGCTGTGCTGCTTTGCCATGTCAAGCTTCATTGGGATGATGGCATCTAGCAGCTGAGCAGTTACAATTCCATCTACTGCAGCGAGCAGAAGACGTTGAATCTTGCTACAAATATTCTGAAACGGCTACTTGTTTATAACTCGTTCTTATATGTGGTCAAGACAAGATCGAGTGTGTGTGTGTGCGTGTGTGTGTGTGTGTGTGTTGTATTTGCCCAGTGATGATCCTTGAATGCCCAGTTGGCTTCAATAGGCATGTAAACATACATCTTTTCCT
Organism: Podarcis cretensis; assembly: GCF_951804945.1. Classification (NCBI taxonomy): domain Eukaryota; kingdom Metazoa; phylum Chordata; class Lepidosauria; order Squamata; family Lacertidae; genus Podarcis; species Podarcis cretensis. The sequence goes on from NC_137170.1 coordinate 122,301,543, forward strand.
GAGTGTCAGGTGTGCGTGCAGGAGCCAGGCCCTGGGACCAGTAGGGCTTCGCAGGACTGGGGCCTTCCTAAGTTTGTTCTGGAGAGGCAAGGCATGGCCACACAGGTGAGGCCACTTGGTAACTCACTGCACCTGGTGGCAAGAGCCAGAAAGGGATATAAGGTCAGCATTTCCCTTCAGCTCTTTGCCACAGCAACACGCTTCCTGCCTTGCTGCGTTTGGATTCTTGCTTCCTGATCCTCAGATCTCGGCTTCTTGACTCCTTGCTTCTCGACCCTCGGACCCTTGACTTCATGACTCCCTGCTTCCTGACCCTCGGACCCCTGGCTTCTGGACTCTCGTTCCTGCTCCCACCCTGCCATCTTGCCCCCAGTCCCAACGTCCTCAGCCGGGACTTTGATCGCCTGTAGACTGGACCGCGACACTGAGAAGCCAGCTGTGCTGCAAATCAGGCCTGGGGAACCTTTGGCCCTCCAGATGTTGCTGAACTATAACTCCCATCATTCCCAGGAAGCACAACCAGTGCCCAGGGATGATGGCAACATCTGGAGAGGCAAAGGTCTCCCACACCTGCTAGTAATTCTTTTTTCTTTTGAAAGAGACCTTTGCTGAGGATGCTCTAGCAGAGTATTATTCAACAGCTACAAGTCTTGGTTTGCTGATTCCAAAGGAGGAAGGAGTTTGGATTTGATATCCCGCTTTATTGCTACCCTAAGGAGTCTCAAAGCGGCTAACAATCTCCTTTCCCTTCCTCCCCCACAACAAACACTCTGTGAGGTGAGTGGGGCTGAGAGACTTCAAAGAAGTGTGACTGGCCCAAGGCCACCCAGCAGCTGCATGTGGAGGAGCGGGGAAGTGAACCCGGTTCACCAGATTACAAGACTACCGCTCTTAACCACTACACCACACTGGCTCTCTCAAAGAACAAAACAAATACATAGATTCCCACTCTTCATTTTTAAACTCCTGCCAGCAACTGATTTTGACCTTCAGCAATATCGTAACATACGTCAAGGCAACATCTGGACCACTGTTGATTAATCATATTCATCAGGGCAGAGATGTCCAAGATGCTGGGAACTGTGGGAAATGTAGTTTTAATCTCTTGTTTCTCTGCTTTCTGCAGAAATCCAGTGCAGTCACTTCCAGGGAAACTAGGAACCATGGGACATACATTTCCCACCACCCCAATCTGCAGTTTCTCAGGAACCTGCTGAGCATGCTGTGTGGTATCTGTGTGGTAGATACCACATGTGGGTGGTGCTGTGGTCTAAACCACCGAGCCTCTTGGGCTTGCCGAATGGAAGGTCAGAAAGCTGTCTGTGGAGAAATGCCGGCTCCCTCAGCCTGAAAGCGAGATGAGAGCCGCAACCCCATAGTCACCTTTGACTGGACTTAACCGTCCAGGGGTCCTTTACCTTACCTATTCCCCACTATCAGAGACTGCATGCCTCTATCAGTTGCTGAAAACAATAAATGGAGAGAGTGCTGATGTACTTGGATCTTGCTTGCTGGCTTCCCATATGCATCTGGTAGAAGAAGAAGAGGAGGAGTTTGGCTTTGATATCCCGCTTTATCACTACCCGAAGGAGTCTCAAAGCGGCTAACATTCTCCTTTCCCTTCCTCCCCCACAACAAACACTCTGTGAGGTGAGTGAGGCTGACAGACTTCAGAGAAGTGTGACTGGCCCAAGGTCACCCAGCAGCTGCATGTGGAGGAGCGGGGAAGTGAACCCGGTTCACCAGATTACAAGACTACCGCTCTTAACCACCACACCACACTGGCTTTGCCATTTCTATGAATTCAATTAGTTTGTATAACCATTCTTCTTTTGTGGGTATCGCTTCACTCTTCCATTTGCTAGAGTATATTATTCTGGCGGCTGCCATAGCAGTCTCAGTTTTGGGGCGATTCTCCTCCCCAAGCAGCTCCCACCCTCCATGAAGTTCTTTTCTGTTCTCTTCTGTTCTTCTCACTGTCGCAGGCAGTGTTGTAAAGACATGTTGGCACAGATTGCTTCCGGGATAATTAGACCTTCCAGAAAACACCCTGTTGCAACATTTTGCTCATCCTAGCCTGCCGCTCTATTTATTATTTGTTTTCCTCGTGCTGCACTTTACTCAGACACATGAAACATTTACGGTAATCTGGGCTTTACTTTACAGACATAAAATGTACATTTGGCCTGCGCCAAAACTGAGGCCCGACTTTCATGTTAGGCAGTAACTGTCCACCTTGGGAGAAAACCGTGCTCTCTGAAGGCTTTGCAGCGCTTTAAACTTTAATAGTAATACTTCCAAAGAGGGCGATGCAAATAAAATAACTCGCTCCAGAGGTCTGGTTGTCATTGCAAGCTGATGAAAAGTGAACAGCAGAAGGGGCTTTGCAAGATAAGAATTTTTTTAGAGCTGCTGGAATTGGCATGTGCTGGATATTTCTGCTTAAGAAATGCAGATGTTGTTGGACCAGAGGAGAAAATCTCACTGCATGGACCACATCTGTGGTTCAGAGCAATCCAGGTCTAATACTGACATGAGAAAGAATATGGTTCATTATCTGGAGCACAACACAGAAAATTTTTAACATTGAGGGTGTATTGTATAGTTTTTCCTAGGATTAAAAAAAAAATACTGTAGTGCCCTTTCCCTTTGTATAGGAGAAATACATTCCAAGCATTAACAAAGAAGGCATCCTATTGGAATGTTGCCTTCTCTTTATCCTCCTCCTGCTCTTAAGCAAGTATTAGCCAATAAAGAGGTTGTTTACTTCTTTGTTTAATTTTTTATTTTAAAGGGACCCCTGACCATTAGGTCCAGTCATGGCCGACTCTGGGGTTGCGGCACTCATCTCGCTTTATTGGCTGAGGGAGCCGGCGTACAGCTTCCGGGTCATGTGGCCAGCATGACTGAGCTGCTTCTGGTGAACCAGAGCAGCGCACGGAAATGCCGTTTACCTTCCCACTGGAGCGGTACCTATTTATCTACTTGCACTTTGACGTGCTTTCGAACTGCTAGGTTGGCAGAAGCAGGGACCGAGCAACGGGAGCTCACCCCGTCACGGGGATTCGAACCGCCGACCTTCTGATTAGCAAGTCCTAGGCTCTGTGGTTTAACCCACAGCGCCACCCGCGTCCCATAATATTTTTTTGTTTTCTACACAGTAAAGCTGTCTCTGGTTAAAATCTCACCTGCAACACAGAACCATAGGACTGTAGAATTAGAAAGGGCCAACGAAAGTCTAAGCAGGAATTGAAATACATGTAGCCAATTGGAAATGAAGAGGGGGTGGGGTGGGATAATGATTAAATGTTAAAATATTTTAAGTATTGAAATGGAATTAGGAAATGTATGTTAAATTGAGTAGAGAGTATGGGAGGGAAGAGAAACATCATCAAATGGGGTGTTAAATCTATTTTTAAATTCATATTGAATTTGAATTAATTTGATTTAAAAAATGAAAAGCAATTTTTTTAAAAAAAATCGGCAAAAAATAAAATAAAAATGGAAATGACCATGAAGGTCACCCCTGTAATGCAGGAATCTTTTTGCCCAACGTGGGACTCAAACCTATGACCCCAAGAGCAAGAGTCTTATGCTCTACTGACTGAGCTATCCTAATTACTAGATGGCCTTAGGCACCCCATGCATCTCTCAGCATTTCGTGCCCACCACATTAAATATATATTTTGGAGAAAAGAACTTACTCTGAAACTCACCTATTGGTGGTACCTAACACCAAGGAAACTAACACTAATACACCCAGGAACCTCACCAAAATGCTGGAGAGGGTGCACCTCCACAGGCACATACCTCCACATGTGGCGGGAGTGCCCCAAAATCCAACTATTCTGGACAACAGCCATATGAGAAATATGTAAAATAACTAAGCAAGTATTAGAAATCACCCCAGAATTGGCCCTACTAAACATCTTCCAAGACAATAATGCCCATTTACACCACGAAGAACTCATAACCCACCTCCTTTCAGCAGCCAGAAACATCATAACCAGACACTGGAGAGACCTGTCAGGATTAAGCACGGACCAATGGTACCAAATAGTATGGGAAACAGGCTCATTAGAAAAACTAACCAATAAACTGAAGCTGACAAATAGAAAACGGTATGGCTTCAGCCCGGTATGGCTCCCCTTTATCACATACATAGCCCAACAAGACAACGACAAGAATCCACCAACAGCATACAAATCAATATGGCTAGCCAGATTCAGAAACACCCACTCACACATGAAAACAAAGGCCACCACAGCCAACCACAAATGAACAACCACACCCTGGGCCAACCCCAACCTCTCTCACCAGCAAAGGAACACAAGTGAACAGCAGAGAACCTGCACAAGCAACGCTGACACAAAACCCCACATATATTAAGTAAAATAGAAACATCGCCACCCGACCCCACCCCCACTCATCTTCCCCCCTCCATCTCTTTCCCCCCTTTCTTCCTAATGTCTTGACAAATGAAACTGATTTGTAAAAAATGTTACATGGGGGGGGGGGAATAAGAGAGAGAGAGACATTGTACACACTTTTGTAAATCAAGAAAATCTTTAATAATAATAAAAACTATATGTTTTGGAAAACTGTCTGTTCGCTATGGATTTTGATGCTTCTTAAGAGGTAGTGACCGAATGTTGTTGTGCTTCTTCTCCCTCTCTCTCCAATTAGGGAGACCCAATGTACCTACTCAAAATGCCCGTTACTCAGCTCTTAAAGGTACACAGCAAAGATGCTCAAGGCTTTTGTCTTGCCTTGAGGTGGAGATCAAGCTTCCCCACATACCCACCTTCCATCCAAGTCACAGGTGGAATCCACACACATATTTAAAAATGCTGCTAAAATGCTTTTTTTTTTAAAAAAAAAAAAGTTTTTAAAAATACATTGAATTTGGCGTAACTCACTGCCGCCATCTAATGTCACAGTTGTATATTGCACTTTGCAACACATTTAAAACGTTTCATTTGCAGCTGTACGGCCGAGTCCACCATGTCAAAGGCATAGGCACTTTAGGCAAGATCATGTCAAACAGCAGAAAGGCAGAGGGACCCAAACATGTGAGTTATGCGCAAATTAAATATGCTCGCAGCCTGGTGACATTTTGTGGTAATCAGCAAGGTGCTCGCCAGCTGCCGTTTTGAACTTTCCAATGTTATTATTCATGAGCTTTCCCTTTCCGATAAAGCATGTTTTCCCACAAGCTTAAACAAAACATTCTGAAATGACCATCAGCATCTTGATTAAGTTGTTAGGAAAATAAGGAGGGAGGGCAGCCTGACACAGAGGGTCATGGGCTTGATGTAAACTCTCTGTAGATTCCAAATGAGCCTTTAGATCACTCTGGCTTACTTTTTAAAAGCTATTTATTAGTTATTAGCATCATAATTCATTAGATATTAGCGTCTCCACCCCCATCGTTCTGCCTGGATGCTGAGGTCCAGCACCGAGGGCTTCTGGTGGTTCCCTCACTGCGAGAAGCGAAGCTACAGGGAACCAGGCAGAGGGCCTTCTCGGTAGTGGCACCCGTCCTGTGGAACGCCCTCCCATCAGATGTCAAAGAGATAAACAACTACCTGACATTCAGAAGACATCTTAAGGCAGCCCTGTTTAGGGAAGCTTTTAATGTGTGACATCTTAGTGTATTTTTTGTCTTTGTGGAAGCCTCCCGGAGTGGCTAGGGAAACCCAGCCAGATGGGTGGGGTACAAATAATAAATTATTATTATTATTATTATTATTATTATTATGAATGAATAATATTTCTTCTTGACCATAAGGTCCCAGGCTGTGTTACAACAATATATAAATATTAGGGGCTGTGCCTCTGCTCACGCCACTTGCCAACCCCACCCAATGCAAATAACTAAGCTCCCTTTACACCAGGCATCCCCAAACTCGGCCCTCCAGATGTTTTAGGACTACAATTCCCATCATCCCTGACCACTGGTCCTGTTAGCTAAGGATGATGGGAGTTGTAGTCCCAAAACAATTGGAGGGCCGAGTTTGGGGGTGCCTGCTTTACACCTTCCCAACACGACTTCTGAAGCCAATTCTCTCTTCTATTATGCAGCCCCACTTTGCATCCCCATTTTCAACCACGTCTATGGCGCCTCTTGAACACAGACCACCCCCCATGGTAACCTCTTGCATCTTCCTCCTCTCACACATTGCAACTGTTAAGGACTCCTTTTACATTCCACCTACTTATGAAGCAAGCATTCTGCGTCCCCCTGCTATCATCTTCACCCCCCCCCAATCCCATGCTCCCTACTCCCTACTCTTTTCTAACATTGTACCCCCATTTTCACCTCCACTCCTTTTCCCTTCCCTTCTGCATTGCATTGAAATGAACAGCGTGAAATATTGTAATGCCAACATAACTTATAGAATCAACTATGCAACTTACATCATTTTGCCCCTCAGAATGACGAGACAGATAACAATTTTTGGCAGAAGATGAACTGTAGCCGAACGGAAACAAAACCACACGCAACCAATACAGGGCAGAATAGAATGTGAAGGACAGAAAGAAATGCCTTCTTGCATCATTACCTGGGAGTAAGCACCACTGAATTCAATAGGGTTTACTTTGGAATAAGCATGGTTGGTATTGTAACCTTACGTAGCAGTTACGTACCCTATAGGCACACATATCCCTTTGCTTAAAAGCAAAACGCAGCAACACTGATTTGTGTTTATAACATTGCTATAGATACTATCAGGTGAATAATAATTGCAATAATAATTCCTTACCTACTTTAGTCTTTGATAAAGCCATTAAACTTTGATGATCCCCTCCCAAAAATCTGAAATGACACCCCAAGTGTCTGTGATGCTCCAATAAGATTCATAGGTCAGCATGGATTTAAGCATGTGTTTTCAGCACTGAACACAACTAACTTCTTATCTTTTATGCCATTCTCCTTTCATTCCAAGTTCAGAAGCATGGCGGATACCTTCTTAGCAAAATAAGCAGACACCAGGCCTTGGTGGGCTATGCAGGCACACAAATCACACACAGCTGGCGATTCCTTTGAAGGTTTCAATAATAATGCATCCTATTTCTACAACCCTTTAGAGCTCAAGAAGAAGAGAAGGCCATGCAAATGGGGGCATAAAGGACTCCGTGTGGGGTGTGGAGTGCCTGTCACACAAATTTGCTTGGGAAAGGTGGGGGGTGCCCATTTCTCCCCCCGCAATGCAATTTAGAATGCTAACCCAGTAAGCAAGTGGATTTGGGGCCTCTTGTACATATATTTTGTTTGAAACCAGCAGGTGGAAGTGGTTATATTTCCTTAGAGATATTTACGTCTTAGCATTTTTCATCCCAACCAAACAATCACGGAATTCTTAAACTGACAAGGTTTGGAGAGAGTTGTCCCCCCGCCCCCAACCCTGCCACTACCCCCAGAGAAAGGATTACTTAAAACATTACCGAGAAAGTCAGCTTTGCTTTGTTTATTTATTTTAGAAAATGTTTTACCTGCTTGTCTTAGGGGAGGCAGACCTAAAAGAAGTTTCTTTCCCCCAAATAATTCTTTAAGGGCTGCAACAGGGAATGCTTGCCTCCGTTTTTTCATTTACCCTGTATGGAAGGAATGACCGCTCCCCACATCAAATGCCTTTTGCGTGGTCGCGTGCAGCCCCCCAGATCCCAATCCGACTCCTGGTAGTTCAGGCTGGCTTCATCCTCCCCAGGCTGGATACCTGGAGGTCTCCGCCTACCTCAGCCAATCGCCCAATCCCGCCTGGGGAGGTGTTGCCAGGGGATTGGCCAGGTAAGGGGAGGGACCGTCCTGCCCACACAACTCGGGGGTTGCCTGGGGTTGAGGGGACTCCGCCTGTCCACGTAATTGGAGAGTAGCAAAATGGCAGATCCACATCGCTAGTCCTGCTGGCTCACACTGACCAGGGCAAAGAGTGCAGGGGTGAATGGACTCTATCTCCTGTGCCAGAGCCAACCTCACCTGCCTGAGGGGCCCAAGGATCAGGACCCTCAGAGGATCTGTGAAGCTTTGGATCCAAACCACTACCACCATACCTCCATCTTACCACCAGCAGCAGATTTCTACCAACCCAGGAGCAGTGGGGGACCTCTGTATGGCACAGCCGCCAAACAGCAATATTGCTCTTCGCCAGTGAATGCTGGGAAAAAGGCAGCAATCTTACATCCTTCCACTCTGCAGCCATCGACACAAAGGATGAGGAGTGGGGAGCGTTGCATTCTTAGTGAACAACCCCAGTAAAAAAGCAGTGTCTCTGAAAGAGGGTTGTTCTGCTAATAATAATTGTTATGTACTGAGTTGAATAGGATCCAAACTGCAGCAGTCTGATTGGTCCTAGAACAATAGGATCCAAATTGCAGCAGTCTGATTGGTCCTAGAACAATGCAGCAGTATGATTGGTTGGCAGGAACCACCCAATCATGCTCCAGATATAAGTGAATCCACAACCTGATTGGCTTACAGTAGAATTCCAGAATTAGCCAATCATGTGCAGCCCATTGTGTAAATAATGTATATAAAGCAGATACTTTGAGGGGACTTTCATTCATTCCTCCTCACCACTATGAGCTGAATAAAGAGCATGAAATCACTTTGTGACTCTGAGTATATTTCAATAATAATAATAATTCATTATTTATACCCCGCCCATCTGGCTGGGCCCCCCCCATCCACTCTGGGAGGCTTCCAGCAAAACACTGAAATACAATAACCTATTAAACATTAAAAGCTTCCCTAAACAGGGCTGCCTTCAGGTGTCTTCTAAAAGTTTGGTAGTTATTTGTCTCTTTGACATCTGGTGGGAGGGCGTTCCACAGGGCGGGTGCCACTACCAAGAAGGCCCTCTGCCTGGTTCCCTGTAACTTGGCTTCTTGCAGTGAGGGAACCACCAGAAGGCCCTCGGCGTGTCCGGGCAGAACAATGGAGGTGGAGACGCTCCTTCAGGTATACTGGACCGAGGCCGTTTAGGGCTTTAAATCTCAGCACCAACACTTTGAATTGTGCTTGGAAACGTACTGGGAGCCAGTGTAGGTCTTTCAAGACCGGTGTTATATGGTCTCGGCAGCTGCAAGACAGGTCCACACAGCAGCTTTCCCCCCCCCCCTCAATTGTGCGGTCGTATAATCTCGGAGAAGAAAACCGAAATGGCCAGAGCTCCTCATTCAAATTGCTTTTGACAGAGAAAGAATGCTCGCTCGTTCAAAGAGGAGAGAAAGGAGTTTCATGTTCCAGTGGAACACCTCGTTCTGTTCTGTGCTTTTATGAGTCAGTGCGTTTTCTCGCCTATAGCCATTACGATACTCAACTTGATTTCCCCAAACAAGTTCCTATTAGACAACTATCCATGATGGAACACCTGCCAAAATTAAGAGTCTGCAGCTGCCGCAAGCCAAAATCACTCTGAGTTCTCCCGGCATGCACATGGGAGCCTGCTAAAAGAGAGGGACATACACGCGTGTGCAAGCAGATGACATACAACCATAGGTCTAAAGATTTTAAATACTTGAACTGTGACATGAAGCAAGAAATGAGGGGGGGGGGGTCAAATGTAAGTAAACTGGGAATTTATCGCAGAGTAATCAAGGGTGGATGTGTTTGTGCAAGCAATAGCTTTGGGAAGTTCTCCTGTGCAAACCCTATTGAAAGAGAAGAGCACAAGAAAACAATGTCAGCTCTTTTGGCTTCTCCTCTAAAAATATAAGAAAATCCTGCCTGCTGCATCACCCCCACAGGCCTGTGTTGTCTGGCATCCTTTCTCCTCTAATAGTCTTCCAAAAGTTCTCCCAGTAGACCTGTCATCAAGCAGCCGCTGATTCAATGGACTACAGGAGGAGGAGAACGGAGATAGCCAGTCCCTTTCCTTGACTTGATTCAGCTGCCCTTTGGCTCCTCCTCTCCCAGGACTGTCACCCCCAATGCCCATTCCACCTGTAAGGTTTTAAGGTCTGGTTTTCCTTATTTTCATCTTCCCCATGCCCTCCCCCCCCTTTTGTATTGTGTCTATTAGATTATAAGACCGAAAACCAGGCCTGTGTTGCTTTATTATTATTAATTATTATTATTATTATTATTATTATTATTATTATTATTATTATTTTGTCTAGTACAGTGGTACCTCAGTTTAAGAACAGCCCAGCTTAAGAATGATTTGGTTCACAAACTCTGCAAAACTAGAAATAGTGTCCCAGTTTGAGAACTTTACCTTGGTCTAAGAATGGAATCCAAACGGTGGAAGGGCACTGGCGGTGGGAAGCCTCATTAGGGAAAGCTCGCCTCAGTTTAAGAACGGTTTCGGTTTAAGAACCGACTTCCAGAACGGATTAAGTTTGTAAACCAAGGTACCACTGTACTTAGAAAACAGACGATACTTTGTAATAATAATGGTGGCAGCAGCAACTTTGATGGGGCTAGGACTGCCAGTCCTGGCAAAGGAAATTCCACCTTTCTAATTGCTGGATACCGGGACGCGGGTGACGCTGTGGTTTAAACCACAGAGCCTAGAACTTGCCAATTGGAAGGTTGGTGGTTCAAATCCCTGCAATGGGGTGAGCTCCCGTTGTTCGGTCGCAGCTCCTGCCAACCTAGCAGTTCGAAAGCATGTCAAAGTGCAAGTAGATAAATAGGTACCGCTCCGGCGGGAAGGTAAACGGCGTTTCCATGTGCTGCTCTGGTTCGCCAGAAGCGGCTTAGTCATGCTGGCCACATGACCCGGAAGCTGTACGCCGGCTCCCTCAGCCAGTAAAGTGAGATGAGCGCTGCAACCCCAGAGTCGGTCACGACTGGACCTAATAGTCAGGGGTCCCTTTACCTTTACCTAATTGCTGGATAGAATTCACAGGCCCAGTTTTACCCCTTCAATGCTCCTTTGAGCAGTAAACCCAGGGGAGAGTAGGAGGTTTTCCCAGACTACCACTAATCTGAGGCCATTTCTGCCACCTTCCTAAGCTTGCTGTAGTCTCCCTTCCTGAAGCTAGATGCCTTCATACTGAAATACTTAAAATTAAAATTCAGTGATACTTTTTACCTTAAAGTGGGGCTGGCTCACCTTCAAATTCCTTCCTTTTTCATCAGCTTTTGAGCAGGCCTATTGCTGGGTTTTTTTAAAGCAGATAACAGGTTCTTCGTTAAGAAGTTGGGAAAATGCACAGGGCACACCACCTATGTTTAGTTTCACCAGCAGGTTGAAAGGCTACCACTCAGCCTGTTGCTATCCTTGGCCCACGGTTGTGTCATTAAACTGAAAACTCTCGTGGTAGGCATTAGATACAGGGATGGAGAATGGGAAGATTGAAAGAGACCAATTTCTTCCTTAGGTTGCCATGGCCCCTCTGGCATTCATCAGAAAACCTCCACCCATTTTTTTAAACTACAGTGGTACCTCAGGTTAAGTACTTAATTTGTTCCGGAGGTCCGTTCTTAACCTGAAACTGTTCTTAACCTGAAGCACCACTTTAGCTAATGGGGCCTCCTGCTGCTGCCGCGCCGCCGGAGCATGACTTCTGTTCTTATCCTGAAGCAAAGTTCTTAACCTGAAGCACTATTTCTGGGTTAGCGGAGTCTGTAACCTGAAGCGTATGTAACCTGAAGCGTATGTATCCCGAGGTACCACTGTATATCCTGCTCCTGCCAAACCATCTCTTCCCTTGTTTGGGTTTTTTATTATTATTTAAAAAACAACCTGTAGCCATCATACAGCTTGTCAAAGTCTATCTTAATGAGGACTGCCATAGCAAGTGTCTCTAGATCTGCCCATTTCATATTACTGTGAAGTGAGAGCACTGACATTTGTTTAAAGCAAAGTGATGTTTCGACATCGTAACATTTCTCCAGGTATTCAGTGCACCTTGTCAATGTCTTATTTGCTTCCTCTCTGAATTTTCTGTTGCCAGCAGGGAAAACATTGCCCCAAATGACTTGGGCCGATCATCTGTAGAATTTGCCCTCTCTCCTTCTCTTCAGTTTTGAACAGAGACACCGTAGAGTTCTGGGCAGCTGACTTTGCTACATTACAGTTTCGTCACAGCATCCTGAAAGATCCCCATCAGATTTGGACAGAAAGTAAATCTAACAAAGGAGAGATTCGTGCTTTTCCTCAATGGATGCTGCCTGTGTTTTCCACATTTTATGGAGACATTGTCAGTCTCATAAGAAGATGCCTTGTCAATGCTGAGACCCTCCTCCTGCATGCTGCAATTCCCTTGCTTTTCTCATCATTGCCACTTTGAAAATCAAGCAAGCTATACCTAATCCTCACCCCCAGAAAAGTAGCACAGATTTAAGCTATTGTACTACCAACCTTGGTTGGGACGCAGGTGATGCTGTGGGTTAAACCACAGAGCCTAGGACTTGCCGATCAGAAGGCCGGCGGTTCGAATCCCTGCAATGGGGTGAGCTCCCGTTGCTCGGTCCCTGCTCCTGCCAACCTAGCAGTTCGAAAGCATGTCAAAGTGCAAGTAGATAAATAGGTACCACTCCGGCGGGAAGGTAAACGGCGTTTCCGTGTGCTGCTCTGGTTTGCCAGAAGCAGCTTAGTCATGCTGGCCACATGACCCGGAAGCTGTACACCGGCTCCCTCGGCCAATAAAGCGAGATGAGCGCCGCAACCCCAGAGTCAGTCATGACCGGGCCTAATGGTCCAGGGTCCCTTTACCTTTACCACCAACCTTACTGTATGTTTGTGGAACATGGGCCACTTATAAACGCCATCTCCAACAACAGTGTCTCCGAAAATTTTTACACATCACTCAGGAAGACAGGCGAACTAACACCAACTAACAAAAGAAGCAAAGGGCACCAGTGTTGAAGCAATGATTCTTCAACATCAACTTCGTTGGACTGGTCATGTTGTGCGGATGCCTGGCTATCGTCTTCCAAATCAAATTATTCTGAACTTAAAAATGGAAAGCGTAATGCTGGTGGTCAACAAAAGAGGTTTAAAGACTTTCTCAAGGCAATTTTTAAAAAAATGTAGTATAAACACCATCAATTGGGAAACACTTGCCTGCAAGTGCTCCAATTGGAGAACAGCCTTTACCAAAGGTGTCATGGGCTTTGAAGACACTCAAACTCAGGACACAAGGGAGAAACGTACTAAGAGGAAGGCATACTTGGCAAATCCACACCATGATCAACTCCCACCCGGAAACCAATGTCACCACTGTGGAAGGACATGCGGATCCAGAATTGGCCTCCACGGTCACTTACGGACTCATTGTTAAAACCGTGTTTATGGAAGACTCGGCTACGAGTGATTGCCAAAGAAGATTCAACTGAACACTCCCAATCTCCACCATGGAAAACTGTGCATTAGCCAAACCCTTAAGCAAACGTTCTAGTGATTTTGGTGCTAAAATGTTTTCTGTTGTGCTGGTTGCTTTTGTCTGCCCGCAATATATTGGGGGCGATTTTAGAATTGGGCAATATTCTTGGAAGGATATTGTTTGCACAATCTTGGCTTGCATAACTCTAATGCTAGGAAATACTGTGGTAAGCCAACCCCACTAGATTTTCCTGGGGCAGGTCTGTTTTAAAAGGGAAAAAGAAAGAGCTAGGGCATTATTTTCTGTTGTTTTCCAGATTCTCTTATGTTTTATGCTTTCTGCACTGCTTCTCACAGCTTTACTTCCCTTGAATTTAAGTGAAAACATTTAGTGGCAAACAGTGCCTTCTGTTGTGATTGTGTTGACTTTGTAAAGCTCCCCCCCCCCCTCATGTCTCTTCCTTGCACCATGCATCGCCGAAGCCACACAAACACCTTGTCTTTTTTCCTGTCTTTTTAAACTATAGCATCCTTCTGGACCAGCCTTCTGCACCATTCTGGAACCTGAATGAATGCAGAGCAACTACTCTCTGTCCCTTCTTGGGCTATCCCAGTGGTTTCCAACCAGTGTGCAGTGGCCCTGGGGTGCCTTGAATGACGAGCAGGGGTGCAACACCAGCTTCTGTCCCTCTTTCCTTTCCTCCTCTGATGCCCTCTCGCATCTCTGCCTTCCAAAGGCTTGTTTGTTGCAGCGGCCCCAGGTACAAGCTCCCCAGGCGAATGGTACCTCTGGGACTAGCCAGGGGAGAGGAGAGGAGGCTGAGGGAACACTCCACAAGGGATGTTGTTCAAAAAGGGGTGAGGGGCTGCCAGCTCTGCAGGCATGGGACAATATAACTGGGCTCTTGAGCCCCACAGAGGTGCTGCAGAAAGAATGTACTTCGCCAAGGGAGCCGTGGACTCAAAGAGGTTGAAAACCTCTGCCATAAACATCTCCTAACTTCATTTTTCACATAGTTTCCATGCCCCCTCCCATTTTTTTACTGACTTAGTCCAACAACATACCTTGTGCCTCCTGCACATTCCCACTCAATTTCAATTTGGCAACCCTTACCTAAGACTGTTTCTAAAGTTTGCTTCTCCAGCCGGCTGGCTTAGCCCACAATCACCAACTCCCCGTCGCTTTTCTGAAAGGCTGAACCAACTAGCAATGGATGGGTAGAAGCCCCCTTGTGCCTTCTCCTGGCAAGCACTCACCAGTGTGAGACAGAACCATGACTTCTCCAGGATGGGCCTCAAGGTATTCCTGGAAATGGAAGTTGATTCCTGGAGACCCTTGGCCAAATCTGGAGAGCTGGCAACCCTACAGGAAGCTGGTGCTTTTTTCATGGCTGTGCAGTCTTAAAAGGCTGAACTTCAGTAAGAAATTGAGGTGAAAGCTCACAGCATGGAAGGAACCGAAGAATTGATGCTTTTGAATTATGGTGCTGGAGGAGACTCTTGAGAGTCCCATGGACTGCAAGAAGATCAAACCTCTCCATTCTGAAGGAAATCAGCCCTGAGTGCTCACTGGAAGGACAGATTGTGAAGCTGAGGCTCCAGTACTTTGGCCACCTCATGAGAAGAGAAGACTCCCTGGAGAAGACCCTGATGTTGGGAAAGATGGAGGGCACAAGGAGAAGGGGGCGACAGAGGACGAGATGGTTGGATAGTGTTTTCGAGGTTACCAGCATGAGTCTGACCAAGCTGCGGGGGGCAGTGGAGGACAGGAGTGCCTGGCGTTCTCTGGTCCATGGGGTCACGAAGAGTCGGACACGACTAAACGACTAAACAACAACAACAACAATTAAAGGCACCAGACCACCCTGTGATTAAACAATTGGGCAAAGCTTAAATAAGGGCAAACCTTATTTAACCCCACGTCCTCCTTGGATTATATCTGGAAGGAGCATTTTTTTGCTGCTTTGATACACCTTTCAGCAAATAACAGCTTCCTTCAACTTTCTGCAGCTGCAGGAGCTTAGAGTGTTAACTGTAACACCTGGTCCTGCAGGAGTGATTTCAATCAGAGGTTGGGTCAAGGAGGCCATACCCAAAGGATGAAGCTGTTACTCTAGCAATATATACCTCAGCAGCTCCAGAAGAGCTCAGGGATGTAGGAGGCCTCTTTATATCTCTCCTCCTCAGCTACCTCAACCTCTCTTGGGTCATTTGGCAGCTTTTATGTAACTCAGGAATCCAGCTCCTTAAAGGAAGTGAACAAAAAGCAGGTAGGAAGACTGATAATAGAGTGGGGTGGAAAGAAACAGTTGCTCACTTCAAGAGTAATAATAATGATGATGATGATGATGATGATAACAATAATAATAATTGTATTTATGCCCCACCCATTTGTCTGGGTTGGGGTGTGTGGTAGGACGTCTCTATTTTTGCTGAAGAAATGTTGGAGGATATGGTTGTTGTTGTTTAGTCATTTAGTCGTGTCCGACTCTTTGTGACCCCATGGACCAGAGCACACCAGGCACTCCTGTCTTCCACTGCCTCCTGCAGTTTGGTCAAACTCATGCTGGTAGCTTCGAGAACACTGTCCAACCATCTCGTACTCTGTTATCCCCTTCTCCTTGTGCTCTCCATCTTTCCCAACATCAGGGTCTTTTCCAGGGAGTCTTCTCTTCTCATGAGGTGGCCAAAGTAGTGGAGCCTCAGCTTCAGGATCTGTCCTTTCAGTGAGCACTCAGGGCTGATTTCCTTCAGAATGGATAGGTTTGATCTTCTTGCAGTCCATGGGGCTCTCAAGAGTCTCCTCCAGCACCAAAATTCAAAAGCATCAATTCTTTGTCAATCCACCTTCTTTGTGGTCCAGCTCTCACTTCCATACATCACTACTGGGAAAACCATAGCTTTAACTATACGGCCCTTTGTCAGCAAGATGCTGTCCAGGTTTGTCATCGCTTTTCTCCCAAGAAGCAGGTGTCTTTTAATTTCGTGACTGCTGTCACCATCTGCAGTGATCATGGAGCCCAAGAATATGGTAGGACGTCCCTATTTTCATTGGAGAAATGTTGGAGGTTTGGAGTTACGTGACACACACACACCCCAAGCCAAGGAGATAAGTAATTGTACAACCTTTAGAAGACAGCCCTGTATAGGGATATTTTTTTAAGAAAATATTTAATGATTTATTATGTTTTCATATATGTTGGAAGCCACTCAGAGTGGCTGGGGAGTAATAATCATAATCATAATAGAATGTGACGTCCCTATTTTCAGTGGATGAATGTTGGAGGGTATGTAATCATTGGCTAAAGTCATCATAGACCCATGTGCATCTGCTGCTCTTTGTGTGCCTTGCTCTTCCCTGAGTCTCCCTAAAACTGTAGCCTTATTAGACTTTACCGACTGGTGGGGTCTGCGTTGCTCCCAGGAGGGAGGAAGGAAGTCAAATGACACCGAGGTTGATTGAGAGAAAGAGTTTATTCTGCTCTCCGGATAGCAGAAGGCACTTGCGTGGTCAGTCCACAGCAAGTCCAAAGAAATGAGAGATTTCATGCAGTATATATATCCTCCAGGCACCCTCTCCCCCCTTCCCCAAGAATCCAGCCACATCAGCTTATGCACGCAAGTTGACATCACAGATATTCCTGCTCCTTACTCTAAACCATAAAAGGGTTTTCCTCTTCCTATACTCTTGACCATAAAAGGGTGTTCCTATTCCTGTTCCTATACTCTTATCTTGGAGCAAGAGGTCACCAACTCCTGGCGCCGTTCCCGGACTAAGTCTGTGCATCAGAGTGTGGTCAAGATGTAAGATAAGATGGACAGAGTGCCATCCCTGCTCCACTGGAACAGCCAAGGCCATCCATTGCCATGACGAACTGATAAAGGAGAGCGGTTTGAGCACTTGTTTATACAGCTGGGTTTTGGCTCAAGAGCTCAAGTTAGAGCATTTTAGAAATGCTCCCTTGGAGAAGGAAAAATGGGGATTTTGGGTCAGTTTCAAACTGACAGCACAGAAACCGATTCCTTCAGAACCACCCCTCCTCCTGTCTCTTTGCTGTTAGCTTTCCTGAATTCTTTAATCTCTGCCCCTCCCATATCCTAGTTTGCACCTTAACAAAGCTTTGGAAATTGCTGAGCAGGGCAGTATTAACTGCTCCCACCCCATCCCATCCTGCTCCTCAGAGAGCAGCATTGCTGCATGAAGTTTCACTCCAGCCTTTTTTTTCTCAGCCTGAGTTTTACCAAGAACAGCACAAGGCCACATACGATATTTTCATGCAATTATAAAATATACCTCCTTGGGTTGCTCATTTCAATAATCAATAGTAACAATTAATAATTTGGGGGATTAAATGATTTACTCCTCTAACCTTTGCAGTTCAGTTCACCTTTTGTAAACTTCAAACATCTCATGTCAAACCAAGCCTTTAAAAGGGTTGACAGGTTTTGATCAATAGTGACCTTTGAGGATATCTGCAGCTTTTCAAATTGATCCTTCACAATTACGACTCTATCAGACATCTCCTTTTTAATCTACTTCAGGTTGGACACTCAATCGACCAGGCAAATTACCTTCTACTTGAGACAATTGTTGTCCCAATCCAATTGCTTGGTGCTAAATTTGCTTTAAAAAACCTAGAATTAAGATTTGCACAAACATCTACATAGCATTTAAGCACATCTTGAGTCTGCAGCACAGTTATAAAGGAAGCCCATTGACACTGAGTTTTTAGCACAGAAGGTGGTGAGAAAGATTCATTAACAAGGAAATGGCCTGAGGACTTTGTATACTATATCTGCGAGGGAGTAATGAAGACACTAAATATTCCCTGAAATGTATGGATATTCAACGCATTGTTTATTTCATTTTTTTTTAATGAACATAAACAAAAAAATTATTCAACTAATTCCCATTAGTTTTTCATATTTTGGTGAGAAAGCTAAGCAAAAGTTCTCTCCCCCCCCCCCCAATTTTCATTTTCATTTTTATTTCAGTTGAAACAATAACATTGCAAATAAAAGAAATACACAATTAATACTGACTCCCCTCCTCCCCCTTCCGTGGTGCATTTTCCACTTTATTTTCCACTACATATTCTGATTTCTCCCTTTATCTTATTTTCTTCATCTTTGTATCTCAATTTGTTTTTTACTGCTGAATTTATTTTGTTACTGTTAACTTCTTCATACGTTTACCACATGTCTCTGAATATTCCATAAAACATTTCCAATCTTCCTCAAATAGTTTTTTTTTAAAAAAAACAACAACCCTGATCTCTTATTCTGTTTGTCAGCCTTGCCATTTCTGTATATTCTATTAACTTTGCCATTCTTCCTCTGTTGCCATTGTATCTTCCCTCCATCTCTGAATATTCATGCAGCCGTAGCTGCAAATGTAAAAAGACATGAGGTGGGGAGAAGGGGAATGCTTAAAAAAAAGTTTATCAAAACCCCAGAAGCTTTCCTTTTAGATGTAAATATACCCAGGGAACACAAATCTCTTTTTATGTATGCTAAGCAAAAGTTCTCGAGGGTCAATGCAGTGGACTGAATATTATGTTGACCTTAGATGGGTGAGACTTAGGTGTTCTGATGCCACATTAACTCAGGAAGATATCTCACAGGTTGTTTCGAGGATAAAATGCATACTGAGTCAGTCCTGATGTCATCATATGATGTCAACGGGCTCACTCTGGCATCTGGTACAGCAAATTTCCTACCCCACCCTCCGCCCTGGACAGCACAAAGTGCAAGGCTGTGAGTGGGGTGACATAGGTTTCTGCCTCAGTGTGTATAGGATTCCAGCCTTGGTGTTGCTGCCACCCAAACTTATCATGGCAGCCTTCCCCAACCTAGTGCCCTCCAGATATTTTAGATTCCAACACCCATTAGGTGTTGGTTTCTGTTTCCTTCACTGTGCAGCGAAATGCTTGTCACGGGACATTGTTTTGCATTCCACAGTCAGAGTAGTGTTGGGTTCCCACGGGAATGGGAGACTGGATGTGATGTTCACTGGCTTCCTGTTTTTCACTGTTCTCTCGGTGTTCTTTGTTTCCGAGAGGAGTTGCTTCTCTGCTCTCGCAGAGGCAAGATGCATGTTTGTACAGTGGTGCCCTGCAAGACGAACGCCTCGCAAGACGGAAAACCCGCTAGACGAAAGGGTTTTCTGTTTTGGAGGCACTTTGCAAAACGAATTTCCCTATGGGCTTGCTTTGCAAGACGAAAATGTCTTGCGAGTTCCTGCGGGTTTTCCCCCCCCCCCCTTTTCCTAAGCCACTGTATTCTCTCAGCATAGAAGTGTAAATAAAGTTAAGTATGTGGCACATACTGCTTATCTTCCGCTGTGTGTGACGACGCTCTGCTTTGGGCTCCAGATAAGACGAGCCTGTATCAGCTTCAGAAACAAGGGGCCAGCGGGGACTCCCAGAGCAGCAGTTGGAAATCAGGACCAGCTTCCCCACCAGAGCGTAGTGGGGGGGAGGAGTCCCAGGTATCAGAGCCCACATATTCACCACCAGCGAGAGAAGAGGAGTCAGGGGTGGCCACGCCTCCATCGGAGAGCGAGGGAACGGTCAAGAGGAAAGTTGCAGGCTGGGCGCGCACGCCAAGTTCAAATGTACAGGCGAGCGGCACAGAAGGTAGCCCGGATAGGGAACCAGGTCCTAAAGCCTGCCGGAAGGAGGGGGAAGAATCATCAGGGTCAGCGTCAGAGGAGTCCAGGAAGGATGAAACCCTAGCGGGCAGGAGGGCCCAGAGGAGAAAGGAACTTAGGAAGAGGTGGAGCAAGGCGAGAGTCTTAAACTGGTGTGGAAGGGGCGGAGACTCAGACGGGACTTCGCCGGTCTAAGGTCGAGACGTAGAGCTGCGCGCTGCGGCTTTAAAATGGAAACTGAACCTCAATAAAGACTTTTGTACATAACTACAGCCTAGCGTTGGTCCTCTGTGAGCTGGGACCTGGAGGCAGCTCTGATAATAATAATAATAATAATAATAATAATAATAATAATAATAATAATAATTTATCGTTCATACCCCATGCATCTGGCTGGGTTTCCCCAGCCACCCTCAGTGGCTCCCAACAGAATATTAAAAACACGATTGTCAGGGAACTGCCATCAGCTCAGGGGCGAGAGGGGAAAAGGCGGATGGATTACAGAGAGCCCCCAAAGATCGTGGGAAGCAGCACTTCCTCAGCGCAGGAAGGAAGCCACGCCTCTAGTGGGGAGGAGCTTCAGGGCTCGGAGGATGCAAGGTGGTGCCAGGACACCTTGCCTGGGCAAAGCGGGGAGGAGGAAGGTCCCCCTTTACCCAAGCCTTCCTTGCGCAGTAGGCTTTCGCGCAAAGAGGGGAGGCGCAGACTGGGGGTCAAGAAACTACTCTGCTGGGGAAGATTTAAGGACTGCCCACTCTCAGATTCTGCCAGTGAATGAGCAAAACATGGAATAGAGGCGCTTTGCATTGTAAAGGTTTTTTTAGCACCAATAAGAAAGCTTTAGAACAGACTAGTGAGGCATCTTGCCTGATTGCTCTCGAGCAACCACCCAATACCCTTAACAATGATAAAACATCAAACATTAAAAACTTCCTTAAACAGGGCTGCCTTCAGATGTCTTCTAAAAGTCATCGTTGTTTATTTCCTTGACATCTGATGAGAGGGCATTCTACAGGGCAGGTGCCACTACCAAGAAGGCCCTCTGCCTGGTTCCCTGTAACCTCACTTCTTGCAGGGTGGGAACCGCCAGAAGGCCCTCGGAGCTGGACCTCAGTGTCTGGGCTGAATGATGGGGGTGGAGACTCTCCTTCAGGTATACTGGGCCGAGGCCGTTGAGGGCTTTAAAGGTCAGCACCAACACTTTGAATTGTGCTTGGAAACATACTGGGAGCCAATGTGGATCTTTCGGGACCAGTGTTATATGGTATTGGCGTCCACTCCCAAAATATTTAGAGGGCACCAGGTTGTTGTACTGTGCTGACCACAGAAGTTCTCTGTTGATTTTCATAAGAAGTTCCCTCCACATCGCAGTTCCTATACAGATATGATGACACATGCTTATGCATAGCAATTTCATTGTCTCAAGCTGAACATATCGAACCAACAGTGCCTCTTCTATCAGAACAGAATATACTGAACTCATGGTACTTCCTCTATCAAAATAGAATAGGCCCTTTAAAAAGAGACACCTGGGAGAATAAAGAGGAAGGACCCAATACAACATTTGTATAATGAAACCATGTAATAGCATTTTGGAGAGCACAGGCAGCATTTTGTGCTTGTTGAAGCTTCTTCAAAAGCATCAGGCTTAGTGACAAGCCTCTGGCAGGTTTGTATTGACCCTACAGCAATCTTACAGGAAGGCTATTCTGGGAGTCCTTTTGTCAAACTGAAGACGGCTTAACATTCCTTGATGAGAGTGCAGTCAAAGGCAAAATGGGAAGGTTATATCTTTCCCCAGTCTCAGAAACGGTAGCCCATGAGTTATGACAGAGAGCTCAGCATTGTGGGGGAAATATCATTAGGTAGAACATCATCCATCTCTAGACAATTCTGTAAATCTCAATGCAATGCATTGTGCCTTTCTGGAGTAAGATACATATTCATATCATAAATGCAACTTTGCTTTTGGTTTTGATCTAGGCTAATCTTTCTGAAACTTGGCCCTCTAGCTGTTTTTGGACTACAACTCCCATCATCCCTAGCTAGCAAGACCAGTGGTTAGGGATGATGGGAACTGTAGTCCAAAAGAAGCTGGAGATCAAGTTTGGGGGAAACTGCTCTAGACATTTACATATTGATCTACAACAGAGGTGGAAAATCTATGACCTTCCAGATATTGTTGGACTACAAGTCCCATCACCCCTGACAATTGGCCTTGCTGGCTTGGGGCTGATGGGTGCTAGACTCCAGCATCATCTGAAGGGCTACAGCAGGCTTCCTCAACCTCGGCCCTCCAGATGTTTTGAGACTACAATTCCCATCATCCTTGACCACTGGTCCTGCTAGCTAGGGATCATGGGAGTTGTAGGTCAAAAACATCTGGAGGGCCGAGGTTGCGGAAGCCTGAGCTACAGGTTAGCCAGTTCTCTGATCTACAATGAGGGCACAATCTAGTTAACATAAAGCACTTTTACATTCACCATTGATTCAAGCGGGAGTTAATTCTTACATTTCTCCCACCGCAATCCATGAGATGGATGATAAAATGAGTGGTTTAAATGTGTGCTGCATTAAGACACAGTACATCTTGTCCCTTCTGAATTTTCCAAAAACGAGCTTCAAATATGCAAAACATTTTTTAAAAAATTGTGTGTGGCAAAATCCAATCTCTACATCAGAAACCAAAGAAAGCTTTAAAAAGAAAAGATCAAAATGTAACATTAAAATAATCAGACTTTGGTTTTATTCTGCCTCTATAGTTGTTTTTTTTAAAATGTGTCCATTTGACCTATACAAAACATCAACTTATTGAAAGCCACTCCAATCAGCCTGATGTATTCAAAGATTGGATTAAAAATGAGCAAGTGTTAAGTACACGGAAATACAGTTATATTTCACTACTGTTGATAAGGTTGAACTCCCCTAACTGACTTCAGTCAGGTTTTCAAATCAGATTTGAGTGCTTTTCTTGATCTCTTGGACTGCTCTCCTATTTAGCATTCAGATTTGGTCCTCTTTCTCCTGCCTTCCATTTGCCCCTCTCAGATCTATCACCACAGGTGAGACCGGGAAACAATGGTGACTGTTCTTTTATCATCATTAAGAATCTACCAAACAGATCTCTTGCTTTGTTTTTACATGAAAACCAGCCTAATAGCTCAATTTACTATTCTCATGTGGAAGAATTAGCAGCAATCTCTTATCAGGAATAACTTTAAAGATGGAAAGGGAAGACTGATAAGTATTGTTCTCTGTCTTGCACTTGCTTTTGTAGTTAAAATCAATATTTCCTTCATCCACAGATAGAGCATAATGAGGAGAAAAGCATGCTCCCCATCAAACTCACCGGATTCCAAAAAGATGCTGAATTCAAGCATTTACTGGTAAAGAGCCTTTCATTGTTTTAGCCCAGTGCTTCTGAAATGCTTTGTAGTAGGTCCCAGCTTTAAGTGTACTCAACCTTTTGGGACCCAGCTGTAAACGAACTCCACCTTTTGAACCCCATTTTCTCCCTCTTCAACTGAAGACAAAAGAATACCATATCGCTTTAGAGTTTGAACCAGTTTATATTTTGTTTTCCACGTTTTGTGTGGATATAGGTATGTGTTTGATTAGAATTTAACCATGAGAGAGGGGGGGATGGAGAGAGCCTGCCTCTTAAAAAGAGCTTGAGTTCACCAGAGCCGGCCCTACTATGATGCAGAGGAGGGAGGCCATGTCGCGAATTCCTCATGGCGCTTTAGCAGAATGCTCAGAGTCCCAGGTTCTTTAGTGCAGTATTATTTATTGTGAGAAAATATATATACAAATATCTACAGAAGCAGTTCATATAATCAGACAGAGTACCTGGCTTCACCTTGAGGCAAAAAGAAGACTCCACACTCCTCTACACCAACACCACTATTGGACAGGCTTCCCTTTTAAACCGATGACAGCCAATCAACTGTCAGCACATTGCTGCTCAGTCATTCTGACCCAGCACCTCCACAGAAAGTATTGCATCAGCCTGTTGCATCAACTAGCAAACTGAAGCCTGCAGACTTACTTACACAGCATCCTGTGAATCCCAACACTCCTCCTTAAGTCAAAGGCTTGAGACCTAATAATTCTCTTAAGTCTCGAAATTTAGGAGCATCCAAACATTTTGTATACAAATCTGCCAGGAGGCAGGGAGTGGCGCTGAAGTTGTGGAAGATAAATATGTACAATATGTGCCATTCAGCCTACCCTACGCCTCTTTGGTCAACATTTGGTCACCAATTCTGTCAACTTTTGTGCATGGAACACAGAGAGATGCCATCTTTTCATTTGCTTCAAGCAACAACGTTTCTTGGGCTAGTTCTGCTCTTAAGAAAAAGCCTTTGTACCATGGTCTGTACCTTGACCGTCCCATTTTATATGACACAGCATTTCTCACTCACTCACTCACTCTCTCTCTCACACACACACCTGCCCCAGAAATGTAGATAATTTCTCATCAGGCTCAAAGAAAATCAGAATATGCCAGATCTGACCATGTTAGAAATTCAAGTGATTTAAAATATGTGCGCAGTGGGGAGATGAGACCTGCTCCAGCACTTAAGTACTATTGGGCGGGGGCGCAATTGATTTATTTGTGAATATAATATTCTGTGTTAGTAGTACTAATGTTTTAATTATTTAAAAGAACAGAATCAGTCTCTACTCCTATATCAAATAAGTATCATTTCCCTTTGATGTTCCAACTAATTCTTTTGCTCACTGCACCCTGTAACTGTACTTATTGCCCTTGTAGATAAGTCTTTTGTGTGACACTCTATGAAACACTTTGCGATAGTTAAGCCTGAATTATGTTCACAAATGACTCCATCCCTCCCATTTGTTTCAAATTGCCAGCCATAATGTCCATTTTTCACAAGTCCCTGATGACTATGCGCAGTAAAATCATAATTCTTCAAAAGGGTTTCCAACTCTGAAGCCAATTAATGTAACTAGGGAGAGATAGATGAGCTTTTTCAGTTAAAATCTCTTAACTGAATCTGCCCTAGGCCCTCAAATGAAACTCTTTGTCAAACGGTCTTGAAGCCTTCAGATGAGAGTATTAAAGCAACACATTGGTGGGCCACCTAATTTTCACCAATTCGGCCTATTTATTGTAGTCATCTGTGTTATGTCCCATGCTCACAACCTCATTGAGTGATGTCCCTCAACTTGCACATAAATCAACATGGCACTATACGAGAGAGGTTCTGTAGCAATTCTGATTCTTCCCAAGAGGTTTCACAAGTTCTTGTGCAAGTGGAAAAACATCCTTTGATTTAGTTCCACTTTTCTAGTGCGATACTCTAGAATCAAGTTTCCCAAACATTGGTCTCCAGCTGTTTTTGGACTACAACTCCTATCATCCCAAGCCAGTAGGACCAGTAGTTGGGGATGATGGGAACTGTATTCCAATTGTTGTCCAAAAACAGCTGGAAACCCAAGTTTGGGGAAACCCTACTCTAGAACAGGGCTGGGGAGCCTCTAGATGTAGTAGGACCATGTGGTAGGACTAATCCCTGACTGCTGGCTATGCAGGCTGGGGCTGATGGGACTTGGAGTCCAGCAATTTCAGAAGAGCCATAGACTCCCAAGCCCTGCTGTAGCACAAAGTGTGAAATAACCCTTCCATCAAAGGAAGACATCTTTCGCAAGTGAAGGGGGTGTCTATGGTTCCAATCCTTTGTATTCAGCTTAGCTGCTTTCCTCCCATCATAAAGGTTTGTCCTATCTTTGCTAGACAGATATCATTGTGATGAGGAAGATAGCCATTATCTGAATCAAATCAGATCTTAGTTTATATATCTGCTATGGTGGTATGGAGTCCACTGGAGAAGTGTATCAGGCATATGGTTGCCATACGTCCAGAAATCCCAGACATGTCCTTTCTGGAGGGCCTACGTGCCCATTTGGGGGGATTTTTACAATTTTAAGCAAATATCTGGGGGGGGGGGTTGGGGGGGTAAATTTGTGTTTGAGTGTGATGGGTCTGGAAGCCTTTCACAAGGAATACCTCTGCTCACTCAGAGATATATTTACAGTCTTTATTTACATCGTATTTACAAGGTACAGAACATAGCTTCCTGCGTCCAAGTCCTCGGTAGCAGATCCAGGAAGTGGGAGCTTTCAGCTCCTCCTCCAGCAGAGGAGCTTAGGAAGCCCCAAACACCTCCTTTGTTCCCTACGTTTTAACCCCCTCCTGTTCTGTGCTGAAGGAATGGGCATCGAATCTCCCTCTGTCCCTGAACTGGTCGAGTGGTGTTGCTGCTCTTCAGCATCCGGGAGCATCCTCGACACTTGAGTTCCTTCTGCTTGCTTGCTTGCTTGTCCTCCTCTCCTTCTCCTCTCTTTTCTAAAGGCTCCTGTTCTTCCCCCTCCCTCAGCTCCAGGGCATTCCCTGGCAGCCCCATGACAGTGAGAGAGAGCAGGTGGCTCGGGTCTAGGCACGGGCTTTGGCCTTACTGGTTGTAAAAGCTTATCCATTGTAAATGAAGGGGCAAGAAGGGCCATTGTTTTCACCACTGCCACTGAAATGGCAGCAAAGGATTTTGTTCTGAACTTCTGGTAATGAGATTCATTCATTCTTAACCCCTACAACTGAAATCAGTGGGCTCTAATTGTATTTGTATCTCTTTGGTTGTTCAGTGAGGAGCATTATTTCCACAATAAGCAATAGCCATCATCTGTTGCAGTGAAGCTGAGTTTCTGCTTTCCGCTACATGTGGAACAGCTTGCTTTGCTGCAAAGCAGAGAGATTTAAGTCCTCTGTAAATCACAAGGGGCCATTTTTATTTTCTCCTCTTGGCTCGCCATAAAATGAAAGGCTGTTGGGAGGTTGGTGCCCCCTCTAGGGGTCTAAAGTATTACTTTGGGCAATTATGGGATTTCTTACTAAACTATAAAACAAAATTCATGAGAAAAGTTGACATCTCACTGTGGAAGGCTGCAGTATTTGCTGTGGCAGGCCAGGTTGGTGCTAAATAAATGATCCTGAGTTCAATACAATTGATTTAAATATTTTATTCGTGGTACAGGCTAAGAAATAAACTGCTGGAAAAGCGATGGGTTCTGCCATTCCTCCTCCTCAGAGGAGTTCTGTTTTGTAGTAGCTTATTTTGCCAGCCTTCCTTTCAAACAAGAATGTCAAATAGATTGTGGAAGAATATCTCTCTTCACACCATGATCAAATTATACAATAAACATTTTGAAGGATACCGTGCTTGGCCACTGTGGCTTGGATCCAAATAACTGAGTTCATTGTTGAAGACATGGACTGGAGCTTTGTCACCTACTGACTGTTAGCTAGCATCTGCAGTTTTTGAACACATCACTTGGTTGGAGAACTGCATTGCAAAGATCAGATACCTGTGAATTTTGAAGAATGGCTGTGTTTCGATTCACATTTTGTTTCAAAAGTGTGTATTAGGTTGGTTCACCTCTAAAGGCAAACTGAATCAAAGCTCTCCCCCATCCCTAACTGAGAGTGGCTACTTAAGGGGCCTGAGATGCTACAACAGTCTAATGTTGCACGATCATCAACATCATCATCCCTGTACATGTTAATCATGGTTGAATAACCTTCCTGCAAACAAATCACAAGCAGCTTTCAACAAAGACCAGGCATAGTTTACCCTCAAATGACACACACACTTCTTCTTCTTCTTCTTTGGCAATCACTCATAGCCGAGTAAGATTGTCCTCCATAAACACGGTTTTAACAATGAGTCCATAAGTGACTGTGGAGGCCAATTCTGAAGAGTTGTGTACAGCTATTAACCAAATGAAAAACAGCAAAGCCAGTGGACCTGATGGGATCCCTGCTGAAATCTTCAAAGTGGGTGGAATTTAGCTTACACAACTTCACAAGCTCATCAAAAAAATTTGGGAAAGAGAAGCAATCCCAGCAGACTTTAGGGATGCCAAAATTATCAATCTCTTTAAAAAAGGTGACAGAACTGATTGCGGAAACTATCGAGGCATCTCTCTATTAGCTGAGGCTGGCAAAATTCTTGCAAGGATCTTAGCAAACCGTCTCTTAACAATATGCGAGATGACCCTTCCTGAATCCCAAAATGGTTTTCGGCCTTCTAGGTGGACAGTGGACATGATTTTCACCACACACACACACACACACACACACACCAACTTTAGAAAACCATATTAGTGCCTCTAAATAGCTGTCTCCAGGAACAGTTGGTCTTGTAAAATGCTTGGCTTTGTTCTCAGGAACATCCCTGCTTCGATTTGATGGGCAATTGATGTAATACAATTTGGCTTCCCCCAATCGCATCCCTCCTGTCTTGCAATAGATTTTATAGGAAGGAATAAAGTGACCCCTAAATTGCCTTCAGTGTGTAATTGGGCCTAACTGAATGTGCATATGTCTCTACTTTTCATAACATCACAGCAAAGGCACAGCGACAGGAAGGTGATGTCTTCTAGCTAATGACAGCTTTGACTACCCAGTGTATTTTAATATTTAGGTTGCTGTCTCTGATTGTACAGCAGGAAGAAGCCAAGCAACACCCTTTTCTCAGGAGCTTTCCAGGTATCACTTATGGCACATGAATGTAAATTCAGAAGCACTCAAAAGCATTTGTATGAAGTGCTAAGCAGGGCAGATTTTAGTGAAACCAGACTTGCCAAAAGCATGGTGTCAAACATCAAGTTCAGTAGGAGAAGAAACCATCAGATCATCAATAGGCTTGAGACCATTTTTCTGCCTAAGGCAAAATATCAAATTGTGCCCAACCAACTCCAAATCAAGGTGCATACTTAGCACCCAGGGCTGGCTTGGTTATTTTGGTATCTGAGACGGGAGGAAGTTAGGGCATTAGGGCTACTGGGGCACTGCCCCACCAACCCCAGTCTGCCTCAGCCAGCCCCCACATCCCTGCCTCCTTACAGCCAGTCCCGGGGGAAGGGTTGGCACTGACTGCCAACTTGCTTTTCCTTAATCAATCAACCCATCAACCTTTATTGGCATACGGACGAAACAGGGATGTGTGAGTTGAAACATAAAATTGGCACCTGTTCACAGAAGGAGATTCTCTGAGATAAAACTACACTGGCACAGTAAGGTTAAAAAGTACAGTGGTACCTCAGGTTACATACGCTTCAGGTTACAAACGCTTCAGGTTACAGACTCTGCTAACCCAGAAAGAGTGCTTCAGGTTAAGAACTTTGCTTTCAGGACGAGAACAGAAATCGTGCTCCGGCGGCGCGGTGTCAGCAGGAGGCCCCATTAACTAAAGTGGTGCTTCAGGTTAAGGACTGTTTCAGGTTAAGAACGGACCCCCAGAAATGAATTAAGTACTTAACCTGAGGTACCACTGTACCTCTCAAGTCTTACAATGATGGAGTTTCACAGCGTTGCTCAGATATTCTGCTGTTGTCTCCATACTGCCATGCCCACAGCTATCCAATGAAAAGGAGTAGACGTCAGAACAATTTAACCTCTCCTTATGCATGGGGCTCAAATATTTGTCATGAATTACTGCATTAAATGGGCAGTAGAACAAGACATGGCCTCGACTGTCCAACACTGCAAGAACAATACCCCTCTGAGTGTGGAACCTTCAAGAAACTTCCTTCAGAATTGCAGGTGGCAAGGGGGAAAACTACGTTGGTGAGGATTGTAGAGGTGATGTAGGCATGGAGCAGCCTTGCCAAACAAAGGTAGGATCCCTAACCCCAGCAGGGAGCGAGATTTGTTGGCTGTGCTACTGAGATTTTGAGATTCCTTAGTGCCACTATTGCCAGGGTTGCCATGCAGAAGGGAGAAGGATGGGAGCACCACCAGAATTTGTTGGGTCTGTCTGCCATTGGCTCCACTTTCTGTTGTCCTCCTGTGGGATGCCAGCCACCACTGTCTGAGACCTACCATTCCCGAAGTGCCTCTCCTGGGAGTTAATACAATTTAAAAGTGCGTTTAATGCATGTGTTATTAAATATTGATGTCACCCTCACTCCCGAAGGAGCTCAGGGCAGCAAAAACATGAGTGATTTATCAAGGTACAGTGGTGCCTCGCAAGACGAAAATAATCCGTTCCGCGAGTCTCTTCGTCTAGCGGTTTTTTCGTCTTGCGAAGCATCCCTATTAGCGGCTTAGCAGCTATGCGGCTGTTAGCGGCTTAGCGGCTTAGAAAAAGGGGGGGAAAGGGAAAAAACTCGCAAGACTTGCAAGATGTTTTCGTCTTGCGAAGCAAGCCCATAGGGAAATTCGTCTTGCGAAGCGCCTCGAAAAACGGAAAACCCTTTCGTCTAGCGGGTTTTTCGTCTTGCGAGGCATTAGTCTTGTGGGGCACCACTGTACTGTTGGACTTAAACTTCCATCATCTCTAGCCTGAATGGCCAGTGGTCAGGGATGATGACAGTTGTTCTCCAGCAGCATGATGATGATGATGATGATGATGATGATAAATAATTTATTACTTATACCCTGCCCATCTGGGCTTCCCCAGCCACTCTGGGTAGCTTCCAATAGGATATTAAAAACACAATAAAGCATCAAACATTAAAAACATCCCTAAACAGGGCTGCCTTCAGATGTCTTCTGAAAGTCAGATAGTTGTTTATTTCCTTAAAATCTGATGGGAGGGTGTTCCACAGGGCAGGTGCCACTACCGAGAAGGCCCTCTGCCTGGTTCCATGTTACCTCACTTCTTGCAGTGAGGGAACTGCCAGAAATTCCCCATTCCTGCCCTAGATCCTTCAAAGCCGGCAGTACTGCGTTTATGGCTGGTTTTTCCTTCTGGTGGGGACAGACAGGGCACGAAACTAGATCCTTTGAGAATTAACTGTATGAAAGGGATCTGAAAGGGAAGAGGGCAAGAAGGTACCATAGAAACCCCTACCATTAGCAGTCCCTTGCTTTTAAATCTCCAAGAAACAGGAAGACCAGCTGCACTGCTAGTTGTGCCACCTGTTTTCTAGCACGTCCACCCCCAGTGATTCCTTCGGTACCATAAATGTCAATATTAGCAGATGGGGCAGGACTCCTCCATGTGTCCTGATGAGTCACAGAAGGCATGGGGTTCCCAGAGGCTATAATGATGTGAGGCTTTGACTGGATGTGAGCTTTTGCAGCGGCAAGAAAGCCGTTGCCTTGCATTCTGACTTCCTTGCCTATAAAAATGATAATGATAGAAGATGATGCCAAGATTGTTGCGAGGATGAATGAGATGAGAAAACGGTGCCCTTTCTCCATCATTAGGGAAGGGTGATCCATAAAACTGAATACATAGAAGCTTAAAGTCCTGCATGGAAAGAGAAAAAAGTATTCAATAAAATATGTTTTACTCTGCTCGTTCTCTGCTTCCTCTGAAAACGACAGCTATCTGTGCTTTGAACAATCCATCTCATTTAACTGATTTCTGGGAATGGCTTCATTTGTTCATCAAAATTTTACACACACACACACACACACACACACACACACATATTATATGTTCTGGTACCAGCTGCCCTTTTTGGAAATGTTATAGGAAAGTTTAAAATAAATTATGAGGAAGTGATTTGGAGTGAATAACAGGAGAAGGCGTAAGTAATGAGTACACAGAAAAATCACCTTATCTTTTCCTGCCAAGAATGACTGAGCTGTGGTCCTCTTTCAAGAAGACTGATGAATGTAAGGATAATTTAGAATGGAGAGTATCTTTTAAAAAAACCCACCCTGAAACGCATCCAGCTTGCTTATTTTCTTCCATTTACTGACGTGATCAAAAATAACTTCAGTCTTTTGTTGCTGATTTTTAAAAATGTCATCTGGGGACCTTAATCAGCACAAACTATGACCCACACCTACTGAGAATTGCTTGTTTTTGAGAAATAATTGTAATTGTAATGTCCATTATGAATGGGGGTCAATGGGTTACCTGCTTTTGTCTGCTGGGGATAGCTGCCTTGATGTTGAAGACTCTCAGGTCTGGGGGACTAAAAGATCTGTTGCAGTTGGTTCAGGAATGCATAGTCACCACAACCACCACAGAGCTATCCTAAAACATTGTCTCTACTAGTTAAAAAGCAGAGGAAACATTGGATCATGCAGGTGGTTAGTGATGTGGATGCTGGAGGGCTTTAAGCAGTGCCATTCTCGGCCAAAATATTGGGAAATATTAGAAAAAGATGGAGATAATTGGAAATTGCAGAGTTTGGAGAAAATGAAGGATAAAGTGCGAGACTGGTTACACTATGCTCAGATTAAAGAAGTCTTCAAAAATGATAAAAAGGTAGGGTTCCAGGTGGAGAAATCGAAGTTGGAAACAGAATTGTTAGAACCAAAGACTAAGGTATTATCAAGAATGTATAACTTGCTGTTAAAATGGAATACACAAGACGAAATGGTTAAATCGGTTATGATAAAGTGGGCTCAGGATATTGGGTATAATATTATGTTTGAGGACTGGGAAAGGTTGTGGACCACTGGGCTGAACTTCACTGCATGTAATGCTTTGAAGGAAAATGTAATGAAAATGATATATAGATGGTACATGACCCCAGTTAAACTTGCCAAAATATACCATTTGTCTGATAATAAATGTTGGAAATGTAAAGAACATGAAGGAACATTCTTTCATCTCTGGTGGACTTGCCCTAAAGTGAAGGCCTTTTGGGAAATGATATATAATGAGTTGAAGAAGGTATTTAAGTATACCTTTACTAAGAAACCAGAGGCCTTCCTTCTGGGTATTGTTGACCAGAAGGTGTTAAAGAAGGACCGAACATTTTTTATGTATGCAACAACGGCAGCAAGGATACTCATCGCTAAGAATTGGAAAACGCAAGATCTACCCACACTGGAAGAGTGGCAGATGCAGCTGATGGACTATATGCAACTGGCCGAGATGACTGGTAGAATCCGTGACCTGGGAGAAGAGAGGGTCGAGGAGGACTGGAGGAAATTCAAGATTTATTTACAAAAATATTGTAATTTGGTTGAATGCTAAGAAGGATGCTAGATCATAAATAATTGCCTACCATTGAATTAGATCCAATTTTGATGATAAGTGAGATTAAGGAAAATATAAACTTTTTGGAGAATTGCTAGATTTTATTTAAATGAGTGGAGATAAGATTGTAAACAAGTGGGTAATTTGCTTGAAAAATTTCATTTTTGTAATGGTGTAAGTGGGAGCGGGAGATGTGAGGGAGTCCAAAGAAGCGACAAAATTATGTTATGATATAAGTAATGTTGTTTAATATATACGCATTTGTTTTTTTAAATTTTTTTTTAATAAATTTGCATTAAAAAAAAAAAAGCAGTGCCATTCTCATGGTCAGATGACAACCAGGGGAGGTTTAAGCTATCGGAAGCTCTCAGCTTCTGAAAGTACAGAGAATCCGTTAGGCTGGTCAAAAGAGACTTCAGTATCCAGAAATTTTCTGATAGCTGTGAGGAATTTTCAGGCTAGTGGGACTGGTGTCACTGCCCCGATAATCGGAATTTGGAGATGACTTTGGTGGTTGACATGATCACTTCTAGGCCACCACTACTGCTAGCATTATTTAGTTCTGGTTCCACTTAGTCCAGTGAGTTGGTGGCAGTAAAGGAGTTGGGAACCACAGTTTCACAGGCGATCAAAGTCCGGGCTGGGGACGTCGGGACTGGGGACAAGATAGTGGGAGTGGGAGCAGGAACGGGAGTCCAGAAGCCAGGAGTCAAAAAGCCAAGAGTCTGAGGGTCAGAGAGCCGGGAGTGAAGAAGCCAAGGGTCCGAGGGTCAGGAAGCCAAGGAGTCACGAAGTCAAGGGTTCGAGGATCAAGAAGCAAGGAGTCATGAGGTCAGGGGTTCGAGGATCAAGAGTCAAGGAATCAAACGCAGCAAGGCTGCTGTGCAAAGAGCCAAAGGGAAAATGCTGACCTTATATCCCTTCCCGGCTCTTGCCACCAGGTGCTGTGAGTTACCAATTGGCCTCACCTGTGTGGCCATGCCTAGCCTCTTCAGAACAAACTTAGGAAGGCCCCGGTCCTGCAGAGTCCTATTGGTCACAGGGCCTGGCTCCTGCACACACACCTGAAACACAGGTAGAGTTTCCCCAGGCTTATTCTGTGGTGGTTATGGCAGTGGAGAGAAATGTTAATGCATCTCTTACAGATGAATCCACAAGGCAATCAAACTGAACTCTTGATAGCACATTGTGATTTGATTGCATGTTTGGTGGATAGAATCAGTTCCATCTCCTCTGACTTGGAGGAAGGAAGCATTACGAATGCTAGATGCTCCTTTGGCACCATCTTCTTGCAATTGTTTGGGTCAGTTTCAATTGTTTCAGCCTGAGGATATTGCGACGGGACTTCAAATGTTAGGCCTTTCACCTGTGTGCACACCCATGGCATGTCTTGACTTCTAACTGGAGAGGAATGGCCTGTTTGATTTAGGAGGTAGTTGATGCTTCCTTGAAAGAAAGAACAGTCCCATAGGTTAAAAGGTAAAAGGTAAAGGACCCCTGGATGGTTAAGTCTAGTCAAAGGTGACTATGGGGTTGTGGTGCTCATCTCGCTTTCAGGCCGAGGGAGCCGGCGTTTGTCCACAGACAGCATTCCGGGTCATGTGGCCAGTAGGACTAATAATAAATAATAATAATAAATTTTATTTATATCCCGCCCTCCCCAGGCGAAGCCGGGCTCAGGGCGGCTAACAACACTAAAACAGTACAACATTATAAAACATTATAAAAATGAATTAAAATCAAAATTGATGGCAACCATAAACTAAAGTTTTGTAAAGATTGCCAAAGGAGGGAGTCAGGCTGCGCCCTGACCAAAGGCCAGGTGGAACAGCTCTGTCTTGCAGGCCCTGCGGAAAGATGTCAAGTCCTGCAGGGCCCTTGTCTCTTGTGACAGAGCGTTCCACCAGGTTGGAGCCGCAGCCGAAAAAGCCCTGGCTCTAGTTGAGGCCAGCCTAACCTCTCTGTGGCCTGGGACCTTCAAGGTGTTTTTATTTGAAGACCGTAAGTTCCTCTGTGGGGCATACCAGGAGAGGCGGTCCCGTAGGTACGAGGGCCCTAGGCCATATAGGGCTTTGAAGGTTAAAACCAGCACCTTAAACCTGATCCTGTACTCCACCGGGAGCCAGTGCAGCTGGTATAGCACCGGATGAATGTGATCTCTAAGCGAAGACCCCGTAAGGAGTCTCGCTGCGGCATTCTGCACCCGCTGGAGTTTCTGGGTCAGTCTCAAGGGCAGCCCCACGTAGAGCGAGTTACAATAATCCAGTCTGGAGGTGACCGTCGCGTGGATCACAGTGGCTAGGTCAGGGCGAGAGAGGTAAGGAGCCAACTGCTTAGCTTGGCGGAGATGAAAAAATGCAGCCTTTGTTATAGCTGCAATCTGCGCCTCCATGAAGAGGGAGGTATCGAAGATTAAACCCAAACTCTTAACGGACGGTGCTGGCACTAATTGCACCTCCGCAAGAGATGGGAGTTGCCCCCTCAGTCCCATGTCGTCCTGTCCCAGCCAGAGGACCTCTGTCTTCGAAGGATTTAACTTCAACCGGCTCCCACGTAACCATCCAGCCACAGCCTCCAAGCATCTGATCAGTGTGTCTGGGGCCGAGTACGGGTGGCCGTCCATCAACAGATAGAGTTGGGTGTCATCAGCATACTGATGGCAGCCCAGCCCAAAACTCCGGACAAGCTGGGCGAGGGGGCGCATAAAGATGTTAAAAAACATTGGGGAGAGTATTGCACCCTGGGGCACACCACACACCAAGGAGTGGCGGGATGACAATTCCCCCCCAAGCGCCACCCTCTGTCCCCGACCAGAGAGAAACGAGCGCAGCCATTGAAGGACTGTGCCCTGGATCCCCACGTCGGCAAGGCGGTGGTCCAGGAGTTCGTGATCGACCATGTCGAAGGCTGCTGACAGGTCTAGAAGAATCAGCAGCCCCGACCCGCCTCGATCCAGCTGCCTGTGGAGATCATCTGTTAGGGCGACCAGAGCCGTCTCGGTCCCATGACCAGCGCGGAAGCTGGACTGGAATGGATCCAGAGCCGATGTTTCATCCAGAAGCCTACCAAGCTGTTCAGCAACCGCTCTCTCAATCACCTTACCCAGGAATGGAAGATTCGAAACCGGGCGGTAATTGGATAGATCTAAGGGATCTAATGATGTTTTCTTTAAGAGCGGGCGCACCACTGCCTCCTTCAGTTCCCCTGGGAATGTCCCGGTGCCAAGGGACAGATTGATGATATCCCCCAGGGGGGCCCGCACCTCGTCTGGACACGCTCTAATCAGCCAGGACGGGCACGGGTCGAGAGGACAAGTGGTGGGCTTTCCAGCTCGGAGGAGTCTGTCCACATCGGCTGGGGATATCCAGTCAATGTGGTCCAATACTGAACCCGAGGACAGTCGAGGGACCTCCAGTTCCTTTATTGTATCCAAATTGGCAGGGAGGTCATGGCGGAGCAACAAGACCTTCTCCGCAAAAAAGCTCGCAAATGCCTCACAGCTGTGTGTCAAATTGTTAAACCACTTCTGCCACAACAGAACACTGTGATGGAAGCCAGAGCACACAGAAATGTTGTTTCCCTTCCTGCCACAGTGGTACCTATTTATCTACTTGCACTGGCGTGCTTTCGAACTGCTAGGTTGGCAGGAGCTGAGACAGAGCAACGGGAGCTCACCCCATCACATGGATTCAAGCCACCAACCTTCTGATCAGCAAGCCCAAGAGGCTCAGTGGTTTAGACCATAGCGCCACCCGCATCCCATACACAGTTCCACACACCTTGAAGGAAGCAGGTGTTGTAAGACCACTTCTTAAAAAAACATCTTTAGATCGTTCTAACTATTGGCCTATTTCTAACTTATTTTGAGCAAGATGCACAAGACATTGTTGGACACCTAATTTCAGGCATCCCAAGATGGTATAAGATTATCTAGAACTATTCCTATTACTTTTGGAATTGAATCTGCTTGGATTGCTATGGTTGATTAATTCTTCTGGAAGATAAGGGAAGTGTTAAAGCATTGATTTTCTGTCCTGGACTTCTCAGTGACTTTAATAACATTGATCATGGAATCTTGCTGGATTGCCTCTTGAGAATAGTTGTTCCACTCTTATCTGGTTGGTAATTTTCAGAGGGTGCAATTGGGGACTTACTTGTTCCTTGACATTTATGCTGTAGGGATCCACAGGGCTCTATTTTTTCCTCTCATGTTGCTTAACATAGGCAAGAAGAAACCAGTGGGGGAGGTAGTTTTGAAATTTGGGGGCAAGGTGTCCCCAGTATCCCCTCTTAGTAGTGCAACAATAAACTGCTAGCACATCTGCAAAGCTAAGCAGGATCTGGTATGGTTTCAAATTGGATGGGGGACCCTGTGTTGAGATTCCCACATTTTGGGGTGTTGAACTAGATGATCCCTTTCACCTCCACAATTCTATGATTCTAAATTCCATTGTGGGCCTTGGAATGAAATTAGTCATACCCAACTTAAATGTCATTTATTTCGATGGAACTTAGTTGTTGCGATACAATTTGCCTTTTGCTGGACTCTTTACGAAAGGGGTCAATAAAAGCAGGTGATCAAAAGACAGAAATGAAATTAAAAGTTGAAATAATGTGTAGGTGGATCAGATGAAAGCCTTGGTCAAATTTATA
Source organism: Podarcis cretensis (assembly GCF_951804945.1). Taxonomy (NCBI): domain Eukaryota; kingdom Metazoa; phylum Chordata; class Lepidosauria; order Squamata; family Lacertidae; genus Podarcis; species Podarcis cretensis. Next base: position 122,339,096 of record NC_137170.1, read on the forward strand.
GCACCTCTTTTTATGGCACAAGATTAATCACCTCCTTTAGCATAATCAGTGTGATCAATCTGTTGTGTGAATGATGCAATGTCATATTTCATTTGCTCAGAGTGATGCTACAAGAATGTTTGTGTTGGTTTTTTTGTTTTGTTTTTTAAAGGCAGCTTCATGTCTACTTTCTTTAGAAGATAACCATGACAATGACAAAATCTGACCTTACTTCTAGACCAGAATGTGCACAAGATATAAGCATACAGACACAACTGGAATTGTTCACTGATTCTTGTCAGATAGTCATAAAATCATTGCATAGAAGTCAGCCTTTCCATCATTATCTCTACTTAATGTTGATTCCAATCTTCCTTTTGTTTTGAGCAGATACAACAAGCATTTTATTTGTCTGGAAAGTTTATAACTTCATTTGAAGTAAGACACGAATGCACATTTCTTTTTCAGCCCCTTTTCTTCCTTTAGATTTCACAAAGTCACTGCAAGTTAAACAGGACACATGTACCTCAGTGTGGGAAATGTGATATTTTATAAACTGATTTGCCAATCTGTATTATTCAAATCAGAGATTATTTACAAAGCAATTGATTTTAACACAGGACACAATAAAATGGAGTTTGTTTTGTTTTTTTCCCTGGGTGTCTTGGTTCAGATTATTATTATTTAATTAATCTTTTAATCTATAATAGAAGGTGATGGTCTTTATCAGTAACTGAAGTAATTTGCCATCTAAGAGCCTTCCTATGGGACCAGATGACATACAATTTTCATGATGCAGTGACTTGGGCTGGATGTCAACACATCAAAGAAGTGTTTCAGTTAAATGCATTGCAAACTTTATACATATGAGAAATCAGGTTGGCAAAAATGGAACTCCACAGTGCCATCTGCTGTCACAGCGTTAGAATGCATAAAGGTAAAGGGACCCCTGACCCTGACCCCAGTCGTGGCCGACTCTGGGGTTGCAGCACTCATCTCGCTTTATTGGCCGAGGGAGCTGGCGTACAGCTTCTGAGTCATGTGGCCAGCATGACTAAGCCGCTTCTGGCAAACCAGAGCAGTGCACGGAAATGCCGTTTACCTTTCCGCCGGAGCGGTACCTCTACTTGCACTTTAACATGCTTTTGAACTGCTAGGTTGGCAGAAGCAGGGACCGAGCAACGGGAGCTCACCCCGTCGCGGGGATTCGAACCGCCGACCTTCTGATTGGCAAGTCCTAGGCTCTGTGGTTTAACCCACAGCGCTACCCACGTCCCTGTTGGGATGCATAAACAACACGTATAAAGCGGTTTTACTTTACCAATGTAGCCAAGTCCTTGGACGCTGATTCAGAGGGAAGGACTCAGTCAATTTAATATCTCTGCCCACAGAAACACCAGATCAGGACTTTGACACTGAGTCCTGGACAAGAAATGAAGGGCTATTGTAATCTGTGATCCGTGAACCAAAGACACCCCCCAAAAAAGAAATCAGGACCACCCCCTACAGGGACTGTAGCCCCTAAGCTAGACCTTACCAAAGAACTACGCTTCTTGTTCTCAAGTGCTTGTGCCAAACAGTATCCCCTGTGGGAGGTGCTTCTTGGCTTATAAAAATGTGTAAAATTTAAAACCGAAACAGGAACACTGAAAGAAAGAAACTGGTGGTCGACAGATAGATTGGGGAAACAGCTGTTAGCCCCAGTAAAACCTTGAAATTGCAATGCAATCACTGTAAAATGGAGCTAGAGATTTCACCAGCCCTATTAAAATTGTTACAAAAAATATAGAGTGAACAAGTAGGTTTACAGAGAGCTGGCCTATAGAGATAGTACCTGTATAATCCTGGACTAGACGATTGTATCCAGGGCCGTCCGGGGTGCAAGGGGTGTGGAGCACCTGGGTGCCAAATTCTGGGGGGCGCTGGGTGCCCGCCACTGAAGCTGCCTAAGCTCTTAACTATCTACCTCTTATGAAATAATAAATAATTTTGATCAAGCTAGAAAAACAAAATAAATATATACCTAGTAAAAAGGTAAAGGGACCCCTGACCATTAGATCGAGTCGTGACCGACTCTGGGGTTGCGGCGCTCATCTCGCTTTATTGGCCGAAGGAGCCGGTGTACAGCTTCCGGGTCATGTGGCCAGCATGACTAAGCCGCTTCTGGCGAACCAGAGCAGTGCACAGAAACACCATTTACCTTCCCGCCGGAGCGGTACCTATTTATCTACTTGCACTTTGACGTGCTTTTGAACTGCTAGGTTGGCAGGAGCAGGGACCGAACAATGGGAGCTCACCCCATCGCGGGGACATGAACCGCGACCTTCTGATCGCCAAGTCCTAGGCTCTGTGGTTTAACCCACAGCGCCACGCGCATCCCTGTATATATACCTAGGTATCACCAAAATTGTTATGTACTGAGTTGAATAGGATCCAAAATGCAGCAGTCTGATTGGTCCTAGAACAATAGGATCCAAAATGCAGCAGTCTGATTGGTCCTAGAACAATGCAGCAGTCTGATTGGTCTGCAGGAGCCACCCAATCCAGCTCCAGGTGGAAGTGAATCCACAACCTGACTGGCCTACAGGAGAATCCCGGAATTAGCCAATCACATGCAACCCATTGTGTAAATAATGTATATAAAGCAGATATTGTGGGGGAACTTCCATTCCTCCTCACCACTATGAGCTGAATAAAGAGCATGAAATCCCCTCTTGACTCCGAGGATATTTCAAAAATGTAGACCTACTGTTTCACTAAAGGACTTTCGACTTTGTGTGCTCATTTACCAAAGACGCGCCACGCCAGTGGCAGCACTTGTCATTCACAACGGCGGCGCTTGTCAAGCTGCGTGAGATCAGTCATGTTAAAGGTGCCACTGGCCCCGAATGAAACATTGCAAATTGTGTTTTAATTTCATCACTTACAGTTCAAATTCATTTAGAGAAATTGTTTTAAAAAGTGTGGTGTCTGACATAAGCATAATAAAAGTTAATTTGGGGGTGCTGAGCAGATCTTTGTACCCTGGTGGCGCATATGCTAAAGATGGCCCTGGCTGTAGCCAACTATTGATTTGATTCTGACTAGACTTAACTAGACCTCCAGAAACCATTGGATGTAAGCTAACTGTGCCCATTGATTTCAACGGGTCTGCTCTGAGAATGCCTTTGTTGGGCATTTGAACCTGTGGGTTAAACCACAGAGCCTAGGACTTGCCAATTAGAAGGTCAGCGGTTCGAATCCCCGCGACGGGGTGAGCTCCCGTTGCTCGGTCCCAGCTCCTGCCAACCTAGCAGTTCGAAAGCACGTCAAAGTGCAAGTAGATAAATAGGTACCGCTCCGGCGGGAAGGTAAACGGTGTTTCCATGCGCTGCTCTGGTTCCCCAGAAGCGGCTTAGTCATGCTGGCCACATGACCTGGAAGCTGTACGCCGGCTCCCTTGGCCAATAAAGCGAGATGAGTGCCACAACCCCAGAGTCGGTCATGACTCGATCTAATGGTCAGGGGTCCCTTTACCTTTACCTTTTTACTCCCATCCTCATCAATCTTCCTTGGGTTTGCTTACCCAGTTCCACGTGGCAAAAGCTAGCCAGGTGCAATGAGCACTGCCATTTTGATTTGGTTAAACCTGGATTTGGTTAAACATGCAAAATGGAAGGACCCATTATTACCAACAATGAAAGAACAGCTATTAAAACCAACCAACCTGGCTGAGATTGCTAAATTGACATGTTTAATCAGAGAAAAGTCATTGTTATCGTTTATTAAAAATTGGAAACCTCTTCATGGACTTCTTGCATGAAAAAGAACAATAAATAATGATATCTGGATTTGAGGACTGAAGATAATATTTGTTTACTGAAAGTTGCTTTGTTGGGTGTTATGTGGGATTAGACGAAATGAATATTCTTTTTATATAGTGGACAGATGAAGAGTCAGAAGTTGTTTACTTTCTGAATCTTATTTTTCTATCTTTCTCTTTTAACCTCTTTTCTATCCCCCCCCTATTTCTTTCCCTCCCCCACCTTTTGTGTTTTTATTGTATCTAGATTAAACACTTGGTTTGGTTAGTGGGGGGGGGGAGAGACATTAAGCTTTGTATTTTTCTCTATAAACCTTAATAAAAAATTATTTAAGAAGAAAATACGGAAGGCCAAAGTGGCTGTATTATTGCTGCCTTGTTAAATGAGACAGGGGGGGGGGCTGATGTGAGCCAGAGCCTAATCGCAAGGATAGCCCTGAAATGTCAAGTCTAAGTGTACACATCAATCACAAAAGAACATCAAGATAATTTATTCTGGAACCAGGACAAAGAGTCCAGTCTAGAAGTTCTTGAGGGCTCTTTACACAACTGAAAAGCTTTCTCAATATTATTTTTAAATGGTGAATATAATTTGTGGACTGAAGAAGCCCTGTTCTTTGGTTTATTTTAGCAATGCTGCAGGTGAGAGTTCTTAACCATCCTGAGAGACAGGCTTTGGCCCGAAGCCTTAGGTAATGTTTGGTTTTAATATCCCATCTGCTGCTGTGAGGCAGCTTCTCAACATCCCAATGTGTGCCTAACACGTGTTTTTTTTTTAATTCTGCTAAGCTCTTCAATCCCAATTATCTTTTGGCATTAAGTTCAGTAGGCAAATTGCACAAGAAACGGAGAAAAGTCATTTTCCTTTTATATATCTATATATATAAAGTTATCTTTCAGCTTAATTGGATATTGGTTGAGTATACCCTATGCCTTTAAAGCACATTCGGAGCACAGTTCTCCCCTCAAATATTTCTGTGCACTGTTTGTTAATGGTTTCTGGGGAGTGAAACTGTGAGAGGTTACAGCGTCCAGAATTCTTTGAAGGAAATACAGTCATACATCTGGTTACAGACACTTGAGGTTGCATTTTTTTGGGTTACAGACCGCGGAAGTACCGGAACGGGTTACTTCTGGATTTTGTCGGTTGCGCATGCACAGAAGTGCCAAATCGCAACCCGCACATGTGCAGATGCGCCGCTGCGGGTTGTGAATGCTGCGGGTTGTGAACATGTATCCCACACAGATCACGTTCGCAACCCAAGCATCCACTGTACAGTGGTACCTCGGGTTACATACGCTTCAGGTTACAGACTCCGCTAACCCACAAATAGCACCTCGGGTTAAGAACTTTGCTTCAGGATGAGAACAGAAATCGTGCTCCGGCAGCACAGTGGCAGCAGGAGGCCCCATTAGCTAAAGTGGTGCTTCAGGTTAAGAACAGTTTCAGGTTAAGTACGGACCTCCAGAACGAATTAAGTACTTAACCTGAGGTACCACTGTAATGTGTTTTGGATGTGCTTTTGAGGCATAGTACTAAGGTACTAGTAAGACACAACCATAGTACCACAATCTTGTACCACAAAAACCAAGAAAGGCTACCAGTTCCCTTTCTTTCTTGCATTAGCTTTGACTCTATCAGCTTCCTATTAGTTTTGCTTATTTGAAATTTGCCATATTTCAAAAAGTGAGCTTTTTGGGGGGAGGCCAAAGTTGTTGAACTGTTTATGAGGGCTGAATACAGGCTATGTCTGGGAAATTCCAGACCCTACTTTTCCCTAGATCAGGAAACCTTTCAGAGCATGAGACTCTTACTCTCAGGGTTGTGGCTTCAAGCCCCATATTGGGCCAAAGATTCTTGCATTGAGGAGGGTTGGACTAGATGATTCTAGAGGTCCCTTCCAATTCTATGATTCCCTTCTGAACTGTATCACCTCACAATGTGGCTGCCACATGTCCTAATACAGGCAACCTCCCAGTTGCATGAGTTCAATATGTGCCTGACCGCACATTGTGCTGAAAATGACATGAAAACATCACAAAAAGGGGTGGAACAGACAAGGTGGGGTGTTTTCAGGCTTTTTAAAAATAATATTTGTATTAAATTTTACAATTTTATATTCAACAACCAGGCAGAGGGTCTTCTCGGTAGTGGCGCCCACCCTGTGGAACTCCCTCCCATCAAGGAAATAAACAACTGATATTTAGAAGACATCTGAAGGCAGCCTTGTTTAGGGAAGTTTCAAATGTTTTATCTTTTATCATGTTTTTAATATTCTGTTGGGAGCCACCCAGAATGGCTGGGGAAACAAAAAAACCCCAGAAAATATTCATTGATTACCTATCCTCTCTTTCCATGGTTCCTTTAAATTCCTCTTTTCCTCGTGTTTTCTTAGTTTACCCCATCTATCACAACCACTTTTATGTACTTTATTTATTTCTTACTCTTAAAGTTATCTTTAAAGACTGTTGTCACACGTTCTTCTGTGGTGTATTAGTGGATCATTCATTAAATGTAGCAGGAGTCTCCCTCTTATCCTTTGCTCCCCCCACACTTCTAGGTTTTTTCCCCAATATAACGTAATCCTCTTACATGTTTGAGTTTGGCAAAGTATGGAGAATAAAGAGCTACTAATCTCACTGGAGCTCAAAGAGATGCATGCGAAGCCCTCTATACATTAGTAAGCAAACAAACCGTGTTCTATGGGGAGGAAGGTGTTTTGAGTTTGAAATGAAACCCTACTTCCCTGACAGTTCTCTGAAGTAACGTGTCTGTAAAACACAGACTCGAGGGCTCAGATTCACTTCTTTCTTTTTTTAATGCAACCTTTCAAATGAAAAAAATTATGAAACGGACCCCAGTCCAAAAGCATAAATATCAAAATATTTATGTGGAGAGTGTCGTGAATACAGATTAAGGCAATTTGGTAATGGAAAACAGAAAGTGGAGCACATTCAAGCCAGGCGTGTTAGCTCTTTATATAAAATTGACCTTATGTGCAGTCTTAAAAAAATGATTTCTACACAGTAATCCCAAAGTGATGTTGAGGAGATTCCAGGGTGGAGAAAACATCACTTGCTAAACTCTGCCAGTTGCATCAGCTGGGGTGGAAGGTGAAGCCATGGTTTGTCCCACTTCCCCCTCATTCAGCCTTTTGGAGGAGGGGGGACATCCCTCCCACTGAACCAGTGAGAGACGATGTTGTTATGCTGCCTTTCCAAATGTAGTGCTAGTGACGATGGTGTAGCACTGGGAAATGTTGATCACTTCTCTTACCTGGGTAGTTATCTTTCTACAAGGGCCGACATTGATGCCAAAATCCAGCATCGCCTGAGCTCTGTGAATGCGGCTTTATCCCCATTGAAGTGCAGAGTGTTTGAGGACTGGGACATTCGCAGGGAAACCAAAATGCTTGTTTACAAAGCTATTGTACTACCAACCTTACTGGATGCTTGTGAAACATGGACCACTTATAAAGACCATCTCAAACTCCTCGAAAGGTTCCATCAACAGTGTCTCCGAAAATTTTTACACATCACTTGGGAAGACAGATGAACTAATGCCAGTGTACTGGAAGAAGCAAAGATCACTGGTGTTGAAGCAATGATTCTTCAACATCAACTTCGTTGGACTGGTCATGTTGTGTGGATGCCTGATTATCGTCTTCCAAAGCAACTACTCTGTTCCGAACTTGAAAATAGAAAGTGTAATGCTCGTGGTCAACAAAAGAGGTTTAAAGACTGTCTGAAGGCAATTTTTTAAAAAATGTAGCATAAACACCATCAGTTGGGAAACACTTGCTTGCAAGCACTCCAATTGGAGAACAGCCTTTACCAAAGGTGTCATGGGCTTTGAAGACACTCAAACTCAGGACGCAAGGCAGAAACGTGCTAAGAGGAAGGCACTTTTGGCGAACCCTCACTGTGATCAACTCCCACCCGGAAACCAATGTCTCCACTGTGGAAGGACATGTGGATCCAGAATTGGCCTCCACAGTCACTTACAGACTCATTGTTAAAACCATGGTTACGGAAGACAATCTTACTCAGCTATGAGTGATCGCCAAAGAAGAAGCTAGTGGCATACTGGGAGTGACACATCAACACCTTCAGTGCTTTCTGCAGGCATACCAAGAGCAACTTGAGCACCAGAAATGTCATGCTACAGGTGGATCGTCCCCTTTGCCTAAGAAGTGGCACTTGCATCACATCCAACCATTGCTCAACCAACCTGTGGGTTCCCCAGAGCTGTCCTACCCAAGGAGCTATGTGGGTGCTGCGTTCTGTGGGCTTTCCCCCCTTCCATTAGCCTACGTTGCACTTCAAAACAGTCAGGAGCATAAGGTTAGTTGACCATCTGCCTCTAGGGATGCCTGGGAACTGACAGTAGCAGGATCATCACTGCCTGTGCCCCCAGAAGCTGGTAGGGGGAGCGAGCTGTGGCCTCATTTGTTAAGTATAATTGATTTAATTGGCATAGAAATGGAAAATGTTAACAAAGGTTTAAAATGGCTAAATGAGTATTGCTGAAGGGTTTCTAGCACTGGGGTTTTTCCTATGTGAAATAAACCATGAAAAGACAAGAAGGGAAGTCACTGGATATTTAAAAGTTTGTAAAAGGTTTATTTGAAATTGTAAAATAGAAAAATTAATAAAAAATAATATTAAAACAACAACACTGGGGGGGGTGTTCCGATGTTGTTTTCTAAAGGACTCTGAGCACCTTAATGGGTTAACGAATAACTGTTAATTGTTTTCTGCTCTGTGCTGAGAGTGATCATGTGATGAAGGTATTGAGTTGCAAATCTCCATTTTGAAAGGGAGCTGCCTTTCGTCTTTTGTCTCCCAAATTCCATGGAGTGAAGATGTAAATGAATCTCTCCTGAGCTTATACATCTTATAGCCAATGGAGGTGGGAATGTAGCCTGTGGGGAGAGGCAGGCCTCTGCTTCTAGGTCTGTTTGGATTATTTCCTGTTTGCTAAGATGCTGAGCTTGTGCTGGGCAGCATAAGACCTTGTATGGCTATTTTGGGTGTCTCTTTTGAAGCTTATGTTGTGCTTTTGAGGAGTTCTGCCAGTAAAAGTTTGAATGATATTTTTATGGGCCTGGACAATGATTTCTTCAAAAAGCAGTCAGTTCTTATGCTTCCAGTCACTTCAAACGGTACAATACTAATATCTGAAGCATCATTTGGGGCATTGTGTATGGAATGGTGCAAGGGGGGGTGTTGGCCGCATATCCCTGACACCCTAAGTTTATTGGCTCCCACTGTGCAGCAGCACGGTCATGATTGGAGGGTTGTGGCAGTATTGTGTGTTTCCCCCTCCTCTCTAGAACTGAATGGGCCATTCCACCAGTGTCTCCACCACAGGCCATCACTGTCAGGGCACCATAGGGTTTCAAATGACACCTTGCTGGGGTGGCGCTCTTTTGCTGTAAAGGGACAGGCAATTATGTATATTTACATAATTGCCTATCCCTATCATTCTAAGGGCTCCTTTCTTTTGATTCTAACTTGTACAGTGGTCTCTAGGAAAGAGTGGACGAAAACAATGAAGTACCATATTTTTTGCTCTATAAGACTCAGTTTTTCCCTCCTAAAAAGTAAGGGGAAATGTGTGTGTGTCTTATGGAGCAAATGCAGGCTGCACAGCTAGCACAGAAGCCAGAACAGCAAGAGGGATTGCTGCTTTCGCTGCGCAGTGATCGATCAGCCTCTTGCTGTTCTGGCTTCTGAGATTCAGAATATTTTTTTTCTTGTTTTCCTCCTCCAAAAACTTGTGGTCTGGTGCATCTTATAGAGCGAAAAATACGGCATATAGTCTTCAACTGAGTAGTTTATTTGATGTGGTTTTCCAATGAAATGATGCGAGAGAGGATAACACCCTCATCCTTGGTGCATATTGAAACCATAATCTTCAGAAAATATTTAGCTAAGTCAATTTCTGTGTCTGGACTGTATTAGTGTCTTACATGCATTTGAACTCCATCAAATAAAAGCATTTGAATGATCTGACACAACTTTGGACTTGTTCTTAAGCCTATTAACTAGGTCAGCTGAGTCTTGATCAAAGCGGCAAAGTCTGCTCAGGGATGTTGATAGTAGACTGTCGCTGCAGAGCTGCAAACTCGTTGGGCAAGCTTTGGCCTCGCTTCCCCTGCTTCAGAATAGGAATTAATGCAACCTGCCACCTAAACTTGTAGAGAAAATAAAACCTAAGAAAGATGCAGTAGTTTTACAAATAAAAAATTAAAAAATCCACAGATAGAATCATAGAATCATAGAATCAGGAAACCTGTGTTTCTCCAGATATTGTTGGACTACAATTTCCACCATCCCAGAGCTTTGGCCAGGCTGCCTGAGGCTGATAGAAGTTGCTTTCCAACATCATCTATAGAGCTACAATTTCCTGAACCCTGGATAGATCACAAGGCATAGGCACCATATCTATTCTACATTTAAAGCACATTCACTCCCCAAAGATTCCTGGAACTGTTGTTCATTAAGGGTGCTGAGAATTGTAGCTTGATGAGTGGTAAGCTACAATTCCCAGAATTCTTGTTTTTATGCTTTAAAGGTATGCTGCATACACAGCCTTCCTTAGCATTCACATAGTGCTTTCCTGAAGTGCTTAGCTACAGGGCTAGGCGACATATCGATATATTGTCCAAAGCCCATTTGAACTTCACATCGTGATAACTGTTTCATAATATTTCAGTTGGCAATATATTTTGAATCACAATGTGTGTGAGGACTAGGCAATACAGTGGTACCTTGGTTTAAGAACAGCTTAGTTTATGAACAACTTGGATTAAAGACGCTGCAAACCCGGAAGCAGGTGTTTTGTGAACTTTGCCTTGGAAGCAGAACATGTTGAGTGTGTTCCATTTGTAAATTGAGTCCCCCGCTGCTATGGGAAAGCACGCCTTGGTTTAAGAATGCTTTGGTTTAAGAATGGACTTCCGGAACGGATTAAGTTCATAAACCAAGGTACCACTGTATCTGGTCTTCAACATAACAGTATATCACCAGCTAAATATGACAATGTATCATGCTAAACATTGCAACTTACCACAGTGTCTGAAATAAGGATGGAACTATACAGAGGCAAACAGGACAATGTTCTGGCAACTGCTGCTACTTAGGGGTCTAAAACGGATGAATGACAATTTCATCAACCACCACACAGTCACGTTCATCAGCAGGCAAGCCAAAATTCATCCCAACAGGACTCCTGGTTTGGGGCTTAGCTACCAAATGGTGGTATTTTGGTATTCAACATTGCAATACATCACCAGCTAAACATCACAATAGCTGTTGATGTGCATTTTTTTAAGTTGCAAAAGGAAAAGTCCACAGGAAAACCTACAGCTGAAGATTTTTCTACCGTTGTGATCAGAAGACACAAATTCTGTTGCAAAGCGTGTTCTCCTTCAGGGAGAGCACGTGTTGCGGTGGGGTCTACTGAGCCACCCCTTTGTTGCTGGGTAAGTTCTCCAAGATGGCCAGGGGGCATTGATTGGATTGCCGAGTTGCTGGGGGGAAAGTTATTGTCAGGGGCTCAGGAGCAGAAGCACAGGGAAGAGGGGAGATGGAGAGCGAAGGGGAAGAATCTGAGGGCAGCGTAGGAGAAGATGACAGTGGCCTGAGAGATTCCATGAGCCTCTCCAGCGAATCGGAAGATTCACAGAAGGGGGCGCCGGTGGCCAGGGCAAGGGGGGTCCCAAGGGGGACACTCCAGAAGCAAGGGGCCAGCGGGGACTCCCAGAGCAGCAGTTGGAGATCAGGACCAGCTTCCCCACCTGAGCATAGTGGGGGGGGAAGAGTCCCAGGGATCGGGGGGTAGCATCTCCCCCAGCAGGGAGAGAAGAGGAGTCAGGGCTGACCACGCCTCCATCGGAGAGTCAGGCAACGGAGGGGGGGTCAGGTCCAGCTAGCATCCCGGAAGAGGGAAGCAGTGACAGAAGCAGTGCAACGGTCAGGAGGAAGGTCACTGGGTTGGCGCGAGAGCCAAGTTCAAAAGTACAGGCACGCGGGGCAGCAGAGAACGAGGATTGGGAACCGGGCCCTAAAGCCTGCAGGAGGCAGGGGGAGGAGTCAGGGGACTCAGCGTCAGAAGAGTCCAGAAAGGGGAATGCCCCAGCGGACAGGAGGACCCAGAGGAGAAGAGAGCAGAGGAAGAGGTGGAGCAGGGCGAGAATCTTAAACTGGTGTCAGGGGGGAGGAGATTCAGACGGAACTTCGGCGGTCTAGGGTTTAAGACGTAGAGCTGCGCGCTATGGCTTTGGAATGGAAACTGAACTTCAATATAGACTTTTGTACATAACGACGACCTGGCGTTGGTCCTCTGTGAGCTGGGACCTTGGGCAGCTCTGACAGTTATGTTGCAATTTTGGTGGGAGGGGTAAAAGGCTTAAATACTCTGCACGCAGCCTTGTACTTTCTCTTTTGCTGCGTGCAACGGATCACCCGCCCACCCGCCCTAGAATAAGGGGTTTGTTGCGTTGACCTTGCTATGCCTGTCATGGGGTCGTCTGCCTTTGAGCAGGGGCCTGGTAGGAATTTTTCCACCTGGCAAATTGGCTGGCTGGGTGGTTTTTGCTTACTGCGTAGCAAATCGTCACAACTTGTACTGTTGTGGTTAGGCATTGGTTATAAATCTGGTGGAGGAGGGGTTAGGATAGGCTGGGCCTACCCCTCCATGGAGGGGTTCAGGATAGGCTGGGCCTGCCCCTCCATGGTTGCTGCGGAAAGGGAATTCCGTTAAAGGAATCCTGGGGCTTGCCATCTTTTCGTCCAATCCCTGGAATGGGACTAGGGCCGGCAAGCCTTCGGGGAGCAGGCGGGTGAGAGTTGAGGGTCTGTGTCTCAGCTCCAATTCTTCCCCGACTTGCTTTCCCCCGCACTGTCTTTCGGTGGTGCCCGGAAGTCAGTTCTGTCCCCAGGCGGGGGGACAGATAGTCTTAACCAATGCCTAAACAACCACTCACAGTTTGTATATTAATAAAGTTGTGGCCAAAATCATGCCAAAAATCTTAAACAAAAATTACGTGTCCGTTGTGAGTTATTTTGGGGGGTGGATTGGGGACCTCAACACGCAATAACTGTGCTCCGTTTACGCTGAGGAATCATATGCTAGGCTGTTGAAGTTGCTTTTTCTTCCTCTAATGGCATAGGTGTTGAGGATCAATATGGAAATTAGAGTACACAACATATGTCACAGTGGAGGAAGGAACATCATCTGGCCTGCATCTTCCCCTTGTCACTTCTAAGGCTGCGTCACTTAGTAGGGAATACCGTATTTTTTGCTCTAAAAGACGCACTTTCCCCCCTCCATAAATTAAGGGGGAATGCGCGTGCATCTTATGGAGCGCATGCAGGCTCCATGGCTTCAGTGAAAGCAATGCGAAGCCTCTGGAGTGCACCTGGAGCTCCCGCTGTGCTCTGGAGGCTTCGCGTTGCTTTCACTGAAGCCAGGAGAGCAAGAGGGATCGGTGCGCACCGATCCCTCTTACTCTCCTGGCATCGCTTCGCTTCACTGGAGAGGCGCTGTGCAGGGAGAGCTGCACAGCGCCCCTTCAGAGAAGCGGGAGGAGAAATGGAAGGGGCTCCATTTCTCCTGCCACTTCGCTGAAGGAAGGCTGTGCAGAGAGGGAGAGAATTTTTTTCCTTGTTCTCCCCCTCTAAAACTAGGTGCGTCTTGTGGTCTGGTGTGTCCTATAGGGCGAAAAATACGGTATTTGCTTGTGGAACGGAAAACGCTTCCTCCTGCTTCCTCCACACTGTAGGGAAAATGCATGATCTAAGGAAGGCCGCGCACGAGATTCTCTAAGGCAATAGCAATCCTCCAGCTAGGCGTCGTGGGCATAACTTTGTCTTCTCAAATCCGGGAGCTTTGCTATCGGGATCCATTTATGATTCAGTTGCCAGGTCTTATTAACATTCACCCCATCTTTTCCTTCTGCAAAGTAATGATCAGAGATGGCTGGATTTTATTGCTTTATAGAAATTTATCTGTTATGAGAGACAAAACTTCAAAAAAAAAAAAAATCAAATACAATTACCCCTGCAAAGAATGAGCCTGCAAAAGAATATCAACTTCCTTGCTCAGATTTTGCCCAGAGATTTTGTTGGCCTTTTCACAATCACTGGTCAGGGGATGGGCAAGAAGGTTTTCCTGTTTACACAGAGCTTCAGTCTGGTTTTCTTTTGATCCTATTTAAAAATCTCTTTGATGTGATCACACACTGACAGAGCAATCAATCTGAAATTTATCCTCAGGATTGCTTTCTCTGGGTTCTGGCTCTGGAATAAAGAGCAGATGGGAGAGAGAATCAGTTGGTCTTTTCTCGTATAAAAAGAGGTTCTGCCTCTTTTTAAAGCTTTTGACCCTGAGATTTTTGCGCACCCTTCCCAGTTCTCAGGAGAAGAAAGTGAAAAATCAGGGTGGGTGAACTGAGCAGACTAGGCTTGAACAGTAGGAATGATACTCTACATGGATTGAATGTGTGGTTGACTCCTAGCAGCTGATCAGCACAAGGTTTATTTTTTTCCCCCAGTTAATCAAATAATATTTATTACTTTTCCAACACTACAAAACAAAATAGACAATACAATACAAAAACACCACACAACACTAACACATTAAACTAACACAACAAAATAAAAACAGTTTAAAACACATCATACAGTTTCATCATCCTATCCTTCATTCACTTATTTCAACGACCTCCTCACACCTCCCTTTTTGTATTCCACTTCTGTTAATTGTTTCAGCAATTCCTTTCCATCTTCCTCTGTTTTGTATCCTATAATTATCTTAACATATTCTAACCTTAATTTTTTCTTTTAATACTCTAATAATCTATTTATACTTAATTCCTTATAACATTTCTACTAAAGCCATATAACTTCATTTCCACATTTTTCTAACATTCATTAATTTTACAATATTTCTGTAAACAATCTTTAAATTTTTTCCATGATCAGCACAAGGTTTAATTGGCCGCCCTCCATCCATGTAATGCAGGCTTGACTGCTAGCACACTGGGGATCTTTTAACATTGTTTTGCTAGTGTTTTCTCCCAAGTTTCCAGGTTCCAGTGTGAGGGATGTTTAACATGGCAGGGCTGCCCCAATGGTAAAGGCAAACTAGCATACCCTTCAACATTTCTCTGCTGAAAATAGGGATGTCCTGTATAATAATAATAATAATAATAATAATAATAATAATAATAATTTTATTATTTAACCCTGCCCATCTGCCTGGGTAGCCCCAGCCACTCTGGGCGGCTTCCAACATATATAAAAACATAATGAAACATTAAACATTTAAAAAACCTACGCTGTACAGGGCTGCCTCCAGTTGTCTTCTAAAGGTTGTATAGCTCAGAGGTTGTTGGCTCAGAGGTCACATAACTCCACAGCCTCTAACATTTCTCCGGTGCAAATAAGGAAAAGCAGAACATTCCAGGATCAAATCAGAAACTGGGACAGCTTCTGTAAATCCGGGACTGTCCCTGGAAAATAGGGACACTTGGAGGGTCTGAATTAGGCATTCACTGGCCTGGTGTGTTCCAGTTTCCTTCCCTGCCATCAGTTCTGCTGGCTGAGGCTGATGGGAGTCATAGGCTATAAAACAGCTGGAGGGTACCAGGTTGCAAAAGGCTGAGCTACTGTTTTCTGGGGTGCCTCCCTCAACTATACAAATGTTTCAGCAGCTACCTGCTCTTTGGAAGAAGAAGAAGAAGAAGAAGAAGAAGAAGAAGAAGAAGAAGAAGAAGAAGAAGAGGAGGAGGAGGAGGAGGAGGAGGAGTAGTAGTAGTTTGGATTTGATATCCCGCTTTATCACTACCCTAAGGAGTCTCAAAGCGGCTAACATTCTCCTTTCCCTTCCTCCCCCACAACAAACACTCTGTGAGGTGAGTGGGGCTGAGAGACTTTAGAGAAGTGTGACTAACCCAAGGTCACCCAGCAGCTGCATGTGGAGGAGCGGAGATGCGAACCCGGTTCACCTGATTACGAGTCACCACTCTTAACCACTAGACCACACTGAAGAGGTGGACGGCAGCAGTTGAGCTGCTCCCAGGCTGGGTTAATGGCCCTTGTCTTCCTAGAGATGAACACCAGCCTTTTGATTTTCACTTGCCATGCATGGCTTAGACACAGTAGTAAAGGGAAGGAAGTAATGAAGTGAAGAGGCATTAGCAGGGAGAAGGGAAAAGGGGACTTTGGTCAATTACCGACGTGGTGTTATTATGCTACTCAGTGCATGCCGCAAAGACAAGAGGAGATTATGGGAAATAAAATTAAGAAGCCTGGCCAATGGCATTAGAGGAGTAGACTTTTTGCCTTCTGAGGCAGAGAGGCATGTTTTGGGAAAGCATTCAAACGTGGCTTGGGCCAGGCGAAACCATAGGGCTCCTTTCCATAATTCCCTTCCGTGTTATAAGAGCAGTGCCAGATTTACGTATAAGCTAAACAAGCTATAGCTTAGGACCCCACTCTCTTGGGAGCCCCCCAAAAAATTAAAAGAAAAGAAAACTGGATGTACATTTCCAAAATAAAATAAAACCTACCTACAGCAACAGTGTTTTGTGTTGTGCAGGCTCCTATGATGCAAGTAATGGGTCCTGCCTGCTAGCCTGCTCCCTAAAATATAGAATCATAGAACCATAGAGTTGGAAGAGACCACAAGGGCCATCGAGTCCAACCCCCTGCCAAGCAGGAAACACCATCAGAGCACTCCTGACATATGGTTGTCAAGCCTCTGCTTAAAGACCTCCAAAGGAGACTCCACCACACTCCTTGGCAGCAAATTCCACTGTCGAACAGCTCTTACTGTCAGGAAGTTCTTCCTAATGTTTAGGTGGAATCTTCTTTCTTGTAGTTTGGAACCATTGCTCCGTGTCCGCTTCTCTGGAGCAGCAGAAAACAACCTTTCTCCCTCCTCTATGTGACATCCTTTTATATATTTGAACATGGCTATCACATCACCCCTTAACTTCCTCTTCTCCAGGCTAAACATGCCCAGCTCCCTTAGCCGTTCCTCATAAGGCATCGTTTCCAGGCCTTTGACCATTTTGGTTGCCCTCCTCTGGACACGTTCCAGTTTGTCAGTGTCCTTCTTGAACTGTGGTGCCCAGAACTGGACACAGTACTCCAGGTGAGGTCTGACCAGAGCAGAATACAGTGGCACTATTACTTCCCTTGATCTAGATGCTATACTCCTAACTGGTTTGCTCCTATTAGGTCCATAAATCACCATATAGCATATATTCAATACAAAAAACAGTGGCAATGTGTTGTTGACAAAGGACAGCTGGACATATAAAGGGCTTAGGGCCTCATCAAACCTAAATCTGGCCCTGTATAAGAGCGGCATCATCATCATACCTTTCGATAATTTCATAATTCCGAACTCACGTGTGAGGAGGCTCCTTCTCATGCCAGATTTAGGATTATAGGAGAGATTATACTGATGAGAAAACCATGACATGGATTCTTCAGCCGCATCAAAATGGATATTCAAGAAGCTGCCTGTCAGCCTTTTCTGTGCGGCTTCCAACATATATAAACGTAAAGGTAAAGGGACCCCTGACCATTAGGTCCAGTCGTGACTGACTCTGGGTTTGCGGCGCTCATCTCGCTTTACTAGCCAAGGGAGCCGCTGTACAGCTTCTGGGTCATGTGGACAGCATGACTAAGCCGCTTCTGGCGAAACCAGAGCAGTGCACGGAAACGCCGTTTACCTTCCCGCCGGAGCGGTACCTATTTATCTACTTGCACTTTGACGTGCTTTCGAACTGCTAGGTTGGCAGGAGCAGGGACCGAGCAACAGGAGCTCACCCCATCGCGGGGATTCGAACCACCGACCTTCTGATCAGCAAGCCCTAGGCTCTGTGGTTTAACCCACAGCACCACCCGCGTCCCTTTTTTCCAACATATATAAAAACACAATAAAAGATTAAGCTTTTTTTTTTTAAAAAAAAAAAAAAACCTTCCCTATATAGGGCTGCCTTCAAGTGTCTTCTAAACGTTGTTTGGTTATTTATTCCCTTGGGTCAGGAGTCACATAACTCCATACCCTCCAACATTTCTCCATTGAAAATGAGGGCGTCCTAAGGAAAAGCAGAACATTCCAGGATCAAATCAGAGACTGGGACAGCTTCTGTAAATCCAGGACTGTCCCTGGAAAATAGGGGCATTTGGAATGTCTGGAAAGCCTTGCAAAAATGAAGCACATAGTGTTGCAATAATAATATTACCAAGTAGTGTGTTTTTGTTTTTGTTTGTTTTTTCATTTAAAAGCTTTCCATACTTTGGAAATGATGACCCAGCCTTTTCGGTTCCAATCCAATGCGCATCCCACTGAAATGAATTATGGGTTCATTGAGGTCGCTAAACATATTTGGCAGCATTACTTAGGCTGGGGACGGTTAATCACCTGTTGGTTGTTTGTCTGATTGTTTTGGCTGGAAATTGCTGTGAGGCATCCTGAGACCATGGGATAAATTTAATTAGCGGACTAACCAATTTAAAGGGGCGGAAGGGAAGACAGTGTCAGATAGCATAAAGGGCAAAATAGAGGACCAAATGGCATTCACTTGATTCTGAGAAGTGTTACCAAAACAAACACAAATATTTTAAATCAGAAGAACCATTTAAATCACTTAAAGTTGGGAACCTTTGGCCCTCTAGATCAGGCTTCCTCAACCTCCGCCCTCCAGGTGTTCTGAGACTACAATTCCCATCATCCCTGACCACTGGTCCTGCTAGCTAGGGATCATGGGAGCTGTAGGCCAAAAAACAGATGGAGGACCGAGTTTGAGGAAGCCTGCTCTAAATACTGTTGAACTCCAACTCCCATCAGCCAAGTCAGCATTGTGGGTAACCAGAAATAATGAGAGGTAAAAGGTAAAGGACCCCTGGACAGTTAAGTCCAGTCAAAGGTAACTATGGGGTTGTGACGCTCATCTCGCTTCGGGCCAAGGGAGCTGGCGTTTGTCCACAGACAGTTTTCTGGGTCATGTGGCCCGCATGACTAAACTGCTTCTGGCTCAATGGAAAACCATGACAGAAGCCAGAACGCACGGAAACACCATTTACCTTCGCGCCACAGTGGTACCTATTTATCTACTTGCACTGGCGTGCTTTTGAACTGCTAGGTTGGCAGGAGCTGGGACAGAGCAACAGGAGCTCACTCCATCATGGGGATTCGAACCACCGACCTTCTGATCGGCAAGCCCAAGAAGCTCAGTGGTTTAGACCACAGCGCCACCTGCATTGTTGGTAACCAGAAATCATGAGAACTGTAGTTCAGCAATATTGTGAAGGAACTCAGATTGCCCACTCAGATTTATGGACATGAAGGGCTTTTTCACTCCTTCCTCTCTTGTAACTTTCCACCCCAAATTCCTCCTCTAATGCTTTTAGTTATGCTGAAACAATTATTGTTTTTCTTATAAGAGAACAAAAAAGCATATTCACTCACTTGTTGATTCGTTCTCTCTCTTTGTGTGTGCGTGTGTTCAAATGTTTTTTTCATACCCAAAGCGCCAGAGCTAATAGAAATCTGTTGATTTGGAACTGTGGCTGCTTCTATTCTGGAACTTTTTTTATTTTTAAAACACAAATATTTTGAAATGAAGCAGCACACCTAGTTCCAGCCTTCCTTAAAAAAAACAAAACAGCTGTATAAACCTGTGGGTTGGTGTGTACTTTGCGGCTGGTTTTTCACTAAGGGTTACAATTTTTAAGTTTCTCTTGGAAATAAATACCTACTCCTCAGCAATATTTTTTAAATAATCCCTTTGTCCATTTGTGTAAAAGTTAAAATTAGTCTGCAGAAAGAGCACTAGAGCCAAGCTAAGACGTGGGGTGCGGGAAGAGATTTTGTGAACCTTTCCTTCCCCTGTGAAATGCACTAGCCTTTTCAGATATTATTTGGGTGTTATTGTTTGGATTTATTTATGAGTTGGCATTGCCAGCCTTAATCCTACTCCAATGATACAAAATTCAAGCAATCTGTGCTCCCATACCTGGTATTCCAGCAAAACAATGTTCTGCTGTGAGCCTCTTTGTAGTTGCTACTGGCTGTAGCTTCACTTGTAGATTTCTTCGGGGGGGGGGATACTTTTCTTTTTTTCCCTCATAGCAGAGATGTTGTTATATACTGTATTTTTCGCTTTATAAGACACACTTTCCCCCCTCCAAAAATTAAGGGGAAATGTGTGTGCGTCTTATGGAGCAAATGGAGGCTCCATGACTCCATGGCTTCAACAAAAGTAGTGAAAGCTCTCCAGGCTTCAGGGATAGCCACCTGAAGCCAGGAGAGCGAGAGGGATCGATGCACACCAATCCCTCTTGCTCTCCTGGCTTCGCTTCGCTGGAGAGGTGCTGTGCAGCTTTCCCTCTCTGTGCAGCGCCCCTTCAGCGAAGTGGGAGGAGAAATGGAAGGGGCTCCGTTTCTCCTGCCCCTCTGCTAAAGATGCGCTGTGCAGAGAGGGAGAGAATTTTTTTTTTCTTGTTCTTCCCCCTCTAAAACTAGGTGCGTCCTATGGTCGGGTGCGTCCTATAGAGCAAAAAATACGGTATGTAACCAATCTGATTTGGCTATGTGGCGATGTCAGCAAAGGCAAATAATGATAGTTCGGAATGAGGGCAATTGGTTTGGTCAGAATTTTGCTCACAATTTACCTTATCTCAGCACTGGCTTCTTTTTTAAAACCTCAGTTAAATGATATCATTGTGTAGATACTGTAGTCCTGATTGTTTTGGTTTTTTTTATAATAATTTTTATTCGTTTTTCAAACAGATAACAAAAGTACCACAAAACAACATAATTTCCAACTGATCGTTTCATACCCTTCTTTCTTTTGACTTCCCCATACCTCCCCATCCCTGCATTCTTGTTTAGTGATTCTTTAGCAACCCTTAGGTCCATTATCTTAATTCCCTTTCATAAAAGTTCATTTAGTTTTTTTTGATTACTGCTGCAATTTCTTTACCTCTTACCCCCTGACATCTTAACATTCGTCAATTTTACAATTGTTCTTGAGATATATTTTAAATTTCTTCCAGTCCTCTTCCACTGTCTCTTTCCCCTGGTCACGGATTCTGCCCGTCATCTCGGCCAGTCCCATAAAGTCAATCACCTTTGTTTGCCATTCTTCCAGAGTAGGTAGTTCTTGCGTCTTCCAATACTTTGCCAGTAGAATTCTTGCTACTGTGGTGGCATACATAAAGAAAATCCTATCCTTCTTTAACACCAATTGGCCAACCATGCCCAAGAGAAAAGCCTCTGGTTTCTTAGGAAAAGTCCACCTAAGGACCTTCTTAATTTCATTATAGATCATTTCCCAGAAAGCTTTAATCTTTGGGCAGGTCCACCAAAGGTGGTAAAAGGTGCCTTCAGTCTCATTACATTTCCAACACTTATTGTTAGGCAAATGATAAATTTTTGCAAGCTTGACTGGGGTCATGTACCACCGATAGATCATTTTCATAATATTTTCTTTTAAAGCATTACATGCAGTAAATTTGATACCGGTGGTCCATAACTGTTCCCAGTCAGCAAACATAATATCATGACCGATATCTTGTGCCCATTTAATCATAGCTGATTTCACCGTTTCATCCTGTGTATTCCATTTCAACAGCAAGTTATACATTTTTGATAAATTCTTAGTATTGGGTTCCAACAGTTCTGTTTCTAATTTTAACTTCTCTTTCTGAAATCCTATTTTTCTGTCCTGTTTAAATGTCTCATTTATCTGATGATAATGCAACCAATCTCGAACCTTAGGCTTTAGTTTCTCATAACTCTGAAGTTTCACCCTTTCACCATCATATTCTAAAATTTCATGATATTTTGGCCATTTAGAGTCCATATTAAGCTTTTTTACTTCCCTAGCATCCATTGGTGACACCCACCTAGGGGTTTTACTTTCCAGCAGATCTTTATATCTAATCCAAACGTTATACAATGCTTTCCTCACAATATGGTTTTTAAAACTTTTGTACACCTTTACCTTGTCATACCATAAATATGCATGCCAACCAAAACTATTGTCGTACCCTTCCAGGTCCAAAATGTCAGTGTTCTCAAGAAGTAGCCAGTGTTTCAACCAGCAGAAAGCTGCCGATTCATAGTAAAGTCTTAAGTCCGGCAGGGCAAACCCCCCTCTATCCTTTGCATCAGTTAAAATCTTAAATTTAATTCTGGGCTTTTTGCCCTGCCAGACAAATTTTGATATGTCTTTCTGCCACTTCTTGAAACAATCCATCCTGTCCAAAATCTGTAACGTCTGAAATAAAAACAGCATTCTAGGCAATACATTCATCTTAATAGTAGCAATTCGGCCTAACAAGGAAAGTTTCAACCTTGACCATATTTCCAGATCTTTCTTAACCTCTGCCCAAGTTTTTTCATAATTATCCTTAAATAAATTCACATTCTTGGATGTTAAGTTTAACCCCAGGTATTTTACCCTTTTTGTTATTTCCAGGCCTTGTAGTCCTGATTGTTTGTTTGCAAGATGATAGCAAATTGATTAACAAATGAAAGGTTCTTTCTTTCTCTCCTTTGAGCAAAACCAGTGCTGAAATGGTGACCACTTGTGGCTGCAAACAACCGGGAACAGACACAAAAACCATAAACTTTTGAGGGTCTTTCATGAAACCCCAGGTCCCCAAAGTCTCATATTTGCACTGAAAATGGTTATTGGACAACATTTGGCTCAGTCCAAGTTTCCACGTTATAATTTATTCTGTTCTTTCTCTTTCTCTCTCTCTCTCTTTTGCCAAAGGGAAAAAAAAATAAAATTCCAACAGCCTGGGTCCTGTTTTACAACTCAAATGCTGAACAAATGTAATCTCTCTCTGCAGTAGGACTCAATCATATATTCCTACTGGTGCAGTTTCAAGCATGGCGGCATTAATCAGCTCTGCTTATTTTAAATATAACTGCTGGGAAAGATTTCCAATTGTGTCAATACTTTCAAAACGCAAGAAATGTAGTGAACTGGCTGTCCCTTTGCAAACACTTATTAAAATACATACCCTTAGAACCATCGGCAGTTTCTTAGTATTGACACTTATTTAGATTCATTGTGGAGTGTTAGATTTGGAGTTATGCGCTGAATGCTGATAAATATATCTGCATACATATTTTCAACCAAGGCGGGGTTAGGGAAAATTAAATAAAATAAGAATTGAATGTGTACTTTCATTTTCCTGTATGTATCATGTCAGTATAATATTGCAGTGGCAAAAATAAACAAACACACAACCCTCAACCCCCCTCCCCCCAAAAAACCCATATGACACCCAAGTCAATGACACCCAATGGCAGGAATGGGCCATTTTTTCATTTGCAGGGCCATTCTGTGTTCCAAACAGCAGTCCAGGGACTGAGAGTACATTTTGCAATGTAGCCTGGCTTCATCACGAGTGATCAGACTCTCAAATAAAGATAGTAAAGGTAATAATAATAATTAAAAAGGTAAAGTACCCCTGGATGGTTACATCAAAGGCGACTATGGGGTTGCAGTGCTCATCTCGCTTTCAGGCTGAGGGAGCTGGCGTTTGTCCACAGACAGCTTTCCGGGTCATGTGGCCACCATAACTAAATTGCTTCTGGCACAATGGAAAACCATGACAGAAACCAGGGCTCACAGAAGCGCCATTCACCTTCCAGCCACAGCAGTACCTGTCAGGAGCTCCTCCTACACTCAGGTAGGACCCTGGCAGAGACACATGCCTGACTGGCATGTTCCCTCCCTCCTGGTACATCATTCGGGAGCTTCAAAAGCTTCCTTCTGCCCAAACATCACAGCGATGCCAATAGACATCGGCACACTTCGGGATCTTCAGAGTCTTTGCAGTTTGATTAACAGACCTCAGCAACTCAGCATTTTGGCTAATCTACTTTATTTACATATAAACACACACGGAACACTGTAACATGGCTCCCTCTCTCTCTTGCATCAGAGAAAAAGAACAAAGGACAATAGTCCCACGTCACGGAACACAGTAACACAAACATCCTGTCTCCGTCACTTCCCACTGTGTGGAGTCAAAACATATACCATCATGTGATAGACAACAATCCCTGCAATCATGGAGCAGGAATTCATAGACTGCAATCATGGAGCAGAAATTCTAACAGCACCTATTTACCTACTTGCACTGGCGTGCTTTCGAACTGCTAGGTTGGCAGGAGCTAGGACAGAGCAACGGGAGCTCACCCCGTTGCGGGGATTCGAACCCCCGACCTTCTGATTGGCAAGCCCAAGAGGCTCAGTGGTTTAAACCACAGCGCCACCCTCGTCCCTTGTACCACTAGTTGTTAACAATAAGTACTAGTAATAACCAGAGGTGTAGTGGTCCGGAGTTGTAGGTTTGTGGAGGAAGACCCATTATTATTTCTGCAGAGGGGTCTCCACCTCCATCATCCCAGGGTCCCTCAGTCAGCATGAAATGGAAGGGTTTTAGCCAAAGAGAAATTGTCTCTTCATCCTTTGTGCTGATTGGAGGCAGTTTGAGTGAAAGGAATCCGTTCATTGGCCTTGCAAAGCCCTGCCCATTTAGACCACTTAGACCTTCTTACTTCCACTTCAGGGGCACATTTACTCTCAGGAAACCCCCTTCCAGCTACAAAAGACGCTGCTGAAGAGACTCTTGGTCTGTGGCATCGCTTAGGGTGTTTTGCTTGAATTTGTTGCTGTTGTTATTGGTATTAATTTTTGTATTTTTATTTTTATTTTTGGATCCTATTAAGTGGAGACTGTTTCAATTTGGTGGCGTGCTTTTTGATGTGTTTTACTTGTTGCTTTTGACTTTTGTTATGTTCATATTTATGTGAATCTTGCCACGGTGTAAGCTGCCTTGAGCACTGTTTTAACTATGTAAAGGTGGCATGTAAATAAAATGATGGTGATGTCTTAAACTAGGTACCAAATGAAACACTGTCAAAATACAAAGCAACACATTGCTCTTGAACAAGCAAGCAATGAAGTCCTGTCTACTTTTTAGTCCTTAATACAGTTCAATAAAATTTCCTTTCTCTGATCCCAGAGAGAGCGATCCTAGGCAAGCTTCTTGCTTGTTCAGGATCTATGAGCTGATTAACAATAACAATAATGTTATTATTTATACCCCATCCATCTGAGTTTTCAGGCTTAAGCTCCCTGCTGTGCAAGATCTCTGCTTGAGTTTCCAGAGTGAGTAATCTATTAACCTTAAACACTCCTTGCTGCATTTGCTAGAGGCAAACCTATCATAGAATCGTAGAGTTGCAAGGGATCCTGAGAATAATCTAGTCCAACTTCCTGTATTACAGGAATATGCAGCTTTCCCATTCAGGGATCAAACCTGCAACCTGAGCGTTTTCAGCACCACACTCTAAGCAACTGAGCTATCCTGGCTGCGATCATGCCTAATGCAAACCTCTCTGCATAGCATATGAATGAATTCAAACATGGCATTTTATGCATATTAAACTTGAACATTTTCAAGAAAAAATAGTATGTACTTTACCCTGTTATTTACTCAAACATTTCTCAGCTGAGCAGAGGTCCTAGTTAATGAGTTTTGTGGCATAAGCAGTGGTCCATTTGTTGCAACCACAAATTTAGAATTCATTTTGTAGCAAGGATCATTAATGCCCAAAGTGTAGCATGTGCTTTCTTCTCAACAAACAACAAGCTAGAGGAAAAAGAGTTTACAAACTTTGTGAGCCTCCATTTAAGCATGCAATGCTTTGTTCCACTGTGTGCTCAGGTTTTGCATCTATTTCCCCCTATTGAAATCTATATGCCAACTTACGGTGCATTTGATATTGTACAGTACATTTGGCCTGTAACCTGTCTTGTATTTTTGCATTAATTTATGTGCCTGTTTCTTCTGCTTTTCTCCCATAGCTATTGCAATGAAGACAGTGGCGTAGCGTGGGGGGTGCAGGGGGGGCCGGCCGCACCAGGCGCAACATCTGGGGGTTAGGGTTAGGGGGTGCAAATCCACGGGTTAGGGGGCGCAAATCCATGGGTTAGGGGGCGCAAATTACTTGCCTTGCCCCGGGTGCTGACAACCCACACTACACCACTGAATGAAGAAGACAAACCTGTGACCTGAAATGAACAACAAGTAAGTGTGAGAAACTAATGAGCAGGCCAGAGATATAATCACTTAGGACTGTATGTAGTTAAGTGATTCTCAGAATGGACCATTGAAATCAGTGAATTTATAATAGCCAGTCATTTATTTCAACAGTATTATTCTGAATATGACTTGATGTCTGAAATATGGAAGGGAGAAAAGGATTCTCATTAAATACTCCTCTTGGAATGCATGCAGAAATGTCCTGTCTTTTGGAACCCTTCATATTTCATACAACTCAGTACAGTCTTTTCTCTCAGTATGCTCCATACTTTGAATTGGTTTGGTTCCTATGCTGATTATTGTATGTATTGTATTGAAATTGGGGTGTGTGTTTTTCAGGCTGCAATATTATTTGTTCCTTCATTTCTTTTCATTTACCGTATATCGTTTCTTTCATCACAGAACCCAATGCTGTGAACTATTATTTAGCTGGGAGTAAGTCAGACAGGGACTTGCAACACAAACGTATACATATAAATATGACTGAACTAAATAGAGCTCGTTCCCTGGTACAGGAGTATAGAACTGAAGCCTTCGTTCCGAATAAACTAAGCATAAGATTGTGCTACGAGCATTTGTGTGTGCGTGCTTTTAGTTTTCCAGCTGCAATATAGAAAGAAACCATGGGGTGAAATACTAAAATAAAATAAAATAAATAATTTATACCCCACCCATTTGGCTGGGTTTCCCCAGCCACTCTAGGCAACTCCCAACAGAATATTAAAAACATGATAAAAGATCAAACATTTAAAACCTTCCTAAACAGGGCTGCCTTCATATGTCTTCTAAAGGTGAGATAGTTGTTCATTTCCTTAACATCTGATGGGAGGACGTTCCACAGAGCGGGCGCCACTACCGAGAAGGCCCTCTGCCTGGTTTCCTGTCACCTCACTTCTCACAGTGAGGGAACCACCAGAAGGCCCTCAGAGCTGGACCTCAGTGTTTGGGCTGAACAATGGGGGTGGAGACACATACTGGGCCGAGGCCGTTTAGGGCTTTAAAGGTCAACACCAACA
The DNA here is from genome assembly GCF_951804945.1 of Podarcis cretensis. NCBI lineage: Eukaryota > Metazoa > Chordata > Lepidosauria > Squamata > Lacertidae > Podarcis > Podarcis cretensis. Next base: position 122,366,057 of record NC_137170.1, read on the forward strand.
CTTTGAACTGTGCTCAGAAACGTACCGGGAGCCAATGTAGGTGTTATGTACTGAGCTGAATAGGATCAAAATGCAGCAGTCTGATTGGTCCTAGAACAATAGGATTCAGAATGCAGCAGTCTGTTGGTCCACAGGAGCCACCAGATCCAGATGGAAGTGAATCCACACCCTGATTGGCCTACAGGAGAATCCCGGAATTAGCCAATCAGGCGGGGCCCATTGTGTAAATAATGTATATAAGGCAGACATTCTGGGGGAACTTCCATTCCTCCCCACCACTATGAACTGAATAAAGAGCATGAAATCCACTCTCGACTCCGAGTATATTTCAGTAGGTCTTTCAGGATCGGTGTTATATGGTCTCGGCTGCCACTCCCAGTCACCAGTCTAGCTGCCACATTCTGGACTTGTGGTACATGATTATAGAACTGAGGCCTTCATTCTGAGTAAACTAAGCATAGGATTGTGCTACGTGTTTGAGTGTGCTTTTTCCAGACTCAATATAGAAAGAAACCATGGGGTGAATAAATAAGGGTCAAGTGACACAGTCAGGTGGCTGCGGGGGGTGGGGGAGAAGACACTGATTCTTAGGACTGTACCACTTGATGGAGGTTTGTGTGATTTGATACTTCCCAATGTAACCTTGTTCTTTGCAAAACAGCATGTTTCCTTGGGAGTCAGTGATCCCCCATGATTCGGATGCACAGCTCAGATCCATCAGAAGCCATGCATTCAATATTGCTGGCCCAATTTTATAGACCTCCCTTTCAGTTGAGGTCAGAAAGGACCCTTCTCTGTTGAACTTCTGTTGCACCTACAGAAGACTTTGTTATTCTATCAGGCATTATAACTGAATTCTGATTTTATAGTTTGAAGTCACTTTTATTTTCATGGTACTGAGTTTCTCATATGCTGCTCAGAGATGATTGTAATTAAGCATTATATAAATTGTAGAAATACATAAATAAACAATGCTGCATTCAGGTTTTATAGTAAGCAATGGTTACTTTATAACTAATGGTACTAACTACATGCATTATAAATTACAGGTTTACCTATCTCCCGTGAAAGTACATTAAAAAGAGATAGAGAGATCTAGCTTTAGCTAGAAGTAGCCATAGAAAGTGTTATCTTAGCTGGCCTGCATTAGAAGTTGAGAGACATGGATGGAAAATGGGAAAGACTGAAATATCCTTTTTAGTGGGAACTGTGGAATCGGAAACTGGAGGGAATTAACGGGCGATCGAGCAAGGAATCGGAATTAAATCAAGATAAAACGGAAGAGGTCAGAACATTTACTCAGAAGACTAAATATGGAGAGGAAAGTAGTATGTTGCTTTAAAAAATAAAAACCTTAGCCTAATTCAATTCGTGGCAAGTTCATATTTCCCCCTGCGATATACAGTATGCAACTGCAATAGCCTACCAATCTGAGGGTCAACCAGTTTCCAATTTGAGGGTCAACCAGTTTCCATCATTGATCTGTATCTCTCTATTTGCTTAGCATATTTGCAGCCTGCGCCATCAAATACTGTTTTCAAGTGACTGCATCATGGGGACCGATACATTCTTGTTATTCCTGGGCAATGCTGTGCTTGTTGGTCAACACCTGTGTGGTTTTCTCTTTTCCTGGTGAGAATATCTTGCTGTGTTCATTGCCACTGTAAAGCCATCATGATTATCCAGGGGGCATTTGCTCTTGTTAACGCTCTGGATATTTCATGGGCTTGAGTGGCTATGAAGCCAATTGCTCTAAAGAGAGTTAGACTCACTTCCTACCTTCTGATTCACTCTCACTTTTTACAATGTTAAGATGCATTCTGGGAGAGCTTTAAAGGGGCACTGAATTCCCAGCTGGCAGGTTTTATACCTTGGGTACTTTAAAAAAAGTACATTCAGCTCTGGATCCCACTTTTTATTTCAGAGGGTTGCATCAAAGTAAGCCATACTCAGAGTAGATTTAAGTTCATTGTAATGTAGTGGATCCAAGGCCGGATTTAGGTTTGATGAAGTCCTAAGCTACTGAAGGTCATGGGGCCCTTCATATGTCCAGCTGTCCTATGTCAACAACAAATTGTCGCCATTTCTTGTGTTGAATATATGCTATATGGTCATTTATGGACCTAATAGTTATCTAAAGTCATTTGCACATAACAAAACACAGTGGTACCTCAGGTTAAGTACTTAATTCGTTCTGGAGGTCTGTTCTTAACCTGAAACTGTTCTTAACCTGAAGCACGACTTTAGCTAATGGGGTCTCCTGCTGCCGCCGCACCGCCAGAGCACGATTTCTGTTCTTATCCTGAAACAAAGTTCTTAACCTGAGGAACTATTTCTGGGTTAGTGGAGTCTGTAACCTGAAGTGTATGTAACCTGAGGTACCACTGTATGTATTTTATCAAAGTAATTGTTTTTCATCTTATATTTTGGAAATGTACATCCATTTTTTCCCTTTAATTTTTTTTGGGCCCCCCCAAGAGAGTGGGGCCCTAAGCTATAGCTTGTTTAGCTTATACATAAATCCGGCACTGTGTGGGTCTACTCTGAGTAGAGTTGCCACCTTTGTTCTGGCAAAATACAGGGCAGGGTGGTTGAAGTGGTGGTCCCCCCCCCCCCCCCGCCGCAATCTGGTGCTGAAGTGACTTCAAAACATTTTTTTGCAGCCTAACAGGATGGCCCCTCTGGAATTTGTCCCACATGCATGTTCACACAAACGAATTTGTAAATATGTCTGTGCTTGGCTACCCAGAGCTTAAATGCATGACCTTTCATACACCCTTTCAATACAAAATAAAAAAAATCCTTCCAGTAGCACCTTAAAGACCAACTAAGTTAGTTCTTGGTATGAGCTTTCGTGTGCATGCACACTTCTTCAGATACACTGAAACAGAAGTCACCAGACCCTTCTATATAGTGAGAAGGTGGGGAGGGGTATTACACAGAAGGGTGGTGGGATTGGGTGATTGGCAGATAGCTGTGATGAGCCTGTTGACGACTCTTAACGACTGCAATAGGTCTTACAGGAAAAAGCAAGGGGTGAGAAGGTGAAAAATGGCTTTGTCATGTATAATGAGATAAGAATCCAATGTCTTTGTTCAGACCAGGTCTCTCCATGGTTTTAAGTTTGGTAATAAGTTGCAATTCAGCAGCTTCTCTTTCCAGTCTATTTCTGAAATTCCTTTGTAATAGAACAGCTACTTTGAGATCTTGTATAGAATGTCCTGGACGTCTAACATTGTGTATGCCATCAAATGCCAACAGTGTCCTTCAGCTCTCTATATTGGACAATCAGGCCAAACCTTACACCAAAGAATAAACGGACATAAATCTGACATCAGGAATCACAAGACAGAGAAACCAGTAGGAGAACACTTCAATCTCCCACTTCAATCACCTCATTCCACAGCACACATAGGCCTACCTAGCCCAGATGGTTCAAATGTGTGAACAGCCTGGGTCCACCGAAAAACAGTGTATTTATGATGTGGAGTGATCTGAATGTTCTATCTGTGACTAGAATAATAATAATAAACCTTTATTGTCACTACACCACTTGTGTTCAGTGAAATTAAACAAGCCCCCCTCCCCACATACACTCAGTCTTGTTCGCGCTCTGTGTGCTTGACAGAAGTCAATTGCACCACTATTTTTTTTCCATTCAGCAGCCCAGCAGCCCACGGATAAAAACTGTTCTTTAACCTGTTGGTACTGCTGACTATACTTCTGTATCTCCTGCCTGAAGGTAGAAGATTAAAGAAGTGCTGGCCAGGGTGTGAGTCGTCCCTAAGAATTTTCCTCGCTCTCCTGAGGCAGCGGTCTCCCGCAATGTCAGCTGGTGAACTCCTGGGACAGCCCATGATGTCATGTGCTCTATTTGCCACCCTCTGTAGGGACTTCCTGTCCGTGACTGTCAAACCAGCGTACAACACTGTAATACAGTATGAAAGGACACTTTCTATTGTGGCCCGGTAGAAGGAGATCATCAATTTTTGTTTGACATTGTTCTTTTGCAAGACCCTGAGGAAATGGAGTCTCTGCTGGGCCTTCCTAACCACCAGGGTTGTATTGAATTTCCAAGTGAGGTCTTCACTAAGGTAAACTCCCAGGAATTGAAAGGAAGAGACGATATACAATGGGGCTAGTTCCCTTCTCTTCCTCCAAAAGTCCAACACCATCTCCTTCGTCTTGCTGATATTTAGGTCCAAGTTGTTGTCTAGGCACCATGTGGAGACTTTTTGAACCTCCTCCCTATACGCTGATTCATCTCCACCTGTAATTAGACCCATTATGGTGGTATCATCCGCAGACTTAATAATTGCAGTGGATGGATCAGATGAAATACAGTCATATGTATACAATGAGTACAGGTAGGGACTCAGCATGCATCCCTGTGGGGTGCCAGTGCTGAGCTTCAGGGAGGTAGATGTAACAGGCCCAATCCTCACTATTTGTGTGCGATCCCTCAGAAAGTCTTTAATCCAACCACAGATGGTAGGGGAAAGGTCCAGGTCCATCACCTTTTTAATAAGAATGTCTGAAAGATGGTATTAAAAGCCGAGCTATAATCAATAAACAGCATTTTGACATAATTCCCCGGTATCTCCAGATGACTCGGTGCAAGGTGAAAAGCTGTGGCTATGGCATCATATGTTGACCTATTTCTCCTATAAGCGAACTGGTGTTCATCAAAACCCGGTGGAAAACATGTCCTAACGTGTTGAAGAACCAATCTCTCAAAGCATTTCATCACTACAGATGTTAATGCAATGGGTCTGTAGTCATTTAGGCAGTTAATTGCTGTTTTCTTGGGACTGGGACAATGGTGGCTGCTTTCAGACATGATGGTACAGGTCTGTGTGGCTCATTCAGACACGTTGGTCATGAGTTGATGCTTCAGTTGTCAAATGCCAAACGTGTAGATGGGAACCAGCCCTATCTGGGAGCATCTTCCCTACCCAGCAGATGGTTGGCACTGTCAGCTTAGACATGCCAGAATATATCCAAAAGTCCACTTCTGTGGATGGGTCAGCATTGCTGACTTGACATGACTATACTTTCAAGAAGAGTGGAAACCACATTTTTGAAAAGGCAAAACGTTACTGGCAGATCATGCCATGGCATCCACATAGGAACATCTTGATCCTATCTGAAGGATGATGGTCAGATGACTTCTACTGATTCATTCCAACCCTAATGATTCTAGGATACTGTTATGTACTGAAGTTCTCACCCTGGGCCAGCAGGGGGATACTGTAGATAGTTATGCAAATGAAGGATCAAAAGTGACGTTCAGTGAATGGATAGTTTGTATGCAAATGAAGGATCGAAAGTGACGTTCAGTGATTGGCTAGTTACAGAAAATGGTTACTGTTGCATTCTAGTGGAGCTCTATATAAGCAGGCTGACTGAGCTCCTCAGTTCAGTTCTATTCCAGCTTACAAATAAAGAGTTGCTTCAGAAGAATCGCTGTGTCGTCTGATATGTTCGCCCACAACTTAACAGATACCACTACTGGGGATTTTCAGTTTTGTGAACAAAACAGATTAGCTTCATTATTCACCTGCAACATTTTGCCTGCAAGGCTTTATACATTTTCTTTCCCTCAACAATATATTCTGAAATGGTTTCGGGAGATATAAATTAATACCTGAAAACATTTTGCCAAAGGCTCCTTCCTTGCTACTTGGCTGGTGTGCAGCAAACATAGTGAGAAATGAAACATTGGGTTTTAGATAATCTTATATATATCATTTGCTGCATCTTATAAAATGGAATCTTATATCTTGTCTTTGCTGCTGAATGTCTACTTTTGTCCTTGGATAACCAACTGACTGGCATATGGTTTTTCACCCCAAAAGGCCTAGTTGTAATGTATAGTTTTCTTTATTTTCTTTTTTTGGGGAAAAAATCTATAAAGTATTTCATGGGTTTGTTTTTTTACATTTATATGATTTCACTATACTGAACTTCTGCAACTGACACTAAAAACTCATTAAGATTTTGTATCTGACAATAATCAGAATATAGATTCTAGTTTCAGTCTGTGAAGTTTCACATGTTCATAAGTCCATTCTGTTTCTGAACAAATCAGTATTTAAAAGAAGTAAATATGTATGAAGATTCATATTTAAATGTGCATTTTAATCACAAAATACCCACTTTTATTTTTTTACACATTTTGACATGCTGTTTGAGCTGAGACCCATGTTTGCAAAATTTAGATGTGCGCAAAATCCAAAGGATATGTATGTTCCTTTTTTTTGCTTTAGCCCAGGAGGTGTGAATTATGTGAGGTCCACCAAAAAGTGCAGACAAAAGGAATTTCCCCTCCATCCCTAAATCACAACAGTCGCTAACAGCTGTGATATTTAAATAGCTGGACGCTTTTCAGTATGTGGAGAGCTTCTTAAAAGTCACTCGCAATATGGTACCCTGAGAATATCGCTGTTGCAATCCACTTCCAGAGATGCACTCTTGATTTCTACTAGAAAACTGTGGTTGGAAACCCGCCCCCCCCCCAGCTAGGCTGGTCAAATTCTTAGCAGCAGAACTGTGCACAGGCTTTCAACCAAGCAGATGGAAATTAGACAAGGCCAAGGTAATTTACAACCCACCAAAACCAACCTACCAGTCATGTAGTGCCAGAAGCTCCATAAATAATAAACCTGATTTTTCCTGCATTCTGGCAGTGCAAGAACAGGCATGCTGTCAAGTAGCTAGCAAGCTATGCTTATATGATAGGAAGACGGCTTTCAATTTGGTGGGCTGTAAGTTGCGTGGACCCGGACTAGACTTTTAATAGCTTTCCTGAGGTTTCCCGTTCCTCCCCTCACTGCAGCTTGAAATACAATTCACTTTTATGACCCATCTAGATTTATTTTACTAAATTTATCCTTTGCCCTCTCAGAACTTCTGTATACTGTGTATTTTCTGCTTGAGCCACAGGATACTTGGGGAATAGGAATCAATATGTCCAAAGACAAATTCTGAGGGAAAGGCTTACCGGACAGAATTACTTGTTGTCTACAGTGCTGCCACAGCCCTGGTATATCAGCTTCCCCCACGACCAAGTTCCATGTTATATTTTGTTTGGACCCAGTAATACTTCTTAGGGACGCGGGTGGCACTGTGGGTTAAACCACAGAGCCTAGGACTTGCTGATCAGAAGGACGGCGGTTCGAATCCCCGCGACAGGGTGAGCTCCCGTTGCTCGGTTCCAGCTCCTGCCCACCTAGCAGTTCAAAAGCACATCCAAGTGCAAGTAGATAAATAGGTACCACTCTGGCAGGAAGGTAAACAGCGTTTCTGTGCGCTACTCTGATTCGCCAGAAGCGGCTTAGTCATGCTGGCCACATGACCCGGAAGCTGTACGCCGGCTTCCTCAGCCAATAAAGTGAGATGAGCGCCGCAACCCCGGAGTCGGCCATGACTGGACCTAATGGTCAGGGGTCTCTTTACCTTTACTACTTCTTACAAGAAGCCTTTTAAGCTGAAATCTTTCCCAGTCTGCATCTGTACTGGAATTCTTAAGATATTTTAAATACGTTTTATCCTTTTATTACTTGTTGCTTGCCGCCCTGGGCTCCTTTGGGAGGAACGACGGAATATACATTTATATAATAACAGCAGCAGCAGCAGTCGCAGCTGTAATATTAGTAATCTAGTACAAAACAAAGCTATTGTGTTAGGAAGTGCACATATGTATGTATATTCTGGCTTTTCTGATTAAAATACACAAAAGCAGAACCCAATTCTCTCTCCCTAGACTGCTTTTACATAGGTTTAATCTGTGTGCCTTCATATTCTTCTTTGCTTTTTAATTTTTAATTTTATTTTCCCAGTCTGTGGTGGCACAGCTAAGCTCTGGCAAACTCGAAAAATACAGCCATACGCTTAAAGAAAAATAGAGATATCTCTGATTCACCAAACGTGTTTTCTTTTTCTCTTTGTATTTTGTTTTTAATCTTCCAAGTCGGCAGGAGCAGAGCTACACTACAGATTGTGGGTTTGGAATATAAAAATACTCCCACTTTCCTGCTGTGCTGTGGCAGACTGGGATTATTATTTTTAACCTGCTAATAATTTTAAATTTACCTGTTTCTTCAAACGCAGCAAATGTCTTTTGGGAATACAGATATGGAAAGAATATGGGCTCTGGCGTTGCAATTAATTCTGCTTTGGTAAACATTTCTGGTGACACTAAATTCCAAAATAAAGGATGAAATTGAGAAAAGAATTTGGGAAGAATCCTTCCCTTGAATAGGGAACTCTGGTGATAGGTTTTGACAGGATTGAAGGCAAAATGGGACCACTAAGAAGTAAGGAGATGGTATCAGCATGGAGTCCTGAAATTTGCATAAATAGCGGGCAGGAGCAAAACAGTCACATGAAAGCTGAGCATGCTCAGTAGCTGTAGGATCATAGAATTGTAGAGTTGGAAGGCACCCTGAGGGCTGAAGTCTAGTCCAACTCTCTTCAATGAAGGGATCTCAACTAAAGCATCCATGACTGATGGCCATCCAAGCTCTGTTTAAAGGTAAAGGTAAAGGTACCCCTGCCCGTACGGGCCAGTCTTGACAGACTCTGGGGTTGTGCGCCCATCTCACTTAAGAGGCCAGGGGCCAGCGCTGTCCGGAGACACTTCCGGGTCACGTGGCCAGTGTGACATCGCTGCTCTGGCGAGCCAGAGCCGCACACGGAAACGCCGTTTACCTTCCTGCTGGTAAGCGGTCCCTATTTATCTACTTGCACCCAGAGGTGCTTTCGAACTGCTAGGTTGGCAGGCGCTGGGACCGAGCAGCGGGAGCGCACCCCGCCGCAGGGATTCGAACCGCCGACCTTTTGATCGGCAAGTCCTAGGCGCTGAGGCTTTAACCCACAGCGCCACCTGCGTCCCTAAGCTCTGTTTAAAACCCTCCAAAAAAGGAGAGTCCACCACCTTCTGAGGGAATCTGTTCCACAGCTGAACAGCTCTAACCATCAGAATGTTCTTCTTGATATTGAGTCAGAATCTCCTTTCTTGTAACTTGAAGCCATTGGCTTGATTCCTACCCTACAGAGCAGGAGAAAACAAGCTTGCTCCATCTTCCATAGGACAGCCCTTTAGATATTTGAAGATGGCTATCTTATCTCCTCTCGGTCTCTTTTCCAGGCTAAACATACCCAGCTCCTCAAAAAGCTTGGATTCCAGACCCTTGATCATCTTGGTTCCCCTTCTCTGCACACACGTTCCAGCTTGCCAACATCCTTCTTAAATTGTGGGGCCCAGAACTGGACACAGTATTCCAGGTGTTGTCTGACCAAGGCAGAATAGAGCAGTACTACTTCTCTTGATTTGGACACTATATGTCTGTTTATGCAGAAGTATTTTTATTTATCTGAACTCAAATTAAAGGTTAATGCTACCATCATGAAACACATTTGGTCTGGAAATACCTCCTGTTGGTTTCTGTGGGGTTGCTTTGCCATAATCCTCTTGAGGATGTGGTCCCAAAATATACATACTTACTTTAAATTTAAGCTGTTTTTCAACTTAAAGTCAATATTCATTTAGCTTTCCTTGGATCCACCGAGGATGTCTACTTGTTACTTAATCAGATTCTTCTTCTTCTTTGGCAATCACTTGTAGCCGAGTAAGATTGTCTTCCATAAACACCGTTTTAACAATAAGTCTGTAAGTGACTGTGGAGGCCAATTCTGGATCCACACATCCTTCCACAGTGGTGACATTGGTTTCCGGGCAGGAGTTGATCACGGTGTGGATTTGCCAAGTGTGCCTTCCTCTTAGCACATTTCTCCCTTGCATCCTGAGTTTGAGTGTCTTCAAAGCCCATGACACCTTTGGTAAAGGCTGTTCACCAACTGGAGCGCTCGCAGGCAAGTGTTTCCCAATTGTTGGTGTTTATACTACATGTTTACAGTGGTGCCTCGGGTTACAGTGGCTTCAATTTGCAGACACTTCAGGTTGCAGACGCTTCAGGTTACAGACTCCGCTAACCCAGAAATAGTACCTCGGGTTAAGAACTTTGCTTCAGCGAGACGCCCCATTAGCTAAAATGGTACCTCAGGTTAAGAACAGTTTCAGGTTAAGAACAGACCTCCGGAACGAATTAAGTTCTTAACCAGAGGTACCACTGTATACTTAATCAGATAAAGCAATGGGAAAGTAACAACAAGAAGCCTGATTAAGGGCACTCACCTCTGGAGTCTCTTGACGCTTGGAGATTGGATTGTGCGCAACAATACTATCTTCTCATGGCAGCTTACAACATATAAGAACATTTGTAAACCATATAAAATGTCCAATAATACACCAATAACAGCAGCAAGAGAGTTCCCTTCTTTAATCCATTGCCACCAGCTGGCCATCCTCTAATAAAAAATAAATAAGTAGGCAGCTCCCAATTAATTCATTATTCGAAAACAGGAAAGTTGGGATGGGGTGGAATGGAATGGAGTGTACTGGAATAGGACATGGGTGGCTGAAAACCTGCACAGAAGCACTCTTGCCACGGAGGTAAGTCTACACTGTGATGTTTTCTTGTTGTATCATACCATTGACTTTAATGAGGTTTTCTTCCAAATCAACAACCTGAGAATCGTAGCTTCTGCACTAGCTAGTTATTCCCCCTTCCCCAAGTTCTTGAGCTTCAAAACTCTCCCCTTCCTTGTGCCGCCATTGTCAGACAGAAACAAGCAGGCTGGGGAATGCAAGCAATGATGTTGTCAACTTGTCCTGCTAACAAGCTGCTGGAGCAGCTTGCACTGGTTTTATTTCATGTGCGTGCAGGTGACCGGCTGTCAGCAACAAAAATCACTGCCGCCACCGCAGACCAGAAGCCCTGGAGCTTATCGCTGTTATGTCTATCCAGAAGCAACATTGAGCTACAGACAGCATGAGAAATTTGATTCCAGCCTATTATTTCTGTCTCCTCAACTTCCCCCTCCGTTCTCTAGATTTTCTTTCTAGATTCCGCATACTGATCCTGAAGACGAATTCATTGCTTGATGGCAAAATCATGCAAACGTATTTTGTTTAAAAAAAGAAACAAAACCCAGCTGCAAAACAGAAGCCTCTCTCTCTAATATAAATATAGCCTCCTCATCTGCGTACAGAGGCCCTGAGACTAAAAAGCCTCTTAACATTAGAACAAACAGCATTGCACAACCAAAGTTTATAAATTACTTTTGGAAAGGCAAAGTGGCAAAATGTGTTGTGATGTGCGTGTGTGTCCCTCTCCCTCAGAAAGGCAAAGTTTCCCCTGGCAATTTCACAAACCTGATAATAGTCTTTATGGCAGGGCATAGATACTGTGAGAATTGTAGGGCTGGTTTCCATGATCACTGATTCTGAAAGAATGATTGCATCGTGCCTGACTTCGAGACTGGGATTTGCCAGGCAGAACTAAAACGGAGGTATGTCGCTTTAACACTGAGAAAATTATGGGTCATATTAAGCTCCTCAAGGCACACAGCTTGGAGACCAGAAGCATTCCCGGTAGATTTCAGCACTCCCTTCCCCCTGCCCCCATTTCAAAGGCCCAGCATTTTAAATATTTCACACAGCACCAGGGATCCAGCTTCTCTGCTGCTGGATGAAGCTATATACGATGGCATGTTCTGAAGTATATTCTGCCCTCCCCCCCCTTTATTATTAATTTCAAAAACTGGGAAACCGCTCAATCGGAGCTCTCCAAGTGGTGTATAAATAAATTTGTAGTTAAAACCCACAGAACCATTAAAGAAGCAAATGTACAGAACGCCATCATCTTTGAAACACAGCTAAAACCCACAAAACGATCAAAAAGCAAATCTACATAAGAGGGTTGTCATTAAAACGTAGGTAAAATCGGGGGAAACCTTGGAAGAAATCTGGGTAACCAGATTATATGACTGGGTAGGCTTGCTGAAACAAACACAAAGCTTCTAGCAGGTGTTTAAAACCGTACATCATGCTTGCCTTCCTAAGGTCCACAGGTAGGGAGTTCCATAGCATAGGTGCTGCCCCATTAAAGGATAGATTGCTTGCAACTGTATGTCTTGAACACTACCTACACGTCTCCAACATCTCTCTCTTTTGCATTCATGCAGAGGGGCAGTCAAACAGAAAGAAGGCAACAACCTATTATCCTCTGTTTTATAACCTCGCTCTCTGGCGCAATATATACATATGCACATGTCATTTTGCTCCTCGCAGTGGTACCGGCTTACAGTTTACGTGTAGATGTGGGACATTTACCTTGAACCTTTTATTTGGGTGTCATTCTCTGATAAACAGCAGCCATTCAGAATCATTTCAGGGCATCTCAAACTGTTTTGATTTCCAACCCCTTGGAATGTCTGTGGAATGTCCAGAATTTCCTTCACACCCACAAGGGTAAATCTCTATTTGCAGGGAGGAGGAAGCCAGCAACCTTGTGATCTGTGCTTCATTGGGATGGGGAGGGACTGCTAGAGTTGATATCTGCCTCGAAGCACCACACCGTGATCTGGAAGCCTTCATGCTCAGCAAAAAAGAAGTCTTGGAGTACAATATGGCCAAAGCCTTTATTTGGTTATTACAATCAAGATGTAATTCCCCTGCAGTGAGTGAATATTTGGGCTTGAGCTACTTACCTCTGCTCAACGAGTTGCCCATCATGCTGATATTGCCCCTCAGGTTGCCTGCTCTCATTTGAGCATTCTGCCCATGATAAAGGCCTGCACCTGGGCAAACAGACTAAGGGCAATTTCCATCTCCAGCAAGTGCCCCCAAACTACTGGGTGGTCCCACCGATAGGGCAGGTGCCTCCACTGATCTCCAGAAAGACCTCCATCTCCATGCCTAGAGACCTCCAGGTGCATAATTTCACCGACTAAGGGCATTACTCCTCCAACTTTCACAGTCCTACCTGTTTCATGTCAAAGATGGATGGGGCGACTTTATAGAAACCTACTGAAATCTTGCCCCAAACCACAGGAGGTTAAGAACTCCTGTGTCTTGTGAGAGTCTCTACTCTTGATTCTGTCTGAGATGGTTGGGGAGCTTCCAGTTGTCTCGGCAGTCCCTACTGAGGCTGTGTGTTGTTTGGGAAGTTTCCTGAGCAAAGGCAACTCACAATGTTACCTTCCAATACAACCTTCACACTCCCACTGGGGACTCTCTTCCCTTCACCCCTGATATATAGGGGGCTTCTGGTGAGTTGCACAGTGATGTTTGTGTTTTCTGGTGCAAGGAATTTAGGAGCACAAGAAGCAAGTCCACCCATTGGTCTGTGATGAATGAGCAACCACTGTTTCGGGACCAATCCTGTTAAGACCGATCACTGTGTTGTATTATATCTGTCACCTTACACGCTTAAATCAGAAGTGATTGTGCTTCCTTCTGTGTGCAGCATATTAAATCAGGAAAACCAACAGGTGATGCTCCTAGTCTCCTGCTTGTCAAACTCCAGCTTCTCCCCCCACCCTTTACTTGCTGTTGGCTCAAGTGGTCTAGGCAGTGGTGGTGGGAACTCAGTCCTTGTTGTTGTTTAGTCGTTTAGTCATGTCCGACTCTTCGTGACCCCATGGACCAGAGCACGCCAGGCACTCCTGTCTTCCACTGCCTCCCGCCTACTCATGCTGGTAGCTTCGAGAACACTGTCCAGCCATCTCGTCCTCTGTTGTCCCTTTCTCCTTGGGCCCTCAATCTTTCCCAACATCAGGGTCTTTTCCAGGGAGTCTTCTCTTCTCATGAGGTGGCCAAAATATTGGAGCCTCAGCTTCACGATCTGTCCTTCCAGTGAGCCCTCAGGGCTGATTTCCTTAAAATTGGAGAGGTTTGATCTTCTTGCAGTCCATGGGACTCTCAAGAGTCTCCTCCAGCACCATAATTCAAAAGCATCGATTCTTCGGCAATCAGCTTCTTTATGGTCCAGCTCTCAGTCCTTGGGTGAAGCTTATTGCAAGAGAATTACAAAGGGAAATAAGAGAAAGGCAGCGAGTGGGTGCAAGAAAGATGATAAAGCAGTTTCCAGCTATGCCTACACTGTACGGTTGAATGCAGGCACATCTTTTACATGGTGTCACCCAGAGATTGGATGTCAGATGGAGGACAAACCATGGGGGAGAAAATGCCTCCCCCTGCCTTTGTGATTTCAGGGGGAGAGATCTGAGTTCCCACCCACAGGAACAGCAGCTACTATCAGTGCTCTTCTTCATGTAAGCAGAAAATTACAATTTTTGCACATTTCTAACTCTGGAGGTGAGACTCATGTAACCAGGCATTGTTTGGTGTTGGTGGTGAAGAGGCAATCAGCACCAGGAGTACCCTAGGAAGGTGAAAATTAGGAATGATGCAACTCAATCCTTTCCTGTCAGACCCCCACCCCACCCCCCGTATGAATTTAAAGTCATGGGAGTACATGATTTGAAGGATTCCATCGCATGGCTGCCAGTTATTCCAGCCAGTTATATGGCATTCTTAAAGCAGCAGGCTGCTTGTTTTCACCTCTGTGCTACAGATTCCACCTAGCTTTCTATTGTCTGCACTGATGGGCAGTAGTTATCCAAGGCCACAGACAAATGTCTGTCCCAGGCTTACCTGGGCAGCATAGCAGTATTAAGTTTCACCCTAACACGGACCAAGGCTTGTCACCTAACAAGAGTAGAGGCAACCTGTTGTTTGAGAGGTGGAGAATTTCAAAGGAGCCCAGAAGCCCTGAATCCCACTCAACTAATATCTGTAGAACCACCGCACACCCCTCAGCAATGCAAAATATTTAGCATCAAGATTAAGTCAGCCTTTGGCCTTTTTTTCCAATGCCTGATGTCCCTAGAAATGTATTATTGCTGAGGTTCATAATGGCTTGGTTTGGTTTTTCTTTAGAAAAAAAGAAAAACAGCAGCTGATATGCATTACCAAACCTGTGCAGTAACTCCAAAATCACTGCTTGTGTAAATGTGTGGGCAGCTTCTCCCATCAGCAACCTTCAGGTCCTCTCTTGGGACTGAAAATCAAGGGAACTCTTCTTGCTAATTAACATTACTAAACCAGAGACTGAGCTTTATGTTGGCTGGGGCTGATTACTCAGGGTGACCTGAATATGCTGACTACACCATCCTTTCTATAGCCTTCTTTTATAGGCTTTAGCTCACCATATGTACTGGATGTCCTCTGGCACTGTTAATGAAGGCTGCTGTAATGAGTTTCTAATTCTGAGTTGTTCTGCCATAAATGTGTGGAGAACACTGTGGCTGCCGGCTGGCTGGATTAGGCCCCCGATGCAGACTTTGGACATGCCTGGGCTAAGGTCATCCAGATATTGAAGCTTAGCATTATATCCATTGTCAAGACACAATCTAAGCTACTAGACATTCAAGTATTACCACATAGATCAGGCATAGGCAAACTCGGACCTCCAGATGTTTTGGGACTACAACTCCCATCATCCCTAGTGAACAGGACCAGTGGTCAGGGATGATAGGAGTTGTAGTCCCAAAACATCTGGAGGGCCGAGTTTGCCTATGCCTGACATAGATTATTACCTAACAGTAGTTACCAGACTATGTCTTTGTGTAGTGTTGTTCGGTGTATTCTAGTCCTTATTCCCACCAGTATTGTCATGTTTTCAGCTGTTCACCATGTTCTTCTACATACTTGCTGCTGCTAAGAACATGTCCCCCATGACATGGATGAACTCCACAGGATGTAGAAGAACAATGTGGTCACTGGACCTAGTAGAAGCATTGATCGTGGAGTTGTTTTCAGGCAGTTTCTGTGTGATAAAATAGTCTGTTATTCTTTTATTGTGGTGGTGAAACCTCTAACTGGCTGAACTATTGTGATGACATGGAATGCTTGTGAGCTCTTCAAATGTACTAGGTAAAGGTAAAGGACCACTGGATGGTTAAGTCCATTCAAAGGCAACTATGGAGTTGCAGTACTCATCTCGCTTTCAGGCTGTGGGAGCCGGCATTTGTCCACAGACAGCTTTCCAGGACGTGTGGCAAGAATGACTAAACCGCTTCTGGCGCAATGAAACACCATGACAGAAGTCAGAGTGCATGGAAATGCCATTTACCTTCCCGCCACAGTGGTACCTATTTATTTACTTGCCCTGGCATACTTTCGAACTGCTAGGTTGGCAGGAGCTGGGACAGAGCAACGGGAGCTCACCCCATTGCGGGGATTCAAACCGTTGACCTTCTAATCGGCAACCCAAGAAGCTCAGTGGTTTAGACCACAGCGCCACCCGTGTTCCATCAAGTGTACTACAAGTCAGGGGAACAATGCTGGGGACTATGAGTCAGGAAATGAAGGGAAAATAGAGTTGGATAGAGCAGGGATAGCCACTCTGGGCAACTCCCAACAGAATATTAAAAACACAGTAAAAGATCAAACATTAAAAACTTCCCTAAACAGGGCTGCCTTCAGTTGTCTTCTAAAAGTCAGACAGTTTATTTCCTTGTCATCTGATGGGAGGGCGTTCCACAGGGCGAGTGCCACTATCCAGAAGGCCCTCTGCCTGGTTTCCTGTGACCTCACTTCTCACAGTGGAGGAACCACCAGAAGGTCCTCAGAGCTGGACCTCAGTGTCCAGGCTGACTGATGGGGGTGGAGACGCTCCTTCAGGTATACACATTGTCATTAGGAATGCTTTCCTCCCCACCCAATTCATATTCTAATCCATTAAAATCAGTATTTTTACTGCATTTCAAACTGTTTTTATATATGCAGTTGGTTAGTATTTGTTGTTATTCTATTGCAAAACTGTTTTGAGATGCTGGGGAGGAAGCAATTCATACATGAAATAAATTGTTTTCAAATGAGGGCACCTCATAAACCTATTCGGTTCATAAAGATTGGCTAAAATATCTACTATACAGTTTACTGCCATGCTTTAAGAGTTTCCATCTCTATTTAGATCAACTCCACAAAAACAGCTGGTGTGATAGAGTGGGTGGTTTTTATTTTATTTTATTTTAAATTACTGGGGAGATCTGGGTTTTCCACTCTCCCATTCAGCCATGAAGCTCAGAGGAGAAATCTCTCAGCCTACTCCTACAAGGCTGGATAATAAAATGGGGGAACCCTGAACTCTTCAGAGGCTAGGCAGAATTTAAATTTAATTCATTAAGTAATTCAGTAAATAGGTTGGCGGTGTACTTGCCAGTTTTGCATTATCTTTTATTTATTTTTAAGTGAATAACATTTGTGAGAAATATTGTGTTTTTTCCCCCAAGTGGCTTCTCTCAGCGTTTGCTTCCTGGATTAATAAAAAGTGTCTGTTATTGTAGCACTCTCCTTGAAAGTTCAAGAGAGGAGTGACAGATGAATTTCTCATGACATAAGAGTGTGAAAGTGTGAACATCCTTTTACCATTATGGGATGCCACAGGTAATAAAAGGGATGTGAAAGATATAAACGTATTCTCTTTTCAGTAGAGAGACATGGTCTCTGCTTTATCATATCTGAGATTTTTTATCATGAAAGCACACTTTCCTGAAGGATAGGTATCTTATAACAAGTATTCTTAATAAACTTTTAAAAAAAACACAAAAAACAACAACCATCTCTTGACCAAAGTCTTACTTTTAAAGGTACATTTGTATAGGCTTCAGAACCCAAGTTTGCTGTTCAAAGTAGTTTCTCAAAATCCCTTGACAGATTGTCACTCATTGTTTTAGGTACTATTGGTTATTCTACGCTGCCCTATAGTCAAAGTTCTCTACTCTGGGTAGCCTACGTAAAAATGGTTAATGTGCAAGAAGAACAACAAAGAATAATTGCAGCATTAAAAACACAATGCAGCAGAGCTTAAGTGATAAAAATAAGCACTAACAGGACTTAAATCTTTAAACAGAACAAACCTAAAATTACATTAAAAATACATTTTAAAGTCTGGAAAGTTTTTTAAAGGTATTTATTGATGCTGAAAAGAGCACACAGTAGGCAACAGGTGAACACCTCTGGGGATGGATTTCTAAATTTTCGGTACTATAAAAGAGAAGGCCTTCCTTCTGGTATCCATCTTCTAGATCTCACTTGGCAGTGGCACTTGAAAAAGAGTAACTGCTGTGGCAAAATTTGTCCTCCAATTTTGTAGAAGTTTTCTTCTAAGTGCAGTAATTCCCATGTCTAACTGCACCTTTAACTTACCTCACAAGGCTGAAAGATAAAATATTAGTGGGGAGACTATTATGTAAACTACACCTTGAGAGAGAGCAAAAAACCATGCAAGTGGGAACATTTTACGTCAGATGAACTGAGTCACCAGTGACTAGTACGATGCAATTGTGCAATATGTTTCTTCTGCTGGGTTTTTTGTATGTTGATTATATTGGTGGATTTTAATTCTATTTAACATTTTGGTTCCATTCCATGTATTTTAGTGTTCTACTGTGTAAACCACTCTGGGGGGTTTTTAATTAAAAAATGAAAAGCTGTATATAAATTAAATAACCATATCACCACCATCTTATCTGAATCAAATTCAAGTTTGATCCCATCTCCATGGGGAATTGGTTGTTTTCTTTTTAAAAAATCCTTCCTCAGATCTGATGGAAATAAGAGATGAAGCGAAGTATTATTAGCATACTGATGACAGTAGTTCAGCCTGCTGGCTCTCAGGAAATCAGTGGCCAGCCTTTCTTGAAGAGGAATCCACTTCTTAACCTAGTAATTTCCTTTTAGCTTTGCTCTATCAGAAGCTCTGTGATTTCAAGCAGTGGCCAGGAAGAAGCCATCGGTTCCCCTTAAAACTTTCAACAATGCTTCCCTTTCTGACGCTTTGAAGTTAGCATTGGAAATCTAGACCTTGCATGGGCAGATACCAGACTCCAAAAGTCCAAAATACACATTTCATGTAACAGAAAGATCAAAATAGCCTCTCTCTTTTTAATCTGCTGCTAGCTGCTCCCTAACCAAAGACCAACTGCTCTTTTGTAATTCCCCCAGAATGTGCACGGTTGCAGGCAAAATCAGTGCTTCTTTCTCTAGTTGGCTGCTACTACTGAAATGGTTCCAAAGGCTTATAAATCTGATATATTTGTTGCTTGCTGGTGCCAGAGGCCTAAGAGTTCCATGATGCTCTTGGTAAAACTTCACTTTGGATTTGGATTTGATATCCCACTTTATCACTACCCGAAGGAGTCTCAAAGCGGCTAACATTCTCCTTTCCCTTCCTCCCCCACAACAAACACTCTGTGAGGTGAGTGGGGCTGAGAGACTTCAGAGAAGTGTGACTGGCCCAAGGTCACCCAGCAGCTGCATGTGGAGGAGCAGAGACGCGAACCCAGTTCCCCAGATTACGAATCTACTGCTCTTAACCACTACACCACACTACTGTGTTGGCATAACCAAAGAATTGCATTGGGGGTAACTGCCTTTCAGAAACCTCTGCTTTCTGTCCTTTACTTTATTCTATTCACCTGATCAGTTATTTGCAAGTATACAGACACTGTTTTCAACAATGTTTGTTGAATCCAGCTGCCCAGTGGGATTCAGTACTTAGTGATGGGGAACAGAGAAGCGATGGAAGTTACCAAATAGTGTGTTATAATCATGACAGAGAAAATTTGCATGTATACACCCAGTGCTTTTTTTTTCTAGAAAGAGCAGTGCCTTTTCTGCACTGGCACCCTGTTTGTGGAATGCTACCCTCAGGGAGGTGCACCTGGTGCAAAAGTGTTCCTCTTTAAATGGGCCTTTGGCTGATTAACATCCAGTGCCCTTTTAAAATGTGTTGGGGGGGGGTTATTGGGTTGCTTATGTTTTTATTTTGTGGTTTTACATTGCGGTTTTATCTTGTGAACCACCCTGAGACTTATGGGTATAAAGCCGGTATATAAATTTGATAAATAAATAAATAAATAATATAGGGAAAAGATGTTCCAGGAACTCACCAATGAACGTCTCTCTTGTTCTCTCAGAACAGCAATGGTGTCCACCCGAGAGGTGCCCAAACTAAGTTCCAGAGAGTTCCTGCTGGGGGAAAAAAGCCCCACATAAACCAATGAAACAGATGCCCTTAAATGGTTGCCTTCCACTGTGTCTCCCAGATTCCTGTTGCAGATTTTTAACCAGCCTTAAGAAATGTGTGCCTTGATATCCAACCTCACTGCACATTTCTGCCCGGAACCCATTGGGTGGCCTTGTGCATGCATATTAAAATTTTCCCACCTTACACAGCAATCCTAACTGGGACTGTGGAAGCATAGTAATAATAATAATAAATTATTATTTATACCCCACCCATCTGACTGGGTTTCTCCAGCCACTCTGGGCGGCTGTTTAATAACAGAACATTAAAAACACGATAAAACATCAAGCATTAAAAACTTCCCTAAACAGGGCTGTCTTCTGATGTTTTCTAAAAGTCAAATAGTTTTTTTATTTTATTTCTTTGATATCTGATGGGAGGGCATTCCACAGGGTGGGTGCCACTACCGAGAAGGCCCTCTGCCTGGTTCCCTGTAACCTCAGTTCTAGCAGTGAGGAAACAGCCGGAAGGCCCTCAGACATGGACCTCAGTGTCGGGGCTGAATGATGGGGGTGGAGACCCATGGAGCATTGAAGTCAGTGCCCCATCTAAAGCACTGCTAGCTCTCAGCTGCCAGCCAAAAGTGGAAGGTGATGTTGTGCTTTTCTCATCCATTTTTATTTATTTATTTATTTATTTATTTATTTATTTATTTATTTATTTGCTGCAGCAGCTCCAGCACTGACACAGCAGTGTGACCGTTTCAGGACTTTGTATTGCTTACCACTGGTGGGGCCAGACAGCATTCCTCTCCACTCACAGAGGCTGCTAGAGAGGCAAACAGATTCAATAATGTGACTGGGGAGGAGGAAGAAGAAGTAGGATTGTATCCTCAGGAAACTATAAATGGAGGAGACGGCACTGACCTTCCTCCACAAGGTTGCTGATGATGAGCATGAAAACAAAAGTGCTTTATACATGATTAATAATTATCTTCCAGCCTGAGACTCTAGAGTCATATATTCCATACATTAACCAGCATTATTCAACTGAACGTTTAACTAAGAAAAAGAGTGAGTAAGGCAGAGCTGAGACGGATGAATTAATGAATCAATTCATCATTATGATGAATTGATCAACATTTTCAGTCCTATAGAGAACAAAACCTCCCATTTACCTTGGCATCCCTTTTTCATTTTAGAAAGGAAATACGGCTGCCATGTCAACTGGGATTGTCTCTGCTAAAGTGCGCATGTTTCATCCCAAATCCACTATGATATATCCTAAGGAATATTTGTGCACAGTCGCATCAGTGCCCACAATAAGGTTCCTTTAGCTTGACACTTTTATCTGACCACACTTTTGCACATTCCCATCCATCAAACCCAAGGTCAGGCTATCAATCTATAGTCTGATTTGGGGTATCTGTTTAAACGCTCCTGTTCATGGGTTGAGGTGTGCAGGGCCATAGCTAGGGGGCGGCGAGGTGGGGCCCCACCAGGGGCGCAAGCGATGGAGTGTGTGTGTGCAAAATCAGCTAAAAATATGTCTGTAAATATAAATATTGATTATTGCCTCATAAGAAATGGTTTTAAATAAATGGTGAATTGAATGGGTGGAAGGGGTGGGGGGGGGGGGTTGGAGGAGAGGCAGAAAGTCTAGCTAATTTGTCCATGGCTAGGGGGTGTCATCTGGGTGGTTCTGCCAGGGGCACAAAATCACCTAGCTACGGCTCTGGAGGTGTGCACCTTCCTCCAACACAGTCGTAATGAGACACATGTTTCTTTACTTCCTGGAAAGACAGACTTCAGAACAAACATGCAGGAGGACGCTAACATGTGAATGTTAATTTGGGAGCCCTACTGAACTCACGGAGCAGGCGTGTGTAAGCTATGGCCCTCGTAGGGTTGTTGTGGGAGTTAAATAAGGAGGCATCTCACCTTGAGCTCCTTGGGGATGGGGAAGGTGAGATATCTTGTGAAACAGAGATAGCTCAGTTGGTTAGAGCATGCTGCTGATAAACGCCAAGGTTGCAAGTTTGATCCCCATTTGAGACAGCTGCATATTCCTGCACTGCAGAGGGTTGGACTGGATGATCCTCAGGGTCCCTTTCAACTCTACAATTCTATGAGATAAAAAGCTGGTTGTAAAGAGACGGTCCTCAAAGGTAAGAATTGAGTCCTGTTCTGCTTCCAAGGACCCATGGATGGTGGTGTTGCAGGAATTTATGTATGGGGGGGGGAGTTGCCCCTCCAGCAGATATCATGCACGTGCAGCCCACTACCACAATCACTTTTGTGACTTTTGTAATTTGTCCCCACAAAACACTTCATCACAGTTTCTTCCTATCTATGCAAAGGGCCTCTGTTGCACAATACCAAATGTAACAATTCACTGATAAATGTATCGATGTACCGGCTCACTGGGAAAACTTCAGACGTATAGACATGTGAGCTCAGCTACTCAGCAATCCCTCTGCCTGAGTGGTAATTCCTGGCATCCTGATACCTGAGTGCCAGACAGGTAGCCATTCCAGAAATAACAAACCCAGATGAAGACAAAAGGGTGTGATTAACTTGGCTGGGAACAGGGAAATGTAAATATCTCTTTTGTTACACTTGATGGGTGTTTGGTGGAGGGCAAGGGGAACCATGGGGCAGGGTCCAGGATGCTCAGATTACTGCCACCAGACCTCCCCTTTCATGATGTAACCATGATGTATTAGTGATGTAGTTGGGTGGTGTAACATGGGGATTAGCAACTAATAAAAGTTTGGGTTCTCTTTTGTTCAGGGCTTCCATCTTGTTCCACCTTGTGGCAGGTGGGAGTCCAGTCATGACAGTCTTCAATAAAGACCAACCCTACTGGCTGCTGTTTTGCTCTGGTATTCCTGGCTGGTGTCCTTGTTTTTTGACCAAGGCAGCCCTCAGATTTCTCCATTAACAGTGGAGAATGTGAAAAATCAGAAACCAGGAAACCTTTAAGCACGCTATCCAAGTCCAATCAAAATTGGATTCCAACGGGCAAGTTCAAACACGCCTATTCCTATTCCTTTATCCAAATCGCATCCAGCGTCAGCGCTGCAGCATGTCCGGGTTTATCCGGACACCGGCAGGATTTCAAAGGCGGCGTCCGGGGGAGGAGGAGGGGGAGGAATGTCCGGAAGGCAGTGCTTTGTCCTGGATCTTAAACAAGTCAATCAAAAAAATCACATTTTTTTTTAAAAAAACAGACAAATATGCAGGAGGACGGTGGGTATTTTCTAAAAAAAAGCAAAAATCTGCTCTTTTGCAACCCCCCCCCCCCGAATGTGCATGACTCCATGCAAAATCAGTGCTCCTTTCTCTAGTTGGCTGCTACTACTAAAATGGTTCCAGAGGCTTACAGGTCTGGTATATTTGTTGGTTGCTTGGTGCCAGAGGCCTAAGGTTTCCATGATGCTCTTTGTAAAACTTCACTTTGGTTCACTACTGTGTTGGCATAACCAAAGAACTGCATTGGGGGTGACTGCCTTTCAGAAACCTCTGCTTTCTGATCTTTACTTTATTCTATTCACCTGAGCAGTTATTTGGAAGTATGCAGAAACAATTGTCTTGGCTTTTACTTTTTGAAACATGACAGAATCTGCGACCAGAAGGAGGAGGACTATCAGGAAGAATGGACGAAATTTAAAGACTATTTAGACAAATATGTTAAGTTAAATTAATTGGAAAAGCTTTCAAATACCAGAAAGGCTTAGGATTTTAATATGTAATGTGATGAATTAATATGTTTAATGCTGAATTGGAAGAAAAGAAAGATGTTAAGTGATTTAGTTAATTTTATAAGAATATTGTTTTTGGGAAACCGTTAAAAGGATATACACTGAAATTCAACCAGGGGGATTCGAGGAAGTCACTTAACAATGTTACTAAGTTTGGTTTAAATAGGGTGGAGATTTATGTTTGTTTGTCTATTTGTTTAATTTTTTTTGGAAAAATCAATAAAAAAATTTGGGGGGAAGAGACTTGCTT
The DNA here is from genome assembly GCF_951804945.1 of Podarcis cretensis. Taxonomy (NCBI): domain Eukaryota; kingdom Metazoa; phylum Chordata; class Lepidosauria; order Squamata; family Lacertidae; genus Podarcis; species Podarcis cretensis. The sequence goes on from NC_137170.1 coordinate 122,390,013, forward strand.
ATCAACTTAGAAACAGGAGGTGCTTTTTTACAGGATTTTTCGGAGCTAGCCAACCTAACCGGAAGAGTCCGTGACCAGAAGAAGGAGTAACAGGAAGAGTGGATTAAATATAATGATTACTTAGTTAAATATGTTAAGTTAAATTAACTGAAAACAGCTTGCAGATACTTAATTGGCTTAGGATTTTATTTATGTTAAGTGATGAATTAATATGTTTAATTTCTTAATGTGAAGATCTAAGGATGTTAATGTTTAAGTTAAATCTTCTAAGAACTGTGATTTGGAAAACCGTTAAAAGGACATGCAATGAAATTCAACCAAGGGGAAGCGAGGAAGTCACTTAACAATGTTAATAAGTGTAATTTTCAACAAGGCTATATGTTTGTTTGTCTTATGTGTTTGTTTATAATATTGTGAAAACCAATACATTTTTTTGGGAAAACAGGAGGTGTTTTTTTTTTTAAAAAAAATGAAATAAAATAAAAAGTTTCTGGGGAAACCCCCGGTCGTAAAGTTCGCCTTTCAGGAGTTTCCCGCCAAGATCTAAGAAGATGAGGCGGCGGCGGGAGAAGAAGGCGGCGAGCGCGCAAAGCCCAGAGGCCGCCGGCGCGGCCGGCCGCTCCCCTCCGCCGCCCTCCCGCCTCAGGCCGAGGGGAGCCCGGCGGCTAGCGTGCGCCACGCCGGCCGAAGCGCTGCGGAGCGGGAGGGAGGGGAGCGAGGCGAGGCGGGGAAGCGCGCCGGCCCCCGGCCCGCGTGACGTCACGAAACTTTCCCCTCCGCCGCGGAGGCTCCGCGCTTGAAGCCAAGGAGGCTGGCCGCCCGCCCGCCGCTGAGGCGACTCGCTGAGGCGCTTTTCCCTGCCGCGCGTGCGCCTCCTCTCTCCCCGTCTCCATCTCTTTCGGGCGAAGTTTCGTGGCGTCGAGCCTCCGCCGCGCTCCCTCCAGAGAAAGAGCGAGCCAGCCAGGAGCAGCGGCAAGGCTGAGGGGAGGAGAACTCGCCGGAACTCTGCGGAGTTTGTGCGGATGGAGAGGCGAACTTGAGAGGACGCGCTGGGATTCCTTTTTATCCGCGAGAGGACGACGACGGCGGCGGCGGCGGCGAGCTTCGGAGGGGGTGGGTTCTTCTTCGACTTCGCTTTTGCTTGGAGACGAGAGCAGCTGCCCGGCAGCGGCTGGCTTCCCTTGGGCGGAGAGGGGGCGACGCTGGCTGAGGAGGAGAAGGCGCTTGGCGGGAAGACCAGGCGGCGGCGGCGGCGGCGGCGGCGGCGGTTCCCCCCGCTCCCTCACACCGCCAGCCCCCTCCCCGTCTTCCCCGAAACTTTTGGAAAGGGCGCGTTGGAGGGAGCCGAGAGAAAGCGCCCCTTCCCTCGGCTCTCAGCGGAGTCCCGCTGGGCTGTGGAACTTCTCCAGCCGCCACCTTCCCCGCCCCCCCCCCCCAGCGCTGGCTTTTGCAGCATTTTTTCGGTCGTGAGGAAACAGACCGTGCGGCGGGGGGGAGGCGGGTAGGGAAGGCGACGCCTCCTTGGGCCGGCGGAAACCAAAAAGTTCCCGTTGCGCTTTGGCTCCGCTCTCCAACTCCTAGGGTCCCAGTCCGTCCGTCCCCCAATAGAAAATACTTGACCCCCCCCCACCCCAAGTTGAGGGGCATTGCCATCAGAATCGTGCACCGAGTCACGTGATCGGTTGTGCGGGGCGGGGCTTACCGCCCCCGATATTGTATTCGAGTTGTTCCCCGGTTCCTCCATCTCTGCAGCGGGTTGGTTGGGGTTTTTTTTTTTTTTTGCAGCGAGATCTCCGCTCCTGTGTTAAAGGTTGCGATCCTTGAGCTTTGCTTCGAAGTGGGACTTCTGTGTGAACCCTCCCTCCCCCCCCCACCGGGGTGACCGTGTGTTTGGAGGCTGAGCTCGGTCCCGCCACCGACTTTTTTTTTTGGGTACTCTGCTTAAGCGCTTTGTGGATCGCGCTTTGCTCGGGTGGAGCTGCGCCTCTCTGCCCGGCCGCTTGCGAAACGCGCGGCGGCTGTCCCTGCCTGTTTGTTTATAAGAGAGGTCTGCGGGGTAGGTAGTAATTATCTAAGGCTGCAGTTGTGGGGTTTTATTTATATATATATAAATATATATAAATAAACACCAGTTTCCTTTTCTAACCCCCCCCAAAGACTCTTCCCAAGCAGATCCCTCCGGGGTGGGGGGTGGGGAGCGAGGGAGAATCCACCTGATTGGCACTTGCTGATACTCACTCTATCCCTGGATCGCAATATCAATATATATATATATATATATATATATATATATATATATATATATATTGATATTGATATATATATATATTGATATATTGATATTGATATATATATATATATTGATATATTGATATTGCTATATATATTGATATTGATATATATATATTGATATTGCGATCCAGGGATAGAGTGAGTATCAGCAAGTGCCAATCAGGTGGATTCTCCCTCGCTCCCCACCCCCCGCAGGGGAGGGATCTGCTTGGGAACGAGTCTTTGGGGGGGGGGTTAGAAAAGGAAACTGGTGTAGCACGCAATGCTTATGGAAAGAGACCCGAAGGCAGGAAGATGCTTCCAAGTGCAGGAAGTATTCGCTGTTTTTGGTGCAAACTGTTTGCCTCCTGCATGTTTCTGACGATGGAGGGTGATTTGATATGATTCAGGCTGCGGATCTGTAGCCACTTGCCCCTCTAAGTTCGGTAAAACTTCGCATGCAGGGTTGCAGTATTGACATGTGTAGCTTGCCGTTTGCCGGTCCCCTTTTTGATGTCGTGTGGGAAGAACGGGCATTATGCTCTGTTGACTAGAATGCATTTTTAAAACCCTTTATTGTCTTACAGGGGAAGGATGTGGGGTGTGTCTGTGTGTGCGCACCTCCTCAATCTGCATTTTTTAATGTCGCACATACAGTAGCAATCCTAGGCAAGCTTACTGATGAATACTAACCTCTAAATTCAGCGAATCTTTCTAGTAAGTGTGTTTATGATTGTAGCCTAAAAGCTACTGTCAAAAAGAACAACAAATGAGCACATTTGAAAGCGAAATGTGAAGGGAAAAAAAGGTTTCTTGAATTCTGAAGATACGAAAGGCTGTGATGAGTGGTTTGAGAATTAGAGAAAATGATATTTGCTTTTTGTTGTCCCACAGTGACCATCTTCTGCTGGCTCAGCCAATGTGCTCAGTGTCTTGAGAACAAAACTGACACCACTGCTGGGACTAATGAACACAGGGATAGTTTTGCAAAGTCAACCTTCTGTGCATATGCAAACAAAAGCACCGCATGTGACTTAATTCCATAAGACACAGGACTTGTGGGGGGATGGAGCATCAGCATTAGTTTCTCATTTGAGAAGTGCTGAAGTAACAAACCTAGGGCTGCCATATGTCCTGATTTTCTAGGACATGCCCTGGAATTTGCCCCTGGAAATGGGGTCCCGGAAATCAGGCAAATGTTGTGGAAAACCGGCAAGGGGGGTTAAATCGTGCCAAAAATTCCTTTTTTAAAAAGTTCCCAAACTCAATAATTCTTGTAGCTTTTACTAAAAAAGCAACAACTCTGGTCCATCCCCCCTGCAAAATCCCACACCTCTGTCCTGATTTTCACTTTCGAAGATATAACAACCTTAAACAAACCTTGAGCTCTGGGTTCCAGAGTTGTAGAAGAGGGGCAAAGTTAAAACATTGAAGAATTAAGCTTCTGTGACATTTCTTCAACTCACTCAATAGCATATATTTCCTAATGTCACTCCAGCTTGATCTAGTGATAAATGAACATACAAAAGTCAATGCAAAACTCATTTTCATGCAAGGGATGAAAGTCGGTCAGAACAAAGAAGGTTAATTGCAGTCTTGAAAGTTTTGACATTCATTAAGCTTTCCTCTGCCTAAATGTTAAAACTGGAGAAAGATGGGAAAACATCTATATTCATAACGACCTCTTTGTCTTTTATCGTTTTCCCCCCTTCTGTTGCTCTAATAGAAATTTGAAACTTTTGTCTCAGTGTGATGCCCTTAAAGAGAGCAATATTGCCTTGCTGTCATGAAGACGGTCCCTGTAGTTCACCCTACTGTTCCCAACAAAGGTTGCTCATTGCCTCTGAGAAGTTCACAAATGAGACAAGCAGCCACTGTTGCTTGTGCCACACGTATCTCATAACTGGAGGAAACTTCCTTTGAGTACAGAACTCTGTTTCTAGCAGTCGTTCCAGTGAGTGCACTATACTGAAATAACCAAGGAGTTAGCAAATCGTAGGAGTAGCTGATGTGTCTTTAGTTTGCACTATGGAGAAAACTGGTATTTAACATACATATGTTTCAGCAGGCTTTTAATAATTAGAAGTGTTTTAACAATGATCTACCTGATGCTTTTGCAACTTCTCTGTGAAAGGCGAAGCTTGGTGATGGTATCAACCTTTTTTTATAACACCCATTTTATTTACATGTTTGCAAGCTGAACAGAGAGACAGTGGGTAGGCACCCTGCTCTGCTGGGGCTTGGGGCCTGCAGCAAAAGTGGTAGTAATTCCTGGGCCTCTTCCAGTACACATCAAAGCAGATCAGGACCTAGGGCAGCTCCCTGTGGACCCTGCTGGCCAGATAGGGAAGATGTATCAGCCATTGGAGACTTGAGCAGTAAGCCATCTTTAAAGGGCCTGCGGCATATTCTGCAATTGCATGCTCATCTGTAGTGGTGGAGCAACAGATGCTTCAGGAGGCTCATCCTTAGACGTTGAAGACAATAGGATTACCACACGCTCAAGCCAAGGCAGTGTAGAAGGGGGTGCTGAGAGCTCTCGCTTGAATTGAGGTTCCTGTTGCACTGTTTGAATTATCTTCCACAGACTGAAACTGGGGCCCTGAGGCAGTAGACAGGCACCCAGATAGTACCAGGTACAGTGGTACCTCTGGTTACGTACTTAATTTGTTCCAGAGGTCCGTTCTTAACCTGAAACTGTTCTTAACCTGAAGCACCACTTTAGCTAATGGGGCCTCCCGCTGCCGCCGCACCGCTGCAGTGCAATTTCTGTTCTCACCCTGAAGCAAAGTTCTTAACCCAAGGTATTATTTCTGGGTTAGCGGAGTCTGTAACCTGAAGCATATGTAACCTGAAGCGTATGTAACCCGAGGTACTACTGTATTAAAGAAGCAGCAGTAGATTTTTGTTTAAGATGTATTTCTTTTGTTGGTGACATCCCACCTACCTAATCTATTTGTAGCCCTCATCCAAGCATGTGTGTGGGGGGGTATGCTCTAGCTAGCAGCAGCCAGGCACTGAGGCCATTGAAGAAAAACCTTTTGTTATCAGCCAGACAAGAGATTTGGGGGGAGAGGGTTATTCCCTGTCTTGAGGGCTATGATATAATAATCTATTTTGAAGAAGAAAGTAGAGGTGGGTAGGTGCATGAATATAGCGCTGCACATCATATTGCCATTGGGAAGCAGCATGGCCCAATCGTTTCATTGGGTTGTGGCTATCAGGTGTTGTTTAATTTAGTCCACTGTGGGGTGACTTTTTCCTCTATCACCCCTGCATTTTCCAGAGTGACCGGGATCTCTCTGTTTGCCTTCATTGACTGGTCACAGGTGCACAGTTTGTACCCTTCATAACTTGAGGGCTGGCTCGTGGTCCTGACAAACTGCTGTCTGCTAAAGTACAGTGGTACCTCAGGTTACAGACGCTTTGGGTTACAGATGCTTCAGGTTACAGACGCTTCAGGTTACAGACTCTGCTAACCCAGAAATAGTACCTCAGGTTAAGAACTTTGTTTCAGGATGAGAACTTTGCGGCGGCAGTGCAGCGGCAGTGGGAGGCCCCATTAGCTAAAGTGGTAGCTCAGGTTAAGAACAGTTTCAGGTTAAGAACAGACCTCCAAAACGAATTAAGTTCTTAACCCGAGGTACCACTGTATGCACATTGGTTATAACTCAATTCTATTCTATTTTGTTTGAACATTGTGTTTACAATTACTGTTTGGTACAATTTGATACAATCAAATTGATGCAATTTGATATAATCAATTTGATACAGTTTGATATAAACAAAATGATACGATTTGATACAAAAGATGCTACATGACTGAATGTTTTCTTGTTATTTGTCAAAGTGCCTCATTTTTTGTAGGGATGTACATTTTGATCAGGCAAAACACCTTTAAAGTTCATTTGTAATGAGCAAGTAAAGCATTTGTTTTACACTTAATAAAGTTACATTTACCTTGTTATTCTTCAGGATTAGCAGTTCCTTGTATGTATTTAGCCCCAACAAAGTAGTGCATCAAAGTGGGGAATAATGAAAAGTAGAGACTTTTGTGTGTGTGTGTTGCTTATAAATGCATTTGTTAATCAATGGGATACATGGGATTTAGTAGCTCTCAGGTTTCCTTAAAGAAATTTCCCTTAACAACAGAAACATTTGTAGGATTTCAAAGGTTGTGCTGAAGGTGCATGAAGAGTGATTACTTCTCATGGTCATCTTCATAGGTCTTGTTAATTGCATGGAGCACAGACCCCTTTCTACATTTCATAGTTAGTTGTTAACTACTAAAGCTAAATGTATAAAAATAAACCCAGCCACTCCAGTCTTATGCACTCTTATTTAAGGCTACTACTGATGTGACTACCATAATTTCTCCAAATGTCTTGCCGAAGGGGAACTAGAGTGGATTTTAGATAACTATTCCCCACCCCCAGCAATATATTTATGACTTTCAGTTATTAGTGGTTCTGGACTGTTTTGTAACTTCATATGAATGCTGATGGAGTTGAAAGTGGCTGCAACAATACATGGAAGAAATCTAGGGGTACAGTGAGATCAAACATACCATTGGAAGTTGACTTTATTCAAGTACAGTGGTACCTCGGTTTATGAACTTAATCCATTCCTGAAGTCTGTTCTTAAACCAAAACTGTTCTTAAACCAAGGCACGCTTTCCCTAATGAGCCTTCCCGCCGCCGGTGCCCTTCCACCTTTCGGATTCTGTTCTTAGACCGAGGTAAAGTACGCAAACTGGGACACTACTTCCGGTTTTGTGGAGTTCTTAACCCAAATAGTTCATAAACAGGGCTGTTCTTAAACTGAGGTATCACTGCAGTAATACACATGACAAACACCTAGTATAATAATAATTATAGGAGCAGTTGTGCTAGGGCAGAGGTAGTCAACATGGTACCCTTCACGTCTGGAGTACAACTCTGTCCATCTCAGACAGCATGGTCAGTGGTTACAGATGATGGTAGTTGAAGCCTGCATAATCCACATTCGCTATTCCTGATCAAGAAGTTGCATAGTATATATTTCAGGTACAAGACACCCATTAGATGTGGGCATTGTGCCACACTAAGAACAAGAGTGCCTGCTAGCAGAATGGCTGTTGTTCAAGTGGGTTGTCACAGCTGGATATCGCCCATTATCTAAAATTCATGGAGAAGCACAGCTGCAGTCTTGGGAAAGAAAATGCAGATTTTTAGAAAATGGATCGCAAATCAAACAGCAAACATTGCATTGCCATATATGTTGTGCTTGCATTAAGAACAGTGTTCTTCTCATTTAAAAGGATTTTTTGAAGTTAGATAAAGAACAGAAGAGAGCACCTACAATAGCTAAGGTATCAGTGGTATAAGGTAGTTCTGGACTTTACCTTAGCTGGAATATAATGCATCCATAACATGTCAGGAATAAAATTCACCTATGAGGCACTGCAGAAGACAGCAGGAGCTCAATAAGTCCCAAAGAACCAATAATGAACCATAGTATCCTCTAGCATAAATGAAATGTTTACTTCCCTTCTGTTTGATGAATCTGAGTTTTATTATTTTTGTGTGTTTTTTTCACACACCTTGGCCTCTCTGGCACACCCAACCTGGTAAAAAAACACTATATTTTGAAATGAATAAGCATTTTTGTGACTGGGAACGGTGGCTTGTTCTGAATATAAAATACTAGTTTTCAAATTAAAAGCAACCCTTGATGGTTGTTTTGGGCAGATTTGGTGGAAAGTATATTTTCTGTAACATCCAAGCAACAACAGCTTGTTGTTGTTGTTTTAAAGAAAATCTGCCAAAGTCTTAGATGATTAAAATGAACTGTCAATTAAGTTAATGGAAAAGGACTCATAATGTCTATATAATAGTTAAAGGAGCAGAGGCAGTGAAGGAGGTCTAGCCAACAGCAGTGCTTCCCGGATAGCTTAGTAGGTTGAAAACCACCCCATGGAAATAAGACACAGTGGAGACAGAATTTTAGTTTAAAGGTTAATGGGCAAATTTAGGCCACAACTTTATTGAATACACAAGTGTGACTGGTATTGGCTTAGGCATTGGTATCTAATGACTATACTGGCTCCTGCTCACCCAGCAGGGAGCCTACAAGGGTAAACTACCAGCAGAGGGAGCTCCATCAATGCACCCCTGGGGTTCCCGGCATTCTGGCATGGCCCTAGCCCCTCCCCGGGCTTTGGACAAGATCCAGACCCTGGATTCCTTTAACAGAATACCCTATCAAATGGAGGGGCAGGTGATGGCCGCACCTCCCCTCCCCGCATCCCCCTAAAACCAATGCCTAACCACCAAACCTTACAAAGTTGTGACGATTGCTAAGAGGTAGGCAAAAACCAAGTGGCCACTGCCAATCTGGCACATTGGGAAAAATTCCTACCCGGCCCCCATTCCAAAACAGGCAACCAACCGAAGTCCAAAGCAAGGCCAGACATGACCTAACTAATGAGTGTGTAGACGGGTGTTTGGCAGCATGAAGCAAGAGGAGGTCCCCGATTCAGTACCCCCCAGCCCCTGTCAAGTTACTGATTGGCTAAAGGCCAGTGGCATGATCATGGCACCACCCACCTCCAAGCCGGTTGGGGAGAGTTCCAGGGCCACATGCAACATGGACCCTCTGTTAGGAGGCTCCAACTTAGAGTGTGGTGCTGGTAACACCAAGGCCGCAGGTTTGGTCCCTGTATGGGACAACTGCATATTCCTGTATTGTAGGTGGTTGGACTAGATGAGGGTAAGGGTCCCTTCCAACTCTACAGTTCTATGATTCAATAATCTGTTTTACACCTGCATGGTTTAGGAGATGGCGCCCATTGTTGTCGTCTTCTGCTTATAACTTTAAGCACAAGGAAGCTCATGAAGAAAAAAGTTACAAACTTCAGCATTAATATTTTAATTCTGCAATGCATCCAGTGGTACCTGTTGTACAAAGAGTAGACGAAGCACTTCTTAAAAGCTCATTTTGATACTAATGCTCTTATCTCTCTGTGCCATACAGTAATTGTAGTTAATTGGCAGCACTAGCTGCTTCTGCTGTATGGTTGCGGTATGTGATTGCAATGTGCCAACCCTGCTAATAAATCACAATATTGCTGTGCATGATGTGAAGGTTCAGAGGGACACAGCTTTGTTTTTTATCTGTCATTCATCCTAGAAGCACATTTTATTTGTATTTCCAGATCAGGTGTTCCTCAGTTTATTTCAGATAGACTGTTGTTAGTTTACTTATTCAACTTCTGCTGGCTTCAGACAATGCACTTTTGCAATGATACTCTGTTGTGCAAATATCAGGAGGTCCCTAGAATTCTAAAAGGTTGGTTTAAAAACAGCAGGTTTAGAATTTGTATTAATTTACCTTTGACTTTCGGAAAGGTTTTGTTCACATAGTCAGACTTTCCCCAGCAAATTGAAGTCAGAGAATATACCTGAAAAACAACACAAATCTAGAAACTGGATAGAAAGAGCAACTACCAGACTTATTGTGCCTTCAAAATAGTGTGGGGGTGGTGAAAGGGCATCATTGTGATGTGAGAACCAAAACTACACTTACAGTACTGAGCCGTGGGTTAAAATAGGTGCACAACTTTTAATTGCTTGCAACAGGCAGAGATTTTAGGATGACAAAGTATCTAAACTGCAGACAGCCCAGGTTACCATGACCTTCAGTCCCAATGTCAAGAATCATATTGATTCTGAATCTATAGAGTGGACAACACTGTGTTCTCAGGATGTGAGTGGTTTGGGTGGCATGTTTGCCCCGTTGTGGGTGGTGGGCAGGTCCCACGGGACAAGGAAGGACAGATATTACCCAGCTGCTCATTTGTTCTTTTTGCATGGTCTCTGGTACGTTGGCATTGTATTTTTGTAGATATTGTCTTGCTGGGTTTTTAAAAAATTTGTTTGCCATTGATGATTTGCTCCTCCAAAATGCCATCTATTCTCATAGTGTCCTGTTAATTATGTGACAATGAGTGGAATGTTTTCCATGGAAGCTGAAGTGTGTGATAATGTCAAGGATAATTACCTAACACTTTAAAGATTCTGAAGCAGTGCTGAAGTAGTGCTTAATTTCAGATAAACATTGGGGTCACACCACTTTTTTTAAAAAAAATCTTAAATACCACAATATGCTGCCTGTGCTTATTGATCAAATTCATCAGCTTTGCAGCGGGTTAGAATGACCTTTGAGCTGCCTAAATAATGGGGAAGAAACCCTGAGAGCCAATCTATACATCATGCAAAGTTAGGTGGTGAAATAATGGACTCTGTCATTTCAGATGGCAGGGAAGGTGCCACATTTTGCATGCTCCTTGCACATAGTACACCATCAGAGGGGAAGTAAGGCAAAAAATAGTGACACTTTGTTTGAAATCTAAACTGCTACTGTCCATAATTCTACAACCTGTGCAGGTTAAACAGCATTGCAAGTTAAAAAATGCTGACTTCTACCCACAACACAATGTCACCGTGAAACATGGTTGAGGATATAAAATTATCTAATAACCTTGAAACTTCCATAGAAGCTGGGTGGGAGAAAAATGCATGACTGAATAACAACCTCCATCTCCAGTAACAATCCAGGAGAACATGAAATATCTTATAGGTAATAACACAAAATAGTGTTCATATTTATGCAGAATTATACATCTTTTTTAGTTTTTAGTCATTCAGTGGTTACAAGCACACTTCGTGTTGCACCCTAAGGGATACTTAAATATTACCTTTATGAAAGGCAGAAAGCAAGGAAAAAAGTGGTTGTGATAAAAACGAAGGGAGGTAATGCTATTTAGACTTATAAAGAGTCTGTTGACACTCTTGTGAATGTTACTTGAACTTTCATCTTGACTTTTGAGTGAAGGACGGATGAAAGGGGTACCCAGAAATTGAGAACAGAGATGCATTTTAAATAAAAGGGCACATCCTACTCATGTAAAAACACACTGATTCCTGGACTGTCCGTGTGCCGGATTTAGAAGGCGATTGGACCAGATCCAGCCCCTGGGCCTTAGGTTGCCTAACCATGCTCTAGAGTTTTACTGTCGCTGCATCCAATGTCAGGAAGGTATTTTGGGGGAAAGTGGGTGAAAAGAAGTCACAGCACATGGTAATCACTCCTTCAACCATTTAATTGCACCTTCGCTTCCATCACTTGCAAATGGAGGTGGGGGTGGAGAGAGGAGAATTTGGTCTTGACCCTTGATGAATCAGGCTGATAGCTGAAAGTCCCAGTATCACAAAACAATTCCATTGAGCATGTTGAAAAGGAACACATTTAATGAAATATTCCTTTCTCCCTCCCCTCCTGTTCTAAGGTTTTCCTATCAAGCCTTGTGGGACTCCCCCCCCCCGGGGGGCTTCCTTCTGTGTTTTGGGGCCTTTACATTTCTAAGCACCATATAATTTTCTTTAAAGCATCGCCATTTCAAGGGCTGAGTGAGATCCACTCTAGTGGAATGTTTCAGGAGGTAGTTTAAATAAAACCGTAGCTTTAAATAATGCAGCTTATTGATATTGCTTTCCACTAGTGGCTTGTATCTACATTAGGAAGAAAGGAAATAATAAAGATTCCTCTGGAGATGTTAGTGTCTCGCAGAGATAAAATCAACAAAACAGAAGAGACTTGGAAAATATACAGACTCTGGAGGAACAACATTAAAAGATGACTCTTGCGAAATCCGAAGAAGCTATCAGATGTTCAACAGTTAGCAAGTTATTATATCTGTATATCTGTACATGTGTTTTCAACATCCACCACTCTCTAGCTCAGGGTTAGTCAATGAGATACCCTCCAGATGTTGTTGGACTCCAACTCTCGTCCACTTGGCATAGAGGCAATCCATTGTAGACGGCACCAGATCCAGCCAACGTGGCCAGTGCTCAGGGATGGTATGAGTTGCCCAACAGCATATGGGAGGCACAGTATTGGCTACCTCTGCTCTGGTTTGACAGATGGCCAAGCTAGAGGTCACTGTAGCAGTTTCATAGTATCTCAGTAGGAGATTGCCTCAATTATATAGGAAGAAATGGCTGGTGGGTATGTCTGGGCGATATATTGCCCAAAATCGGCTTGAAGTCCATATCATGATACAGATCTCATAATTTTTGACCTGGCAATATATTGCGTATCATGATGTGTGTTACTGGGTTTCAGAACTCTGCAATGCAGGAATATACAGCTGTCCCATACGGGGAACGAACTTGTAACCTTGTCATTATAAGCACTATGCTCTAGTCCAGTGTTTCCCAACCTTGGGTCTCCAGCTGTTTTTGGACTACAGTTCCCATCATCCCTCACCACTGGTCTTGCCAGCTAGGGATGATGGGAGTTGTAGTCCAAAACAGCTGGAGACCCAAGGTTGGGAAACACTGCTCTAGTCCATAGCATGATGTTGGTTTCATTATATTTGACCTGGCAATATATCATGAATCATGATGTGTTTGTGTGTGCTATGCAGAAATCACAATGTGGGGGAAACCAGCCAGTGTTTCTACATAGCTCTGTTCTTATTTCAGACATCTTGATACAGTCGTACCTTGGATCCCAAACGCCTTGCAAGTCAAACGTTTTGACTCCCGAACGCCGCAAACCTGGAAGTGAGTGTTCTGGTTTGCAAACGTTCTTTGGAACCTGAACGTCCTCCGTGGCTTCCGATTGGCTGCAGGAGCTTCCTGCAACCAATCAGAAGCTGCACCTTGGTTTGTGAATGTTTTGGAAGTCGAATGGGCTTCCAGAACGGATTCTTTTCGACTTCTGAGGTACCACTGTATATCGGTCTATCACAAGGTTGAACTGGTGGTATATGTTGAAAACCAGGTATTTCCCAGCCCTACTGGTGGGTCCAATTTTTAAAGCAAAGGGAGAGCATGGATAAGAAATATATAGAACCGCTTTGCCTCCTGTGGCTTACTCCCTGCATCCTATCTCTCAAAATGTTTTTTTCCACAGCCAAAGTCACTTCCACTATCAGGGTTTGACTGAGGCTAAAAGCACTTGGAGAGAGAAGCTTCAGGGAGATAAGCCATGTGTGTGAGAGATCTACACATCTTCCTCAAGCATCTCCCCTGCTTTTAAAACCTGACCTTCATTACTTTTACTCGCTGGTGCAGTTTCAAGTTTAAGCATACGAAAATGGTTCCATAAGGTCTAGTTAGGCCATAAGAAGTCAGGATTGATCCTCAAAAATGGCTTGCAAATTTGACCCCCTTTTGCTTCCCTGGCTCACATTTTACCTCTGCAAGGGGCATAAAGGTACTCCTGCCCGTACGGGCCAGTCGTGTCGGACTCTAGGGTTGTGCGCCCATCTCACTTAAGAGGCCGGGGGCCAGCGCTGTCCGGAAACACTTCCGGATCACGTGGCCAGCGTGACGAAGCTGCTTTGGCGAGCCGGCACCAGCGCAGCACACGGAAACGCCTTTTACCTTCCTGCTATAAAGCGGTCCCTATTTATCTACTTGCACTTAGGGGTGCTTTCGAACTGCTAGGTGGGCAGGAGCTGGGACTGAAAGACAGGAGCTCACCCCGCCACGGGGATTCGAACCACCGACCATGCGATCGGCAAGTCCTAGGCACTGAGGTTTTACCCACAGCGCCACCCGCGTCCCGTGCAAGGGGCATAGCTGAGAGTAATAGGGCAGGCAGGTAGGGTAACCTATTCATTTATTTAAAAACATACCTTTTGTTCTCCAAGCAGCTTACAAAATAATTCCACAGAAACATAAAGCCCAATAAAAACCTGCCCAGCATACTGAAGTCAACTTTATATAATAAAAACAAGGACGGGACAGGATAGTTCAACATAAAAACAGGAAGGCAGAACTTTAATGCACATTTTAAAACTTGGCAAAATAAAAAGATTTTAGCAGCCCACCTGAAGTGTATGAGAAAATGAAGTTCTACTACTCAGATGCCACAATAGAAAGTTGAATTGATGCTTAGAAGTTCCATTTCCTGGTAAGATTAAGGGATCTGTAATTTTTCTCTGTGCAGAGAAAACTGCATGTTCTTTAAACTTCAGTACCTCTGGAGTCAGCTAGGCTGGCAGGATGTCCAACCTGTCTAGAATAGTGACTGGGGTTGTTTTTGCTGCCAATTTACTTTCTGTCCCGTTGCTTTCCAAAGATAAGGAGTAGGTGGGCTGCCAAGTGACTTTTGTGATCACTCCGTGTGATCTCTTGCAATTTGTAGGGTTGCTCCCTCCCCCCCCCTCTCTCACACACAGACAGGTTCTGTGGCTATCCCTAAAAATAATTTGTTACTCTTGCCTCATGTGAATCTTTATCTCTTTTTATAATGGTGGTTTATTTGATAACTTTGTCCTCTTAATTTATCTTCTTCCTGCATCTGGCTGCTTTGTCTGGTAGAATTCCATACTGAACATTCATAAACAGAAACTTTGCTGAGCCAGAGGGATGTTAACTAGCCTTACAGACATAACAGCTCAAGGCAGTTGAGAGAATGGGTGAGTGGATGTGTGTTATTTAAAGGCTATATCTGCTGAGGTCAGTTTGATCTTCGGAATGCTTAATAAGATTGAGAAGTCTCTGTAGCTGTAGAAAACCCACACCCTAAATGTCAGCCTGTCTTTCACAGCCCAGTCACTCTAAACTTCAGCTCTTGTGTGTGTGTTTGGAGGGGAGATATAATGTAAGAGGCAAGATCCCTTTCATCCATTTTATTAAGCTTCGCTTGATTAAAGGCCAGTGGGGCCACTTTGCTTGCCCTGCCGCCTTTGAGGTGCCCCAGCCCCGAACTGCCCTCCTGACAGCCATGCATTTGGTGTGGATGTCTGATAAGAAGTCCATGCATGCAGACAGGGCCAGCGCAATACATTTTGGCACCTGAGGCAATATACAAATTGGCAAAAAATAACCCTACACCAGGGAAGAACAGATGAGTGAAGATCTGCATCAGGAACAAGGGACGAATATAGATCTACATGGGGAAAAAAGGTGGGAGGAGACCAGCAGTGTCTCCTGTTCACCAAGAGGCCAATGTAGAGGCCGTATTGGGGAGGCCCGAGCTCCCACAAAATTTTTGTTGTGGATGCTCAGCACCCACACCGCAGGGCCCCGGCGCAACGTCCAGTGCCTGAACTGAACTGAGATGTAGACCTAAGACTGAACCGCAACAATGCTTATTTGCTAGGAATTTCTAGCAGGAATAATTTTCGCCAAGCAAGTCCCCCAAAGCAAGTCTACTGTCACTGCCAATTTATAAGCCAATGCTTGAATTCTTTTGAAAGCATTTTCCTGTTAAGATCCTTCAGGATTCTATGTATGATATGATAAAATATTCCTTTTGGCAGTAATGTGGCATTGGGAGGACATGCTTGAATGCATCAATGGAATATTATGTATAAAACTAAGCTACTCAGGGTACAGAGTATTAGAGTTGAGTGCTGTGGATGGTGTTCGCATTTTCATTTGGGATGTTTTTGAAAATAACAGTCTCTCCCGTCCACCTCTCAGTGGGAAGGCAGTGCAACCCATCTTTCTGCCAGCTGCTCTCAAGCAGGCGTTCTGTTGGGAAAGTTGCATGCATCTAAACCAAGCATCTGCTTGGAGATGGTGGAAGCATTTGGTGGTCCAATTTGTGCCTTTGATTTTGAGAAACAGTAGAGTCACAGAGAGTTATCTCTAAATTAGTGCTTAGACTAACACACACACACACACACACACACACTTTCTTCCCAAAGAATTCATTTCATAACATTTGCTGGGCTAAAAAAGCATTATGTCATAGAGAAAACAAGGATTGCCTGGAGGGGCGGGCGGGAATTTGAAAATGATAAACTTCTTTCTCCCCTCTTGACCTCAACACTCTTAATTGTATTTAGGCAAGCCTTGGAGACAATTGTATTTTGTTAAACTAGAATAAATTTGCTGAATGTTTTCCTTAATATAATTTCTACTCCCACATTATTTTGTTTTTAAACCCCCAATTTCATAAATAAGATATCAGCCCCTGTTTTGCTAAGAGAAGATGAGAAGAGAAAGAGGTATTAAAAACTGAGAAATGTATGCAGCGTTTTCCTATATCTGTTATCCAAAAGCCAGGGCTAGTGCAGCTAGTGGGGGGGAGGTGTTAGTTTGAAGAAGAATCGTGGCTATATGGAAAGGACTGTCCTCAGGGCCACCACCCAATATTGACAACTGCATTTCATAACAGGGTGTCTACATACCACTTTTTCAGGGCAGGTAGCCAAGCCTTTTTAGTTTACCATTACCATGTCTATAATTTAATCTGCAGCATTGAGTCTTTGATCTTAAACATGGCAGGACTGTTATTACATTTTCTAGTCATCGGTTGTCCTGGAAAATTCCCTTCAGAGCTGAAGTGATAGTTTTGCACTTTCCTGTTTTCCACATTGGTGCTTTCCCTTTCTTGTTACAGTGATCCTCTGATAAGCTCTATGTTATCGATTCTGAGACATCTTTCTTGTAAGCGTCTTCCTTAAAAGAACCCAAGTGTTCACAAGCAAGGCTAAACCTCAGTCCTGATAATACTAATTTATATGGAAGGAGGGTGGTTTGTCTTTTTGTTGTTGTTGCCTGCAGTTGACTAATCCACTTGCAGTACTTGGTAAAACTGTACAGTGGTACCTCAGGTTAAGAACTTAATTCGTTCTAGAGGTCCTTAAAATGTTCTTAACCTGAAGCACCACTTTAGCTAATGGGGCCTCCTGCTGCCGCTGCCACACGATTTCTGTTCTCATCCTGAAGCAAAGTTCTTAACCCGAGGTACTATTTCTGCGTTAGCGGAGTCTGTAACCTGAAGTGTCTGTAACCTGAAGCGTCTGTAACCCAAGGTACCACTGTATTTCGAGAAGGATTGAGGAAGGGGGTGGAGGAAAAGGAGAATATTTAATAGGAGTCTTAAAAACTCATTCGTCTACACTTTCTCTTCCTTGTAAATTTAGAGATTTCAGGTCTTCCTGAGGACTTGTATATGTTTGCTCAAGAGCAGTGAAACATTTCGCTATCTGACCTCAGTATACAGATATAGAAGTATGGTTACAAAGAGACTCTTTCTTTCTTTCTTTCTTTCTTTCTTTCCTTCCTTCCTTCCTTTCCTTCCTTCCTTCCTTCCTTCCTTCCTTCCTTCCCTTCCCTTCCCTTCCTTCCTTCCTTCCTTCCTTCCTTCCTTCCTTCCTTCCTTCCCTGCTTTCCTTCCCTGCTTTCCTTCCCTGCTTTCCTGCTTCCACTTTCCAGATGCATAGCAGGTAAGCAGCAGAGGAGGAGGAGGCCAATAAGACTTTTTCACTTTCAGCTCCTCACTGAAATCCAGAAATCCAGGGTACGCCTTTGGCCAGGCTCACCTTTTAGCTTTTCATAAACTCACAAATTGCAGCATTGTATACTCTGCTCCTCCCCAAAATTTTGAAACAGGAATTCCAGGAATTCATTAGTGCTTCCAAGCATAGTGGCATTTGTTTTCCTGCAGATATCACAGTAGTTGTAGTAGTACCCCATTACTAGTATTTCTTGCTTTTATGAAGCATCTGTAAGTTGTTTCATGAAAGCGTCATCCACATCCTTTCTTTGGTTTGGCAGGCTGTAGCAGACTCTGACCACAATTAGATTTTTTTAGAAATTATTTCTCGAATTCTCTTTACAGAGCTGCCATGTTTACTTTTTCTAAGTTCTGGGGAGGTGTGCACATTTATTTATTTTTTTACGTATCTCTCCCCGCCCCCCTTTTAGTTGCGTCTGTTCTTTTGGAACAAGTGATATCCTTCAGTTCCTACATTCCAATTGTGGGTGTAGTCCCACAAAATCTGCCTCCCAGATTACAGGGATTGATTTTAAGACCTTCAGTTTTGCGAAGCATGGTCTGTCTCACTGAACTATGGCACACACACCCTGGACTTTTATTGGATCGTCTCATTTTCTGGATAAACTCAGATACTGCATTCTGAGCGAAAGATTGATGTAGAGGAAATTATGGTACCAGAGCTAGATTGCTGGTATCCCAATTTCTTTGAATAGTTTTCAACGTGTTTCATCTGCGAACATAAATTAAAGTGTTAGCATGCCTATGAAGTATGCTTTATCTTTATCAATACTTGATCTTCTCCTTATGTGTGCAAGCCCATTAATTCTGAATTGCGTATTTTATTGCATTGAACATTAGGTGTGCCAGATCGAGTTCCCGTAACTACAGGATATGGACAACCGTAACACCCATTGGTGGGTTACTGCTCAGCTGGCAATGATCTGGATAGGAATTGCATTTTGCAGGGGCTTTGTTTCTTTCAGCATGGAGAACCCTTTGAAGTCAGGGAAATTCATTACAGCCAGGAACATCTGGCAACCATACTGAGGTTTTCTGAAAGCCATGCTCAAGCTTCCAGTAGTAAGGGAACATCAACACTTCATGATCAGAGGCGGCTTGCACAAAGCTTCAGACCCATGTGTAGGACTAATAGGTAGAGTTTGAAAGTAGTAAAAAAAAAAAAAAAGTGTGTGTGTGGGGGGGGGGGAGAAATTGGAGCGACTGGAATGTTACAGTAGGTAGGAGTAATAATTGAGAGAGGCAGGACTATTGTACTGAGAGCAAATTCAATTATTGGAGTGTCAGTGTTCAGGTAACCCAAGAAGCAAATGCACAAGGTTTGACAAAGGCCAGCCAGTGATATTAGTGACTGAGGTGAGATTTGTGACTGAGGTGAGATAAGCCAGTTTCTGGATTACAGTTTGCAGTGTTAGCCACTGTGGTACCCCAGCCAATATCCTGAAATAAGGATTGAGGCAATAAAGAAAGAATAAGCTTTGGAAATCCAATTTGAGCTTCCCTCCTTGAATACAAGCAACTCCAGTCTCTGTGAGTAAGAATGGGAGAAACTACGTCGGTTTCAGTTTCTGATTCCCCCCCCCCCCCATCTTGAATTGTCCACATTTCCACTTCAACTTCAAATTTGTTTTTTTTTGTTTATAAAAGTCCTAGTGAAATTCATGAAAACTCATTAGCATTTTAGTGCTAATTTTAGTGCAGAATTCTCATTTTAGTGCAGAATTCTCTTCATATACACAATGCTGCCTCGTTTTATCAAATATAAGGCATTTTTACATGTCATTTTCACTGATATATCCATTTATATGCACGCTGCATTTGGAGAACTGTGTTACGTCATTTGGCCAGTTTTGTGCCAGTTCTGAAGGATGGCTATGTTTTGGTTATCAGATTGTGTTAGGAAGGCCAATTTAGGTAGGTTCACCTTCAAATGTGAACTGAATCTAATTTCTCCCCCATCCTAATTTTTGAGTGATGGGAAAGGAGGCATTACATGAATACCAGGAAAAGGGTGGTTCTGGCCCTGCTGATGGCCACAGTACATTCTGGGATGGAGCCAATGTACCTGACAAAGGATATGGAGACAGCAGCTCCATCCTCCCCAGTAATCAATTGATGCCCCTTCATTTGCAAAGGAGCCTCCTGTGCCCCATGGCCAAATATGTTGAGTAATAATAATAATAATAATAATTTTTATTTATATCCCGCCCTCCCCAGCCGAAGCCGGGCTCAGGGCGGCTAACAACAATAAAATAATACAACATTCTAAAATCATTTCATTAAAATTAATTCAACTCAAATTGATGGCAACCATTAGGCTAAAGTTCTGTGAAGATTGCCAAAGGAGGGAGTCAGGCTGTGCCTATTATACTGTACTTGCATTTGAGGATCCCTGTCTAGCTTTCCTCCCCTGCAACTCTGTCTCAGCTGTTGCTCAGCCATGGGGGAATCTACTGATTCTTCTACTGGTAGTGAGAAAGTTGGACATGGGCTACTCCATGATAGCCATGGCAAAGGGAAAAGTGAGGCAGGGGTTTGGAAGTTTCCTGCCATAGCATAGACTGTTCCTGTCAACTAAGCATGTTAATATGTTGTTGTCAGGCTTCGGGGAAGCAGCTTCCTCCATCCCTTTGTCCGTGGATAAGCAGAACAAAGCAAAAATAGTCTCTTACCATTTAAATATATTTTAATGATCACAGTGAAAGAACGAAGAGTCTATTCTCAGAGTGAAGGTGCTCCCAAGTAAGGTTTTCACTCACTTCCCCCCAGTTACCCTTGTCACTTCCTCGTTTTGCAACCTGATCTTGTGACCACTGTGCCTTCTGTGCAGCTACCTTATCAAATCTCGGTGACCTTGGACTGATCGGCTGGACACTTTCCAGTGAACCAGAATCTGTTAATTCTCTCTCTCCTGGTTCTTCTCCTCCTAGCTGTTCACCACCCAGTTCTTCCCAACTTTTGGCTTCTGAACTATGTCCCTCTTCGAACCACTGTTTCAAATCTAACTGTCCCACTACTCCTGGGAAGATTCAGGATCCTGATCAGGAGCAGGGGGAGGGGGAGGCTCCCACCATTCCTCATCTGTGCAGCCCTCCTCATCATGGTCCCTGACAGTTGCCCACGGAGTCAGTTCACTAATTTCACTAATGTGGAGCATGGTGGTGAAAATGAGTAACAACTTCCCATCAGGAGTTGGTAGGACAATATCCTGCTTGTCCCTGACCGGACTTGATCTACATATGCATAGTTCTCAATATCTACTCACAGGCTGATCTATATATGCATAGTTCAAGCTTGAGGTTGATGCGGTAGAATGAGGAAAGAATGAGAGGGTAAAAACCTGAAGAGATGGGAGAATGGACTGCACCATTTCAAGTTATGGTTTGGCTGTTCTCCTTTTTTGCATGAGTGAAAAACTCCCTGCAGATAGACAGCTATCACAATCTGCCTGACTCGTTCTCCTAATGTGCAGGATGTTTTATTAGCAGGGTACTTTTTTTAACGGGTGAACGTTAAACTTCAGGTAGGGCCACGAGATTTGAAAGTGATGCAGGTGGGTGTACCAGCTCAAGGTTCTTCTTCCCTCTCCATGCATAGATCAGACCCAAGTCTCAGTGATCAACATGCTTTAGGTGGTTGGGGAAGCACAATATAGCTCTATGTGCAGGCCACACAGAGAACATTGCGCTTTCCCCAAGAGCCCCTGCAATATACTTGATGCTAAGGTGACCTATTCTGCTTCCCATAATGACCATTTTTCCAGTACTATAATAAACCAAACCCTTTTTCATCGCATTGTTCATTCAGTTTAGTTTGTACCATTATCACAATTCCATGTCCTCTAAAACACTTTCTTTCACTGAGCTCTGCTTAAATAATGTAGAAGCATTATTTACATTTCGGCTTCCTCTCCAAGTAGTGATCGTACACTGTGCTCTAATCATCTTCTATGGAATACATGCAGTATCATTTGGCACTAATCTTTCCTCCACTATAAAATATCTTAAATAAAAAAAATCTTACTGTTCTGTTCCCTTGCTTTGATTTAAGATTCACCAAGAGACTTTTGATAACACCGTTAAAAAGAAGGCAGAGAATCATGAATCTTTTTGAGATTCATAATGTTTCATATCCACCATTTTATGCTTAGAATGACAATTATCAGTGGTAATATATTTTATAGCCACAGTGAAGGGTCTACACTATCAACAAATGAAAACATACACAAAGGACCTATAGTTGTATTTTTTTTAGATAGGCCTTAAGTTATATAGAGAGACATCACCTTGCCAACAAAGGTCCGTATAGTTAAAGCCATGGTTGTCCCAGTAGTGATGTATGGAAGTGAGAGCTGGACCATAAAGAAGGCTGATCGCCGAAGAATTGGTGCTTTTGAATTATGGTGCTGGAGGAGACTCTTGAGAATCCCATGGACTGCAAGAAGATCAAACGCATCCATTCTTAAGGAAATTAGCCCTGAGTGCTCACTGGAAGGACAGATCGTGAAGCTGAGGCTCCAATACTTTGGCCACCTCATGAGAAGAGAAGACTCCCTGGAAAAGACCCTGATGTTGGGAAAGATGGAGGGCACAAGGAGAAGGGGACGACAGAGGATGAGATGGTTGGACAGTGTTCTAGAAGCTACAAACATGAGTGACCAAACTGCGGGAGACAGTGGAAGACAGGAGTGTCTGGCGTGCTCTGGTCCATGGGGTCACGAAGAGTCGGACACGACTAAACGACTAAACAACAACAACAAGTTATATATGTTTTTTTGCACACCCATTGTTATATCTGATTGTTTCCTCAGTGTGTTTCTTTGCTAGCTTTCTGTCTTTTCAGATAATAATTTACAAATGCACTGGTGGGATTTCTGGAAAAGGGTAAAAGGATTTATTTACATAAACAGTTTAAAAAATTAAGAGTCTTCAGTAACAACTTGAATTAAGCTCTGTTTGAGTATTCAATCTCCTCACATACAAACAAGGATGCAAGGAGAAACAGGAATGTGCTTCTAAGCCCTGTCCCCTCAGGTGACCATCGCTACACAATTCCAGGCTGAAGGTCTTCTACTCATGAAGGCTCTCTTCACAGTATAGAATCCTGTTTCTGCAGGGTTCAAAATCACATAGTCAGTGATGGACTATATGGAATTGGCAGAAATGACTGGCAGAATCCGAGACCAGGGAGAAGAGTCAGTGGAAGAAGATTGGAAAAAATTTAAAGATTATTTACAGAAATATTGTAAAATTAATGAGCTTTAGAAAAATGGTGGAATGAAGTTATATGGCTTTGGCAGAAATGTTATAAGGAACTAGGTACAGATAGATTGTTAATGTATTAAAGGGAAAAAAATAAGGTTAGAATATGTTAAGATTAATTACAGGACAGAAAACAGAGGAAGATGGAAAGGAATTGCTGAAACAGTTAATTGAAGTGAAATACAAAAAGGGAGGCGTGAGGAAGTCAATGAAACAAGTGAATGAAAGCTAAGATTGAAAATATTGGAAGTGTTTTTAATTGTTTTTGTTTTGTTTTGTTAATTAAATGTTTTTTTGTCTTTGTATTGTATTATATTGATTTGTTTTAATTTTCTTTCTTTTTGTTTTTTTAAAAAAACAAAATCACATAGTCAGCCTCCACAAATAGGCCCCCACTCCAGACTTTCAACCTCAGACTCATGAATGACTTCAAACTGTGTAGAGATAATGTGACAGCAGATAGCAAAGGGCAGGGCTTAGCTGTATACACATCATGAGAGACTGGATGCCTGAAATAAGGCTCCTGACTGATTAAAATCTGGGGGGGGGGGGGAGGTAAAGGACCCCTGACAGTTAAGTCCAGTTGTGAATGACTCTGAGGTTGTGGTGCTCATCTCGCCTTATTGGCTGAGGTAGCCAACGTTTGTCTGCAGACGGTTTTTCCGGATCATGTGGCCAGCATGACTAAGCTGCTTCTGGCGAAACCAGAGCAGCACACGGAAACACTGTTTACCATCCTGCTGGAGCGGTGCCTACTTATCTACTTGCACTTTGACGTGCTTTCGAACTGCTAGGTTGGCAGGAGCTGGGACCGAGCAATGGGAGCTCACCCCATCTCAGGGATTCGAAGTGCCGACCTTCCAATCGGCAAGTGCTAGGCTCAGTGGTTTAGACCACAGCGCCACCCGTGTCCCGATTAAAACCTAGCAGTGCTTAAATAATCTGTGCAGCAGATTTCTATATTAATCACAGAATAAAACTGTGGATTTTTTTTTTTTTTTAAAGTAAGCACAGGTGAGCTGGGAGAAGAGTTGGCTATCGTCAGTACAACTTCTTACTGTTATTACAAATATCAGTTAAAGCATGGCAGCTGTTCACATAAGCCCATCATCCAGGTGTGCCGGGTTCTGCCCCACTTTGGGGAGGCCCGGCGCGCATATGTCACACAGTGGGAGGAAGCCCAATGGGGCCTGCTGTTCCCTCTGAAATGCCAGACGAGGCCTAATGGCAGCTGCATGAGGGCCCGACGGAGCCCACCCAGCTGCAGAATATTGAGGGGTGCCCCCTCAGTGAAAATTGGACAGGGGAGGCTCAAACCCCACAGCCCCATATAGATAATACTCCTGCCATCACCAGTTGACAGCTTTACTAAAAGTGTACCAAATACATACTCAAAACTCTAGTCTTCTATGTGCTCTCTATAGTTAAAACAATGCATACTTTCCATAGTACTCTTTGTGTGCTAATTACATATGGCAAGAGCCCAGCAGAGGCACAATACTGCCAAGAAATGTAAGGTTGTCAGAATATAAATAATGCTACTTAAAGCTACTTTAGAATGAAAGGGACGCCTCAAGAACATCTTATAGGATGCTTATGAAAGCCTATGAGATGGCTATGAAAGCTGCTAAGAAATCTTACTTTGCAGCTTCCATTGCATCCACTAGCTCTCGCCCGGCACAACTTTTTAGAATAATTAGGTCAATAACGTCCTTAGGAGGACAACCAAATTTAAGCACAAATTCGACCCACAGCTGTGAGGCATTCACGAGCTTTTTTGCGGAGAAAGTCCTGTTGCTCCGCCGTGACCTCCCTGCCAATTTAGATACAGTGACTGAATTGGAGGCCCCTCGACTGACTTCAGGTCCAGTGTTGGACCATTTCGATCGGATACTCCCTACTGATGTGGATAGATTCCTCCAAGTTGGTAGGCCCACCACCTGCCTCCTTGATCCGTGCCTGTCTTGGCTGATTAGGGAGTGTCTAGATGTTGCGCGGACCCCCCTGGTTGAAATTATCCATTTGTCCCTTGACACGGGGACATTCCCAGGGGAACTGAAGGAAGCAGTGGTGTGTCCACTCTTAAAGAAAACTTCATCAGATCCCTTAGACCTATCCAATTACCGCCCAGTTTCAAATCTTCCATACCTGGGTAAGATAATTGAGAGAGCAGTTGCTGAACAGCTTGGTAGGTTTCTGGAGGAAACATCGGCATTAGATCCATTTCAGTCCGGTTTCCGTCCTGGTTTTGGGACAGAGACGGCTCTGGTTGCCCTAACAGATGATCTCCGTAGACAACTGGATCGAGGCGGGTCAGGACTGCTGATCCTTTTCGATTTGTCAGCAGCCTTTGACATGGTCGATCATGATCTTCTGGACGACCGCCTCGCAGACGTGGGGATACAGGGCATAGCCCGTAACTGGTTGTGCTCTTTTATCTCTGGTCGGGGACAGAGGGTGGCACTAGGGAGGGAAATGTCGTTGCGCCACTCCTTGGTGTGTGGAGTGCCGCAGGGCACAATTCTTTCCCCGATGCTTTTTAACATCTTTATGTGCTCCCTTGCCCAGATTATCCGGAGCTTTGGGCTGGGTTGTCACCAATATGCTGATGACACTCAGCTCTATCTGCTGATGGATGGCCACACCGACTCAGCCCCGAACACACTGACCAGATGCTTGGAAGCTGTAGCTGGATGGTTTCGTGGGAGCCGATTGAAACTAAATCCTTCAAAGACAGAGATCCTATGGCTAGGTCAGGATGGCATGGGGATGAGGGACCAACTCCCTTCTCTTGCGTGGGCCCAATAGTGCCATTGCCTTCCGTTAAGAGTTTGGGTGTAATCCTTGACGCCTCCCTTTCCATGGAGGCGCAAGTTACAGCAACAGCCAAGGCGACATTTTTCCACCTTCGCCGCATCAAGCAGTTGGTCCCTTACCTTTCCCGCCCCGACCTGGCCACAGTGATCCATGCGACGGTCATCTCCAGGCTTGACTACTGTAATTCGCTCTACGCGGGGCTGCCCTTGAAGCTGTCCCAGAAACTCCAGCGGGTACAGAATGCTGCAGTGAGGCTCCTCACGGGGTCTCTGCCATGGGAGCATATTCACCCAGTGCTTTTCAAGCTACACTGGCTCCCGGTGGATTTAAGGTGCTACTTTTGACCTTTAAAGCCCTTCACGGCCTAGGACCCTCGTACCTACGGGACCGCCTCTCCTGGTATGCCCCACGGAGAGCCTCAATAAATAATATGGACGGAGAGTCCATAAATAACAACACCCTAGTGGTCCCAGGCCCTAAGGAAGTTAGATTGGCTTCAACCAGAGCCAGGGCCTTTTCAACTCTGGCTCCGGCCTGGTGGAACGCTCTGCCTCATGAGACCAGGGCCCTACAGGATCTGATTTCTTTCCGCCGGGCCTGTAAGACAGAGTTGTTCCGCCTGGCCTTTGGCTTGGAGCCAGTTTGATTCCCTCCCTCCCTCTCTTTATTTTTTCTTTTCCTTCTCCTGCGATGAGGCTACATTTTAATATTTTAATGTTGTATTTTATTTTTGTTTTTAAGTTGTAATCATTCATCTTGTTTTTATTATTACTTGTAAGCCGCTCTGAGCCCGGCCTTGGCTGGGGAGGGCGGGGTATAAATAAAAAATTATTATTATTATTATTATTATTATTATTGACCATGGGCTCGTGTGTTCCTTCACTCCTTTCATCCTTGTAGCCTTAACCATGGTATAGTGTTTGTACCACTGGTAGCCGTGGTTCACCTTCCAACGGTTGTCTGAAGCGAAGCGTTTTAGTCTCCTTTTGAGAAAACTGGGTAGTGTCGTGCCAGCCACCAGAGCTAAACCAAGATTAAGGGAGGCAGAGTGACTCCAAGAAGGGAGTGGGCAGAGCAGAGATCTTGAAAGTCTGTGGCTCATTCCTAATTTCTTATTAGAGCCAGTGTGGTATAGTAGTTAAGAGTGGTGGACTCTGTAATCTGGTGTACCGGGTTTGCTTCCCCGCTCCTCCACATGAAGCTGCTGGGTGACCTTGGGCCAGTCACACTTCTCTGAATTCTCTCAGCCTCACTCACCTCACAGAGTGTTTGTTGTGGGGGAGGAAGGGAAAGGAGAATGTTAGCCGCTTTGAGACTTCTTAAGGGGAGTGAAAGGTGGCATATCAAGTCCGAACTCCTCCTCCTCCTTCTCTTCAAAAGTTGTGCGCACACTTCATCTTCAGACCGCATAAGGAGTATGCTCATCTTGGGAAGACAGTTTGGATTCCTACTTGCATTCATTCTATTCCATAAAAGCCAGCTTAAATATATTTTATCATCAGTGTTTACCTATATTTTGTAATGGGAGTAAAGAAGAAAGTTTTCATTTCAGCAGGGCAATTACTTACTGACAAAATCCTGTTTGGTAATGATATACATTTTTGGAATTTAATTAAAAAGAAATTGGCTACTGAGGAGAATGCAAGGAGAGCTCTTAAGAGCACTTTTTATAAACTAGTGAAGCTAAGCATATTGTTTAAATCTTGTCTATAAAAAAAGGCATTGTGAGGTTTCATATTAAACTCCCATGGCAGATGTGTTTAATTTGCAAGTTAAAACCTATTTCATAACTTTTGCCACCCCTTCAAGCTCATGCAAACCTCTGGATGGCAGGCTGAGTTCTGCAGTCTTCCTGAGCCTTTGCTGGTTAGCTAGCCTACTTAGCAAATTCTCTTTGATATGTGTCAGCAACTTCTCTACATTCCATAGTTGGGCACTCACAAAAAGCAAGTCTTTTTTCCTTCCGTGCTTAATAATCCCTGCTTAGAAGATTAAGGGAAGAAATATGTGATAGGAATCATTGCTTAAATATATGGAGGGTATTTTAACAAATATTTTAGAGAAGAGAATGTTAGGACTTTGTCTAGTATTGTTGCATTGACATAAACCACACAAAAGGTGTTTCAAATTTAAAGAGGACTTTTAGCAGGAATGAAGTAAAACATCTTCCATGGTGAAGCAACAACCACTTCCCATTATAAAGACAATCTTCAGTGGTATCTCAGGTTACATATGCTTCAGGTTTAATACGCTTCAGGTTACAGACTCCGCTAACCCAGAAATAGTACCTCGGGTTAAGAACTTTGCTTCAGGATGAGAACAGAAATTGTGCAGTGGCGGCGCAGCGGCAGCAGGAGGCCCCATTAGCTAAAGTGGTGCTTCAGGTTAAAAACAGTTTCAGGTTAAGAACAGACCTCCAGAATGAATTAAGTTCTTAACCCGAGGTACCACTGTATTTAATATGGTTTTGCCCCATTCCTTGTCCAGAAAAAACCTCAGGGCAATGTACATGCCTCTCTTATTTTATTCTTGCAATATGTGGAGTAGGTTTAGCTGAGAGTGTTAATGGTCCATGGTCATCCAGGAAGGTGCATGGTTGGTGGGAATTTGAACCTGGGGCTCTATGTTTGTTATCCAAAACTTTAACCACTATATAATGCTGCTTTTTACAACATTGCTTTGATTGCTTACAGTTGACATACAAGTTTATAACCATTTCTTTGGAGGCTTGCCATGGAGGACAAAAGCCTGAGAAATCTATGTGTACTTGGAACTGAGCAAATGTAGGCTCCTTTAGTGTACTCCTGCAGGTCACTTCCTGTGTGACAGTTCACTCCGTGGAGAACATGCTTCTGTAGGAAAGGCACACATAGATAATTGTAGTGACAAGCTAGGAATAGAGGACAATTTCCTTTTGTCTGCATTTTAAACTGAACTGACCTACTTTGTACCTACTAAATTAATGGACAGTATTATCCAGGGACGCGGGTGGTGCTGTGGGTAAAAGCCTCAGCGCCTAGGGCTTGCCAATCGAAAGGTCGGCGGTTCGAATCCCCGCGGCGGGGTGCGCTCCCGCTGCTCAGTCCCAGCGCCTGCCAACCTAGCAGTTCGAAAGCACGCCTGGGTGCAAGTAGATAAATAGGGACCACTTACTGGTGGGAAGGTAAACGGTGTTTCCGTGTGTTGCGCTGGTTCGCCAGATGCAGCTTTGTCACGCTGGCCACGTGACCCGGAAGTGTCTCCGGACAGTGCTGGCCCCCGGCCTCTTGAGTGAGATGGGCGCACAACCCCAGAGTCTGTCAAGACTGGCCTGTACGGGCAGGGGTACCTTTACCTTTACCTATTATCCTTTGGATTTCACACTTCTCCAATTTGTCCCATACAGTTCTTCATTAAAAAATTAAGTATTGTAATGTAGCATACATTTGGAAACCTTGCTCCCATATCTCTAGGGAAGTTTACAAAATGGTTTTTCAATAAATCCAGCTGCCGCTTGGAAATAACCGAATAAGGAAAAATATGTTGATTGTTACATGTAGATGATGTGAAAAGTAGCTGTGTAGTATTTTTTTTTTTATAGTATTCACAAAGTAATCTTTCTGTAAATGCTTCAGAGCAGCAGGTGGAACTGTTGCTACTGACACATTTTTAGGCTTAGACTTTCTATTATCGCAAATTTGCAAACCTAATACTTTGTTTCACTACAAATTAGCATAAACACATTTTCTTGGGTAATGACTACACAGTATCTTCTGAATTTTTATTTGTACAGAACCATCTGTGAATATTTAAAGAACGTAAACTGGTTAAGACAACAGTGTGCATTGGTTTTTAATTAAAAAATTGGAAGTGTGAGGGTAAGTTGCACATTGCACCCAAATGTGTATTCCCTCTCCCACCTCTTTCGTTATGAAAAACAGCACAGAAGCTGTGTGTGCACTATACTTCTAAAGCACTTTTGAAACACATTATATCCCTCACAGAATTCTGGGCACTGTAGTTTGTTAAGGGTACTGGGAACTGTAAATCTGCGAGAGCAAACTACAGTGCCCATAATTCTTTGAGAGGTAGAATGTGGTTTGAATGTGCTTTAATGATGAATATGTATATGTGTGGGTCATCTGGGAATTTTCTCTCTCTCCCAAAAGACTGCCTTTGATCCTAAACTTGAAATGGGTTAATATTAGCAAAGTAATAGAACTGGTTGAAATAATATGACTATGCCAGATGTTACAGAAACTTCACATGCACTGGATAGATTGGGGGCAGAACTGTATGAGGAAATCATGTGTAACACCCACTCCCCACCCCCTGCAGCTGAGCTCTCTCTAGAGAGCACTTTTGTTACACATGCATGCACATATAATGTATATTTAGGTCCTGCAGTTGTGAACTGAGTGAGGCACAATTCTTTCTAACTTGCAACCGGTGTGCTTTAATGGTAAGTGTCAGACTAGGACAGTGTTTCTCAAACAAGGGTCCCCAGCTGTTGTCGGACTCCAACTCCCATCATCCCTGACCACTGGTCCTACTAGCTAGGGGTGATGGGAGTTGTAGTCTAAAGACAGCTAGGGGACTCACATTTGAGAAACACTGGACTAGGACCTGGAAAACCATGGCTGAAATCTGCATTTAGCCATGAAGCTTGCTTGCTGACCTTGAGCCATTCTCTGCCTGGGCTACTTCACAGAGATGTTGTGGGGATTCAGTGAGGAGAGGGTGAACCATGTATACCACCTTGAACTCCTTTGACAAAAGGTGGGAAAGAAAGAAAGAAAGAAAGAAAGAAAGAAAGAAAGAACTGCAATGTTATTCCATTCCCAATCACCATTCACAATGGTAGCCTTGTCCTCCTACATTTTCAAGTTCCATTGTTTTAACTACTTTAGAATAACTGGTGCTAAACCACTGCTGGCATATTTTTCATCAATGTGCTTGAAATGTATAAAGTTCTGCGGTAGAAATTTCCCATCATAAATATATGCACATAAAAATACTTGGCATACTTGCTCATGAAATGATGTGTTAGGTACAATCAAAGAACTTGAGGGGGGGGATATTAGTTTTATTGTAGATGTCGCTTCAGCATGAAATTTCTTTCCTAATAGGTTTATATATCCCTTTTTAATTAAAGGATAAAATATATCTTACAGTCATCGCCTCATAGTTCTCAATAGACTGACAAGTCTGGATGGTAGCGACTAATTTTGAAGAGATTTAGTAATACCCCAGCATGTGTATCCCCAAAGATTTCCTTTGATGCTATAAGAGAAAATGTTATTTTTAGCAGACACAAAAAAGAAGAGCAGGTCAATTAACTTTCAGTATGGGCAGCTCTGTCCCTATTTAGATTGGGTGGTTCTGTGTCATTGTCAGTTGGCAATCTTTCATGTGTATTTTCTCTATGGCCTGCTTAATGCTTTAAAGCAGGGGTCAGCAACCTTTTTCAGCCGTGGGTTGGTCTCCCGTCCCTCAGACCATGTGGTGGGCCGGACTATATTTTTTTTTTGGGGGGGGGGAAGGAATGAATTCCTATCCCTCACAAATAACTCAGAGATGCATTTTAAATAAAAGCACACATTCTCCTCATGTAAAAACACCAGGCAGGGCCCACAAATAACCCAGAGATGCATTTTAAATAAAAGGACACATTCTACTCATGTAAAAACACCAGGCAGGGCCCACAAATAACCCAGAGATGCATTTTAAATAAAAGGACACATTCTACTCACGTAAAAACACACTGATTCCTAGACTGTCCATGGGCTGGACTGAGAAGGCGATTGGGCCACATCTGGCCCCCGGGCCTTAGGTTGCCTACCCCTGCTTTAAAGGATATACCTGAGGTTTTCAAAAGAAAGATGGGATCTCTTTTATTCTGTATCAGTGTAGAACAAGATGAGTGTTTATGTATTAAGCTGTAGTTACAAATCTTTCACCTTGAGCAGTCCCGCTGTATTCATTGGAGGTTTTTTTTTTTAAACGATAAGTGCCTAGGCATCCAAGGGAGTTGTTTGCGACTTGACATAAACTACTTCTGTGCTGCAACACCACTTTTTTGACAATTTGTTTTTCTATTCAAAATTAATGTTCTTTCATGCTACAGGAGCAGTCATTTCCCCCTTTTAAAGCATTTCTTGGTGTGTGTGTGTTTCTGCTGCTGTTGCCTGATAAAAATATGTTCAAAGAGGATATAACTCTGGATGATGCCTGTCAAGATTAAAGTTTGCACAACATGTTAGATTTTTTTTTTTTTAAAAAAAAACATTGTAAGGGAGCATAAGGGATTTTGCCTTCAAAATCTGTATTTGGTGAAAAAAGGACAAAACATTCTATACATAAGATGTTGTTTGATATTAGCTGACCTGATTGTGTGGTTGTTTTTCTTGGTGGTTACAGAGCACATCATGGCTTCTGTGCTTTATTTTATTTTGTAAAAATTCAGCTGCTCTTGCAAAAAGAAAAAGAAAAAAAGACTTATGATATTCATGGTGCCAAGGCCAAGTAAAGTAAAATTAGGGTTTTGGCAACCTTCAGATGCATTCAGAAAAGAAGCATTAATATTAACACAAGTCTCTGGCAAATATTTGTCAGAACGGAATGGACAGTGCTGCAGTATGAATGCAATACACTAATCCTTTACAAGGATGAGGCCAGGAATAGTATAGAATAGTATAAACAACTACCTGACATTCAGAAGACATCTTAAGGCAGCCCTGTTCAGGGGAGTTTTTAATGTGTGACATTTTAGTGTATTTTTGGTTTCTGTGGAAGCCGCCCAGAGTGGCTGGGGAAACCCAGCCAGATGGGCGGGGTACAAATAATAAATTATTACTACTACTACTACTACTACTACTACTACTGGGTATGTCAAAACTGAGAGTTCAGCCTCCTGCTACCAAAAACCATGTAAAATCACTTGTGAGGCTATTTTAACTGTAAGCAGTTTATTGGGGGAGCATTTCCCCATGTCATTTCCCATGTATTATCTGAAGTGGTACATCTCAGGTGGTTTGTTGCCCAAGTAAGTACTAGGCCTGGACCATTTGCCTGACATGTGATGAGGCAGCACATATATATCTGCAGTTATTTGAACAAATTATTGGGCCTATTTTTGACCCATCACAATT
Organism: Podarcis cretensis; assembly: GCF_951804945.1. Lineage (NCBI taxonomy): Eukaryota > Metazoa > Chordata > Lepidosauria > Squamata > Lacertidae > Podarcis > Podarcis cretensis. The sequence continues at coordinate 122,422,801 of NC_137170.1, forward strand.
ATGCAAACCTCTGTAGATGTCCTACCCTCATGCCTATGGGACAAGACAGCACCATGGAGCTGTCCAAGCAGCTTGCCGCAACAATATCTGGCACTTGACTGAAACTCTTTTATGACTCTATGGTCAATGCCCTTCCCATGTTCTACCCCTTCTTTCAGGACTTGAGGTCCTTCTAGCTGGTTGCCTAGCACCTGTCCTCCCCTCTGACAGTTTCCTCAGGACTCATTGCCTACATAAATAGACTGACATGGGAATGTTAATCCATGGCATGAAGGGGTGGTAGTCCCTCAAGTGTGTAGCTTCTTAAGGTACAAACCATGGGGGCTGGGGCTGATTCAGGGGTCCCTAATCCCAAGGGCCCAACAATCTGACAAGCTCAGTCATGATGTTTGGATATGGATTAATTTCCAGCCCCTTTGTTGTCAGTAGTCTGATGGTGCTCCTTCCTCGTCTGAGGTGCAGTCACAGCTCAGGATGTGTCTCAAAGCCGATGTCCTGATAGCTGAAGGTGATTTCCATTGATTGCTCCATCTCCTTGCAGTCTCTTGTGTCCCTGGCAATCTGCTTCTGAATGTTGAGGACCCTTTAGAAGAGTATAGGAATTGGTGATGTGTTGGACCAAAGAGGGGGTTGGCAAGAATGGTCCCTGTCACCTTCCATAAATAGCTGACTTTGCTGGATTGCATATGCTTCTGAAAACTGAGTTGGGCTGGTATGGAACGAAGCTTCTATGTTTCCTCTACTAAGGTGTATTTTGCCTATGAATACTATAACGACAGTCACCTATTTTGAACCCTGTTTTGAATTTTAAAGGGAGTTAGACTCGAGAATTGAATATTTCGCTACAGCTGAAGTTTTACAATGAATCTGAAGGTTACATTTCAATGAAAATTAGTTCCTTATTGCTGACACTTGGGGCAGGAGAAAAAAAGCTGTAACGAAAGGGCTTCAGACTGGATAAGCTTGATCCGGAGATGGCTTACACAATTGGCATTTGAAGGTTGTTCTCTCAGGGTTATTTTGAAGGCCATCCTCTCTCTGCGTGTATAATGAATTCCAGAGTATTACAGTTATACCCCTTAGGAGTCCATTCATTATTGCATACTGGGGATAACCCTACTGTTGTTTTAATTCTGGGCTAGCTAGCTCTCAATCAGAGGTTCAGCCTCCTTCATTGAATAAACAAATAACATTCCAGATGGAGCAACATGGTTACACAGGCTCAGCCATCATAGCGCTACTTAGCACAAAGATGGAAAAGAACATATGATTTATTATGTGATTTGCTTTTCCTGCTAGTGTATCCCAGTGGGTCTATTTTTAATTCAATAAGCATCATTATCTTGGCTAGAAAATGTGTTGATACCTGTGCTATGAGCAAGAAGAAGAAGAAGAAGAAGAAGAAGAAGAAGAAGAAGAACAACAACAGATGGATAGATAATTCAGTATTATAGAATTCAGTTTTCATATCTGTGATAAATGGCTAAATAACAGCTTTATCTGACATGAAACATGTTTTCCTTTCCTTAAAAAAACACAACACCCCTTTCTGGAACATCCATCAAAATCTAATTGATGCTCAGTAATAAACTGTGGCATCACCTGATATCCACAGAGGAGGGAAAACACGACAAATTTCCCCCTCAATAAACATTAATAAATTAGCATTAATTAGTTGGTTCATATGAGTAAGGATGGCAGACGTAACTATAGCAATTAGCTGAATGTTAAGTAAAACCATAAATGCAGTCCTCATCCTCCAGTATCTACTGTTAGAAAAAGGTAAAGTTTTCGATTTCACTTCTCTAATCAAGTATCATTCTGGTTACAGATAGGTAGCCGTGTTGGTCTGCCATAGTCAAAACAAAAAAATTCCTTCCAGTAGCACCTTAAAAACCAACTAAGTCAGTTCTTGGTATGAGCTTTCGTGTGCATGCACACTTCTTCAGAAGAAGTGTGCATGCACACGAAAGCTCATACCAAGAACTGACTTAGTTGGTCTTTAAGGTGCTACTGGAAGGAATTTTTTTGTTTTAAGTATCATTCTATTATGATTCCCTTCCCTCATTCTTAGTGAATGTTTACTGTTTTTCAAGCATACAAACAAATCAAGTTATGCCTGACTGCAAACAAATACCAGCCATGTAGAAAGGAAAGGAAGCACTGAAGTAGCTTCCCTTTTGCCAGTGGATGTTTCACAGGAAGGTGTGCTGAGGGCAGCAGCGGAGGAAGCCGCTCGGGTGCCTGGGGTGGCACGCCCAGGCACAGGGCGAGGTGCCCATTAGGGGCGGGGTGCACCGCAGGGCCTCCGGAGTCTGCCTGCCTCCTCCCACTCAGCTGCCCTATAGCTGGGGGGGGGGAGGCAGAGGGCGGGCTGTTTGGGCAGCGTGGAGCCTGCGTGCGCCCAAGCCACCGTGTGTCTCCCAGGAGAGATGCAGGACTTGGGCACGCTGCAGGACCCGCAGTGAGTGCCGCCCGGCATTTTGTCACCCCCCTCAGTGGTGACACCCAGGGTGGCCCACACCCACCATACCCCGCTTCCTCCACCCCTGGCTGAGAGTGCAAACTAAGTCCACTGAGAATAGTTTTTGAGCACTTTCTGATGATTCATTTAGTCAGGCTAATTTGGATGTTCCGACTGGATGGGCAGTTTTGAGTACCTGTTTTGGTTGAAAATTATGCATATGTGGCACTTTGTGGTCAAATAAGTTCTTAGTAGTCTCATTTGGCGCAGTTGCTTTTGACTTCTGTATACAGTGGTACCTCGCAAGACGAAATTAATTCGTTCTGCGAGTTTTTTTGTCTTGCAATTTTTTTCGTCTTGCGAAGCACGGATTTTGGAAAAGCTTCAAAAATCACCAAAGTCTTCAAAAACCTCAAAAAAGGCTACCACACCGTGTGCTATGAGTTGTCAAGTCGCAACTGCACCCCCTGAATGCACGGTTTCAAGAAAAAGGAAACAAACTTGCAAGACAAAGGAAACAAACTTGCAAGATGTTTCCGTCTTGCGAAGCAAGCCCATAGGGAAATCCGTCTTGCGAAGCAACTCAAAAAATGAAAAACTCTTTCGTCTTGCGAGGTACCACTGTATATATTTTTCATCATTTGTTTAAAATAGTTATAGTGTAAATCCATATTTTATATATGCCAAATTCCCCTCCCCCCTCTGTGTAAACCACTGAGCAAGACCATAGAGTTGAAACATGTTTGGTTATATTTCATTTTGCTTTACTGAGTAAGAAATTTTATATTTTGTCTGATAGTAATTGTTCCTATTACTTACATACAATCCTTTCATAATACCAGTTTTGCAATTGATAAGCTTAACTCATAATTAATAAGCTTAACTCATAATACCAGTTTTGCAATTAATAAACTTAACTTGAATTATTTGGAAGTTCAGATCCCAGTTTGTTCACAATCAATTCTATTTGTTTGTTGAGGTTTGTTTCCTTTTCGTTTAGCCAGAATAGATCCCTGCATACTGGGAAATTTGCATGCAGTAAAATCTTTTGTGGAAAATATGCACACAAAAATTGGTGGGGGCAAGGGCATGAATGAATGCTGACCTTGTACCGCATCAAAAAGTTGTAGCCCGGGGAAGAGGACTTGCTTTCTGAAGCGTATCTTCCTTAAGGCCAGATTCCTTCAGAATTGTATAATGATTTTCATTGCACAGGGAATGCACGCTCACATGTTAAAAGTCTGTATGCATGGGTGAAAACTGGTCAGGTTGAGTGTACATTGTCAGGTTTGGAGATGGTTGCTCGTGAGTAACCAGGCAGAACTCCAACCTGTCTTTTACAGGTTTTTTTGGTGCAAACTATTAACAGTGCAAACCCCAGAGTTCATGTCTATCTCAGTCACTTGAAGATTCTGGGAGTGCCCCTTTCCGGTTTCTTCCCCAGCATAAGAACTTAGACACCCCAAATCTCCGCCTCCCCTCCTCATGTTTCACCCCTCTGCACAAGCAGGGCGACGGAAGCAGCATGTGTGCCTCCTGGCCGGCCAGGCTAGGTGAGGTGCTTGGGCTCTCTGTAGCATCTTAGAGCCCTCCCTTCACCTGGCTACCCCCCTCCCCCTTGGCTCCACTGGAGGTGTGGCTTTCTCCACTGCCAGACGAGGAGCTGCTTCTCAGAATCACTGGAATCTCTCTGTATCTCCCTGCCTCCCTCCTCCATTCCGATGGCAGTCCCCTGACATACACCTTCGAGTGTATACCTTCCATATGGCATACGGTAATTCAAGCGGGCCACTTGTTGCTATCAGGCTTCTGCATTGTGTCACTTGCTGGTTCAAGAACCAGAGTGTGTCAGATGTGCAGCCAATTTTTGCCTGTGGTTTCAGATCAAGGAAATGATAATTGCATTGCTTAGAGCACTGTAACTGGAACGATATAAGGAAGTATTGGATGTTTGGGGGGGGAGGCAGGTTAAATGTTCTCCTTTACCCTGCTTCTCTTCTCCTCCTTCCATCATTTCTCCCCCATGGCTTCTTCTTGAATATGTAGTTAATAACACAATCTTATACATATCGACTCAGAAGTCAATATGATTTCATTGAGGCTTAATCCGATGCGTGAGAGTATACGATTAAAGACTTATGTAGTTTTCTTTTTTTAAAAAAAGCATATGAGTTTACATTGATATTTAGATATTTGCCAAAGCCTTTGAATTGTTCACTTTTGCACAATGACAGAGTTGGCAATTTCCCCTTGCTTTTGCTTGTAGAAGCTAAAACTCTAGCAACGTTGCATAGACATATACGTATTACACATACTATTAATAATATAACACAAGGCATTGTTAAACTTCCCTCCTTAAACCTTGATGGATTTAAACTCTTTAATGTTAGCTCAAGTAAAGTTAGAAGTGGAAGTGATATCAATTAATATTTATGTCGGTACTGAAGCTATCTTAAACCTCTTTAAAATATGTTGTTGTATTTGTGTCAACGTCAGTTTACTAAATGCATTATTTTTATTTTTCCCTGCTCATCCCCATTCTGCTTCTTATTTTTCTTGCTCCCTGACAAGGGTAACTCAAAATATGTAGTAATCTCTGTGAAGCAGACATGGGGTCTAGTTAGGGCAGCCATGCACATATAAAAAAGAGGACATTATGTAGCACTGAAAAGGAGGACACAAATTTTCAGAAAATTTACATGTGCTAATTTATGGGTATAGATGTGAATATAGAAATGATTACCTGAATTTAAATTTAACAGTATCAAAGTTAATTAATTTCCCATCAAGAGTGCCCAAACTCAGTTAATTTGCTCCCCGCTCTCCAGTGACTAACCCCAAATCCATCCTTCTCTGCGCTGTCAACCCTTCTCCTCTGCCTTCTCCTCCATGAAAACAAAAGAACCACAAACATTGTCTTTTCCTTGTGCATGATGGAAAGCTAGGTGGGCAGCTGTCTATCAGCTCCATCTGCCCGCGGACTGTCTTGCCAGAGTAGTGCATGCTCTAGTTATCTCTCGCTTGGACTACTGCAATGTGCTCTATGTGGGGCTACCTTGGAAGGTGACCCGGAAACTACAACTAATCCAGAATGCGGCAGCTAGACTGGTGACTGGGAGTGGCCGCCAAGACCACATAACACCGGTCTTGAAAGACCTACACTGGCTCCCAGTATGTTTCCGAGCACAATTCAAAGTGTTGGTGCTGACTTTTAAAGCCCTAAACGGCCTCGGTCCAGTGTACATGAAGGAGTGTCTCCACCTCCATCATTCTGCCCGGACACTTAGGTCCAGCGCCGAGGGCCTTCTGGCGGTTTCCTCTCTGCGAAAAGCCAAGTTACAGGGAACCAGACAGAGGGCCTTCTCGGTAGTGGCACTCGCCCTGTGGAACGCCCTCCCACCAAATGTCAAAGAGAAAAATAACTACCATACCTTTAGAAGACATCTGAAGGCAGCCCTGTTTGGGGAAGCTTTTAATGTTTAATAGGTTGTTGTATTTTAGTGTTTTGTTGGAAGCTGCCCAGAGTGGCTGGGGAAGCCCAGCCAGATGGGCGGGGTACAAATAATAAATAAATTATTATTATTATTATTATTATTATTATTATTATTATTATTATTATGTGGCTGCGTAGACAACAAGAGGACACAATTCAAAGCCAGAGGACTGTGTGACTATGATTAAGAATGCTTCCCCCCCCCCCCCCGTTGGCTTGGCTGGTGGGTCTTCATGCGTTCTTGCAGAGGAACCTCCATCCAGGAGGTAAATTCCAGTTAAGGGTTCACTTCTCCAACCTTAATTCACTTTAACCCGAGAAGCTATTTGTGTGACTTTAGAGATGACACACTTTGTCAGGTCAAATGATCTACCAGGATTAGAAGGATAAATTGGGATATTTAGTATATGAAAGAGTTGTTGAGCTATATTGGTGCATTTATTTGTTGCATTCATCAGGCAAACTGACATGATAAAGGAGATGGTAGTAAATAATCACTCTCAGGAAGTCAGTTTATATGCGGCTGACATTTTTCAGTAATTAGGTATGAACAGTTTAACAGTGACTTGGATAACTCCATTACACTTTATAGTAGAATATCGGGCTATAAATTTGCATTTTGAAAATGGAAGCAATCATTGTAAATGTTAATAAAAAAACAACAACCTACATTAACCCACAAACTTTTAAAGAGCAACTTGAATGAGCAGTCAATCAAACATCTGGGGAAATGATAGACATACAAAGAACCTATTCAATTCATGGCAAAGATTCAGAAAAGTATCTTCATATGGTCTGCTTTAAATGTCATATTTCTAGATCAGACTGACATAGTTAAATTGTCAGTTTTACTTAAACTGAATTTTATATTGATAATGTAAAAAGGTAAAGGTAAAGGACCCCTGACAGTTAAGTTCAGTCACAGACGACTCTGGGGTTTTGGCACTCATCTCGCTTTACAAGCCGAGGGAGCCGGCGTTTGTCTGCAGATTATGTGGCCAGCATGACTAAGCCGCTTCTGGCGAAACCAGAGCAGCGCACGGAAATGCTGTTTACCTTCCCACCGGAGTGGTACCTATTTATCTGCTTGCACTGGTGTGCTTTCAAACTGCTAGGTTGGCAGGAGCAGGGACCGAGCAATGGGAGCTCACCCTGTTGTGGGGATTTGAACCGCCAACCTTCTGATTGGCAAGCCCAAGAAGCTCAGTGGTTTAAACCACAATGCCACCTGCATCCCCTGATAGTGTAATCATAAGCATATCTACTTAGAGGTTAATCCCACTGAGTCCAATGGGACCTACTTCCAGGTTAGTGTGAATAGGATTGTGTCTTAAGATAAGTGTATATAGGATTGCAGCCTGAGACCCCAGTTCTATACACACTTACCTAGAAATTTCATGAGACCTCCTTCTGAGTAGGCATTTATGGGTTTCCCCATCTCAGTAGCAACAACGCTGAATAAATAATAACAGAGATAAAGTACATAAGGGCCGGCAAAAAAATGGTATCATAAATTTAGTTGACATTCTCCACTATCCTCAAAAACATTTTGGAGAATAAAGGTTGTACTTCTGACAAAACAATTACACCAGATTGGTGAGCTCACAAGGTTATGTAATGCCAAAGATTAAACTTTTACTACCATTTAGTTGTGAGAAAATAAAAATGGTTTCTGGTTGCTATAGAGTAGGGGGTCGCGCTTTTTTGGGCATATTTGGAGTTTTGAGTGAGTACCATCAGCACCATCTCCTCTGGTCACTTTTCCCTTTCCGCTTTCAGAAAGTTAGGAAGAAGAAAAAGGTTTTGTGTGTGCAAACTTTGCTTTTTCAAGGGATATGGCTAATATGTCTTTGGACACCGGACAAAGGCATTTCTTTTTGACCAGGCCTTTGGCTGATTGACATTCTATTTTCTTTTAAATTTGTTTGTGGGAGGGGGTTAGTAGTTTGTATTTGTTCTTGTTTTATTGTGTATTTTTCTATTTTTTATTTTTATGTTGTGAAGTGCCCAGTGGTGTTGGAAGGCATAAGGAATATGCAAAAAATGGCAGGATCAAAGATATTGGAGATACATTTCAAAGGTCCAGACTATGGGGAGCCCCGAAAAAATCTTTAATAATTCAGATGGTAATTTGGTTTTGTTTTATTTTAGTTTATTGTTTTTAACTGGATTGTGATGGATATGTTAATTGGCTGTTTTTATTGGAAAATCAGTGAAAATGATTAAAAAAAAAGAATATGCAAAAAGAAGCAAATGCCAACCAACTAGAAATATGAGAGAGTATTGGGATAAAAAATGTTAATCAACTGATGTAGTTGGAAGAGATAATTCATACCTTCCTGCTCCTCCATTCCTGCTGGAAATCCGAGCAGAAAATTTAGTGCTGTCTATGTGAACATAAAAAAGCATTCTTTCATTGGAAGTACATGGATCTCTAGGGGTTTTTTTAAGCAGCCAGTGTGGTGTGGTGGTTAAGAGCGGTAGTCTCGTAATCTGGGGAACCGGGTTCGCGTCTCCGCTCCTCCACATGCAGCTGCTGGGTGACCTTGGGCCAGTCACACTTCTCTGAAGTCTCTCAGCCTCACTCACCTCACAGAGTGATTGTTGTGGGGGAGGAAGGGAAAGGAGAATGTTAGCCACTTTGAGACTCCTTAAAGGGAGTGAAAGGTGGGATATCAAATCCAAACTCTTCTCTTCTTCATTCACATACCACTTTAGCCGGTCATAAAGTACTCCATGAACTTATTTTGATGATCTTTACATTAATCTTGTAAGGTAATTAATTATCATGTTTATTTCCCTATTGCAGATGGGAACTGGGGTTGAGTGACAATGGCCTAGTTGACACACGTTGCCAAGCCATGATTTATTGGAGAGACTCAATGGTTTAGCCATGGTTTATTTGCCATGAATAAAATGTGCATTTAAGCCATGACTTCTTATATAAACCTTTAGTTTATGTTAACCGTATCCAAACCCAGCCAATGTCTTACCTAAGACAACCTAATGTTTTTAGATAATAAACTGAAAGCTAATTTTAGATCTGAACCCATGCACTCACAGATCAAAGTGCATACTCTTAGACATGATATAACGTTGCCTTTCATATATAGCCAAAAGCTCTTTAGCCTAGAGCATCCCCTGGAAAAACTAATATATCGTGGCTCAGTTATTTTGAGACCTTGTTGCTTATTCCTCACTCCAGAGAATTGTAAATTTTGCGAGCAAATGAGCCCATCAAATACATTTCCTTTCACTTTCTCATTTTTTGATTGCATGTTGCCTTGTCAGTGAGTGACATCTTGCTGAGTGGTACGATGTGCTTGGCAGTGCTTGAGAGATTTTGAAGCAAGGATATCTGTTATTGAAATGTCTGCTGTGTGATCCAGCCATTGCTGTGCTAATCCTGACTGCGAATTCCACACCAGCAAATTGTCCGACATGAAGGAGCCTGCCCTGTGGGAATTGTTTGCCTGCAAGAGGACAGCATGACACTCAGTAGGATTATTTTCAACACTAATGCTAATTGCCGCCAACTCCAGGAAGCACAGAGCTGTTGCGATATTTTATTTCACTCCATTCATGCAGTTGGAAACTGTACCAATGGGATTACATGCACACTGATTAGTTCAGAAACCACTTACTCGTGTGGAGCGTTGCCTTCAGTAGGGCTACTTCTGGCCAAACTAAACAGCATTGCAGCATCATGCTCCAGTGCTCACTGAGCTTCAGATTGGTTCAAGTCCTATTTGATTCAGTCGGGCTTTGCAAGCACACTGCTTTGAGGATTCTTAAGCCTTTTATGAAGCTTTGATTTATTCAGGAGCAATATACAATGCATGTCATAAAGAGTTAGGCAGGCTTCCTGATGTAGTGGATAAATTCCTATGGTAACCTTCACACGTAATACTTCTTGATTTAGCAGTTGGGATCAAGTTCCCTTCGTTTCTTACCAGCTCTACGCTGCGGTGCTGGTTACAGTTAGAGGCTGAGACTTGCGGCCTTATGAATTATCTCTGATCTATATAACATTGCGAATTACAAGGAAACTTCTTAAAATACATTGCTGGGCTGAAAGTTATTCTTGAATATAACCCTGAATGACCTTTCGTTCTTTCAATAACAGTCCCCACCCTGAATCTGAAATTGTACTTCAGCTTCCTGTTTGGGTGGAATGCCAAACCAAGAAACATGGAAAGATGCTCCTGTTTACTTTATTTATTAAAAACTCCCCACCCCTTGCCTTTCAACTTTAGAAACAAGCATTAGTAAACAATACAAAACAGAAAAACCATAATCAGGACAAGAAGTTGGCTGGGGAAAACCCAGCCAGATGGGCGGGGTAAAGGTAAAGGTACCCCTGCCCGTACGGGCCAGTCTTGACAGACTCTAGGGTTGTGCGCTCATCTCACTCTAGAGGCCGGGAGCCAGCGCTGTCCAGAGACACTTCCGGGTCACGTGGCCAGCGTGACGAAGCTGCTCCGGCGAACCGGCACCAGAGCAGCACACGGAAACGCCGTTTACCTTCCCGCTATAAAGCGGTACCTATTTATCTACTTGCACTTAAGGGTGCTTTCGAACTGCTAGGTAGGCAGGAGCTGGGACCGAACGACAAGAGCTCACCCCGCCGCGGGGATTCAAACCGCCGACCATGCGATCGGCAAGTCCTAGGCACTGAGGTTTTACCCACAGCGCCACCCGCGTCCCTGTGGATGGGGTATAAATAATAAATGATTATTAATAATTATTATAAGTTAAGAAGTTAAGAAGAATAAGAAGTTAAGCATCAGCTTTGTCTATCGAAACAGGAGAAAACGCCATTAAAAAGAAGCAAGTTGTCATAAACACTTACCTTTGATGTCGTGCAATGCTTAAAACCTGTCTGAACAACGCTACTTAAACCAGCTATCCAAAAGACAATATGCTATGGGGGCACTGAAACAGTATTTGTTTCACTGCACAGAAGGCCCTATCACATAACCAGCCCCTATATGTTGGAATGGAGGGGGCTTTTCAAAACAATCTTACTATGTGGGTAGTCTCATATGTGAGAAGAAGGTCATTCAAATATCAAATATTCGGGGAAGTTTTTAATGTTTGATGTTTTATTATGCTTTTATATGTGTTGAAAGCCACCCAGAGTGGCTGGGGCAACTCAGCCAGATTGGTGAGGTATATAATCCTAATCATAACCATAATCATAAAGGCACTTTGAATTCAGTCCTGAAACCAAGTGGAAGCCAATAGTACTGCTGCTGGAAGATCATTGAATGTGCAGTGAGCACCCAATTCAAGTCAGCAACATTTTATACTAATTGACATTTCCAATTTTTTTTTCAAAGTACATAGGCTATGCATCCAACCTGAATGTGACCAAGGCATGAATGATTGGGTGAGCCAGATTCCCTAACTCAACAACTTCCATCTTTTCCTTTAAAAAAAATAATAAAATAAGCAAAGCAATAATAATAAAAAATTAAAAAATAAAAATGTGCACCCTACCCCAGAGACCATTCCATTGTAACTATCCAACTTCCCAGAATTTCAACACCTCTTGTGATGGTTTGACCGCTTTCCATTTTAACAGTACAAATTCTACAAGCACCCTCCATATCCCCCCAGAATCATTTATCCTGCATATTCCCCATCTTACCTTGATAGGTAAAGGTAAAGGGACCCCTGACCATTAGGTCCAGTTGTGACTGACTCTGGGGTTGCGGCGTTCATCTTGCTTTATTGGTTGAGGGAGCCGACGTACAGCTTCCGGGTCATGTGGCCAGCATGACTAAGCCACTTCTGGCGAACCAGAGCACCGCACGGAAACGCCATTTACCTTCCCACTGGAGCGGTACCTAAATTTGTGAGCAAGTCCTTCATAGCCTGTCGTCAACGGTCTGGGTTAAGTTTCCACTCGATCACCTTAATGTTGTGTATCATTGTATCTGACACTGATTGAGGACGTCAACTTTGCCCCTAGGATTTTATGGAAAGTAGAGGAGGGAATCCTTGCCACAACCCATAAGCCAAAGGGACAGAGGTGCAGCAGCAGTCCCTCAGCTCCAGTTTCTGGTATTTATCCACCAAGAAGGACAGCAACCATTGCGAAACAGTACCCCTCCATATATGTGAGCAGCGAACCCCTTATGCAATTGCTACATGCATGAAAAATCAGTGCAGCAATTCTTCCGAATGATTTATTTGCCACATAGCTAAAAAACAAAAAACCTATTAGAGTAGTTTGGAAAAAGCAAGAAAGTGTGATCGTTATCTTAAGAACTTCATATGTCCTGCTGCATTCTTCCTGTCTGACCATCATATAGTTGAGATGTTGCTTGATATCCTTGAGGACAAGAGAAAAGCGCTTAAGAAATCTGTCGTGTTACATAACCATTGCTTTTTGAGGCTGTGGGGGAAAAATTGAGAATGTAATCTAACAACTCTAGAGCACTATCTTTAGATTTACATGATTGTGGAGTCTAAAAGTAGCCAGATTTCTTGGGAACATGTCACAAGAGGCATGATCTGACTTTCTGGCTTAATGGAAGTTACGTGTTGACTGTATGGTTGAATAGCTGTGATTATTTCAGTTTTGCTGCTGAAGTTCTTTTTTAGACTGTTGATGTTTCAGAGCTAAGTACTGTCTATGGTGGTCTTGCCTTATACTCAGAAACTTAGCTGAGGCTGTTCGTTTCATCACTCATGCTGTTTTTAAAGTAAAGGACAGTGAAATATTAATTCAGCTTTGAAGTCAGCATTAATGTTTTGTTGAGCTCCAGTTCCAGCTATTAGAAATAGGAATAAGGAAGTGGGAAAATGGTGAAGATTGGCTGATTTAGTGATAGGGAGGGAATAATCTTCATGAAAGACAAGAGGTGGCAGTCAGATGACGACCAGGAAGAGCGACAACAAACTTCAATTTGGGTCAATTGTTTATGTGGTGTGTTTGTGTGAGAGAGAAAGAATTGTGTGTGTGTGTGTGAGAGAGAGAGAGAGACAATTGCAGTGTAGATTATGTCCTTATTTTACAAAAAAAAACCCCACAAATATCAGCACTGACTTGTATGAAAGCACCCACATAATTTCAATGTATGTGTGGGGTGTGTGAGAGAAAAAATACATTGCATTGTAGATTATGTCCTCATTTTACAAACCACCCCCCCCCCAAATATCAGCATTAGCTTGTATGAAAGCACCCACAGATTTTTGAAAGCAGAGCACCCGGCGCTTCGGGTACACATCCGCAGCCTAGGCAGCCCTGCGGGAGTTCCCACAGGGCTCCCCGTGCTGCGGATAGCAGCCTGCCGCCCGGCGTGAAAAGAACCCTGAAGCAGAGAGCCCCGCCCGCCGGGCAGACATCCGCAGCGTGTTGGAGCCCTGCAGGAGTTCCCCGCAGGGCTCCCCACGCTGTGGACAGCAGCCTGCCGCCCTTTATTTCCCCCCAAAAAACTAGGTGCGTCCTATGGGATGGAGCGTCCTATGGGATGAAAAATACAGTACAAAGCCTGCACTTGATACCTTGGAAATATGCCTGCAAAGTTATTGAGGGAGAACAACACTCCCATATCAATGCCAAATCTAGGTATGCTAGAGACATCTGATAAACAATAAGCAATATAATGTAACTACAGAAATCTAGGTTGGGGGGAAAACTCCCCCAAATGTTGCTCTTCTCTCAGAAGGGGAGGCCATTTGTCCCTCCCACTCTTCTTGGACTAGAATCTAGTTCTTTATAAAATGTTCAGGCATATACCATGTTACCTGACTATTTCTGTCCAAAAGTAGCTAATGTCCTGAAGATGTCAAGGATCCAATTTGCCATGATTTAGAAAGCCAATAGAGGAGGTGATAACTATATAACATTAGTGCATTAAAGAAATCAGATTTCAACACAGGAATATGGTACTACAGTGGTACCTCAAGTTACGGACGCTTCAGGTTACATACGCTTCAGGTTACAGGCTCCGCTAACCCAGAAATAGTACCTCAGCATAGCACGAGAGAATTTTTTTAAAAAGATGTGCCATATTTATTTATGGAGGTGTGCAGGCATGAGAAGGTTTCCCAACTTAATTTTCTGTTTCAGTAGCAGAAGCCCCTCACTTGTCAAATGCTTTTGCATTCTTTACATGGTAAATGAGTCCCAGAAGTACTTCATATAACAGCAGCATCCTCATTTGAAATACAGATTTTTCTGGTGTCAGATTTTTCATAAAAAACATTGCTGTTTTTACTTATGTTCATTGGTACCAGCATGTTATTTCCTGCTTATATAAATTTGTGTGTGTGTGCCTATTAAACACCCTAATGTAAATTTTCTAGATAACAAGTACGCCACTGACCAGCCAAAATTGCTCATAATTATGATGGCCATTGCTTAGGGTTATGTACTTGGTTCCATATTTCATGGGATTCTTCTCCCATGGGAGCCCTCTCAGTGCAAACGCTCCCTGTCCAGTATGAGTAGTCAGGTTTTGTACTTGCCACAGCAATGTCCCCAACATTACAGGAGAGGTGGCTGAGTTAACCTGACTCTCAACTTTACACTACTTTACTTTGTCCTATAGAGCTCAGTAGGGACGCGGGTGGCGCTGTGGGTTAAACCACTGAGCCTCTTGGGCTTGCCGATCAGAAGGTCAGCGGTTCAAATCCCCACAACGGGGTGAGCTCCCGTTGCTCGGTCCCTGTTCCTAGCAGTTGGAAAGCACGTCAAAGTGCAAGTAGATAAATAGGTACTGCTCCGGCGGGAAGGTAAACGGCGTTTCCGTGTGCTGCTCTGGTTCGCCAGAAGCGGCTTAGTCATGCTGGCCACCTGACCTGGAAGCTGTACGCTGGCTCCCTCGGCCAATAAAGCGAGATGAACGCCTCAACCCCAGAGTTGACCTAATGGTCAGGGGTCCCTTTACCTTTACCTATAGAGCTCAGTGGTAGTTAATAAGCCAACCTTGCTCTACATCAGTGGTCAGCAAACTTTTTCAGCCGGGGGCTGGTCCACTGTCCCTCAGACCTTGTGGGGGGATGGACTGTATTTTTTTTTGGGAAAAGAATGAATTCCTATGCCCCACAAATAACCCAGAGATGCATTTTAAATATAAGGACACATTCTACTCATGTAACAATACCAGGCAGGCCCCACAAATAACCCAGAGTTGCATTTTAAATAAAAGGACACATTCTACTCATGTAAAAACACGCTGATTCCCAGACCGTCTGCAGGCTGGATTTAGAAGGCTATTTGGCCGGCTCTGACTCCCAGGCCTTAGTTTGCCTACCCCTGCTCTACATACTCCTTCCATGGGTTGTTTTTTGAGCATAGTAAAGTAGGATGGAATGCTAGCTAATTGTGTTTATACATAAAAATGTGTGGCAAACACCAGAAGAACTGCAAGAACTGAAGGACAAAAGCACTAAATCAGGCATACGCAAACTCGGCCCTCCGGATGTTTTCAGACTACAATTCCCATCTACCCTGACCACTGGTCCTGTTAGCTAGGGGTGATGGGAGTTGTAGTCCCAAAACATTTGGAGGGCCGAGTTTGCCTATGCCTGCACTAAATAGATGAAGTCTAGGAAACAATGGGCAGAAGAAATGGGCCCCGGTGAAAGGCAACTAGATGGTTTGAGGCAGAAGGCAGAAATATGGGATTAGAAGGTACAGGCTTGGTCCTAGCTTAATCCTTATAGTTTGGGTAGAGCTTTACGTGGTGGGATTTATGAAACAAAGAAGAAAGAAACAGTGAATCCATGAGACAGATCACTAGAGGACCAGGTGATTTAGGATGGGAGTGATCTATATTAAGAAGGAAATGTGATTTTAAAAAGTTTCTAATATATATGGATAGATGACTTTTGAAAAATTATATTGGGAATAGTTTCCATCTGAGGATGCACTGTAACCAAACAGTGTTTTGATTCATTCCTTTGTTCAATGCAGTGTTCTCAAGCAATATTGATTTGCAGACATCAAAGAGGATAATTATGTTAAGGATCGAAGCTGAAACAGCGAGAAAAAAATAGGTAAAGAAGTGGACAAGAATAATTGCTTGGTTTTTTAAAAAAATATATATACATATAGCAAAGACTAGTCTCTGAAACTTTATTCTAGAGCTAATTACAGCTCAAGAAAAGTAATGAGGGCTGGAGGAAGTTATACGTGCTACTGCATTTAAACCTGGATGCTAACAGATGATAGATGGGCAGTGATTCTATATCTTTGACAATAATCAAATTGTTGAATCAACAGAGCCTAATTGTTTTAGAAACTGCAGTGGTTCCAGCATTTAAATTCTACTACCCTGGGTATAAAACAATTACTTAGCAATTGAGCTTAAATAATGAGCATGGGGTGACTTATTATGGTGGCACAAATGATGTTAGAAATTATTGGCCAGAAATAACTGGTAATCAAATTGAACTGGCATGAATATACCATGATCCCAAAGCAGCATAAAAAGGATCTCTGAGTTATCAGGGATCTTGATACTTCATAGCATAAAGATGGGGTGAACAGACAAGAGATCTGAGTTGCTCAGAATGTTTAGTTTCTCGTCACAGGGAGAAACGAGCAATGTAACCATGACAATGGTTGTATATTAGAAATGTGGCAGCATGTAGCATCTTTTAAGCAAATGGATTGCTAGCTTCACTTCTGCTTCGAGAGGAGCACAGTTTCTAGATATGGTGATTCCTCAAGTTTAGTTTCTTTTAACTAGGTGGAAAGGTGCTGATCCATTCTATCCCACAGTACTGGCATTTAAAAAATTATTTATTTATAACACTTTCATTCAAGCAGCTCAGGGTTAGAGCTGGGTGATATATCAATATATTATCCAAAACCAGTTTGAAGCCCATAACATGATATCAGTTTCATAATGTTTGACCAGACAATATATCACGAATCATGGTGTGTGTGTGTCTGCTATGTAAAAATCACAATGTGGGAAAACTGTGAAGCCAGCCAATGCCTCTACATAGTTCCATCCTTATTTCAGACATCATGATATATTGATACATCGCTGTGTTTAGCTGGTGATACATTGTGATGTTGAATATCAGATATTGCCCAGCCCTTTTCAGAGCAGCATAATGTAGTCTTCAAGCATGGTAATAATAATAATGCTAATAATAATAATTTATTATTTATACCCTGCACATCTGGCTGGGTTTCCCCAGCCACTCTTGGTGGCTTCTAACAAAATATTTAAATACAGTAGTCCATCAAACATTAAAAGCTTCTCTAAACAGGGCTGCCTTCAGATGTCTTATAAAAGTCAGATAGTTGTTTATTTCCTTGACATCTGGTAGGAGGGCGTTCTACAGGGCGGGTTCCACTACCGAGAAGGCCCTCTGCCTGGTTCCCTGTAACTTGGCTTCTCGTGAGAGAACCATCAGAAGGCCCTCAGCGCTGGACCTCAGTGTCTGGGTAGAACGATGGGGGTGGAGACACTCCTTCAGGAATACTGGACCGAGACCTTTTAGGGCTTTCAAGGTCAGCACCAATGCTTTGACTTGTACTTGGAAACATCATACCCACAGATTGCAATACTTTACTGTGTATTTCTCCCCATTCTATGCTTGAATTGGCTAAAAAGTCAAGGGGACAGTCCTCTATTTGTTTAATTTTATGTAGCATCTTTAAAAGTAAAGGTAAAGGACACCTGACAGTTAAGTCCAGTCACAAACGACTCTGGGGTTGCGGCACTCATCTCTCTTTACTGGCTGAGGGAGCCGATGTTTGTCCGTAGACAGTTTTTCCGGGTCATGTGGACAGCATGACTAAGCCGCTTCTGGCAAAACCAGAGCAGTGCAATGAAACACCATTTACCTTCCCACCACAGTGGTACCTATTTATCTACTTGCACTTTGAAGTGCTTTTGAACTACTAGGTTGGCAGAAGCAGGGACCAAGCAACGGGAGCTCACCCTGTCGTGGGAATTTGAACCGCCAACCTTCCAATTGGCAAGCCCTAAGCTCAGTGGTTAAGCCACAGCACCACCCACGTCCCTAGTAATATCTTTATAGTGCCCTAATTTTGTGGTGTAAAGGGTATCTTTGTCCATCTAGTATGTGAATCCTTCCAGCCTATTTCCCCGAACTCTGTATGCCACCCTTCCCCAATATCATGTCCTCCAGATGTTTTGGACCGTAACTCCCATCATCCCAAATTATCTGTACTGAGTGGTTTGTTCCAAAGGGCACCAGGTTCAGTCCTAGAGATAACAGGAGTCCTTGAGCAGCTTAGCAGACCTTTCTAGCAGACCTTTCTCTCCCACATAGCCTACTGATTTGAAAAGATGCACATTAGAAGGGGAAAGCAGTTCTAGTTTCCCTGTCTTTCCCTCCACCCAACTCAAAACAGCAACCAGGAATCTATTGTATCTCTGAACAAAATTCTGTAAGTACTTCTGAGACATTGCTTCGGTGCTTCAGTCCATGGCCCTGATTTTGCAAATACTAAAAAGGGTAACTGTTGTAACACTTAATAGTGTTAAAATTAAATGGAGCTGCTGGGAAGATTGATTTAACTTGGCAAAACACAGCCATTGTATTATGTCTGGCTCTCGTGAAGTAGAATGCACAGCATGATGGTATAGCCTTCTGTCAAAATTATTTATTTCTTCCCTTCTGTGTGAGTTCAGGATGCCTGGCAGTCTTCCTGAAGGTCACTGAGACCTGAAGGATTCTGTGCTGAGAGTCTCTTCCCTCTCACTGCCAAAGACTCCTTGGCCAAGCTCTATTAAATCCATTCATCCAGTAATCTTTAGTTTGCAATCTCCTTGGAACTTTCAGAGGTGTGTGTGTGTGTGTTTTACCTGTATCTACATAAACTCACGCGGGTGGCACTGTGGTCTAAACCACTGAGCCTAGGGCTTGCTGATCAGAAGGTCGGCGGTTCGAATCCCCATGACGGGGTGAGCTCCCATTGCTTGGTCCCAGCTCCTGCCAACCTAGCAGTTTGAAAGCACGTCAAAAAAGTGCAAGTATATAAATAGGTAGGGACGCGGGTGGCGCTGCGGGTAAAACCTCAGCACCTAGGACTTGCCGATCACATGGTCAGCGGTTCGAATCCCCGCGGCAGGGTGTGCTCCCGTCGTTCGGTCCCAGTGCCTGCCAACCTAGCAGTTCGAAAGCACCCCCGGGTGCAAGTAGATAAATAGGGACCGCTTAACAGCGGGAAGGTAAAAGGCGTTTCCGTGTGCTGCGCTGGCTCGCCAGATGCAGCTTGTCACGCTGGCCACGTGACCCAGAAGTGTCTGCGGACAGCGCTGATTCCCGGCCTCTAGAGTGTGATGCGTGCACAACCCTAGAGTCTGTCAAGACTGGCCCGTACGGGCAGGGGTACCTTTACCTTTTTAGATAAATAGGTACCACTCCGGCGGGATGGTAAATGGTGTTTCCGTGTACTGCTCTGGTTTCACCAGAAGCAGCTTAGTCATGCTGGCCACATGACCCGGAAAAACTTTCTGCAGAAGTGGACAAACGCTGGCTCCCTCGGCCTGTAAAGCAAGATGAGTGCCACAACCCCAGAGTCGTTCACGACTGGACTTAACTGTCAGGGGTCCTTTACCTTTACCATTTTTGCATAAACTCATATCTATGTTACATTTACTAAACTAATTTGCTGTCACTTTAAGAACCTCCCCATGCATTTGTTCCTAGGCAATGATGATGTTAGATAAATCCTCCCTCTCACCATCAGATGCTTGAAGACCCCATCATGTGGAAAACTTGTCAGCTTGGAGGAAAAAAGAGGGTGTGTGTACTTTTTCACAGCAGAAACTTTTTTTGATCCTGCTTCTGTGCAAGATGACTAAGGTTGAAAAGACTTTTTGTTGTAGCTGCCCATCAGTCCACAAAGTCAGGGGGTTGCTGAAGAGACAAGAGGTTGATGTTGCAGCTGCCCGGGGATGTTAAAGGACCACCCAATAAACAAATGGAAATGTTAAAAGATATTGTGGTCAACAATACTGTTCCATTTCAAGTTTAAAATTTTACCCTTTATTAAATCCCCATGCATCTGATGAAGTTTACAAAAGCTTTCACCAAAATATATTTGTTCGGGTTGCATTCAACCAAGTCCTACTCAGAATAGCTCCACTGAAATTAATGAACCTAAGTTAGTCATGTTTATTAACTCCAATTGGTTTACTCTGAGTAGGACAAATGACTTATCAACACTTACCTTTTGCCCTACTCTTTTCAAGCAGAGTGGGACGCGGGTGGCGCTGTGGGTTAAACCACAGAGCCTAGGACTTACTGATCAGAAGGTCAGCGGTTTGAATCCCTGTGACAGGTGAGCTCCCGTTGCTCGGTCCCTGCTCCTGCCAACCTAGCAGTTCGAAAGCACATCAAAGTGCAAGTAGATAAATAAGTACCACTCCAGCGGGAAGGTAAACGGCATTTCCGTGCACTGCTCTGGTTCGCCAGAAGCAGCTTAGTCATGCTGGCCACATGACCCGGAAGCTGTACGCTGGCTCCCTCAGCCAATAAAGCGAGATGAGCACCGCAACCCCAGAGTCGGTCACGACTGGACCTAATGCTCAGGGGTCCCTTTACCTTTACCTTCCAAGCAGAGGTCAACACTTTAATTCTCTTTGTCAGAACATTATTGTTATTTAGCCCCCCGGAAAACTTTCACTGCAAAAACCTACTCTTAAGAGCTGAATCAGAGCAAATGTCAATTTGGTTTATTTGCAGATTGACATTTGCTCTGATTGGGCTTTAAAGGGTGTGTTTTCATGGGGAAAGCTTAGGAGCAAAAACAAAACAAAACAGGTGTGTGTACTTGGACACAGAGCTTTAAATTGTGGGCCATGCCTGGAAAGAGCAGGGGAAAGGTAACACTGAATACTATCCTTAGTCTTGTAAGACTTCATTGTTTTTGCAACAAGAAATTGACATAGTTGTGCCTCTGGTTTCTCTTGGCAAATGCTGTTCTTTGCAGAAACAATCTGTTATGTCTGCTGCACAGTAAGGCTATCCTCACCCTGTTCTGTCATTAGCAGCAGCACCAAATTAAGTGGGCTTCTGCTAGCAGGTACCAAACTTCAAATCTTTGCAGTTCTGCTATAGAATATAAAATACTAACCAGAATGAAGGAAACTGGGACAACAAAATGAATAGATGAGGGCAACTATGACATTGATTTTCACACTTCATGAATGGCATAATTTAATTTTAATTCTGTCCCAAAAACATGAATGCTCATAAAATGGATGGCAATTCTATAATTCCTCAGACACTTCTTTAAGATAACTTGTTTCCATATTATGTTATGTTTTGGACAAAGAACTTGAACATAGACGATCCCAAATTCAGCCCTTAGGCCCTCTGCTAAAATGTATCTCAAGAGAACAGGGATGGGAACTGTTTCTTCCTAAGATCTTGGATGTAAGACAGACCGAGTAGGCTAGATTAGTTTTTACTCAGAATAAGGAAGGCTCTTATACTGCATGCACAAATATTCTGTAAACAAATGGACCAATTCCATTCCTTGCACTGAGCTCACATATGCATGAGACTGGCAGAATTGGGGAGGAGGGAAGAAAGCAATGCTAGCCAGATGAATCTCTGTCCAACCTGCAAATAATAATAATATTCAGTTCTTGGTATCACTTCACAACTCATTGTGGAGTATACTCCTGCTGAGTCAGGAACCAATGCTGTTATACTACATTAGTGCAGAGACTGTATTTTATTATCCTATTCTGAAAGAACACTAGCTTTATTGCATACTTTGTATTATTGTTTGACGGTTGTAAACTCATTTCTAAGGTCAGCGACAGAAAATTAGCAACTCTAGTTATACCAGTCAAGAGCAGGGACTTCAGGATGAGAGGCTGAATCTTAACTCAGGCAGCCCAATTCCTTTTGAAGTTAAGGAGCCTTACACACACTGGAGTTGTGTTCTGTTTCCTGGCAATAATATAAAGAAGTGTAGCACTCATGTCAAAGGAAGCTCAATATACTGCTTTGTACAAATCCTCTCTTGAAGAAGCTCAATATACGGTTTTGTGGACATCCTCTCAAAGTTTTAAGTCCTTTGTTTTTGAACATTTGGAAAGCTTGCTTTGTAAATACTGGGGGCCCAGGAGGTGAGATACAAATGTTAATAATATTGAAGATCTGGAGCTCTGAAGTTCTGTTCTAGGGTCCTCTGTTCTGTTGGAAACTGCAAGTGAAACACTTGCCTGGGTAAACCACTTCTGACTTGTGTTTCTTTGTTGTAAAATACTGTGTCTTGCCTATGGTGGATGAGAAGCAGGGAAGGGGAGAAAACAGTTCTGAGTGTTCAGTTTGTGTGGCTACAGCACTTTGCAGGTACTTTTGTTTAAATTGCTTCTGGGAGCTTGAGTTGTGGAACAAAACCCTGGCAGGATTTTAGCCTTGGGCAGTAGAGTATGGTTTGGCTTCCTGAGTCTTGACCACATCAGGAAGGGACATTTGGTGTGAGTGGTGAATAGCAATCACACTACAGTGGTACCTCGGGTTACATACACTTCAGGGTTACATGCTCCGCTAACCCGGGTTAAGAACTTCGTTTCAGGATGAGAATAGAAATCGTGCTGCACGGCAGCAACAGGAGTTCCCATTAGCTAAAGTGGTGCTTCAGGTTAAGAACAGTTTCAGGTTAAGAATGGACCTCTGGAACGAATTAAGTTTGTAACCCGAGGTACCACTGTAATTTCAAAGATGCACCAAGAAGATTTTTCACCATTCTGTATTCAGTCTCCTTATAAGCCTGGAAGTAGCTGCTGGGGACCTGGGATAGATTTCCATTTTAAATCCCTTAGAATCAGACAGTCTTTGAATCATAGAGTTGGAAGAGGAAGAAGAAGAAGAAGAGTTTGGATTTGATATCCAGCTTTATTACTACCCAAAGGAGTCTCAAAGCAGCTAACATTCTCCTTTCCCTTCCTCCCCCACAACAAACACTCTGTGAGGTGAGTGAGGCTGAGAGACTTCAGAGAAGTGTGACTAGCCCAAGGTCACCCAGCAGCTGCATGTGGAGGAGCGGAGACGCGAACTCAGTTCACCAGATTACAAGTCTACCGCTCCTAACCACTACACCACACTGGAAGAGACGCCAAGGGTCATTTAGCTCAACATCCTTAGTTCAGCATCAGTTTTTCTTTCTTTCTTTTTCCTTTTTAGAAGGACGTGTACATTTTTTAAGCTGCAGCTTTCTCCCTAGCTTGCTTGCTTGCTTGTTTGCTTATGTATGTATGTATGTATTTGGCTTGTTCCAAGGACTGGCTGAATAATTAACACATTCCTGTTGGAAAAAATGTCCTTTTTTAGGCTTAAGCTTTGTGCTGGGGCTGAAAAAGAATTTGGGCAACCTCGAGCCTGGGGACCTAGTGCACCCCTACAAACCTCTTTATATGCCCCCGAGCCAAACACTTCAGCCAGCCCTGCTTTGCAGTTTTCTTGATTTTTTTCCCCCATGGCAGGAATGTGTTATTGAACTCTGATAATGCTTCTTGGTAGCTCGGATGGAGGATAGAAAGGGACGTGACTGCGTAGAAATGAGCCTACCGTTAAAAGAAAATCCACATCTATTGCTCTGTCCCCTTTGGCTTCTGGCATATTGCCCTCAGAAAGTTGCTGATAAAGAAATGTGGCCCTGTGAATGAAAAAAGAAGGTTTCCCACCCCTCTTTTAAATGGTGTGGCACCTGTATCTTATAGATAGGGTTTTTCCAGCTCTGTTAGTGTCTCACTCATGGTCTGTTGCCACAGGTAAGGCAGGGTGGGGTGGGGAGGAATTTTGAGTCTGGGCTGAGGGATGGAATTATCCTTTTCAAGGTTCATTGACTTCTATTATATAGTGCTCTGTTAGCTCAATAAAATAGTTCCCTGAAGTCTGCAGTTTCCTTACCTTCTGCAGTAACACAATAATATGGTTTCATAGAGAGAGGACTGCAAACACCATTTTTTTGGTCTCACATTATAGAAATAGAATTTCTTTTGCCTTCTACATAGCACCCAGTTGCTTCTCTTTTTCCACCTTCATTTCACATGTACATGATGCTATGCGTTGTGCTATGAATGTGGAGAAGATCCTTCGGTACTTTCTGCTTTATTGTAGAGGTCCATGCATGTGAGTTCAGGATAATACTTTTTATAATTCTTCATTGCCTAACTTGATTGTTGTTGTTGTTTAGTCGTTTAGTCGTTTCCGACTCTTCGTGACCCCATGGACCAGAGCACGCCAGGCACTTCTGTCTTCCACTGCCTCCCGCAGTTTGGTCAAACTCATGCTGGTAGCTTCGAGAACACTATCCAACCATCTTGTCCTCTGTTGTTCCCTTCTCCTTGTGCCCTCCATCTTTCCCAGCATCAGGGTCTTTTCCAGGGAGTCTTCTCTTCTCATGAGGTGGCCAAAGTATTGGAGCCTCAGCTTCAGGATCTGTCCTTCCAGTGAGCATTCAGGGCTGATTTTCTTAAGAATGGATAGGTTTGATCTTCTTGCAGTCCATGGGACTCTCAAGAGTCTCCTCCAGCACCATAGTTCAAAAGCATCAATTCTTCGGCGATCAGCCTTCTTTATGGTCCAGTATGGAAGTGAAAGCTGGCTAACTTGATTAACTTGATTCAAAGAAACAAATGGCTAGAGTGTTGATATTTGCAGTGTCCCAAGCACAGCGGAATGATGAGGAATACGTGCCAACATGCTCTGTATTGCTTTATTTACATTTCAAAGCTGGTAGGTTACAGAAAAACATCTTGCCTCTGCCGGAGCAGAAAATGCATCCTCTCTCCTCTGAAGCACGGAGAGAATCACACTGAACAGTGAAAAACAGGAAACCAGTGTACGTCACATCCAGTCTCCCTTTCCCGTGAGAAAACCCAACAGTACAGACTGTGGAATGTAAACATTGTCTTGTGACAAGCATTTCGCTGCACAGTGAAGAGAGCAGAAACCAACATCCTCCCCCTTTCTGTGAACATCACTGGGCAGCGTGTTCGTACAATATCAGTACAAACCCAACTTCTGCACATAGGTACAGTGTTGATCCCTTGATACAATCTTGGACAATACATCAGCAGGAATTTCATTACCTGGCATATAGGACACCGTTACGAGTCCCTTCTGAATACGTTCCCTAGCATGTTGCAACTTCAGTTGCAAGTGCTTCGTGCTTTGCTTACAACCTTCAGAATTCAGCAAAGCCAAACATGCTTTGTTGTCCTGGTAAACCTGGATTGGACATTTGACAGGAATTTTCATGTCTTTGCACAATTGTAACAACCATTCACAATCTTTGAGTGAATAAGACAGTGCATTCAGTTCAGCTTCACAAGTACTTAAGCTAACTGTTGTTTGCTTCTTGCATGACCAATCAAATAGAGCCTGATTGTACATATAGCAAACTCCAGACGTGCTTTTCCTGTCTGTAGTGTCACTACCAAAACTTGCATCTGCAAATATCTCAAGACCACCAGACTTCTGATTGTTAAATCTCAGTCTGTAATGCATAGTGCCTTTCAAATAGCGCACTATGCGTTTCAGAGCTTTCCAATCCTTAACAGTAGGATTGTTGACTTGTCTGCTTAGCAAATTACAGCTAACAGCAATGTCTGGTCTTGAACATTTGGCAATGAAGTTTAGCTTGCCTAGCACACTTCTGTACAGTGTAGTGTCAGAAAATGCTTCTTCAGTGTCATCTACCTGATAACCTGTTATCATCGGTGTGTCTACAGGGTTAGCATCCATCAGGTTTAGTTTGCTTAACACATCAGCAATTTTCCATGGCTGGTGTACTAGAATGTTACCATCTTGATCTCTCTCTATTTCCAGAGATAGGTAGTTGTTTACCTCACCAAGATCTTTCATGTCAAAGTGTTCTTTCAGTTGAGCTAGGGCGTTATTGTACATTGTGACATCTTTCCAAAAGAATAAAAGATCATCAACATAAAACAAACAATACAGTTTCTTTTGCCCCTCCTCTTTGACAAATACACATGGATCTGCTTTCCCTTGCTGAAAACCTAGAGAAAACAATACTTCAGTGAGTTTAGTATGCCAACACCGTGCACTTTGTTTGAGACCATAAAGGGACTTTTTCAGAGCACAAACATATCCCTGTTTTACCTGTACGCCATCAGGTGGAAGCATATAAAGTGATTCACCTAGAGATCCGTACAGAAAAGCTGTATTTACATCGTGGTGACTAATGTGTAGATTCTCCTCTGCAGCTAGCTTGAGCATAAGCCTAATGCTCTCATACCTCACTGTGGGTGAGTAGGTCTCGTGATAGTCTTCACCTGGTACCTGTGCAAAACCTCTGGCTACCAATCTGGCTTTGTGTCTGACTATCTTGCCATTTTGATCAGTCTTCGCTTTGAAGACCCATTTGCTTCCAAGCAGTTTCATTCTTGGAACTACTGGAACAAGTTCCCATGTTTTGTTCCTTTCCAAGGAATCAAGCTCAGCCTTCATGGCATTTAACCATGGCTCAGCTTCCTTTGAATCCAAATCCTGGATTTCTTGGAAACTTGAAGGTTCAAATACCTTCTTGTAGCTTTTAACAGCTGTTACTGCTATCTTAGCAAACTCATCAGCAAATCTCTTTGGAGGTCTGCCTTTTGTGGCTCTTTGTGACCTGCGAATTAGCCTTAGGTCTTCAACACTCTCCTCTTCCTTCTTAGGAGAAAAGTGACCTATTGTGAACAATGGTTCCTCCAATTCTTGATCAGAACTTTCAGAGGGTCGCATAGAGGCTTTCTCACTCTTGAAATCCTCTGAATCACCTGATTCAGTTTCAGACTCAGAATCAGAACCTTCATCAGTGGGTGTGGGTTGCTGTGGTTGCTTTTGACTATCCTCAGTCTCATCACTGTCATCAGGGTAACATTGGAAAATTCCCACATTCTCCCCCCCCTTGGCATTGTACTCAACACTTCTTGTGAGCTTAATTGTCTTAGAGTCAGTCATCCTTATTCTGTAAGAACCTTTCTCATAACCTAGAAAGATACCATGCAAACCACGCTTGTCTAACTTAGAGTTTTGTGGTGAGTGAACCCACATGTCAGAACCAAAAATTCTCATGTGTTTGATGTATGGTTTCTTGCCAAACATCTTCTCATAGGGGGTACAACCAATCGCTGAAGATAACCTGCGATTATAACTGTAAGTGAAACATGAGAGAGCTTCGGCCCAATAACTCTCTGGAAGATTTGCATCATGTAGCAAGGTTTTTAACCCTTGAAGCAATGTTTGATTTGCCCGTTCCGCAAGTCCATTCTGCCATGGCGAGCGAGGACTAGACAAATCGTGTTGAATTCCTTTCTCAGTCAGAAAAGCTTCAAACTGCTGAGAAGTGAATTCTCCCCCGCGATCTGTGAAAAGAATTTTTACCTTCTTACCATGCACATTTTCCAACCAAGCACAGAATTCCTTGAACCTAGGAAAAGCCTCTGATTTCTGCTTGAGATTGTACACATAAATATACCTGGAAAATGCATCGATGAGAACCATGAAGTACCTATTTCCTCCCAAAGAGGGCGCTAGTGGTCCAACCAAATCAGCATGAACAACCTGGTATGGTTCTGTAGCTTGCCTACTAGACACCTTACCTTTTGCAGCCATTTTCACCTTGTTTGCTGCGCATGCCTTGCACTTCATGTGGTACCTGCAGGGTTTAATAGTCATACCTTCAACCAAGGCAGGCATTTTAGATACTGCCTCAAAATTCAAATGACCAAATATTCGATGAAAATCATGAATACATTCTGCATGCAAACTTTTGTTAGAACCTGCAATGCAACAAGTGTCATCCTGCACAACATCATCATAATACAAAACATATAAACGATCAACATATTCAGCATACAATACATAATCATTTTTCTTTGTGATGATGCACCTTTTGTTCTTAAAGGAAACGTCAATTTTCCGCTCGTTCATCTGTCCAACGCTGAGCAGATTATGTTTGGCATCTGGCACATAAAGTACATTCTGTATCAATAAGTCCAAACTGTGAAGAACAACAGTTCTGTAGCCTTTACTGGGGATTGTGTGGTCATCCGCCTGGTGAATCACACCTTCCTGCGGTGTAAAAGACACGAACAGTCGCTTATCGTTGCACATGTGGTGCGTCGCCGCTGAATCAACAACGAAGAAAGATCTAGACGTCTTCTGGACCTCTGCAACTTTTGGAGTGAAGCGTGAGACCATTGCTTTGGGCTGCGTTGTCCTGGACACTGGACCTTTGCCTCTGCTTTGGCCTTTTCCACGCGATGAGCTTTCGCTGCGCTGCTCTGTCTTGGCCCTGGGATATTTGCATTCCCTCTTCATATGGCCTAGACGTCCACACGAGTAGCATTTCACTGCCTTCAAAGCTTTGGCGCCATCTGGTGGTTCCACTGCACTATGGGATGACGACTGTGAAGTCTCCCCCTTACCCATGCAGCTATCACCCTGGCAATCTGCTCCATTCTGAATCATGGCAGTATTACAGGCTACTCTGAGCTGAGCATGTGGCTGATTGGCTTCAGATTCCCCACTTGCTTCAGCCAGCCTTCTGCAGCTAGCCATATTATGCAGCTTGTTAAAGTAAAACATAGTAGATCCAGCTTTTGTCCTCAAGTGAGCCTCTCTCAAAACGTCCCAAATTTCTCTGGCTGAGGTCTTACCACGCAATAGACAGAGCTCTTCTGGGGATACTATCAATGTAAGAGTTCCCCTTGCTTTGGAATCTTTAGCCTCCCATGCATCTGTAATTGGAGCTGGGGGGGTGTCTGTAATAACTTCAAACAGACCCTCTTTCTGCAGAATAGCCTCTGCATAGAGAACCCAGTCCGCATAGTTTTTCTTATTGAGCTTAGGAATCCCACAAGCATCCTGAAGGGCCATCATGACTCTGGCATTAGCCTTCTGCGTCATCTCTGCTGCTTTAAAGCAAGCTGCTTTATACAAGCTGCGTCTCTGCTGCTTCAAGCCTCATTCCAAAGGCAAGTTCAAAACAGCCTCTGCCTGTGAGCCTGTGCCACTCTGCTTAACTGCAGCTGCCTCATTCCAAAAGCACTTTTAAAAGTTACTTTCGATTTCCCCAGCATAGGAACTTGATCCTTTGCTCCCTTATGGCAAACGGCCATAAAAGTTCAAAGTCCAGCCATAAAGCCATTAATTAGATGCTGGCAGGCTGCCCGGAGCAGTAGCACATACCTCATCAATCATCTTGACGCGCAGAGATAGCGTCCGATCCGTCCTTCTGCATTCTGATCCTTTTGCCGGCACTCCGATTCTTTGCTCCTTTGCCAGGAGCCTGATTCGACTTCTGGAGTCCATTCTCAAATCACTGCGT
Source organism: Podarcis cretensis (assembly GCF_951804945.1). Lineage (NCBI taxonomy): Eukaryota > Metazoa > Chordata > Lepidosauria > Squamata > Lacertidae > Podarcis > Podarcis cretensis. The sequence continues at coordinate 122,452,066 of NC_137170.1, forward strand.
TTTTTCTGGGCCCGGAACCAGGAATGTTGATATTTGCAGTGTCCCAAGCACAGCGGAATGATGAGGAATACATGCCAACATGCTCTATATTGCTTTATTTACATTTCAAAGCTGGTAGGTTACAGAAAAACATCTTGCCTCTGCCGGAGCAGAAAATGCATCCTCTCCTCTGAAGCACGGAGAGAATCACACTGAACAGTGAAAAACAGGAAACCAGTGTACGTCACATCCAGTCTCCCTTTCCCGTGAGAAAACCCAACAGTACAGACTGTGGAATGTAAACATTGTCTTGTGACAAGCATTTCGCTGCACAGTGAAGAGAGCAGAAACCAACATAGAGATGGCCTCTCCATCTGCTTTATTGTTTGCTTCCTTGCTCTAAATGTGTTTGGTTTTATCCCTTGCCGCTCCTCAAGGAAAACAAACTTCTTTATTTCGATAAGTATTCTAAAGAACAGCGTTTTTCTAGGCTTTTAACAAATATTGATTGCTTTTATTAAATTTCTTCTTTTTTCTTAGAAGCATAACATGCTGAATTGTATTGCTTCCATGCTGCCAGCCACTTCTGAAGCTGAGTGTTTATGAAAGGATGGCTAAGTATGAGACACCCAAGAGTCCCATTGTTCTCATCCTGAAGCAAAGTTCTTAACCTGAAGCACTATTTCTGGGTTAGCAGAGTCTGTAACCTGAAGCGTATGTAACCTGAAGTGTATGTAACCCAAGGTACCACTGTATTAAGTAGTTCTGTAATTGCAACAAAAGTTGTGAAGGAGTTGTGAAGATGTGCTCAGAATCAGACAAAAAGATTTGCGGTAGCTGGGGGATAGTGGTCTGTTCCTCCCACCTCTTTGAAAGATGTGTGTGTGTGTGTGTGTGTGTGTGTGTGTGTGTTTTCACACAGGTAGTGCTGTGGTCTAAACCACTGAGCCTCTTGGGCTTGCCAATCAGAAGGTCAGTGGTTCGAATCCCAGTGACGAGGGGTGAGCTCCCATTGCTCTGTTCCAGCTCCTGCCAACCTAGCAGCTTGAAAGCACGCCAGTGCAAGTAAATAAATAGGTACCGCTTCGGCGGAAAGGTAAACAGCATTTCCATGCACTCTGGTTTCCCTCACGGTGTTCCGTTGTGTCAGAAGCAGTTTAGTCAAGCTGGCCACATGACTCGAAAAGCTGGCAGTGGACAAACGCCGGCTCCCTTGGCCTGAAAGTGAGATGAGCGCCGCAACCCCGTAGTCGCCTTTGACCGAACTTAACCATCCAGGGGTCCTTTACCTTTACCTTTTTATACATTTGGGCCAATGCATGCAAAATATTGCTAGTTCTGTCAGCCTTAACGTGCAATCTGACAAAGTGAGAAGAGCAAAGTGGAATCTGCAACAGCACGCTCACAGGAAGTGACAGCTACAGTCTCAAGAAGTCCTTTTGACTTTGTTCCTCACGAGGCTTTGCCCACATACACTCACTGATCCAACTGTGGGTCGGACATGTGAATCCCGATATGAGAAATGCAGGCTGACAAACTGTCGGGTCTTGATGAGATGAAGAGTTCAGAGAAAGGAGGTTTGGCAATGTAGTAAGAGAAGATAATTGAAATGCAGGGACCTTGGGCAATATCTGAAATTCCCATACTCCTAGTGCAAGAGGTCTGTGCTAGTGGGACAAAACATAATCTCCCTCCTCCCCTCTGCAGTGCCCTGCACTTCCTTAAAATCATCCCCAGGTTGCTGGGGGGCCACTAGGAGATGATTTTGGGAGTGGAGGGTGAAAGAAAAGGAAACAGAAGTGTCTCTGCACCAATGGAACTCTGATGGTGCTGCTTTGGATAGAACCCTGTGTACCTATCTACTTAAAGCATGAGAATCAGAACCTGGGGACAGGCGTGGTTAGAGACAGATCCTTCAGAACCCTGGACAGATCCAAGGCCCTAGATGTGTAAAACTGGGTCTGTTAAGTGTTTGTTTCATTTTTAGTCCTTGTATTTGTTGGGAATCAGACTCTCGTTCCCATTTGCAGAATACGTGGAAGACAACCCTGGGTTGTTTGACCTTTTAATTACCGTACATCTCTTTCCCCCTCCTGTAAAAGCTACGCAAGACACTCTCTATTTTAATGTTTAAAGATTTATTATTATTTTATTCTTGGTGTACTTGCAGATTAAATATACGTACAATGCAGGCAGGTGATTCTTAAGTTGCTAAAGCATCTTCCATAGATTTACATTTAAGACTGGCTGACATTTGCATACGGGCTGATGCTCTGACTCTGAGGCAGACAGCAGCACAACGGTTCGTAAGGTTGTTCAGCTAACTGCCACAACTGAACCAACGACCATGACTGACACAGAGTGTCATTGAGTTCTACAGCTCTTGCAATGAACCCTTTACGTATGCATTTTGGATGCTAACATCCCACAATATTGGGAGGGAGAATACCCTTTTTAGTCCAAGGATCATAGTCCCTCTTGGTCCCCTCTTTTGGGGGCTTCTTGCCGGAGGTGGGCATAGTCAGACCAAAAGTGTGCATGACCGCCACAAACAGGACACCATCACACACATATACAGTCAAACCTCGGTTGTTTAATGTAATCCATCCTGGAAGACCATTCGGCTTCCGAAATGTCTGAGAACTGAGGCGCAGCTTCCAATTGGCTGCAGGAGCTTCCTGCACTCAAGTGGAAGCCACACTGGACATTCGGCTTCTGGAAAATGTTTGAAAACCAGAACACTTACTTCTGGGCTTTCGGCGTTTGGGATCCAAAACGTTCCAAAACAGAGGCATATGGGAACCGAGGGTTGACTGTACTCACCTGTGTTTCATGCAGAACACACACACTCCCTCTCTCCCTCTCTCTCCCCACCCTCCCTTTCTCTCTCTCTCTCTCACACACACCCTTAAAAAGAAAGCAATTAGGCTTGATGAAATCATGCTAGCTTTTTTCCCCAGGTTCTGGTGGGAGTGAGCTTTCCAGGCAGGTTGAGGGTCTCTAGTTTAGGTTTTTTGTTTGCTGAGCTTAGGTTCTGTGTCAGGGCCATAATAATCCAGTTCTTCAAGTCAAACTGACTTGTTTGACTCAGCTGGCCTCTCTCCACCTGAGTTGGTCTCGAAGTCACTGCCCTTGTTACCATGCACCTGATGCAGATCCACCCTTTATGGCTTGGCTTAGCTTGTGCACCCAGCCTCTAATTGTATTTTGCCCCACACATTCAATAAATCACATAGAATTGGATGGAGGGACAACAGTATCTATATGTTTGATTCAATATGATGGATTACTGTGAAGTCTTCAAATTGAAGTTTCATGGCAAAGAGACAGGAGAAGAGAATATTTTCTGAAGTTTACAAAGACATATCCATGTCACGGGACCAAGACGTGTATGGAGCTGAAGTGAGATAATGGCTTATTTTTTATGGCAAGAGCTGGATTTGCCAGAAGCTAGGATGGCACCCATGCTCCATTTTTTAAGTGACAAGAAATGTAATAAATATGGAAGTAAATGCAATAAGGTGAAGTGATGAAATAACAGGATCACCAAAAGTTAATCCATGATGGTGGTTTCCAGATGACCGACTGACCGAGAAAATTGTCATATATTTTATATATATATATGTTATAGCAAAACAAACTAGTCGCTACACTAACATGGAAATAAAGCTGGTAATTACGAACATAAGAATAGCAGATTCAGGTTAAAATGAATGATATTATCCATTGACCAGAATGAGTGGTAATGTGCTCTCACAGATTGAATTAGCATTGTTTAAACTTTTTTGATGAATCATAATTAAACAAAGCAAGTAGGATAAAGGCACAAAAAGGTACCTTGCAGCACTACTGTACATCGCTTTTCTGTGTCTCTACATAAGACACGTTCCTACTGAATTCATCATTCCTAATGAAATATTGATCTCTCTTCTTGTGGTTATTGTTCTGTAAACATTTCCTACTCATCTCCCTGCCCTGCCAGTGAAGATAGTCATACTTGAGCTCTAATATTCGCTGTGTTGCTTATAGGCTACTTACAAATAATCGGTTTTGTTTTGCAGTATTATTGAAATATGCTTCCATGTAGCCAAATCATTATATTTTGCTGTGGAGGTGGGGAACTAGAGAGGATCTGGAGGGGAAAAAAAGATGATTAATTATATGTAGCTGTAGCTGGCGAAATAATTGCCTGCAGCCCTGACCGAAGGTGGAAGTCAATGTGGGTGTAAGATGGATTCTGCAGATTGACAGACCATAAAGCATCGTTGCAGTTTTTTGACTCTCTCTATTTGGCAACTGTAAGTAAAAGCAGCAGTCCAAGAGACAAAAGGGTGGAATATACTTTATAAACAAATGGAAGACAGGCTGTGCATAAGTTCCCTCTATGTACTTCTGTAATATATTTCATACAGTCACACAGGTAGCCTCTGAAACCAAGGCTACAAAACACACCATACAACGGTACTTCGGGTTACAGACACTTCAGGTTTCAGACGCTTCAGGTTACAGACTCCGCTAACCCAGAAATAGTACCTCGGGTTAAGAACTTTGCTTCAGGATGAGAACAGAAATCGTGCCCCGGCAGTGCAGCAGCAGCAGGAGGCCCCATTAGCTAAAGTGGTGCTTTAGGTTAAGAACAGTTTCAGGTTAAGAACGGACCTCCAGAACGTATTAAGTTCTTAACCCGAGGTACCACTGTACTTTTAAAGAACTCTGGGAACTGTAGTTTGTTAAGGGTCCTGGAAGTTGTAACTCTGAGAGAGGTAAGCTGCAGCTCCCATGAATAATACACGCACGCACACACACACACACACACACACGCACGCACACAGAAACACACTTTTTGCTATTTTTGGAGGTGGTGCTTTAAATACATGGTGTGTACTCAACACTTATCACCCACTAGTGCTTGAAGGCTATGATGGGTTGAATGTGGGCCACTAAACTGAAGCTGAATCTTGAAAAGACAGAAGTGCTGTTATGTCTGGGACTTGCAGAGATGGCCTGGTCATGGATGGGGTTGTACTTCTCTGGAAGTAGCAGATATGCAGCTTGGAGAGTGCTCCTGGATTTGACACTAGAGACTCAGGTGAACAGTTGCTAGGAGCTCCTTTTCCTAGCTATGGCTCGTTTGCCAGTTATGGCCCGCTTTGGAAGGAATAACTTGGCCACTCTACCCCTCCATCTCCCGTAACCTCCAGATTGGATTATTGCAATGTACTCTACATGGGGCTGCCCTTGAAGATGACTTAGGAACTTCAATTGTTAGTGGCCAGATTACTGGCTGGGGTTTTGTTAGATCTCACTGGTTGCTAGTTCTTTAGGGTGCTCACATTAGTGTTTCAACTACCTAGGCTCACAATATTTATTTATTACTTGAAGGTCTGCTTCCTTTCTTACAGACCCTTGCAGGTGTTCAGATTGGCAGAGAGGGCTCTTTTGGTTGTTCCACTGCCCTCAGGGGATGGATTGCATACCCTGTGGAGGACCCCCAAATTGTGGAACTCCCTCCTAACAGAGGTGCATATGGCATCTTCATTATGCTGCTGTTGGCAAATGCTGAAGACATATCTCTACCATGGCTTTTGACATTGGAGATGTATAGCTTTAGGATCCACCCTATATCAGCGATTGTAAATTGTTTAAACAGTTTTAACATTGCTTTAATTGTTGTGAACCACTCTGGGATCCTGGGGTGAAGGGCGGGGGTGGCAATGACAACAACAGCAGCAGCAACAACGAGAATTCACGAAAGACTGACTTGTTATCTAGAATATAAAGTTTCATAAGAGAATAGCAGCAAGAGTAATATGTGAAAGGTACTTGTCTGTTTTAAGGGAGGTGGGTGGCGCTGTTGGTTAAACCACAGAGCCTAGGACTTGCCGATCAGAAGGTTGGCGGTTCGAATCCCCGTGACAGGGTGAGCTCTCGTTGCTCAGTCCCAGCTCCTGCCGACCTAGCAGTTCGAAAGCACGCCAAAGTGCAAGTAGATAAATAGTTACCACTCTGGCAGGAAGGTAAACGGTGTTTCCGTGCGCTGCTCTGGTTCGCCAGAAGCAGCTCAGTCATGCTGGCCACATGACCCAGAAGCTGTACGCCGGCTCCCTTGGCCAATAAAGCGAGATGAGCACTGCAATCCCAGACTCGGCCATGACTGGACCTAATGGTCAGGGGTCCCTTTACCTTTACCTTTATTTGTCTGTTTTACTAACATGAGGCCAAGGTGTGTCCTAAGTCAATAGTCCTAAGCCACTTGGATCTAAGAAATGTTCCTCCTTGACCTTAGATTTGCAGTCAAAGGTCAAATCTATCCACTCGGACTGTCCTTGCATTTATTTGTACCCTCCACTTTGAACATATGAAGCTGGTTTTTTACTGAGTCACACCGCTGAGCAGTATAATCTCATACCCTGTTTGAATCTCTAGGGCCTGGGGTTGAGTGCTTTCTTTGCCCTGCTATACAAAATTCTTGTTAGAGGAGTTGCCAGGGGGAAGAACCTGCATACATTTGCATGTGACGCATGATCTCCGCTACTGGGTTTTGTGCATTTTCACAGTAATGGGGGCTTCCAGATAGGTGTTTATCATGAGATCAGTGCACTTCATATATGCAGGTTTTTGCAGCCTCTGCGCAACAGCATTGGCATCCAAATGCCAGGCTGCATTTATATATCAACAAATTGCCATTCACCTGTTTGTGATATCTCAGTGATCCACTTGCAAATTAAGCCCCTGTCTGGAAGCACCCACTGTATTGTTACTAAACCTCCAATTTATGTTTGTTAGTCTTCTGCCTCAAATATTCCACCCTTACAGCAATATTTTCTCCAGCTTGTGCTGCAGTCTGCCAAGCGTGCCTGCTCAGCGGTGCTATCAAGCAATCTCCTCTACTGTAATAACATTGTTGCTCTTAATTGGAATAGTATGGTGTTTGACTCCAGTAATAATGAAATCTGCTGTCATGTTTTTTTTTCTCCCCCAGTTAGAAAGAAGGCTGTTGCAAAGAAAAGGGAGCAGCCCTTGGCTAAAAAAAACCACAAAGGGAAATCAATGAATGACTCAACATTGCTCAGCACAGCTCAGGAGCACACTGATTGTCAATATCTTTAGCGCAGGGAGAAAAAGGTGGGGAATAGCACAGGCAAGTAATGAGGAGCCTAAGCAAAATTGGCACTTGGCAGTGAAAAAGGCAGGAGGCTGAACTATAGAGAGGAGTGGGTGCCTGGGGCCTTGGGTGCCATGCAGTGTGTAAAGCCCTGGCACTGAAATTTGTGGGTGCCTGGCCCCTTCATGGGGAATTTTGTGGGTGCTTGGGCACCTAGTGCCCCATGGAGTTGGCACCTATGACTATAGAGAGAGAAAGTAGGGTGAGCAAGGATTTTTGTTGTTGTTGTTGTTGTTTAGTCGTTTAGCCATGTCTGACTCCTTGTGACCCCATGGAGCAGAGCACGCCAGGCACTCCTGTCTTCCACTGCCTCCCGCAGTTTGGTTAAACTCATGTTGGTACTTCGAGAACACTATCCAACCATCTTATTCTCCGTCATCCCCTTCTCCTTGTGCCCTCCATCTTTCCCAACATCAGGGTCTTTTCCAGGGAGTCTTCTCTTCTCATGAGGTGGCCAGCGTATTGGAGCCTCAGCTTCAGGATCTGTCCTTCCAGTGAGCACTCAGGGCTGATTTCCTTCAGAATGGAGAGGTTTGATCTTCTTGCAGTCCATGGGACTCTCAAGAGTCTCCTCCAGCACCATAATTCAAAAGCATCAATTCTTCGGCGATCAGCCTTCTTTATGGTCCAGCTCTCACTTCCATACATCACTACTGGGAAAACCATAGCTTTAACTATACGGACCTTTGTTGGCAAGGTGATGTCTCTGCTTTTTAAGATGCTGTCTAGGTTTGTCATTGCTTTTCTCCCAAGAAGCAGGCGTCTTTTAATTTTGTGGCTGCTGTCACCATCTGCAGTGATCATGGAGCCCAAGAAAGTAAAATCTCTCACTGCCTCCATTTCTTCCACTTCTGTTTGCCAGCAGGTGATGGGACCAGTGGCCATGATCTTCGTTTTTTTGATGTTGAGCTTCAAACCATATTTTGCGCTCATGAGCAAAGATAAAAGGTCCCAAATCAGTAATTTCTATAACAAGAGGGAGAGAAAGGAATCTTCCCAAAGCCTCATTAAAGAAACAAAATCAATTGCAGATAACCATTTGGTTTTTTATTCAAATATCTCCATTTACAGGTTTTGTCATTTCTAAAGACAAACCAATTTATTTTTGGGGGGGCAGTACAATCATAGCTTGGAAGTCAAATGGAATCTGTTCCGGAAGTCCGTTCGACTTCCAAAATGTTTGGAAGCTCCTGCAGCCAGTTGGAACCCGCTGAAGCCCCATTCAATGTTGGCTTCCAAAAATAGTTTGCAAACCAGAACAGTCGCTGTTTGCAGCGTTCGGGAACCAAAACGTTTAAGAAATAAGCTGTTAAAAAACCAAGGTACTACTGTATGTAGTAAAGTAATTCAGCTTTCTAAAATTAAAAAGAAGCAGTGTTCTTCAACATGTTCTCCTCCCCCCGCCAAAGGGTACTATTCTACTTTATTGCTTTATTCAGGCAAGTATTATTATTCCTTACAAAAGATTGTGCTCCAAGTAAACCAGAGAAGATGCCAGAGAATTTGTTACATTTGGGAAGTCATAGCCTTTCTTGGACTCTTTAAACACCTGTAGCAACTATGTGTAAGCTGGGCAATTATTCACATTCAGAAGCCCCAGGAAGCAGGTAGTTACTTAAAGCAAGAATAAAAGAACTGACTTTACACTTAAATAATTTGTTTTGATACCTGCTGGTTCTTTTCTTGGTGGAAATAATTAGAATAGGCAGGCGCTAATGCTACTTTTACTGTTCTCTTTAGGAATGGGAAATTTGCCTTACTACAATGAAACAAGTTTATTCAAGTTAATCAGAATGAAAACATATGTGCTGATCCCCTCTTGACTGTAGAATTAGAGTAATGGGGGAAGGTGGTTTTGTTATCTAAGGATTCAGTGCTAATAGATTTTGCAATACTTAACATGCAGTTTTTATTCATAGGTGTCAGAGCCTGACAATAGGGCACAAAGATTTCATGACATAGTGCTCCAGGGTTTGCATGTAGGAGAAATCTTCTAATCTCTCTTTCCATGTATGGAAAACTAGAGACAGCTCTCTCTGTCATTCATTCATTTTATTTCTACATGGTTTGCAACCATAATATAATAATAATAATAATAATAATAATAATAATAATAATAATTTATTATTTATACCCCACCCATTTGGCTGGGTTTCCCCAATCACTCTGAGCGGCTTCCAACAGAATATTAAAAACACGATAAAATGTCAAACATTCAAACTTCCCTAAACAGGGCTGCAGTTGGGTGTCTTCTAAAAGTCAGATAGTTCTTTATTTCCTTGACATCTGATGGGAGGGCATTCCACAGGGTGGGCACCACTACCAAGAAGGCCCTTTGCCTGGTTCCCTGTAACCTCACTTCTTGCAGGACCTCAGTGTCTGGGCTGGATGATGGAGGTGGAGACGCTCCCACAGGTATACTGGATCGAGGCCATTTAGGGCTTTAAAGGTCAGCACCAACACCTTGAATTGTGCTCGGAAACGTACTGGGGGCCAATGTAGGTCTTTCAGGACCTGTGTTATATGGTCTCAATGAAACAAATACATACCGGTACTTAAAATACCCACTAACAATTCCATCATAGCGTTAAAATATCCTCAATTAAAATATACAATAAAACAATTCAGTCAAAAAGTGTAATGTTTTTAATCTATGTAAGCCTAAAGCATACATCTGTACTGTATCCACTGTGCAAGGTGATAAACAAAGTTATTCTTGGGGACTTTGATACGCCTAAAAGATCCCCTTTTAGCTTTGCTATAAGGAAGCTGCAGTACCAGGAGCGTTCATATTCTTCTAAAAACTGTAAATGTGAGCAGTTCTCTTTGCTTTATTCTGTATGCTGAAGCTTGTGTGTTGTGATATGCTCGTCTGAAGGACAAGGATGTTAGACCTCTAGTAAAATTATCTTCTTATCTTCGTCCCGGCTGGGCCATTTGAGAAGAGATTTACTGTGGCTTTCAGTGACAGAGGGTGCATTTATAATTGCGATCACCAGCCAGATTGCTTCAGCCAAGGTTGAAATACATTTACATTTTGTAACCATTATCTGTAATCTGTTGTTATTGGCTTTAATGAAGGACATGTGCGGCGTGTCAGAACGTTACATGCAAAGGATGATTAGAAGACCTTTTTGCAGTGTAAGCCGCAACACAGTATATCAGTCTCATTCGTCTGAGGGACACATTCATATTTTGAACTAATAGTTCTGCTAGAGTATCTGTGCTGCTTCTTTAACCACTTCCCAATTTTCTTTTTCTTTTTTTTAAAAAAGCAACCCATTGGCAGTATTGATGGTAGGTAGTGCATTCATTGCTACCACTATCCTCACAGTAGTGTCTCATGCTACACTGGGTACCACATCAGTTGTAAAGGTATCAACCAAGGCCTAGCATAGCATAAAGATAAAGGTACAGTGGTGCCTCGCAAGATGAAAAGAATCCGTTCCGCGATTCTCTTCGTCTAGCGGTTTTTTCGTCTTGCGAAGCAAGTCCATTGACGGCTTAGCGGATTAGCGCTATTAGCAGTTTAGCGGCTTTTAGCGGCTTATCGGCTAAGCGGATAAGCGGATAAGCGGCTTAGAAAAGGGGGGGGGGAGAAAAAAAAAACCCGCAGGAACTCGCAAGACATTTTCGTCTTGCAAAGCAAGCCCATAGGAAATTCGTTTTGCGAAGCACCTCCAAAATGGAAAACTCTTTCGTCTAGCGAGTTTTCCGTCTTGCGAGGCATTCATCTTGCGGGGCACCACTGTAAAGGACCCCTGACAGTTAAGTCCAGTCGCGAACAACTCTGGGGTTGCGACGCTCATCTCGCTTTATTGGCCGAGGGAGCCGACGTTTGTCCACACACAGTTTTTCCGGGTCATGTGGCCAGCATGACTAAACCACTTCTGGCAAAACCAGAGCAGCGCACGGAAACACCATTTACGTTCCCGCCAGGGTGGTACCTATTTATCTACTTGCACTTTTGGGGGGTGCTTTCGAATTGCTAGGTTGGTAGGATTAGTTGTAGTTTCTGGGTCACCTTCAAAGGTAGCCCCAGGTAGAGCGCATTGCAGTAGTCCAAGCAGGAGATAACTAGAGCATGCATCACTCTGGCGAGACAGTCCGTGGGCAGGTAGGGTCTCAGCCTGTGTACCAGATGGAGCTGGTAGACAGCTGCCCTGGACACAGAATTGACCTGCACCTCCATGGACTCCCAGGCTGTGCACCTGGTCCTTCAGGGCCACAGTTACCCCATTCAGGACCAGGGAGTCCTCCACCACTGCCTGCCTCCTGTCCCCCCAAAACAGTACTTCTGTCTTGTCAGGATTCAACCTCAATCTGTTTAGCTGTCATCCACCCACCAAGCCTCTCCAGGCCATTTCCAGTATTATTTAAGAACTTACGTATTCATCTGCTTCTTTGTTTCATGCTGTTGGTGTGCACTTAGATGCTGAATGGCTTGGTTGTTGATGGCTGCAGTGATGAAAATCAGCCATTGATTCTCATCATTGCAACCTCACTGCAATATTTATTATATTCGCAGATAGCATTGTGTGATATACAGCTTACTTCAGTTTCCTTGTTCTGTGAAATAACAACTTTTAAGAGGAAGTCAAGGTGCGACACAATGCTTGTTTTGATAATGCAGTATCAAACCACAAATAGGAATGTAGCACTCCTTAATACAGGAGAGCCTTTCTCTTTCAGTGAAAGTAGAAGCCTCATGGTTTAGACCTTACTTTATTGTCTCACTGAGCAATGCTCAAAAACACAGTGCTCAAAAACTTTTCTGGTCCTTTTTTCTTCCAGTTAGTGCTTCAACAGCACCTGTTTCTTGTGGAAAGGTTGCAACTTAATTGGTTGCCAGGACTGTTTAGTTCACCTAGTTAAGGTTCTTATCAGAAGTCCACATTTCTCTGGCAATAGAACTTTTGACTTGTTCTCCAGGCTGATCTGTGCTTATAGTATTCTCTGCCCCTGCTTACCCCCACCCCAAAACTCTGCTTGTCCTGCTTTCCTACTTGTTGCTTGTCTCAGGAGGGGGGCAGGGAAACTATATCTAACAGTCTGCTTGCATTTTTCACTTCTGTCTGTAACATCTAACGTTGTATAGGAAATCAAGTTTGCGTGTGACTTGTATTTGAATTCTAGTGCCGTAAATGAACAGTTTGGAGTAGTGATATGCATCTCCCTGGTTCAATGTGGAAAGGACCGGACTCAAATGAGATCATTTAGGCAATTTGAATCATGTCTGAATTCATCTCATTTAGGTCTGGCCCCATTCCAAGCGAACAGCTCATCATGTTCCCAATGATGTCATCAGACGCATGATGGGGATTGGAAAACTTGCTATCCCTCCTTTCCCAGGCTTAATTACTGCAGTTGATATACTGCGAAGACTGGCACTCTTCTTTCACTTGGTCAACAGAGCAGTGCCTTCTGCTTAATACGTTTCAGACTCAGGCCATGGATTTGAAGAAACTTTGTTGTGAAGGCCCACTTTTCTGGTGTGGATTTGAATGCGGCTGCCTATTCCCCATGCCCTGACACATGCTTTTGGGGCACTTCACCACTGAGGGACGATTTGAACTAAAGATCTACAGTTTGAAGTCCAACATTGCATAATGTTGTATGATGTAATAGATGCAAATCCTTCCAGCTGACTAAACAGCAAGTATAACACTCTTGTGTTCGTTTATCAGGAGCAGGACTGTCATAATGATGAAATGGTGTAAAAGAAAAACCACACATTACAGCCCCATCTCCATCTTTCAAAAAGCCATGCATATTTGGTATCTGCATGATATACATCATTAAATACATGGTGTAGGGTTACGAAGACATAATGAAAATAAGTGAGACAAATGTGTGTGATTAACGAAACTGACTTTCTTCTGGCTCGGCATAATAAACACATAACACAATTTTTTATTCTTTTTTTAAAAAAGAATTATGCGTCAAGATACACTGTATCTTGAACTGTTTTGTTTGTAACATTTATATAGAGTCATACCTTGGTTTTCAAACAGCTTAGTTCTCAAACATTTTGGCTCCCGAACATCGCAAACCTGGAAGTGACTGTTCTGGTTTGTGAATGATTTTTGGAAGCTGAATGTCTGACGGGACTTCCGGGCTTCCGATTGGTTGTAGGAGCTACCTGCAGCCAATCAGAAGTCGCGCTTGGGTTTCCAAACATTTTGGAAGTCGAATGGACTTTCGGAACAGATTCCGTTTGACTTCCAAGGTATGACTGTACTGCCTTTTATCCAGGATTTCAAGGCAGTGGGCAAAAGCAGTAACAAAGACATTCAAAATAACCAGCAGATAAAACACAATAAGGTTATGATATACTTTCCAAAATGTTTTGAATTGCCTTCACACATTGCATAGTTATACTATGGAATTTGTTAGCACAAGATGTAGTGATAGCCATCAACAGTGCAGAACCAGAGATACTCGACACATGATTATAATTCAGTTGCAATGTCAAATTCCAGTTCAGATGCTCTAGAACTCAGGGTATGCAGAAGTTGGCCCCTCCTATAAAACAAAAAGGGGGAAAACTCCAACTCTTAATGCTTAAATACCATTGCTGTTCATATTCCTGAATAAGTCCATTAAAAATATGCAAAAGAAATGAATAGGAATTCTCAAGTGCTTATTTTCTCTCTCTTATAAGATAGGATTTTAAGAACAATATTTACTTTGAAGTTCTTAATAATTAAAAAAAGCCAGGTACAGGAATGTTTGGAACCATTATAGCGTAGGTAGTACATTGTGGGTGTTAAGGGAAATAGTTAATGAACCTATTGTTACTGCTGGCAATTATGAAATGTCATGGAAACCATGGTGCTCAAAGGCCAAGTAACAGCATAGCTTGGATTTAACATGAGTCCTCAGGGGAGAATAGCAATTGTCTTGATAAGTTTCACTTGCCTTTAAATAAACTAATTAGAATCTGTATGCATGTACTGGACAAGGAAATGAGTTCTAGCAGACATCCCACTAAGACATGATTTTCAGCAGGGTTCCCCAACTTCCCAAAGGAACTTTTTAGGGGTTTGGGGGCTGCAATGTGGGTGATAAGACTGGAGAAGAAAGCCCCCTTCTGTGAAGTTACAATGGTTCATGGTTTTTTTTTTGGGGGGGGGTGCAAGAAGCTATGCTATGACATATTTTAGAGGAAATGCTGTCTGTGACAGCACCAGTACATTAAAAACCAAGAATGGACTCCTCCCCCCCCCCCGTTTATCTTCTGGAAACTATTGTACACAATAGCGTGCAATAACTATTTAACACAAACTTGGGACATATATGAAATTCTGGATGTGTGTATATGAACATACAACATGTGTGCTGGCAGTGTACATGTGAGTCCAGATGCACACATCGTAATGTGTGGTTGCAATAGTTTCAGATGGGAATGTATATTTGAACAAAGCGATGTTGTGATATCTCAACTTGTGTGTTCATTCTAGTGTTTTTTTTCATGTGCAGATTATTTTGATTCACCTGCTGATTATTATTTTTCCTAATGGAAAATAAATTTGAATGAACAGTTCAGAGTAATTTCAAGATAGCAATTTCCACTTTGGAAATGTACCTTGGCTTGTTACCTTGGCATCCTTAAGTACCCTGTATAACTTTTATCCTGGCTAGAAGAAGCAGACTGTATTAAGCAATATAGTAAGAATTGTAGAAAAAAATCATATAAAATAAGAAAAGCCATGCATATTTGCATAATTTATGTAGGCTGCGTATTCAAGTCTTCCTCACTGCAGAATTTAGTTTACCCTAGTGCAAAATTCCTGCTCCCCAAGGGATAGAACTCTTCAATGTCATTAGTAAAACAAGTAAAAGGTATTAGTGTTCTGGACTCATAGACGTTTTCTATATTGGTATTCTCTGTGTTGCTGTTACCCATTTGAGAAAGAAATGTAGAATTCTCTTTCCAATAAAAACCTGTCAGAAAGTTTAAAGAGGATACAAGTGCTATGTGTAAAAGTCTACAAATGGGCAAACTTTCAAAGATTGTCATCAAAATTCATCAGGTTTCTCTCCCACCCTTCACCCCCACAAAGTGGAAGAACCTGGATATGTTTTGTGAGCCAATTGAAGGGAAAATGCTCCCGCTTGTAAACCCTTCCCTATCAACTCCCACAATTAGTCTTTTGCAGTCACTTACCTGACAAATGCTGGCAAGCAGATGTGCAGGGAGAAGAAAGGAATATGGTTTGCCCTTTCCTCCCTCCTTCTCAGTGTCCCTGATCCATAGTGGGTGGCACTGCACCCTGATGGGCTGCAAAACCTGGCGATCATGGGAGAAGTAATTTCAGGGCTGCCGCCTTTGCCGTGGTCCACCAGGTGTGGCATCCTGGCATGCTGTTTATGTATCCTATCAAGCAGGGGAGTGGTTGGCGCTGTGGTCTAAACCACGGAGCCTCTTGGGCTTGCCAATCGGAAGGTCGGCGGTTCAAATCCACACGATGGGGTGAGCTCCTGTTGTTCTGTCCCAGCTCCTGCCAACCTAGCAGTTCGAAAGCACACCAGTGTAAGTAGATAAACAGATACCGCTGCGGCGGGAAGGTAAACGGTGTTTCCATGCACTCTGGCTTCCATCACGGTCTTCTGTTGTGCCAGAAGTGGTTTAGTCATGTTGGCCACATGACCTGGAAAGCTGTCTGTGGACAAACACTGGCTCCCTCAGCCTGAAAGCGAGATGAGCGCCGCAACCCCATAGTCGCCTTTGACTGGACTTAACCATCTAGGGGTCCTTTACCTTTACCTTTTTACCTATCAAGTGAGGAAGGAGTAGTAGTAAAACATTCTCTTTCTCTGTGCTCCGATGTTATGGGTCTATTCAGGGGGTTGGCAGGGGTTGGCCAATTAGAATACAGATTCTAATTCTATTTCACATGTCTCTGCCAGGGACTTGGCAGAGACATGTGAAATAGAAGGTAGAAAATTTTCTTTGGCTCATATTTTGATCCAAGCTGAATATTGAGTTATTATTTGCATTTATTAGTCACTAACTTTGATCTCAACCCTAACTCAAGAGAACGTCATTCGTAGTAAAGTCCTGCTCCTTATCTTTCTGCTCATAGCTCCTGTCACAGTAAGGTAAAGGTAAAGGTACCCCTGCCCGTACGGTCCAGTCTTGACAGACTCTGGGGTTGTGCGCCCATCTCACTTAAGAGGCCAGGGGCCAGCGTTGTCCGGAGACACTTCCGGGTCATGTGGCCAGAGTGACATCGCTGCTCTGGCGAGCCAGAGCCGCACACGGAAACGCCGTTTACCTTCCCGCTGGTAAGCGGTCCCTATTTATCTACTTGCACCCGGAGGTGCTTTCGAACTGCTAGGTTGGCAGGCGCTGGGACCGAGCAGCGGGAGCGCACCCCGCCGCAGGGATTCGAACCGCCGACCTTTCGATCGGCAAGTCCTAGGCACTGAGGCTTTAACCCACAGCGCCACCTGCGTCCCCCTGTCACAGTACCCTCACATAATTGAAACATAATCCTCTGCAATTCAGACCAATTTCTTGCAATAGACCAGGGTGGTATTTTTAATTTCCACGTCATCACAATAGTACTTCTGAATGTACTTGAGTTTTTATGATAAGTCTCTACCCTCACAAATGCAACTCTTATCACTCTTACCATTTTTCAGAGGGATAATAGAGCTAGAGCGGCTAGAGCGTCGGTGGCAAAAAACTCACTCCGAATCTGACCGGACACAGGTTAGAGCTCAACGTCGAGCCTACCAAGTGGCGATAGCGACGGCGAAGAAGACTTTCTTCACCACCTCTATTGCATCTGCAGAAAATAGTAGCAGGAGACTTTTTCAGGTGGTTCGTAATTTAACAGAACCACCTTTACCACCGGGGCTTTGTAAAGACCCCAAGATCTCCTGCAACGATTTTGCTAAGTTTTTTGCAGATAAAATCACTCATATTCGGAAGGAGCTAGACACCACCGTGGGAGCAGGGCTGGGGCGGGAGAGTGCTAGAGCTCTGTCTGGTCAAGTTGGATGGAATCGATTTCAATCCATTACCCCCGAGGATGTGGACAGGCTGCTTGGACGCGTGAAACCAACCACCTGTCTCCTGGATCCTTGCCCATCCTGGCTAATAAAAGCAAGCCGGGAAGGGCTGGGCGATGGGCTCTGCGGGGTGGTGAATGCTTCCCTCTGTGAGGGAACATTCCCAGATCCGCTGAAAGAGGCGGTCATAAAACCGCTTCTTAAAAAACCATCTTTAGACCCGGCCAGTATGGCCAACTATCGCCCAGTCTCAAATCTTCCATTCTTGGGCAAGGTGATTGAGCGTGTGGTTGCTGAACAACTCCAGGCACGCCTGGAAGAAGCGGACCATTTGGATCCCTTCCAATCGGGATTCAGGCCTCATCATGGGACTGAAACTGCCTTGGTCGCGCTGGTTGATGATCTCTGGCGAGCTAGGGACAAAGGTGAGAGTTGTTTCCTAGTTCTGCTGGATCTCTCAGCGGCCTTTGATACAATCGACCATAACATCCTTCTGGACCGTCTAGAGGGGCTGGGAGCTGGGGGCACTGTTATAGAGTGGTTTCGCTCCTTCCTCCTGGGCCGTGTTCAGAAAGTGGTGGTGGGGGATGAGTGTTCAGACCCCTGGGCCCTCACTTGTGGGGTGCCTCAGGGTTCCGTCCTCTCCCCCATGCTTTTTAACATCTATATGAAGCCGCTGGGAGAGATCATCAGGGGGTTTGGACTGGGTGTCCATCAATATGCAGATGATACCCAGCCCTACCTCTCTTTCAAATCAGAACCAGTGAAGGCAGTGCAGGTCCTGTGTGAGTGCCTGGAGGCGGTTGGAGGATGGATGGCGGCTAATGGATTGAGGTTGAATCCTGACAAGACAGAAGTACTGTTTTTGGGGGACAGGGGGCGGGCTGGTGTGGAGGACTCCCTGGTCCTGAATAGGGTAACTGTGCCCCTGAAGGACCAGGTGCGCAGCCTGGGAGTCATTTTGGACTCACAGCTGTCCATGGAGGCGCAGGTCAATTCTGTATCCAGGGCAGCTGTCTACCAACTCCACCTGGTACGCAGGCTGAGACCCTACCTGCCCGCGGACTGTCTCGCCAGAGTGGTGCATGCTCTAGTTATCTCCCGCTTGGACTACTGCAATGCGCTCTACGTGGGGCTACCTTTGAAGGTGACTCGGAAACTACAACTAATCCAGAATGCGGCAGCTAGACTGGTGACTGGGGGCGGCCGCCGAGACCACATAACACCGGTCTTGAAAGACCTACATTGGCTCCCAGTATGTTTCCGAGCACAATTCAAAGTGCTGGTGTTGACCTTTAAAGCCCTAAACGGCCTCGGCCCAGTATACCTGAAGGAGCGTCTCCACCCCCATCGTTCTGCCCGGACGCTGAGGTC
Organism: Podarcis cretensis; assembly: GCF_951804945.1. Lineage (NCBI taxonomy): Eukaryota > Metazoa > Chordata > Lepidosauria > Squamata > Lacertidae > Podarcis > Podarcis cretensis. Next base: position 122,470,607 of record NC_137170.1, read on the forward strand.
CAGCGCCGAGGGCCTTCTTGCGGTTCCCTCATTACGAGAAGCAAAGCTACAGGGAACCAGGCAGAGGGCCTTCTCGGTAGTGGCACCCGCCCTGTGGAACGCCCTCCCATCAGATGTCAAAGCGATAAATAACTACCTGACATTCAGAAGACATCTTAAGGCAGCCCTGTTCAGGGAAGTTTTTAATCTGTGATATATATATATATATTTTTAAATAATTTTTATTCAATTTTCCATATATTTTTTAACAAATAAAACAAAACAACAAAAAACAATAAAATGCAACATGTATAATTTCCTGCTCTTAATTTCATATTTCTTACTCTCCCGACTTCCTCGTACCTCCCCTTTCTGCATTCTCATGTCAAATTAATTAATTAACAAATCCCTCCCTTACTTTCAAATTTATTATAAAAACATTCATTTTCTTCCACTTAGTCATAATCGCTGTTAACCCCTATTTTTCTTATTCAACATCAATCTAGCATTCACTAATTTTAGAGTATTTCTTTAAATAGTCTTTAAATTTTTTCCAATCTTCTTCCGCCGTTGCTCTTCCCTGGTCTCGGATTCTGCTCGTCATCTCTGCCAGGCCCATGTAGTCAATCACTTTCATCTGCCACTCTTCCACGGTGGGTAGGTCTTGTGTCTTCCAGTACTTTGCTATAAGAATTCTTGCTGCTGTTGTAGCATACATAAAAAAAGTTCTATCCTTCTTTACAACCACTTGGCCGACCATGCCCAGGAGAAAGGCCTCTGGTTTCTTAGGAAAAGTGTACCTAAGTACCTTTTTCAGTTCATTATAGATCAGTTCCCAGAAAGCCTTAATCCTTGGGCATGTCCACCAAAGGTGAAAGAATGTTCCTTCTCTTTCTTTACATTTCCAACATTTGTTCTCGGGCGAATGATAGATTTTCGCAAGCTTGACTGGGGTCATGTACCACCTATAAATCATTTTCATAATATTTTCTCTCAAGGCACTACATGCCGTGAATTTAATCCCGGTGGTCCATAACTTTTCCCAGTCAGCAAACATTATGTCATGACCAACATCCTGGGCCCATTTAATCATTGCAGATTTAACCATTTCATCTTGTGTATTCCATTTCAACAGCAAGTTATACATTTTTGACAAGTTCTTAGTACTAGATTCTAACAGTTCAGTTTCTAATTTTGATTTTTCCACCTGGAAGCCGACTTTCCTGTCTAGTTTAAAAACTTCCATTATCTGATAATAATGCAGCCAGTCTCTCACTTTCCCTTTTAACTTCTCAAAACTTTGCAATTTCAGTCTGTCTCCTTCTTGCTCCAAAATTTCCCAATATCTCGGCCAATTAACCTCCATATTTAATTTTTTAACGGCTTTTGCCTCCATTGGAATTTTTAAAATGGAGGAAATATTCCCAAAGCATTCAAAACAGTTCCCAAATCCTTCAAAGTCTCACAAAAGCTCTCAAACGGCCACAATATTAGTCTTTGACAGATTGAAACAAAGTCCCATCAAATCTGGCAAGAGCGTATCCTTTTAAAATACAATTTAATGCAACTTTGTAGCCTTAGCGTAGTAACAGTCCGCAGCCAGCTACCCTCTCCGGCAGTCCGCTCCAGGGTCAGAGCACAGCGGTATAAATTTTCCCCTTCTATACAAGCAGGAAGTTTGAAGCAATTTAAAATACAATCTCCCCCCCACTCCTGCCTTCGAGGGGGGAAGGGTCCCAGTCTTGGATCGATGATTTAGTTTTCAAAAAGAACTTTAAAGTTAAAGCTTAGTAGTTCTTTGCTTTGATGTTGCTGCAGATCGGAAAGGTAGACTTCCCTTTTAGACCTTTTCCGTTTCGGTATCCAAATTCACAATTTTTAGCTCCCAATTAGTCCTTAGATTTTATCCTACTCACGGATAGTAGATTCTTTTATTCCAATTCAGAAGAAGAAGTCAGCGCTCTCCGTCAATGGCGACGCGGCTTCACTCCGCAGGCTGGGTACGAGCGACTCTCAGCTCCACGCCACACACCCGCTGCCGTTCCAAAGCCTTTAAAAAGGCTTTTTCGCAACTTCGGGGGGGCGCAAACGGTGCCCACCGAGTCTCCAGTTCACAGGCTTCGTGCCTGTGACTTTTTAGGGTCCCCGCTTCGCCGTAGCTAGGGACCCGAACCCGCGGAGCCGATTCCCCTCAGGAGCTCTGAGGGAAACCCGCCATTAAACGATGGCGCTAACCGGAAGTCTCTAATCTGTGATATTTTAGTGTATTTCTGGTTTTTATGGAAGCCGCCCAGAGTGGCTGGGGAAACCCAGCCAGATGGGCGGGGTACAAATAATAAATTATTATTATTATTATTATTATTATTATTATTATTTCATTGAAATGTTCCGGCTAGCTTTATTTTAAGCATAAAAATGTTCAACCATCTGCTTTTAAGGCTAAGGGTATATAGGCAAGAGAGATGCTTGCCACCCAAAACATGTCGCTTATATTTCCATGGGCCTTGGTTACTATTTTCTTTGCCCATATTTTTCCTAAAAGCAAGAAACCAAGGGTATGGTTCTCTGTGTTCTGCATGTCTACTTCCTAACAAAACTAATCTGAGTGGATCATCTATAGATGGAGCAAGAGAATATTTTGTTAGAGTTAACGTTCCCTGAAATATTAGACAAAAAAGCTTCAGTGGGTAGGGCAATCCAGCCTCTTTTGTGCTGTGAGTTATCTTCTGGCCTTTCAGTGTGTGAGAGCATTCTGAAGGCAATTAATAATGCCTAGCATCTTCAGTCTCAAGAGGAAAAGAGGGGGGGGGCCCTTTGTTTTCTTTGGCGGCACACTAGCTTTTCAGCTGATGTTTCTTATTTCATTCTTTCAGCACACTCAACATAGAAGACATTAGAATACAGTGCCATGAGGACAAACATGTTGACAAACAAGTGATTTGTTTCCCATGAAAACAAGCTGCTGTTCTGACCCTTGGTGAAAATTTGGACCCATCACGGTAAGAGTTTAATGTTTAACCATTTGTTAATGTGAGCAGTGGGGACGCGGGTGGCGCTGTGGGTAAAACCTCAGCACCTAGGACTTGCCGACCGCATGGTTGGCGGTTCGAATCCCCGTAGCGGGGTGAGCTCCCGTCGTTCGGTCCCAGCGCCTGCCAACCTAGCAGTTCGAAAGCACCCCCGGGTGCAAGTAGATAAATAGGGACTGCTTACCAGCGGGAAGGTAAACGGCGTTCCGTGTGCTGTGCTGGCTCGCCAGATGCAGCTTGTCACGCTGGCCACGTGACCCGGAAGTGTCTGCGGACAGCGCTGGCTCCCGGCCTCTAGAGTGAGATGAGCGCACAACCCTAGAGTCCGTCAAGACTGGCCCGTACGGGCAGGGGTACCTTTACCTTTACCTTTAATGTGAGCAGTACAAGTGCTGCAATGCTAGAAGTCATCACACGGTGTGAACTTTTAAAACGACTGCTGTGACCTTGTCAGACAAAACTGTAAATGAAACTGATCCATCTTAGGACTGGTAAACATGATATATCATTCTTTTAATTACATATAAAACTGGATGTGTGAACTTTCTTCCTTAGAAAAAATATTGTATTTGGGACAGTATGGATGACAGGAAAGTTTTGATCCATGCTTTTGGATCTTTCTTGGCTGTTCCCCAATTGCATGTCGTCATTTTATACTGTCATTGAATGATGATCATGCAGATGTAATTTGCCCTTTAATCAGATTCTTTTTTTTTTACTGTTCTAGAGACATTGAATCAGCACCAATAGAAATGAGATGGAATGTTTAAAAAAGCCTCTTGAAAAAATGTTACTATTATGAATAAATGGTATCTCAGATGTTTCCATTTGCCTTGATGGTAGAAGCATGTATCTCCAGAGTTCAGATTTTGGTCAGCTTTCTACTTAGTATAAAAGTGAATACTATTTATGTAGCCCATCCAAAATCATGGTCTTAATTAAAAGAATGACAGGAGAATATTATGTATTAAATTTCAAGGGTGACTCATTTTTTTTCCATAACTTTTTATATCAATAACACTAACTTTTTATTCTTGTTAACTTTTAATTTTGGAATCAATCACAAATATGATTCATAAGTGTAAAACTTCTGCCTGACCACTGGAAGTAGGAAGGGCCAGATTTTGGGTTCTATTGGTGGTCACAAGGCAGCTGTTTCCCCATTCACAAGCCCAAACTGCAGTTTTAGAACGATGCACTTTTGTGGTAAAGGGGTCCATCTTGCAGGAATTAGGGTCCAACAGTCTTTTTCACTTTACCATGGTGAGTGGGAGGCCAGACACTGGTGAGTGAAGTGAGGCTGAGATGTCTTCTGAACCAAAAAGCTATAGAGGAGGTGGGATGAACACTGCCCCCTCCTCAGACTTCAAAGCTCACCCAAAGCCTGGAAATCATTTTGGCTTTCTGCCTGCTGGGCACAATTGCAGTGTCTTCCACATTTCGTATCACGGGATGTAAATTCATCAAAACATCTTTCAGGCAGAGCAGGCTGAAGCACTTTGCTCTCCAGCTTTGAACTGGAGGAGGAGAATAGAAGAATATGGGCTTGCCTCTATGCTTGACGGGTGCTCTGTGCACCTGATCAGAAGCTGAGGTTGCGCAAGCCAATGCTCCTTCTTCTGCCTTCAGCTCTGAAGTGGAAGTAGAATCCTTCTCCATGGCTCCAAGCTTTATCCAGAGCAGGAGATTTCCCCCTCATCTCATGCTGCACTTCAGAGATAATAATAGGGGGCCAGAGTATGGGGTCTGTGTGTTCCTTGGTGACAACTATTTTTGTTTGGTCAGCTTGCAATGACAACACTCTTATTCTAGGGCTACACTTGGGCTACTGTTTTGTGCTCTAGTAGCTCTACTGCAGATCAGATGAAGCTAGAATATGCATCAGTTTTTGGGGGCTCTTCCATTCATTCAGTTAACGTGCATAGGTAAAGGTAATGGTAAAGGACCCCTGAACAGTTAAGTCCAGTCAAAGGTGACCATGGGGTTGTGGCGCTCATCTCGCTTTTCAGGCCAAAGGAGCCGGCGTTTGTCCACAGACAGCTTTCCAGATCACGTGGCCAGAATGACTAAACTGCTTCTGACACAACAGGACACCATAACGGAAACCAGAGTGCACAGAAATGTCATTTACCTCCCCACCATAGCAGTACCTATTTATCTACTTGCCCTGGCATGCTTTCAAGCCACTAGGTTGGCAGGAGCTGGAACAGAGCAATGAGAGTTCACCCCGCCGCAGGGATTTGAACTGCCAACCTTCTGATCGGCAAGGCCAAGAGGCTCAGTGGTTTAGATGACAGCGCCACCTGCATCCCTTTACCTATACCTTTACCTAATGTGCATATGACAGTGGGGTTGGCATGATGGCAGAAGACTTTCACGTTTCATTCCTTTGCGTGTCTGTAACATGAATATGCCTATATGAGCTTCTTTCGGCACAGGGATTGCTCCATGCGTTGAGAGTTCGCTGTGGAAGGTTTGCGTACCTGTTTGTGTGTCTTCATGAGATTGCTTGCAAAGTAGTGAGAATCCGCCACCCTGAAAATCAATAAAAAGAATTGGCAAGCAAAGAGAATCTGTCACCCTCATTACATTGTCCAGAGGAGCATCAATAACATCCAAACAGAACGACAGTCTTTCTACCTTAAAGGCTCTGGGGGGTCAGTTCTCCACAATTGGCCATTTAGTGAGGTGTTGAGCAAAAGGGACACATGCCAGAGTGCTGACAGCCTTTCTGAAGTCCACGCAGAATGGAAATAAATGGCAGCTTCTGAACCGGCAGTGCCTCAGTTTTCTGAACAAAAAAACTCTTGGCTTTCTTAGCCATTCTTTTCGCTAGGCCTACCTTCTCCTGTTGCTAGGCGACAGCTCACAGTGGCTGTTATTTCTTGAAGGCTTACATAACTGTATGGGAGTGAATTACTATGCTAGATAAAGTGTTCCAGTTCCTGTGAAGATACCAGTCCCCTCTGCAACTCGGTGTTTTGTTTTGTTTTAAAAATTTGCTCTCTTCTTTGCCCATGCTGATCTATTGTATGTCCATAGACCTCTAAACAGATTGTAATCCATCTACAGGTAAAAGTTTTCTGCACCACCTATTGGTTTGTCCCCACTTTTCCTGAAAGTTTGACCATCAATCTCTGTTTTCGGGTTATACTCCTAACTAAAATCTGTTTGGGAAATGTTACAAATTGGACTAGCAAGGCTCTTCTATCATAAAGCAAAGAGGTTGAAACTTGTGAGAAGAAACTTCTATATATGTATATTGAAGGTTGTGGTTGTTGTTTTTCCTGTGACAGAAAAGTCTGCTTAAAATGCTGAACTGAACTGAATTTATGGCCATTAATATAATATCCATAATTAGGCCTTTAATTCCCCAACCCCTGCTCTTCATTGGAAAAAAAAATCTGAGTTCAAAAGATAAGGCTGAAAACACATTTTTCCTGAGCTGGCATCTAGTTGATTTCTCATCAACCCTTTATTTTCAATGCCCCCCATGTTTCTTCTGTACCATCTAACAACTCATTACAGTGGTACCTCAGGTTACATATGCTTCAGGTTACACATGCTTCAGGTTACAGACTCCGCTAACCCTGAAATAGTGCTTCAGGTTAAGAACTTTGCTTCAGGATGAGAACAGAAATTATGCTCCGGCGGCATGGCGGCAGTGGGAGGCCCCATTAGCTAAAGTGGTGCTTCAGGTTAAGAACAGTTTCAGGTTAAATACGGACCTCCGGAACGAATTAAGTACTTAACCCGAGGTACCACTGTATATTTTTGAAACCAAAGAAAAGGACAATCACTGTAGCACCATAGCTTCCTTGTAATGTTGTAATACAAGTACTGGAAATTTGTTGTTGTTGTAATAGTCATTAACATTGATATTTTGCAAAGCTCTGGGAAACTCATGCAACTTCTCTGCTTCTCCCAAGTTGTATTTAATTGGGTGGAGCCACTGGACTTAGAAGACAGATAAAGGTTGTGTACTGAATTTCCTCTTCTCAGCCTTGGGAAGCAACACACATGAGTTGCGTGATTCCATCAAAGTCAGAGAAGGCTTGGGAGAAGGGGAGAAGGAATCTGCTTCTCTTGTTCAGATTCCTACAGATCTTTTGCAAAATACAGTCCTCTCTAGCTTCTGAAACTCTAATGACTGGAACAAACAATATAAAAAGCCTCCATCGATTACATTTCACTATAAAAGATATTTGCAAGAGGTGGAGACCTTTCCTCCTTTCCTTACATTTCCAATTCCCCCCTTCAACTTACGTAGACAGACATTGCTGGTCTTGAGATTAAGCACAATGTATTAAATGCAGGCGTATCAGTTGGAAAATTCCTTTTCTTATGAAGTCCTCATGAACATTTGCCTGCTTTTTAGAATGAATGTCTCACAATAAACACATATAGTATGTGATATACACAAATTTGCAACCAATTCCCCCTAACATAATGCAAGTTTGTATGCTGTTTTCACTAAAATATATGTTTTTATGCAGACATTACCAAGTATTTGCAGTTTTGTACACGTTATTTGGTTGTAGAACAGCATTGCAAAATTGAGATAAGTGCAAATTTCAAAAGACCACTGCAGTTTGGTTCACATATTGTCTCAGGAAGTGTGAATTTAGTAGATTTGCATTTAAATGCAATCTGAATCAAATTCTCTGCCTCAAAACGCATCCCAATTCCTGCTCCCAAACCACCACTGTAATTTTGCTTGCAGCTGAGAATTGAAGAATGATGTCTTGGCAAAGCTAAGGAGTCCAAATATGGAAGGAGCCCAAAACCCTCTTATTTCCTCCATCCCTTCTTAGTTCTCTTAAGTAATTTAGAATGTTTGAATGGAAAGCATTGGATTTTGCAACTTTTATTTGAAGCTGAGTACAAATATTGGGGATAAAACAGGGTGGGCACTTTGGGGTTTGGTAGATGATTGATTGATTGTGGGTAGAGGTCAACTGGGTGCCATATTTTTCGCCCTATAAGACGCACCAGACCATAAGGCGCAACTAGTTTTTGGAGGAGGAAAACAAGAAAAAAAAATCTGAATCCCAGAAGCCAGAACAGCAAGAGGGATTGCTGTGCAGTGAAAGCAACGATCCCTTTTGCTGTTCTGGCTTCTGTGATAGCTGTGCAGCCTACATTCGCTCCATAAGACGAACACACATTTCCCCTTACTTTTTAGGAGGGAAAAAGTGCATCTTACAGAGCAAAAAATATGGTAATTGTTTTGTGAGCAAGGGACTCACCAAACCTGGCAGTAGCTGACAGAGATCACCTAAAATGAAATCATAAATGTTTCCCATTACAACCGTTATATTGTTTTCCTAGCTATATGATCAGATAAAGGCTTTAGATTTTGCAAGCTGGGATAGTTTCAAGCTACATCCATAGACAGTGTGAGGAGGCAGTTCACTTGTGTCCATGGAGTTGTATTAGGGAGAGGTTTTGTTGCCTGGACTGATGGAGATCAATGCCTAGTTTGCAGCCATCATTTTGTGCATCATTGCCGCTGATAGAGATGCAGCCTCTGGGGTTTGGCTGCCAGTTTACGACAAGGTGACTGATGCCTTTCATGTTTGTCTTGTAAAAAAAGGACATATTTCTGTTGAAGAAAAGGACACAAGCACTGTGCAAATACTCCACAATTCACATGCACTATTGACTGTTAGTAATGTAGTGAGCAAAGATTGACCTCTATCATTGCTCCATAAACAGAAGATGTCAAATTAGGACAATAGCCTTGAATTTACAGCTCCTGACATAGCTGCTGAGGCCTTGAGAGATCACTAAAATTTAAGAGCCCTTCCTGAGTTTTATTCATTTAGGAGGATGGTTTCAACACAGTTTTCTTTAAACCTCCCTTTGTAGAAGTTTTAAGTCAAGACTTGCAGCTAATTTTGTTACAGGTTTTGTAGATCATCTTGCTGTAGGTTTTTTTTGTCCATTTTCCATTGCTTATTAAGCTCTTTCCACATACATACCAAGGCAATTTATAAAATATAAGAAAAACTGATTGACTGCTGCTGTGTGGCCATTTCTGTGCTCATTTGATTTATTAGCCTCAGTCTGGCCAGCAGGTGCTTGTTCTGAAGAATAAAGGCTCAATAATTATTGGAGAAATAAAGAATATTACCGGTTCGTGCTTTTGATTTGACCCTTCAGAAGTTGTATATGGCTGTTAATAGGCTAACAAAGAATTCACGATGGGTTGTAAACTTAGTAGGGGTTGGGTCTCTAGAATATCCCTATATCATTTCCAGTTAATATAATTTCTTATTTCTAATTAATTGTACTTCCCATGACTTATCGATGGCAGATTTTGGGTATTAAAATTTCAGCAGTACCCTGTGTGATGCCCACCCCACCTCTTGCCTTCTGTTCTGTGGGGCTGCCCCCTTTGGTACCTTCTCAGCTCAGTGCCCAGTGTGGGCAATCTTCCCTAAACCACACTTCCCTAAATTTACCTCTGGTCTTATGATATAAGGTCATAGGTACTTTGCTAAAGCAGCTGGGGAGAGGGATAACATATCCAGAACCACTTTTGGAGCTAAGAATAGGGAATGTAGATAAAACTGTAGGAGTCATCATTGCTTAAGGTTATTATTTTAGAGTCTAGTTCCAAACTAACTCAAGTCAAATAATTAATAATAAGGCACTGTGGGTTAAACCACAGAGCCTAGGACTTGCTGATCAGAAGGTCGGCGGTACTTTGACGTGCTTTCGAACTGCTAGGTTGGCAGGAGCAGGGACCGAGCAATGGGAGCTCACCGTTGCGGGGATTCGAACTGCTGACCTTCTGATCAGCAAGTCCCAGGCTCTGTGGTTTAACCCACAGCGCCATCTGCATCCCGTCTTATAGACGGAAAAGTACAGTAAATATAATGCTGTTAGTAAGTTGTTGTTGTTTTTAATGCAGACACTTGGTAGCAGCGAAGAGTTCTACCTTCTGGTATTTCGGCAGAAGTTATTGATTCTTTGTCACATAAAGCATTCTCACATAAAAAGGCAAATAGACTCTTGTGAAGTCTCTTTGCAAAATGCATGAAGAACTTGCTTGATTTCCCCCCCCTCCTTTCTTCATCCACGTGGGCCTTATTTCATTGCTATATCAAAAGATTGCTTTTTTCTTCTGAAGAACTTGTTTTCTTAGAAAGCTGGTTTTGTTACCGAGTCTCTCTGTTAATAGTATTTGGATTTCTTGGTGCAATGACAAACAGTGGTCTGTAATTTCGAGAGAGATGAGACTGCTAATGTCGCCATAGCACAGTATTGCATGACATAACCTCATTTCCACAGTTCCTAACGGTGAAGTGAGGATGCCTGAGTCAGCAATAAAATTGTAGGTAAAGTAAAGGTCTCCCAGTATTCCTTTGAAAGTTCTAGTGGCTTGCCAGAGCCAGAGTATATAACAACTTAAACACAAAAAGAAGCTTTTGCTCTGTCATGATCCAAATGGTTGTTTCAGTTTGCTTAGTATTGTCATGAGCCCGAGGGCTGCTCCATTTTGTTTTCTGGGGGTTGGTGTGGCATAAAATCAATACCAGTGTGGAGAGACTGGGAGCAGGAAACTAGCAAATTAGTAGAGCCACAAATAAGTATGAATAAAGGACATGAGGATATGGAGATGAATATGTGTGTGTATATGACTTGGCAGAAACCTCGCTTAAAACTGTTGCTGTCTAGAGGATGTAAAAAGTAAAGGTCCAGTTGCAAATGACTCTGGGGTTGCGGCGCTCATCTCTCTCTATGGGCCGAGGGAGCTGACGTTTGTCCACAGACAGCTTCCGGGTCAAGTGGCCAGCATGACTAAGCCACTTCTGGAGAACTAGAGCAGCGCATGGAAATGCTGTTTACCTTCCCACCAGAGTGGTACCTATTTATCTACTTGCACTTTGACGTGCTTTTGAATTGCTAGGTTGGCAGGAGCTGGGACTGAGCAACGGGAGCTCACCCCGTCACAGGGATTTGAACTGCCGACCTTCCGATCGGGAACCCCTAGGCTCTGTGAAAAGGGCCCAAGAATTACCTCAGTGGCCTTGGGTTGTCTCCAAAGTAGCACAAGTGGAAGACAGCTTGTGCAACAGGTACAGTGGAACCTTGGCTGTCAAATTCTTCGTAAGCCGACCACCGACAACCCAGAAGTGAATGCTTCCATTTTCAAATGCGCCTCAGAAGTTGAACGGCTTCTGAAGTGTGTTTCTCCATTTTTAAAAAAGGAATTTGCCAACCGGCAACTGCGCCTCGATTGTTGAAAATTTTGGAAGTCGAACAGTCTTCTGGAACAAATTATGTTCAACAACTGAGGTTCTACTGTATTTCTCTTTTCTCTCCCCCCCTCCCCCCCCCCCCGTGGCGACCGAAAAGCTTTTTCAGATTGTGGGGTCAACCTACTGAACACTGGGCTGTGTTACACAGAGGGGAGCACCTGAAATTGGGTGAAAGAAACTTGTGCCATCTGAAATGAAGGCAAAATTAAACAAACCTCCTTGTCTGACAGATGAAGATAAGATGACAAACAGCTGTCCCAAGTAGCAGTCACAAAATCCCTCTGGGCATGCTCAAGTCCTTGGGCATGTATTTATTTATAATACTGCTCAGGATCCCAGTCTTCATCTGTCAAAGGTGCTCTGCTCAAGTGAAAATAAATGCAGTGGTACCTCAGGTTAAGAACTTAATTCGTTCTGGAGGTCTGTTCTTAACCTGAAACTGTTCTTAACCTGAGGTACCACTTTAGCTAATGGGGCCTTCTGCTGCTGTGCTGCCACCGCGCATGATTTCTGTCCTCATCCTGAAGCAAAGTTCTTAACCTGAGGTATTATTTCTGGGTCAGCAGAGTCTGTAACCTGAAGCGTCTGTAACCTGAAGTGTCTGTAACCCAAGGTACCACTGTAATTGCATTGTCAAATGATTATGTCCTCATATCCTGTGTCATTCTGTAAAATATCTTGTATAATTTTGTTCGCTGTTGAGAAAAATCTACATACAGTCATACCTCAGGTTGAAGTTGCTTCAGGTTGAGCGCTTTCGGGTAGCGCTCTGCGGCGACCCGGAAGTAACGGAACATGTTACTTCTGAGTTTTGCCGCTTGCGCATGTGTAGACGGTCAAAATGACGTCATGCACGGAAGTGGCGAATTGCAGCCCACGCATGTGCAGACCCGGGTTGCATTTACTTCAGGATGCGAATGGGGCTTTGGAACGGATCCAGTTCGTATCCAGAGGTACCACTGTATACTACATGGCTTTTTGTGGCTGCAGACACACTGCATTCAAAGCACAGTTCTGTTTTTCAGAAACAAATTCCAGAAGTTTCATTCACAAGGCAAAAACCCAAGGCTCCTTAACTAAAGTAATCTATTTTCCTTTTGTATGCTGCCTTCTCCCCCATATTGTTGTGCTATAAAATATGTTGCTAAAATTTGGTTTGAATTATAACAGAGTGGTGCTCAGCATTTCGATGAATCTCTTCAAGGAGTCTACTTAAATATGTATAAAAATGGCTATATGCTAAAGAGAAAATTCTCTTGAGATGATCCAATGAACATTTCTGTTCTTACATGGCATGCCAATAAATTGTAGGGAATGTTAACCAGGAGCTAAAATGTTCCAAGAAGTTACAAAGCAGCTATTTGAAATATCGATGTTATCTGTTTTAAGCCTGACATAAGTCTTTTTTTAAAAAAATAAATAAATAAATTATATTTATTTGCTTTTACAGAAGATAAAAAAAATCAAGAAAAAGAAAAACAAAAACAGAAAAAAATTAAAAATAAAAATTCCAACTTTTAAATTGATATTTGCAAAACTTTCTTTCCTGACTTCCTCCCACCTCCCTTTTTTGTGTTCTTCTTTACTCAATCAGATACAGCAAATCCTTACCCACTTTCAAAGCTCATTTCTGATTATTAAAATCTTTCTATTATGTCTCCAATCCTTCCTCCTTATGTTTAAACACCTTTAACATATTATTTACTTTTGACATAACTTTAGCCTTTCACCTTTTTTCAATTACATTTTTACCTAACTTTTAAACCTATATCACTAATGCCGTATTATTTTTTAAATCCAACATCGTTTTAGCATTCATAAACTTTACAGTGTTTCTGTAGATAGTCTTTAAACTTCTTCCAGTCCTCTTCCACCACTTCTTCTCCCAGGTCTCGGATTCTGCCAGTCATTTCTGCCATCTCCATGTAGTCTATTACTTGCATCTGCCATTCTTCCAGTAAGCCTGACATAAGTCTTAATCATCTGATTTTGTGTAATTATCTAAATAAACTTTGTTGGTGCTTTGAACAACTCCAGCTTTTTAAGTGCAAGATAGAAAATTGTTTTCTTATCTCCATAATGGCACCATGGGTCCCAAACCTTTTTTGTTGTTGCTGTTCTGGAAAATTAATCAACCTGAAACATAAAATGCGGTGTTGAATGCCTCTCAGCATTTGCCTCATTACGTTGATTCTTTCAGCGTGTTGTAAATTCAACAAATTTACAGAATTTGAAGGGTCTACAAGCAGAATTCCCAAGTCAATAAGCTGGAAAGCACAAGGAGCCATTTTACAGACTCTGTAGTGGCAATCTGAGTATGATCAGAAGAAATAAAACATGCAGGGCAAATGATGCTGGAAGTTGTCTACTGAGGGCTCACCCACATTTATGTTTTGCCCTACACTTTCTAGGTACAGGTCAGCACTTTCTTGATTCGTGTCCAGTCATTTCCACCTCCCCCACCACTTTCCCTAGGAAAGCCAGCTCTTTAACGCTGAACCAGAACAAGCAGAATTTTGGTTTTTCTGCAGAGATGTGTTCTTTTGCAGATAAAGTGCCAGGGTAGGGGGGAAAGGGCTTGGACAGGGGTTTTTATAGTATGGACCTACACCTAGAAATGCAGAGAGAGAGAGAAATAAGTGTGGATGAGCCCTGAGAGTTAATGGGTGGCAGGGAAGCAGTTCTCCACCATGCCTGAAATTTAGGAAAGTTTGAGCCCAGCTTACGATCTGGGCTGGGGGAGTTCATTGAAAGAGTTTCCAAAAGAAGTCAGGCAGCACACCGCCACTTCTGTATCACCTCATTTTCTGAATCACTTACTTTGAAGTAGCATCTCCAGTTTTATCTGGGTTTGGGAACCATGCAACTGGTGAGAAACAACATTAGTTATCTATTTTAACCTATTTATCTGCAGCAGTTCATTTAGATAATAAGAGGGATTCACAGAATGCAAACAGAATGCAGTATGAGAAGATGAACATTAAAAATTAAACCACAGAAACACTGAAAAGAACTGTCTGGAACAAGATCTCTCCCCCCCCCCCCAAAGAAAAGAAAAAGCCAAGTTCATTTCTTTTCTAAGCAAGGGTAAAGTTCTGAAGCATGATTAAATAGAGCATACATAGCCTCTCAGCATAGGTAACTTGTACAACTGATCTTAACATATTAGATAAGGGACGTTTTTCAAGTGAGAGTGTGATTTTACACAGAGTTGAGCTCCGGAACGATTCACTTGGGAAGGCTATCGCTTGAATGGTATTAAGTAATAAAAGAACAAGGTGTCTAATTTTGACTTTCCTAATTTTGTGCACTCTTGCATTTTTATTAAAAGATAACTATAGTGCTGGAGTTTTGACCTCTGTTTGAGTTTTTCTGTGAAGGCCTTGTTGCAAGAGTAATCTGAACTCATCTACTTCTTTAGCTGTACTTCCAAAAGTTTACTCACTTTTCAAGAAATGCATGGCAAGCTGGCTTTTTCTGCTTTCTCTCTCTCTCCCCCCCCCATCTCACTTCTTTCAAAGATACAAAATTCTTCTGAAAATCTTTCCCTGAAACTTTATGTGGGATGCCGCACGCAGAGCCTGATGCAATTCCCACAGAGACAAAGCAAGTCTGCGTGCATAGATCTCACTCCATTGAATTACCCCCCTGGCAACGCCTTCATACTTCACTACGGGCAGAAAACCAAAGTCAGTCTGTTCTGCTGCTGTAGTGCACTGTGCTTGGTTGTCTTCTAAAGTTTCACTGAACATCACAGTGATACCTAGTGAATATAATAACTTATAAGTCAAGCCAGAGAAAGAGAAAAATATGGGAACACTGATCTGCTGAACCGGCAAAGATCAAATGAAAATGTGTGGGTTTTTTGTTTGTTTTTTTTAAAATGCAACTTAAAAGTTACTTTCGATTATAGCAACTATGAAATCATTTAGGTTGCGATTCAGTGTTGGTTATACTCAATGTAGACCCATTGGAAAAACGAGCAGGACTAATTTAGGCCTAATAATTTCAGCAGAGTAAAACTTAATTGGCTACAACTGATGTCACTGAACGTGACTAATGTTGGAAATCATACATAATATCCTGATTTTAGTATTCAGTGGTTTCGGTAAAACAACCACCACCCTTCAATAAATAACTACTGAAGGATTTATTATGCATTGGCACAAGGCTTTAAACATTCTAATAATCCTAACAGTGCAAAAGTCATGCATCATTCTTTTAATACAAATTACCATACATAATTTAATCAAGGAGCTTAATCTGCGTAACCTTCTGTTTAGCAGATCAGCTATATTAAATAAGGCTTTGTCTGCTTATATACTTATTTATTGCCGGGATAACTGATTCAAGGCCCTGTAGGACATGTCGCCAAGAACATGTCCAATCCATAAAAACATATCCAATGGCAGCAGAAAGTTGCAGACGCCAGCAGGAGAAGCCTTGCCTGGCCACATGTATCTCATCAGTTTTACGCTGCTTTCCCTTGTTCACGTAAGAAGACCCCACTTCAAGGTCCAGTTAAGGTCCCCACTGTTAAGTCCAGTCAAAGGCGACTATGGGGTGCAGCGCTCATCTCGCTTTTCAGGCCAAGGGAGCCAGCCTTTGTCTGTAGACAGCTTTCCGGGTCATGTGGCCAGCAGGACTAAACCGCTTCTGGCACAATGTGACACATTGACAAGTGCCAGAGCACACAGAAATGTCGTTTACCTTCCCGCCAGAGTGGTACATATTTATTTACTTGCACTGGTATACTTTCCGACTGCTAGGTTGGTGGGAGCTGGGACAGAGCAACAGGAGCTCACTTGGTTTTGTGGATTTGAACCGCCAACCTTCTAGTAATCAAGCCCAAAGGGCTCAGTGGTTTAGACCACAGAGGCACCCGCGTCCCTGCTTCATAATGTTAGTGGCCCACCCAGTCGAGCATCCTCTTCCAACTAGATGCCTTTGGGAGCCCACAAACAGGACTTAAGTGCAACAGCACTCTCTTCTCCTCCAGTTTCCAGCAACTGATATTAAGAAGCATATATCGTCTGACCCTGGAGTCAGAGCATAGCTGTCAAGACTAGTAGCCATGGATAGTATTACCCTTTTCCATTTGTCTAAAGTCATCCAAGTTGGTAGTTATCCCTGCTTCCACTTCAGTATATATTATAATAAGGCTTCAATGTCTCTCTTCAAATTGTGATGTCACAAGGACGATTCTAGAATATTATAAGCTGCTATCAGTTTCAGAGCAATTTTCTATCACCCATTTTCTCTCTCGCACACACACTTCAGATGCCTTCCATATTCCATGCCTCCTGGAATATAATGAACATGCTCAGTTCCTGTTGGAGCTTGGCATCTCCCACCCTTTTCTTTTTTAAAGTTTACAAACTAATAATTTTCTGCATACCTTGGGAATCCCCCAGTTATACTGAAACATCCAGTTGCTTGTGGGTGGTCTCATGCAACTGCCCTGCTGGTAGACATGGGACAACTAAATGGACTACAAATTATAGCAATTATACTTTGAACGTGGTTGGGGCGTGGGTGGCGCTGTGGGTTAAACCACAGAGCCTAGGACTTGTGGATCAGAAGGTCAGCAGTTTGAATACCCATGACGGGGTGAGCTCCCATTGCTTGGTCCCAGCTCCTGCCAACCTAGCAGTTCGAAAGCACGTCAAAGTGCAGGTAGATAAATAGGTACCGTTCCGGCGGGAAGGTAAATGGCGTTTCTGTGTGCTGCTCTGGTTCGCCAGAAGCGGCTTAGTCATGCTGGCCACATGACCCGGAAGCTGTACGCCGGCTCCCTTGGCCAATAAAGCGAGATGAGCGCCGCAACCCCAGTCGGTCACGACTGGACCTAATGGTCAGGGGTCCCTTTACCTTTACCTATACTTTGAACATAGTGTACTTTTAAATGTTTGACTGCGGTTGTATCTACAATGCTAGAAAGGTCATCATCAACAACAACAAACATGCAATTCGACAGGTTGCCTTGCTCAACTTATTATTTTAGCCTAAACAGCTTGGAAAGGTAGTAAATGCTTACAGATAAATGCTTATGGAGTTTGCATTGTTTCCATCTTTTTAGTACTGATTAATATCAACCATAGACTGTATCATAGTTCATCAACAGAAGGCAACTTACTGTTCGCTTGAAACATTTCTGAGAAATCATCTTTAATTTCAATTACCAGAAACTAGGAAATGGATCTCCGCTGCATGGTTTTGCAGTCATTATTGCAAAATTCATGGGAAGTTATGGAAATGTATTACGTTTCCATTTGGTTCTTGAAAGAAGTGGTGCCTGTGTTTTTTATAACACTGCATCATGTTTTTTATAACACTGCACCATGGGTTATGTAGCACTTGAGGTTTGAAACCTTTGTAGGGCAACTGTGTTTTTTTTTAGTTTCTCTGTAGAATTTCAGCATTGGATAATCTAGTTGGGCTGAATATGGTTTTAAAGGAAACAGCATGAAAAGGCAGGAAGGTGGTTTTTGGTGAGTCAGAAAGAAATTTTGAAATAATGTCTGAGTCTGCCAAAACTGTCAAAACTTGTATATATGAGAGCTGAATTCCACTATCTATGAATTATGGCAGCTGGGCAATGGCTGCAGAGCAAAATTCACTCCGTGTGCATCTAGAACAAGACTTTACTACCCAGCTGCCAGGAAATCAGTGTCTTGCTCCATGCTTATGGAATTTGTAAGGCGTGAAATTGCTTTTCCAGGGCGGATCCAGAGCTAATCTTCATAATATGAAACTGTTCCATTAAATGCTTTTTATTCAATTGTCTTTGTTGTAATGTTTTTGTGCTTGCGTATGGGAGCTGCAGACTCTTAACCTAGTGGTCTCATATCTAGTTAATTAGCTAATATGCAGCATCCCTTTATAAAAAAAAGCTCTGGTGAGACTGATTTACTAAAATAGTCCTTGGAGCGTGGTTTGTTTTTACATTCTGAAGAAGATATTTAATAACATTAAGTTCTGAACATTTAGAAGAATTGCGATGGTTATTTTGTTTCCATTCCTGAGTTTTAGATAGTGAGACAATTGTTGTGAATAGCTATTGAGCAGAAAGTGTTTTTGCTCAATAGGAGTTGAAAAGGATGGGCACTTTTGATGTCTAGTATTTATTGGCTTATTCCATATTTTGCTGGCTGTTAATGCAATAAGGCCATGCCTCAATATGCTAAAAGAGTTAGAAATGAATATGTTTATATATTCATGTAAAAAAGAACATATTCTTTTAAAAATCTTTTAGCATATTGAGACATGGACTTATTGCATTGTTGTTGTTGTTGTTGTTGCCCATATCAAAAGTATGTGTACATTTCTGTTTCTCTTCATATAATTATTTGAAGGCTGCTACCACGCCATAAAATAACTCGTTTCTTTTAAGCCCCCTTTTAAAAGGTGGCATAAGATGTTTATATTGTAGCAAAATTTGGCATTGTCCAGGCATTTAGCGTAACTGACCTTAAGCTGTTTCACAGCTCGATCCAATGGAGATCAAAAGGACATTTCCAAGTCTGTGTTTGTGTTCTTAGGGTCCCTGGGAGTGACTGCCAGGACAACAAGATTCTTTGCATGAAGAAAGGGAGATCCAACTTCACATGCCTCCTCTGAAAAGCTGCAGAAATATCTGCAGCAAGTGTCCCTCCAAGCTGTGACATGGTGTCCTGTTGTGCCAGAAGCGGTTTAGTCCTGCTGGCCACATGACCAGGAAAGCTGTCTGTGGACAAGCGCTGGCTCCCTCGGCCTGAAAGCGAGATGAGCGCTGCAACCCCATGGTCGCCTTGGACTGGACTTAACCATCCAGGGGTTCTTTACCTTTTTACCTTTTACTGGAGAGGGCAAAAGGGAGGCATTCTGGGGCTATTCTGAAGGAGACTGTGGATCTGCAGGTTCCACAGCTCACTCATTCTGCTTAAACGGGTGTAGTTTAATTCCTTTCCATTGCAATCAGTGGGAAGGAAACTTAAAAAATTAATAGAGAACAGGAAAGAACAAAAGGGAAAATATGCTCCCCGCTGCCCAGCCCCAGCCCATCAGGAGAGAGGAAAATATGGTTCATCTGTTTTTGATTCTCCCTCCTCTCCCTCATTTGGATTGCTCTAACTCAGGCTTCCTCAACCTCGGCCCTCCAGATGTTTTTGGCCTACAACTCCCATGATCCCTAGCTGGCAGGACAAGTGGTCAGGGATGATGGGAATTGTAGTCTCAAAAACACCTGGAGGGCTGAGGTTGAGGAAGACTGCTTTAACTT
Source organism: Podarcis cretensis (assembly GCF_951804945.1). NCBI lineage: Eukaryota > Metazoa > Chordata > Lepidosauria > Squamata > Lacertidae > Podarcis > Podarcis cretensis. The sequence goes on from NC_137170.1 coordinate 122,490,145, forward strand.
TTGTCATTAAGATTTCAGTTTTCCCTTTTTCTTTCCTTAAAAATAAAATAAATTTTCAGCCTCCTACCTTCTTGCCCCTTTTTCTGTTGTGGTTTGTCTTTTAGATTGTACTAAATGTATCTTTTATTGCATGTATTATGCTCTATACAGTGGTACTTTAGGTTACAGACATTTCAGGTTATAGACTCCACTAACCAAGAAATAGTACCTTGGGTTAAGAACTTTGCTTCAGGATGAGAAGAGAAATCACGCTGCGGCAGCAGGAGGCCCCCCCATTAGCTAAAGTGGTACCTCAGGTTAAGAACAGTTTCAGGTTAAGAACAGACCTCCGGAACGAATTAAGTTCTTAACGCAAGGTAAAGGTAAAGGTAAAGGTAAAGGTACCCCTGCCCGTACGGGCCAGGCTTGACAGACTCTGGGGTTGTGCGCCCATCTCACTTAAGAGGCCAGGGGCCAGCGCTGTCCGGAGACACTTCCGGGTCACGTGGCCAGCGTGACATCGCTGCTCTGGCCAGAGCCAGAGCCGCACACGGAAACGCCGTTTACCTTCCCGCTGGTAAGCGGTCCCTATTTATCTACTTGCACCCGGAGGTGCTTTCGAACTGCTAGGTTGGCAGGCGCTGGGACCGAGCAGCGGGAGCGCACCCCGCCGCAGGGATTCGAACCGCCGACCTTTCGATCGGCAAGCCCTAGGCGCTGAGGCTTTAACCCACAGCGCCACCTGCGTCCCTTCAGCGCAAGGTACCACTGTATATTACAGGACATTATATGCTAGAAAATACACTTCTTATTAGGTGCCTTGTTGTTTTTTGCAACAGGAAAATGCTGTTTCATATATGATGAGTGTACTTTAACAGAAATGTACAATACAGTGGTACCTCGGGTTAAGTACTTAATTCGTTCCAGTGGTCCGTTCTTAACCTGAAACTGTTCTTAACCTGAAGCACCACTTTAGTTAATGGGGCCTCCTGCTGCCGCCGTGCCGCCGGAGCCCGATTTCTGTTCTTATCCTGAAGCAAAGTTCTTAACCTGAAGTACTATTTCTGGGTTAGCGGAGTGTGTAACTTTAAGCGTATTTAACCGGAAGCATATGTAACCTGAGGTACCACTGTAAAGGTTTCCTAGTTACTTTACATGAACATAAGAGTGGGGACCAGTGTCAGGTGACCTTATGGTTCTATGGTAAGCTGGGATATTGCATTCCTTAGAGAGGTCTAATCTTAGAAGTTATGTAAACTATTAAGCTAATGAATTCCTGTTATGTGTGTTCTGATTTAATTCACAAGCTTCACAAATTGTACGTTATCACAGTTAAAACGATTCAATAACAATGACTTTTCAATTAAACAAAAATGTGAAAAGTACTCCAGAGGAATAAATTGATTTAGGTGCGTGGTAAGTAATTTAACTGCTATTCATTTGAATAAATTTGACACTTCATTTCTTGTTGAGCTGAATGTTACACAGTATACTCTGTTTTGTCCACATCAATGTTTACTGCTTGTTAATAGTTCTCATAATAGTAGCATATCTAGACTATATTTACTATAGTAGTACTGTGCTATTACATAGATTGGAGCTAATCAAATGTTCGAGGGAAATTACTGCTAATTATTTTGTATTAACCATTCTACGTTAATAAGTATCAGATATCAAGACATAGTTTCACTGAAAGATAGCATAAATGCATAGTAGTTACTGGACTAATTTGAACGAAGCATATTTTAAAAACATAATAATGTTTAAATCTCATTATTGGTTAGAAATAAAAATAAAAATTAAATTGTTTGGTGAAAATAAAAATGTGACTGCAACTGTTAGGAAAATTAAATGACTCAGGTTCTAATTTTTTCTGCAATATTTTTTTGCTATTGTTATATATGTTAAGCAAATTGGTTTTTAGCTGCCTCTGCAGTAATTTTGAGTAAATCAGGAACAATATTTCCTTTAACAATGGTGGCAATATTGAGGTGGATCCAACAAAAGTTTAGTCTCGTTATCACTTCTGCTGGATCATGACTCGTAGCAAAAGAAATCAGGAATGTGCATTTTGATTTAATAGAAAGAGTGCTTTTATAGACATATGACTATACAATATGAACAGAAATATATGTTAGCTATATAGCACATTATAACAAAATTTGGCATCGACTATATAGCAGTATACAGAATAATCCAATAGCTTATTACTTGGAAGTAAATCTAATGGAGATCAGTACAAAACTCCTTGTAATTGCTGCCTTAAAAAAAAAAAATATATCATTTTTTTCAACCTAATATACCATAAAATTCAAACTAAAGAAAGAAAGAAAGAAAAGCATTTTCATATAACTAGACTGATCTGATTTCAAATATTTTTTTGAATTGTTTGTGACATGAAACTGATACCTGAAAAATCTTATTGGTAAAATTAATGTTTAATTGTATTTTTTTCTAGATTAAATTACACACACTGGGTGATTTCTCATCATGAATCGTGCTTTTAGTAGGAAGAAAGGTAAGCAGTTTGAATTGCATTTATATCAGAGCAGAAAAAGGAGGGTAGCACTGAAAAGAGACGCAGACCTCAAAAGTACATAGCAAAGTTATCATTAGAGGACACTGTCCAAGGAGTTTTAAGGAAAGTCTGTTCAAGGGTGATGTGCAATACTGTATCTAAACTAGAACTGTGAAGAAATAAGTGCCACTTCTCCCCATACCCCGAGTGAAGACTCACAAGACATGTACATCAGAAGGTCGGCGGTTCGAATCCCCATGACGGGGTGAGCTCCTGTTGCTCGGTCCCTGCTCCTGCCAACCTAGCAGTTCGAAAGCATGCCAAAAAGTGCAAGTAGATAAATAGGGACCGCTCCAGCGGAAAGGTAAACGGCATTTCCGTGCGCTGCTCTGGTTTGGCCAGAAGTGGCTTAGTCATGCTGGCCACATGACCTGGAAAAACTGTCTGCGGACAAACGTCGGCTCCCTCGGCCAGTAAAGTGAGACGAGTGCCGCAAACCCAGAGTTGTCTGCGACTGGACTTAACTGTCAGGGGTCCTTTACTTTTACCTAGCACTTGTTTTAATGTAGGTTTCATTGTCAACTCAGCATGGAAGATGAGCTGCCCAGCATTCAGCTGGGCAGTTCCTTAAGGTCCCAATAACATATGGTTAGATTACTGCAATGGGTTATACGTAGGGCTGCCTCTGAAGATGGTTCGGAAACTTCAGCCTGTGCAAAATTCAGCGGCCAGGTTGCAAGACGGTTTGAGCATATTAGACCGATCCTGGTCCGACTGCACTGGCTACCAATTAGTTTCCAGGCCCAATTCAAAGTGCTGGTTTTGACCTATAAAGCCTTAAATGGCTCAGGACCATAATAATTCAACGACCGCCTCTTTCCATATGAACCTACCCAGACCCTGAGATCATCTTCTGAGGCCCTCCTTCGTGTGCCTCCTCCTCCTCCAGAGGTCCAGAGGGTGGCAACACGAGAATGGGCCTTCTCTGCAGTGGCTCCCCATCTGTGGAATGCTCTCCCCAGAGAAGTTCGCCTGGCACCTTCATTACACACCTTTAGGCGCCAGGCAAAAATGTTCTTTTTTAACCAGGCCTTTGGTTGATCTGATTGACATCCTATGCCCTTTTAAAATGTGGCTCTTTTTTTTGGGGGGGGGGGTTATTGGGTTATTGGTTTTATTTTGATTTTATATATTGTTATCTTTTTGTGAACCACCCTGAGACCTCTGATGATGATGATGATGATGATAATAACAACAACAACAACAACAAAACAACAACAACAACAACAACAACAACAAGACCAAGCACCTCTTTGAACCAGATTGCACTATGAGGTGGTTGATTAGATGCTCTTCAACTCAAGGTTTCTTCAGGATGCTGCCTAATACTCAAGTACATCTCCAGCCCACTCCAAATGCCCCCAGAAGGAGGCAGCCCAGCCTCAAGAATAGCACAATTAAAGGCAATAAATAACCACAATCCCTTTGAGAAGACATTCTACTGCAAAACCTTGGACAGTGTGCCCCTACTCCATCTGAAGTTTGCCTTTATTTTCACTTTCTAGTCCGTTTTCAATTTCTTGTTTATTATTGTAGAAAAGAAAGTTAACTTTCATGAATCCAGTTCCTTAGTGTGTTGAACTCTGATCCTGGGGCTAAATCCACAAGCTAAAATGAAACATCTGTTTATGTTATTGGGTCTCGTGAATAGTAGCAAACATATCAGTAATTGCTTTTGAACTGCTGTGTTTGTATTTCGACGAGGTGGGGATCCTTTTATGCTTCATTTTCTTTTCAAAGATTGTAAAATGTTTGAGCAAGGAGGAACCATTAGAGTATTTCTGAAAATTTCTTCTTCCGTGTTGCGTAAATCTATAAAGCAGTGGCATTCATTGTGCCTTGTACATACAGCCCATAAGGCAAATGCATCTGCTATAGACTAAAAAATTGACCTCCTACCTGCTGTGGCTTTAGAGTGCTGCACCAGATTTGGCCAAAGTATTGAGACAAAGGCCAAAAATAATAATAAAAAAAGTTCTGTTTTTGAAGTATCAGATTACACTCTTCAACCATAACACTAAACTATGGTTTACTATTATGTGAACGAAACGGAGGCTCAGGCACTAACACAATCCCCTCTCCTCCTCTTGTTGCAACAAAGAGGGAAGCATTCTCTTCCTTTCCGAACTTACTGTTGCTTGTGATTATACCCACCAGGGTAACGGTGGTTTATCCAAATAAGCCAATTTCAAATCCCGGTTTACAATCCTTCCATGTTCAGATAAATCTCAGTTAAAGCTAACCACATAATAAAAATAAAGCTAAAGCGAACCATCTTAAAGCTAACCACCGTTTGTTGGAAACAGAAGCAAATGCTCCTGATATCCTTGCAGCTACACCAAAGGAGGAGAAGGAAGAGGGGAGGGGGAGGGGGACAGGAATGTGCAGTTAATGCTAACCTGTATTCTTAGATCCAAATACAAATCAGCGCCCTCATTTGAAAATATAAAATCCAGCTGTTATCCAAACGTGTCTCCATCCTTACACAAGACGCACAGGTTCCTTCGTTGGTCTAAGTGCAGACTCTGTGGCCAAATGTAGACCTTTTGAGCTTGAATCCTGCCAAGATGGAAGCAATGTGTGAGACTGGTTCCTGCGTGTGAGAAACTGGCCTGTTCTGCTCAGGGTGGCACCCACTTCTCAAAGGAGGAGGTCTGCAGTCTGTGGGTGCTTCTGGGTCCAGCTTTCTCACTGAAGGCTCGGGTGGCCTCCATAGCTGTTGCTGTTGTTGTTGTTGTTGTTGTTGTTTTTAGTCATTTAGTTGTGTCCGATTCTCAGCTTCAGGATCTGTCCTTCCAGTGAACACTCAGGGCTGATTTCCTTAAGAATGGATAGGTTTGATCTTCTTCATGGATCACTGCCTTGCCGTGGCGAAGGGGCTTGAATAACTCAGAGAAGCTATGAGCTGTGCCATGCAGGGCCTCCATAGCTAGACACCCCTTTTACAGATGTTCCTGGACCTCGAGAACCACACCACGGTAGTTCTGGCATTGGTGACTAAAAATTGTTTAAAAATGAGAAGAAAGTTGTGTCCTTCAGCCTCAGCTTCAGGATCTGTCCTTCCAGTGAACACTCAGGGCTGATTTCCTTAAGAATGGATAGGTTTGATCTTCTTCATGGATCACTGCCTTGCCGTGGCGAAGGGGCTTGAATAACTCAGAGAAGCTATGAGCTGTGCCATGCAGGGCCTCCATAGCTAGACACCCCTTTTACAGATGTTCCTGGACCTCGAGAACCACACCACGGTAGTTCTGGCATTGGTGACTAAAAATTGTTTAAAAATGAGAAGAAAGGTTTTAAAGCACAAAAAAAGAAAAGAGGAGACATTTTCACATATTGCATATTTAGTTTATGGAGTTTTGTGTCGTTTGTATTTTTGTCATCAATATGAATGACATTAAATGAGAATTAGAAAACTTAATGCAGGGTGAGTTTCTTGGTCCTGAATGGTAATGACAGCCAGGAATGCAACCTCCCCATTCAATACCAGATGCCAGGGGATGATTAACTGGCTTATGGTTACTTGTGCTTAGGCTTTGCTTTGGCTATGGATGAGGATTTAAACAGCGTGTTGAAATTCTGTTGAGTCCTGGGTGATTTATCAACACTCAAATCAGCCACGAATTAATCACGTTGTCCTGTATTCTGGTGTGCTCTCCTTGATTATAAAGATAGCAATGGCAGCCATGATAATATAAAGAGCAAAGTTCAGTGTTGAGACAGCTGTCCCAAAAAGGAGAGCTAGATTGCTTAACATTAGAAGGGAGGCGATGCTCATTTTATGAAGGCAGTAATTGCTTACAGGTGACTAGATCTTCTAACGTGGAAGATATTCACAGTGACATTAAATTATAAAGGTTTGAGGTATTGGCCTATTACAGATAGCGCAGTACTGAGAAATTGCAGTCGTATGCAAACCTGAGCGACACAGAAATCAACAGCAAGTTCTAAATGTAATCTCCTGAAGTTATTGCCTATTAAACATTATGGGTTGTGAATAGGTGTGCATCTCCAGACATCCAAGTTAGACCATGGTGATTTTTTTTTTATGACAAGCATTTGTGAAAATAGAGAAAGTAAAAAGTTTAATGCTCTGGATGGCATAAGAAAGAAAGTTATAGACATCAGATGCTTTTGAATGGGCTGGTAATGAAATTGCCAATTTCTAAACATACAGATTGTGCAAAGTGTGGCACATCTTCTTCCTATTTTAAGGTATGATGGCCACAACTAAGGCAATGGAAGGCAAGAGAGAGAATAAATGGAAGCACTCATTTATTGCCTTTAGGTTGTGCATTATGCCATTGGACTTCCAACGCGGTGTCAGTAGTTCTCATCATAATTTTGAGAATCAGAACTTTAATGTTTAGTTAGAAACCGTTTCTAGCCTTCCCTTTCGACTCCACTGGTTGACATGTTCTGGGATTCGCAGTCAAGGGTATAATCATCTTTCTGGCTTTTTAGTTAGATGAGTGAAGCCCTTAAATAGGCTCTCACTATTTAAGCTAAATTTACGTAATTGCAAGATTGGTAAACACCAGCCCAAGTGTTGCATCGACTATATAATTTTTCATTTTATTTGTCCATAATATATATGGAGGATTTATGGAATCCTTGTGTCGTATATTGGCACAACATACTTTAGAGGAAGTGTACAAAGCACTCAGCCTTTCATGAATAACATAATCGCTCCCCTTTCTCTGTCATTCTTAGGCTTGACAGATGCACATTCTGAATATTATTGAGAGCACAGAAACATCCTACACTTCCAGGGGCAGAATACGTTTTCGGGCCATTTGGATGGTTTGGTTCCAGTTATTTGTGTGTGCATATCTGGTGTCACTCATTGATTATAAAACTGTATAAGAATATGAGTTATTGCTTTGCCCCTTTCTCAAGGGGAACATTGCATCTTGGGTCCCACACAAGACCTGTCCCCTAACAGTCATTGGATAACTTTTTTTTAATTGAAGTGTAGCACCATAACTGTCATAAGACCTGGGCTTCCTAAGTGAATAGATCAGGCATAGGCAAACTCGGCCCTCTAGATGTTTTGGGACTACAACTCCCATCATTCCTAGGTAACAGGACCAGTGGTTAGGGATGATGGGAGTTGTAGTCCCAAAACATCTGGAGGGCTGAGTTTGCCTATGCCTGGAATAGAGTGTTCCATTGGCTGAATGAAATCTGTAGAAAGTGTGTGTGTGTGTGTGTGTGTGTGTGTGTGTATGGCAACGACTTTTTCTCTCTTGTAGAAACTTTAGGCCAACTTAGAGAATAACAGCACTATTTATTTAGCACAAACATCATGCTTTGGATAGAATATTCAAAGCAGCTCACACCAAACTCAGTCATCTCCAAAATGTTATCTGCAATCTTCAAAAAAATGTACCAGTATTATCTCCGTAGGCCAGATGTGAGGTGTAAATTGAAGGATTGTGACTTGCCTAAGCCACCAAGTAGGTTCATGACTTTTGTTGTTGTTGTTTAGTCGTTTAGTCGTGTCCGACTCTTCGTGACCCCATGGACCAGAGAACGCCAGGCACTCCTGTCCTCCACTGCCCCCCGCAGCTTGGTCAGACTCATGCTGGTAACCTCGAAAACACTATCCAACCATCTCGTCCTCTGTCGCCCCCTTCTCCTTGTGCCCTCCATCTTTCCCAACATCAGGGTCTTCTCCAGGGAGTCTTCTCTTCTCATGAGGTGGCCAAAGTACTGGAGCCTCAGCTTCACAATCTGTCCTTCCAGTGAGCACTCAGGGCTGATTTCCTTCAGAATGGAGAGGTTTGATCTTCTTGCAGTCCATGGGACTCTCAAGAGTCTCCTCCAGCACCATAATTCAAAAGCATCAATTCTTCGGCGATCAGCCTTCTTTATGGTCCAGCTCTCACTTCCATACATCACTACTGGGAAAACCATAGCTTTAACTATACGGACCTTTGTTGGCAAGGTGATGTCTCTACTTCTCAAGATGCTGTCTAGGCCTGTCATTGCCCTTCTCCCAAGAAGCAGGCGTCTTTTAATTTCGTGGCTGCTGTCACCATCTGCAGTGATCATGGAGCCCAAGAAAGTAAAATCTCTCACTGCCTCCATTTCTTCCCCTTCTATTTGCCAGGAGGTGATGGGACCAGTAGCCATTCATGACTTAGCTAACCTCAATAAAATAAAATTGAATTGAATGAGTTAAACCAGAGGTCGGCAACCTAAGGCCCATAGGCCGGTTTCGGCTCATTAGCTTCCTGGAATCGGCCCACGGCCGTTCCGTGGATCAGCGTTGGGGATCCTGTGCTTTTTCTTTTCATGACGCCATTTTTTTTCTCGCCACAGGGACCAACTTCCGGGTTGGAAGAGCACCAGAAATAGCATGTGCGCACACACACAGGCACTCCTCACCCAGACGAGCACCTATACGTGTGCGTACAGGCTATTTCTGGCGCACTTCTGGGATGGAGGAACACCCATGTGCACACGCTGTTTCCAGCACTCTTCCAACTACACGCTCCGGCCCACCGAGAGGTCTGCCAGGGAGTGGACCGGACCGGCCTCAAAAAATGTTGCTGACCCCTGAGCTAAACTATAAACCGGGGGCCTCCTGAATCACAGTTCACACTGTTAACGGTTATACTGTCAGGTGCTGGGCAGAGGAGGAATGGTAAAGACTGCCTCCCCAGCCTGACCATTCCAGAGAAGAAGAAAGTTCAGAATCACAACAGGGGTCACAGCTCAGAGCAAGATGTGGGGGAAAGTTGGGAAATAATGGGAGAGGAGGAGGAGGAAGAACCGGAGCTGTTGGCTGACATGTTATGACTAGAAAGCATTCCAGACCCACCATCTCCCAGAACCTGGTGAGCCATAAAAGTAGGAGAGCAAAGAGATCAAAGACAGGTGGCCCCAAGTGGCAACCGTAGAGGAGGTGATGCTGTTGATGAATGAGGAAGTAGGAGACACGGGGAGTGTGTGTGTGTAGATTTACTCAAGACAATGCCATTATTCCAAGAGCTGCTCTCCCAAGCCTCTCTCTGTAAATAATGGGGGAAAAACAGATGATAAGGACTTTTCTTTGTCTTATGCGTTCCTGGCAACTTGCCGTGGTAGCTGGGTCCTCTGTCGCCTGACATATACTATGCCAGCTCTCACCAACTTTCAGTTCAGAAACTAAGAAGAAGTGGTTGACAAGGAATGCCTTTTACATTTATTCTTATCCTCCTCGGCTCAAGGAGCATTTCACAGTAGGAATCGAGGTTATGAAATCAACGTGTTTTTTCCCCAGTTTCCTTAGCTACATATTTTTTATGTTTGAAAATGTCAGTCAGCCCATTACTTCGTTTTGCCAGTACAAGCTCCTAAGTCTTTAAAGGCTTACGGACTCCTTTGAAAACCTTGCAGCACTAAATATACAGATGAGCAAGGAATCCGATATACGATTGCCAATACTTGAATTAAAAGCATTCTGTCGTTTTAATAAGCTGCGTCATAAATCCATTTATAAAGGCTGGTGTTTTATAAAGGAGGCAGATATTCTGCACAGGGAAGATAAGGCTTTCAGAATCCTGGCAGAATAATGAACGCACATCTTTCAAGGATCTTTGCTGGGAATGCCAGCTGCATACACTTCCTTGAAAATTATTTTTAATTCTATATTATGTGGAAGTTGCCCATGCATACCTGAAGATTAAACTGGAACCCTGATTTGCATCATGGAACATCAAAGTTCTGTCCTGATAACTTGTGTTTTATAACCCTGATTTCCCATGGTCCTGAACTGTAGAGGAAGCCTCCATGAAAACAGCAGACCCTCTGGTTCATACAGTTGCCTTCCAGAAATAGAAGAAGAAGAAGAAGAAGAAGAAGAAGAAGAAGAAGAGGAGGAGGAGGAGTTTGGATTTGATATCCCGCTTTTCACTCCCTTTAAGGAATCTCAAAGCAGCTAACATTCTCCTTTTTTCCTCCCCCACAACAAACACTCTGTGAGGTGAGTGGGGCTGAGAGACTTCAGAGAAGTGTGACTGGCCCAAGGCCACCCAGCAGCTGCATGTGGAGGAGCGGAGATGCGAACCCGGTTCCCCAGATTACGAGACTACCGCTCTTAACCACTACACCACACTGGCTCTCACCACACTAGGGGACTATGGGACAATTATGATGCAGTGAACCTAGCGTGCTCACTGTAACTGCTCACCCGCTTCGTATGTTGTCATAACACATAATCATAATGCTTGAAGAGGGGTATATACTTTATTTTTGAGGTTGAAATAGTTAGCAGTCAATTTGTGTCCACAGATAAACAAGTGAATTATGTGCTACAAATATCTTCCATGATGCCCTGGAAAAAAATGGGTAATCATTTTGCTACTGCAGTTTCAAAAAGTCTATTATAATTTTAAGGGCATGATGAAGGACACCTCTCAACTGCTTCTCCATACAAGAGCCACCAGCAGTAATGTTCAAAATAGGGTATAGTTGCACAGTTTGCTACATATTTCTGCTTGGTCTTTCCAGAAAAGTGCAAGCAAAAGCTGTACAAGTAAGTTGTGCAGTGGTAGGTGTCAGCATTGCCCTTGAGCCAGTGTCACCAACTGGACTCATGCACTTCAACCCCGACTGGACTAGGCGAGCTGGGTAGCACTTCCAGAGACCATCAGGTCAAAGTGCTGTGGACTCACAGCTTCGAGTTGTGAGTACCGGATTCACTTCCACAATACAGTCGTCGCACAGCAGAGTATAGCAGAGTCTGGCAGTGTATAAACAACTCAGAGAGCAGCTCTGTAGAATATCTTCTTTTATTCTATAACTACAACTATAATACAAAACTATATACAGAGCTAAATAGGTCTAAGCATAAATGAATGCTACACTGAGTGTCTGCAGCTGCTCTTAGCAGCAACCTTATCTCTACACACGATCTCTAACACTCAGTCTCTCTCTTTCTCTCGGACACACTGACTGACTGACTGACTGACTTGGTGCTGGAGCTTAATAAGTAGAAAGCAGAACACTGCTGCTCCTCTCTGGAGAATCAGCAGACTCGTCAGGAGATTCTTGGATATGGGAGGGGTGAAATCTCCTCAGTAGGTGGGTGGGCGTTCCATGAATTTCATTGTAGGGAAGATGAGGATTCCTGTTTTGCCCATTCCATGTGATTTGCCACCAGAATATAATGCATTATCCATTAGCATTTTTCCAGGCCACAGTTAGATTTCAGCTGGACATGAAGGTTTCTAACTCACTCAAGGATAGAGGGTTAAGCATTTCAGTACTTCAAGAGGCAACAAACTGCAAAAGAGATTTTGCCAGTAGGTTTTCGTTTATAGTATAAGGAAGTGCTGATTTGAGTAGGTCCACTGTTCGAAACTCCCATTGTGCCAGGTGCATTTTGCAACAGGTAATTTCATTAGTGCGAGCAGTTTCTGAGCTCTTGGAGCAGATTAAAACTGCAGAGTTGAAGGAAAGGAGGACCTTTTTCTGCCTCCCCACTTCCAGCTACTTTCTGGAAAATGGAGAAGAGACCCTCTTAAGAATATTAGGGGGGTGGGCAGGGGAAAGACTAGACCATGTGAAAAATGAACATAATATTTTAGCTGTGGTTCATTCATCTTCAGTTTTGTATTCTTGTTATAAAAAGCGCACTTATATATTCCGTTGTTGCGCCCATAACCTAGGTTTAAGGTGCCATTTAGCTCCTAGCTTTCATATCTCTGTTTCTAATACTGATTAGATCATCCGGGTATTTCATATATTATCTGCTCTGCTTACGCTATTGAGATTTCCCCTTACTAGTGGGTTTATGAAGATTATGAGGTCAATATGGGAAAAGTAATGTTGGGGAGGTTATCCAGCACTAGCATAAAAAGGATACCTACTTGTCTTCCACTGGTACTGAAATCTTGCACTTCTGCTGAAGAGAAGACCTTCCACGGCACAGCTATGCCATGCAGCTAACGTTTGGTGCCAAGATGGGAATGGTGTGAGCAAAAAGCCCAATGAACAGCCTCTTGTGTTTCATTCTGATGTTCCACTGCAGTCAAGACAAGTTTACATCTGCAAAATAAAACTGCAAGTGGTATTTTAGGGACGGACCAGGTAAAGCCATGAGGTTTGATGGTCTTTTGCAACACTGGTGTCTAGCTTAATTGGTTTCTTTTATATCTTAATCCACAGTGTTACAGCAATTTGCATTTTTAAAAATAGTAGCAAAATACCTAGCCAAGTTAACTACATTTTAGTTCCACGAAGGGAGTGTTAAGTATCTACTTAAATCTCTTCCTTTGAAACGAATGAGTTTTCAAAGTGCTGCTTTTGTTGGATCATGTCTGTACAGATTAATGTGGCGTTTCAATATCTTGCTAACTACTGTTTCAATTATCATCTGAGGTCCTGCTTTGAGACTTTTACCATTATGGATTTTCATGGGAAGCCAAGAATGTGGTCTGGGTGGGAAAAGCAATCATAATATTTGTTGTTTTAGAATTATTCTGTTTTGGAAAACTGCATTCTGTTTATTATTTTAAAGTGGTGAACTGTGAAACCCTGTTTAAAATTAATTTTAAGAGAAATGGGTGAAGGAACACAATTGTCTGGATGTTATTATCAAACCCATTCATCTATTAAATTGAATACAGTCATTGAATGATTCCTTTACATAATATTGAATTAAACTTCTTTTCGTACTGTCTTTCCCTCGTGGTCATGAATTTCCCAGCAGTGTTTTCCTGTTGCTTTGAAAATACATTAACTCTCATAAGCTATGTCTACAGATAACCTTTCCATTTCTTAGTTATTGTGGGTTCCCCTATGCATGGCTGCTGTATATATTAAAGGGGATAGCCTTTTTCTTCCGCTGTTACAAACATCCAAATAAAAGACCAGATCATAGATTATATTACGTATTTTATTTAGAAACGTTTATAAATTGCCTTATGTTTTTTTACATAAAAAACCATTGCAGTTAACAAACAATGCAATTAATACAAAAAAGTAGTGTAAATGCATATAAAAACAAGAATTTAGGGAATTCAAACAAATAGAAACAAAGTCCTCTCAAAGAAGTCCTGGCACAAAGGTATGTCTTTACAAGGCAACTGAATCAACTGGTGGTCGCTGCTTCACATACGGCAAAGAGAAACGGAGTCTGTGGCACAGGAGCAATAGTGGGAAAATTCCTAATTTTTGAGTCACTTTCCTATGGCATTCTACAGAATGCAGTACCACAAGTAGAATTCCCTCAAATGATCTAAGTGATCTTACAAGTCTTTACAGCAGCAGGTGGTCTTTCAAGTAAATATTCACAACTATTTAATATAAACTCTTTCATTTGATTTTCCCTGCTGTCTAGAGGTTCTCCCCTCCCCCTTCATTTTAAGTGCTCTATTAAAGAACTTATTTTTAAAGAATTGCAGTGGGGATAGAATGAGAATGTATTTCTTAAAGCAATTCACTCCTGCTGTTGAAGTATAATAAGCTGTCCAGGAACAAAATAGTGCAGATTTCTCTAGTGAACATAATATCACAATAGTCTCAGTCAACCTGTTAATATTCCACAATGTATTGTGAAACATTTTTTATTTTATTTTAGGTGACTCGGGTTTTATTAATTTAAAAGAAGAAGAAATAGAGTACGTTACCCAAACCTGCGAAACAATAAATAAAGCAAACCTGAGTACATTCAAATACATTCGGAAAAAACAGATTTCAACAGTTCTTTGAAACTTCTCCCCAGCGTGTTACATAACCTTTTAAATTGCACAATACTTCAGACTTCCGGGTCGGCGCCATCGCCGAATGGCGGACTCCCTCCGAGCTCCGGAGGGAGTCGGCTGGGTAGGGGTCGGGTCCTGCCGTGCCGGCGACGCGGGGACCCTCAAAAACCATGGGCGGAGATGCCCATGGGCTTGGTGACTCGGCGGGCACCGTTTGCGCCCTCCCGACCCGCGAAGGAGCCTTTTTAAAGGCTGCGGAGCGGGTGACGGGGGGGGTGTGGTGCTGTGAGTCCAATGCTTCCCCTGCCCAGCGAAGCCGCATGCCATTCGGCGGAGAGCAACGACTTCTTCTTTGAAAATTTCGGATTTGGACTAAAAGGAACAACCCGTGAGTAAATTGATTGGACTTAAAAGGGAAATTTGATCTTTGAATTTGGAGCGGGGGAGTGCAAAAAGGAAGTCCGCCCCCCCCCCGTTGTAGATGGCTCAACGCAAGGATTTGACAACTAAGATCGAGAGATGAACTTGTTTACCTGAAAAAAAATTTTAACTTCACGAAGGGAAATTACAATAATTGTGCTGGAGGAGAAGACTGATTTCTGGGTACTAAAATGCAACCCCCCCGGGAACCGGGAACGATCCGCTATGAGAGACTGGTGAAGAGACACAGAAACTTTGACAGCTGTCAAAGTAGCTGTCAAAGCAGGAAAATAAAAGAGAACTTTGTTATGATGGCTTTGCTGGTTAGATTTGTTACAATTTGGACATAAATTATTGGAAATAAAGGCAACAAGTTATTTGACTTTTGGGTCTGATTTTGAAAGAAATTAAGTTACCATATTCCCTCTAGAGGGAGCCTGGGACATTGCAACAGTAGCAGCAAGTGGAAAAATACTATGAATTTGAGCAGGATCTGTTATCTCTTGGGAAAGCTGCAAAAACGAAGCATTATTTTGTCTACAGAGGTTTCTATACTAAAGGAGACAGTGGATTTATCTATTGAAGAAAGGAAGGGACTTGACGCAAGTTATGTCCCTGAATAACAAAAGCCTCTGTGGAGAACAAGAAGTTTCTGAATTAGAAGGTTTCTGCAGCAGAACAGGAAAAAGCAACCTGAGGAATAAGAGCTGGACCAAATTTGAAGCCGGAGTATTTGGAACATCCAGACTTTAAAAGGACCAAGAAATAGAATTTAAGTTAGACTCTTAAACATAGAGGTCTGGATGGAAGAACAATGACTTTTTCTGAGAGTTTTTTCGAGATTGGACTTTCTGAAATTAAAAGCTATCAAAAGACGGCAAAGTGGAGTTGAGATATAGACGTGGATACACCAGGCTGGCAGTAGACAATGGATGAACTTTGGGGATTGGAACCGGGGAATGGGGGGGGGGGGAGATTTGGAATCCAAAGGCTGTAAAATTATATATTATTTCTTTCTTTACTTTTTTCATGTTTGTTGTTTGAAAATAGGGGAATTCGTGGAAGGGAAATGGGGTCGATCTTAGGGAATTATATAAAATATAAGGAGAAATGGTTCATTAAGATAAATAAGATAAATTAATTTGGAATAAATGGGTTATTTAAAATTACAAATAAGGTTTTAAAATTTGGGGTAAGAATCTGTGGAATCAATTTAAGGGAAATGGAATACAAGAGGGGGAGGGGGGGAAGTCCGGGAAAGATGCCACTGAAACCAAGTGTAAATCATATTTGTTTTTTCTTTCTTTCTTGCTATCTTTCCTTTTTATTCTGGAAAATTTTTAATAAATATTATTTAAAAAAAAATGCACAATACTTCAGATTATGGGATATGCATTGTGGAGTTTGACGTGAAAAGACATCCTGTTAAGGAAGAAGCAGCTGCATTATTGAATAGACAAAGGTTTTGCACGAAGTAAAATTACCTGGCCAAGTATGAAATTTTCTTGGCTTTCATTATCCATCATAGATGTTTGGCTGATGTGTGATGTGGCACTTGGTAGAATAGCTCCCCTCCCTGCTTCACCGCTCCATTATTTCCGGGTCGCCGCAAAGCGCAACCCGAAAGCGTTCAACCTGAAGCATATTTATCCCGAGGTATGACTGTAGAGCAATGGCAGCTGCTCTACAAAAACTTAACAGATATAGCTAGGCTTGTGCCTAGTTAAGTGGAGCACCACTGTGGTAGGCAACACACTATTACCTCAGTCTCGACTTTTATCTGCAAAATGGGAATAATAATGTTGTCCCGCTTTACAGGGTTGTTGTAAGGCAGCAAGTTACCAACATTTTGGGGCCTTTGTGGGCGCCATTCACAAAGTGGTTCCTGTGGGGTGTGGCATAACACAAAATGGTCACTACATCTGTTGTTGTTATTGTTGTTGTTGCTGTCTGTCCTTAACTGGCAGGCCCCATGACATGTTACGACAATTCAAAACACATTAAAATATATTTTAAAATAGTTTAAACAAACAGGTGCAGGAATAGGGTGGGGCCTGAAAACACCTCTGAGGTGTCAAAGGTCAGAGTAAACGCATTAGTAGGAACTGATCAGGAACGCAAGCATTCCTTCAAGTACTGTAGTTTTTTGTTTTTGTTTTAAAAAAGGAATACATCCTGAGACTTTTTGCAGATGCCATAGGGAGGTAGTGGTGGGTACGTTTTTTGACCACTTAAAAAGCCCTGCGTCAATACATGGCTACATCAGTTCCTTCGCGAGCTCTCCATTCTGACATCCTTTGTGCCAACGCAAGCAGTTCTTAGCTGATTGCTACACACATGCGGTAATGCTATTGTGATAATGTTTTTGCTGTTAGGGATTAGAGCATAAGCAAGAAATGGAAAAAATAAGGCTAAATTATGTTGTTTTTTCCTTTCCTTTTACAGACAAAACGTGGATGCATACTCCCGAGGCTTTATCGAAGCACTGTATTCCCTACAATGTAAAGGTGAGGGGTCTGGTTACTTAACTTTGCTTCTGCCTACGTGACAGCTGGCAATTGCCTAAATTCTGAAGATGCTTTCCATTTGTCTTCATTAAAAATGCCACCTGCTTTATAAGGTTGAAAGTGAGTAAGAATTTAGACTGCGACGGAATGCAACGCTTGGCAAATTATCCCGGGTGCCATTGTTCATTTTTCAAGGAGTGTCTGAGGCCTGGAGCCTGAGGCATACCATGCCAGTGGAAATGAGGGAAACCTCTTAGCTAGGTCAGGTTGTTGGTGGGGTGGCACAGAAGCCTTGATTGTGCATAAAGCAATCTCCAAATTCAGCCAAATTCTGAATTAGACCAGGAGAATTCACCACCGTTAACCTCAGCAGCTAGAAATTGAATTTCAAAATATGCATATAAATTATAAAGTGGCTAAAGGTTTTGGTTTTGGTTTGGTTCTGCCCTAGGTGTTGGTTTCGACCTTAATGCAATTGCACTCTCATGAAGGCAAGGAATGGAGTAGCTTAACTGTACAATATCCCTTGTTGCCAGTAAGGAAGTGTTAGTTGCTTATGAGCTAGATAATGAAAGAAGTTGTGCAGCACTTCCAAAATAGTGGCCATCTCGTTAGTTGAGTGTTGGTTATGGCTTAATGTTCCAGATAAATCATTTAACCCAAGCAGTTTCCAGCTACACTCAAAGCAGATGAATTATCCTGGAGAGGATATCACAGTAAACAAAATATGTGGAAGCCAGAGAATTGACACTGAGGTTGGCAGTAGCGCAACTCTACAGAAAGATCAAAAGGAAAAAGCATGTTGACTGCAGTCTCTAGTGTGCAGTTACTATGGGTGTCCTTGTTGATTTTAGTAGGGATCAAATGCATGTAAATCTGGGGCTGATTTGCAACTAATGCTTATACAATTTACCAGCAGATTTGGAGCTGCCAAGTATTTGTCCAATATAGTGTGCTGATACTTTTTTGTTTGTGCTGTCAGTTCGTAGATAATTAGTTGCAGGTGAAAAATAAAATAAAAATGGCACTCAAAATTTAGATTGGACTTTAGCAATGTAGTTGTAGCTCCTCTGGTGTAGATACTGGACTGTGAAGAAGTGGAGATGGGGCTTAAGAACAGCATTAACAGGCAATAGGTGTTTGTTGTGGAATTACCAAAATATATTGTTAGAAAGCTTAAGCAGGTGCCTCACGAGATGTATCTGTTGTGGGGCAGTATCATTTCAGATACCATCACCATCATTTTTTATATACTGCATTTCATCCAAGGATCACAGGGTGGTTAACTGTATTAAAACACACAGAACATGTAGGGTTGTAAAGTAACATGCTCCCTACAAGTTCATAACTAATTTGTCTAGGTGAGACCTTTCCCTAAATTGCTAGTTTCATATAAAGGTAAAGGGACCCTGACCATTAGGTCCAGTCGTGACTGACTCTGGGGTTACGGCGCTCATCTTGCCTTATTGGCCGAGGGAGCCGGCGTACAGCTTCCGGGTCGTGGCCAGCATGACTAAGCCGCTTCTGGCGAACCAGAGCAGTGCACGGAAACACCGTTTACCTTCCCGCCAG
Organism: Podarcis cretensis; assembly: GCF_951804945.1. NCBI lineage: Eukaryota > Metazoa > Chordata > Lepidosauria > Squamata > Lacertidae > Podarcis > Podarcis cretensis. The sequence goes on from NC_137170.1 coordinate 122,508,897, forward strand.
AGCGGTACCTATTTATCTACTTGCACTTTGACATGCTTTCAAACTGCTAGGTTGGCAGGAGCAGGGACCGAGCAACGGGAGCTCACCCCGTTGCAGGGATTCAAACCGCTGATCTTCTGATCGGCAAGTCCTAGGCTCTGTGGTTTAACCCACAGCACCACCCACGTCCCCAGTTTCATATATGTAAGGAGTATTTCACGTGGAAGAGTATCCGAAAGAATATCCTCAGCTGTTCCTCAAAACAGCACAGCCTCACGATGGCTACATACATCACGTGGTGCTTCTGGCCTGTTTGAGCTACTGGCCTGTGATTTGTAAAGTAGCGTCTTTGCTGATGGAAATTCAAAATCCTTTTTCTCAAGTCATTTCCATGAGCCAAAGGGATGTGGTAAACCTCGTGATTAGGTTCTTCCACAGCCTCTGTTATACTAAGTGGCCCCAGGTGGCTGCTTTGAAGAATGTGGATGATGCGCTCTTGTAGAAAGTTTTGAAACCTTACCTCTGTGCTCATTCCCAAACATTACATACACACACTGCTCCCAAGGCTGCTATTAGATCTACTGGAGGAAAAGGACATGTGCAGATGCTAAGTTCAATGGCCTCTTCTAGAGAGCTCCACTTAACTGATCTTCAGGCCAGCCACTGGGGGCTGATAATTAGTTTTTTGTTTTTTTAAAAACGTTTCGTAATAGCAGATCTATGTCATGTCTAGTTGGGTCTATAGTTGTGGGGTATATGAATCAGTTCTGGAGCAAATATATACCGTATTTTTTGCTCTATAAGACTCGCTTTTCCCCTCCTAAAAAGTAAGGGGAAATGTGTGTGCATCTTATGGAGAGAATGCAGGCTGCACAGCTATCCCAGAAGCCAGAACAGCATGAGGGATCGCTACTTACGCTGCACAGCAATCCCTCTTGCTATTCTGGCTTCTGGGATTCAGAATATTTTTTTTCTTGTTTTCCTCCTCCAAAAACTAGGTGCGTTTTATGGTCTGGTGCGTCTTATAGACTGAAAAGTACAGTATTTTAAGAACTGCAGGGGAAATGATGTGAGGCATGAATAGCTCAGAAGCAGCTGGTCAGCTGGCTTTTTTATGTAAAGAGAGTAAAAGTAAGACATTGTTCCTTTAATCATCATTTCCAAATGTTGTGACGTTTATCACTAAAATCAGTGTTCTATTGAAAACCCTTAACAATCAATGATTGGTTTTAAAATGTTACTCAACTTACAGTAAAGTTCTCTAGAAGTGCTACATGTTCTCATTTACAAGAAATGCATAAATTGACGATAAATAAATGTTTACTTGTATTTGTCATTGGTAAGAACTGTATATACAAGGCAGGACAGCAGGTCTAGAATTCCTAACAGGCTTTTTCACATTTATGCATTAGTTCAAATAGTAAGCAAACTCTGCCTGGCGTTCTGAAACTATTGTTATGGGTTGTGAAATAAGAGCATTTGCAGTACTTCAGTTAAGGGAAGATACTGAACAAAAAAATTCTTTTGATTTGTGAGTCAATGTCGAGTTTGGAATTGAATTAGGAGATATAAGTTTATGATGTTTTAGACCACAGCGCTGTTGAGATGAGCCATACATAAAAAAACATTATTTTACTCTAAGGAATCTTTCTAAGACTGCACTCTACTTATCAGATTTCTTCTGCTTCCAAAAACACAAATGCATGCAGATACCGGTAGCTTATAAAACTCACCGCTCACTCCCCAAACCCCCCAATGGGGATTATTTTCTGCTGCAGCCACAATAAGGTAGCTAAGGGGCAGGTATTCACTTGCTGTAAATCGGCAGAGATCACTTAAGATAAACTTTGCTATGCTGAGTTTCATGGACTGTGAATTGCAGTGCCGAGAAATAGGTCTTACTGCCAGTGGCGTAGCGTGGGGGTGCAGGGGGGCCCAGCCGCACCGGGCGCAACATCTGGGGGTTAGGGTTAGGGGGCGCAAATCCACGGGTTAGGGGGCTCAAATCCACGGGTTAGGGGGCGCAAATTACTTGCCTTGCCCCAGGTGCTGACAACCCACACTACACCACTGCTTACTGCAGTATATTGGTTCCAACTATGGGGCACAATCCAGCCCATTAAGTGCTGTTGGGCTTCTGCTTAACGTCCCCATTGAAATCAGCAATGTGACTGCTATTCTTTTACTTTGCTAAGGCTGCTTCATAAACAGTATTTCATCAGCCTTTCTAATAGCACACTTGTCTTGTAAGTACATTGTACAAAACACTACGCAAAAACAAAGTTGTAAATTGGGAGTATGATGAAATATGTTCCAAGACAATAAAAATCATATGCAAAAGTTCCTGAGCCTGGAACTTGGGCAGGAATCCCAGGCACCTTACTCCCTTTCCCATCGTAGTACTGTAAGCTTGGGGAACTGCAGACTTGATCTCTGCTGCATTGCAGCTCTAGCACTGCTGATGGTCAGAGGATGGTACTGTCCTGCAGTTTCCAGCCCAGCCCAACAGGAATGAAGAGACACAAATTATCCTATTATTATTATTAATTATTATTATTTATACCCCGCCCATCTGGCTGGGTTTCCCCAGCCACTCTGGGCGGCTCCCAACAGAATATTAAAAACATGATAAAACATCAAGCATTAAAACTTCCCTAAACAGGGCTGCCCTCTGATGTCTTCTAAAAGTCAGATAGGAAAGCTTTTAATGTTTAATAGACTATTGTATTTTAATATTCTGTTGGAAGCCTCCCAGAGTGGCTGGGGAAACCCAGCCAGATGGGCGGGGCATAAATAATAAATTATTATTATTATTATTATTATTATTATTATTATTATTATTATTATTTTCCTTGACATCTGATGGGAGGGCGTTCCACAGGGTGGGCGCCACTACCGAGAAGGCCCTCTGCCTGGTTCCCTGTAACCTCACTTCTCGCAGCAAGGGAACTGCCAGAAGGCCCTCGGAGCTGGATCTTAGGGTCTGCGCTGAATGATGGGGGTGGAGACTTCAGGTATACTGGGCCGAGGCCGTTGAGGGCTTTAAAGGCCAGCACTTTGAATTGTGCTTGGAAACGTACTGGCAGCCAATGTAGGCCTTTCAGGACTGGTGTTATGTGATCTTGGTGGCCACTCCCAGTCAGCAGTCTAGTTGCCACATTCTGGATTAGTTGTAGTTTCTGGGTCACTTTCAAAGGTAGCCCCACGTAGAGCGCATTGCAGTAGTTCAAGCAGGAGATATCTAGAGCATGCACCACTCTGGCAAGACAGTCTGCGAGCAGGTAGGCTCTCAGCCTGCGTACCAGTTGGAGCTAGTAGACAACTGCCCTGGACACAGATTTGACCTGCGCCTCCATGGACAGCTGTGGACAGACACCTCCCTGGTCAAATGTGGACCTATGGTAATCTTGCCCTCCTGCAGGGGTGGTGGATCCATTAAGGTGATCTACTCCCAGGGACTTATGGAATATGATGAATTTCTGGATGCTCAGTGTGGTTCCAGGTGACAGGGCTAGGTATTCTGTCGAGGTCAGGATAACATTGAGATGAAGTGGGCCATCAGTGGAGAACCACCCCTTTACAAGGGAACATTGGTCATTGAAACAGGTTGCATCTTGGCCAGAGCATTGGTCTTGGAAACCTGATCACAAGGGTTACTGAAGGCCCCAATCCATGTACAGTGAACTGGGCACACCTGGTTGGCAGCCCTCTCTCCAGTAATTACTCTTGACTGTAACTTGCTTTCATGAATTTTAATACCATATTTTAAATTGTCATTGTAACCCACCCTGGGATCTCAAGATGAAGGGCAGGTAAGAAATCTAATAAATAAATATGTATAGGGAATGTTGTACATGTCTATAGGAAGCAGCAGTCAACAGTAAGCACGGAACAGAGCCAGTCTTTACATTTATTAGCTGAAATAGATTTTGACTTGGTTGCTTATCTTGAACATAACCAGTGCTGTGGAGTCTGAATATTGGTACAGTCAATTCAGATTTCTGAAGCCTTAACTGTACACAAATGTCCTTACCATCTAGAAAACAGATTTGCCTATGAGATACCATAAATGTATTTTGTTCAGCACATAACACAGTTCCAAATATACTTGCCAAGTTGTTATATTTGTACCATATGAATACTATACTCCATTTTTGCATACAGATTTTAGTGCACAGCAATAACTGGTGCATGAAGTGAGAGATGTACTGTACCTCTGAACTGTTAAATTATACCAGACGGCTATGCATAGGATAGCTCTCTAAACAAATAAACCCATTTGAGATTCCTGCATTCCAACACTACAATTCTATGATTCAATGATAACATCTCACAAACCCTTTCTGTGATAAGACTAGGGCAGTTGCTATTTAAGACTATAAACCTTTGACAAGATGTGCTTGATGATTTTAGTAGAATAAGCTGAGTAGAAAGTTCAGTCCTGAAGCAACGAATAGAAATACTGAAGTGTTAGTGAAATTCATTTCAGTGGAAACTACTACTAATAAATAAATAAATAAATAATTTTTTATTTATACCCCGCCCTTCCCAGTTCAGAAAACTGGGCTCAGGGCAGCTAACAACAAATTTAAAATACTTAATTGTAGAAGCAGCATAAAATACAGTATAAAACATGAATAACAATAAATTCAGAATTCAAAAATCAATTTAGGGGGGAAATCCATCCAATAAACTTTAGATGATCACCAAGGCTAGCTCGCTAAATTAGTCTTATTTGGGCCAGCGAGGAGACCAGGGGAGAATTAGCTGTGGGATACCAGAGGGGGTATTCTTCATAAAAAGGGGAGGGGGAGGGAAGGAAGGGGAATAAAAGATCAGGCTAAGTTCAAATTGAAAGCCAGGTGGAAAAGCTCTGTCTTACAGGCCCTGCGGAAGGAAGTTAAATCCTACTAGGGATTCGAATAAGATGCTACATACAGCAAGGAAAAGTTAGACAATGATCAGTGTTACATAAATTTAGAAAATTGCCGTTTTTTGAAAGTTTTTACAGTGCTGCTTTGCAGGCCCTTTGAACCTGGCTGTGCTCTAACTACAGTAAAGCTAATAGCCATTAATTTTCCTTGGAGATGGGTCAAGCCACCAGAGAGCTTATTAGGTATTACCCATTAAATTATTGCCACTTCATGAATCTTGCCTGAGGTCTGAAGTCACATTTAAGCCGGGCTTTCCACCCTTTATGTTCTCGTCAGATTTCATGAATCTCTTTGCTCACTGGAGACTTAACAGAGTGGTGTGCTTGAACGGAGAAGACTTAAAATGAAGAGGAAACACTGCATAGCTTACACAGAACATAAGGAAATTTCACCAGCGCTCCTATTTGTGGCATTGTAACGGAATGCTTGAGGGAGGGGAGAACAGAATTGAAGATATGATCCAACCTTCATGTAAGCTCTAAGCACTTTCGAGGTAATACATTCAGGAATAGATGCCTTCATTTTCCTTACTTTCCCCGCCTACATTAACCATAGTGTGTGTTTGTGTCCTGGCATGCACAGTGAATGTGTTTTGAGCTAGTGGAGAGCCCTTGAGGTTGAGGGCAAAAGAGGTGGGTCTTAGAACTGGCTTTGGGGGGTTGGGGGGTTGGGTTCAGGATACAAACCCAGTTGTTCATACTGCTCTCTCCATATGATAGCCTTCTAAAACCTGGTACATTTCAGATGTTTTAGACTCAACTCCAGTCAGCCTGGCCCTGTTAGCAGGGGCTGATGGGAGCTGTAGTTCAAAACATCTGGTGGGCAGCAAGTTGTGGAAGACTGCCCTAAAATACTAAGACAGGTAAGCAGGGACATATCGGGTACATAACTAACATGATAGTGAAGTATGTCTATTTTACATCCTTATTTGTGAACATTTTCAACTTGATCAAATGCTACACAGTTAGGAAACCCTGCAGAAAGTTGGTTTGGCAACTCAAGTGTTGAGGCAATGTTAAAGGAAAATATTTTCATCTCTCGGGTTTACAGGAAAATCAATAAGCTAAAAGTGTGAGATAACACAGCTGTTCTGAATAATGGCACTGTAGACAGATTACTAAGAGATTTGCCAGTAATGGTAATTGAGCTGGAAGCGGGAACAATAAGGTGACCTCTGGCTGAGAAATGAGGAGAGTTAAGCATCAAATGAGATCTAAGCAAATTGAAAGTGTTACAAAGACAGAAAGGTGCTGTGTGACTAATTGGTGATAAGGGGTGCTTTTAAATATAGGTCATGGTGTGTCCCTCAGCCAAAGGCAATGGGGTCAGTTTGGGACACAAATGAAGAAGTGTGAAGTACAGAAATCAATACATGCTAGTTAGGGGACCAGCAGAGAGTGATGGCCCAGTAAGGAACTGAGTCATGTTAATGTAATTGATATTCCAAAATGAACAGACAGACATCTGCAGGTTCCTTTCCTGCTGATAAATAGGGAGAATGTCCTGCAGTCCCATGTTACTGGCTCATTCATGCAATGCTTATGGTAAATTAGCTTTTCGGTAATTGCACAAAACACACAGCCATAGGCACTGAGGAAGAGTCTTCTCAGTGCAATGCCATAATGTATCTTTTAACATTTTATGAGCCAACAATTTTCACTGTCCAAAAAATAATAATGTGGGAAGCATAAGCTTGGTAGAGGGCTCCTATTTCCCATACATTTCGAGTTTGTTTAAGAGCTGAATCTCATAAAACCTGGGAATTGGCTTCACAGCTGAGTTTTGAAAACTACCGTATTTTTCTCTCTATAACACACAGATTTTTTCTCCTAAAAAGTAAGGGGAAATGTCTGTGCGTGTTATTGAGCGAATGTGTGGTCCCTGGAGCTGACTGGCGCGAGTGCAGGGGCAAAAATCAGGCAAAAATCAAATCGCGCGTCAAGGAGGAGGGAAGCCTGAAGAGAGGAAGCTGCAGCTTTCCTGCATTCTGCCTCAGGGTCTTACTGCCCACCCTCTTCTGTTTCGTTGCTGTGTTTGCTCAAACGGAACAAAGAGCAGAGAAATCCCCTGCCCTGCTGGCAAGCAGAGGGGAAAGGAAAGGATCCCGTTCTTCCTTCTAATTCCTCTCCATGCTCTAATGCTTTCTAGGGACTCGCAGGCAGCCGGAAAACATGCAGGTGGGAGGGGGGGCTGGCTTGGGGGGGGAACTTTTGCCTTCCTTTCCTCCCTCCCCTTAAGCCCCTTTCCTGCATTCTTAGCCAGCTGCTTCTCTGCACACCCCTCTCGTGCGCCTTGTCCCTTCTGTGTTTTTCCTTCCCTCCCCACTTAAAACGTGGTTACAAAGCACGGATCCATATGGATCCTCAGGATCTTTGCATTGGGTCACCCCAAATTCACCATCAGATCACATTACATGTCCATGGCTACAGCCTGCAACAAAAAAATCACGCACCCACTGTTGCCTGGGGCTGCAATGGTGCAAAAATGTGGTTACAAAGCATGGATCCACATGGATCCTCAGGATCTTTGCATTGGGTCACCCCAAATTCACCATCATATCACATGTCTGTGGCCACAGCATGAAGCACAAAAATGATACATCCACTGTTTCATTCGAATCCCCCCCCTTGTTTTCCTCCTCTAAAAACAATGTGTGTGTTATGGTCAGGTGCGTGTTATAGAGCGAAAAATATGGTATTATTCGCGGGGAACGAGGATTCCATTTTAAAAAAATGTAAAAATGTAAATGAAAGTCAGAATGCTAATTAATAAATGGTCTTTTCAAATGCTTGGATTTAAGAAGCCAGATTGCATAATATAATCATACTAGTTCACACTGTCAGTGAGATGTGAAAGGAACAGAATTGTAACAGCGTGACGTGGTGTTAATTAAGGTGGCTTGTGCAGGGAAAGAGTAGCACTCACAGATGGAGATTCGCTGTGTAGCTGTAAATAACCTTCTGAGGGTGCCCTAAAATAATCTAAAAGGAACTTAAGATTCCATAATTGTTTCTTTGGTGGCTAGTCTGTGAGAGAGCCAACTATTATTTATTATAGAGTTTATTACTGTACAATATTGGTATGCACGGAATCAGGCCAACTTTATTGCCTTAAAAAGAGGCACACTTAAAATGTGTGCAGAGCGGTATTTTAAAAATCACAATCAGCTCGCAAGACTGGTGATAAAAGCACTGCTAAACTTCATTCTAAGAACCGGTGAAGTCTGTGATGGATTAATGGCAAGGTTCCATGAACTGGATGCATGCAGTGATTCAGGCACTGAAAGAATTGCTTGCTGAATCAGGTCTATGGACCTTCCAACAGAAGCTAACCAGATACTCTGGGGAGCTCACATGGTTGGCATAGCTGTTCCCTGCTCTTGCCTGTTCTCAGCATCTGATAATGTATTACTAGCCGCAGGCTATGCTGCTTTCCCCTGTGCCTGGGACTGTCTGGGTGCAAGGCTTCAGCATTTTCTGAATTTGGGGTCTTGAGAATAACTAGCAGGAACTGAGTATTGCCCAGTGGAGATCTGACTTATATCACCCCTTCTGTGTGGCAAGGGCATTTTTTTGGTTTGAGTAACCTTTCCTGCTGCTGCTCGCTTCAAGACATTCCCACTTCATCTGCTATTACTCTTTACACCAGGGGTCAGCAAACTTTTTCAGGAGGGGGCCGGTCCACTGTCCTTCAGACCTTGTGGGGGGCTGGACCCACCGTCTCCCGAAAGCACCCCCCTCCCAAAAGGACCCTCCGAAAGGACCTCCCCAGCCGCCACTCACGCCGCCGCCGCCTCGTCTTTGGCAGTGTTGTCGTCCTCTGCCTTGGCCAGGGGTCCGCGGGGTGCAGAGCCCTTGCTGCTGGCCTGGGCAGCGAAGGCAGCCTCGCCACCACCGCCACTTCCTCCCGCTCGGCTCTTGGCCATACGCGGCCATCTCAGCAGGAAGGAAGGGGTGTTGCCCAGAGGCATCCGTGGCTTCTGATTGGCTGCAGGAGCTTCCTGCGGCCAATCCGAAGCCACACCAGCGCCGCGGAAGTTAGTCCCCATGCAGTGAGGCCTCTGCACCATGCCAGTTTAGCTGACTGAGGGGGCGGCAGAGTCTGCAAGGTTCGCGGGCTGTATTAACAAGCCTGGTGGGCCTTAGTTTGCTGACCCCTGCCTTACACTTTGCCACCCCACATGGTCACTGACTTGATAGGACATGTTGTGTCCCCTATCTCACTGCCCAGTGCTGGCCTGAAGAGGACTCTGAAAATGAATCTCTTCTTGTCTTCAGAGGCTGACACACACACACACACACACACACACACCCCTGCAGTCTCTCCTGCTTCACAACCAGGAGGAATACTTAAAGGAAATACTTGAATGTGGTTTTAATATTATCATCAATAAAATGCACTGCAGTGTACAGGAAGCATATTGTGTTGTTTCTGTAAAAAGGATGAGTAAAGCAGGTAATTATAAAACACCTTCTTTAAACATTAGTTTGCCTTTAAATCCTTAACTCCTCTTTGGGCAAGCAAGTTGTTCCATGCTTGGGGAGGATCATTTAAATATATTAGCTCAAATGGAGGGGGAATTCAAGTGTATCACCATGGCTTCAGTGCTTCTTAAATCGCATTGAAGGTAAAGGAATGAAACAGTCTATTTATGCATTGGATTGCAGCCCTTATTCCCAGTCACCATCTAAAGATTGAAACAGTGACTTGAAAAGCATTCCTAATGACTTGCTAAGAAGCACTCAAATGCCATTGTCATAAATTTCTATTCAAACGTAGGTACTCTTTCTTGTCAAAGGACACCAGTATCCTTATCTTAGAAGAAAACATATCTTATAAGCTGCAAAAAGAAAAGTCAGCAGTTGTATGGGGGGGGGGGGTGATCCTTCATTATTTTCTTCCTGAAGAAAACCAGAGTAGCTTAGTAGATGGGACATGGTTTTTATCTGAAGCTTCACTGAGTTTTGTACATTTGGTTTCAATTAATTGTGCCAGGGCTCGGTTATGTGGTTCCTCCATTCTATTGATTTGAAATAGCCATTGTGATTAGGCTAGTCAAGGATATGTTTATTGGCTCGGCTTAAAAACGGAAATGAATCACATTTATTTGTGCACAAAGAAATAGAACAAAATTAATGTTCCCAGAGGCAATAAGCTATTTGTGGTCCTTCCAAGCTTCCTTCCCCCCTGCTTTGATTATATATTATCCACTTGCTTTGACAAAACTCTCTTTTAGAATTCTGTGAATTAGACTCATTAGCACTTGTCTGCATGAGCCATTGACACGCAGTAAGGGGGACATCCAGACTAACGTAATTTGAACTGTGCAGCTTCAGTGGAAGTACAATTGCTGGGGTTTGTTCATACCCAAAACAATGTTTTTCCAAGGTTTAACTCGAGGGAAAGTTGTTCTGTAAGTTTGAGGCTGACTCCGGCTGTATACTTTATTGGCTGGAATTAGATTGTTGACATCATGAATGTGCCTACTATGAATGTGTTTAAAAAGCAACAACATGAAGATAAAAAACAGCTATAAAGCTGGATAAACATGCAAACGGGTACATTGAAAAACCTGGGAAAGCAGCCTAAAGAATAGAAGGAGGTGGAAAACAGACAACTCAAGTCAGTGTTCGTTTAGCTGATAAGTACATCTGTCAAAAGCAGAACAAATGTTAAGGAAGGCAAGGTTCACAGCAGGAACAGCAACGAGATATCTTTTCTAAGGGACATCTCTTCACACACCTTGAGACTGTGTAAAGCCAAACTGCAGAAGCCTTTGTGCCATTTCCCCTTTGAAATTGCAAGTGCAGCAGCCTGGAATATGAAACTGATTTACAAAAGATCTTAACGTCCTATCAGTCAGGCCTTATGAAGTGTTTGTTATTGTCCTTTTAGAATATATAAGGCAAACATGGTACTGATGAGTGTTGAAGAGTGCTTGTTCAATTATAGCTTTCAAATGTTTCTTGTCAGATCGGGCTTCAAAGTTTCTTTTACCTTGCATTTCATAGATGCGTAATGCTGAAAAGTGCAACCCAAAGTGTAACGAGTTTCCATTCAGGGTTGTTTTTCTGTTAGATGTTGTACATTGATGGGAGAACTTGATTATGACATCCAAGTTTAATGTCCGCATAGGGAAGTTTATATATTGCAACATATAAGGAAGTTTCTCCAATGGTGCCATCAGTTCTTCTGACTAGGAAAATCTCAACGGTCCCTTTCAACTGGATAGATACTAAAAGCCTTCCACCATGTGGAAAAGATCTGCTGGACAGCTACTAGAGGGTAAAGGTAAAGGTACCCCTGCCCGTATGGGCCAGTCGTGTCCGACTCTAGGGTTGTGCGCCCATCTCACTTAAGAGGCCAGGGGCCAGCGCTGTCCAGAGACAATTCCGGGTCACGTGGCCAGCGTGACGAAGCTGCTCTGGCGAGCCAGCACCAGCGCAGCACACGGAAACGCTGTATACCTTCCCGCTTTTAAAGCGGTACCTATTTATCTACTTGCACTTAGGGGTGCTTTCGAACTGCTAGGTGGGCAGGAGCTGGGACCGAAAGACGGGAGCTCACCCCGCCGCGGGGATTCGAACCACCGACCATGTGATCGGCAAGTCCTAGGCACCCACATCGCCACCCGCGTCCCATACTACAGGGTAGAATGGTGGAAAAGAAGTAAGCCTTTTCCACCACTATCACTGTAACATGGTAGGCACAATAATGAGCTTGTATCTGTGTTTGGTCAGATTAATCTTGGGCTTTACACCACTTGCAGTCCATCTATTGTCCTTCATTGAAGAGCGGACCTGGAAGTGTTAATATCAAGAGCACTTCCTTTAGCGCTACATAAATCATGTTGGTTGCAAAAATCCCTCAGAGCAGTCAGAAATCCCTTATATGCCATCTTAATAGGTGCCCCTGGGACGTGGGTGGCGTTGTGGTTTAAACCACTGTGCTTCTTGGACTTGCCATTTGGAAGGTCAGCGGTTCGAGGCCCTGCAACGTGGTGAGCTCCCGTTGTTCGGTCCCAGCTCCTGCCAACCTAGCAGTTCGAAAGCACACCAGTGCAAGTAGATAAATGGGTACCGCTCCAGCGGGAAGGTAAATGGTGTTTCTGTGCGCTGCTCTGGCTTCGCCAGAAGCAGCTTAGTCATGCTGGCCACATGACAAGGAAAAACTGTCCTCAGAAGCAGACAAGCACCGGCTCCCTCGGTCTGTAAAGCGAGATGAGTGCTTCAACCCCAGTGTCATTTGTGACTGGACTTAACTGTCAGGGGTCCCTTTACCTTTACCTAATCGGTGCCCCAACCCTGCAGGGTGATTTATGATCAGGTCAGACCTCACATGATTTATCCATGATAATCGATTCACCATAATCCCCACTGCTAAAACATTTCTGTCCTTCTGCTATGTTGCATCACTAAGATCCAGGGCAGGTCTTGCAATATGGGTTGGGCACTTGATATACCGACATAGTCTCATGTTTATCATGAAGTCCTGAATGAGCACAGTAGAAGCAGCATTGGTATGGATATTGAAGCCCCCAAAACATGAGTGGAGTTCTTCTACACCACCTCCGAGACCATCTCTGGCAGGAAGACTGTTGGCCAGCATGTTGGTTGGTATACTGAGGTCACCTCCCCGCCATATGCTCCAGCACCACCCCCAATTTGTGTTGGGAGAGCCCATAGAACAGCACACAGAGGGGAGGAGAGGGGGATTGTTCCATCTGGCAAGCTGCAAGACTTGCACAGATAGAATGATTAGAGAAGCATGACATTGAAAGAGTTTTAGACCCTAAATCACCACTAACTGAAAGACTGTCACCTGTTCCACTGACCTACCAGACTTTTCTGATCTGAAGGAGACAAGCTGGTGGTAGTCTCCATGCCTAATGAGATGGGTAGGGCCCGTGGACTTTCTTTGGGGTGGTAACTTACTTTGGAATAATCTTCCCTCTGAGCTGCATCTCAGCACAATGTTGACGTTGCATATCATTGGCGAGTGAAGATTCCATCTCTTTCCCCAGACTTTTGGGGCACTGTGGGTTAAACCACAGAGCCTAGGACTTGCTGATCAGGTCAGCGGTTCGAATCCCCGTGACGGGGTGAGCTCCCGTTGCTCGGTCCCTGCTCCTGCCCACCTAGCAGTTTGAAAGCACGTCAAAGTGCAAGTAGATAATTGGTAATGCTCCAGCGGGAAGGTAAACAGCGTTTCCGTGCGCTGCTCTGGTTCACCACATGACCCGGAAGCTGTATGCCGGCTCCCTCGGCCAATAAAGCGAGATGAGCGCCGCAACTCCAGAGTCGGTCACACTGGACCTAATGGTCAGGGGTCTCTTTACCTTTAATGTGGGTACCACTCATCCATCTTGGCTGCACTTGCAGCTCAGCAAATAGTTCTGATAGAGCAGCATTTCCACTCTGCATCATCCTTCCACTTCCTTTCCCTTGTGTGCCTTTGTAAGCACAATATTGGTGCCTGTATCTTTGCTTTTAATTGAAGTGAGTTGCTTTGGGAGATGGCAATGGACTGAAAAGAGGAATAAAGAGAGATCAAATCAATAAATGACTCTCTGACTATTTACCATCACTTGTTATAAATAAGTTATAGAACATCTTGGGACTCGTTGCCTAAGCAAAAAAGCCCCTGGCTTCTCAATCTTTGGCGCTCTCATTCTGTGCTTGATTTCAACCTTGTTGCTCCTCTGCCAGCAACTGACTCATTTTCTTCTTCTTCTAAGTGCATTTCTGCCTATCACTTCTCACTCTTTCCTGACGTTGGCCAACAGGTATACTCAGTCTTGACATCTTGACTTCTTCAGATAACCTTATCTTATCCATGGCATAGTTGTACCCATTATTAAACATGCCTCTGTAAACCATTCCAGGTGTCCAGTATTATCCTGAGCCTTCATCCTGTGAATATTCATATCCAAGTGATGGTCAGATTGAATTGTGGTCTGGAGGGGCACAGCAGTCATCATTTTCTCCCCGGGAGCCTTCACATTTGCTCTGAGACTTGGTTTGATTCATAGGAACCAACTCCTAGGGTCCAAGGTCCTTTTGCCTCCCCCTAAAATATTTGAGCCCCCCCCAAAAAAATGATAGGCATTGCCATTCAAATGGCAATGATTGATTACATGGGGCAGGACTTACCTGCCCTCCTCCCCCCAATTTTTTAAATTCAAGTTGGCACCCCTGATTTGGTTTAAGCATGTCATCCATACAGGGTCAAAATATACAGTATACATTTTTGCTTATTACTGAGATTCATATTCTGCCTTTCTGGTTGTTGTTTTTTAATCTGAAGCTGTTTCCTACCCCTAGCATGCACTGCAAATGGTTCTTTGATTCTGTTTCCTTGTTTGGTTTCCAAGAACCAGTCAATTCCCTCCCTTCCATCTTGCCTTAGCTTAGTGTTGCAGGATCAGAGATGCTTTGCTTTCATTCAGTCATAAATCAACTTTCTTCCTAACTTCAGTGATGAAAAAGAGAGGCCGTTTATCAATCTTTGGCAGCAGGCTTTCTGTGTAAAATTCAAACTGCCTTTTTATCTGCTTTATGGAGTCAGGAGATACTTTTATTCCAGACCCAATGGCCCTCTTGCATTTCTTGGCTTTTTGACCCAACAGTTTACATGGTTACAAAGAGAAGAAATTGTATTAATATTATATCATCTGGTAACTAATGATAATACTTCATATGTCTGATTAGGTGGCTCTAGTCTGCAAAACCATATACTGCAACAGTTTTGTTATTTTTAAGGTATCGCAGGACTGTTTGTTGTTTTTACTTCTGTCATGGGTACACATACCACAAAATTATTAACATTCAGTGTATCAAAGGCTTTAAAAGTCATTGTAAAACTTGATGAATAATTTTGTGAAATAGGGATGTAGAAGCAGTTACTATCATCTAAGTAGCAAATCCTACACTGCTCTCTACTGGAAGAGAAGGATTTACATTCAGTTCTTATATGACCTAAATCTCTGGCTGAGTTATCCAAAAACCATTCCCAAGCTTTATACTGGATTAAAATAAATAAATAAATGAAACATTGTCTAATCTGTTTCAAGTAATTCTTCAGTTATTGGTGGAGCAGAACAAAAGCTAAACATTCCTACAAAGAGTCAAGTTTTGTGGGCTCCCACTTAAGCCCAACATCTGTTCCAGAAGTAACGCAGGAAAACATGTTATGGGTTGCAGAGCTGATGCATTACTAAGTTTTGCAAAAGTATTCGTTTGCCACATTTGTATGGAAAAGAACCTGCCTAGACTTTACTTTTTCAGAGCCATATGAATTGCAGTGAAAATTGTCTCATGTTTTTCTCTTGAAAACAAGTTCGAGTAATTCAATTTGTCAATTGTGTATCCCAGTTTCAAGAACGCCGAGGGGCAAAAGGTCAGAAATAGAACGATGGAGTGCGACACATTTGTGCTGTGATTTTACAACTCATTGAAATAGCAGAGCAGTACATAGGCTAAGCCACCTGGGTCCCTCTACAGATACAGTGGTACCTCAGTTTTCGAGCAACTCAGAAGCTGAATGTTTTGGAACCCAGATGCTAAAAACCTGGAAGTAATTGCTTCCCTTTTCGAACGTGCCTCCAAAGTCGGGACGGCTTCCACTGCATTTCCCCCCTCTTTTTTCTCCATTGACTTCGCCGACCGCCCTTTGCGCCTTGGTTGTCGAACATTTTGAGAGTGGAACGGTCTTCCGGAACGGATTACGTTCAACAACCAAGGTACCACTGTATCTTAAATGAGAACTGCCAGAGTACTAAGAACTTTTATTTATTTATTTATTTACCACCTTATACGCGGAGGTCTCAGGGTGGTTCACAGCATAAAATAAAAACCACAAAAGATATAATCAAAATAAAAACAACAACCCAATAACACCCCCCCACACACACATTTTATAGGCTGTCAATCAAATCAACCAAAGGTCTGGTTAAAAAGGGACATTTTTGTCTGGCGCCTAAAGGTGTATAATGAAGGTGCCAGACGAACTTCCCTGGGGAGAGCATTCCACAGATGGGGAGCCACTGCAGAGAAGGCCCTGTTCTCGTGTTTCCACCCTCCAGACCTCTTGAGGAGGCACATGAAGAAGGGCCTCAGAAGATGATCTCAGGGTCTGGGTAGGTTGTTCATATGGAAATAGGTATATGGAATTGAGGTATTGCGGTCCTCAATTCTTGCATTCAGCCTGCATATGCTAGTGTGTGCAGAGATGGGGGCATACCTGTCAGCTTCACCCCTAACATTGCTGGACACGTCCAGTTGGGCATGTGGGCTGATGCAGATACACTCGTTTCTCTACACCAGCAGCGGGGAACCTGCACCCCACCGCCAAATTTGGTTCACCAGGCTATTTTCCATGAACCATGCCGACACATGATACAATATGTGATGTTAAGGGTGGAACAGGTAGCGATGTGTCTGGATTGGGTGCCCACACAGTTGATCCCTGCAGAAAGCAGGATTGAACTCTGTACCCAGTAGCTGATGGGTGGGGAGTACAATCCCGCTTGGTCACATGATCTCTTCCCATCCCTGCGGGTCAGTCAACAGGTGTCAGTCAATTTAATATCAGATTATTGTCCTGCCCAAGAGTTTGCCCACAGGGGTGGGAGGAGATAAAGGTCAGGCCCATCAGGCCAAAAAGTTTGCTCACCCCTCCTCATTTTTGTCTACATAAGATGAACACCTGAAGAAGTTCCAAGTCTACCAAAAAAACACCCCATCATCTCTGGTTTCTTAAAATTGATTAACAAATATTGTCCATTTCACAGTTCCTCTTTAGAGTTCAGAGCAGTTGTCTCCCAAATTTTGGGTCTTGATCACTACTGGAATGGCAGTAGTTCCCAAGTGCTCGTATGAATAATAATAATAATAATAATAATAATAATAATAATAAATTTTATTTATATCCCGCCCTCCCCAGCCGAAGCCGGGCTCAGGGCGGCTAACAACACTAAAATAGTGCAACATTCTAAAAACATTATAAAAATTAATTAAAATCAAAATTGATGGCAACCATAAACTAAAGTTCTGTAAAGATTGCCAAAGGAGGGAGTCAGGCTGCGCCCTGACCAAAGTCCTGGTGGAACAGCTCTGTCTTGCAGGCCCTGCGGAAAGATGTCAAGTCCTGCAGGCCCTTGTCTCTTGTGACAGAGCGTTCCACCAGGTTGGAGCCGCAGCTGAAAAAGCCCTGGCTCTAGTTGAGGCCAGCCTAACCTCTCTGTGGCCTGGGACCTTCAATATGTTTTTATTTGAAGACCGTAAGTTCCTCTGTGGGGCATACCAGGAGAGGCGGTCCCGTAGGTACGAGGGTCCTAGGCCATATAGGGCTTTGAAGGTTAAAACCAGCACCTTAAACCTGATCCTGTACTCCACCAGGAGCCAGTGCAGCTGGTATAGCACCGGATGAATGTGATCTCGCAGCGAAGACCCCATAAGGAGTCTCGCCGCGGCATTCTGCACCCGCTGGAGTTTCTGGGTCAGTCTCAAGGGCAGCCCCATGTAGAGCGAGTTACAATAATCCAGTCTGGAGGTGACCGTCGCGTGGATCACAGTGGCTAGGTCAGGGCGAGAGAGGTAAGGAGCCAACTGCTTAGCTTGGCGGAGATGAAAAAATGTCGCCTTTGTTATAGCTGCAATCTGCGTGTGCTGGTCCAGGGGGGAGGTTACCGTGGGGCGAGGTCCAGGACCTGAGTTGAGGGTCGGCAGACAGTCCTCCACGGGCGAAGTGGGGTCCACAGCGAGAAGCCGGGCAAGGACAGGAACTCTGGGGGAACAGGACTGGATGCTGGCCGAAACAGCTCTTCGACGACGTTGCTCCTGCAACCTGGGACCGGGCTGACTGGCCTTTATCTTCTCTGAGGCCAGGGGCGGTCCCGGCCCCCAGGAGACCCGCCTCTCCTGGCCTTAAGGCGAGCACTCCTCCTGGGAGAAACCAGTTCCCTTCGCCTCTCTGCCCTGAGCCTCTGCAGTTCAGGAGAGGCTGAAGGGTTACTGGACCCAGGGGGAGACACACCTGTAGGCACTGAGTCCTCAACCACCTCCGGAGCCAGAGTGGATTCACCTGGTGCCTGCTCCTGAGGATCCGGCACAGGTGCAGGCGCTTCAGAATCAACGCCCTGCCCCAGCTCAGCCGGCCCTGGAGGCGGGGACTCCTGTGCAGGCTGGGATTCCTCTGATTCAGCCTCTGAATCGGATTCCCAGGCCATCACACTGCACCTCCATGGAGAGGGAGGTATCAAAGATTACACCCAAACTCTTAACGGACAGTGCTGGCACTAATTGCACCCCCGCAAGAGATGGGAGTTGGCCCCTCAGTCCCATGTCGTCCCGTCCCAGCCAGAGGACCTCTGTCTTCGAGGGATTTACCTTCAACCGCCTCCCACGTAACCATCCAGCCACAGCTTCCAAGCATCTGATCAGTGTGTCTGGGGCCGAGTCAGGATGGCCATCCATCAACAGATAGAGTTGGGTGTCATCAGCATACTGATGGCAGCCCAGCCCAAAACTCCGGACAAGCTGGGCGAGGGGGCGCATAAAGATGTTAAAAAGCTTCGGGGAGAGTATCGCACCCTGGGGCACTCCACGCACCAAGGAGTGGCGCGATGACAATTCCCCCCCCCCAAACGCCACCCTCTGTCCCCGACCAGAGAGAAATGAGCACAGCGTGGAACATTATCCCTGCATTCCAGGAAGCGGGTGAAGCAAACATGAAGATAGAATGAGGAAAGAAGAAAAATAATTAAAGGCACACAGGGAAGAAACAGAACACACAACTCTGATAAAGCTAAATAACTGGTGCACTTATTTTCGCATTAAGTGTAGTTGATGAAGTTAGTCCAATTTGCTTTTGGCAAAAAATTACCAATAGACTTCTCTCTAGATTAGAGTGTGGGATTTGGGGGGGGGGAGGAATCTAATGGAGCTATTAATATACCAAACTGATGCGTTTTTAATGCATTTGGAAGGGGGGGGGACAGATAACTTGTTTTTGAAATTATGATGAAAGGGCTAAATAAAGTTGCTGTGGATCTGAATCTGTAATATACCAACAACATTTTTAAAAATAGCCAATTGGCCTTACTACAATAGAAATTATGTTTGAGATTATATATGACACATGCAATACCTTTTATTTTTATTTACTAAACGCTCACTTTATCTGTGATCCCACACATTTGTGTGTGTGCACAAGCTTGTAAAATTCACAGCAGTGGAGTTTTGTGTGCTATTCTGTGTTAAAAGGTGAAATTTGTCCATGAGATCTGATGCTTCACAAAAATAATTGTGACTAGTCCGTTCAGCTTCTACAAATATTGAAATAGCCTGTGGCACACTGTTTCTGATTAAATAAATGAATGCCACCTTTCTTATTTTATTTCTTCAGGATATATTCATCCCCTGAATTTTCTTTATAATTCAAAGTTTTCACCCAGCGACTGGGTGGAAAGGTTTTGGTAGTATTTAAAATAAATATGTTATATGTTCAATTATTTTCTGGGGAATGTAGATTCTTTAGAAATAAATGAAAACCTTGTGTCAGTTTACAGGTTACTTGGTGAAAGTATTTTTACTAAGGAAACTGGTGGAGATGCTGGTTTTCATATCTGTACTACTTAAACCAACGCTCAGTGTAAAAACACATGGCTCACGCTTCAGAGTAAAAGTTGTGCATTTCTTCGGGAAACCCTGGGATGCTGTAGAGAGGAAACACCTTTTTTAAAAAGTCTGCAGTGCTCTTAGTCTATTATAGCTACATTAACCACCACAGTATACATTTGCTTGCATGAAGCTTCTGTGTTAACTGAGCACAGAAATGCGGTTCTTGTTTCTCAGAATAGGCTTAAGGACCGAAGTGAAAAGAGCAGTTAAGATTATTGATAACTCAGTGTTAGTTGTGTAAATATGATAGACCATCACCGGTTTGAGCTGATGGTGCTTTTCCATGCTTTTCAGGGAAGAGGTTTCAATCTACTGGAGACCTCCATAAATAGAAGCAAGGATAATCCTGGAACAGACTTTGGGGCCAATAGGGATTGCAAGGGGAAGAAGTAAATAGATCCCCCACTCCGCCTTCAGTTTGCAGGAGCCGAGATCCATGCCTTGATCCATTCCTTGCTTGCAAATTATATATTTTGGGATTTAAGGGGGAAATGTAAGTGTTAATATGTGAGCAGAGGACTTGCTTGAGGCCTCAAAAATGGTATTCCAAATTGTTTAGAGAAACAGTTAGATAGCACTGGCCCTTCTGCATTGATATTATTGGTGTTGAAAGGGGGTTGTGTTCACTGTAGCTGCAACTTTATCACTCGTGTGTGAAACTATTGTGAGATCAGCTATCGTGTTTCATGAAGTGGTTCAACAGTGGAAACCAGTTGGAAGAGTAAACCATAAACCTGCCACGTGTTCAGTATTGCTCACTAGCACATGGGTGAAATAAATGGTGATTAATTTGTGGATGTAGCAGTCTGTGAAGTCATTAGTTCTTCTGCGCCTGCAGTAGGTTGGGAGAGGGGTAGAAGGCACTGCAATAAAGTATTGATGCAGATGTGGCTCCATTCCTGTACAGTGGTACCTCGGATTACATACGCTTCAGGTTACAGACTTTGCTAACCCAGAAATAGTGCTTCAGGTTAAGAACTTTGCTTCAGGTTGAGAACAGAAATTGTGCTCCAGCGGTGCAACAGCAGCAGGAGGCCCCATTAGCTAAAGTGGTGCTTCAGGTTAAGAACAGTTTCAGGTTAAGGACGGACCTCCGGAACGAATTAAGTACTTAACCCGAGGTACCACTGTACATGCAAAAGCAGCAACAGTCTGCTACTATACTTACATAAAATAGGGGTTAAGGTTTTGTTCTCTTGGTTTAATTATTTACTTGTGTTTTATCTCATATTTTATTCTGTGAACTGCCCATAGATCTTCTGATGAATTTAATAAATTTAATAGACATACAAATTTAATAATATATAAATAAGTATGTAAAACAAATAGATAAAATAAAAATAAATAAATTATAGAACTGCTTCCCATAATTCTCACCCACACATTTGGGGTAGAGAACAATCCCATAGCTGTCAACATTTCCCTTTTTTAAAGGGAATTTCCCTTATTCCGAATAGGATTCCTCACAAGAAAAGGGGAAAGCTGACAGCTATGCCATCCAAGTGCTTCTTACTCTTTCCTCCTCCTGTTCTGCCAAAAGAAGGATCTGTAGTGGCCATGGCCAATCTTTTCGACAAGCCGAAGGAATTAAAGTGCCACTCTCACTGCACTATTGCACATTTTGTGCAACACTGCCTCAGACTACCCACCCACGATCTATGGATTAAGGCAGTTGTGCATGTTCATCCTTCCCTCATTCGTCTGGTATAAGACAAATTCGTCTGGTGTAAAAGCGGGGTGGCACTATGGTCCAAACCACTGAGCCTCTTGGGCTTGCTGATTGAAAGGTTGGCAGTTTGAATCCCCGCAACGAGGTGAGCTCCTGTTGCTCTGTCCCAGCTCCTGCCAATCTAGCAGTTTGAAAGCACGCCAGTGCAAGTAGATAAATAGGCACCACTGCGGTGGGAAGGTAAACGGTGTTTTCATGCACTCTGGTTTCCATCACAGTGTCCCGTTGCACCAGAAGCTGTTTAGTCATGCTGGCCACATGACCTGGAAAGCTGTCTGTGGGCAAATGCCGGCTCCCCCGGCCTGAAAGCGAGATGAGCGCCGCAAACCCATAGTTGCATTGACTGGACTTAACCGTTGAGGGGGTCCCCATAAAATTGTAGGGTTAGACCAGAACCTGTGAGGGTCTTCCAGTCCCCATCCAAGGGTCCTTTACCCTTTTTTTTGTATATAAGTAACAATGTGCTTAAGCAAGGTGTTATGATTGCTACTGAAGTCTTCATTTTCCACTCCACAGCGAATGTACCATTGAGAGCTTTTTGGGTTTCACCTTGATCCTGAGCGTTTGTGCCAGTATATGTGTCAGGAATGCTGGCACAACATTATGAATTATGCTAATGTGTTGGCCCCACACTTCATGCTGGCACAGCATGTTTTAAGACGGGTCCATTAGTTTTGTGGCTCTGTTCAAGCTGCCAATGTTGGAAAGAGACCAAACTTCAGGCACACTCTGATTTCTTTTAAAAAATAAGTAAATATATAGCCTAATATAATGCCATGACATTTGTTGCTGTTACATTCATTTCTAAAAGTCATGCCAACTCCAGGGTTGTGAGGATTACAAGAAGAGAAACACTGCTATTTTAATAATGAAAATAAGGATTGTGCAATAGCATGTAGAAATCTGTAAAATGAAGCAAGAAATGTTTTAATGTAAGTTAGAAACTTTTAGCATAAGTGGAAATACGCTTGCATGTCTTTATACTTGCATATTCCCCAGAGAGAAATAGTTTGCAGCTACAATTCTGGCTAGTTTTTTTTTCTTTTCTTCTCTTGTCTTCTCTTCTCTTCTCTTCTCTTCTCTTCTCTTCTCTTCGCTCTTTCTTTCTTTCTTTTTTTTGGCCAATTAATTTTATTGATTTTCCATAATTTTTAACAAATTGTCAACAAATTAATACAAAATTAATACAAAATCAATACAATTAATACAAAATCAATATAAAATCAATACAATTAATACAAAATCAATACAGTTATTTCAAAGGCATTTTTTTTTAAAAAAAAAAAAGGTAACAAGTACTTTTCTCACAAATTACAATGTTTTCAGTTTCTTGGCAGCACAGAAGTGGAGCAACCTAAAGGCACAGAAGTCGTGAGAGATGCTGTTAGAAAACTTAAGGTAGGAAACTCTTCTTAAATTTACTAGATACAGTTAGAAGCAATGCCTGATCTGTTCTAAACATATGTGTTGCATTCCCTCTATGTTTATCCACCCCCTGCTAGAATATCTCAGAACACCAATATACTCTTCCTTCAGTGTACAGTTGTACCTTGGATCCCAAATGCCTTGCGAGTCAAACATTCTGGCGCCCAAACGCTGCAAACCTGGTTTGCGAACGTTATTTGGAACTCAAACGTCTGACACGGGTTCTGTGGCTTCTGATTGGCTGCAGGAACTTCCTTGGTTTCCAAATGTTTTGGAAGTCGAATGGGCTTCTGGAACGGATTCCGTTCGGCTTCCGAGGTACCACTATATATTGTGTGCAGCCTTGATACAACCATTCATATTTCCTTTTTTCATAACTGAAGTTGTGGCCCCCTTCCATACATTACACTAATCTCCTGTTAAAGGTTCATCACTAGTACCTTTTGTTCCAGACCTTCACTCCAGTATCCCGTGTTTTTTCTTGTTTCCCTTCTCTGCTCCAAGTGTGGGGTCTCCTTCCTCCAAATCTATATTGTCCTCTCATTGGACACAGCTTCCGAGGGTTCCACCCTCTTATCTCTGTTTCCCCAAACGTCTCATTCTGCAGGCTGGCTGAAATGCATCCTAACAATTCCTCTCCTCTCCATTATCCTGTTTCTCTCAGCTTTCCTTTTTCTGATTCCTCCTCGGTTTTTGCTGTCTCTCTGCATACTAAGAATAGAAGGGTGTCTTCCAGCCTGACCTGATTCATTGCTGCTGGGACTTTTTGCAAAGACTTACAGAGACACGCGGGTGGCTCTGTGGGTAAAAGCCTCAGCGCCTAGGGCTTGCCGATTGAAAGGTCGGCGGTTCGAATCCCCGCGGCGGGGTGCGCTCCCGTTGCTCGGTCCTAGCGCCTGCCAACCTAGCAGTTCAAAAGCACCTCCGGGTGCAAGTAGATAAATAGGGACCGCTTACTGGCGGGAAGGTAAACGGCGTTTCCGTGTGCTGCGCTGGCTCGCCAGATGCAGCTTTGTCACGCTGGCCACGTGACCCGGAAGTGTCTCCGGACAGCGCTGGCCCTCGGCCTCTTAAGTGACATGGGCGCACAACCCTAGAGTCTGTCTAGACTGGCCCGTACGGGCAGGGGTACCTTTACCTTTACCTTTTTACAGAGACACGGTAGCATTGATGTTTGCTCCTCACAATGTGCTTGTAACTAAAGGACTTGGCGCACACTTGCAATATACCTGTGCTGTGATTTTCACTTGAGTTCACTGCAGGAAAGCATGCAGGCTTTCACACAGAAAAGAACAGCGTCCCGAGAAACAGCCAACTGTTAACATTCCCAGAAATGTCAAATTGTAATTGTGAAAAACAGAAATAAGTTTAGGGATCATTCACTCCCTGTCCACTGGAATTTTTTTTTTTAAAAAAAAAATCATGATTTTTATTGAGTTTTCCATATTCCATTTCATTTCATAATACATATCCAAAGCTTACATTTTTACTCCAAAAGAGCAACGACCTCCTTCCCTCCCTCTTTTCTGACTTTCCTATAACATTAACATATTTATCAAATTTCTATAATCACTTCTTTACCTTATATGATCATTTAAAAATCACCCTCTCCTTTGTAAATTAGCTCCTTCTTTCCTCATTACCAAACATTTCATGTTAAAGCTACAAACGTTTTCAGGTGTTTACAGTGTTTTTTCAAGTAATATATAAATTTGCTCCAGTCCTATTGAAATCTTGCGTTGGGTCGATTCCTAATTTCCCCCGTCAACTTCGCCAACTCCACAAATTATACCATCTTTATCTGCCAGTCGTCCAGGGTGGGGAGTTCTTGCTGCTTCCATCTTTGGGCCAGTAGGATTCTTGCTGCCATTGTGGCGTACATGAACAAATTTACATCTTTTTTGTGGATTTCTTCATCAATTAACCCTAATAAAAATGTTTCTGGTTTTTTACTGAAATTGTATTTCAATACCTTTTTTAATTCATTATAAATAATGTCCCAGAAGATTTTAACTTTAGTGCAGTTCTACCACATATGTAGGAAGTTCCCTTCCTTCTCCCTGCATTTCCAACATAGTTTATCCTGACATCTGAACATTTTGGCAAGTTTACTTGGTGTGATGTACCAACGATACATCATCTTCATTAGATTTTCTTTGAGTGCCACACACGCCGTGTAGAATTGGATCTTTATGTTCTGTTCAGATGCAGGTACTGCTCAGTGAATCTTGTAATCCTTTTGTGTTATTTCTGTTCATGTTGACTTCCTTCCTCGGTCCCCACTGCTTTTCCACCAGAGATGCTTGCAAAGTTTAAGCAGGGGGTTCCACCCTGCATGATCTAAACAGTCTGCTTTTAAATCGAATGGGTGGATCTGACTGAAACCAGGTCCACAGCCCAAGCCACTGCCGGACCCCTCTTATCTGATTGGCCCATTCAAACTAGCTTTTTTTGCCATTCTGGGTGACCACAGGGGGAGGTTCCTACATCCCCCAATGGTCATGCCGTGATGAAGATAGCCCTGGGACTGGACCGCAGTGAACCACAAACCACCCCTCCCCCAGAGTCTGTCAGGAGCTCATCCTACACTCGAGTAGGACCCTGGCAGAGACACATGCCTGACTGGCATGTTCTCTCCTTCCTGGTCATTCGTTTGGGAGCTTCAGAAGCTTTCTTCTGCCCGAACATCACAGCGACCGATGCCAACAGACACTGGCACACTTAGGGATCCGCAGAGTCTTCGCAGTTCGCGTGACAGATCTCAGCAACTCAGCATTTTGGCTAATTACTTTATTTACATATAAACACACACGGAGCACTGCAACATGGCTCCCTCTCTCTCTAGCATCAGACAGCAAAGAGAATGAACAAAGGACAATAGTCCCACTTCACGGAACACAGTAACACAAACATCCTGTCTCTGTCACTTCCCACTCTGTGAAGTCAAAATACACACCGTCATGTGATAGACAAAAATCCCATGACTGCAATCATGGAGCAGTAATTCTAACAGAGTCCCAGGTAAGTGGCCACTGTTTTGAAGTCATTTGCAGCCCAACTGAAAATGGGGTTCACGCTTTGCCCTTGTTGCTATTGGCCCTTCCTCGCCTGCTGAGCACTCTCTACACTTTTACCTTTGCATGGAAGCGGATGAGCAGGCAACAGTGGTGATAAGGCTCAGGAAAATCATTTTTTTAGCTGAGTATCAGGTAGGCAGACACCAATCTGCGCTCCTTTTCTTTATCCAGTTGCCTCCTGCACAAGGACATTGATTTTTTGTAGAAGCACTGGGGAGAAAGAAGAAGTAATGCAAAAAATGATTTGCACAAAATTTTTCTTTTGAATGCTCAAGGAAGAATTTCCACATTACAGTGGTACCTCGGGTTACAGATGCTTCAGGTTACAAACTCGGCTAACCCAGAAATAGTACCTCGGGTTAAGCACTTTGCTTCAGGATGAGAACAAAAATTGTGTTCTGGTGGCGCGGCGGCAGCAGGAGGCCCCATTAGCTAAAAGTTAATAACAGTTTTAGGTTAAGAACGAATTAAGTTCTTAACCCGAGGTACCACTGTACTGCTTTGCACCAGAGCTGTCGTCCCCAATATGTTTCACTAGTTTTTTGCATATACTTTTTGCTTCCTTCAGAATTCCTCATGCTGTTTGCCTGAGGAGAAATCACAACATTTACTTCCATTTTTGCTTTAGGCAAAAAATCATTGTTGACTGTTAATTTGCATTTTACATTATGTGACAGTGGGAAGAACGCTTTGTGGGAAAGAACGATAAGATCAGAGCTCTGAATCAGCCCTTCACAGATAATGTTTGGTCATCCAATTTCTTAGTAAATATCAATCTTAATCTTCCTATGCACTTGTTGACCACTAAGCCATATATAATATCTAAATGATCCTCAGTCTGGTTTAAATTCTCAGTTAACAACTTTATGTTGATGCAAAGATTAGGATAAGGAAGTGTAAACCATTTCATTAATTCTTTCCATATGCTTTCCTGAATTTATGAGACATCGTAGGAATTGAACACTGAGGGCCATTGCTGACACCAGATACCAACCCTGTGGTCAACAAATCCTTGACTCAATTTCATATATACACTAGAGTCATAGTCAAATATACATTTCTTTTTTAAAGGATAAAAAATTTGATCCCTATGTCCCATTAAAAAGTGTGGGGGTTTTTTGCAACTAAAAGCTACATCTGGCACATAAATCACTTTTTAATCATCAGCATCTGTCATCAGTATCTGTATGCATTGCAACAGTTCAGAGCAGGCAACAGGATTGTTCCTCCAATAAGAAACTGATGCTAAAATTTCCATTGTTTTAAGAACTTATGCCCAATAGCAGAAAGACAACCGGAATAAAAACATTTGCAATGGTTTAAAAAGACACTGAGGCTCAGTTTGGGAACTCTCCAGTGTCACGGTTATTGCAGGAGCTGTGAGCCTTTTGCCCTTGTTGTTCAGCCTTGGAGCACAGATCACATTACTTGGAAGATTAACTCAGTTAATCCATCTCATAACGAAGAATGAATACATTGAACCCAAAGAAGTATGAATATTTCTGTATGTCTGGATATTTTAGATATAGGGGTATCTTTTATATGGGCAAAATTTGTATGAAATCTCAGGTGGCTGAATTAGTGTGGGAGAAAGTGTAGAATGAGGAAAAACTAGAAATTGATTCTTAAATGTTTCTGATGGAGTAGCAGTCTGAGAAACGAAATGATATCCAGCAGTTCATGCTAAATTTAAAACCTCCTCCATTTTAATTCTCTTTAAAGATGCATCATAGAATTTCTGTGATCCAGCTTAAAGCATGCTCTGCATGAGAATACTTAATGGTAAAAAATAAAGATGTATTTCTTTCTGTTCATTATTATTATTACTGTTAAAAGAAATGTCAATTAAAATTTCATGAAACCACAGCAGTGTCACAACTTCAAAAAGAACTGAATTAATTGGAAAAGAGGCAGAACATGTTTTAAGTGTTTAGGCTCCTATTAGAGGAAATTAATCATAAATCTTGGGGCCTAATTAATACTTACTTTTAAATGTTTCCATGGATTTGGGTTGTGATCCAAGTTCAAGGCACTTGTTTCATCAAAGGCCTTGATGCTTCAAAGAGTTGAGCACATACGCAGAAATACTATATGATCTCAAATGTCCATTCACTACTAAAAGGCTGCGTAGCTTTGCACCGCCAGAAATATTGCTTGCTCACTCTTGACCATAGAACGTTAAAATTGCTTGAACTCTGCTGAAGATGTGTCCAACTTAAAAGCCCACTGATGATTCAAGGTGATTCAACAATGTAGGGGCATCAAGGTATTAATTCCCTTTCCCTCTCCCCACAACTTATTAATTTATGAAACTATCACATATGGCACTAAATAATTTGATTTTCCCCAGTAGGTGGTGCTAATGTTCTACAGCAAAAAAGAGACGTTTTTGGCAGGCTCAGTTCTTTTCTAGTTCTCTTCCAGTTTATGATTTATGCCACTGCTATCAGTACTAAGTCATTACACTGGGCCAGGAATTGTTAATATTATTGAAAAGAAACACTCTTGTTGCATTATCAGCTTTCCTATACAGCATTCTCCTGTGGAATGCTGTACTGTTAATTTGGAATGCTTTCTGTTCCTTTGCACAGATGTGAAAAAAAATAGTATAAATCATCATTACCAGAGGGAATGTGGAAGCCAGGAGAACCTTCTGGTATACCATGTCCGTTACATAGACGCTTCCAAAATACTCCATTTGAACTCTTTGTTCTTGTTCCCGAAGTAACATTTTCCATTATTCTAATCAAACAGATATGTGAAATGGGTGTTACTCAAAATGTTTCATAGTGAGCCTTTTCAAGTGAACCCTAATCTTAAAACAGACACAGATTGCCGGCCTGTTGGTAAGAATGTCATTGTTCTGGAAAAGGAGAATGACTAATGTGTGAAACATACAAAGGATGGAGCCCAAGGGAGAAAATAGATCTCAGTCTTTGGAGTCTGGCAAGCTGCCCCTCTCATCATCTTGTCTTCAATCGCATTGTTGCTTCTTTCCTACTGAGCACTAGCAAGGGCTTGTTGATGATGGGCGACACCTCTTCATTTGCTTTCCAGTTCTGCTGCAACAAATCGAGGGCAGCAACAACAGTAGTTTAGGATGAGTTTAGGAGCAGTCTTCATATCAACTTTCTTACTTTCAAAGATCCTGCAGCCAACCAGCCACTTCTTCCAACAATATAAGCTGCCCAGTGAAATGTAAGGGCAGACCAGTTTTGGCCCATGCTTCCTGAGATAAAATGGCTAAATAATGTAACGGGGGGGGGGGGTTGGTATCACATTAAGTTTTAGTACATCACGTACTAAAGCGGGAAGTAATAGTGCCACTGTATTCTGCTCTGGTCAGACCTCACCTGGAGTACTGTGTCCAGTTTTGGGCACCACAGTTCAAGAAGGACACTGACAAACTGGAACGTGTCCAGAGGAGGGCAACCAAAATGGTCAAAGGCCTGGAAACGATGCCTTATGAGGAACGGCTAAGGGAGCTGGGCATGTTTAGCCTGGAGAAGAGGAGGTTAAGGGGTGATATGATAGCCATGTTCAAATATATAAAAGGATGTCACATAGAGGAGGGAGAAAGGTTGTTTTCTGCTGCTCCAGAGAAGCGGACACGGAGCAATGGTTCCAAACTACAAGAAAGAAGATTCCACCTAAACATTAGGAAGAACTTCCTGACAGTAAGAGCTGTTCGACAGTGGAATTTGCTGCCAAGGAGTGTGGTGGAGTCTCCTTCTTTGGAGGTCTTTAAGCAGAGGCTTGACAACCATATGTCAGGAGTGCTCTGATGGTGTTTCCTGCTTGGCAGGGGGTTGGACTCGATGGCCCTTGTGGTCTCTTCCAACTCTATGATTCTATGATTCTATGATTCTATGTATCATTTTCAAAAGGGCAACTCCTAAACCATGCAGTAAACCCAACCTCTTGTGTTGCCCCCTGGCTGCAACTATTTAACGTAAGTTAATGTAAGTCTTTCAGGACCGGTGTTATATGGTCTCGGTGGCCGCTCCCAGTCAGCAGTCTAGCCGCTGCATTCTGGATTAGTTGTAGTTTCCAGGTCACCTTCAAAGGTAGCCCCACGTAGAGCACATTGCAGTAGTCCAAGTGGGAGATAACCAGAGCATGCACCACTCTGGCAAGATAGTCTGCGGGCAGGTAGGGTCTCAACCTGTGTACCAAATGGAGCTGGTAGACAGCTGCCCTGGACACAGAATTGACCTGTGGACAGCTGTGAGTCCAAAATGACTCCCAAATGGATCCATTTGGGGGCACCAGATTTTGGGCTTTCTCAGGGCACTGTATTATGAAATATTACCAAATTCCATCCCTGATCCTGGAGAGTATTATAATGAATCATAATCTATAAATGCAGAGTCAGCCCTGAAAACTCTGCATTGGCTGCTGAAAGAAGCCTTGCTACTAATGGAGGAGGCACCCATACAAAGGTCTCACCAACTGACCTTAGTGACCAGAGCAGCAGAGGACCTGAGACAGACAGAGAGCTGGATATTGGATATTGTTTTCTTTGGAACTTGTGAGCTATAGCAAATTTCAAAAAAGGAACGTACTATGATGTAATTAATAGCGTGAAATTTAAACTATAAATATTCTTACATGATCCTTTGTTTCCCATTTTCAGTTCGCAAGACATATCAAGAAATCTGAAGGTCAAAAGACACCAAAGGTTGAGTTGCAAATTTCAATATATGGAGTGAAAATTCTAGATCCCAAAACAAAGGTAGGAACCCTCTTTTCTTCCTCTTCTCCCTCTAGCATTCTGACTATTTGACGTAATACATATATTAAATTAAATATATCCATCTCATTGGCAAGCAAGAATCAAAAATAGCAGAAGGTATGGTATGAAACATGAGCTCCCATCATGGCCACTGCCAAAAATAAATTTACAATAGCTATAAAACATTGCATAATCAAGATAGTAAAACAGTATATATATATATATTCTGCTTATTTGAAGTTCCTGAGCAATGGATTGGATCCATCCATCTTTTTTCCTTCAGTTCCCTCTGCAGCTTTTCTGGGGGTTGGCGGGGGGGGGGGAGGGAGAAATTGGAGAAAATTGCCTCCCTGCTTCTTCCAGTGGGATCACCATATGGGTGGAGGTAATGATGAAATACATGGATCAAGGGCAGGGGAAACTCTTACAAGCTGCCATGCTCCTATCAGTCTCCCAAAGAAAAGTCACCCAAGAAATAACTGAAATTCACTTCACAATAGCTCAATTTGCTAGTGTGCGGTGCTGATAACGCCAAGATTGCAGGTTCAGTCCCCATATGGGACAGCTGCATATTCCTGCATTGCAGAGGGTTGAACTAAACCATGGGCAGGCAAACTAAGGCCCGGGGGCTGGATCTGGCCCAATCGCCTTCTAAATCCGGCCCACAGACTGTCCAGGAATCAGCATGTTTTTACATGAGTAGAATGTGTCCTTTTATTTAACATGCATCTCTGAGTTATTTGTGGGGCCTGCCTGGTGTTTTTACATGAGTAGAATGTATCCCTTTATTTAAAATGCATCTCTGGGTTATTTGTGGGGCATAGGAATTCATTCTCCCCCCCCCCAAAAAAAAATAGTCTGGCCTCCCCCAAGGTCTGAGGGACAGTGGACTGGCCCCCTGCTGAGAAAGTTTGTTGAGCCCTGGAAACGATCCTTAGGGTCCCTTCCAACTCTGATTCTATGAATCTGTGTGGTTTATATTCCAAAGAAATATATAAAAGGGGCCTGTGAATGTAGTGAAAGGGAAGTAAACACCTTATTTGACAAATTCTTCTTTGCCTGCAAAGTGGCTGAGAAGGAGCAATACTGAGCAGGGAAACAGTTGAGTTATCAGGAAGGCTGTGCTGAACGAGAAAACTAGAAGGAATGCAAAGAACCAAGAGTAGCACCAGGAGAGAGAAATGAGAACCAGTGTGTGACACCAGGCCAAAAAAAGGAAGGTACAGAGAATGCTGGCAATCCCAGAAACTCTTATATTAATGAAGAACGAGCACCACATATTCTTAAAGCGAAGAATAGCTCCCATACAAGCGACATATTTTTCTCGATATCCAGAACTGCTTTCCCATGACACTAGCCAGAAGTAATAAAATGCTGCATAGGGACTTGGATTGAAAAGCAAAGAAGTATCATTTAAGTATTCTGTTTCTATAAACTTACAAAAGTGGGTTTTCTAAGTAGGAAGTTATCAGCTTAATGGCAGTTTAAGCAACAGTAGTGTTTTCAGTATTGGGGGATCCCCATGGCATGGCAATTCCTGCAGACTCCTCTACATTTATGCATTCATTGCACTTCATGCACATGAGGGCAGCTGACAGAAATGGTAGGCAACTAATATTAGGTATTCCCTTGTATAGAGACGCAGTACATAACCAGAAGGAGGGCTATATCCAGGGCCATACCCAATTTTCTGTACTAAGTGATCACCTTTCCATATCGAAATATAGGAAAATAGCCTCCCCCAAAATGTTGCCCTCCAGGATAGAACTCTAGAAGTCCCATCATTCCTAGTCATTGGCTATTCTGGCTGGGCCTGATGTGAGTTGTGCTCCCAAACAAACTTCTATCTAAAGGACACCATGTTTGTGAAAGCTGGGGAAAAAATCAGTAATCACCTCTACAGTGTTGGCATTAAAGATTCATGCAGTCAGTGCAAACAATTATTTTTCAGTTCTCACTCATTTATAGTAAACACGTGCCTTAAATAAATAAAGCTTGATCCTTTAAGCTCACTGTAATGTAACTGGTAGTATTCAATGTATTCAGCATGGTGATGATAATGATGATCTTGAAAAATCAACTCTGAGCCAAATGGAAGCTTTGTTGGGCAATGCCCAACCTGGTTATGGAATGGGATGTCCCTGAATGTTGGTCACAGCTTGCAAATGGCACCACATTCACTGAGACACAGAAGGTGAAATGAGTTTGCTGATGGGTGTTGATACCACGTTGCTCTCAAAGAATGCAAGAAAACTTCACTTCAGCTGCTTTAATCCAGGGTCACAAATCTAAATTTGGCTTTCTAAAATATTCTGCAATCAGGATTAGCTGAGAGTGATTGCAGAAGTTGTTTTCTATGTACGTGTTTCAAGTGCCCAATATGTTTAACATATCTCTTAAGTGGTATTCTGAAATAAAGCATGGTACTCTATACTTCAAGATCCCATCCTTCTATCTGGAAAACTGGCATTTGCATCATCCACTCACTACAGTTAATATACAGTCGTGTCAACTGACGGGATGTTATGTACAGCAGAAATATGTTTTGTGCAGAAACTACATTGAGTGTGATCCAACAAGAGAGTCCCGAGAATGGAGCTGGAGCTCTCCCAATATCTGCAATGGAACATCTTGTGTTTATGCTTCTTTGCCTTGTGTAGCTGAAAATTAGACCCAGATGCCTGTTCAGATTGCAGGCATGTCTAACAAAGCAGTGTATTGGTCTGTGAGAGACATATTTCATGTTAGAAAGTAAAATTATAGCTTGTTGTGGTAACTTTTGTGGGGCCTCACTAGACGATCATCAGACCCCCAAATGCACCGTCATTTTTTAAAATTTTTTTGCAGGAAGTCCAGCACAACTGCCAGCTCCACAGGATATCGTTTTGTGCTGACGACAAAACTGACAAAAGGATATTCACTTTCATATGCAAAGATTCAGAGTCAAACAAACACTTGTGCTATGTCTTTGACAGTGAAAAGTGTGTAAGTATGAAGTATTTTTTTAAAGCTGGTTTGGGGTTGAGTTTTGTTTGTTATGCTGAAAGTTATCGTCCCTTTTCTTGCTGTAAAAGCAGAAAAGAGAAGAAAACATGCAAAAGCTTCTATCTTTGAAGCCAAATTTGTCATGAAGGTATTATCCCTGTGCTCCTTTGAGACTGTTACAACCAGTGCTTTTTTTCTTTAAAAAAATGTGTAGGGGTACTCTCATTTTCCTACTCATATTGAAATACTGCCCCTCAGTGAGGCCAAACTTAGATTCACAAAATGTTTAGGGGTATGCGTACCCCTGCGTTCCCCCCATGTCCCCCCAGGAAAAAAGCATGAACACTGGTTGCTAGAAACTGCAGGATGGCAGAGTTCTGTTGCACACAGGTTCTGCATGCTGGCT
The DNA here is from genome assembly GCF_951804945.1 of Podarcis cretensis. NCBI lineage: Eukaryota > Metazoa > Chordata > Lepidosauria > Squamata > Lacertidae > Podarcis > Podarcis cretensis. The sequence continues at coordinate 122,542,848 of NC_137170.1, forward strand.
TTTCCTAGGCGTCTGGTTGGTCACCAAGAGAGCAGGATGCTACACAAGATGTACCATTCCTTGGACTGATCCAGCAGCCTTTTCTTATGTTCTTATGCAATGTCAATCATAGACCATATAAGGAAAGCCAGAAAAACAGCCTTCTTGCTTCTTAGTCCAAATATTTCTTAGTCCAAAGTATTTTCTACTTCAACATGGATACCCAAAATATAGGCACCAAGCACAATTAAGCATCAAGGTTGCATCCTGCTGCATGCTGCATTAAAATACCGGGAAGCAGTGCGTGGTGGGTCAGCGTTGGGCCTTGCATTTTAGTATTAAGAGGAATACATGTGCCCTTGACAGCCAGCATTTCTGTTTTGTACCTCTGCATCTGAAAAACGGGATGCGGGTGGCGCTGTGGGTTAAACCACAAAGCCTAGGACTTGCCAATCAGAAGGTCGGCGGTTCGAATCCCCGCGACGGGGTGAGCTCCCGTTGCTCGGTCCCAGCTCCTGCCAACCTAGCAATTCGAAAGCATGTCAAAGTGCAAGTAGATAAATAGGTACCGCTCTGGTGGGAAGGTAAACGGCGTTTCCGTGTGCTGCTCTGGTTTGCCAGAAGTGGAGTCATACTGGCCACATGACCTGGAAGCTGTACGCCGGCTCCCTCGGCCAGTAAAGCGAGATGAGCGCTGCAACCCCAGAGTCGGTCACGACTGGACCTAATAGTCAGGGGTCCCTTTACCTTTACTATCTGAAAAACAGTACCCAAAAACCTGGGAGAAATGTCCTTCACTGTTCTGAGACTGAAGGAAAGGCTCTGTCTTTTATCTTGCTGTGGGGCTTTGACTGTTTATAGAGCTGTGCAGTGCTAAGTGCTGCACAATGGCTAAAGTAATGTTTTGGATACTTTCCTTCTCTTAGATCTTGTGTTCATCCTTACTCTGCTTCCAAATCCCGATGCGCTTTTTCATTATAAGTAGTAGGACAGTGTAAGTAGGACAGTCACATCACCCATGTACAGATAAGTTTGCATATCACGGATGCAACCCAGCCTTGTGACTCAGTGGTCCAGGTCTGGGGTGGATAAAAGCATTGGCAGTCATTGCAACTCTGAGTCATGTTCACTGGTCAGGAAATACAGTGTAAAAGCACACACAAATCATGTTCTGTGACTACCAGGACTTAAGCCATTTGGAGCCGCTCCAGGTCTAGCCATCTGTAATTATCCCAGAGACAGGCTAGTTACACTGTTATTGGCCCTGGCTTAAAATCAGCTCCTTGGTGGTGGCCAATGCTCTGTTCCATCTGACCACCCTTCATGTAATACGTCTTGAACAATAGCCTTAATGTCTTGTCCTTTTGAATGCATTTTGCCAACAGAGCTCTAAATGTGGATTTTCTGCACTCTTCAATTACATTTGAAACAGCTTGACGTATCACAGGGTCCACATGCAATGCAGTGTTCAACCATGGTTTACATCTATGTGACATGGCAGCAGTAACACTGGAGTGCTTTAGTCATGATCTTCTCTCCAGGAACCCACACATTTTCTCATTGAAGCCAAGCCATGGTTTGGCCTAGCATTACATGTGAACTAGGCCAGTATGTTCCTTTAGGGGTTTGGTTTCTGCTCAGCTAGAGTTTACAAGCTAACAGTAATATTTGCTCCATATAAAGGCAGAAGAGATAACTTTAACTATTGGTCAAGCATTTGACCTGGCTTACAGGAAATTTCTGGAATCTGGAGGAAAGGATGTTGAAACAAGAAAACAGATTGCTGGATTACAGAAAAGAGTAAGTAGCAGAATTTGGGTTTCTTTTCTTGGTTTAAGTAATGTATCGTTTGGATTTTCAAAGATATACTGCTGGCGTATAGCAGGACAAAAGTGAGAATTCAACATTATAGAAAAATTCATTACGACAACACATGAAATTAGGGGGTTGTGTCCGACTAAGTCCTACTCATGGCAGAACCATTAAAAACAACAGATTTAAGTTAAGCTTTACTAACTTGTCCATTAATTTCATTAGGTCCACTCTGATTATGACTTAGCCTGATCCAACTCAGAGAAGCTATTGCTAGTAACTAAAGTATCTTTAAATTGTTTTTAGTGTATTGTTTTTAGTGGATTCATCTGAACTTATTAGGGCTTTGCACACCCCACCTGTTCAACCTGTGATCTCAATCCAGGGGTCCCAAATCAGGCAACAACACCCTTGGCTAATTTGGAGCCTATCTGCCCCAACCTAAATCCAGCCCCGAAGTAGCTAGGGGCAGGCTTATGTTTAATTAGTTTCTTAAAATAACAATGATCTGAGAAGCGGATTGAAAAGTACCCTCCGCCAGGCAGGAAGGAGAGCCAGGAATTAGGCTCCTACTTTCTCCTGGTGTTCATGGGCTTTTTCACAGAGGTTTCCCACCTGGTTCCTGCCTCACCTTCCTCCCTGACAACCGTGAATTACTATGGGCCATCCAGCCCGACGTGCAGTGATATGTGGTCATCAGAACCCAAGTCATCCAACAGCCAAGCTCCTCCAAATATGCCTGATTTGGCTCTAGATGCAGCCAAATCCAGTATGCTCAGCCCTAAATATTGCATTCAAATATTACATATTCTGTATGCCTAGGGGTCTACACAAATACAGCATGAGCTTCAGTTTTCTGAATAGCTTCATTAAAAGCCAAGTGAATGGTTCTGCAGTGGTCAGGGCATGTTCAAGCACCAACTTGACTGGTCAGATGAATACCTATTTGGCCACAGTTGATTGTTGTTTAATATTTCATTCAGCATAGGATGTCCTGTGTACATGGATGCCCACTGCTTTATTGCCTCAGAATGTTATTTGAGAGCTACGGTAGTAATGACTTGATAAGATTCCAGAAAATTTGCCCCAAACATTATTACAACTTTTCTGGGGCCCCTTGCCTTTAAATTGAGCACTTCAACTTGCTTTACTGCTTAGTTTTATGCTGTCTGGGGGAGAGGGAGCGCATAAATTGGCCCAATAAATAACCTCTTCTAAATTGCTCCAGGTTAATAATGTTCTTTTTCTAAAGTATTTTGGCATTAAGCATAGAAGAAGAAGAAAATGAAAGAAAACAACTTGACCCAGCTACTCTAATCCCATGGGTAGAGAAACTGATACTGGGACAAATCAGTCTATTTGTCAATAATAATTCTGGATCAAGTGGAAGCAATAAAATGAGTTGAAATGAGTTGAAGAACATTTTCAATTAACTTTAGAATGGACCTTTCCTAACTAGAACTCACTTGTGTGTAGATATTGTAGAAAAATCTTAGAATCATAGAATCATAGAGTTGGAAGAGACCACAAGGGCCATTGAGTCCAACCCCCTGCCAAGCAGGAAACACCATCAGAGCACTCCTGACATATGGTTGTCAAGCCTCTGCTTAAAGACCTCCAAAGAAGGAGACTCCACCACACTCCTTGGCAGCAAATTACACTGTCGAACAGCTCTTACTGTCAGGAAGTTCTTCCTAATGTTTAGGTGGAATCTTCTTTCTTGTAGTTTGGAACTATTGCTCCGTGTCCGCTTCTCTGGAGAAGCAGAAAACAACCTTTCTCCCTCCTCTATGTGACATCCTTTTATATATTTGAACATGGCTATCATATCACCCCTTAACCTCCTCTTCTCCAGGCTAAACATGCCTAGCTCTTGAGCACATTGAAAGCTGTTGCTGATAATACTACTGTATATAAGCTCTATTTTGATTCCATGAAAAGTCATGTCTTATGCTCCATGCAGTGGAGAATTTGCACCTCTTGATCTCTTGTTTGTTGCAAGCATAGTCACCATCTCCAAAGGGCCCTGAGTGCCTGGGCACTCACAAATTTTTCACTAAGGGTGCTTGGCTGGGTGACCCAATGCGTCACACACTGCGATGGGTTACTCCATCACACACACTCCCATTGCAGCAGTGACATGTGACGTCATGTGCTGCACATGATGTCACATCTGTGCACTGGGCACCCACAATGTTGGGTGGAACCCAGCACGCCTGATTGCAAGACCCAATTATTCTATTTGCTTCCTATATGAGATATGCATCCTAGAGTAGAAATTTTTAATGGCTAAGTATCAACAACTTGCTTCTGTACAAACCTCGTTTCTTAATAATGGCAAAGATTTTGTTCCTTGGTTATTTGCTTTCCTGGGCTCATTCAGGAAGTGAGTAAGAATGAGTCAATAAATCCAACGCAGTTCATTAGTCTCACCTTTCTAATAACTGCATTTTTTTTTATTTAGATTCATGAACTAGAAACAGAAAACATTGAGCTAAAAAACAAGGTTCAAGATTTGGAGAACCAGTTAAGAATAACGCAGGTGCAAACGTCGCCAGTAAGTACCCTGGGCAGAGCCATTTTTTTCTTCGTAGAAATGCAATAACTTTAACACTTTTAATACTTACTTTGCTTCTAAATAAATAACCCAAAGGCTCTTTTCTGATTGACTTAACAAATAAATGGCAATTTCAGTGTTGAAGTAACTCTAAGATTGTGATGAGCTAATGAAAGGGAAAAAACAGTCATGCCTTAAACTGGCTAACTTTACTCTTAGTTTCAATACCAAGATTCAACGTTGAGAGTAGGTGACAGGGTCCCTGAAAAGTTAGTTTGCCTAATTACCAGCTACAATTACAAAGTGCCAAAACATCCAAGTATGACGAAGGGCTTCCAGATCATTATTTGGTATATCAGCATCTCTCTCTTTTTTGAGAACTTAAGCATTGCCAGAGAACTAGTCCCTAAATTTGGGTGTATCTAACGTTGTCAAAGTTTTGTCACAAACATACAGTTACTTACTTACCAGTTTGTTTTATGTGCAATGCACTTAACTAACTTCCTTTTCCTAATCCTTCCTGCAAGTGTGTATGAAGTCGGATTCCATGTAAAGCTGCCTCAAAAATCATATTTCCCTGTTTGTTATAGTTGACAATTTTGGTTCTTGTTTCCCTGTGTGACTGTGGATGTACAGTTGTACCTTGGAAGTCAAACAAAATCTGTTCCAGAAGTCCGTTTGACTTCCAAAACATTCAGAAACCAAAGCGTGGCTTCTGATGGGCTGCAGGAAGCTCCTGCAGCCAATTGGAAGCCCTGCCGGATGTTCAGCTTCCAAAAATAGTTTGCAAACCAGAACTGTCACTTCCAAGTTTGCGATGTTCAGGAGCCAAAACGTTTGGGAACTAAGCTGTTCGAAAACCAAGGTACGACTGTAGTGGATTTTTTGAAAGCAAGAAAACTCAATCTTAATTAAGCCAATGACAGTATGGTTTTGGGTGTTGCTACTATCACCTAATGTGTTCAGCTGCATTTAAAGCACAAATTGCCTGCGAGCTACAACAATGGCAGTCAGTGGCATAGAAATGCAATGACCTTATGTTGAGAATCTCAGAGTATGTGCCTTGTGTGAAATGCGGCCTCATTTTGCAGTGCAACTTTTGTTGATTTCTACTTAGTTTTGATTTTGTTTAAATTTTATTGGAGGCTCATCCAATAATTTTAAACCAGGGTGGCTGTTTTCAGTTATGTGTGTCGATATTTGTCAAAAAGTTGTTTGCTCTTGTGCTTCTGTCCTCTATACAGTTGTGTCTAGTTAAGTCCGCAGTGGTTGTATATATTTAATCTGTGGAATCCTGCTCCTCATGCAAGGAAAGCAATTATTATTTTTTAAAAAATAAAAATGAAAAATGAATGAAATAAATATTTTATTAAAGAGTGGATTACATGATATCTAATCTAAAAAGTGATTTGAAAAATTAAATGTAATTGACGTGGGTTCATAAATTTCATGATGGTCTACTTTTCACAGATTTAAACAATCTTGTTAGTGATGATTAAATTATGCCTTATAATGCAATCTATTAACCCGTAGGCAAATCTAGCTTTTAATCACACAGATTGTTGTGTCAATAAAGAGATGATTCATAAAGTATGTCTTTCATCAAGGTAGAATAACAGTAACTAAAGGGAGAAAGAGGATATTCGTGTATATGTGTTGTCACAATCATGTCTCCCATTGTTTCTAGCAAAGTCATTTAGAAACACTTTTATTAAAAAAGTTAATTTATTTATTTAGTCAGTCATTCAATCAGTCGCTTTATTTTGCCCAGGGCAGCCCAAATCAATTTACAACCAAATAAATACACACACAAAACCCATTATTTACCATTATCTCTTTGCTTCCCTCAACCACCCATTTCTACAGTCAGCTTTCTGTGTGTGGTGTGAGAATTACTAAACATATAAATGTGTTTCAGGGTGTGCAAACACACCTATTTATTGATTATTATTTTTTATGTCTGTCCCACTTCCTAATGAAAAACCTCTCCAGGCAACTTCTTTCCAATAATTTTTTATTGGCCACATGCTAAGGAGTTCTGTACCCAGAAGTCTTCATAGGCTGCCACTGGCTTTCTGGGCGCTTGAAGCCAGAAAGTTGGGGGGGAAATAAGATAGGCAGGTTCCACATAGGATTCTTGTATTTCAGGAACATTTAACGTAAAAAGCAACTGAGAGAAATGTTCTGTTTCAACAAAGAGACATTGTTATTATGTAACAAGATTTATGTTTTTTAAGTATTGAGTGTGGAGGGTATAATGAGGTGGGACACGGATTTAAGAAAAGATCCGTAGGATAACAAAGCGTGGCAAGAGCGTGGAGAGTGCATTTAAAGACATACACTGTGGATATTCTCAAAATATAAGAGCTTAATTTTTAACCTAATCATAGGACCATCCAGTACAATAGATGTCACCAATTTACAGTAAATGTTAAGAAAATGGTAATGGGGTAATATTCATAGAATCATTAAATTGTAGGAGAGGGATGTGGGTGGCGCTGTAGTCTAAACCACTGAGCCTCTTGGGCTTGCTATTCAGAAGGTCAGAGGTTCGAATCCCTGTGACAGAGTGAGCTGCTGTTGCTCTGTCCCAGCTCCTGTCAACCTAGCACGCCAGTGCAAGTAGATAAATAGATACCGCCGTGGCAGGAAGGTAAACGGCGTTTCAATGCCCTCTGGTTTCCATCACAGTGTCCTGTTGCACCAGAAGTGGCTTAGTCATGCTGGCCACATGACCTGGAAAGCTGTGGACAAATGCCAGCTCCCTCAGCCTGAAAGCGAGATGGACACTGCAACCCCATAGTCGCCTTTGACTGGACTAAACTGTCAAGGGGGTCCCCGTAAAATTGTAGGGTTTGACCAGAACCAGTGAGGGTCTTCCACTCCCAAACACGCACACACACACCCCGCCATCCAGTTATAGAAGACTGGATTTAATACAGCCACTCGCCTCTTTAGTCATGGTGACAGACCCTCTGTTTCTTGCATTCATTAAAATCCCAGTGAAAACAAATACTAAAGATGTAACACACTATAAATATTGTTTATCATTCTGTTCCTTATGGAAAACACTCATTCCACTACTGCTAATGCCATCCGCCTCTTCTGAACAATCACAGTAGCAAGATTGAGAGACTTTGAGCAAGCGAGCAAACCGGAAACCTTCACAGAAATTATTTGCCTGAAACTTTGTGAGAATGGCCTGTCCAGCACAAATGTCGAAAATTAATTGTTAGCATAATGCTCAAGGTATTTCATATCCCACTGCTCATTAGGAATGCTGCCTCTGATATTTGTCATCCTCTTAAGACTGTAGGGGGGGAAAGTACCCACGTTTGGCTATAGGCTTTAGCAAATGTAAAATTACTCATCAAGTTATAATGCAAAAAAAGTTCAGTGTGGTTCGAATTTTGCGTTAAAAATAAATGAGCTACTTTCAACTTTTCTGTTTGCTGAATATTTAATATATGGATTTAAAAAATGTATATTAATCATACGTTAGAGCCCTGACATTGCTTTTAGTGAGGATATTTACAATGAATTTTTAAAGAGCATAATAAAGTATGTATTATTAATCACGATGCTAAATATGGAAAACAAAGCAGTAATGGGAAGGTTATTTATGTAACACAAAGACTCCAAAGGGCTTATAATTCAGGTGTTAAGCTAAACCTACTCCCCTGTCCTTACTGCATATTCCTCCCCACATGCAGATCCTCAATGCTTCTCTTGCAATCTGATAAACATAATTTGCATATTTAGTTAAAAACTCCCAACTTATCCATTTATCATAAATGTATCTACCAGCAAATACCTAAACTAGTATCGGACAGTTTGCAGGCAGTGATTTGTCCCAAGATGTTCTCATAGGGATTTCTGACCCCTCGTTCTTTTATTGAGACAGAGCTACAGTGCCATGATGTAATTGGTAGGCCTTTCGCTCATTCCTGGTTCAACTAATTCCACCATTTTCAGGGAGTTTTGCTTTGTTTTTGTCTAGAGTTCCTGATCTTAAGCATAGGTTTCCACTAATCAAAACACACCCCTTTATTTTCCTCCCCACTCACCCCCAAATAAAGGTGTTGGAACTTCTCACTATTGCAAAAATTCCACTCCAAATGAAAGTTTGTTGGGAAGCATCCTCCCTGTAATATTCTACAAAGCAAGAGGAAAGTTGAGATAATGTTCTTGTCCTCAAATGAACTGAGGAGAGGAGCCAAGCTTGCTGGTAGCAAAACACATGATTTGAGATTCAGTCCACTTTGAAAAGTTCATTGATGTTTGCTCACAGGGAAGTGGCGGGGGGAAGTCTCCAAGCCATTTTCCCCAAACCAGGTCCGCCCGCCCATCAGGTGGCATCTCTAGTGACATCAGCTGATGCGAGAAAACACAGTGTTTAATCCTGCACTGGCTCTGTGATCCTGTTCCCAGCAGTCAACTAGATCACACTACTAAGGCAGCTGGATTTCATCGTTGCTGATCAGCTGAGCAAGAATCAAAGCTCATTCTTGAGAATGAACATGTTGCCTAGTTAATTCTTTTCCATAGTTTTACGTTTGCTTCCTTAGCAAAAAGACAGACCAAGTTTAAATCCATAATTTGTAAAATTGTATTGTATTTGTCAAGGGACGCGGGTGGCACTGTGGTCTAAACCACTGAGCCTAGGGCTTGCCGATCGGAAAGTCAGCGGTACGAATCCCTGCAATGGGGTGAGCTCCCGTTGCTCGGTCCCAGTTCCTGCCAACCTAGTAGTTTGAAAGCACACCAGTGCAAGTAAATAAATAGGTACCACTGCGGCAGGAAGGCAAACGGCGTTTCCATGCGCTGCTCTGGTTTCGCTAGAAGTGGCTTAGTCATGCTGACCACATGACTGAGAAAAACTGTCTGCGGACAAACACCAGCTCCCTCAGCCAGTAAAGCGAGATGAGCGCCACAACCCCAGAGTCATTCAAGACTGGACTTTACTGTCAGGGGTCCTTTAAAAGGTAAAGGTAAAGGTACCCCTGCCCGTACGGGCCAGTCTTGACAGACTCTGGGGTTGTGCGCCCATCTCACTTAAGAGGCCAGGGGCCAGCGCTGTCCGGAGACACTTCCGGGTCACGTGGCCAGCGTGACATCGCTGCTCTGGCGAGCCAGAGCCGCACACGGAAACGCCGTTTACCTTCCCGCTGGTAAGCGGTCCCTATTTATCTACTTGCACCTGGAGGTGCTTTCGAACTGCTAGGTTGGCAGGCGCTGGGACCGAGCAGCGGGAGCGCACCCCGCCGCAGGGATTCGAACCGCCGACCTTTCGATCGGCAAGTCCTAGGCGCTGAGGCTTTAAGCCACAGCGCCACCTGCGTCCCTGTCAGGGGTCCTTTACCTTTACCTTATTGTATTTGTCATGAGACAAAGGTATTTGAGAGCAGAAGCAGTAAAAGGGAGCAGTAAAGGAGTCTAGAAATGTTGTGAAATGCTGAAAAGCTGCAGAATCACTCAGCATGCAGAATCACTGTAACTCATTCTCTGTATAAATGTTTGAGTTGGCTTGCAGGAAGACTTAGTGGGGCCTGAGTGAGGTGGAGTCAGTGTGTGTGTGGAGCCTAACTTAGGCATGGAGCCTGTGCTCAGTGAAGCCTGCACTCTGTGTATGCTCTGAAGCTAGTTTAAATCTTCTGTTCACTATGCTATTTACTTGCAAGCAAGTTATAACTCAGTAAAGCTATTCTTCTTTTACTGAAGAAAACTGTGTTATTAACACCACTTGATTGTTTAAAAAAAGGTCTCAAAGCGGTTTACAAAAGATAGAACAGTGGAAGAAAGAAAAAAAAATACAACACTACCTTAAAACATACAAAAGTTAAAATACTAAAACAGGTTAAAATTACCTCAACTTCCTTAAACATCTGGGTATGAAGATTTTTAGCAGGTGCTGAAAAGAATACAGTGAAGGTATTGGCAAAGTGTAACAACAACAACAACAACAACAACAACAACAACAACAACCTTACTATTTATACCCCACCCATTTGGCAGGGTTTCCCAGGCACTGCCAGTGTGGTGTAGTGGTTAAGAGCGGTGGACTCGTAATCTGGTGAACCGGGTTCACTTCCCCGCTCCTCCACATGCAGCTGCTGGGTGACCTTGGGCCAGTCACACTTCTCTAAAGTCTCTCAGCCCCACTCACCTCACATAGTGTTTGTTGTGGGGGAGGAAGGGAAAGGAAAATGTTAGCCACTTTGAAGCTCCTTCAGGTAGTGATAAAGTGGGATATCAAATCCAAACTCTTCTTCCTCTTCCTCTTCTAAATTACCAAAATGCTGAGTATTATATGGCACCTGTAGTAGTGCCAATTCCACTGATCAAAGCAGTCAATTTGAGTTTAACCTTGCCATGGCAACGGTTTGTTTCTTCTCCGAACTATGTATCTTAGCCAGCTTTGTATAGATGAACATTTCAAGCAATGTGAGCGGAAGGGGGAAAGTCGAAATGCCTCTCTCAACTAAAGTTAAGAAGGATCCATGTTGGTTCACAAGAAGAAATCTGCAGTTGGGCAATATATTTATTTGGACCAAAAAACAAAACGTCGAAAAATTGAAGATTTTGGTCTCATGAACTCAGGACGTTAAGTGAGGGTTTTCATTTTTATTAATGCCCTTTCCTTGATTTTCCACAAACTAAGTGCAAATGTTTTTAATTTAGAATTATTTCCCAAACTGTCATTTTTATTAAAACCTAACCTACTTATTGTAACATATCCATTAAAGACAGATTTGTATGTAATATAGATTAATGCTGTTTTTACCATTTCCTGAATAATTATGTAGGAGTTGTACCATGATTATTATAATGTGGTTTTCATTGCTGGTTACATTCCTAGCTGCGTGTTTTGCTCAGTCTCCCTACCAGTGAAAGTGTTAGTCATGGGCAGAGATGTCACGAATTGCTGAGTGTTCACAATGGTGCATTGTGCTTGAATTCTGTGGGATTCTTGCCTGTTTCCTACCATCAGCAGCTTGGGTTCATAAGTAGGATTTGTGTTCTCTGTGTGTGCTGTTCATTTTTAGGATTTGCTTTGGCATTAAATCAGAGGCACTTTCTAGCACTCGAGCCTAAGTAGTTTAAGGCAGTATGATTTATTGCTTCCATATGATAAGTTCACTTTTTTGTATCACAATAAAAGCTTAAACAATAAGAGCTTATTTAAAATATTTCTATATAAGGTGATCCCAGAGCAGGTTGCAATTAATTGCGCCTCGAGGGCTCCAAGACACCCCCCATATAAATAAATTCATGTATTTTAGTTTAAAGGTTGATGGGTAAAATTTAGGCCATAACTTTATTGATTACACAATGTGAGCGGTATTGGCTTAGGCATTAGCTGACTCCTGCCCACCCAGGAGGAAGTTTGGAAGGGTAAACACCAAACAATGGAGCTACGATGGCGGCTAACAGATTGAGGTTGAATCCTGACAAGATAGAAGTACTGTTATGGGGGGACAGGAGGCGGGCGGGTGTGGAGGACTCCCTGGTCCTGCATGGGGTAGCAGTGCCCCTGAAGGACCAGGTGCGCAGCCTGAGTCATTCTGGACTCACAGCTGTCCATGGAAGCACAGGTCAATTCTGTGTCCAGGGCAGCTGTTTATCAGCTCCATCTGGTACGCAGGCTGAGACCCTATCTGCCCGCAGACTGTCTCACCAGAGTTATCTCTTGCTTGGACTACTGCAATGCGCTCTATGTGGGGCTACCTTTGAAGGTGACCCGGAAACTACAACTAATCCAGAATGCGGCAGCTAGACTGGTGACTGGGAGAGGCTGCCAAGACCACATAACACCGGTCTTGAAAGACCTACACTGGCTCCCAATATGTTTTCGAGCACAATTCAAAGTGTTGGTGCTGACCATTAAAGCCCTAAATGGCCTTGGCCCAGTATACCTGAAGGAGCATCTCCACCCCCATTGTTCTGCCTGGACACTGAGGTCCAGTGCTGAGAGCCTTCTGGTGGTTCCCTTGCTGAGACAAGCCAAGTTACAGGGAACCAGGCAGAGGGCCTTCTTGGTAGTGGCACCCGCCCTGTGGAATGCCCTCCCACCAGATGTCAAAGAGAAAAACAACTACCAGACTTTTAGAAGACATCTGAAGGCAGCCCTGTTTAGGGAAGTTTTTAATGTTTAATAGACTATTGTATTTTAATATTCTGTTGGAAGCCACCCAGAGTGGCTGGGGAAACCCAGCCAGATGCGCAGGTTATAAATAATAAATTATTATATTATTACTACGTTGATGAAGACCATCTGAATCTCACCCCGGGGTTCCTGTGGTCCTGGCATGGCCCTAGCCGCTCAGGTGGACTTCAGGCATGAGCCAAGACCCCCAGATTCCTTTAACGAAATACCCTTTTTATGGAGGGGCAGGTGATGGCCGCCCCTCCCCTCCCCTCCCACACACATCATTGAGCCATGCCTAACCAGCGAACCTTACAAAGTTGTGACGATTGCTGAGAGGCAGGTGAAAACCAAGAGGCCAGTGCCAAAAAAAATTCCTACCCTGACACAAGACAGGTGACCAACTGAAGTCCAAAGCAAGGCCAAAGCACTCAAACCAAAGAAAGGGCGGGGGCATAGCTGTCAACTTTCAGATTTGAAAATAAGGGAACAGCAACTTCGAAAATAAGGGATCAGCAGCCTCAAAAATAAGGGATCAGCAGCCTCACCTATCCCGGGGACAGTCTACAGGATATCTAACAATCCGGGATAGCAGCGGAAAGCAGCAGGAAAAGGCACTGGAATAAGGGAATTTCCTGCCAAAAAAGAGAAGGTTGACAGCTATGGGCAGGGGTGTTCGGCAGTGTGAAGCAAGTGCCTTAGCCACTTCACGCTGCCACTCAAATAGGTCCCACAATTGCTCCACTCAAACCTGATTGGCTAATAAGCCTGGCGCCACGGGGCCATCCCTGTGAGGTCTGGGCAACACCCAGCCCTAGCCAGGTGGTGGTGTCCCAAGGTCCCGTGTGCAAGCAGGACCGTCGTTGAAGAGGATCCCATTTGCCAGTAAAATGCATAGCCAGCAATAGCACATCAAGAATCTAAAAATATATATAGTACCAGCAGAGTAGGCATTATTTTTATTGATTTATTTACTGATAATAATTCTATACCACCCTTCATCTGAGGATCACTCACAGGTTGGTTTGCAATATAAAAACACAAAAATACATAAGAAGAAAGTAGATAAACGTGTGTCCCCCCCCCCAGTTTAAAAGGCTATATATTGTTTAATTAGCCATGTAACCAAGTTTAAGTCTGTCCAACCTTGTGGCACTTTCAGTTTATTGTATAGTGCTAGTATTTGTAAACAGATGCTTGATTTACAATATCGTACAACATTACTTGTTAGAATCCATTACACCATAGATAGCACCAAATACAGAGACCAAGTCTTTAATTGGTATCGAAAGCTTGAAATAGTTGATAACAATCAAATTTTGGAGGGAGGGCGTTCCAGAGTCAGGCTACTCGTACTGAGAATGCCCGTTCCTGTGTCACCACAAACTTTATTTCAGAATATCATATGGGGCAGATCAGTAAGGGAGAACCTGCCCTTTTAATTTAGGTCCTAAGCTGTTAAGGGCCTTGTTAATACAAGTACCACTCAGTAGCTCATAAACAACACTTTGCTCACTGGAGTTTTGTGTGCTTGGAAAACAGCCTGTGTGGGGCCAAGATAACTTACTCAATGTGAAGCTTGTAGGAAGTTTGTGTTGTATGAGTGATTGGCGAGAGTGAAATGGTTTGTGAAGCTATACTCAATACACAAGATACTGGGCTGTGCTTTAACCATGCAAACATGTGTGCCTACTATATACCAGAACAATTGCAGACATGGAGATATTCAAGCATACAGTGGTGCCCCGCAAGACGAACGCCTTGCAAGACGGAAAACCCGCTAGACGAAAGGGTTTTCCGTTTTGGAGGCGCTTCGCAAAACGAATTTCCCTATGGGCTTGCTTCGCAAGATGAAAATGTCTTGCGAGTTCCTGCGGGGTTTTTTCCCTTTCCCCCCCTTTTCCTAAGCCCTAAGCCGCTTATCAGCTGATCCGCTAAAAGCCTCTAAACCGCTAATAGCGCTAATCCGCTAAGCTGTCAATGGGCTTGCTTCGCAAGACGAAAAAACCGCTAGACGAAGAGCCTCACGGAACGGATTAATTTCATCCTGCGAGGCACCACTGTATTTGGTGCATGGGGATATTTTTCAGCACATAGAAGACATGATTTTAAAATATAATATTTGCAGTGATTTTTAATGGAGATGTTAAATTTGCTTCTGCCAGTACTAGATTACTCATTGTTGCTGCGATGTAAGAAAAAAAAAAGTTCACTTTTTGTTCCTAATATTGTGGAATATTGGTTTACAAGCAAATTTTTTGTGCTCTTTTTTTTCTTTCCCTTCTCTTAACACTTTCACTCCTTAGAATATATATTTCTCTTTCTGTGATTCCTTTACAGCTGCTGCTGCACATAGAGTCTGATTATGAACATGACATGTTTCAAAGACCCACCACCTTTTTCTGGTGTAGCAATGAGGATTCTGCTCCTTGTTTAGATATCTCTTCCATTACACTAACTCCTATGAACTCTCCAGACTCCAGACACTCATCTGGACTATTAACACCACCACCTACCAAAAGTGGTCTTCCAAAGCAAGTCCATGAACACAGCATCCCAAGACCTCGTGTAATCCAGCTGGGCACAAACTGTCAAAAAAATATTTCAATCTTCCTTTCTTTGTTGTGTATGAATTGTATCAAAGTGCTACATTTTGTACAGTGGTTAAAGGACAGGCCAGAAGCATTTCGTCTACTTCTGAGCAGTGCAGAAATGTACAGCATACCAAAACTGACTCTCCTTTAAAAACGCTTAAGGATAAGCTTGCTCTATATTGTTTGGGCTGTCTGGTTAAATTGAGAAAACAAATGGAATTCTTATACCTCAATCCCAAATGCACTGACGTAAAAATAAGCATCAAGGTTACTAGCTTTGTTTAGAATTCCAGCCTTGTGTCATAAAAAAAAAAGGGAACTGCTAATTACCAATAGAGAAAGTGAAAGATGAACCCTGTCTACAGGTTGACAATGCAAAGTTTACAATCTCTGAAGAATTGTGATTGGACAGCATAAAAGTTTAAATAAAATGTGGGAAGTCAGTAGATGTGGTAGGCAATGTAGAGCACTTGATTTTTTTGAAGTGCGTTTAAACTCTGTGCAAAATGAAGAATGCCCATTATTTATCCCAAAGATGAGCTGTAACATGCTTCCTGGTTGTAAGAATGGGCTGATACAACCTTCTCTTTCTGTTTGCAATTAGCAATTGGCTGCCCTTGGCAAACATGGCTTTTTGCATGGGTTTACCCAATAAAAATGCTTCTCATGATCATTCAGGTAGTGCAAGTATGCATTTATTTTGAAACAAAGATCAATTCTCTTATTATGATTGGTGTTCCTGAGAGAAACAAAAGGAAATACTTTTCAATTGCAATAAGTGAATGGGAAAAAACTAATTTAAGAATTTAAGAGTTTCAGATGTTACTGATTGATTCTCTCACTCTTCAAAGATCTGTAACTCCATTAACTGCCTTGTGTAGATTTTCTGTTGTAACAATTTATTCCTTATAGCATATATTTATACTTTCTGCATTTATTAGTAAGAGACCTATTTATAACTTCCACATTCATTTAAGGATGAAATCAGTTGCAATGGCCAGAATCCCAATAGTTTTTTTAGCCTTGCTCAAGGACTTGTGTGTGTTTAGCAATATATTTTAGGATTATTTTTTTTTTTCAGATCCAAAAACACTTTTGTTCAGGTCCAGACTAAACTAGTTGAACTTGGCTTTATTGGAATCAGTGGGGCAAGTTAGTCACGTTCAGCTAACCTTTTGTCTTGTTGCGAAGGAGACTCCTGGTGCAGGAGAAACCATTAGGGATGCACTGTTGGTTCATTGATAGCTAGTTTCTTTAGATCCTGGCCATTCAGAGCAGCCCAGAGAGAGTCAAAAACATTCAAGACTCATTGATTTTCAATAGGAGATTGTTATGCATGTTTTTACTGTTATGCATAATTCACTGCAAATTTGTCAGATGAAGGTGGGGAATAAAAAAGAACTTTTTGTGATGGACTTCAGCTTTTAAAAAATTGTTTGGAATGTCTGGGTTTGGATTTTTGTGTGTGTGTGAAATCCAAAAATGAATTAGCCAAGTAAAAATAATCCATACTGATTCCACATAAGGCTTGTGATGTCACAATCCTGTCATAACTCCTGATGGAATCTGTTCTTCACACAACCAAAGGCCAACATTTGATGGCTAAACTTCTATGATGGGTGGACTAGCAGGATTTTATTATAAATTAAGAGCCTATGGCTTCTACAGTATCCAAATGCTATCCATCAACATATTTCACTTTCAGCAAAAGTTGAGTATGTTTATCACAACAGTTCTGAGTTAATAAGCAGCTAATATATTAGTTGCAGAGACAGAGGAATGCATTTGGACGAGACTTGGCTTTTTTTTCAGAGAACTCAGAGAAAGAAACAAAGTACATAGTAACTATGTACAAACAAATTGGGCAGGTTGCATTATTTGGGTCAAAATTTGGCAAATCTGTTACATGGAAAGACTCCTACATATGCAGAACATGGCGTTTTCCTGTAAAGTCCTGCAAGGTACAGTGCCTTGTTTTTAGGTGATTAAGAAGTGATACTTATTATCCATGATGCATAAAGGCAGAATCAGTTTGTCTGCCACTTATATTCATGTTTCTCCGGTGTGTTTAAAATGGGTGGCTAACAGGTGTTAGATGTTGTTGGACCACAGCTTCCACCTTTAGAAGATACTTCTAATTTCAAGAGTGCACGAGCTTTTAGAGATTATTTTGTTGTGACTATTCTAGGGATTATTAAGACAGTTCTGAGTAGTGCATTCTAACCTTTATATGATAGTCATTCAGTTCCAAATTCAAAACCAATAGGAGGACTAGCTTTGCTGCATAGGAGCCGTCCCTTCTTAAAGACAGGGTAAAGTACGTTGTGGAACATAACAGCAGAGAATGCTCAGCTTGCAGAAGAACCTAGCTTGCCTCAAAGTCTAGAGAGTCCTCTTGCCAGCTGCAATTTAGCAGCCATCCAGCTGAAGTCAGCAAGCAAAGTTGGAAGACTAAGTGACTTCACCATGCTCTGCAGACTAGCTGCTGGCGATTTGAAAAAATTGAGGGAATATGTGTAGTCATTTGTCATGGGTGATTTCTTTCCAGTAGAATACTGTAACGCTATAAACTTCTATTGGAAGATGCTGAAGAGTCTGGGGATGCATAGACCAGGCATAGGCAAACTCGGCCCTCCAGATGTTTGGGGACTACAGCTCCCATCATCCCTGACCACTGTTCCTGTTAGCTAGGGATGATGGGAGTTGTAGTCCCAAAACATCTGGAGGGACAGAGCACCTTATGAACATAGGTGAACTAGAACCAGGAATGCTCTGAACCTTCCTCCAAACGTACCTCTAAGATGCCAGGCTTATCCTTCCTATTGAAACCAACCTTTATAGAAAATGCAAGTTCCTCTCTCTCTGCCTGTGACCCAGGAACAAAACTTTCCATCATTTTGTAACTCTGGACAGATAGTACAAGAGGCCAGTGGCTGGCTATCGCGGAAGGAGCGTGTGTGATGCTTGTATGTGAACACAAAAGGCTTGTTCAATTTTTTTTATTGTTATAAGCGTTAAGGTTCTCTGGGTGAAATTCAATGTAACGTTCTTCTGATTGTTGGATCAGCACAAGCATTTTGGCTTGCCAGACAGAACCATCTCCCTTCTCCTTCTCCCCCACCCCTTTGTGTAGTTCCGGTGGTGCTCTGAACAGCACAACCACCCAAACTCATGGGCAGGGTGGGGGCATGAGGAGATGACTGGAGGGAACCCACTGTACAAGGAGAAGTCTGGAGGCTCCACTACATCAAGGCTATTTCCATAAATTGAAGGACTCCTTCTATTTATGGAAGGGCACCATTAGATACAACCCAGAACTATGTGATGTATGAGCACTGTTAATATGCAGGAACAAAAAAAAGAGAGAGATGCTGAGTGTATCTAACCACCCGTTAAAACACAACATATCAAGAAGCCTTGCATGGCAAGAGGGAAGAAGGACATCACCTCTAGAAACATGGCACTGACATCAATCTATTCCATTACAATGTGAAGATAATTGGTCATTGTACGTCCAGTTAGCCTTGTTCCATTATAATATCAGTATAACCAAACCAGATTGTTATGCATAACATTTGAGACATAGTTGGGATTTTCTGTTAGAGATATTTTTCCTGCATTGTCAATAAAACAAAGTTGCTTGTTAGCTCCCTGTAATGGGAAAGCTTACTTAGATTATCTTATGCATATCTCTCTGCTTTCTGTATGTTATTGCTGCATATTTTCCTCTTAGGAAAGCATTTTTACTTGGATAGCAATGGTGAAATGACTGTGGCTATTAATCTTAATCCGACAGAAAAGTATATTTTCAGCAAATTATACTTTCCTGAAGCTGACCAGAATTTCTGGGCTTTTTTAGTGATGAGGTTTCTATAGTACCAAGCTGAACATTTTAAAAAAAAAAAAAAAGTTAGTTTCAATATATTCATGGTCCTTAATGTGTTTTCATCCAAATTACTGCTATATTACATAATGGTTTCTCAGTGTTTAGAGCAACTGCTATGTCAGGTTTGCAGAATATTAATCCTATTATGACACAAGAGGTAATAAAACAAAACTGATACATTATCTCTTAATTTCAGGTGCTAGTTCTGTATGTTCTGATGTATAGGCAACTGTCCCGATAAATGGGACAGTTTATCTCTCTCTCCATTCAAATGCATTCATATTCCCCCCAACTCTTTTGTATCTAAAAGTCATTCAATTCTGGATATACCAGATACGCTAAAACTGCGAAAGTATTACAATACTGGTGGATGCGTGACTGAAGGCTTTAGCATGTTTCATAAACCTCAGGCTGCAAATGCCAATTTCTCATATCAGCTCTTTTGTTTTTTGCATGCCCTCTTCTGTTCGAAAACGTAGCTTTTTATCTTCTGCATTGCATGCGAAAAGAAAAAAAGTTCAATATTGTGATTTTTGTCATGTGAAATTTTGCCCTAATGTTTATTGTCCTTATTGTAGGCAGGCAGTGTGACACCTAAATCACCCTCCACTGACATCTTTGATATGGTTCCCTTTTCTCCCATATCCCCTCAGTCATCAACTCCTACTCGCAATGGCACACAGCCTCCTCCAGTGCCCAGTAGATCTGCAGAGATCAGTAAGTTTTGTAATGAACTGACCTGATTTGTTTTCATCTTCATACTAAGCCAAATACGGTTTTTTGGAAACCACACATTTAAAAACGATAGTGCTGGGTTCGCAGTGTTCCTGTTCTTTGAGAGTTTGGGTGTTTGGGGGGCATCCTGTGACCCTTTGATATGTTCAAGTACAGTGGTGCCTCGCAAGACGAAATTAATCCATTCCGTGAGGCTCTTCGTCTAGCGGTTTTTTTGTCTTGCTAAGCAAGCCCATTGACAGTTTAGCGGATTAGCGCTATTAGTGGTTTAGCAGCTTTTAGTGGATCAGCTGCCAAGCGGCTTATCAGCGGATCAGCTGATAAGCGGCTTAGGGCTTAGGAAAAGGGGGGGGGGAAAGGGAAAAACCCCGCAGGAACTCGCAAGACATTTTCGTCTTGCGAAGCAAGCCCATAGGGAAATTCATTTTGCAAAGCGCCTCCAAAACGGAAAACCCTTTCGTCTAGCGGGTTTTCCGTCTTGCGAGGCGTTCGTCTTGCGGGGCACCACTGTAATAACTCCACTCAAGGCAGAAATTAAGATAGCATGTTTGTTGTAAACATTTGCTTGTCCCCCTTTGGCTGTTAAAACTAAGCAGGCGTTCAACTATATATGTGCTAACTAGGGGACTGGATCTATCGTTTCATATTGCACAAAAGCAATCTGAGGATATGTTTTAGTCCCGTGTTAACTTTAGGAAAACACTTCTACGGTCTTCGTTGTGACACTTCATCCGTGATTCAACTAGTACCGCACCTTTTTGTGTGTGTCCCCATGCTGAAAAGAAAATGTGGTGGCAATCTCATATTCCAGTGGCTAAAGAAGGAACACACAGGGGACGCTATGTTTTGAAGAAGAAAAACCTGTGCCCATCAAATCCCGCATGGAAATATTAAAGGAGTTTACACTCGACTTCAGAACCACCTGTGTGGTTCTTTTGGGAAGCATCTCAGAAGAAGTAAAGCGTTACTGGATCTGCCTTTATTATTTTAACCCTGGTAACTATTACCAAGTATCTGCAATTTCTCCCTCACAAAGCCAAACTACTAAATAATTTCTACGGCTATCCAGTAATATAGTTAACATTAACTTTGTTAACATTAAGTATAAGTGGGGTGGTACCAAATGTTCAATAGTTTTCTTATTGTTGGGGGTACAACTAATGATTTTGGCAATGTAAATTCCCCCCGCCTCCCCCCAGATCAGTTTCCGCTTTGATTGAACACCCGCACCCACACCCACACAAAAACATTACTTCAAACCAATTTTGTGCCATCATTTGTCCTTCATCACCAGATGTCATCAAAAGCAGTCAGGTTTGGCTAACTCACCTTACCACTGAGGGCCATTGCAAGTGAGACTTGTTTAAACCGGGGCGCAAATTTCAGTACAGCCGTACCTTGGATTATGTATGTCTTGGTACTCGGATGCTTTGGCTTCCAAACGCCGCAAACCCGGAAGTGAGTGTTCCGGTTTGAGCACATTCTTTGGAACCCAAATGTCTTGGCTGCAGGAGCTTCCTGCAGCCAATCAGAAGCCACGCTTTGGTTTCCGAACGTTTTGGAAGTCGAAAGGACTTCTGGAACAGATTCCGTTTGACTTTCAAGGTACGACTGTATAAGGATTGCCAAAGAATCACCAAAAGAGGGTAGCTTCTCTCCACCCCATGTTGCAGCATTTCCAAAGGTGTTTGTGTGAGAGATAACTGCAAGGTCCATGTGTCACCTTAAATTACAAAGAAACTAAACTATGGATTGAATTTCAGTACACAGCACGCTAGCGCATACTACTGAAATCACAGTCATTTAGTTCCTCCCCTGCTGCTGCCACTCTACCAGGAGACAAGCCGTGGTCCTCTGAAAACAAACAATGAGTGGTAAACAATATTTGTTCTTGGCTTACTCCTCTTTGTTTGTTTGGAAGACTAACAAGGGACAAGCCTGTGTTATGGCTTGTTTCTTGCCAGTGCAGCAGGAGTGAGGGAGGAGAAAAGGACCCACAATTTCTGCAGCATGCTGTGCATTCATATACAAACCATAGCTTAGTTTAACTGTAAGTTCAAAATGATAGTTTAGTAATTTTGTGAGTAATTCTGGTCCAGCTCTTGTCATGCTATCCGTTGTGCTTTTAACACAAAACAGCCAAGTCAACAAAGACTGTCATTTTTTTTATAAAAATAAAAGGCTTTACCGTTTACATTCTTTTTGGGAACAAATTGCCCATTGAAATCTTGAAAGATTGGCCTATTGTTTCTTTCCAAATGTATTTATATACTACCCTCCCATAAAATATCAGGGGTGTATACAGCAATATAAAAACCATTAAAAGCAAGATGGGATAATCATTAAAATGACTGGCCACTCCAGAAAATTTCAAACAACAGCATAGGGCTGCCAGCATATATGAAGTCTTTTAAGAGACGCCTAAAAACGGATGGTGGCTGCCAAATTTGCTGGAAGAGTATTCCACAATGTGAGACCAACAAAAATATCTGCCCAACAGGCCTCTGTATCACAGCGGTAAACAGCACCCTTCCAGATTATCTCACTGATTGGGCTGGGATAGATAGAAGGGCTCAGGCAGTCCTTAAGGAATGTTGGACCTAAGTTGTTCAGGGCTCTGTACCTGACTTGATATGCTCATCTCCCCAGATAGTAATCAGTGAATTGTATTATGAGCAGAATGTGAAGTACTCCAGGCTGCTTGTGCACTATTTAACCCCAAGAAACATAGATGCCTGGCTTGAAAGCAGAGGTTGATTACCTCAAAGGAAAGGTATAGTTTATGTTTCTGGAAAATAGTGAAAATCTCCAGCCCTTTTGGAATTACTGGGGGAAACAAGCAGGGGAGTTGCAATGGCTGAAAACGAGGGGGGAAATCCGCAATTATTTTAGGCTTTCGCGTTGTCAATGCCAAGAGACATCTTTTGATGTGTATTGAAGTCAAAGAGGATATTTCTGAGATCAAAGTGTCCCAATAGGAAAAAAGCAACTAAAATCTGATAATAGATGAACAACATCTTATACTCCCTTCTTAGAAAATAGTTTGATTACCACCAATAACAACAGGGCAATTTTTTTACTTTGTGCTATAAGACTCATGGGGCAGTGGCCTTTCCAGGAGGTCTGCTGGTCAAATTTTCTTCAAAGAAACATTGGAACCCAACTACTTCCACTGTCCACATGCGTGCTTCTCTTTTATCCTTTTATTTTTCATAACAGTTTACCAAAAGAAGAACCTATTTAGAAACTAATATTGCTAATCACATTTCAAAATCAAGTTCAAAGTCTGGGAAGGTACTGCATTCTCCACCATAAAATAATGGTCTGAAAGAGGCAATAATACTTTCAGGATCTTATGAAAGCACTAATGAAATGGCTGGCTTAAAGAGTTTGCAATGCAAAGTCCTCTGCTCAGATTTGTTGGCTGAAATCTCGTCTCTTGAACCCACTCACAAGGTGGTGTATCAACCATCGTCTCTTAGAGCTCTTCCCAATTAACTGCAATATGAAGATAAGTAATGCCAGCCTGGGACGCGGGTGGCGCTGTGGGTAAAACCTCAGTGCCTAGGACTTGCCGATCGCATGGTCGGCGGTTCGAATCCCCGTGGCGGGGTGAGCTCCCGTCTTTCGGCCCCAGCTCCTGCCCACCTAGCAGTTCGAAAGCACTCTTAAGTGCAAGTAGATAAATAGGTACCGCTTTATAGCGGGAAGGTAACGGCGTTTCCGTTTGCTGCGCTGGTGCTGGCTCACCAGAGCAGCTTCGTCACGCTGGCCACGTGACCCGGAAGTGTCTCCGGACAGCGCTGACCCCCGGCCTCTTAAGTGAGATGGGCGCACAACCCTAGAGTTGGACACGACTGGCCCGTACGGGCAGGGGTACCTTTACCTTTACCTTTACCTTCACCTTTACCTTTACCTTTACAATGCCAGCCTACCTCACAGGGCTGTTATAAGGATTGTTGAGATAGGCACATTGTGTGTTGAAAAAGGAAAATGCAGTCATTATTTATTGGAAGATCTTGCATCTTGTAATAGGTAAATCAGTCTCTTTGTATTTTACTAAATTTAGCGGTCCAGTATATTATCATTATAATGCATTTTCACGAGGTGATTTTATATGTCATGGACCAATAGTAGTAATTTTAGAAGATGCAACAATCACTTCTAGATCTTTTAAAGTGTGAAACAGAAATGCCAGATTTAAGACCTTTCTCCTGAACACTCCATAACCACACATAAAGCACTGCCTTATAAATCTTCCTTCTGTTATGTTATTATTGTGGTTGAGAAATTCATCCATAAAACAACTTGATATGGTCATACATTCTGGGAGTGTGTGAAATACCACAAATCCACTCCTGTTTTAGAATAGAAATTATTACACTGTGAAAGGCATGACAGGGATAGATGTGCACCACAAATTAATACAGGAGAGCAACGGGAAATCTGCAAATAAGGGACAAATACTCATTTTTAATATTAAAAATGAGAGATGCATTAATCAGAAAAAAATGTGTTTTTTGTAATTCTCTTGTCAATCTCTAGCTAGTTAAAGCAGAACATAATCTGAACTGTAACATTTGGGAAATAAAAGATTTAAAGCATCATGAGAATAGAAGAAGGAAGCAATTAAGCAAGAAGTTGCTTTGAGCTTTCTGGCATTCTAATTTTGGGGGTTTGGATGTTTTTGGATGCACTGGGCATCAGTCAGGTGATTTCCACCACCTGAATATGTTCTGATGTGGTAGAGTCCCAGGAACAATGTGCTATCTTCTTTTCTCTGAGCGTTCAAATCATCCCTAATTGCTGGGATTACACGCACTGTTTCAGCACTTGCAGTGTCCACAATCCGTGCCCGTAGCATAACTCAACTTGCACTGCGAATCCTGCCAGTTCACAAAGATTAAGAGGGGCTGGCCATCAACTATACGGACTTGGGCTGTTGGGAGCTGAAGTCTAACAACCTCTGGAGGACCACATGTTCCCCATCACTGGTATGCTCTATCATGCCTGGAGGGGCTTTTGGAAGCTGCCCGTTCTGAATGCCTTTGAGCAGCTGTTCTGATTTAGCTCAGTTCTGTGTAAGAGAAATATAATGCAAGCCAAAGGATTATTTCCCTCCTCGAGCTTCATCTTTTGATAAGAAACACTGCGCAGTCGTAACCAAAACTAATGAGCTGGTGATCTGAGGCTTGTTTGCTGGAACAACTTACTCTGCATATCTGTCCTGCTTAGAGAAAACACACACACACACATTTCAGTTTCTGAATGATCTTCAGGGGCTGTATGCTTTTAAAAAAAGAAGATGACTATGCTTCATACAGATTTAGCCTGGAATTCGTGGAGATGCCCTCTCGAAAAATAATTTAGGGGAAATGAAGTGAAAATTAGTGGTTGCCAGTTCATGACTCCTTCTCCAGAGGGGCAAGACGCAATGATCAAGAGTGGTGGCTCAACCGAACCATCTAGTACAGACCTTCTAGAATACAGCAGAACACTGGTTGCAAATTTTGCTGCTTTGCATTCTCAAGTCCAGAGTTTCACCAGCTGTCTGAGTTTCCATACACTCCACCTCTTATGTGTTCCTGATTCCTTTTTTTTTATTCTTCTTCTTTCTAGAGAGAGACCTTTTTGGAGCAGAACCTTTTGACCCTTTTAGCTGCGGAGCAGGAGATTTCCCTCCAGACATTCAATCCAAACTAGACGAGATGCAGGTGACAAAACATTTGCCATTGCAAAAATGTTGTTTCTATTGCCATGTAAATATCAGGGGACATTGTTTGTGCTGTAGGCGGCATGATCTTGGCCTGTAAAATGTTCAGTCTTGCAAGAAAAGAAAAGGGAAATAGGATTCATTCAGTTGTTAATAATAGAGTGTTTATGCATCTTAAGCAGAGGTAGGTTTTCTGGGGTCCTCCACATTTTCCGTCATCCGTCCCCACTGTCCATGCTGCTGGTAGTCCAACATCTAAGGAGAACAACACAGGCAATAGTGAATCGGTGCTCAGATTCCTTAGAGGATTTAATACTTACTCTATAAGCTTTTGTAGCACTTCTGCAGAGGAAATGGGGTCAATATTACTGTTCATGCTTCCTCTAGAGAAGAACTATTTATCCCTTGTGGGCTACATGGAAGGTGCAGTTTTGAAGATCTGAATGTAACCACGACCCAGGTTTTTTGGGACTACAACTCCCATCATCCCTAGCTAACAAGACCAGTGGTCAGGGATGATGGGAATTGTAGTCCCCAAACAGCTGGAGGGCCAAGTTTGGCTATCACTACACTACAAGACCACCAAGGAAGAATGCACTCACTGCAAGCAAGCCTTAATATCTATCTGTAAAACACATTTTGCTCTTTCAAGGTACAACACACTTCGCCTAACTATAATATTGCTTAGGCTCCTAACCAGGTTTGATTCTTGCCATTTGGAGTCCTTAAAAAATGCCTCCTTCTCTTCCCTTCCTCCTCCTTTCATATGCCAGCACTTCATTGTCCATGTTGCCTGCCTTTGTACGTTCTTTAGGCCCAACAGGACTTCTTTGAACCTACCCCCAAGAGCTGGACCACCCACTCAAATACATGACAAATGGTAGCCCACTGGGTTTCTCCACGCATTTCTCAATCACGATCCCTTCTCTAGTCACTCCATCCTATTTGTGTATGGTTAATCAGCTACTCACACTTCATTTCAAACCCACAAGACCCCTTGCCTATCTCTCTTCGTCACTGCTGGGTATCTTTGCCCATTGACTGGCCTTTGCTTACCTCAATGTAGTGGTTAGGCCCCCACCATCCCCTCACTACTCTTCCTGATCCATTGACACACAGGGCAGTATAGGCCAGTTGGGTGCAGGACTAGTGGCAAGAAAGACCTTGCCTTTTAGCTCCTCTAGGGACGCAGGTGGCGCTGTGGGTAAAAGCCTCAGCGCCTAGGACTTGCCGATCGAAAGGTCGGCGGTTCGAATCCCTGCGGCGGGGTGCGCTCCCGCCGCTCGGTCCCAGCGCCTGCCAACCTAGCAGTTCGAAAGCACCTCCGGGTGCAAGTAGATAAATAGGGACCGCTTACCAGCGGGAAGGTAAACGGCGTTTCCGTGTGCGGCTCTGGCTCTGGCTCTGGCCAGAGCAGCGATGTCACGCTGGCCACGTGACCCGGAAGTGTCTCCGGACAGCGCTGGCCCCTGGCCTCTTAAGTGAGATGGGCGCACAACCCCAGAGTCTGGCAAGACTGGCCCGTACGGGCAGGGGTACCTTTACCTTTACCTTTAACATCATTCTGCTTTTTCCACCCCAATATCCATGGTTTTTGACAGTATACCATGTGAGACCAAAATCTACAAAGTGCATGCACAAAATATTTGTGTGTGATGAAATACCATAAATACCTTTCCAATCTCAACAGTGGAGAAATTATAATAGATTTACTTCAGAAAATGAACTTGGTTGCAATCAACTTTATATTTACTTCTGAATATTTTGTAAGAAATAATGAAAAGATAAATTTAGTTGCAATTATTTTATATTATTCGGTTTAGTTGTTTGTGAGATCTGTAACTAGGAGCAAAATCCTATGCATATCTACTTGGGCGTAAGTTCTCTTGAGTTCAGTGAGGCTTGTTCCATGTAATTGTGTATAGAATTGTAGCCTAAATTAGAAATGTTATTACTGATGTTAACCAATCTGCCAGAAGCTCTAATATTTCTTCCGTTTCTTTGTGCTTTCGTGGGTGTGCAGCGTCAGCGATGGTTGGTATATATATATTTTAATGAGTTTCGATTCATGTCCTATAAAGTATAATAACGTTGGTGTCTGAGATCTAAACTTTAGCACTTCAGATTGCTAGATTTCCATTCTTTTTCATTTTTCATGTGGTAAAATTTGAGAAATTCTTGCAGGCTCCTTTCAGAGAGGTATTGACTTTTTGTCTGTAATAGCTCACTATGCTGTACATACACATTATATAAGAATGAGTTCTTTTATTCAATCTGAACTGTAAAACTCAAGGGAAATGTTATTACTTCAGACAGAGCAGGCAAGATGGCTACCATTTCTGTAAAATACAAACTTTTGCGGGGATGCTGTGCTCTGGGTCTATGTGCACTTCAAGTGCCCTCAACCATGCATATGATATGTATAAAAAAAGACACTCCTGCAGATGTCCCATCATATAGGGACCTAATTCACAGTGTTCTTCCCACTCCCCATTCACTGAGGTAGAAGAACAATTTCATACATTAGGATAAATGCACCATGTGATAAAAAGAGGTGTGCATTGCTAAAGAGCCACACCGCCACTGATATGAGCCAGGAATCTGCTTTATATTTTGACTTGCTAAAACTATGACCCTTTGCCAGCAAGTATATATTATCTCCCCCAGGCATTCTTTTCCAGAAAATAGAAGGCATGTGCATTGGACTGATTCTTTACAGTCACATTCCCAATTCTGTCATCCAAACATGTAGGTCTCTAAGGAATTGAATCAATGCACGTGTCTTCTGTTGTTGTTTTGTTTTTTCAGTAAAAGAATACTTATTTATTCTTCAGCTCGAGCCAGTACTGTAATCCAGAGGGGAGGGCTACCTTTCAAATCAGCCATGTTTGTAGCATATTTGATTTGTAGGTCAAACTGAAATCCTATAAGCCCACAGGAATAACCCTTATGAAAGCACCCCTATCTTGCCAAGAATCACTTCTTATCTTGAAGGTTGCCTCTTGCCAATTTGTACGTAAGGCAGTCTATGCTGCCATGGTCTAAAACAGAGCCATCGTATTCTCAGTTCCTTATCCAACTAGATCTATTCCAGCTCAGAATGGAACAGCATACTTTTTCTCTATTTGCAAGCCCGATACAGTGGAATGTGACACAACCCACTGTATATTTTCAATCAGGGTTCAACCTTGACACCAGACACAGACACAGACACAGACACACACACACACACACACACACACACACAAACAACTTTTGCAGGCTACATACATGTTCCACGGCCACCACCACCTCCAAAACTGACAAAATGCAAACGTTCAAATTCACTTTTTTAATTTCACATTAGGCAGATATTTGATGGGGACCCTGATCTCAAACTGAGGGTGCTTTTCACATATAGATAGTGAGATATATTTTAAATGTCATTCATACTGTTCATCTATTATTAACGGGACAGTGGAAACAGGCAGCTTAAGGCTCAATAGCAGTAACATCAAAAGCATATGATGTGTGTGTGTGTAATTAAAGCACATTAATTTTTTTAAAAGCAGTCACACAAACACACACACACACACAGAGAGAGAGAGAGAGAGAGAGAGAGAGAGAGAGATATTAATTTCATTCTCTATGAAACAATCCAGATGAGAATGTATTACAGAACTCAAAAGATCTTATTCCTGCATGGCCAGACGTTATTTCTTTTCTTTTTTTAAGGTGAATTCCACAGTTATAAGAATGAGCACTTCTCAACAGGCGTTTGTAAAATACCGCATTTTCTCACTCTTTCCTGTTTCTTTGTTTGTGTTTTTCTTCCTCTGTTTCAGGAGGGGTTCAAAATGGGACTGACTCTGGAAGGCACAGTATTTTGCCTTGACCCTCTAGACAGCAGGTGCTGATGCCAGGAAAAGAACCGTGAAAAGATATTGCCATCTCTTTTTTTTAGGAGGGGGGGAGTTTTAAAACGTATTACAAATACTGTCAATGTGCCAAAAATGTTTTTTCAACTTGTTCACTTTTGTGAGGTTTGCTTCTGTGAAACTCCAGATAGGTTCCAGTGTTATCCCTGTACAAATGTAAAAAGTCACACATGTATATGAAACCAAAACGAAATCACACTGCTGTCTTTCTTAGTCATCTTCCGCCACCCAATGGCAATTCACCATGTGTTGTGAAGTTCTTTGAACTATTCATGCAACGCAATAGAATCCCCTCAGTTGGTTTCTTCATTCCCAGTATGTAGGGCCCTGTTCATACATTTTTGTTGAAAATCGCCCAGATACTGCATACCACAGTTCACGCAGTCCATAAATCCTTGTTTCTGGCCATGATTCAAGCTGCAGTGCGCTCTGTGGTTCTTCACATAGACTTTCCCACATTAATGGCTGTACTTTAACATAAAGGGAGTGATGGAAGCATTCCATCATCACCGATTTGGGGTGCTTCAGATGTTGTCAGGCTCCAACTCCCATCAGCCCCAACTAACATGACTCTCATCAACCCTAACTAACTAGCACGTTGGGAAGATCGGAGCTGAAAACCAGCAACACCCGGGGAACCACAGATTCCTGTCCTAGCTTTAAGAATTTTGATTAGGCGCATAAGCTTATTTTTACATTAATGGTGGTGTTTGTCGTTTGGAATCTGCTTCACAAAAAGCTATGTTTTTCAGTGGCGAGTGATTGTCTGTTTTCACATCTACACGTGCACACAAGCGCTCTTCTGCACTCAAAAGCATATTTAGGAGGTGGGGGTCCGATAGCAGACTCCTCAACACAGATGTTTTGGAAATCCTGTTGATTTCCAAGTGGAGGCAGACTAAAAGTCAAGTTGCTACGTGTAACAGAAAAATCCAGCTCAGATTGCCTTATGCACACATGCTTTAGCTAAAAGAAGACACCCTCGATGTTTTGAGGTCAGGCCCTCTGCAAATTCCAGAGGGTTTGAGAGTACATCCTTCAGGATCTTGGAAGCCTGGAGAATCATCTGGATGCACACAAAGGAGTTCTGCTGCTGGGTCATGTGGGAACCCTATGAAAGCTGCTTGGATCATACATTTGGCAAAAGAACCTTACTGTGCAATGTACATGTCATTTATGGGTGCATAATTTGATAACAAATAACCCAGAGAAGAATGGTGGGGACAGGTTATCCTGTTGTCATTTGTAATTCTGTGTAGACGCCCATTCCTGAGCATCAGTGTATTTTTCTTCCACTAGTCTTCAAACTAGCAATAAATGAACATTTTGTTTGTGCATTTCTTGCATTCACCAGTGGAATTGTTCCTTCCTGTTCCCATTTTTGCCATCACTTTTCTCATTTTTTAAAGTGTGTGTGTATGTATACACATTTATATATATATATATATATACATATATATGTATATACAATAATTGGGGGGGGGAGTTTCCTCTCCTGTAAGGATCCTTTCACTGAAAAGACTTTTGGGGGGTGGGGAGGGTGGATGCGAAGGACAAATAAGAGAAGACACTTAAGAGATTATTTTACTGCTTATATCTTTTAGACGGGGAGAAAAGAACTAGTTTTCTGGTACTTGGGTTGAAAAAAATAATAGCTTTTGACCTTATATTGTGAGGTTTACACGGAAAATAGAATGCATTTATGCAATATTATTACCTTTTTTAAAAAGCTTTGTTCCAGCCTCGGAAGACGCTTAAGCAGATGCCTGGAAAGTCTGGGATTCTTCACTTGCTTAAAGTTAGGCATCTGCTTAGGCACTGCGGCTCCAGTGAGCCTTTCCTATTTTTGCATTGTGTTAAGTCTTCCTTCTTTTCGTTGATCGGTCTGAATGTATACCTATATCTATGGACAGGATCCAAAGAGAACTGCCTGCGTACCCAAAGTGCTTCTGCACACGTACGGGGAAGAATGCAGGCTCTCACATCACACTGAACACCATTCCAGAGGGTCGCCTGAGTTTCAGAAACTGCTTGGCGAGGACGCAAGGATGGTGGCTGCAGTGGGAAGGTGTGGGAGAAACACTTGGAGTGCTTATGCAAAACACCACAAACAGTCCTTTGGATCATGGCCTATGTGTCTGTCGATATAGTTATATACATATATATATATATGGAATCACTAATGAGTAGAGTAGACTATGTTTCCTAGAAAGAAATCTATAATTTTGTTTGTCCTATAGTATTTTGCAATTTGTACAACGAGGTTGTTTAGTAGCCATATCAATGGCTTTTTAAAACAAATAGAATTTGTATTTTTATCGTACTTTTAAAAAAAGAAAGCTTTACGTAATAAGCATATATTTAGGGGCCGTTTACTACGGATGGTAACGAAACACTCAGAAAATATTTGCACATTTTAAGAAACCTTTGTTTTACTGATTTTTACGTGGGTTGATTCTATGAAAAGCTAAATATAATCTAACCGATCTCGTCAATACAAGTACACCTAAATTAATTCAGCGAGAAAGTACATTTTTAACGAGAGGGTTCTAGTGTTCTGGTTGAAATTTGTATTTCTATGTAATCTCAAACTGTCTGTTTAATTTTGCTCCAAATAAATGTTTTAAATAATTTTGTCTCGTGGAACAGAACTTTTATTTAATACTGATCCGCAGTGCATAGAAAACGGTAAATATAAAATAAAAACAAAGAAGCACCTACCAAACAATAAAAACCACAAAACTCAACAACAACAAAAATGGGGCCTGCAACAAAACATTGCAGTTCCAGGTACTCCTGTTCACCTCCCCCACTCCCAAGGGTGCATAGGCCCTGGGGCCCTGGGTGCCCAAGCACACGCAAAATTGCCAATGAAGGGGCTGGGCACCCACAAATTGTGCCAGGCACACAGGCACACCCCTGCAGAGGCCCCAGGCAGGCGCAATAGCAGGGCCAAGCTTCTGCAGGAGTGTAAGAATTCTGTGCCTAATGGTACTGCTCTGTCTTCATTGAGCTGTTCATTTTCTACTTTTGGTTGTTTTGGTCTCCTTATGTCTTGCAAAAAAGTTTGCTTGTTTTTTGTACCCCTGCAAACCTTGGGTTTCCCCCAAAAACATGCCGACACCTCATTTGTGGTGGCATTTTGCTTATATAAGGGAGAACACTCGAGAGAATTAGTATATATGGTTGTATTAATACTTACCATATGTATATGAGTGTACTAGCCGTTCATCACTAATATTTACAGTAGAAGACTGTACAGCAAAAGCATAACTGCTTCTATTGCAACTCCACAAGAATCCGCCATTTTCCAGTTTGCAATTCCCATATGAACCTACCACCTACTGAAATCAATCAATTTGGTGTCGCGGTTAAGAGTGTCAGACCAGGATCTGGGAGAAAAGAGTTCAGCCATGATGCTCACTTGCTTGGCGAGGCCACCCCATTCCCTAAGGTGCAAATAACTAGACGACACATAGCATTTTGGTTTGGGGAGCAAATAAGGCCGCAAATTTATTGGTTACAGAGGTAAGGTTTGGCCATAGGCATTGTGGTAGGGAACTGTGTATGTCACTCCCACCCGTGTTTCTAAGGGTGAAGCCAGTGGTGGGGGATAATAATAATAATAATAATAATAATAATAATAATAATTTATTTATATCCTGCCCATCTGGCTGGGCCTTCCCAGCCACTCTGGGCGGCTTCCATAAAAACCAAAAATACAGTAAAATCACACGTTAAAAACTTCCCTGAACAGGGCTGCCTTAAGATGTCTTCTGAATGTCAGGTAGTTGTTTATCGCTTTGACATCTGCTGGAAGGGCGTTCCACAGGGTGGGCACCACTACCGAGAAGGCCCTCTGCCTGGTTCCCTGTAGCTTTGCTTCTCGCAATGAGGGAACCGCCAGAAGGCCCTCGGCGCTGGACCTCAGCGTCCGGGCAGAATGATGGGGGTGGAGACGCTCCTTCAGGTATACTGGGCCAAGGCCGTTTAGGGCTTTAAAGGTCAGCACCAACACTTTGAATTGTGCTCGGAAACATACTGGGAGCCAATGTAGGTCTTTCAAGACCGGTGTTATATGGTCTCGGCCCTATGACCTACAGCAAATTGGGGCATCCCCCAAGCTGTCCCTGTTGGAGAATAATAATAAAATGGGGCGGGGTGGAGAACCATGCCTGCTACCTTGAACTCCTCAAATGAAAGACCGGCTCTATTGGGAGGGCTTCAACGTTTCACTGGAGAAATGGTTCCATCAGCACAAGTATTTTTCTGCTTTCCAGACTGAATTATATCCCCTCTCCTCTCCCTACATGGCTGTTCTAGGACTTCTCCCATCTGCCCCGCTCCTGAAGACAAAAGTCCTCAGTGTTTACGGGGAAGCTCACTATGAGCTTATGATTGTTCTTTCTGATCCAGATAAGCTTGTCACTAGTTTGTAAATTAGTCTGCTGAAATGACACAGCTCAGACAAGATATCCCAGAATTCTCTTGAAAGGCCTGCCTGGCACTCATTGATGCAATGCAGTTTCTCTTTGGGTTTAGAGGAGCTAAATAACAATACACCCACACAATAATTCGCCCCCCCCCATCGTTAATTATCTTACCAAACTGGAGAAAGAGATTTCTGTATTTTCTTCTTTTTTAAGACACAATTCGCTACATGTCTGCTCAGCGTTCAGGACGAGAACAGTTCTTGTCATTAATTTTTGGCTCTCTTTAAGATAGTTGCTTGACTTGTCTATCTAAATAGTGTTTGTGTCTGCTTGACATTTATATATCTGAAAGCCTTTGGAATCTAGAGTTTCATCCAACACTTAAGATTTTGAACACCCCATTATTCTAAACAAGAATAAATAAAGCCATCAGGTACTCCTGGCCCTGGATCAATTTTGATTAAAATGAGCTTTATGGAGTAAATAAGTGGTCTATATCACTGTTGCAACATCTCTGGGAAAATACAATAAAAACTATTTGTTGTTGTTTTTTACTCAGCACACTTTTCTGAATCTCAAACTGAGTAATAGCTCTGTTGGTGTTACAGGGCAGATGAAGCAATATTTCATCATCCGATGACCTCTAGTTAAAATGTTTTGCCAAGATAGGGAAACTGCAAGGCTGAAGACCTAAGATGCCAGGTCCACTTCTTCAACAATTGTTGTGTTTTCATCCTTACTTTGTCAGGGAACATCATTAACATTGATCACAATGCCTGTGCTGTTTTATCTGTGGTCGGGGACAGAGGGTGGCGCTAGGGAGGGAGATGTCGTTGCACCATTCCTTGGTGTGTGGAGTGCCGCAGGGCGCAATCCTCTCCCCGATGCTTTTCAACATCTTTATGTGCCCCCCTAGCCCAGATTGTCCAGAGCTTTGGGCTGGGTTGCCACCAATATGCTGATGACACTCAGCTCTATCTGCTGGTGGATGGCCACACCGACTTGGCCCCGGACACATTGAACAGATGTTTGGAAGCTGTGCCTGGATGGCTGCCTGGGAGCCGGTTGAAGTTAAATCCTTCAAAGACACAGGTCCTCTGGTTGGGTTAGGATGGCATGGGAATGAGGGACCAACTCCCTTTTCTTGCAGTGGCCCAGTTAGCGCCAGTGCCTTCCGTTAAGAGTTTAGGTGTAATCCTTGATGCCTCCCTTTCCATGGAGGCGCAAGTTACAGCAACAGCCAAGGCGACGTTTTTCCACCTTTGCCGCATCAAGCAGTTGGTCCCTTATCTTTCCCGCCCTGATCTGGCCACAGTGATCCATGCGACGGTCACCTCCAGACTTGACTACTGCAATTCGCTCTACGCGGGGCTGTCCTTGAAACTGTCCCACAAACTCCAGCGGGTGCAGAATGCTGCAGCGAGGCTCCTCACGGGGTCCCTGCCATGGGAGCATATTCACCCAGTGTTTTACCAGTTGCACTGGCTCCCGGTGGAGTATAGGCTCAGGTTGAAGGTGCTGGTTTTGACCTTTAAAGCCCTTTGTGGATTAGGGCCCTCATATTTACAGGACCGCCTCTCCTGGTATGCCCCGCAGAGGACCTTAAGGTCCATGAATAACCATAGTTTAGAGGTCCCAGGCCCTAAGGAGGTCAGACTATCCTCCACCGGGGCCGGGGCCTTTTCAGTGATGCCTCTGACCTGGTGGAATGCTCTGTCCCATGAGACTAGGGCCCTTCAGGATTTAACCTCCTTCCATCAGGCCTGTAAGACAGAGCTATTCTGCCTGGCCTTTAATTTGAATTCAGCCTGATCTTTTATTTCCCTTCTCTTCCTTCCCGCTCCCCTTTTATGAAGATTACCCGCTCTGAGACCCCACAGCTAATTCTCCCCTGGCCTCCTCGTTAGCCCAAGTAGGATTAATTCAGCCAACTAGCCCTGGTGACTATCTAATGCTTATTAGATGGATTTCCCCAAAATTGATTTCTGAACTTTGAATTATATTGTTATTCATGTTTTTATACTGTATTTTATGCTGCTTCTACAATTAAGTGTTTTAAATTTGTTGTTAGCTGCCCTGAGCCCAGTTTTCTGAACTGGGAAGGGCGGGGTATAAATAAATTATTATTATTATTATTATTATTATTATTATTATTATGAACTTATAAAATGAAGGTCTTAAGATGTAGACCTCCCTGTTTACGATGAGTGCCGCACCCCATAGTCAAATTGGACAAAGCTTAACCATCCAGAGATCCTTTACCTTATTGCATTTGTATCCCACCTTTTTCAACTAAGTAATACAGAAAATTCACCGTATGGATGATACAGACCAGCTTTAAGTATACATGGGCATTTAGTAGCAAATGTAGTAGCAAATGCCATGAACTGGCAGAACAATGGGGAGAGGAGCAAGGGTTGTAGCCAAAACCTGGGGATGGGAAAGGAGAGGTTGGTGTATGAAGTACTCGCAGGAAGATGGTGTCAGTATATAGCAGGACCCATCACCAGAGCCAGAGGGGCCCTGTCTCCCCAAACACAGTGGGCTCTGAGGCATAGGGAGCAGTAGGAGGGACACTCCAGGAGGCTGAGACAAGCAAGGCCCACAGCCCAGCTCTCTAGCTGGCCAGGTGGGGCTCGCTAGCTCTGGGAGGAGGCTAGGAACAGGTGAGGGTCACCTGTCTCATCAGACCCAGATGCTGCAATCAGCATGCAAAGTACAAAACGGAGGGGCTGTGTCTGCTCAAATGCCCATGTTGAAGGACCTTAGATGCTCCTGGATCTCTGTGGGACTTTGGACATGTGGATTGACCCTGGACTGGGGACTTGACATACTGACTTGCCACCAGGTAGGCCAGGAGACAAAATATTTCTATAGAGGTGTAATGTTCCATACATTCTTCAGTCCTGTGCTTTGAGAGTGGGTTGATTTGGTAGCTGGCTGGTTTTAGTTTGACACAGTTGGGTTTTTTTATCTCCCACTTGCTTCACTCTGCAAAAAAACCTGCCAGTATCTTATCTGGTCTTGGCAACCAGTTGGAGTAGCAAGCACAGAGATTTTGCAGGGCAGCATTGGGAAGACTTGTAAACCATGCGCTGGACTTGAATCAAAGTTTTTGCTATGCTAAGATTTTGCTTGGACTTCATTTGCACCAGATACCGCTTCACACCAGGGAACAAATGCATGTGGAAACGGCCTTTCTCACTGAAGAGTTCAGGTTGCGATCAGAGCATACAAGGCCCTTACATGTTCTGTGGATAGGATTCAAAAATGTTACCTCTATAGGCTATAATTTAATTCCCTCTATGAAGGGGCACACTTCTGTTGTGTGTCAAGGTCCCCAAGCCACCCCCCAATAACTCACACATCACAAACATTGGGATTTTGGCACGATTTTGGCCACAACTTTATTTAAATACATCCGAGGGAGTGGTTGCTTAGGCATTGGTTCCAACTATCTGTCCTTGGCGAGGGGACAACTGACTTCCGGATTCCAGCGGAAGCCAGTGCAGGAAACAACTTTTGGGGAGAAAATGAAGCTGGGCCTCAGTCCCTCACTTCTCACCCTCATGCTCCTGGTGGCTTGCATGGCCCAAGTCCGATGCCAGGGACGAGGATGAAAAGAAAGGCAAGCCCCTGGATTCCTTTAATGGAATTCCCTTTCCGCACCACCATTGGAGGGGTAGGCTCTTACCCCTCCACCAACCAATTTGAACCAATGCCTAACCGCCAACCTTACAAGTTGTGATGATTTGCTATGCAGTAGGCAAAACCAAATGGCACCAGCCAATCAGCCAAATGGACAAATTCCTACCAGGCCCCGGCCTCAAAGCAGACGACCCCATGAAAGGCATAGCAAGGTCAAGCGAACAACCCTCCAATACAAGGAGGGTGGGTGGGTAATCCGGTGCAAGCAGCCAAGAGAACGCTCAAAGTTGGGCGACCAGTATTTAAAACCTCTGACCCCTCCTTCTAAATTGGCAACAAGCAGTTCTCCCCAGTGACCCAATTAACCAATTCACTGGCTGGGTCCCTCCACAAATCCGCCCAGCAACAATGGGGTGGCTTGTATCCCCCACCGCAACACGTGCTCTCTGCTAGGGAGAACACATTTTTCTGGTTGCTTTTGCTGTGACAGAACAAACGTAACTACTGCTCTGGGGAAATGTTAATTTAGGTGGAGCTATCCCTCAGGAAATAAATGCATCTGGCTCGCAACGTGCGCATTTAACTTCTGGGATCACAGCTTCACACGCTTGGTGGTTGGCCAGCTGAAATTGCAAATATTAAACGCATGCAAGGCAGGCAGCTTCTCTGCCATGGAAAGAGCTTTTAAGCTCTCTGCCCTGCTTACTAGGCTTTGGGAGGCTCTCCCAGAACCCGCACGAGAGTTTCCCAGAGCCTTGTAAAGCAAGGCAGGGAGGAGCTCAAAATCTCTCTGCCTTGTGTGAGGGGCAAGGCCTGCTTGGTGCGCCAGCTTCAGAAACATAGGGATGTTGTATACAGTAGGAGGTTGGGGAAGAAGGGGGTGGGGTTGTGAAACATTCTTTTAGTTAGCATATGTGTGGAGTTTTGTGTCAGCATCATTTGCATAGGTTTTCTTTCTATTCACTTATTATATTTCTTTGGTAGTGAGAGAGGTTGGGGGACAGGGCTTGGTTGGTTGTCTTTCGTTGGTTGAGTGAAATTTGTTTGTGTGTGAGAGAGAGGGGGGGGATGATTGGGTCCAGTTAACCATATTGATTTGTATGCTGTTGGTGGGTTCTTGTTGTCTTGATGGGCTGTGTATGTAATAAAGGGGAGCCATACCAGGGTGAAGGCGTCCTCTTTTATTTGTACCCATGTCAGTTTAGGTCTGTAGGTTGGCTTTTCTTGTTGTTGTGTTGTTGTTTAGTCGTGTCCGACTCTTCGTGACTCCATGGACCAGGGCACGCCAGGCACTCCTGTCTTCCACTGCTTCCCGCAGTTTGGTCAAACTCATGCTGGTAGCTTCGAGAACACTGTTCAACCATCTCGCCCTCTGTCGTCCCCTTCTCCTTGTGCCCTCAATCATTCCCAGCATCAGAGTCTTTTCCAGGGAGTCTTCTCTTCTCATGAGGTGGCCAAAGTATTGGAGCCTCAGCTTCAGGATCTGTCCTCCCAGTGAGCACTCAGGGCTGATTTCCTTAAGAATGGATAGGTTTGATCTTCTTGCAGACCATGGGACTCTCAAGAGTCTCCTCCAGCACCATAATTCAAAAGCTTTTCTAGGAAGGCTGTTTCCCATACAACTTGGTATCAGTGGTCCTTGTTCACTCCTGACAGGTCCCTCCAGTATTTGGCTATAATGTTTCTGGCTGCTAGGAGTACAAAATTCAACCTGAAAAAAGAGACCATGCACGTATTCTTGTAAACCAAGAAAATCTTTAATTAAAAATATATATTTTTTAAAAAAGAAACATAGGGATGCTCATGCATGGGTGATTCTGGGGTTGTGTTGGCTATACATAGTTTTGGCTTTACACATCCCCTGAATGTAACCCTCACACAAGTTGTGAGTTGACAGTATTACAGTTTGATAGCAGAAGCTTAAAAGGTGGGTGCTTTGTTGTAAACACAGAAACAATAGCTGTATTCGGACATTCGCCTGAAGACACAATGGTTAGAAGCAGGGCAAAAGTTTTAGCTCCCTGCTAAGCTGTGAAACTTCTTGCGCTAACTTGGGTGACTTGCTACCTTACTGTCAGCTTTTTGTGATAAAATAGACACCTTATATGAGACTTGAAGATAAACCTTGACTTGTCAAGTTGGCAACAGTTGAACTAGTATTATTCAATGCATTTCTCTCTTGAGGCCAAGAGAGAGTTTAGTCTTTTTGCTTGCAAAACTGCTTCATAGCAGTGCATAAGTTATTAATCCATAGCTTGCTTGTCCTCTCAAACTCTTCCAGACAGTGTCTGCTTGAAGTCACCATATTCCCACGTTCTCACTCAAAGAAGCAGAATAACCTGCCAACTGCCACCTCCTGCAAACCACCATTGTAAATCTATACTGCCCTCTTCAGGAAGGTTCAGGAGAAGGGGGGGCAATCTCCACCATTCCTCCTCAGTCCAGTCCCTGACAGCAGTTCTCTAACCATCCAGTGTTTACAAAAATGTGTATATTATGTAAGACTTGCCTTAAAATGAATGTATTAGTGAAAATGATGCACAACAATCCATTGTATGAGGAGCAACTGCTCGCAAAAAAAATGTGTACTTTGGTTAAAGCAGCATACAAAAAATGTGTTTATTTGGTGAAATTTGTCCTAGAACACTGGAAAAAGGGAGTTTTTAAAAAAGAAAAATTGCAAATTGCTGCAGAAATGTGGAGAACCAAGTTTAAGATTGGAAAAATGAGAAACTGAGAGAAAATGAGTCAACATATCCTTCCATCACTATTGAGCGCAAGAGCACGTTTCTGCTCCTTAGCACCTGGTTTTCAGAGGCACGCCATCTCTGTTACTCAAGGTAGTGCACAGCCAACGTGACTTGCAGCCATTGATAATCTCATCCTGTGTGAATTCATCTCATTCCCTTCCAAGAATGTAGATGAGTTGCAGCTGAACGTGTGGCCTGAATCCATTTGTAAGCATTGTATATGTGGTGACGTGACCCATCTTTGTGGCGTCGATCTGTGGTGTCATCATTTATACACCTAGCACTGGATATTGCATCCATCAATATGCATTGGTGAAGCAATTTGATATAAGGCTTCTGGACTTATAAAAGGATAATGGGCTTGTACAAGGATAAGAGTACTGGGAAATGATCCATAATGAATTGGGGAAAAAATGTTTAAAAGTACTTTTCCAGAAAACCAGAGTCCTTTCTGTTGGGGATAATTCAGACTGAAATTCCCAGGTGTCAAAAAAGGTTATTTATGTATGCTACTACTGCGGCCCATGTTTTGTTAGCCCAAAAATGGAAAACGAGCGAGGTCCCAACCAAAGAAGAATGGCAACTTAAGTTGACTGAATATGCACAACTCACAGACTTAACATATAGAATATGAGAAGAACATACATTTAGAGAAGATTGGAAAGCGTTTATTGGATATATGGGATATAATTGTATACAGCATTTAGATAAATTCAACAGTGTAAATAAGTTTTGATGGATGCAATAATGGAATACTGAATGGTATAGTTTTTGTAAAATATGCAGGGATTTATGATATGTAAAATGAACTATGGAAAGAGAAGGGAAGTCATTGATATCTTAAGGCTTAAAATGAGTATTTTAAATTGTGAAACAGAAAATTTAATAAAAATGATATATATATAAAGATATTGGACTTCAAAGTTCACTTGAATTAAAGTTTTGCAGCAGGAGTCTGAAAAAGAGCAGAGTCTAAAATGTAACCAAATTTCTTTGCTCATATGCAGAAGAGGACAGAAGGAAAACTTATTGACAGATAAAACAGAGGACACTGATTTATCTTGCCTGCTAAAACTCTGTGACTCCAGTGGTGAAACAGTCAAGTCTGGTGTTGGGGCAAACTTTATGAATGGAAAATCTTCCAACGCCTAAGTAAAACCACACAAATTGACTAAGCTGATTCTGATTGCTTTAATACAGAGAACAGCTCCACCTAGAAGAGTTTCTCTTGTACATGACCACATGCTGATTTGCCTGCTCAGGCTTGCCATGGCTTTGCAATCCATATGGAATTGTGGCCTCCATCTGTGAGATCCGAGTTCAGCAGCTGGACTCAATAAGACCATTTTTGGACTAGCTCTCGGAAAACAAACGGCTCAAGCCAAAAACAAAAACCCACTGCCATCAATCTGGCAACATACTAATCTTGTAAATATTAACCCCCCTCAAAAAGCAATCAGCCTAACTGTTTCATTCAATTATACACAATTTATCTTAACGGCATATAGACATTTTTGTAGAAAGGAATGCCTCAGCCAACAACTGTTGTGGTAGAGGATCTAACCATTCTGTTGTAGAATATACACCAGTGATGATATGTGGTAAAATCCATTACTGTCCAGAGCATCACCCAAGGTATATTTTCAGTGTCTGCTTTTGCCCTTTGTGGGATAGTGGGCTGCTGTAACACATTATAGGAAATGGAGCAGTTGTGGGAGACCAGGAGAAATAGAAAATGGAGCTGCACTGTCCATTAATTGATGCAATTTCTACTATTCTGTGCTGATCCCGTAGGCTACCCAAGAGGCGAGGTCCAAGTCCGGTCCGTGGTCAAAGGTGCAACATGGAGGCAGTCTGTAGTAGCTGAAGCTGGGTGCAGGGCAGGGAGCCAGGTGAAATCAGGAACAGGCATGCAAGCAGGGAGCCAGGGTGGGTTAGGAGCTCCGGCAGAGAAGCAGGACAGGGTTCAGGCAGGAATTAGCAACCAACAATGTTGCTCCTGCAACTTGGGACTGGGGCTGGCTGGCTTTTATCTGCCCTGAGGCATAGGGCGGCCCCAGTCCACAGGTGACTCGCCTCTCCTGGCCTGGAGGCGAGCACCCCTCCTGCGGGAACTTAGCTCCCTCCGCCTCTCTGCCCTGAGCCTCTGCAGCTCAGAAGAGGCTGGAGGGTTACTGGACCCAGAGGCAACCTCAGCTTCCCCTGACGGGGCTGAGAGTGGAGCACCTGCAGGCAATGGGTCCTCCATCACCTCAGGAGCCAGAGCAGACTCAGCTGATGCCTGCACCTGAGGACCCAGCACAGGTGAGGACCCTTCAGGCTCATGCCCCAGCCCCGGCTCAGCTGGTTCTGGAGGCGGGGAATCCTGTGCAGGCTGGGATCCCTCAGGTTCAGCCTCCGAGTCTGAATCCCAGGCCATCACATATTCTGAATATGGTGTCCAAGTGCCATAATGTGACCAACTCAGCTAGCAATTCTGTGTTTACCCACATGAATGGGGGTGGGGTGTGTCTGAATACTGGGACCACATAGATGGGTATCAAATATAATTGAGAAAAGGGCTTAAGAATAATTGATATCAGTGTTGCCATATTTCCAAAAGTGTAATATGAGCTGGGGGGTGGGGAGTTGTTGAACTTTTTTGTTTTCTTGGCCATAATTGTTGAGCTTTTTTGGCAATATCTAAAAAATAATGAGTTTTTGAGTTATTTTTAATAAAATTCGCCAAAACCTACACTTCCGACATGGGCTATATGTCCAGATTTTCCCAGACGCTTCAGCAATTTCAGACTGGACACTGTTTTTGAGTGCTGGATACCGGCTAGGTCCAGGAAATTCCAGACGTATGGTAACCCTATCCATGTGGCAGCTAGAAAGTAGTTGATTTATCCTGACAGGCTATATTAAACAACAACCTATTACATCCAACACGCCTGGCACAGATGCATCTAATTTAGAAAGCCATTTGCAATGGAATTATAACCTGTAGCACCATTTCAGCCCGATTCTTAGTATTTTTAAGTGTGCTTAGGATTGCACCTCTTGCTTTCTGTTGCTGGAAATTGACATGTCTAGATGCCCCACAGATTGCAAGCATGACTGCCACAGAACTTTGAGGAGGCCCGGCCCCTTCATTGAAATTTTTTGTGTGGGGCAGCTGGGCCCCCAGCCCCCTACTTGGTGCCCCTGTTTGGCGCCAATACATAATGAATTTCCTCATCTCTGTCTTCAGCCAGTGGTGATCAGAAACAGGGAAACATAGCACAGTGGTACCTCAGTTCTCGAACGAAATCCATTCCAGAAGCCCATTCAGCTTCGGAAATGTTCAAAAACCGAGGTGCGGCTTCCCAATGGTTGCAAAAGCTTCTTGCACTCAGCAGAAGCCACATCGCACATCCAGTTTCTGAAAAACGTTCGAAAACAGAAGCATTTACTTCTGGGTTTGGGGCATTTGAGAACCGAAATGTATGACGACAGAGGTGTTTGGGAACTGAGATTCCACTGTAGTCTTGACCCATCAGTTTTGGCTAAAACTGAAATGATGAATGAATGGGGAACTGACTGTGAAGATACCGATACCTAAGGCAGGAGTAACTTTGGGATCTGAGTGCATAATGAAGCAATTGTATGTTTGTTTAAGAGCAGAAGGAGCCCTGCTAGAGATCAGTCTAGGGCAGCAATCCGTTCTCACAGTGGCCAGCCAGAGGTTTGTGGAGGACCCTGCCCTACAACAGCATTCTGCCCATCTGCAATTCCTAGCAATTTAGAGGCACACTACCTCGGAGACTGGAGGTCAGCTACGGTTACCATGGCTGGAAGCCATTTATAGCTTTATCCGCCCTCATGGGGCCAGAGCTGAGAAAAAGTCAAAGCTGCATTCGTTTAACTGACATCCCTCCAACCACAAATGGGCAGTGAATCAGCTGTGACATGATCTTAGTCCTCACGGATCAGATTGTATCAGTTCAGCGCAGCAGTTTATTTTTGTGTGTTTTTTCTTTTACACGCAAGTCGCTACATTTTTAGACATGGGAGGTTTCTGTGCATCGGCTTCCAAGAAAGGCAGAGGTCTGCTTCTTTCAGAGATACTGGACTGACTGGGAGGAGCCAGGACATCTGCAAAGTCTCTCGACAACCTCTGCCAAGCATGCTAAATTGGAACAGGCAGAGGTCAGTCAAGCAGCAGCCAACTGTAAACTGCCCTTTGCTGTGTCCCGTAAATGGAAGATGTTGTCCAGCATCCTTGGTGAGATCTGTCAGGCTGCAGTCAAAACTAAATGATGCAAATCATTGCCTCAAGAGCAGGTCAAGCTGAGAAGTGGAATGGGGAATGAAATGATACAAGGCAAGAGGCTCAGGGAGGTCAAGCAATTCAAGCAGACTTAAGGCCCAAGCGATCCATCGCAGGTGAACCGTATGTAACGGAAGCCTGACAGCCCATTTAGATGAGGAAAAGTCACTTCTGGTGGGGATTATTAGGAGTGTAGAAATGGAAGGAGAGAGAGAGAGAGAGAGAGAGAGAGAGAGAGAGAGAGAGAATTTTCCCGTCATCCATTGTTTTCTCCCCACTCCAAATGGCTTCCCCTATCCCCAGGCAAGGGATGCGGGTGGTCCTGTGGGTTA
This sequence comes from Podarcis cretensis, assembly GCF_951804945.1. Classification (NCBI taxonomy): domain Eukaryota; kingdom Metazoa; phylum Chordata; class Lepidosauria; order Squamata; family Lacertidae; genus Podarcis; species Podarcis cretensis. The sequence continues at coordinate 122,587,641 of NC_137170.1, forward strand.
AACCACAGAACCTAGGGCTTGCCTATCAGAAGGTTGGCAGTTCAAATCCCCATGACGGGGTGAGCTCCCGTTGCTCGGTCCCTGCTCCTGCCAACCTAGCAGTTCGAAAGCATGTCAAAGTGCAAGTAGATAAATAGGTACCGCTCCAGCGGGAAGGTAAATGGCGTTTCCGTGCACTGCTCTGGTTCGTCAGAAGCGGCTTAGTCATGCTGGCCACATGACCCGGAAGCTGTACGCCGGCTCCCTCGGCCAATAAAGTGAGCTGAGCGCCGCAACCCCAGAGTCAGTCACGACTGGACCTAATGCTCAGGGGTCCCTTTACCTTTATCCCCAGGCAAGTTTTTCCCTTGTATGTTTTTAAATGCTTAAAACTCCATGGGTAGATGTGACGGGGGCAATTTAAGGTGGCGAAATGGCAGGAGCAGGGAGCATTAAGAACCCCTGTTCCATGTGGTTTCTTCTCTCTCATCGCCCCCAGTTGGCGTGAATTTCTCCCATCTTAAGAGGCCGTGAATAAAGTATAAAATGCATGCTGGGGTGGATCATGAATAGAAAAAAAATTGTTTGACTGCAGAGCCAAATAACGAGAACTGTATTTGCATGAGATATTGCCCCACAGTATTGACCCACATAAAAGCCACAGCTTAGAAAACGTTCTTTAGCCCGCGTAAACAGTCTTCTTGAAAGACACAGATTATTTAGGTCCATTTCAACATGGGTTCAGGCCCATGCACAGAACTAAGTCGGCCTTGGTGGAGCAGATGCAAGAATTATTGGAGGACAGATTGTTTAGATCCCATTTGAATCTGGGTTAAGGCCTGGCCATGGAAATGAGTCAGCCTTGATGGATGACCCATCAAGATGGTCATCTGTGAGTAGGACAGGGGGAGTGCAACCTTGCTTCTGCTTTCTGGTCTCTTGCCAGCATTGATACCATCAACCATGGTATCCCCCTGGACCAACTCTGGAGAATGAGAATTGGGGGCACTGCATTACAGTGGTTCTAATCCTACATTCAGGACCAAGTCCAGAGAGTATAATTGGGAGAGTGCCTTTCAGCCCCCATGGCTTTTTAATCAATAGAAGCACTACTGTGAAATAGACTAATGGTGAAATCAATGTGAGCAAAGAATGGTGGTTTGAGGAGAATTTTCCACCCCCACCTCAACCTTGTATTTCAGAAGCCTCAACCTTGTATTTCAGTGGACAACTTCGGGCTCAGCCCTAACTGAAACCAGCATGCCACCATTTCACAGGCATTTTACATTGACCTCTGTGGAAAACAGTGAAACTAGGCACCAGGGACCTTGATGCTAGGGCTTTCATCTTCAGAGATATCGGAACATTGGTTCATAGGGTCATATCAACAGATTCAAAGCAAGGAATTGCCCCCTCTCAAATCATGCCCACCCTGTAGGATCAGAAGAAGTGTCCCTTCTAGGGTGGAGGCAGAGTTGATGAGAATGAAAGAGTTGGCCAGAATCAAGACCAACTCCAGGGTTGCAGGTGCCCTTGACAGGGTGTTATCATAGCAGGGACTCTTTGGGATACAAAATACAGGGGGGAAACCAAGATGGTCACCATGTATTGATTTTGTTTTCATCCACGATGCTACAGAGCATCTGAGGCATGGTTTCTTTGGAGTACTAAGATGTAAGCATGGCAGGGTTCCCCCCCCCCACAAAGCAGAGCCTTCTAGAACCCATCACCATTGACAGTGGGTCCCCACTGCTGTTGCTGAGTGCCTCCCCCTATCTGTGCTGAAAGACACATCCGTAGACCAGATGGGATCGCAATGTAGGTGTGCATCTTCTGCATACGGATATTCCTTGTGGATCAGGGCATCTTGAGTCCATTTACCGAACATGTACCTTGTGAAAAACTAGGCCCTTGCTGGAAAGAGAATTATGCATTTGGAAGAAGGTCTTTCATTAAAAAGCATTGTGGGGGGAATGTAAATATGTTTTTGGATAGCATCAACAACAGCTGCCCACGCTTCAAAGAAGGGAGCTTTTGAAAAGCATCTGGAGGGGGAACAGAAAAGGTGGACTGCAAGCCATGCTGTAGCAATTAACTGATTCACTTGATGGAAAACCAGGCACAGAACCATTATTTAACGAACTGTGTATTCTAAGTAAGTGCTTGTGTGCTGTGTATTTTTTGCTTGGTTTTTTGCTTATACAATCTATTATCTTTACCCTGCCAATACCGTTAGGCTCCCTGATGTGTTTGGGAAAAGGTAATGTATAAATCTGTAAGTAACAGCATAAACACATACAGAAAATAGCCATCATCCCCACCATCCCCTCCACTGGGTTTGATGCATTTTTACTTTATCAAGAGTCTGGCGCTTTCAAGGGCAATTCTCTCCCTGGACCGTCCTGTGCAACTCCATGGCTTTGAAGGAGCAACATGTGTCTCAATGGCTCCTCCAACTGTCTGTTGCATTTGAGCTGCAGCTACACATTTGAGCTACAGAATTAGTTATTGACAGAACAACAGTTGTAGAAGCAAATTCCTGCAACAGCCAAGACAAGAAGTCATCAGGAAAGGATACCATCTTCTTTCAAAGATAATATAGATTTATTTCCTGGAAACGTGTGTTGTATTTAAAATTATGCATCTATCTTCCCCTCACCCCCATTTTCCATATCTTGGTGAGCACTGTAGCTCATCTCCAGGAAACAATCAGATCTTAATCCATTCCAAAGCAGTTTTCACTGAGAGCAGTTTTGGCCCTGAATAAAAAGACTTGCTTCCTAAGCTAATTTGTTTTGTGCAGCTGTGTGTGTTGCCAGGGTGCCTGTTCCTTGAGCATCAGATTAATTGTGGAAGGATTTCCAGCAGCTGCGTCGTAGATGATATCTGGAGGGAGCTAGATGTTTCAGAGATGTTGAGTTGATGCTGCTCCAAGCATCTGTGCATCCCCTCGTGCATATCATCATTCTGCAATGCCCAACCCTTCCTTCACTTCATTGGTTATCTGCACCAAGGGCAGAGCAATGCGCAGTAGGATAGCACATGGCACATTGCATTAAATGTGACACCAGGATGAAAAGAGTGGTAATCTATGGGGTTTGGCAGCCCTTAACATCTAACCAGGCCACAAGTTCTTAACTCTAATGCTTTCTAGCTGCTAACTGTTATGGAAGTAATGTTTAAGCAAAAGCACACAAATAGGTGCCTAGACTCGAATGGAAACTGGAAAAGGAAGCAGATATTATTAAAAATAAATTTATTATTTATACCCCACCCATCTGGCTGAGCTTCCCCACCCACTCTAGGGATGGGGGTGGCACTGTGGTCTAAACCACTGAGCCTCTTGGGCTTGCCGCTCAGAAGGTTGGTGGTTTGAATCCCCACGACGGGGTGAGCTCCAGTTGCTCTGTCCCAGCTCCTGCCAACCTAGCAGTTCGAAAGCACGCCCCAAAAGTGCAAATAGATAAATAGGTACCACTGCAGCGGAAGGTAAGTGGTGTTTCTGTGCACTCTGGTTTCCATCACGGTGTCCCGTTGCACCAGAAGCAGTTTAGTCATGCTGGACACATGACCTGGAAAGCTATCTGTGGACAAACGTTGGTTCCCTCAGCCTGAAAGTGAGATGAGCGCCTTTGACTGGATTTAACCATCCAGGGGTCCTTTACATTTTTTACCCCCAGCCACTCTGGGCAGCTCCCAGAAGAATATTAAAAACACGATAAAACACCAAACATTAAAAACTTCCCTAAACAGGGCTCCCTTCAGATGTCTTCTACAAGTCAGATAGCTGTTCATTTCCTTGATATCTGATGGGAGGGCATTCCACACATTATTGCAAGAAGGTGATTGTTTCACATAAACACACATCTTTCTCTAAAACTCTGGAACCTAAAGTAGTGATGAGTTAACTTGGCCCCCAACTTGGCTTGTTCTTTTCATCATTCTGATGTGATTTGGGTGGGGCGGGGGGGGGGGGGCAGAATTGGATGCAGCTCAGGCCAAAGAGCTAATTGGATCCAAACTTCAGTGGACAGTCAGATTACACATATATTGGCATGGGGGTCTGAACTATGGAATTTGCCATTCTGACCCCCTCCCTGCCCCAGTTTTGAGATGCAGCACTGTGGCTAATCCAAATGAAAAAAATAAAAATACTCAAATACTGCCTCCATTTAGATGTTGCTCTGGGTCTGCGAATTTCAAGGCCTTAAGACTGAGATGGGAAAAGTGTTGGTGTAGTTCTTTACGAATACATTATGGTTTCAAAACAATACCTTTCCACTTACACTATGGAATATCTCTTCCACTCCCAAACTCTTTTTGAAATACTCCTCAAGATGAATGTTCTGGCTTTACTTAGCAGACATGGAGGAGTAGCCATATTTTCCCCCAGGAATTTAAAAAATCAGCTCAGATCAACTGCCAATGACCCATAAATTATGTTGATCAAGATGGGCACAGATGATAAATGAGTCTGAAGTTTCTGCTTATGTGACTGCCCTGCCCTTTACTGTTCCTAATGGACCCTGTTCAAAGCAAATAATTAAGTATACAAAATGCCTGATTTTAACGTCTATCAGTCTGCTCTGGAAGCCTAGCCAACAATGCCGATGCAGACATTTTTTCCTTCTGATTTGGTCTTTGCCGCACGATAAGAAATTCTTGAGATGGTTGATCCAACAACCCCTTTTCAGAGCAGGAAAAGTCCTCTACATTTTTAGAGACATGCGCTCGTCCTTGCTAATGACATCTCCCAAATGGGCTGGGGCTTGCTTATCACATGTTGAAGTGATGCAATGCACCTTGCTATTGAAGGACCATAGCCACCAATATAAAAAGATAAAGGACCCCTGGACGGTTAAGTCCAGTCAAAGGCGATTATGTGGTTGTGGTGCTCATCTTGCTTTCAGGCTGAGGGAGCCGGCAATTCTCCACAGACAGCTTTCTAGGTCATGTGGCCAGCATGACAAAACTGCTTCTGGCACAACGGAACACCGTAATGGAAGTCAGAGTGCACAGAAACGCCATTTACCTTCCCGTCGCAGTGGTACCCATTTATCTACTTGCACTGGTGTGCTTTTGAACTGGCAGGAGCTGGGACGGAGCAATGGGAGCTCACTCCATTGCAGGGATTTGAACCGCTGACCTTCTGATCAGCCAGCTCAAGAGGTTCAGTGGTTTAGACCACAGACCAGAGTCCAGAATCACTTAACTGATGTATGGGAGCTATACCAACATATAGGTTCCCAATAAATTATGAGGATTAACCTTCTTTAGATCCTCTGCTGTGTGAAGGTTAAAGCCATAATTGAAATTTCCCTCCCCGCCTCTGCCCCCAAGGCAAGTTGCTTCATACTTCGGGAGCTGACCCTGAAGTCCATAGCACATTCAAAGCACTTTTGGCCCATCCAAAAGTCCCAGCTTGGCAAAGCCACTTCAGCCTACAAAGGAGGTGGTGTTGCGGGCTTCATGTCCCCACCACGCGCTCGGCGGCTGGCTCTCAGCCTCTGTGCGATTGAGGGAATCTCCAGCCATGTCACCCCCTGGACCCCCTATTTATCGCTGGTGCGACCGGGGATCTCCCTCTTTTGCCTCCTCCAGCTGCTCCAGTTTCCCACCCTCCCGCCCTTTAAGGTTTTCCTGCTTGACCTTGCTATGGACCTTGGTTGGTCGCTGTTGAAGGGCCTGGTAGGAATTTTTTTCCACTTAGCAAATTGGCACCAGCCACTTGGTTTTTTGCCTACCTCGTAGCATATTGCCACAACTTTCTTGGTATTGGCGGTTAGGCATTCATGTTGGCATTGTTCTGTAGATGGAAGAGGGGAGGAAGCGCCATCACCTGCCCCACATATTGAAGGGTAGTCCGATAAAGGATTCTGGGGGGCGTGGCCCTGTCCGAAGCCTATGGAGGTGAGGGCCTAAGGCACGCCCCTGAGCGGTGACCCCGGGGGAGTTCCTAGTTGATGTGCATCAGCAGGACTCCCCCTACTGGTAGTTAACCCTTCCTAGACTTCAAGCGGACGGGCTGAAGCCGGATAGTCAGTTAGGACCAATGCCTAAGCCAATACTGCTCATCACCTGTAACCAATAAAGTGGTGGCCATATTTAGCCCATTAACCTTAAATAAATGTGTCATGTATCTTTACTGGGGAGGGACAGGAACTTGCCACACAACTCCATCCTGTCTAAAATCCTGGAGAGCAATACTGGCAGTAATTGCAGAGGTAGGCTGACCCACGATCTGATTCATTGGATGCACCATAACAGCTTCAGGACAGGTATCTGACTGTAGTTTGAGGAATTATAAACCCTGGCTCTTTGCCAAGCCCTGTCTGTGATATTTATTTATTAAATTTGCCTGCCCCCCTTCATCTGAAAATCCCAGGCTGGTTTACAATGGAAAGATACAAAATGAGAATGCAAAAAACTGCCCCCACAGCTGCTAAACAAAGTAACAATAACAATGCAACACAGAGCTATGCTTCTAATGTAGCTCATTGCTTAAGCCTGATCCAGAGTCGATAATTACTAGAGCTTTGTCACCCCCATAAGAACTCTCAGCATATTACAGTACAGATTTTAATGCAGAGTCCAGAGGACAAGCCAACTTGTGTTGTTCCGTGTTCAGTTATATACATAGCAGCAGAATTAACGTGTTTCCTATATACTTGGTTATGGCATCGAAGGCAACGTTGAATTCAGAATGTGAAAGCTAGCCTAGTCTCTGCAGATTTCGATTCAAGTCGCTCTTCAGCAATATGGCGCATTTATAGGGAACTTCTTGCCAATTCATCGCCCCATAGTTCGTATTAAGGAAGTCTGCCTTTCCCAATAGACCAGATGTTACATTACCCTGACATAAAGAACTAACCTCACCCTGATATAAAGAACTAATCATATGTGGGAATTTATGTTCAAATAACTTTGTACCTAAGGCAATCAAAGGGGGAAATTATGTAAAAGGGGGGAAGCAGATTTTTTTTTTTACATGTTTACCCATAACCCACAAAGCAGCTGAACAAATTTGTTTATGGCTTTGATTGTAAAATTATTCCCAGGCTGAGACCACGTATGTTATTCAAGCCAGATGGAATTGCAATTCCACATTATGGGGGTGGGAGTAGGTATAGGGACATAGCAATCTCTTAACTGCCTTTGCCCAGAACAGAGGGTGTGTTATGTATACGCCCAAAATAATAATCATTAACTGCTAACAGTGACAATGTGTTTCATTTCTATAAAGGAAATATATAAGGACTTTTGCATCATGTTAAAACGCAAGCTATACATTGTATTTTGATTATTATGCATTGAGGTATCTTGATTGCTATAAGTAGATATTGTCAAATGCATACAGTTAGAAGTTGGGCACCTCTGAGCTTATTCATTAACAGATTTAAACTTAGTTGAAAGTTCTTGGAACAGAAAAGCCTGGATAGCTTTCTTCATGTCAGCTGGCTAATTTAGGTGGGAAGATTCATTTTGTTGCTGCTATTACCAAACAATCAGGAGTCAGAAACTCTTGCTTTTTTACTTCAAATCACCCAGAGATCTTCTAACAAATCTTGGTCTACCTTCAGCTGTATGAGTGATGTGAATGCCTCAGAAAAGTGAGATTATATATATATATATATATATATATATATATATATATACAATGAACAAAGAAAGTTTGTTCCTTGTGTCCTTCAGATAAACAAATACAGTTCAATCATATACAGTGGTACCTCGCAAGACGAATGACTCGCAAGACGAAAAACGCGCAAGACGAAAGAGTTTTCCGTTTTTTGAGTCGTTCCGCAAGACGAATTTCCCTATGGGCTTGCTTCGCAAGAAGAAACGTCTTGCGAGTTCTTGCGAGTTTGTTTCCTTTTTCTTAAAGCCACTAAGCCGCTAAGCCGTTAATAGCCGCTAAGCCGCTAAGCCGCTAATAGCCGCTAAGCCGCTAAGCCGCTACTAGCCGTGCTTCGCAAGACGAAAAATCCGCAAGACGAAGAGACTCGCAGAACGGATTAATTTCATCTTGCGAGGCACCACTGTACAAAAAATAATTTTGTCCCTGAGGCAGGGACAGCTCCAAGTGTGGTAGAGCCATGGCAAAAGTGCATCTGTGGGACATCCCTTCCTCTACCAGTGGGCCCTGACAGTATTACCTCATGGTGGGAGGGAATAGAGGCTGTAGCACTGGCATAGCACTGTTATTAGATACTTGAGGAAATCAAAATGGCAGCCATACCCAGCAGTCTGTTGCTTTTGGAGCAACCTCACCTCTCTATGTGTACTGCTAAATACATGGAAGCTTCCACTGTAGCTAAAGAAAGGAGTTGCCGAGAGCCCAACAGGTTGATAATTAACTTAGAATGTATCTCTGCTACAATGTCACAATGTGTTTAACTTTAGATCACATGAGAAGTATTCAGTTGTAAATCTCCATTTTGTATGTGTGTTAGTCTTTGTTGTCAAGTACCGTAGAAGAAAGAACCTGTGCTAATGATTCTCTCTTGGAGAACACAGCCTCAGGCCGTAATGGAGGCTGTGGGAGATACAGAGCTATTGTTTTCAGCTCTGTCTGAAGTAATTTTACATTTCTAAGATGCTGTGCGTATGCTCAGACAAGCACATGATCTCATGCACCTGTTTGGATGTGATTTTCTTTCCAGTGTCTTTTTTGGAACAAGTTTTGTTAGTAAAGCTTTGGAACCATATTTTTGGACGGGACAATTTTTATTTCAAGAAGAGTCAGTTTTTATTCATCTTATTGCTTTCAAGTGCACAATATCAATAGCTGCAATACTTCCTTCTGTGTAAACATGCTCGGAGTCAGGCTGCAATTCTGCAAAAGTGCAAAGCGACAATAGCCGAAGTTAGTGAGACTTTGGCTTTGGGAATGCTTGGGTAGGGGATGAAATGCCGTTTGCTGGTAGAACACATGGTTTGCAAGTAAAAGTTCCCTGGTCAGGTTGCAAAACTCCTGTCTGAAACCCCAGAGAGCTTCTCCTGTTCCATGTTCACCTAAATGGCCTAAGAGTGGGACCAGTTTTCTGCTCTTAAGTATTATTTAGTATTGTGAGATAGGAACAATGACATTGCTATCTTTCATTCTGAAACAATCAGAAAATAGTAGTATCTCCCACTATCAGACAGGCAAACTCAACTGCTTTTGGCAGCAGTCTACAGATGTTACATTGGATTTATATCCCTGCTTGTTTTCATACCTAATTTATCACTTCCTGGTTTGCTTTAAAAGAGAACATTCTCATCTGAAATAATAAACCTTCATTGAAGGGTCTTAAAATAAGATCCAGGGCTAATAGCTACATAAACAACAAACAGTTCAGCTCTGTTGAGCTCCTTTATTCAGATGTGGGGGGAGAGAGAGAGAGAGCAAGAGGCTTTTGAATGCAGAAAAATAATATCACCAAGTATGGAATAAAATAGAACAGAGATAAAAGGTTGAATGCATTTCAGTTAATAATATTGATCTACGACCTCCAATTACAGGCTGTGTACACACTAACTTTTAAAGCATATTCAAAGCACACACACACCCAGCAAAGAATTCTGGGCAAGGTAGCTTACCTCTCACAGAGTTAGTTACCTTGCCAGAAACCCTTAACAAACTGAAGAATTATTTGAGGGGGTAAAGTGTGCTTTGAATGCATTATAAAGGTATAGTGGATAAACAGTCATAGACTGTTTACCATAACTGGTTACTTAACTTAAAAAAAAAAAATCATTGGATTTGGGGACTTTTGTTTGCAGAGCAGCAATTGTTTATTTGCAATTTGCAATTTTCTGTTTTGTTCCAGACTTCATTCAGACAGCTGCACACATAGATGGTTTGCCACAGGCCTCAGATCCTGTATTCTTCCCCACCCACCCACAGAAAGAAACCTTACTGGTGGTTACTGAGGCATCTAATCATAAGCTTGCATTTTTATTAAAGCTTATATGTTTAATCAGGGCTTGTATTTTAAGAATGAGTTTAAAAATGTTCTGTTTCATGCCAGGCAGAAGACCATGCCTAAAAACCTTGGCAAGATATTTTTACTCCTAGACAAGGGGCCCCCCTGATTTATAGCAGAAAACAATTCTCAAAGTCGTAAAAACGGAATTACAGGCTGACAGCCAAGGTTACACTGACCCTACAAATTAAGGGTGGATAAATAGTAAAATGAGCCATATCTTCTTCCTAAGGTTAAGAAGGTCAAGAGCAGTGAAAAAGCATCTAGCTGGCAGAAACAGAACATTTTCTGGGAAATCTTTTCTAAAGCTGTTTGTTTCTTAAACTAAGATCCTTTTAAGATTTCTTTTCCTTTTAAAAGGTTATTTATGTATTAAATATATTAGTTTAAATATAATTATGCAAAGGATTTAAGAAATGCTAGATTCTTATTTCATATAGTTGGAAGAGATCACAGGGGCCATCAGCCATCAGCCCCCCCCCCCTTGCCAGACAGGAGACGCCATCGAGCACTCCTGATATATGGTTGTCAGGCCTTTTGTTTAGAAACCTTCAAATGAAGGAGATCTCTCAATGTTGATGTGAACTCAATCCTTGACATGCATAAGATAAAAATTCAAGATTAATTATCTGTTTTGGAAGGCAATAGGGCAAGGAGGGCAAGAGGTGAGCTGGTAATTAAGATTCCTTGTTGAGACACATGTAAGATATATTACTACTTATTTGTCATTTATAGATAGAAGAATATATAGCTTTTTGATTTCCATAAAAGGGCAAGAAGGAAATGGGTGTATCTTTTGTGATTGGCTCTAGCAAACAGCCAATAGGAATTTCAACCAGGCTGATTGGACAGAGGCAGCCACAGGAGGAGCAAGGGGGCTGGATTAAGGAAATATAAGTGCTGGCCAGAATGGCAAGAGGCCAGGCCAGAGCTTGGTAACCATATACCACTGTGCCTCATATTTATTTGTCTGACAAATAAATTACTATTTTAATTTCTCTATTGCTGCGTTGAATATTTCATTCCAGCTAAGCGTTAACCACAAGCAGGGTGCTACATTTTATGGTGCCTCTGTGACTCGGATAAGTGGTCTGCTGGAACCCAGCCCCTTCGCCCTACTGGGCAGGGTACAAGAGAGAGGACCTCTAAACTGCTTACCCAGCGCGCACTGGGAAATTTTTCCAGGGGAACGCAGAAGACTCGTCTGTCTGATACCCTGCTCACTGGCGGCGACGGACCGGGGGGAACCAGCCAAGGGTAAGTGCACAAAGGGGTTTTGGCCCTCCAATTAATTGGGAGGAAGAGAAGTCTTGATCAAACTTCTGCGTCTCAGTAAGGGGGAACTGAGTACGCTAGGTGGCTGGGTACATCAGATGGTGATCTGGTGTAGGGAAAGGTTGGGAGGTAGAGTGTGGTGAAGTATCCAGCGCAGACTACGGATCTGATGAATTGGAAAACACACACCCCATCTTTCGCAGAAAAACCTCAGGCTATGATGGACTTGGTGACTTCAATAGTAAATACTCATAGTCCTACTTGGACAGATTGTCGCCAGCTCCTAAATACTCTTTTCACCACTGAGGAAAGGAGAGACATAATTGAAAAGGCACAGATATATTTGCGTGAGCAGGCCAGAGTGGGAAATATTTTTAATATTGATCGTCATCTTCAGGACAACTTTCCCTTGGAAGATCCTAACTGGGATCCAAACAATGCAATTCACCTGGCCAGACTTACCACCTACCGCCAGACACTTGTGCAAGGTATCCGCAGGGCATGCCAGAAGCCCACTAATATGTCTAAAGTCTCAGAAGTAGAACAGAAACCAAATGAGAGTCCGGGAGACTTTTTAGAGAGGCTGCAGGAAGCCTATCGTATATGGACTCCTTTTGACCCTGAAGCCCCTGAAAACAGCAGAATGATTACTGCTACATTTGTGGCCCAGTGCGCTTCTGACATTCGTAAGAAAATTCAGAAATCAGAAGGATGGGAAGGGATGCTGATGAGCCAAATTATGGCCATTGCACGCCGAGTTTATCGGAATAGGGATGAGGCTGAGAAACAAGAGAAGAAGAAGTGGCAGAAGGAAAAGATGGTAATGCTAGCCACAGCAGTGAAGCAAGATTACCGCCCCTTAAATGGAAGGAGAGGACGGGGAAAGAATCCACCACTGGGAAGGAATCAATGTGCAAATTGCAAGAAGGAGGGTCACTGGAAGCGGGAGTGTCCTGAACCCTTGAGGTTGGAAGAAGTACGCCCAGGTCCAGGCCCAGGCCCAGGCTCCGGCCCAAGAAACCAGGGACGGGGACGGGGAATGATCCGAGATGGAAGATATCAGAGACCTGGACAAGGACGGAGTAGAGACAATTTCATTGGACTGGCAGAAGAGGATTTTACCCAAGACTAGGAACGACCGGACTCCATAAAGTTAGGCTTCCAGGAGCCCACGGTCACGATTCAATTAGGGAGCCATTTAATAGACTTTATGATTGATACTGGGGCTGAATACTCAGTACTCCCAGAACTATTGCAGAAAAAGGCATCCAAAAGTGTAGTCATTAAAAGTGCCACTGGACAGTCAGCTAAGAGATCTTTCCTCCAACCTTTGGAATGCCAGATTGGGGGACATCGTTTAACCCATCAGTTTTTGTATATACCTGAGTGTCCAATACCTCGCTTAGGCAGAGATATGCTGTCCAAATTGCAGGCCCAAATCACCTTCACTCCTCGAGGTCCAGAAATGAAACTGCCATCAAAAGCAGCAGGAATAATTACCCTCTCAGTACCTAAGGAACAATCATGGCGCCTAATGTCAGCCTTGCAAGTCCAACCCACATTAGATACAGAATTAAACAAGCTCCTCCGAACTCTACAGGTGCCACCAGGAGTATGGGCCGAAAATAGCCCACCAGGAATGGCTAAGAATATAGCTCCAATTGTAGTAACCCTAAAACCTATGGCTACCCCTGTATCTGTAAAGCAATATCCCTTACCCCGGCGAGCAGCAGAGGGCATCCAGAAACATTTGGACCGCCTATTAAAATATGGTCTGCTTAAGCCCTGCCAATCAGAATGGAACACACCCCTTTTGCCTGTTCGAAAACCTGGGACAGATGAATACAGGCCAGTACAGGACTTGAGGCTCGTAAACCAGGCTATCGAGACCTTGCACCCAAATGTACCAAACCCATATACCTTGCTGAGTTTGATCCCACCAGAAGCAACATTTTTTACTGTATTGGACTTGAAAGATGCATTCTTCTGTTGCCGGCTGGCACCACAGAGCCAACCTATATTTGCCTTCCAGTGGGAAGACCCTTTGACAGGAACAAAAGGCCAGCTAACCTGGACAAGATTGCCCCAGGGATTCAAAAATTCCCCAACTTTATTTGGCACTGCCTTGGCGAAGGATCTAACAAGTTACCCCTCAATACCGGGAGAAAAGGTGGTTCTGCAATATGTGGATGATCTTATACTAGCGGCAAAGGATTTTGATACCTGTAAAGAAGGGACAGAGGAACTGCTCCACTTGCTCTGGGAAGCTGGCTACCGAGTTTCCCAGAAAAAGGCACAGTTATGTTTAGAAAAGGTCAAATATTTGGGCTTTGACATCTCACACCAACAACGAGCATTGAGACCAGAGAGGAAAGAAGCTATTTGCCTTATCAAGGAACCTACCACAAGAAAACAACTTAGAGGATTCCTGGGAACAGCAGGGTTTTGTAGACTATGGATACCTGATTTCAGCAGTCTGGCCAAGCCCTTACATGAAAGCACTCGAGGTGCAGAAAAGGACCCATTTGTATGGGGACCTGAGCAGAAACAAGCCTTTTTAGTTATCAAACAACGACTTATGGAGGCCCCAGCCCTTGGATTGCCTAATTCGGAAAAACCCTTTCAGCTGTATGTACATGAACAGAATGGGATTGCAGCGGCAGTCCTGACCCAGAGATTAGGAAGTTGGAACCGTCCAGTAGCTTATTTGTCTAAACAATTGGACTCAGTAGCAAAAGGATGGCCTCCATGCCTAAGGGCAGTAGCGGCCACTGCAAGCCTTGTCAAAGAAGCTGATAAATTTACCTTTGGCCAGACGATGTATGTGAATGTACCTCATGCTGTTCTGACACTCATGGAATATAAGGGTAGTTATTGGCTAACGAACCCAAGGATGGCTAGATACCAAGGCCTATTGTGTGAAAATCCCAGGATTCATCTACGAGTAGTGAATATGCTCAATCCAGCGACTTTGCTGCCCCTACCAGAGGTAGATGATGAAGAATCACATGATTGTCTCCAAATAATGGATGAAGTTTATTCCAGTAGACCCGATCTGAAAGATGAGCCATTGAAAAATCCAGATGTTGTATATTATACTGATGGTAGCAGTTACCTGCATGAAGGTGCCAGACGAGCAGGATATGCTGTGGTCACTAATGAGGAAGTTGTGGAAGCTGAAGCTTTGCCTGCTGGCACCTCAGCACAAAAAGCTGAACTTATAGGTTTAACTAGAGCTCTGCAATTGGCAGCTGGATGTAAGGCAAACATCTATACTGATTCTAAATATGCCTTCTTAACCCTGCATGCACATGGAGCTCTATGGAAAGAAAGAGGTCTAATCGGAGCCCACGGGAAGGCCTTGAAATATGGACCTGAAGTAGAAATCCTGTTGGAAGCAGTATGGGCTCCAGAACAGATTGCTGTAATGCACTGCAAAGGTCATGGACGAGGAAGGGATCCAATAACCAGAGGAAATCATGCTGCTGACAAAGCAGCCCGAGAGGCAGCCCAAAAGCCTGTGGGAGGATTTATAGCAGCCCTCATACCAGAGGTAGTTCCAGAAGAAGTTAAACCTCACTATACCCCAGAAGAGAGGAAGTGGGCTGAACAGGAAGGAGCGGTTGTGAAGGACGGTTGGATGATCCTGCCGGATAATAGGATTTATGTACCTCATCATCTAGCAGGCACAATTGTAAGAAATTATCATGAATCTACTCACCTTGGCGGTACTGCAACCAGAGAGAGTCTCAGTCGGAAGTTGTATATTATTAATCTATCACAATTAGCAACTTGCATTTCACAGAAATGTGTTCTTTGTGCTAAAAACAATCCCAGGCAGGGACCGGTACAACCTCCTGGAATTCAGCATGTGGGATACGTCCCCATGGAAAGCCTAATTGTGGACTTCACAGAGTTGGTCCCTTCTAAGGGATTCAAGTATCTCCTTGTGTTTGTAGATACTTTTACCGGATGGGTTGAAGCTTTTCCCACCCGAACTGAAAAGGCACGAGAGGTAACTAAGAGACTCCTCACTGAATTGATCCCGAGGTTTGGATTACCTAGATGCATTGGAAGTGATAATGGGCCAGCATTCATTGATCAAGTAGTACAAGAAGTATGTCGAGTCCTACAAGTGAAATGGAGACTGCATGCAGCATATAGGCCTCAGAGTTCAGGGAAAACTGAAAGAATGAATCGGACTCTGAAAACCCAATTGGCAAAATTAACCCAGGAAACGGGATTGGGATGGGTAGATGTGTTACCCATAACACTGTTTCGTGTTCGGTGTGCACCCACAAAAAGACTTAAGTTGTCACCTTTTGAGCTCCTGTATGGGAGGCCACCCTCCTTTGTTCAGGATATTCCAGCTGACCTTAAACAAATAGGAGACCATGTGACACAGGAACAAGTGCAATCTCTCTCCCGTGTTTTTGTTTCTCTTAACAGGTGGGCCCTCGAGCGCACGCCGTGCAGCATTGCCGAGCCGATTCATCAGTTCCAGGCTGGCGATAGCGTATGGGTGAAAGAGTGGAAACGCGATCCACTTGCACCTAAGTGGCGTGGACCTTACACCGTCTTGCTCTCTACTCCAACAGCGGTGAAGGTAGCTGAGGTGACCCCCTGGATTCATCACTCTCGTTTGAAGAAGTCTGAAGGCAGTTGGACGTGCAAAGGTGACCCCTCTAATCCTTTAAAACTGACTCTCTCCAAAAACCCCTGTATCTAGCCCTACCGGGAACGGGCTAGGTCACGGGCAACATTAGACGACCGGCCTGCTGCAGCCACAACCTGGAAGCTGGCTGACCTGCGCACGCCTGAAGCTTGAGGAGCGTCTGAACCAGTGACTGTGGACGGGAAGATTCTCTTATACAATTGATTGACTGCCCCCTTGTGGAACAATTATAAGGGATATTACTCATTGGGGATCCTCGGGATATATGTTTTGGTCTTGGTGGTTCCCCATTTTTGTCACTGGGGGAATTATATTGGGGCTAATATTTATTTGCTGTCACAATAAGGTAATTTTTTGTGGAAGGAATGCATATGCTAGACATCAACATGATTTTATTATTAATCCTGATCCCTTGGGAAGGGGAAGGGTCCTTGAATCTGACCAAATTTGCTAAATATGGATTCCGCCATGACCACAATATGTGGGTAGGCTTAGCTGAGATGGTAGCCAATGTTGCAAATAGGACTAATTGCCTTGTTTGCTCTCTTGGGCCAGATGATTCAGAGGGAGGTATGCCCTTATTACCGATACCATTAAATGCCATTGGTATGGTAAGCGAAATGCCACACCAAACAGAAGTACTTCAGGTTTTGAACAGTTTCAGGTTAAGAACGGACCTCCAGAACAAATTAAGTTCTTAACCCGAGGTACCACTGTACTCTGCCCATCTGTTTGGGTTGCCCCAGCCACTCTGGGTGGCTTCCAACATATATAAAAGCATAATAAAACATTAAACAACTTCCCTATACAGGGCTGCCTTCAGATGTCTTCTAAAGGTTGTATGGTTACTTATCTTCTTGGCTTGGGGGTCACATAACTCCATACCCTCCAACATTTCTTTGATGAAAATAAGGACGTCTTAAGGAAAAGCGGGACATTCAGGGATCAAGTCAGAAACTGGGACAGCTTCTGTGAATCTAGGGCTGTTCCTGGAAAATAGGGAGACTTGGTGGGTCTGACTTAGTCTCACATCTTTGAACATTAAAGTTACCCCTTGCTATAGCTGATAAGATACCTGCAGCTGGTGAGCACACTGTTGCTATTTCCCCACTTTCTGTTTAATGTGTATATTTATACAGCTAACCCTGAACAGAGAGGTGAAAGATTATTTTCCGTTCCTGTTGACAAAAGGAAATTGACATTTCTACCCTATGCTAATTAGATTTTCACATTCACATTGCGGCAACTATTAACTGCTTTGGGGGATTTCTGTAACTCCGAACAGCTGGGTTATTAACTTCAAGAAAAGGGTTTTTGGTTTTGGCAAGAAGTCCTCTACCAATACACAGCTCACTGTGGGCTGTATCCTGATCAGAGCATATACTTGGAACTTTGACATCTACTGAACTATAGGATTGCAGCTTCCATCTTTTGTTGTTTTCTTATCCTTATTTTTTTCCCCTTTAAAAAACCCCTAAATCTGAACTTTAGTAGGATATTGATTGAGGATATTTGCTTTGACTGTCCCTATTTTCTGAAACTTATTCCTCCTTGTCAATTACTGTTCCATTTATTGTCTTTTATTTTATTTGTTTATATAATTTATTCATGGTCCATTTATTGTCTTTTAAAGGGATGCTATAAAAATAAAAGTTTGAGTTTCTAAGAATGTCTTTGCGGTTCAGCTCCCAACCCAGGGTTTCTAGATGTTACCGCCACCTCCACAACCACCCACTCAAACAATTCCATACACATGAGTAGGCATGTCTACTCAGAAGTAAACCTCATTACAGTGGTACCTAGGTTCTCAAACATAATCCGTTCTGGGAGTCCGTTCAAAAACCAAGGCGCAGCTTCCGATTGGCTGCAGTAGCTTCCTGCACCCGACCAGAAGCTTTGTCAGAAATTCAGCTTTTGAAAAACATTTGCAAACCGGAACACTTACTTCCAGGTTTGCGGCATTCGGGAGCCAATTTGTTTGGCAATTAAGCCTTTTGAGAACCAAGGTATGACTGTAATTCAAATGGGTCTTAATCCTAGGTACACAGGTTACAGGATTACAGTCTCCTCTTGTCCCCTAGCCTGGCATATCACAGACCAGGGAGGTTGAGTTTGAACTGTGGATAATGGACTGTAGGACTGTTAAAGCCATCTTCATGATTTCAAAATAACTTTTGTGGGTATAAAGCAGGCATCCCCAACCTTTGGCCCTCCAGATGTTTTGGACTACAATTCCTGTTATGTACTGAAGTTCTCACCCTGGACCAGCAGGGGGATACTGTAGATAGTTTTCACTCAGGTCCACATATGCAAATAAGTGACATTCAGTGATTGGATAGTTACAGAAAGTTGTTACTGTTGCTTTGCAGTAGAGGAACTCTATATAAGCAGGCTGGCTGAACCCTTCAGCCCAGTTCTGTTCTGGACCTGTGAATAAACAAGAGCTGTTTGAAGAATCGCTGTGTCGTCTGATATGTTCACCCACAACTTAACAATTTCCATCATCCCTGACCACTGGTCCTGTTAGCTAGGGATCATGGGAGTTGTAGGCAAAAACATCTGGAGGGCCGCAGGTTGGGAGTGCCTGGTATAAAGTGTGTCATGCCAATCCAAACCTTCCTGTGTTGAGTACAAGGGCCTGAAATGGGCTTCTAATTCCATTCAGCCAAATACATATAAAGGCTCCCTTCAGACATTTCCACTCAACACAGAAAGGGCAGGGGTGGAGTGGACAGGAATAGAGATGTTGGGGGACAGAACATCATTTTATGTGCATGCCACCTTTGAGCAGACCTATATGCAAGGCCTTCTCAAAAGTGGAAGAAGAAGAGGAGTTTGGATTTGATATCCTGCTTTATCACTACCCAAAGGAGTCTCAAAGCGGCTAACATTCTCCTTTCCCATCCTCCCCCACAACAAACACTCTGTGAGGTGAGTGGGGCTGAGAGACTTCAGAGAAGTGTGACTAGACCAAGGTCACCCAGCAGCTGCATGTGGAGGAGCGGGGAAGCGAACGCGGTTCACCAGAATACAAGTCTACCGCTCTTAACCACTACACCACACTGGCTCTCTGATACGGATCAAGTGCTATGTACTTTTTTCAGGGACAGAGTTTCAGAAATGACTATGGTTGGAAAGGCCCTGTCTTTGGTACCAGTCAGTCTGATGTACTTTGATGGCAGGCCAGAGAACAGGACCTCTGAGGCAGATTTAAGGGCCTAGTCTGGTTCATATGGATGCAAGTAGTCCTTTAGATAATATTGTTCCAAGTTGTTCATGGCCTTAAAGTTCAAAATCAGCATTTTTAAGACGATCCCAGAAACAAATAGTGTGGCCAACACGCCATTTATAAATTTGAGATAAATCAATATGGAAAACAGATGGGGTGGTTTGTTTTAATTATATTTGTTGGTATAAATTGGTCTGCATGTTGTTTGTGCTGTTCTTCTGTTATGGTGTTGACCATCTGTGCTAGACTTACACCGACAATCTGTTTTGCTATGGCCGATAGTCAAATAAATAAAAATAAATAAAATGACATTCACTCATTTCTTTACAGAGGCCACAGATTTCCAGATAAATAGTTACAAATGTTTTTCTTCCTTGGGCGTCCTGGTTAATTATGGTCACTGCATTTCTGGTTCTCCCCAGAACACTAGTGAGGTTAAACTGTTGAAAATTGCAAACTTAAACTATGATGTGCTATTTCATAAATACCTAGAGACACATTTACAGAGAGGGAGCTTCTGATGTTGCTGCACAGATGTTTCATGTACAGGAAGCTTCTAATTCAAACTTTCTCCTTTCCCCAGTTTTTGGCCTCATCTGGCCTTGTGCAGCTTTTGACTCATTGTCAGAAAATGATGTACACTTGAAAGGTATCCAGACCATTTATAGTCTTGGCTTTTCAAGGATTAGCAAATCTTTTCCTGGAATTCTTTTTCCCTGGCACTAAGCTTTGGCTATTTTTTTTAAAAAAATGTTGTGTTTCATGTCAAATTTTAATCTTAATTACAATTATTTTATTTAGATTTTTTCCCCTGTTGTAGCTTAAGGGGCTTAAGAGTGATTCGTTCTATTGTAACAGAACAGACATGGCAAGCAGTGAATTGGCATTCTCTGTACCATCTGTTAACTTGCCTTATTGAAAGGTCTGCCTTCCTGCTGTTCCTATGGCCACTGCCTGCCTGCCTGCCCAACTAACCAACCAACCAATCAACCAACCAACCAACCAACCAGAGAAGCTCACTGGTGACCCCTCTAGCTCCTCCCTGCCTTTCTCTATGGAAGAGCCAATGAGATCAGAGTGAGGCATTCTGGGAGAAGTGGCTGGGAGAACAGCTGAGCTGCCACTGCAGTTTTCCAAACAAATTCTGTATAAATTTAGTAAAAAGTTTGAAGTTATTTTAAGGTTTTAAAAAAGCTATTTTAAGTCACTTTATGTCAGGGACCATGCTGAGGTGGGCTGCACTGAGGGATGGTGGGAGCCTCCCCCTCCCCCTGATCCTGAATCTTCCCGTGAGCAGGAGACCAGTATAGATTTGGAATAGTGGTTTGCAGAGGGGCGTAGTTCAGAAGGCAGAAGCTGGGAAATACTGGATGGGGAACAGCTAGGAGAAGAAACACTGGGGGGGGGGAGCGTTAACAGATTCACTGTCTCTGGAAAGCACTCCTCCGCTCTCCCCAAGGTCAAGAAGAGCTCAGAAAGTGGCAGAACAGAAAGCATAGAGGGTACAAGCTCAGGTTACAAGACGTAGTAGTGACGTGGTTGACTAGGGAGGTAAGGGGGTGGAACTCTTAATTGGAAAAACCGCCAATCCTAGGAAATGGATTCTTTGTTCTCTTGCTGTGATCATGAAAGTTTCTAACTGGTAAGAAGACTCCTTTGTTCTGCTTATCTGCTGCCAAGCGGGGAGGGGGGGAGCTGATTCCCTGAAGCCTGACATTTTAAAAATGTGCTTAATTGTATGTTGTTGTTGTTTTACTAAGCTTTAACAGCATTTTTCGCCACCATGGTAAACTATGATGGCGGCCAAGTTTTCTCCTGGTCACCTCTCCAAGACTGTCTCGCTTTGTGGATGGACCTCTTTAGCCTTGTTCAGAGTGAGGCATGAAGGAGAAGCGGACATACAACCCCCCGCCCACCGGCTCTGCCATTTCTTACATGGCAGTGAAACACAGAGCACAGAATGAAGCCGGGGAGAGGAAGAGGAATAGGGACAGAAGCAGGAACAGGAAGAGGAGGAGAAGTGGGTGGGTGGGCAAAAGGAAATGGAGGAGTGGCCATTCAGGGAAGAGGAAAAAGCAGAGGATGACGAGGGCGCAGAAGCAGTAGGGGAAGAGGAGCAAGAGCGGGAAGCCATCAGCGCAATCTCACGTGCCAGCCCTGCACAATTTCGCTTTATCTACACAGGAAAACTGGAATCAGGAAGAATCAGGAAGCTTGCCCAGGAACATGCTTGACCTAAATAACTGGGTGATAACAATCACAATCACAATCACAATCACAATCATAATCAGTGCTTTTTCGGGGGGGGGGGGATGCAGGGGTACACATCCCCCTAAATATTAAGTTTGGCCTCATTGAGGGGCAGTATTTTGATATGAGTAGGAAAATGAGAATACCCCTAAATATTTTTTAAGAAGAAAAACACTGATAATAATTCATTATTCATACCGTACCCATCTGGCTGGGTTTCCCCAGCTACTCTGGGTGGCTCCCAACAGGATATTAAAAACACGATAAAAAAAATCAAACATTAAAAACTTCCCTACACAGGGTTGCCTTCAGGTGTCTTCTAAAAGACAGGTAGTTGTTTATTTCCTTGACATCTGATGGGAGGGCGTTCCACAGGGTGGGTGCCACTACCAAGAAGGCCCTCTGCCTGGTTTCCTGTAACATCAGTTCTAGGAGTGAGGAAACCGCCAGAAGGCCCTCAGAGCTGGACCTCAGTGTCCCATGATTTCAACTGCAGGCTCCCATGTCCAAAACCTCAGACCAATCACTTTTCCATGATAGGCTGAGCTGTTGTTTTATCTTGAGATGTTCACAAACACACTAATGTCTGAGGGAGAAGAGCCAGCCACTTACAAAATATTGATGGTCTTTGTTGTTGTTTAGTCATGTCCGACTCTTCGTGACCCCATGGACCAGAGCATGCCAGGCACTCCTGTCTTCCACTGCCTCCCGCAGTTTGGTCAAACTCATGCTGGTTCGAGAACACTATCCAGCCATCTCGTCTGTCATCCCCTTCTCCTTGTGCCCTCCATCTTTCCCAACATCAGGGTCTTTTCTAGGGAGTCTTCTCTTCTCATGAGGTGGCCAAAGTATTGGAGCCTCAGCTTCAGGATCTGTCCTTCCAGTGAGCACTCAGGGCTGATTTTCTTAATAATGGATAGGTCTGATTTTCTTGCAGTCCATGGGACTCTCAAGAGTCTCCTCCAGCACCCTTGATGGTCTTAGAGAAACCCATAAACGGGGCAAAAAATAAGTGGTGATGTCTGTAGCGGGCTAGAGAGTGACTTGGACTGGAAAGGTGTGGTGCCATGAGCGTTTATCTTTTGAAGCTGAAGTGTTGGAGAAGCACAAAGGAATCTCGCGTACTATTGGAAATAACCAGCAGATGTGTTGAACACTTTTCTCATCTTCCTGCTGAAACAGATGAAACCGTGTTCATTTGGCTTTTTAGAAGACATTCTGAGTCACGCCACTTTATCTCCCATATCACCCCAGGTTCCTTTGAGCATTGCACCCTTTTTTGTTTGAGATCAATTGGACCTAATGTGCTAATTGTGGAAATGTCAGGACTATTAAATAGGCTAGAGGGAGACTTTGAAAGGGGAAGCTGTTCCCAGTTGCCGTTTTTGCTGTACGCTGGAAACATTTCTGTGGTTGCTTTAACCTTCCCCGAGGAACAACTAGAGATATTTCCAAGCTTTATAAAAAATCATTGGTTTGGCATATGAACTTTGGTGACTCATAATGCTCGCTTTAAAAATAAGGTGAGCCTTATGACCTACCATGCTAGTTCTTCTCCATCTTAATCCGAGACAGAGAAGGACTCTTCTCTCTTCTTGCCTCCACCCTTCCCCCACCCAAGGAGAATTGTGCAGAGTTTCACACATCATAAGGCGTGACATTTTGATCCTTGCCATCAAGACATACAGCAGCTAGAAGCACACTGTAAACCTTCAAACTCTCACCACATTTGAGAAAATCTGTGGTGCGGTGGGGGGGTGGGCATTGTCACTAATAATTAAGAATAACATAACTTTTACCATAAGTAGACATAGTTATCAGAAGCACACTGGAAAACAGAAGGCACTGAGAAATGAATTCAATTCCTTAAGTTCACAGTAAAGGTAAAGGTAAAGGTACCCCTGCCCGTACGGGCCAGTCTTGACAGACTCTGGGGTTGTGCGCCCATCTCACTTAAGAGGCCAGGGGCCAGCGCTGTCCGGAGACACTTCCGGGTCACGTGGCCAGCGTGACATCGCTGCTCTGGCGAGCCAGAGCCGCACACGGAAACGCCGTTTACCTTCCCGCTGGTAAGCGGTCCCTATTTATCTACTTGCACCCGGAGGTGCTTTTGAACTGCTAGGTTGGCAGGCGCTGGGACCGAGCAGCGGGAGCGCACCCCGCCGCAGGGATTCGAACCGCCGACCTTTTGATCGGTAAGTCCTAGGCGCTGAGGCTTTAACCCACAGCGCCACCTGCGTCCTTAAGTTCACAGTACAACATTGCAAATTGCATATACAACCCCCACTTTTGAGTTCCTTGTGCTAAAAGTTCAATAATTTCTGTTCAATGGAAAGTTTTAACAGTTCCAGGTTCTTCAGAGGCGCTCAGTTTTGGACATGAATAAAAAGTTACTCAGTGAACGAAATTCAGAGCCCACTGCCAACTGTCTTCTACTTGTTCCTTCTCCCCTTTTAGCTGCAATGAAAGTCAAGTTTGTGACTAGCTCTGGAGCCAGTCAATGCTGACTAACAGTAGTATAAAAGGCCCAAGGAGGAAACACAGGGATGTTCACACATTACACTGAACACAGGTACAAACACTACGCGTGTTCAAGTGTCCGTGTGGAAGAATGTACACTTGTTGACTTGTACAACACAACTATTGTGTATACAGGAACACAGACTGTGCACTCCTTGAACGTTACACTTGAATAACTGAAGAAGAATACACGTCAACTGTTTGTGCAGACAGGTTACATGGACTGTACATTCACTGAATTAAAGTTTAATTGATGAACATTTTTTCTGAGAACATTTCTGGAGTTTTTCTTTTTCATACCCCTCGCCTAGAATAACTTTGTCTGAATATCCACCCCCATTTTGGAGGAGGTGGTTGGAAGCCACCCCTTTCACAACGCCCTGAAAAAAATGCTAGATGTGGGAATGTGATAATAGAGAACTTAGAAGCCAATGGACTTGAGGAGCTTTCCTTACCTGCTCCTGAGAAATTATGTAACTTTGAAGGACCTCCCATTTCAAAGCCAGGAAGATTTCATGGTTTGTGCAGGGACTAAAATAAAGGGGGGGTGTTTTCCCTTACAGAATATGAAATATATGAGTTTGTTAAAAGGCAGGAAAGGCTGTTTTAAAAGCAATCATAGATTGTCTAAGCGAAATGGCTACATTTAGGAATTTTGCAACTTGCTCTAGGGTTGAAAAGTTAGAGCTCTCCAATGTAATGTTCAACAGAGATTCTGAAGATTGCCCCGGTAAGGACATCAAAATGGAGAGCGCCAGAATTTCTCTATTCCGCAGAATTTAAACTGCGTTTAAAAAGAACATGTGAATCTGACTCCACCTCTTTATTATTACAAGGGTGGAATCTATGGCTTCCAGGGACTTTATTATGTCTGCCCTCTAAACGCTTTGGCGTTTAACCATGCCAAGGAAAACCCTTGTTCCTGTATTTAGGAACAGACAGTTTAAATGAGGTAACCCATTTATAAAATTAAGACACGGCATGCTATATCATTCCATACAGACCTGTGGCAACAGGAAGTGCTATTTTTTCTAGAAAAAGAGGTGCTGGAACTCACCATCCTGCGTTTTCTTAGAATGGCAATGGCACCCACCAGAGAAGAAGAAGGAGGAGGAGGAGGAGGAGGAGGAGGAGGAGGAGGAGGAGGAGAGTAGTAGTTTGGATTTGATATCCCGCTTTATCACTACCCGAAGGAGTCTCAAGGCGGCTAACATTCTCCTTTCCCTTCCTCCCACACAACAAACACTCTGTGAGGTAAGTGAGGCTGAAAGATTTCAGAGAAGTGTAACTGGCCCAAGGTCACCCAGCAGCTGCATGTGGAGGAGCAGAGACGCGAACCTGGTTCCCCAGATTACGAGTCTATCGCTCTTAACCACTACACCACACTGGCTCCCTGAACTGAGTTCTGGCAAGTTCTGGCTGAAAAAAGACCCTGGCAACAGGTAACTCAAGTCACCTTGAAAGCGACAGAGTAAGGACTGTATCTAATGATCTGCTAGCAAGCATTATGAAAACTACAGATATACACCTTCTGGTTTCAGGCTTGGGTCGATTTGACCTGGGCTGCCACATTTTTGCAAATGAATAACAAATCCTGTAATTCCATCTGAAAGCTCCTTCACTCAAGTCCTTTATCCTGTCTTCCATGGGAAGGCGCCTTAATACACAGTGTGCACTTGAATTATTCTCTTTGCTTGAATAATTGATCAAGGTGACTGGTGGGGAGAACTTCTGCTCCTACCTCACAGGTCATATTACGGCGCAGAGCTCCGTAAGCGGATTAGTCACTGGGAGGAAGAAAAGCAAATTCTATTTGCTCCAAATTCCGGGACCTGCTTGCCTTCCACCCACCCTTGGAATTTGGATAAGCCAGCCCAAGACATTTTGCTGCCTGAGGCAAAAACAAAATGACATCCCTTCTCATTCCGTGTCCGAAAGCTGCTCAGACTATGTGGTCCCTGAATCTGAATACAGCCACCACAACACGGAAAGAAGGTGAAAGGAAGCAGGTTCCTTCAATTTCTCATAGATGCTGCAGCTCAAGGTTGCCAACTTGAATAAAATACTGTATTTTTCCGTGTATAACACACCTCCATGTATAAGACGACCCCTATTTTTTGGGACACCAAATTAAGGAAATGGGGGGAGATTGCCCAGAGGTCTTTTGGGAGGGGTGCCGAAAAGTGCTCACCCGCCTCACCGCCAATGCCAGTCGCACGCCTCACCAAAGTCACCTATTCTCTGCCCGCTCGCTGCCAGTTGTCGCCAATCACCTGCCCAATTTCCATAGCAGCAGCCAATCATCAGCCGGCCTTGCCACAGCCACCAGTCACCCACCCAATCACAGCCGACAATCTCCTGCTCGCGGCTGTCACCAAACG
Organism: Podarcis cretensis; assembly: GCF_951804945.1. Classification (NCBI taxonomy): domain Eukaryota; kingdom Metazoa; phylum Chordata; class Lepidosauria; order Squamata; family Lacertidae; genus Podarcis; species Podarcis cretensis. The sequence continues at coordinate 122,613,915 of NC_137170.1, forward strand.
CCCGTCCCCCCTCTGCATTACCCGTGTATAAGACGACCACATAAAAAACATAGTCTTATACATGGAAAAATATGGTACAGTGGTACCTCGGGTTACATATGCTTTAGGTTACATACGCTTCAGGTTACAGGCTCCGCTAACCCAGAAATTGTGCTTCAGGTTAAGAACTTTGCTTCAGGATGAGAACAGAAATCATGTTCCGGCGGCGCGGCGGCAGCAGGAGGCCCCCATTAGCTAAAGTGGTGCTTCAGGTTAAGGACAGTTTCAGGTTAAGTACAGACCTCCGGAACGAATTAAGTTCTTAACCCGAGGTACCACTGTATTGGGTGGGCCAGGTAAGCCTTGCCCTGCATAATCAAGTGGTACACTCACACCATTGGGATGGCAATGTCTATTAACTTTTTTTGGGAGTGTCCAGCCCACTCAAATATTTTATTGGGGGGCTCCAAAGGGACCTCGGCCCCAGGAGTTGGCTCCTGTGTTGCGGCTGCAAGTTTCCATGAGCAAATGTTTCTGTTTTCTCATTCCCAGCAAGTCCTGTCCATAGCTGCTGATGAATTGCCTCTAAGTCTCCTCACAAGTCACATCACATACGTGAGTGAACTGCTAGGAGATTCACGAGTATCATAAGGGACATTTGTACGTAATGAGCTTTCATGCATATACATTACGAACTGATTCTGAGAAGAGGCCTCACGTCTGCTTGCACAGAAAGCCATAAAGCACAATTGAGGCAAAGGATAAAATGTGCCTTTTTTGAAGAAGAAGAAGAAAAAAAAATTGTCACCATGGGGGAAGAAAATAAAACGGCATCAATGAGGAAAATGAGGAAAAACAAACCATAACAAACAAATGGGGGAGGGATTTACCAGCAAAAGAGTAGAAGGACTAACTTACAAATTAATAAAATGGTAAAGGAAGCATGCAATTTGCCAGCATTATAATGATTTTGTTTTGAACAGTACATCAAACACCAGGATGCCAGGATTTTGGTTTTAGAAGTGCTGCGACAGAATTTATGTAGGCCAACATTTGCTGGCGTGCGGAATTCAACAACTCCCAGAGCATATGATTCTCTCATATGGGCAGGATTATTTGCTCGTGAAGTAATTCTGAGAGGAAAATCAAGGGTGCTTCTGATCTTCCTGTCTCTGGGAAAGAGAGAAACTGTTGAGCAGGAGCAGAGAAGGAACTTCCTCTACCAGTTGTAGAAATGCAGAAAAAAGGCAAGCAGATGTAGGGCATTAATTCATGGACGGTCTTGTGTGCTTGATGCCACAATGCTGCTTTGGTTGAAGGCCGTTTTGCAAATTCTGCTTGTGTGTTTAAAGATAATCTTTGAAAGGTGGGGGTGCAGCATCACACCATAGAAATGGGGGCTAGCAGAAGCAGCTAGCCGGGTGGGGCAGAATGTTCATGAGGAGATTATCTATATCTACCTATCATCTATCTATCCATCATCTATCAACTATCACAAACTATTGTGGAAGAGAGCCAAATTAAGACTGGATAAAATGAGAAACTTAAACTGACAAGTTCATCTGTCCTTCCTTTTTTCCAATTAAAGTGGTCTTCTTCCCTCAGAAATGTTATCTATATCTGCTACAAACTTTTTCTTTAAAGCCTGAAGCTGAAACAAATTGTCATGGTTGTACATTCATTGAAATGGAGCAGGTTGACTCGATCCCTCTTGAGAATGTGTTTCAATAACAACCATTTGGGAACGTTTCATGTTGCAACAATGGATAATGTAAGCAAAACATGTCTGGAGCCCACATATAAAGCGTTTGCACCTCTCCAACTGGTCTACGGGCTGCCAAGAGGACACCATTATGCACACATGAGAACAATGTTTTCTTTCTTTCTGACAGATAGATTAATTTCCGCGTCGAGAGAGGAACACGTGAAGTGGCCTTTCACATGGATCTGACGGCGTAAACAAATCAGCAGTTATTTTAGAAGTGGGACGAGGCTCGTTTAATGTTTATTTTGGAAACCAGAAGTATCCAGACAACCGAGGAAAAACCCTAGCCAAAAAAATAATGGAAAATGTAACGAAGAATTTATTGCAACCTCAGATTTGATTTGCCATGGTTAATGGGAAAATTCTACACTTTGCCCATTGGGCCGCAAACTAAAAAAAGCATGTCTGTCACATCTGCATGTACATCTGGGTTGTTTTTGGAGAGGAGGATTCTGGCACAGCATCTCTTCTCTACCTCCCCACCATCAAACTGCACACTGTATCTGGGACTTAGAGAACTTCTTAAAGCAACTTGGCATGTGGTAGGGATCAGTGGCATTTTTATGGTGAGAAAACCACACTCCGCTGCCCTTCGGATCATCACTGGCACATATATAACCCCTTCTCCAGATACGGTTGCTAGATTCTGACCTTTTAAAGTGAGCTCAGGGATTCCTAATAAGACTCAAGTGCTTCTTGACTTTCCAGTGGAAGTATGTTAGTAATGTAGGAAGCTGCCAAACTGAGTCAAAGCACTGGTCTAATTCAGTACAGTCATACCTCGGGTTGAAGTAGCTTTGGGATAAGTATTTTCGGGTTGCGCACTGCGGCGATCCGGAAGTAATGGAGCATGTTACTTCCAGGTTTCACCGCTTGCACATGCACAGACAGTCAAAATGACATCATGCGCAGAAGTGGCGAATTGCAACCTGCGCATGCACAGACATGGGGTGCATTTGCTTCTGGATGTGAACGGGGCTCCGGAACAGATCCCGTTCGCATCCAGAGGTTCCACTGTATTGCTCACTCTGATGTGCATCAAATCCCAAATTACCATATTTCCCCGTGTATAAAACTAGGTTATTTTATTAAAATATTATGCTAAAATCTTGGGGTCGTCTTATACACGGACAGCGGAGAGGTGGGACGGGCGACTGGTGGCTGCCGCGAGCAGGATATTTTCCGTGATTGGTGGGTGCTGCAAGGTCCGCTGGCTATTGGCTGCTGTGGCAACTGGGCGGGCGATTGGTGCTTGCTTTTGGCAATTGTGCAGACGATTGATGGCTTCACCAGTGTGTGTGCAATTGGCTGTTACGTTCCTGCAGGTGAGCAATTTTTGGCAACCCTCCCCCCTAAAAAGCTCAAAAAGCCTTGGCAAACCCCCCCCCCTCGAAAAAAAAGCTCAGCAACTGTGTGCAGTCCCCCACAAAAAATGCTCAACAACTCTGGGCAATCTCTCCCCCCCATTTTCTCTATTTGGAGTCCCCCAAAAGTCCCCATGTCTTATACATGGGGGCATCTTATACACGGAAAAGTACGGTATCTCAGGCAAAAGTCATTCTTTACTTGCTATATGAAATCTCTTTACCTGCAGATCACCCAAGGCTTGAACCTATAACCACCTGCACACAAGCCATATGTACTATCACTGTACCCTGGCTCATTTTCTGTATTGCAGTTCCTTTCCTATGTCCACTACAAAGTTTTATTCACCAAAAGGGAATCGTAATTATGATGTTCCACGTGTTACAAGGAGCACATGATATATGGATGGAACAACTAGGGTGGTATCCAAGGAAGGAGCCTCATTAGCACAAACACTTTGGGCTGCAAAACAAAACATGCCCCTGTGTACCCCCAAAACTTGTTCTGGGGTTTCCCTCACCCCCCCCCCCAGAGTAGATTTGGGGAGGGCACAAGGATAGGGAGAAGAAAATCAGTTGCGCAAATTGAAACCCTTGTGCTAATGGAACCACTTTGTTGGCTACCGCCTCTGGTGTCAATCATGACATTTCTCAGGAAATAAGGATGTTTAAAAATAGCAGGTGATGACATGTGACAAAGAAGGATATGTTTTCTTCCATTTTCTTTCTGTTTCTGCAATAAGTTTGTTACTTGTTAATGCTCCCCCTTCTGATTTTGATCCTTTTGGGGGCGGTGTATCTTCAGCTATCTCCAACGTTGCCCTTGACTCTTTCCTTCTTGTCCTGCAGTAACTGCTCTGCTTCATCTCAAAGCGAAACATACGGCTACCCTTCTCATTTAAATTTTAATGGTTAGTATCAGTGAATGGGCTCTGCTTGCATATTTGGCTGCTGCCTGAAATGACCGTATATGCACCATTTCTTCCCTATGATTTTTTTAAAGGGAAGTTGTTGTTTTTAAATAAAAAACCGTATTTAAATAACTACACAGATGACAGGAGTATCAATTTTTAAAACCATGGCTTCTCTCATTTTATTGAGAATTCAACAAATATGTATACGGGCTCTTTAAAACAGATCAGTCCTATCTGACTGATATCTGTGTTTATATATGAAGCTGCCTGTAGCTTTCGAGTCCATCTCTCCAGTTTAATTTGTAGGGTGTTACAGTCCATTTGCTGGAAGGGAACCATATAACACAATTATATACACTTTACAATTCTCATTTCCCAATTGCTCCCCCTTAGAATAATAGGGCAGTTTCAATGCATTTTTGCATCATTTATATGCTTCCCAAAAACATCCAGTTATCACTCTGTGACTAATTCTGGCTTATATAAGGTCTGAGAAAACCCACTTGATCATTTGTAGCGTTACTCTCAGGCTTAACTTTGCCAAAGCTGTTCAGAAAGCTGCCAGGGACAGCTGAGTTTAGTCCGGCAAAGTCGGGCGAAAATGAATGTTCCTTTAGCATTTGCACAAATTCTTTCACCCAGAGAGCTTGTTCACATGTGCAATTTTTTTGCTTTTGGCCCGATGTCACTTGGTTTGCTGAACTTCATGGGCGACACTTGGCTTTCAGCAGCTACAATTATGAGGTTTCCATCAAAGCCGTCTGGCGTAGATCTGTTGTTTTTAGTGGTGCCGTGCTGGAGACAGAGAGGCAATCTGTGGCTGATCTCCCCACATGCCACACTTTTGTGATCCTGGGAGATCTCTACTATACAAACCTGCATTCTGAAGTCCAATGCAATACTAGATATATAGACTAGGAAAGGTATGGAGAAGCCTGAGATTGTTGCAGGTAGCAGTAACTCTGATATCCTGGTATCCTAATCCTACTTCATGCAAACTTCCTCCATTGTCGCATAACAGCAGCAGCAGCAGCAACAACAACAACAACAACAATTTATTTATACCCTGCCGATCTGGCTGGGGAAGACTTCAAACAAAATATTAAAATACAATTGTCCATAGACTGTAGATAGGGCACATTTACTACATTTTTACTTGGAACTGCACACTCTTGCACCATTTTTGTCCTTGTGAATACCCACAGCCCTCTCTCTAGCTTTCTAACCTCCTGTCCATACAATGTAGAGAAACACTCACTAATAGTGCCTCAGACTTATCTGGATTGTGCTTCAAGTTGCTGGCAAAACAGTGGCGCAGTCCAACCAGTGCCACACCTGCAGATGTCAAGGAGAAGTGGAGCTGTGTATCATCAGCATATGGATGACATATAACCCCCTTCAAAAGCCCTGGGACCATCATATCCATATGCTGAATGGCTGTGGAATGTATTAAGAGGTCCACAACCCAAACAAGTTCAGCATTCACAGGAAAGTGTCAATATAAACGAAGTCCTAATATACGTAATCTGAGGCAACATCCCACTCTCATCGTCAGATAAGAGTCAGACAAATGTGCCTATTTGTAGTAAAAATATCAGTTGCTTTATAACATGGACCACACGCGGTCCCTGAGGCCATTTTGGGTGGCTCTTGGCAACACTTGAAGCCCCCTATGGTCTTCGTACTGGCTAAGTGAGGTGCTGTGCTTTGGCAAGGAGGCATGAGGGCTCTGACAGGGCCTAGAGTCCTCCCGCCTCCTTCCCAAAACCTAGTTAGAAATTTCCCTGTTTTGGGAAGGAGGTAGAAGGGCTCTAAGAGCCTCCCAGAGGCTTGCGCCTCCTTCCGAAAGCCTGGCGCCTTGCTTAGCTGGCTTTGGGAAGCATACCTGCCAAGTGCCCTGGAACAAGAAGGGCATCCCTGGGTTTTTCATACAAGATCTTGGCAGCCATTTTGGGTGCCATGATCTTGCGTGCTCTCGTGCCACACTCTAGCAACCCAAATGTGCTTTTCTGGGGCTAAAGTGCATCACAGGCCATGTGACTTGCCTGGGAGCACATCTCGGAAGGTGCAGATCTCAGTTTCAGATCCAAAAAAGTTGGGTGGTATGAGGAAGGCTAGCAGAGGGCTTCAGATTTTGGCCTCACTCCTTCACTCTGTCACAAGGCAGTATGCAGCCCACAGATTCCTAGTCAGAGTATTCTTGTGGCCTACTTGCTGTGAAAAGTTGGGCCGCCCTGCTTTATATTTTTTCTGGAAGAATCGCTTGATTTGAGAGTGGAAAATCTATCCACATTAATCTAGGGTTGAAATGCTTCTCCAGCATGTCTGCATTTGTTATATGCATTCATTTATTGAATGGCACATTTTTCAAATTTCCTGTTATAGATTAGAAGGTTCCCCCAAGTTTCACCCTTTTTAAAAAATTTGCTGATCTGTTTGCCCTGGATTCTGCTCTTGTTACTTCTCAGCTTTCTTATTTATCCAGACCCTTGGGCTATGGTTAGAAATGGATCTCCTTCTGCCGCCTTCTAGGGCTTTTAACTATTTATAACAGGCTGCTACACTGTTTGCTTGATATTACCTGCTCTTTAAATTATTGTGTATTGTTTCTGCTTCTCATGTAACTATCTTGTGAAATGGATGGGCAGTTGTGAGCACCGAACACAAGAAAGGCAGGGTATAACTTTAAGAACTACATCAATAAAGGCCTAGGCAATATTATTTGGCATTCCCATTTCAAAGAGAGAGAAAGCCTGGACAGCAATGATTAACTTAGCCAAGGTCACACAATGGAAAAGTGAAAGAAACATTTTTCATTTCATATTTTGGAGCATGCTCACTGTCATCGACAAAGGCAGAAAAATAAAGGCTATACAAGCTGGCCAACTTGTTAATGACCCAGCAAGAAATATAGAAGAGCAGAAATATAGAAATTCAGTGGCACATTAAAAGGTTTTTCCCCCAAGTGGCTGAATTAGAGTACTTGGATTTGACCTGATGGGAATCCCATTGAAGTCAGATTCTAAGTGATCCAGCAAACATTTAGCATCAGCATGATATTCAGTCTCCAAGTGGGTCTATTTATGAAGCTTTCAGCCTCCTTTGGACCAAACTTTTACCAGGCTGCAGTGCCAACAGGGAAGTTTTGGGTCAAGTGATATTTCAGGCCTTCCTTTGCCTGTTAGGAAGAGGGTTGCGTTAAAGATGGGCTGACAGTTGAAAATCCCTTAGTGTGTGTTGCCAAGTGGAACACTCCAGTGCCTTCCTTTCCCACTTTCCTGTTTTTAATATCATGCTTCAGAAGGGTTCCTGTAAAAACCATCATACTGGGGAACAACTTCATACTATTACCCAGTGACATGGATCCTGGAAAAAGTGGTTCAGGCAGAGGCACAAATTATCTTGTGAAATCCTTCCAGCTTTTCAACGCATGTTGGAAAATTTCCTATGGCTTACCGTGCTTTGCTGCTTTTGTAACTTTGCCTGTGTTTCATTGTTTTTTTGTGACTCCATTGTTTCAATAATATCATACCCCCAGGCCTGGATAGGTACCCTTTATGGTAAAATGCATGGTGGTTAAAGTTAACAATGCAGAAGCTTTGCTGTTGGCTCATAAAAGCTCTAGGCTGAAGGACTTTGCTGAAGTTAGTCTTAAGTCCCATTAAGTTCAATGGATCTACTCTACGTATGTCTGGGTCTGGATCCAACCTTTTATCTTCTATTTCACTTCAGTCAAAACAAAGTGTGACACGTATGCCCACCCTGAGATAGTTTGGACAATCAAATAGATTAATCAAATTATTTATGATCATGATTATATGTTTTTATTTTTTAAAAGTTTTTAAAGTTAAAAAGCAAAGGTAAAGGACCCCTGGATGGTTAAGTCCAGTTAAAGGTGACTATGGGGTAGCGGCACTCATCACGCTTTCAGGCCGAGGGAGCCGGCGTTTGTCCACATACAGCTTTCCGGGTCATGTGGCCAGCAGGACTAAACCGCTTCTGGCGCAACGGGACACTGTGACAGAAGCCAGAGCGCACAGAAAAGCCATTTACCTTCCCACCGTAGTGGTACCTATTTATCTACTTGTACTGGCATGCGTTCGAACTGCTAGGTTGGCAGGAGCTGGGACAGAGCAACGAGAGCTCACCCTGTCATGGGGATTTGAACCGCCAACCTTCTGATCGGCAAGCCCAAGAGACTCAGTGGTTTAGACCACAGCGCCACCAGCGTCCCTTTTTTTTGAAATGTACTGCACTCGATACAGGAACTGTCACTCAGCTTTCCCCTCATCCTTAGCTTTTCCTAATGTGCTTTCTCCTCTCTTCCTCTGGTATTATTCATACCTCACAGGATCCACAGAGGTGGCCCTAAGCAATTTCAGCCTCTGTATCTCCTTAATAGCCTGAGTTCAAATGTTAGCATTTAGAATGCAAGTGGATTGCACCAAACAATTTACTGTACTGAGTCAGTGAAAGAGGTTTTTTTCAAATGAGAAATTATATGTTTCAGGAGAAGGGAACACCCCCCCATACACTAGTCAGTCCGGAAATGTTAGAAGAATACCACAATAAAGGGACTGTTGCAGTAATCTTGTCTGGGGAAATGGAGACAGACTTTTTTATGTGGAAGAGCAAACTCATGAGTTTGATTTGTTGTTTCCTCATTGCTTAAGCAAACCTTCTTAAAGTGCTGAGTCAGATTTTCAGAACCAAGAAAGAACTGTTATTTTGTTAAGATTACAGTTCCTTGGGGAGGGGGGAAAATAACTGCAGCTCACAAGGAAACCCACTTTTTTATATACTGGTGAGTAAAATAATAAGATTGTCTTGTTGGATCAGACCAAGCATTTCATTTCTAAAGGAGCTAGCTACTTGTGTTTTGGAAGCTCAAAAATAGGACTCCTCCCACTATTCATTCCCAATATTTGTTACTCAGAGGAATAGCGGGTGATATCCTGTTGTTATCACCCACAATTACCTTTGCCGTGGCGAAGGGGCTTGAATAACTCAGAGAAGCTATGAACTATGCCATGCAGGGCACCCAAGATGAACAGGTCATAGTGGAGAGTTTTGACCAAACGTGATCCACCTGGAGCAGGAACCGGCAAGCCACTCCAGTATCCCTGCCAAGAAAACTCCATGGACAAAGACAACAGGCATATAAAAGTTATGATGCTGGAAGATGAGCCCCTCAGGTCGGAAGGCGTCCAACATGCTACTGAGGAAGAGCGGAGGACAAGTACAAGTAGATTCAGAGCTGATGAAGCAGCTGGGCCAAAGCCGAAAGGTCACTCAGTTGTGGATATGCCTGGAAGCGAAAGGAAAGTCCAATGCTGTAAAGAAAAATATTGCATAGGAACCTGGAATGTAAGAACCATGGGTAAGTTGGATGTGGTCAAAAATGAGATGGCAAGAATAAATATTGACATCCTGGGCATCAGTGAACTAAAATGGACGGGAATGGGGAAATTCAGTTCGGATGACCATCATATCTACTACTGTGGGCAAGAATCCCGTAAAAGAAATGGAGTGGCCCTCATAGTCAACAAAAGAGTGGCAAAAGCTGTACTGGGATGCAATCTCAAAAATGATAGATTGATCTCGATACGAATCCAAGGCAGACCTTTTAACATCACAGTAATCCAAGTTTATGCACCAACTACTGGTGCTGAAGAAACTGAAATTGACCAATTCTATGAAGACTTACAACACCTTATAGAAGTGACACCAAAGAAGGATGTTCTTCTCATTATAGGGGATTGGAATGCTAAAGTAGGGAATCAAGAGATAAAAGGAACAACTGGCAAGTTTGGCCTTGGAGTTCAAAACGAAGCAGGGCAAAGGCTAATAGAATTATGTCAAGAGAACAAGCTTGTCATCACAAACACAACTAAACGACTAAACAACAACAACAACATCCTGTTGTTATGGCTCTACTGACAGAAGGCAGCCATCTTTGAAATGGTGACTGAGGCAATTTCCTTCACCTGTCTTGCAGCTCTATGCCTTCCAGATCTGTTCTGAGGTGCAGCATTTCAGGCAGGACCATGTTTTGTGTCTCAGAGGTGGACCAGATACTGAAGTCTTCTCTCTGGTCTGCCTCTGAAGCCCCCTTCCCAGCAGCCCACTATTGAAACTGATTTCTGGGCTCCACTAGCAGAACCTGCCCTCTACACAGCTGCAAGGCACAGAAAGCCATTCGCAGAGGCCAGGAAGGATCCTGGTCCTGCTAGCATTAGCCATTCCCAGAAATATAGACACAACATGTAGGCTAATAACTGTTAGAGCATATATAATAGAATAATGAATATCATTCAAAAAGTGGAAATAAATCTATTAGCGCTCAATGTAACAGACCAGTGGCGCAGAACGTCAAGCCATGTGTTCAACATAGGTGTCAAAGGTCAGTCTCACAATGGTTATTAACAGAAGACGTCTCAAAAGTCTCAAGGACAGTGTTTCCGTAATGATACTACTGTTTTGTGATAGTCTTCATCAGCCAATTTTTTCACAAGAATATGTAAGAAAGATTCATACATCAGATCAGTGCTCACTAGTAGTGTAGCTACTCAGGGGTTTGTTTTTAACATTAGCCATTCCAGCATAAATATAAGGTAAAATGTCTCAACAACCTATTTCAGGCTTAAAATCAGTAGAGGAGCCGGAGTTCAATCATATCCACTGACAAGAAGCAGCATTCTGGTCCTAAGAACAATATTAGCATCATTTACAATGCAAAAATGCAAGCAACGTTGTACGTTAGTTATCAATGAAATGCTAATTATCAGCACTGGCCAATTATTTTTATCAATAATATTTTTATTTTTTCAAAAGCATTTACAAACTGCAAAATAGCAAAGTAAAGATAAAGGTAAAGGGACCCCTGACCATTAGGGCCAGTCACGGATGACTCTGGGGTTGCGGCGCTCATCTCACTTTATTGGCGGAGGGAGCCGGTGTACAGCTTCCGGGTCATGTGGCCAGCATGACTAAGCTGCTTCTGGCGAACCAGAGCAGCTCACAGAAACGCCGTTTACCTTCCCACCGGAGCAGTACCTATTTATTTACTTGCACTTTGATGTGCTTTCAAACTGCTAGGTTGGCAGGAGCTGGGACCAAGCAATGGGAGCTCATCCCGTCGCGGGGATTCAAACCGCCGACCTTCTGATCGGCAAATCCTAGGCTCAGTGGTTTAACCCACAGCACCACCCACGTCCCTAACAAAAATAGCAAAGTAGGCCCTCTAATTTAGGGGCAGTTCAGAAGCACAGAGGACAGAAGGACCAAATTTCAAAACTATAACGTGTTTCAATTGCAAATATTGCCACAGCGAAATGCCAAGTAATGGGGGTTTTTTCCCCCAGGAAAGAAAAGGGGACAAAATTGCTTTTGTTGTCCATTAATTGATTCAAAGAGAGGCTAATTATCTGCCCATATTTTCCACATAAATGCGTGATCAGTAATTTTGAGTTCTGAGTTGATTTAAAATAAAGTCAATATGACAATCCAATACCCTGAATTTCACAAGAAGGATGACCAGCATAGTCGAAACAAAATAAAAAAATTCCTTCCAGTAGCACCTTAAAGACCAACTAAGTTAGTTCTTGGTATGAGCTTTCGTGTGCATGCACACTTCTTCAGATACAGCATAGTGTAAGCAATTCATGTACAACAATATTAGATGACCAAATTATGTTTTATTTCCACGTGCTAACTGAATCCATTGCTTCATTGTATTTATGCATTCTCTTCCATTTCTATTTTTTATTCTAGTGATCCTTTTTAATGAGTGGTAATTTCTTCCCAAAGGCATCCTGCTGCACTGTGATTGTGGTGTGGTACATTCCAGGAGGTAAAGTTCATACTTCAGAAAAATAAATAAATAAATAAATAAATAAATAAATAAATAAATAAATAAAATTTATTTATTATTTATACCCCACCCATCTGGCTGGGTTTCCCCAACCACTCATGGCGGCTCCCAACAGAATATTAAAAACACGATAAAACATCAAACATTAAAAATTTCCCTAAACAGGGCTGCCTTCAGATGCCTTCTGAAAGTCAGATAGTTGCTTATTTCCTTAACATCTGATGGGAGGGCATTCCACAGGGTGGGCACTACCACCAAGAAGGCCCTCTGCCTGGTTCTCTGTAATCTCACTTCTCACAGTGAGGGAACCAGCAGAGGGCCCTCAGAGCTGGACCTCAGTGTCTGGGCTGAACAATTGGGGAGTTGAGGCCGTTTAGGACTTTAAAGGTCAGCACCAACACTTTGAATTGTGCTCGGAAACGTACTGGGAGCCAATGTAGGTTTTCATGAACTGACAGTACTATCCCTTGCAGGTAGGCTCATGGAAATGGTTGCTGGCTTTCAAATAAGATTTCCCCATGGAGTCACTTGCCCACATACACAGCTGTGTTCATCAGCAAACCGTTCCTTAGTTATTTTGCTTAGTAGAAAACTCTAAACTCAAAATGCCACTGAACGAGCCCTTGGCAAACACCAAGGTGGTGCTGATATCATCTGGGTCACACAATGAGCATTCTGTGTGGAATATTTCTGCAGTTTTTAGGCAAACACAAAAACAATGGTGTGATGATAATTCCTTCTTCTGACTATCTGAGAAAAGGTCACCTTGAGTCCCTATGGGGCTACTTAATGAGGCATCTTCTGATGGGTTATCTGAGTCAAAAAGGAGAGATGGAATGAAAAACCCCTCAGGAATCATAAGTTTAGTGAGCTTTTCCCTGAATTAATACCTCAGGTTAAATTTCAGAGCTGTGTTTGTGTGTATAGAAGCTCAATATTAGTGAATATCCTATAATGCTTCCTTTTTTTAAAAAAAAATGGCCGTACTGTGCCCAATCCAATTTCTGATTCAAAAACACGACAAAAATAAATGCAATCCAAAATGTGACATATGTCATTCTAATATATATTTCTTTGGATGCAATATTTTTCAGAATCTTTGTCCATTTGTTTGCATCCTGGAATAAATATACACAACCTATTGGCCATGTATTTTTATATGGGTAGGTTTGAAACTACTGACATCAACACCCACTGCTCTCCCACCAATGCCTAAATGTTTTGCAGCAGCATCTAAAAGGCGGGTGGTGATGTGGTCTAAACCACTGAGCCTCTTGGGCTTGCCGATCAGAAGGTCGGCGGTTCGAATCCCCGCAACGGGGTGAGTTCCCATTGCTCTGTCCCAGCTCCTGCCAACCTAGCAGTTCGAAAGCACACCAGTGCAAGTAGATAAATAGGTACCGCTCCAGCAGGAAGGTAAACAGCGTTTCCGTGTGCTCTGGCACTTGTCACAGTCCTCCATGCGCCAGTAGTGGTTTAGTCATGCTGTCCACATGACCAGGAATAATAATAATAATAATAATAATAATAATAATAATAATAATAATTTATTATTTGTACCCCGCCCATCTGGCTGGGTTTCCCCAGCCACTCTGGGCGGCTTCCATAGAAACCAAAAATACACTAAAATATCACAGATTAAAAACTTCCCTGAACAGGGCTGCCTTAAGATGTCTTCTGAATGTCAGGTAGTTATTTATCGCTTTGACATCTGATGGGAGGGCGTTCCACAGGGCAGGTGCCACTACCAAGAAGGCCCTCTGCCTGGTTCCCTGTAGCTTTGCTTCTCGCAATGAGGGAACTGCCAGAAGGCCCTCGACGCTGGACCTCAGCGTCTGGGTAGAACGATGGGGGTGGAGACGCTCCTTCAGGTCTTCAGGAAAGCTGTCTGTGGACAAATGCCAGCTCCCTCGGCCTGAAAGCGAGATGAGCGCCGCAACCCCATAGTCGCCTTTGACTGGACTTAACCATCCAGGGATCCTTGACCTTTACCTTAAGGGGTTATAGTTTGCAATTAAGATCATCAGCATGTGTGCCAAGATAATTTAAATCCTGGGCATTGGGGATCAAAACCAAATCTTGCCAAATCCAATTCTTAGCTATAAGGTTTAGCATGTCAATAGGCATAGGCAAAACAGCTTCCATCTAAATTAACAAAGTATTCAAAAAACTCATTCCTTTAGAATCACAACACTAATGTTTCAAAGCAGTAAATTCTAGAAGATTAAGAGCCTCTCCTTTGCAGACTTGGCTCTCTCAAAACCAAATCTTCTCTATAAAGCTTTTATTTCAAGTCACAGAGAGAACTTTGGTCCAGATAGATTAAATCATAGATGATTTTCCATAACCTAAACTCTTTGTCCCTTTTGTGCATCTCTGTAGCTTATGGTTTAATAATGTTTTATTAATTTGATAGAATACTGCAAGTATTAATACTCTCAAATTGTAACCTATAAAGTAACGCATTCCAGATAACAATGGTGTATATCGCACCAAGGGCATTATGTCATAAATATAATGAATTATGCAATATTTTTAATATAAGAGTAGGATTTTTTACTGGGCAATACATTGAGTTTAATGTGCCTTAGTAGTTGACAGCATGGTGAGGTTGGGGCACTCACTAATTAGACACATTTCATACATATTTTGGATGGAGAACTATGCTACAAAATCCAGCAATTCACATATTGTTTCAGAAAGTGCACATTTCTTCATTGTCTCTATCCATGTATCCAAACCAGTCCCCCACTCCACTCTGTGCAAACTGCTCAAGATGTCATAACCTTCAGATTATTGATTCAAGCTTATCAGTTTAACTCAGGCTTGTTTTGACTAGGAGTATGATTCCCACGTTGTATGTGAGAGGTCCAAGGTTCAGTTCCCAGGAACCCCCTCCCCCATATCCTCAAGGGGAAAGTGCCATAGCTTCCCAGAATCACCTGGTTGTCCTCTGTGGGAACAGGATGCTGGGCCAGATGGCACATTGGTCTGATTGCCTTATGTGAGATTTCCATATACAGTGGTACCTTGGAAGTCTAATGGAATCCGTTCTGGAAGTCCGTTTGACTTCCAAAACGTTCCGGAACCAAGACGTGGTTTCCAGTTGGCTGCAGGAAGCTCCTGCAGCCAACCAGAACCTGCAGAAGCCACACTGGACGTTCGGGTTCCAAAAAACGTTCACAAACTGGAACACTCACTTCTGGGTTTGTGGCGTTCGAGAGCCAAAATGCTTGACGCACAAGGAGTTCGGGATCCAAGGTACGATTGTATTTGATTTTTCCATATTGTGATCCAGATCCAGGGTTTGGGCTTTCTCTGGATCAATCCAGGTTGGGTTAGGCCCAAACATGGATCATTCCATAGAAGCAGTTTTACAGGCTTGCTCAGCTTTCTGACGATCACAATTTCATCTTGATTTTTGAAATGGCATGATTAATTAAATAATAATAATAATAATAATAATAATAATAATAATAATAATAATAATTTATTACTTATATTCCGCCCATCTGGCCAGGCCTCCCCAGCTACTCTGGGCAGCCTCCAACAAGCTTAGTGTGGTCCTTCTGAGAACAACTCTTTAATGTACTTGTTCTTTTGCCTAAATAGAATCGGAATATCAGAAAACCTTCCAAATGGATTGTTATTACTATTTATACTCCACATTTTCCCCTGACTGGACTTACGTATTGTTTTCTAGTGAATTCGGTGAAGCTAATCTAAACTGCCTTTCAAGGCCAACTTTAAAGCATTACATAAGTGAACCTGCCATTTGAGATACTATTAGTCTCACAGCTGCATTATGAAATCATTTTTTAAAAGTCTATAAAGCGCCATGATGAGAAGACATCAAAGGAAAAGTTCTCTCCACTTTAATTGTTACATATTTGATGGATCAAGCTTAGATTAATATCTATTTGCTGATCTTTACGGAATTAATCTTAAACCTCGTACTTTGCGTTACTTATTTAATTCTAGATGAATTTTCATTGTAGCTAATCCTTGGGATGAAAAAGTAATTCAATGGATATTCAAATAATAATAAAAATACACTGTACTGAAAGTCAATATCTGATGGATGTTGCATAGCTCTGTGTGCAGCCAAAATTACTAGGGCTGGATCTACACTGCCCTCTTAAACATTATTAGAACGATATTAGATATATCATTCTAAAATGTCACAGGGCATACTGGTAAAATGAAAGTGTTCCTTACCTGTTTCCTCTGTAACAACACTGTCCCTACTGCCTGGTTCTTGGTTGCTCTGCAGCGCCTTCTGGTGTCACCTTTTAATAATGCATTATTAACGTTCCAAAATGCAGTATGTTCAGATACATTATTGTAACCGTTCCTTAACCCTTCCTTAACGTTATAAACCATGAGTGTAGATCCGCCCTAGATGTCAGGGAATGGTCAGTACAGGGAGACTGGGAAGTGTGCACTCAGTCTGCTTTTTGAAGAGGAGGAGAGGGAAATTTCGCCCTCCTTGTCTACAGCAGTTTCAGAAGGGGAGAGAGAGAGAGATGCTATACTGTTCAAGGAAGAATTACCAAGCTATGAGATAGTGGAAGAGGAAGGGGAGGTGAGAGAGCAGCCGACAGAAACCTCCCTGGAGAGTATGGGGGATCCTCTATCTCCATGGGCCCATCGGTCCCTCCACATCCTAGATGTGCTGGTCCCGGGGGGGGGGGGACTACCGTGCGGCGTGGTCTGAGTCTGGTCCTAGGTCGAGGGTATGGAGGCTGTCTGTCAGGGGTGAAGCAGGGTCCAAGGCAAGGAGCCGGGCATGGTCAGGAACTCTGGAAGAGCAGGACTGGGTGCTGGCAGGAACAGGTTACCAATGATGTTGCTCCCGCAACCTGGGCTGGCTGGCCTTTATCTCCTCTGAGGCATAGGGCGGTCCTGGTCCACAGGTGACTCGCCTCTCCTGGCCTTAAGGCGAACACTCCTCCTGTAAGAACTTAGTTCCCTCTGCCTCTCTGCCTTGAGCCTCTGCAGCTCCGGAGAGACTGGACCCAGAGGCAACCTCACCTTCCCCTGACAGGGCTGAGAGAGGCGCACCTGCAGGCAATGGGTCCTCGATCACCTCCGGAGCCAGAGCGGATTCAGCTGGTGTCTGCTCCTGTGGATCCGGCACAGGTGAGGGCCCTTCAGATTCAAGCCCCAGCCCCGGCTCAGCCAGCCCTGGAGGCGGGGACTCCTGTGCAGGCTGGGATTCCTCAGGTTCAGCCTCTGAATCTGATTCCCAGGCCATCACACTAGAACAGAGAAGGCAGAGGGGTGGGACTCCTGGGACTTCCTGTTGGAGCTCAGGATGTTGTTGGGGACGAAAGAGGTGAGGCTCAGAGTAGCCAATGTCTCTCTTTGTGTGGAGACATGGATTCTTGCAACCAGATGACCAAATAAAAAGGGCTATAAAATACGAGCTGCTTGTTTTTCTTTGATGCTACCGGAGGCAGAGAGGACACTCCATGCCTGACACTAGGTCACCAGTGGTGATTCAGTAAGGTTTGCACATGCCTGAATTGTATTGAACCATTCACAAGTCTCAAATCTGTCAGGAACTCCCAAGTCACTCTGTGGACTCATTTGCGCTCATACACTGCATTTTGCCAAAAGAACCCAAAGTGACTTTTCTTTCTTTATTTTGTTCTTTCTTGGTTTCAAGTGGAACCAAGCTAAGTAGGAAAACACCCTGAGCTTCAATGGGAAGGTCATGGAGAGATGGGAGGATCTTAAATGTTTATTTGGCAGGTCTAGGTTTTAATCACAGTGGACTATTTTCCCAGGGCACTCCAATCACAGTGTTTTGGGGGAGGGATGCTGAAGTAATTAAAAAGCATTTATTTATCACATGGTCAGTTTTGTCCTGTGAATTCGGCTTGGGGAGAAATAGTGTATTTAGAAGAACAGTGATACACTGGTGTCCTTCCAAATTAATGTTAATTCCCAAGCAAACAATTAAAGGGAAGGTCTTTGATCAATTTGCATTCTTCTGCTGTTGTTTTCCTGGTTTGTATTCGTTTGGTTGTTATTTTGCAAACTTTTAGGGGAGATCAGTAAAGGGTCATTGCACTTTCCCTTTCCCTCGGTTCAGCTACAGGGCTTTTTGCATGATTTATTTTATTCATCCCTTTTTATTCTAATCCTTTTCTGTTTTCCAGCAAGCAACACCTGCTTCGGCATGTGTGTGTTTGCTAATTTTTATTCCTTTCCAGTGGTGGTTTTTCTCTCTTGTTAATTTGTTAATTTGCTTGTTCAAAGTTTCGGTTTTAGGGTATCTGTGATTTCCTTAAATTGTGTTACTATTATTACTATTACCATTACCATTATTGTCATTGATGTTTTCTCTCCTTTGCCATCTATGTCTAGTACATCTTTCCCACTCAGCTAAGTTTGCTTCCCCTCAGAGGTGTTGCTCTTTGGCTGTTATTATTCACCTAGCCAGCAGTAAGTTATAACCAAGCAATTGTAGGCAATGATTCACATCATTTACACATACATGCAAATCTACCCTGGATCTATATTGATCTTGTAAATATTCTATGGTGCTTAATAGCAGTTTTCCAATGCTGGTGGCTCGCTGCTCTGTAGCGGCCTCTGGTGTCACACTTTAATAACACATTTATAATGTTATAAACAACGCGTGTAGACCCGCCACCAGTTTAACGAAGATGTGTGGAAGGTGGCAATACAAAAGCCCTAATTTTTATGGCAGCCTATGTAAATCAATGAATATGAATAAAGTATGAGTAAGGGACGTGGGTGGGGCTGTGGGTTAAACCACAGAGCCTGGGACTTGCTGATCAGAAGGTCAGCGGTTCGAATCCCCGTGATGGGGTGAGCTCCCATTGCTCTGTCCCTGCTCCTGCCAACCTAGCAGTTCGAAAGCACGCAAATAGATAAATAGGTACCACTCTGGCGGGAAGGTAAACGGCGTTTCCGTGCGCTGCTATGTTTCACCAGAAGTGGTTTAGTCATGCTGGCCACATGACCCGGAAGCTGTACGCCGGCTCCCTTGGCCAATAAAGCGAGATGAGCGCCACAACCCCAGAGTCGGTCACGACTGGACCTAATGGTCAGGGGTCCCTTTACCTTTACCTTTTTAAGTAAAACAAGGAAGAAATATGAAATATATATATAATGTATATAAAAACCATATATAGAATTTTTTAAAAAACAGTATGAACAAATACATTGTCATAGAATCGTAGAATTGTATTAGGGACCTTGAGGATCATCTAGTCCAACCCCCTACAATGCAGGAATCCTGCCCACAGCTGTCCCTGGATGGACTCGAACTGCCAACCTTCTGGTTAACAGCCAGACACATTGAGCCATTGTGTTACTGTGTCATTCCACAAATTTAAAAATCAGAGCCCACCTCTCAATAAATGATGCAAATGATTATATTTTTCCTTTTAATCTACTCAGGCTTGATTATTGTAACTCACTCTACATGGGGCTGCCCTTGAGACTGACCCAGAAACTCCAGTGGGTGCAGAATGCCTTGGCGAGTCTCCTTACGGGGTCCTCACCGTGGGATCGCATTCACCCGGTGCTATACCAGCTGCACTGGCTCCCGGTGGAGTACAGGATCAGGTTTAAGGTGCTGGTTTTAACCTTTAAAGCCCTATACGGCCTAGGACCCTCGTACCTACGGGACCGCCTCTACTGGTATGTCCCACGGAGGACCTTACAGTCATCAAATAAAAACATCTTGGAGATCCTGGGCCACAGGGAGGTTAAGCTGGCCTCAACCAGAGCCAGGGCTTTTTTGGCGATGGCCCCAATCTGGTGGAACACTCTGTCACAAGAGACTAGGGCCCTGCGGGACTTGACATCTTTCCACAGGGCCTGCAAGACAGAGCTTTTCCACCAGGCCTTTAGCTAAGGCACAGTCTGACCCCCCCCCCCTCCTCATAGAACTTTAACCCAATGGTTGCCATTAATTAGATTCTGAATTGATTTTAGAATGTATTTTAAATAATTGTGTGATTTTATGTACACTGTGCTATCTTTACTTGTTGTTAGCCGCTCTGAGCCCGGCTTTGGCCAGGGTGGGTGGGATACAAATAACAATTTATTATTATTATTATTATTATTATTATTATTATTATTATTTGTTGTTGTTGTTGTTGTTGTTGTTGTTGTTGTTGTTGTTGTTCCTCTGCCTTTTCCCTCCTTTATATGTCCTTTTCCTTTTCCCTTTCTACTTGTTTTCTTTTTTCTTGACAAGCTTGTTTGATGTCTAACAGTCTTGGCTACAGAGTGTAATAATATATATAAGCATATGAGCAATAGTACTTCAATTATACCGCTATGTGCTTTCTTCCCCATGGAAACTGTGCTCCAAACAGCTCACCATATTGCTACGAAGGCATTGTGAGGTTGAACAATCCCCAGTGGGTCATAGGTGGCTGGATAATAGCTCAAGTAATTCAATTCATCATTTAAAACACTTAAGGAAACTCACTTTGCACCTCAGAAAACCACTACTCTAGTCCACTGAATTGGTTTTATATATGGAAAGCTAGACATATTTGTCAAAATATGCTGACAAGCTCCACAATTAATCATTCATAAGCCCAGTTACGATCAAATCTGCTACATTTCAGGGGAACTTAGTCCCATATTATTTGCCGCTTATACCTCAGGTATTAACATGAAATCTGGTGTTTTATCACCATTTCTTTCTTTGCTGCTCTCTCCCGCTTTTTGTAATTCAGTATTCTTAGGAATTACTTGTTAAATAAACCTACAGTTGGACCGGTTTAGTGGTTGCTTCATACTTTTGTGTGTCAATATTTTCACAGAAAATTGAGAGTCTGCTTGCCCAACCTAAGTAATAGCCTGCAAATTACAGTATGTGGAAGGCGTCACATGAAAATGTCCCACTTGGAAGAGGAATGGAATGCAAAAATGCATTTATACATATATGAAAATAGACAGCATTCCCTAAGGATTTAATTTTGGAGCATGGCACATTTCTGGTTTAGCTAAACATTCCTCATATCTGAGAGCATTACGGATGTTTGGTAGCTGAGCCAAGCAGGAAATTATTACTACTTTTGTGACTGCAGATTCTGAAACCTCCACAGGCTTAACTTAAGGCCTGGTGTACACAGGGCTGGCTCTCCCATGAGGCAAAGTGAGGCAGATGCCTCAGACAGATTTTTTCAGTTGGTTTCACTTGTACAGTTTTTTTTCCTGGTTTAAATCTTTTATAAAATCTTGATACAGTGGTACCTCGGGTTAAGTACTTAATTGGTTCCGGAGGTCCATTCTTAACCTGAAACTGTTCTTAACCTGAAGCACCACTTTAGCTAATGGGGCCTCCCACTGCCGCTGCGCCACTGGAGCACGATTTCTGTTCTCATCCTGAAGCAAAGTTCTTAACCTGAGGTACTATTTCTGGGTTAGCGGAGTGTGTAACCTGAAGCGTATGTAACCTGAAGCATATGTAACCCGAGGTGCCACTGTACTTGCATTGCGCTTTTATTGCAGCAAGTTGCCTTGGCACTTTTTTTGATTAACAAAGAAAAACAAATCATCTTGGAATGCCATGAAAGGACATTGTTATTTACTTAATGCATTATTATCATAGAATCTTAGAGTTGGAGGGGACCCCAAGGTTCATCTAGTCCAACCCCTGCAATGCAGGAATCTCAGCTAAAGCATCCATGACAGATGGCCACCCAACCTCTGCTTAAGAACCTCCAAGGAAGGAGAGACCACCACCTCCCATTGGAATCTGTTCCACTGTCAAACAGCTCTTACTGTCAGAAAGCTTTTCCGAATCTTTAGTTGGAATCTCCTTTCTTGCATTTGAAGCCATTGGTTCGAGTCCTACCCTCCAGAGCAGGAGAAAACAAGTATGCACCCTCCTTCATGTGACAGCCCTTAAGATATTTGAAGATGGCTATCATATCTCCTCTCAGCCTCCCCTTTTCCAGGCTAAACATATCCAGCTCCTTCAACTGTTCCTCATAAGGCTTAGTTTCCAGACCCTTGATCATCTTGGTTGCCCTCCTCTGCACACCTTCCAGCTTGCCAACATCCTTCTTAAATTGTGGTGCCCAGAACTGGACACAGTATTCCAGGTGTGGTCTGACCAAGGCAGAGTAGAGTGGTACTATTATTTCCCTTGATCTAGACACTATACAGTCATACCTCTTGTTACGTTTGCTTCAGGTTCAAACTGTTCAGGTTGCGTCCCGCGGTAACCCGGAAGTAGTGGAAAGGGTTACTTCTGGGTTTCGCCACTTGCACATGCACAGACGTGAAAAATAATGTCATGCGCAGATGCGGCGAATCGCGGATTGCGCTCCGTTCAGGTTGCGAACAGGGCTCTGGAACGGATCCTGTTCTCAACCAGAGATACCACTGTACTTCTACCGAAGTAATAAACTTCAGTTTATTTATCTTTCTGCTGCTGGTGAACTGGAGAGATACCTAAGGAAATTTCTACATCAGGTGTCAGCATATCTTAGCTAGGCTTGTGCTGAAAATATGAAGTGGGGGATGGCATTTAATGTTCTGCCTTGGGCAGTGAGATATCTTGGAGCTAGCCACGCATCTGCACATCTAGCACAATGAAAATGACGAATGAAATGTATCACCTCAAACTGCAGGTCACATGTTTGTAATATCCCTTGCTTGGAATCTTCCTTCAACAAGTAATTTAGCAAAGCTTGGTGAGAAAGTTTCTCAGTAATGTTTGATAAAATGCAATAGAAGTGAATAACATCACCACCGCCACCAACAACAATATAATATAGGGTGGGAGGTTTGTTTTGGGGGTTGTTGTTTTTGTTTTGTTTTTTACTTGGGAGCATTGAAAAATGGTGCCCCCATACCTGTTTCTGAAGTGGCACAACCCATTCTAACCTCCTCATGTTTGTATGTATATGTGAGGAGAAAATTAGAACATGCCTGAGAAGTTAACATTCTTGGGAATGCAATGAATGAATATTTGGGAATGACACAGAGGAACATTTTGGTCTTCCCCCTATCTCATATGCTTTCAAAACTCAATTATCCTTTATATTGTCTGGTTTCATACTTTTGGGTATGGGGTGGTATATAAATTCATTCAATAAAATTAATAATAATAATAATAATATTTTTTTTTGCTCATTTCCCAGTTGCTTTGTTTTTGGAAGAACCTCTCAATCTCCCTGTGACATGCCAATCTTTGTGATGTTTAATAAAAATTGAAATGTCCCAAGTTAAAAAAAAAAAAAGTCCCTTAAGTGCCCAAACCACAAGGAACACGTTCTTCTGTTGACTCATTCATTGGATTGACTTTTATTTTGGTTGGTATTACCCTTTAACTATGCCAGGTATGACATATTTGACACTACCAAATGGAACAGGCTGCTTTTGAAATTTAGTACTATGATGGATCTTTAAATGATATTATATTAGCGGAAGTTAACCTGGCAGTTTCATAGCATGACCTACTTGAATCAGGATGGTTTGGGTTTATTTCACACACAAACACCCCCCAAGGGCTGGTTCATTTATGGCCACTGTATATAGAATATATGTACAGGTAGGAGCAGGAATGAACATCACATGTATTATTATTATTATTATTATTATTATTATTATTATTTATACCCCGCCCATCTGGCTGAGTTTCCCCAGCCACTCTGTGCTGCTCCCAATCGAGTGTTAAAAACAATACAGCATTAAATATTAAAAACTTCCCTAAACAGGGCTGCCTTCAGATGCCTTTTAAAGACATCTTTAAAAGCACATTTGCGCGGCCATTTATGCGACACCAAATAAAGAGGAACACAGATTTGCACAAAACTTGCATGTGCTAAGTTATACATATACTGTAGGTGCAATCCCTTCTCCTACCTGGGCAGTTATCTTTCCACAAGGGCCAACACTGATGCCGAAATCTAACATTGCCTGAGCTTTGCAAATGCAGCTTTCTCCCTATTGAAGTGCAGAGGGTTTGAGGACGGGAGCTCTCACAGGGAAACCAAAATGCTTGTTTACAAAGCTATTGTACTACCAACCTTACTGTCTGCTTGTGAAACACGGACCACTTATAAACGCCATCTCCAACTCCTCGAAAGATTCCATCAACAGTATCTTCAAAAAATTTTACACATCACTTGGGAAGACAGGCGAACTAATACCAGTTTACTGGAAGAAGCAAAGATCACCA
This sequence comes from Podarcis cretensis, assembly GCF_951804945.1. NCBI lineage: Eukaryota > Metazoa > Chordata > Lepidosauria > Squamata > Lacertidae > Podarcis > Podarcis cretensis. The sequence continues at coordinate 122,638,000 of NC_137170.1, forward strand.
GTGTTGAAGCAATGATTCTTCAACATCAACTTCGTTGGACTGGTCACGTTGTGCGGATGCCTGATTATAGTCTTCCAAAGCAACTACTCTATTCCGAACTTAAAAATGGAAAGCGTAATGCTGGTGGTCAACAAAAGAGGTTTAAAGACTCTCTCAAGGCAAATCTAAAAATATGTAGTATAGACACCGACAACTGGGAAACACTTGCCTGTAAGCGCTCCACCTGGAAAACAGCCTTTACCAAAGGTGTCATGGGCTTTGTAGACATTCAAACTCAGGACGCAAGGGAGAAACATGCTAAGAGGAAGGCATGCTTGGCAAATCCACACTGTGATCAGCTCTCGCCTGGAAACCAATGTCCCCACTGTGGAAGAATGTGTGGATCCAGAATTGGCCTCCACAATCACTTACAGACTCACTGTTAAAACCGTGTTTATGGAAAACAATCTTACTCGGCTATGAGTGATCACCAAAGAAAAAAGAAGAAAAGATATAGTAGATGCACATTTAGACCAATGTGCCTGTTCTATCTGCAGTTCAGGTGCTGAATGTTGATAGGCAACTTCAAGATATTTTTTTTGCTCTCTTTTTTTAATGGTTCTTTATCTTTAAAAAGGCAAAGGTAAAGGGACCCCTGACCATTAGGTCCAGTCGTGACCTACTCTGGGGTTGCGCTGCTCATCTCGCTTTATTGGCCGAGGGAGCCGGCGTACAGCTTCCGGGTCATGTGGCCAGCATGACTAAGCCGCTTCTGGCAAACCAGAGCAGCAGAGTGGTACCTATTTATCTACTTGCACTTTGACGTGCTTTCGAACTGCTAGGTTGGCAGGAGCAGGGACCGAGCAACAAGAGCTCACCCTGTTGCGGGATTTGAATCGCCGACCTTCTGATCAGCAAGTCCTAGGTTCTGTGGTTTTACCCACAGCACCACCCGTGTCCCTTCTTTATCTTTAAACTGGACCCTGAATTGTCATATTCATTTACAGCTGAAGTTAAGATATTGGAAAGCATTACAGAATATCTATTCCACAGGCTGCCACCGTGTTGCCCCTGTTGGCACCCCCAAAGCCCCTGTGCCCCTACCTCCTCTCACCCATGAGCCTAGTAAATCAGAAGGTGTTTACACTACTGGGACACAAGGTGTCTCTCTGCTTCTCTTTGCCCTCTCAGCTGCTGATCTCTGCCTTTGATATTGAAAAGCTTGCAAGAGATTCCTTACCAGATGCTCCCCTCCCCTTTCCCAAAGCAACATTATTTCTGGCCTCTGGGCGGCCAGAGAAAAATAAACCACAGGATATGCTCCAGAATCTTCAGGAGCAGAGCAAAGGCCTGAAACAATAAACATCTGCCATAGCTGACAATCTCCAGATTCTTCCAGAGACACCATTTCATCTGGAGAGCTTTCTAGCTGTTGGAGAAACAAAGATCAAATTTTATATGTGGTGCAGTTTCAAAAGCATTTCAAAGTGTTTTCATGTTAAAGCACAAGCAAGCAATGCAAACATTTTTATCACCCTGAAGGAAACCCCCAGCTTTTGTTCTGTCTCTGAGATTTCCCGCTCACCTCCTTTCCTCTTGTTCTGAACTACTGCCTTTGTGCAGGCCAGGTTCAACTTCACTGACCCTTAATAAACAATTATTAGGAAGAAATAACCTGTCTGGGAGCACTAATATTTATGCATGAATGGATTGGTGGTGATGATTCTGCTAAAACTTCTGGCACTGACTGCTTCACCTGCCTTGGCCAAACAGAAGAATCTCTAGCAAGCTTTTGCCGATTTGCTCTGGTTCTAGAGATGAGAAGACCAGGTAGAATTCTCATTATATTCCTCTTCTAATTCCAGTCTTGCATTCATACTGCTTTCCAAAGATCTTTGTAGGCAGGTTGCACAAATCTGTACATGAGAGGAACTGCCTGGACACTTGTAGAGAAGATTATTGTTACTGACATGTTGCTGCAAGGCAAAGTTCCAATGGTAGACAATTTCAAAAAGACTCAGAAATACTGTATTAGAGGACAGTTCTATACAACAAGATCCTGAGTTTGCTGAAGAATGGTGACTGGGACAAAGTTTTAGAGTTTGACCAGGAGGATCCTAGTTCAAATCTTTGCCCAGCCAGGAATCTTACAGAGTAACCGTGAGTCAATCTCTTAGCACAACCTATATTGCAGGATTATTGTGAGTATAAAAGAAAAGACCACCTTGAGCTGAGGAAGGCAGGGTGAAAATAAAGTACCGTATTTTTTGCTCTATAAGACTCACTTTTTCCCTCCTAAAAAGGGGAAATGTGTGTGTGTCTTATGGAGCGAATGCAGGCTGCGCAGCTATCCCAGAAGCCAGAACAGCAAGAGGGATTGCTGCTTTCACTGCGCAGCGATCCCTCTTGCTGTTCTGGCTTCTGAGATTCAGAATATTTTTTTTCTTATTTTCCTCCTCCAAAAACTAGGTGCGTCTTGCGGTCTGGTGCATCATATAGAGTGAAAAATACGGTACTAGTAATTAAATACAGTTGTACCTTGGAAGTTGAACAGAATCTGTTCCAGAAGTCCATTTGACTTCTAAAACATTCAAAAACCAAATTGTGGCTTCTGATGGGCTGCAGGAAGCTCCTGCAACCCATCAGAAGCCGTGGAAGCCCCATCAGATGTTTGGCTTCCAAAAATATTTCACAAACTGGGACAGTCACTTCCAGGTTTGTGATGTTCGGTAGCCAAAATGTTCAGGAACTAAGCTGTTTGAAAACCAAGGTACAACTGTAATATAATTGCAATCAAATGCTATCTAAAGTAAAAGTTAATTCCTGCTCAAGTGGAACATGTGCAGAGAGAGCAGGGAGAATGCAGTCTTAACAAAGAGCAAATAAGATTTTATAATACTCATGCTAGGAAGATGTATCAGCATGAATAAGTGCAACAAAATCTTCAGAGATGAGTGGATGCATTTAGGAGTTCGTCGATGTATTTGCTTATAATTTTGTATGAATAACTCAGATTATATATGGTTCCCCAGATGCATATTTTTCACTTCGCTTTGAGAATACTGTTAATGAAATTCAGATGGAGAATGCTTGACAGGGTCATCGTTCTAGAAAACACCTTCACATCCTAGAAAAGCAGCTGATCAGAATTATCTTGGAGGGCGCATGGAATACGCGGCTGGCTGGTAGACACAGGAAGTCATTTCACAGTTGTTGGGTTGTTAGGCAGCCAGTGAACACAGATGCAGAAACATCATCCAGAAGAAACAGATCCGGAGGGAATATCGTTGGATACTGCAATTCTTGGTCTGTGCTATCCTTTATTTGCCAGAATTAACACTTCTTAAACCAAAATAATTGGCTTTTCCTAGGTGAAATGGAAAAGGAGTGAGAATCATGTTTGCCTAAACAGCGGAGATAAGCAACTCATGCTCTCCAAGCCCCCCCTCCCCCCCCAATCCTGCATGAGGTGAACACAACTGTATCTCATGAAAGGAGCCCAATAACCGGATGTACGTCTGTCACCAAAAATAACTGCATGTCGAATTTTCTGCTTCCCCTCTGCAATATCTATTGTGACATCACAGAGTTCTGTGCCATTGCCAGCCAATGGGCAGGCAGGGATACATAACACTGTGACATCACTGCATGATGTTCTACCAAATCTTCAGGAGGCAGAACTCAACATGCAAGCACTGGTTTGATTTTACATAGTGTCTACAATAGTTCTTCAAGTGCCTTACTTGCCCCCCCCCCAACTCAGCAGTAATGTACCACAATCAGTACTTTAAATTGCCAGCCCAACATAAAGTTAGACACCCTGTAGAGTGACTTTTGTGGAATCGCTGTGTGGCCCTTGCTAGTGATTATACATCCAATATATAAACAGGTTTTGGGTTACAAAGCTCTGCAGGGCAGCTGTTTCTCATTTCCCATCCTACACATGCTATCTTGCTTACATGGCAGTTTAGTTTAAAGGATCTGTGTTGACTCAGAGGAGCAAGATGTACAATGCTCAGCTTTGCCTGAACGTCACATTATTACTTGTAGCACCAGCAGGATTTCTTGGTGGTTGGAGCAGTGCTTTTCAACATGTCGGGGAAGAACAACATGGTTTCGGAAATTAGGCAAAAATCCTACTCTCCAGAAGGCAGACTTGCAAGCTATAAACACTCTAACAATGTGCTGTGCTGCCCCACTGCAGTGGAAAATTCTGGTGACTCAGAATTTTGGCTCCACTGCAACAAATGAAAAGTTCATTAGCTAGCTTGACCATACAGCTTAAATCCAATGTTTCTTCTCTAAGATAAGGGTCAAGTGGGGGTGCGGAGGGATGGAATATTTACTAGATACAGGAGAGAGTATTTTATTTTATTTTATTAGTGGTGGGTGGGACCTCCCTTGAATCATTTTGTTTCCATTTGAAATTGTTGTGAAGCTGCTACCAGTTCATTTGAGGACATCTATTGATATCCAACAGTTCCTCCTGCCCTTAATTGGGATGCAGGCGGCGCTGTGGTCTAAACCACTGAGCCTCTTGGGCTTGCTGATCAGAAGGTCAGCAGTTCGAATCCCCAAGACAGGGTGAGCTCCTGTTGCTCTGTCCCAGCTCCTGACAACCTAGCAGTTCGAAAGCACACCAGTGCAAGTAGATAAATAGGTACCACTGCGGCAGGAACATAAACAGCATTTCCATGCGCTCTGGTTTCCATCACAGTGTTCCATTGTGCCAGAAGCGGTTTAGTCATGCTGGCCACATGTCCTGGAAAGCTGTCTGTGGACAAACCCTGGCTCCCTCAGCCTGAAAATGAGATGAATACCGCAACCCCATAGTCGCTTTGACTAGACATAACAGTCCAGGGGTCCTTTAGCTTTTAATTTTTTACCCGTCCTTAGCTTCTAAAACAGGCTTCCTCAACCTCACCCTCCAGATGTTTTGAGACTACAATTCCCATCATCCCTGACCACTGGTCCTGCTAGCTTGGGATCATGGGAGTTGTAGGCCAAAAATATTTGTAGGGTGAGGCTGAGGAAGCCTGTTCTAAAACATAAGGTGCTGGGGCTAATGGGGGGGGTGGTTTTGTGAGAAACTATACGCTTTGCAGGCACAACATCCTTGTTTCATTCTCAACCATCTCCAGCTAAGTGATGACAGGTTTCATGGGTGGAAAAGTGCTAACCATAGGGTGGTCAGTTGCTTATCAACATATCAAACTCTCTACCTCTCTGTCTCTGTCATCTCTATCTATTGATCAATTGATCATATATATGGAAAATTGGAAATAATTGCTATAAATTAAATAGATATACAGTGCACCTCATCATGGTGGGATGAACTCAGGCTGGTGTGCTTGCTTGGTTGCTGTCCAGTGTGGATGGGCAACTTCAAGACCCCTCCTGCTCTCCTTTCCTATGGCTCCTTATCTTTTGATCTTCAGCCATGTTGCCCATCATATAAAGGACACCTTCAAGCCAAACAGAGGGCCTTCTCAGTAGTGGTGCCCACCCTGTGGAATGCCCTCTCATCAGATGTCAAGGAAATAAACAACTCTCTGACTTTTAGAAGACATCTGAATAGATAGGCAGTCCTGTATTTGCAAGTTTTTAATGTTTGATGTTATAATGTGCCTTTAATATTCTGTTGGGAGCCGCCCAGAGTGGCTGGGGAAACCCAACCTGATGGGTGAGGTATAAATAAGTTGTTGTTGTTGTTAAGCAAAGTCCTATGTAATGTAGGGCACGGGGCCACCCTACCAGATTGCCTATCTATTAGAACAGAAATATTAATGCTAATATTTAATACCATGAATATGAAAGGTACTAATTCTTTTAAGAGTCAGTCAGTGCTCAGGAAAATAGTATGGATTTTACTCAGTATCTTAAAACTAGCAAGGGAGGAGCCGGTGGGTCTAGGAAAAGGAGTCTATGGGGCAGACCATCTTATTCGCAAGTCCAATAAACTTAACAAGCCACTGCATTTGGAAGGACAGACAAAATGTTTTGAGAAATGGGGCCCCTTTATGGGACTGGGGAAAGCTTTATGATTTTAGATAGGGATCTTATTTTTGGATGCGCTTTCAAATTTCTCCGTGTTTGTTCATCTCTGACCTGAATTGCTGATGGTTTTGGAAAGACCGTTGGTGAGAAAAAGGTCACATTTCTGCACTTTTGCTCATCATTAGTCTCCATTAGCTTATTACCTCTGGCATCGCTCTGCTGGGCAAAGTCCAACCTTGCAGTCCAAAGGAACAGACTTTCGCCCCAAGTCTCTCTCCCCCCCCCCCCACTCCCTTTGCCTTAGGGTGTAAAATCTTCCAGTTTACTCATTGCAAAGCTTCCAAATGCCTATTCCCTCTCCCCGAATGGATTCTCAGACATATGAATCATCCAAAACGAAACTCGGTCCTTGAGAACTTTTCTGAGAGTGAGCTAAATTGGTTTGAAGTGTATATATGATCACTTGCAGAATCAATGGCAAAGGATATGAGAATGCCCTCACTGCTGCAAGAACTTTAGACCTCATGTTTTTGTAACACACAGTTTAATTTTTTTAGAAACATCCTTGTCTTCTGTGTTGCAGAGGCATAGGTTGTAGAAGATTTTAAGCGCTCTGGAACAGTGTTTTTCTTGGAGAGGAGTCATGTGGTGGGCTTTCAAGAGTGAAACCGTTTCAAAACGTTTGCGGTGGTGTGTTTTTTTGCTTTGGCTTGCAGCTGCATTAGAAATCAAGCATTTTTGAACATGGCAAATATTTCCACTCAAACCACTGATGATGTTCCTGGAGGAAGAACTGACACTACAAAGATTATAGTTTGTCTTTCCAATTTACATAAGAGCTCACAACGGCAGAGGAGAGAGGAAAGGAAGTAATGAAGCTACAATGACAATTGCTTCATATAGCCAAAACTATTATGCCTGTCGAAAGCATTGTTTGGCTAGAAAAAAATATATAGTTGCATTGTAGCTGTGATATCAGGCAAAAACCACTTCATCCATTGTCTCTCAAGTCTATTGAGCATCTTCAAACATTTACCTGCTTTCAAAGATGTTCATTTACTTTGAATTGGCAGCTTCAGCCAATTCAGATCCCCATAGATTGAGCCTGCCATTTTCTAAGCAGGATACAAAGAGAATGCATGAGGAAGATTGTTGTGGCCATCAAAGCAGGCCATCAGATTTCATACTTCTAAAGGTGAAAAGCAAGAGATTTCAAGATGGGATGCGGTGGGGAGATTTTTTTTTAATCCAGAGTATTTTGCTGCAACTCTTTTCTTTTTTCTTTTTTCTTTTTTTTTGCATCCAGTAAATAATGTTATCCACTTAGAATAAATGGACACTTTTTAAATAAAATAATAAAATAAAAGAAGCACAGGGATTAGTGCACTGGTCTGTTTCAGGGTTTATAACCATTATGAGTTCAAGCAGTAGGGATGGGCCAACTGGTCAATTTCAGTTTCTCACATTTTCCGATTTCCCCAATCTTAAATTCAGTTCTCCACTTTTTAATATCAGTGTGCATGTTTTTGTCTTTTAAAAAGTCCTCACCAGAAAATTCACCAGTACTTTAATGGGAATTTTGTCCAATATGCACTTTTTGTATGCAATTTCACCTAACAGAAAAAGCTTTGCACAACAATATCCCAAAATATAATGCATTTTTTTGCATGTTGTTTTCACAAATATATGCATTTTACTCTAATCCATGAGGGTTTTTGTTTTTTTTACAAAATTAGGGAAAGTGCAAATTCAAAGGTATTTCAGTTTGTGTAATATTTCAGAAGGTACCAAGTAGGTAGGTTTTTATGCTTACAATCAAATTTCTCTCCATTCTCTTGTACTGAGAAATCATTCTATGAGGTCCAATGTGCCTATAAATGGTGCCCTTGGACTGTAGGAAAATAAAGAACACAGCCAAAGAGAAAATTGACTCATCTGCAGTGGCACTGACACACAAAAATTATCTCTCCCCCCAAAACACACAAAAATTTGGGAATGAAAATAAATTCCCCGTCCGGAATATTGGGTCCAGCAAGCTTCCCAGTTCAGCTCCGTATCCCTGGAAGCTCTGAGCTGGCCTAGCAGAATAATGCAGCGGTCCTGAGTCCATGTGAGAAAGGGATAAATCAAGTCCAAAAGACAGATCGGTTCTTATCTCTAGAAGCGTTTATTTACAAGCCATAAATCAGTCTCTCCATCGGAGACCTCCGCCATTCTCCAAAGACATTCCTCCGTGCTTTCCAAAAGCACACAGACACAGCCTGTCTGTTTAGCTGTGTCTCTCAGCATCTCTCGGTAGAACTGAAAGTAACTCTCACAGACAAAGCCTGTGACGTATGGCCCTGCTTCCGGCCCCTCCCAGATGCAGGGCACCACAGAGTTTTAACCCTGTCTGTTCCAAACTCCACACCCCCTCTTGTCCTACATCTGGGGACAATAGCCAACAATGCTTTCCCCATGCACAAACCCTCACAGAACTCCTCGTGCTTCTGGAAGGTTAATGGTTTTGTGAAACCATCAGCGAGGTTCTTGGTTGAGGGACAGTATTTCAGAGCAACTAGCCCCTCACGAACGCTCTGACACACATTTTGAAAACGTATGTCCAAATGTTTGGTTCTCGCCTTGAATTGCCCCGTCTCAGCTAATTTAAGGCACGGTTGATTGTCTTCATGCACCACAACGGGCAGACAATCCTCTCCACAGATTTCCTCGACCAAACACACATAGAACTCCAACTCTCTGCAAGCATCTGATAGCGCACTGAACTCAGCTTCAGTAGATGAAAGCGCTATGAGACTTTGCTTCCGGGACCTCCACCCTACTACTGAGTCCCCAAACTTCACCACTAGACCTGACACTGATTTGCGATCTTCAAGGTTAGCCCAATCCGAGTCCACCCAAGCAGTCAGCTTGACATCTCCTTGAGCTGACAACTTAAGACAAAAGTCTTTGCGTGGACAGGCGGAGTCCCCAGATCCCGAGTGGTCCCCCCCGTCATGTGGAATAACGACTCTAGACAACGTGCTATGGGATTAAATTGGCCACAACTTTATTAAATTTCAAATGTGGGTAGACCTTGGCTCAGGCATTGGGCGTTCTCCCTCCCTAGTCCCCAGCCGGGGACCTAGGGAGCATCAGGGTTATCCAGTGTGTGTGGGGGGGATGGGCCGGCTCTGGAGAACATATGTTCAAGCAGAGATAGCCGCCCCCGTTACGCCGCCGCAGGGGAGAGCAATGACGACCTTTCGGCGTACGGCCAAAGCCTCCCTTCAAAAACCCCTTTAACGGGGAACCCTGGTATCGCCGCCGCAAAGAGGAAGATGGACTAAAGGATTCCGCCCAAGGCCTGATACCGCCACCCGAGACCACAAAGATTGCGGTCTCGCCGCCAAGACTACCTACATCTGAAAATCCCCTTTGCCATCCTCCAACCAGTCAATCAGGCCATGCCTGATGTCGCTCAGCCAACGCTCGTTACCACGGTCCGATAGGTGCACACCATCGGGCCGAAATAGCTCCTTCAGACCAGAAAATCATGATGTTGGGGTGAGCGGCATGTAGCTCCTTCGGACCAGAAAATCATGATGCTGGGGTGAGCGGCATGTACGCTTTCCAGGTCCGCGATCGCTGTTTTGATCAGAATTATGCTTTTTTGCGCGACCAAGTCATTTTCGCCAAGGTGGAGCACAACCGCGTTTGGCGGATGGCGGAACGCAAGTTCGTGACGCAACCAAGGGAGCAGGGCATCCCATCGCATTCCACGCTTGCATGACCACGTCATTTTCGCCAAGGTGGAGCACAACCGCGTTTGGCGGATGGCGGAACGCAAGTTCGTGACGCAACCAAGGGAGCAGGGCATCCCATCGCATTCCACGCTTGCACGACCACGTCATTTTCGCCAAGGTGGAGCACAACCGCGTTTGGCGGATGGCGGAATGCAAGTTCGTGACGCAACCAAGGGAGCAGGGCATCCCATCGCATTCCACGTTTGCACGACCAAGTCAAGTGAGGATTAACAAGTAAGATCCACCCTCTATTGTGTGGGCAGGTAATCCCTCCCCTTACCTGGCCTGGTTTCCCTGGCAACGCTTCCCCCAGGTGGGATTGGACAACTCACTGGGGTAGGCGGGGACCTCCAGGTATCCCACCTGAGGGAAGGCAAAGCCTATGCTGATGGGGCCACTCCAGATCCAGGGCTGCACGCGTCCACGCAAAAGGCGCCCCCCGTTTTAAGTGGGGAGCGGTCATTGGTATCTTGCAGGTAACGCAGCACCCGCTTTATACCATTCCAGGCCTGCACACTAGGACTTGAGGCCTCTCTACTGAGCAGATTGACAGCAAACGCTATATCTGGTCTGCTCCACTGTGACAGATATAACAGACTACCCAGAGCTGACTGGAAGAGCTCAGTGTTTTCGAACACCACACGTTCTACTTGCTGACACTCCTTTACAAAACCAGCTTCCATGGGTGATCTGGCACCTGCACAATCAGACATCCTGAACTTCTCAAGCAACTGTTCAATCTTACCTTTCTGGCAAAGCAAAAAGCTTCCATCACTTGCCTTTGTGATCTGCACGCCCAGATAGGATTTGACATTTCCAAGCTGCTTCAGCTTGAACCGCTTTCCAAGCTCTCTAGCAAACTTTTCCACCTGTTTACCTGTCTGTGCGATTGCTAAGATATCATCAACAAACACAAGCACCACTTGCTGTTTTAAGCCTGACTCTTTAATGTAAAGACAACTGTCTGCAAGAGATCTCTTAAAACCTAGCTCCTCTAAGGCTTCATGTAGGCACATATTCCAATTTCTGGCAGATTGACGTAATCCATAGATGGATTTGTGCAATCGCCACACAACGCCTGGCTCACTGACTTCAAACCCTGGAGGAGGAAGCATGTACAACTCCTCCTTGAGATCTGAGTTCAGGTAGGCGACATCTACATCAAAATGGTTCACCTTCCAACCTCTCTGTGCTGCTATCGCCAAAAGCATTCTCAGAGTCTCCGCTCTCGAGGTTGGCGAATATACCTCTGTGAAATGGATACCCTTTTTCTGTGTGAATCCTCGGGCCACTAATCTCGCTTTATACTGTGGTTCTCCTGCTTCTGTGGATTTCAAACGGTAAACCCATCTGCAGCTAACAGCTTTTTCGCCCATCGGCAACTTCGTGAGAGAGAACACACCTAGAGACTCCATTGAGTTCATCTCCTTCTGCATCGCCTCATGCCATTTGCTAGCTTCTTCCTGAGGCAACTTCTGAACATCCTCAAAGGATTCAGGCTCACATCTAGCCACACCAACCCAGACACTAGTGGCTTCATACCTTTCAGGTGGCTTTCCCTTGGTTGATCTAGCTGATCTCCTCAGCGTGAATTCTGGAACTGCGCCTGATTCACCTGGATCAACTCTACTATCCTCTGTGTCAGACACATCCCCCTCTGACCTGCTGCGCCGTTTCGGGCGTACAGCTGGTTCTGCTGGTGAGGATGGTGCACTCCTTAGCTCAGACTTGACAGTGACCTGTGGAGGGGTCCTGGGACTCCCTTTTGGAGAAACTGGCGCTGGACCCTGTTGCTGTGCACCGCATCGGCAACAGGTTCAGCTTCGCCTTCCTCCTCTTCCTCATCTGAGTCTGACAGAACATCTGGGTTCCCGTGAAGACGCTTCCACCCACTCTGCTCGCAAAACTCAGCACTGCCGCTAATAAGCAGCTTAGACTGGTTGCCAGTAGGGTATGCGAAACGCCACGCCTTTGAACCCGGCTCATAGCCCACAAAGATCATCTTCCTATCCCTGTAGAAGGAACAACAAGTGTTAGAGAAATGAACATCGAACCCAGCATCATTTAAGGCTGTTACACTTAAAAGAGAGTGCGCAAGCTCTGGGACAACATAAGCTTGCACCCAACAATCCAAGAAAGAACAATATAAAGACCCAGATTCAGTCAGTGGTCTCTTAGATCCATCTGCCATTTTGACATTTTGTCCAGATTTAACTGTCTTGCAGTTCCTCAGGAGCCCACCAGATGGCACAAGACAGTGAGTCGCTCCCATGTCTATAATTAAAGTGTCTCTCTGGCTGTCTTCCAAAGCTGCCATGGCAACGCTCGCACCCCCACCGGGGCCTCTGCAAGTGTCAAAGCCAGTGTCCATCCTGGTTGCCATGGTTACTGCACGGCTGCTACTGCTGTTCCCAGGCTCTGTTGTCTGCGAAACGCTGCTTATCTGCCTTCCTTGCAGGTGGCTGACCTTGCATTCCAGAGCCTCAGCAGAACAATGCCCTTTGCTGTTGGACTTCGCCTCAAAGCACAAACAACTCTTGGAGACTTTGGCTTTCTCAGAGCTCTTGGATCAGCCTGCACCCCCACTCCTGGGTGCCATGTCGCCTAAGGAACAGCTTGCCACTGCTTTCCTCTTTCCAGCTCCCAGCCTTTCTCCAGGACACAGATGTGTTGAAGCATAAAAACAGCTCCCCAAAACAGCCCCAGCTTCTTCTGGGCTTCTCTTAGCTCCCTCTGGGCTTTTTGGGCATTGCTCAGCCCCTCCTGGGCTTGCTGCTCCCTTTGGGCATCTTCTAGCCCCCTCTGGCCTGGCTACTACTGCTTTCTGACATGCAGTCTTCAGGGCCTGCCACGCGACCCAGGGCTTCTTCCCTTGGAGCTCTGGCAACAGCCATGCATGAATGCCGCCCTTTAAACTGGCTAGCACCCTCTGCTCTCTCTCTAGAGCATCAGCCACGTCTGCTTTGGGCTGGGCCTGGCCTGGATCAGCTTGCATGCATTCCCACAGCTCCTTTCCCTTTAGCCAGTGGTACATGTGCTCACTCCAGGCCTTCCAGTTGGCCCCATTGAGCCTTTCACCGGGGTAGCTGTCTTGGCCCTGCTGTGCCTGAGCAGCAGCCATTCTCCTCCCCCCGGGGCTTTCAGCGTACTCACTCTGCCAGCAAGCTGGACGTCCGAAGCAGCCGTCTCTCTTGGCTTTTGGCTCCGCTCCCCAGCATCTCCCACTGCCTTCCCTGGCAGGAGATCACAGCAACTCAAAGCTGGCGTTCTCCTCCCTTCTCACACTTGTCAGGAAACACGTAACACCCATAACCTTTGGGAATGAAAATAAATTCCCCGTCCGGAATATTGGGTCCAGCAAGCTTCCCAGTTCAGCTCCGTATCCCTGGAAGCTCTGAGCTGGCCTAGCAGAATAATGCAGCGGTCCTGAGTCCATGTGAGAAAGGGATAAATCAAGTCCAAAAGAAAGATCGGTTCTTATCTCTAGAAGCGTTTATTTACAAGCCATAAATCAGTCTCTCCATCGGAGACCTCCGCCATTCTCCAAAGACATTCCTCCGTGCTTTCCAAAAGCACACAGACACAGCCTGTCTGTTTAGCTGTGTCTCTCAGCGTCTCTCGGTAGAACTGAAAGTAACTCTCACAGACAAAGCCTGTGACGTACGGCCCTGCTTCCGGCCCCTCCCAGATGCAGGGCACCACGGAGTTTTAACCCTGTCTGTTCTTTTGAGAACAACAACCATGACATTGGTTTGTATGCAATGCAGAGCTAATGTGAATATTCCCTTAACACTAGGGTTTCTCCTTGAGCAAATAAGTGTCAGCTCTTGTGGCATTTGCCTGTTTGTTTAGAGCCTGTCTGTACAGGGGGAGAGAAAGGGTTAAAAAATGTAGACCAATAGGAAAGCTGGAGGCAGAGTCTTCATGTGTATAAAAGGGCTTAGCCTGAGTTTTGTTAGAGTTGTTGGTGGGTAGTTGGTTGGTTTTAGTGGGTTGGCTGGTTGGGAAAGGCAGTTGGAGAAGCAGTTGGCAGGCAGGGCAGTGGGTTCGTGAGTGAGGGGAGGTAGAAGAGATAGAGAGAGGAAAATAAGACTAAGAAAGTAAAGAGTAACAACGTTTGGAATGCCGTAAAAGTTTGTTTGTGTCTGAAAACACACTCCTCTTTATTAACTTGAGAACCGGACTGAGACTGAAGTGAATTTACTGGGGAGGACCTGGTTAGTGGCAGCGGATTAGTGGTGTACGGGTCAATAGTCCGTGAGACAACTGGGGGCTCCATACAAATGCCACAGCCTTCCTACCCCTGTGTACCCCCTAAATGGGAACATGGGGTTCTCCCAACTGTGCAGAGCAGATTTAGGCATGGCATGTGTCATGTGAGGGGAAGGGGGGGAAAATCTTGTTGAACTACCACTAATCCTAGCTCTAGGGCAACTACCGTATTTTTCCATCTATAAGGTGCCCCCATGTATAAGATGCCCCCTATTTGGGGGAACTCAGATTTAAGAAAATACACCCTCGGCACTATCTGTGTATAAGACGCCCCCTCATTTTTTACATGATATTTTTTTGGGGGGCAACCTATTCTTATACACAGAAAAATGCAGTATTTAGTTGCATACCGCCCATTGTTCCACAATGACCCCATTGCTATACAGAACGGTTACAATTTTGGTGCCAAAGAAGAGAATGGCTCACAGTCCGGAACAGCAGATGCAAAGCCACTTTGTTCTATTCCAAGCAGAACCAGATGGCCTGTCACTTCCCCATTGCATTGGACAATCAGGCCCATGACTCATTTACACCCACAGCACCTGGCTTTCCTGTACTGGATAAGTCTTCTGGCTGCAGAACGACGCCATAGCAAATGCATCTTCTAACCAGAGTAAAGTATTAGTTAGAACTTGAAATAACTGTGGTTATTATGTAGGCTTTGGGGAAACTGACCTTTTCTGAAAACATTCCAAGGTAGCATGTTGTGTTCTTATTAGCCAGGGTTATTATACAGAAATGTGGATGTCTGTCTGTTGGTCTGTCAGCTAGCTGGGTCAAAGCAATCCAATCCTTGTCGGATAAGGCTGTGATCTCAACTTTAAGCTCCCTAGTACAGTTTCTCCTGCTTCTTCCGCCTCTCAAGTCCTTCCAGCTGTGCTTCTCTTTCGCACACAGTTGCAAGCGGGAGTCCATTGTTCACCCTTCTTCATGTGGGGAAAGGAGTGGAGGCTACTCCATTTGGGTAAATGGGGCACTGCCCCGCCAATCTCAGCCAGTCCCCACCTACCTGCTGTCTTACTTAAAACCAGTCTAGGAGCTAACCCTGGCATCCAGCTTCCTCCTGCTTAGTCTCAGTGTTGTGCTTGTAAAACTCAGCAGAGAGGAGGATGGGGACAAAATCAGAATTAGTTGACTACACCTGTCTACAGCCACTGGAGGGAAGTGGGCAGGTGAAAGGACAATGGGAAGGGACAGATAGAAAATCCATGGTTACCTTTTCTTTTCCATTCCATTGGTTGCAGTCCTTAGGAATTCACTTATAGATGTTTTTAATTCGACTTTTAATGTGGCCTTTAATGTGGCCTTTTCTCCCTCTAACGAATAATGGAATTCTGCTCTCTTGCACCTCCCCCCCCCCCTTTTTTTCCTGGAAAGCATTTAGTTTACCAAATAAACAATATCCCTCACAATAAGGTACACATAAGGCAAGTCTTCTTCCAGATGCTAATCTGTTCAAGATGTCTGTGTATAAACATTCTGAAGGCTGAAGCTGGAACTTGTAAGGAAAGGTGTTCAGAAAATGAGATTTCATCTGAGGAGCATTTGAAATATGCAT
The DNA here is from genome assembly GCF_951804945.1 of Podarcis cretensis. NCBI lineage: Eukaryota > Metazoa > Chordata > Lepidosauria > Squamata > Lacertidae > Podarcis > Podarcis cretensis. The sequence goes on from NC_137170.1 coordinate 122,653,591, forward strand.
TTGGATATAGGAAATTTGAACCCAGATTGTAATCTTAAAATAAAGTAGGAATGACATCCAGCAAATGTTACAACCTCCTCTCAAGTCCAAAGTTTCCACAGGGTGATCTGGGTCATCAAGTCTCTTGCTGAAAGCATTTCATGCAGCATTTTTAAAGAATTAGTTTGATGCAGTGCTGGTCATTTGTTCTGGATTTTAGGATTTTATAATCTTATATTGTTTCAATAATTTTACCTTGTTGTTGTTGTTGTTGCTTAGTCGTGTCTGACTCTTCGTGACCTAGCATTTTGGAATCTAGGCAGGTAAGACACAAGTCAGTGGCGTAGCGTGGGTTGTCAGCACCCGGGGCAAGGCAAGTAATTTGCGCCCCCTAACCCATGGATTTGCACCCCATAACCCGTGGATTTGCGCCCCCTAACCCTAACCCCCAGATGTTGCACCCGGTGCGGCCGGCCCCCCCCTGCACCCCCCATGCTACGCCACTGACACAAGTTCATGGGAAACTGCAGTGGGTTGTTTTGAAACTATAATATCTCAAGAGTCTGCTGTTCAAAGGTGATAATAACCAGTATCCTGCACAGATTTAGAGTTTGACTGACTAGACCCAAAGCAGATTAACTGGTTTCGTTGTCTTACATTCTTTTATACACTATTGCATATACAGTCGTACCTTGGAAGTCAAACAGAATCCATTCCGGAAGTCCATTCAACTTCTAAAGCGTTTGACTTCCAAAGTGTGGCTTCTGATTGGCTGCAGGAAGCCAATCGGAAGCTGCGGAAGCCCTGTCAGACATTTGGCTTCCAAAAGACTGTTAAAAAACCAGAACAGTCGCTTCCGGGTTTTGATCGTTCAGGAGCCAAAATGTTCCAGAACTAGGCTGTTTGAAAACCAACATATGACTGTATATACAAAAGACCCTTCAAAACAACTGCATACTATCCCTTGCTTTTTCCTGTAGGACTAATTGCAGTCATTTACACTCGTCAGCAGGTTTACCATACCCAATGAGTCAATCACCCATCTCCTACTACCCCCCTGAGAAAAACCCTACCCCACCTTCCCACTATATATAAGGATCTGGTGACTTCTGTTTCAGTGTATCTGAAGAAGTGTGCATGCACACGAAAGCTTATATCCAGAACAAACTTAGTTGTTCAGGGAAGTTTTTAATCTGTGATATTTTACTGTATTTTTGGTTTCTATGGAAGCCGCCCAGAGTGGCTGGGGAAACCCAGCCAGATGGGCGGGGTACAAATAATAAATTATTATTATTATTATTATTATTATTATTATTATTATTAGTTGGTCTCTAAGGTGCTACCAGACAATTTTTTTTAATAAAAGTGAAGTCTGCTCAAAGCACAGCACATATTTAAGCTAGAGAACTCATTCCCACAGCAGGCAGTGAAAGATATCAGCTTGAGCGGCTTAAAAAGAGAATTGGACTAGTTCGTGGAGAACAAGGCTACTGATAGCTATCTAGCCATGCTAACTATGGTCTGCTTCAATGGTCAGAGGCAGGAATATTTCTGAATACCAGTTGCTAGAAGTCATGGGAGGGAAGACTGCTCTTGCGCTTGGGTCATGTTTGAGGGTTTCCCAGAGGACTTTGGCTGGCCAATGTGAGAACAGGATGATGGACTAGATGAGCCACTATCACGGTCTGGTTTACGGGCGGTCAAAGTCCTGGCTGAGGACGTCAGGACCGGGGGCAAGATGGCGGGGTGGGAGCAGGAACAAGAGTCCAGAAGCCAAGTCCAAGGGTCAGGAAGCAGGGAGTCACGAAGTCAAGGGTCTGAGAGTCAAGAAGCAAAGAGTCAAGAAGCCGAGGTCCAAGGTCCTACTGGTCACAGGGCCTGGCTCCTGCACACACTCCTGACAGTCATGGATCTGATCCAGCAGGTTCTTCTTATGTTCTTAGGATCTAAAACAGTCCAATGGAAATGAGCATGCCCAGTGGGCACAGCTGATGGTTGAGAGGGGAGAAATGGGGAACCATGGAGAATGCAGTACCTTGAAACCAGAACAGGAGCACTGCGCACTAAGATTTTGTGGCAGGTTGTGCTCATAGGCTCCATGATAATAATAACAATTTTATTATTTATACCCTGCCCATTTGACTGGGTTTTCCCAGCCACTTTGAACGGCTCCCAACAGAATATTAAAAGCACGATAAAACATCGGCATTAAAAACTTCCCTAAACAGGGCTGTCTTCAGCACTCACAGCAGGGCAAGAAAGGTCTTAGCATTCTAGCAAACTCTGAAATCGTCTACCTTGTAGACTATCCAAGAAACATCAACTAAGAGGCGGCTATGCAGATAAGAACAGGCTTGCTTCTTAATGGCCCTCATTGAGGGTCACAAAGGGCAGGCAGCAGGTTTAGCTTCTACCCCATATGTATCACTGAGTGCATCTGTTTGCTTTTCCCCTGAACCGTTGCTCATCACTCCTATGGGGGAAAGTAAAGCTTAGACTTTGGAACAACACTACAGTGAGGCAGAGATGGGAGGAATCACCGCCTCCTCCTTTATGCTGGGTGGCCTGACCTTTATGGATCTACCAATGTTCCTTGCAATAAACAAGTCTCTACTCTGCAGACGCCCCATCCTCCGAAACAATGGACATTTTTGCCTGTGCAGGTATAAGCTGTGAGTGCATGTTCAACTTTTGGAAAAACACACACAAAGCAATTCCACCAGTCCATATGCTTAATGTAACTCAGGTCATGTTTGCATTTAATGTGCAACAAACAATGTTCTGTTTTGTTTTTGTTTTAAATTACACACACACACACACACACACACTATCCTTCCTCCTCAGAGATACCAGAGAGGCATACAGCAAGTCTGATTAAAGTGGATAAATGCAAAACAAAAAATAAAAGCAAAATGCAAGGCACATCAGCTGTGTGGGTTTGGATTTTCGGAGGTGTGGAGGAGTGGGGAATTTTAATTTTTCCTCCCCTTGCTGCAGTACTGAAACCCCACTTCTGAAGTTGGCATTTACACTGGGAGAAGATTCCCCCACTGGTTCTATTGTAAACGGCACCTTCCGTGGAGGGGTTGATTTCTCAGGAAACTGTGGCACCATATCTAATTTGGCCTTGAAATTACAGGACACAGGCCATTGTAATCAGTCCTGATTCAAATAAATGAGCTTTGCACATGGATCTTATAGCAATTCTTCACCCCCATTCCTTTTTACATCCGGGCTAAAAAAATAATAATGTAACAGATAACTTCTGTTGTTTGTACCCATTCAATTTTTAAAACATATTTTGCAAATTCATTTGGTGTAAAGGGGAAGAAAAGGTACTGTGTTTCCTTTTGGGACAAACTAGATAGTGTCATACCAGTGGATTGTGAATTATGCAGTGAGGAGGGGGCATGGATGAGGACGACTTCACAGAAAATAGTCGGAGCTATCAACTCTGTTAATTTTCAGGGCATTTTGAAATGTATTCTTTGTGTGGCTTGCCAATACATTTAAATCCTAAGAATGTTGCGAAAATGTGTCTCTCTGCTAAACTCCCATTGTAGAATGGCCAACCAAGCTCCACATCAGGCTTGGCACTTCACTGTGAATCCTTATTGTCTCCCTCTTTTGCTCTTAGCAAATGTTGCCTAAGTCTTGTAACTACCTCAATCTGAATGTGAATTTGACCAGGTCATAATTGCATGTCAAGACCCCGAGGCCTCCCCTTATGTTGAATAATAACACGTGGACACAGTATTTTAGGATAATGGGCAAATTTAGGCCACAACTTTATTGGTTACAGAATGTGAGTGGTATTGGCTTAGGCACTGGGACTGGACTGACTATATCTGACTCCTGCCCCCCATGCAGGTAGTCCAGGATGGGTCAACCACCAATAGGGGGAGCCCTGTTGATGCACATCAACTAAGAGCTCCCCCAGGGTCCCCAATGTGGTTGTGGCCTGCCCCTAGCCCCTACCTGGGCTTTGGACAAGATCCACACCCCCGGATCCCTTTAACGGAATACCCTTAAAATGGAGGGGCAGGTGATGGCCACACCTCTCCTCCCTTGAACGGAACAAGAAGGGAAATCCCCCAGCTGCACGGCTGCTTAAAAGTGCTAAGCCATGCCCCCCGGCCAACCAGATTGGCTGGCCGGGGGCCATGATGCAGCTAGGGTCTCCCTGGTGATGTGGGGGCTTAGCCCAGCCCCCGTTGTGTGCAGGAGGCCACCTGGCCTGCCTGCAACACCGTCCCATCAGGAAGTGGAGTGGCCTTCTCATACATGAATAAGAAGAAGAAGAGGAGTTTGGATTTGATATTCCGCTTTATCACCACCTGAAGGAGTCTCAAAGCGGCTAACATTCTCCTTTCCCTTCCTCTCCCACAACAAACACTTTGTGAGGTGAGTGGGACTGAGAGACTTCAAAGAAGTGTGACTGGCCCAAGGTCACCCAGCAGCTGCATGTGGAGGAGCGGAGATGCAAACCCGGTTCCCCAGATTATGAGTCTACCGCTCTTAACCACTACACCACACTGGCTCCACATGACATTTTGCTCTAGAATCAATAGAGAATGGGTAATTTGTCTCCCACCCTATGTAGTCCTCACACAATCTAGTTCCCTTTCATATTTTTTGTCCACGAAAAGAGCTTCTTGGGAAACTAATTTCATTCTGGAAAAGAAAAGCTCATTGCGGGTTTATTCTGCATTACCTTGCATTGTGTCCATCTGAAAGCTGCCATTTGTGCAGAAAGAGGTAGATGCCTCTTATATTTCTGTTCAGCCACTTAAGTAACGTAAGTGGATGATATTAGCAGACTTACACTGAGTACGACTAATGTTGGCTATCACCCAATAAGCTGTAGAAACCTGATGTTCACATTTGTACTATTTTTCAGCCGACAACTTTCATAGCATAAATAGCATGAGATTATTTGCAACTGTTTATTTAATTCTACTGCCCTCTTGTCCTATCCTGGAGATTCAAGACACTCTTTTAATTTAAAAAGTCCTCTCCCCTCCTGGCTCAGAAACCCTCCCCAAAAACAGACACATTGTACATATATATTCTGAAGATGCAAAACCCGTTGAGTACTACATCCCTCCTTAACTCCAAATCGATAGAGACAATCACAGATTTACATGAGTCTGAAGCCCTATCAGCTTTGGTTAATGGCTGCCAAAACACTCAGCTATGTCTGCATAAAGGAATGGTTCATATATTTAACAAGACAACCAAAGTATTTTGGATAGCACAGTCCCCAGTTTAAAATGATTCTGGTTGTGCTAGGAAAAAAACAAATCAAGATTTGGTTTAAAACATTTAGCATCCTGTAACTTTGTCCAGAACCATAGTCTTAAAAACAAAAGGATGACCTTTCCCATGAAATGGCAAAAAGAAAGGATTAGCTAAAAGTCTATGAAGATTCTTTGTTGCCTTAGGAGAGTTCATTGCTAATACATCCAAAAGACTGGTTTTTCCCAGCTACAAATTTGCACTGAATGAGAATGAGAATAAGGAAATGATATGTTTTATGAACTAATGCACATAACTGAGTTTTCCTCCCCACCCTCCACAAAAAAGAACTGCACAAAAATGACTTCACTGGCCCAGTAAGAGGCAATTGTGTAAACTGGATGATACTGTAAAGAGAGTAGCAAATTAGTAAAATATCTGTAATATGACTGAACCTGGGAGCTACACTGTACATCAAGTCTAGCGATCAGATTTCCTTGGTATTATATAAAAGGATCTGAAAACAAGAAAGAATATTGTAGCACTTTAAAAGACCACCAAATTTGTTATAGCATAAGCTTTCATGTAGTTCACTTTTTCAGATCCATGGAACATTAGGCTCATTCAATTTTTAAAATTTTATTTTTTTAAAAAACAACCTTGATTTAATGTGTTGTGTTAAGGGCTTTTCCACGCTCACTCAGGCTCCAAAGTGCCAGGAAATTGCAGCTGTTAAGGACCATGTCCTTTACAGATGTGGTTATTTTAGGTGATATTGACCTGCTATGGTCCTGTGGTTAGTTTCACAGGACCACCTTGGAGCTGGCTGGTTGTCAGTGGCAGAGGGATGGACCTACATTTGTCCCAGGGGTGCCCAAACTTTTTTCAAAGAGGGCCGGATTTGATGAAGTGAAAATAATGTGTGAGGGTCGACCAAAGTTGTTGAGCATTTTTTAGGATTTAACCTCAGGATATACTGCAACAGGGGCCGAATTAGGCCCCCAAAACGGACTTTGGACATGCCTGATCTATGCTATGTGTAGCACTTTACAGGATCTCTTGGCTGTGTTCAGAGAATGCTGGACTGCAGACTCTAGATAATACAGTGGTACCTCGGGTTACATACACTTCAGGTTACATACGCTTCAGGTTACAGACTCCGCTAACCCAGAAATAGTACCTTGGGTTAAGAACTTTGCTTCAGGATGAGAACAGATATCGTGCTCCAGTGGCACGGCAGCAGCAGGAGGCCCCATTAGCTAAAGTGGTGCTTCAGGTTAAGAACAGTTTCAGGTTAAGAACGGACCTCCGGAACGAATTAAGTACTTAACCAGAGGTACCACTGTACACGGCTTCATTGGCAATGGCTCCTCCTAATAATCTTGGTATGACAAGTATCTGCATGTCAGGGGCTTCCACACCCTTTCATACTGCTGAATTGAGAGAGCAAAAACTGCACAATTGCTACATTTAAATCCCCCACCCCCTGCCCAATTATATATTAATCCTAAAAAATTCCCAGACACGATGCAGGCCTACACAGGGAGATCTAGATAGCTGCCAGAACAGTCACAACCTCTTTGCTGGCATCCGGGCTGCATACAAACCATATTCCCCTGAAGAATCCTAGGAACTGTAGTTTGAAGCTCTGTGAGGGGTAAATTGCACTTTCATGATTCGTCCGGCTGCTTTAAATGTATGCCTATGCAGCCCTGCCTATATTTGATTTGGGGCAGAGTACAGTGTGCCAGGGGATGCGGGTGGCGCTTTGGGTTAAACCACAGAGCCTAGGACTTGCTGATCAGAAGGTCGGCGGTTCGAATCTCTGCGACGGGGTGAACTCCCGTTGCTCGGTCCCTGCTCCTGCCAACCTAGCAGTTCAAAAGCACGTCAAAGTGCAAGTAGATAAATAGGTACCACTCTGGCAGGAAGGTAAACGGCGTTTCCGTGCGCTACTCTGGTTCACCAGAAGCAGCTTAGTCATGCTGGCCACATGACCCGGCTACCTCGGCCAGTAAAGCGAGATGAGTGCCGCAACCCCAGAGTCGGTCACAACTGGACCTAATACTCAGGGGTCCCTTTACCTTTTACCTTGCAGTGTGCCAGATTCGCCTCACCACCCACTTTGCAATATATCAATGCGACGGTGTGGTTTTGGTAGTGAGAGGTCATTGGAGCAGACCTTTATGCTATGGGCGTTTTTGTAAGCACCTCCCCCCCCCCCGCCATGCTTCCCAGCATCCCTGCTTCATCTCTTTGATCTCTGTGTTGTCAGTTTCTGAATAAAAGTAAACACTGCCAAGGAACTAGTCTGGTTTTTGTCTTTGCTCAGCTACACTAATGAAGGTCTTTCTTTCAGCTTGATTTGACTGCAAAACACACCGTACATTTAAAACACATTGCTCCCCCCAAAAAAATTATCCTGGGAACTGTAGTTTGTTAAGGGTGCTAGGAATTGTCGGTTTTGTAAAATTATTTATGGTGCAATCTTATATAGCAGACATGTCCAAATCCTTTTCGGGGGTCTAATCTGGCCCGCTGGTTGGTTTAATCTGGCCCCTGTGGCAGTTTATTTCCCAGGGTAAAATCCCCCCAAAAGCTCAACAACTTCAAACAGAAGAAAAGGGCAACAATTTTGGGGTAAAATCAGGGCCGGATTTAGATGAAGAGAGGCCGTAGGCTACTCCACTTGTGAGATTTACTCCCAGGTAAGTGGGGTTAGGATCGCAGCTTTAGTTACGTAAATCCATTGATTTCAAGGAGTCTCCTTATGGGTACTGAGCCGTTAATGTGAATAATACTGCTGGTGTTCATGTTATCTGCTAGAGCATTGGAAGGACGACGTCAATGGATGCATTACATCAGGCAACAAAATGAAATTGTATGTATGCTGGTTCTTTGTTGAAAGTGCTGTAAATGGGGGGAAACAGTTCTCCTTTGTATTGCAGAATAATTCAGTACTGTGGCAAGAGTTATTTAGACATGAGTATGATAGAGTTGCATTCTGGACAAAATATAACATTCATTGGAGAATTATTTTCAGGAAAAGACTAAAAGTAGTTTAAAAGACTCCATTTTTGTAAGCAGAGTCTGCACTGTAAGGCAGAGCCTATAACCCTAGAAGGGTTTATTTCTGTCGATGGGTCCATTGTGTGACACTGACCTTTTTCAAATATTACCCTTATGCACTTTCTCCAATGCCAGCTTAAGAATTTGCCCTCGGGCTGCAATTTGACTTCACCCAGTTTCCAAAACATAGGACTTGTCATCAATGTACACTACTATTGTTAGATTACTGGAGGATAAAATTCTGTCAGCTAATTACAGTAATAAGATTATGGCTATGGGATAAGAGTGTCTAAGAACAGCAGCAGTAGAAGCAGCAATAGTTGAATGTTTATGTTTATTTCCATAGAAGAACCCAGTCTACATAAGGAAAAGATTATATGTCTTGGGGCACACAGAGACCTCTAGATTAGAATCTATAACATCTAGGTGGAGAAGATTATCCACTTCAGTGTTAAGTACTTTTAGATAGTGATGACTGAGTAGGATCTAAGGAGGCAATGACTTTCTTCTCATCTTGCTTCTCACAATCAGCACTTTTTCTGTTCTGCTGCAGTTTGCCTTCTGCTAAAATCAACTTCATTCATCTCACTACCTGCAGTGGCCAAGACTAGTATAGTTAACATCATTTATGGCGCTGTGGGTTAAACCACAGAGCCTAGGTCTTGCCGATCAGAAGGTCAGCGGTTCGAATCCCCGCGATGGGGTGAGCTCCCGTTGCTCAGTCCCAGCTCCTGCCAAGCTAGCAGTTCGAAAGCACGTCAAAGTGCAAGTAGATAAATAGGTACCACTCCGGCAGGAAGGTAAACGGCGTTTCCGTGCGCTGCTCTGGTTCGCCAGAAGCGGCTTTGTCATGCTGGCCACATGACCCAGAAGCTGTATGCCGGCTCCCTCAGCCAATAAAGCGAGATGAGCACCGCATCCCCAGAGTCGGTCACGACTGGACCTAATGTAACATATTCAGACGGGGGGGGGGGGGGGCTACAGTAAAAAAAAAACTTCTTGTATTCATTTGTATGATTTCTATTCTTGATCTTAGAGAAACGTGTAGATTGCAGCAATTTCTCATTCTTGTTTGCTGACATCCCAAGAGATGAGGGAATTCCTTCAGCTCAGCTCAGAACCAATTCAGCATTTATGAGCTTGCTCAGCAAATCTTCTGCATAGTTGCTTGCTAAGAGTTCTCTCCTGGCTTGTAAAGTCGGTGCACAAGTGTTCTTGCACTGCCCTTTGGGAATTGTAGTTTGGTTTCACCTCGCATGGAGCCAAGACATCGCTTGTTGAGAAAATTCTGCTAGGCATTCAGTTTCTCCTTCACCTTGCAAAAGCAAACACTCATGAGAACGAACAAAGAGGCTTTTAGATCTAGCGATGGACCAATCTGTCATTTTTTTCTAGTCTTAAATTCAGTTCACTCCATCACCACAACAGTTTGTGACCCCCTCCCTCCAAAAAATATGCCCACGTCAAAATTTGTACACATTTTTGCTTGCATTTCTCTAAATATATGCTTTTTTTCAAACCGTCTCCTCAGTATAATGCATGTCCGTATGCTATTTTCACCATAATATGCATTTCTGGTGCATAATTCCCAGTTTTATATGAATTATGTACACACTTTTTGGCTGGAAAACTCCACTGCAAAATTCAGAGAGGTGCACATAGCTGCATTTTGCTTTAAGTTTAGGAAGTGCAATTTAGATAGGTAGGTTTACAGTAAAATGCAGGCTAAAGAATTTCTCCCTCATCCCTAATCTAGATGGATGGCATATAAAATGTTTGCAACTAGCTTTAATCTCTAAATCGATATTTGATATAAGGTCAAGTGAAATGGGTATTGAACATAACACAAAAGATTCGTGGAAAAGCCATCTCCTTTTACATCATATTCTCAGAGAAGCCATGATCTCTTAATGTTTAGTATGGCTTTGATATGTTTTTAATGAGCAAACTATCTAGTCATCAAATCGAATGGCATTTCAAGTAACTAGCAGTTGTAACAAAAGAAATCTAACAGGAATTACAGAGAAGGATAAAGTTATGGAAATGAATAGCTTTATTAAATACCAGTATAATTTACAATCATAGATTTATTCTATGTTAATATGGCAAAAACGCACTGTACTCTTATGTATGGCACTTTGTATCTTTAATCGATGTGTGCAATATATGGTGAATCTCTTGGGAATTAAAATACGTTGAAAAGATTAAAAGGGGGGGGACTTAAAAAATATACTCAAGGGAATTGATTGACTCAAACAGAGAACATAATCATCAAGCAAGAGATTTTTGTTTGGTTGATACGGTCATTTAGTTCACAACAATCAATGGAAGTTCAACTGAGAGTAAATAGCTCACATTAAAGCACTTCTGGGCCTATATCTGGCCCTGGCTTTGTCGTTCTGGTAGTTTCACAGCAATTATCATGCCTTTTCATCCAGAGTAAATGGTTGATATTTAAGAACTTCCATTTTGTGCCTAAAGTGTAGCTGTCTTTAGGTACCTGGTCTCTTGAAACTTCCTGCACATGCTCAGAATGTGACTGAAGAAGAATTTCCGAGGAAACGCTACTTGTTTCATAAAGCAGTCAAACATAATGAGCTGTACAAATTTGTATACCAAATGAGGTAAATACAACCTTTGGCACTATAATTACTTTTAAGTTTCTTTTATTCCAATGGCAAACATTTATGTATGTAGGACTGCAGTTGTAGGTTTTTAAAGGTAAAGGGACCCTTGACCATTAGGTCCAGTCGTGGACGACTCTGGGGTTGTGGCGCTCATCTCACTTTATTGGCCGAGGGAGACCAGCATGACAAAGCCGCTTCTGGCGAACCAGAGCAGCACACGGAAATGCCGTTTACCTTCCCACCGGAGTGGTACTTATTTATCTATTTGCACTTTGACGTGCTTTCAAACTGCTAGGTTGGCAGGAGCAGGGACCGAGCAACGGGAGCTCACCCCGTCGTGGGGATTCGAACCACCGACCTTCTGATTGGCAAGTCCAAGGTTCTGTGGTTTAACCCACAGCGCCACCCACGTCCCTTGTAGGTTCTTAGGCCCCATTAAACTCAACGGATCATACCTCTGAGTAGTTGTATACAGAATTGCACAGCACATGTTCCACTGAACCCATGGGACCTAAAAGAGGTTACACAGTGTCATAGTTGACTTTTTATGCCGAATTCAATTTCGTCTTAATCCTGGCAATAGAACTCGGGATGTTTGCTTTCCACAATACGTTGGCAAATTACTTATTTATAAACTTCATTTCATGCTGCAATCTTTTCAATAGTAACTCCATCAGTTTTCCCCCTGTAGACATAGCACACCATGTCTCCAAGCCGATATTTCATTTTTATCATTTCCACAATTTCCTCTGTGTGTGCAGTAGACATATGAGATGACATCTAAGACCATGCCTGATTTTATAACTCTCTTAATACTGAGGGAACTGCCATGGTATAATGACATCTGCATCATAAATTTCCCCCTATTCATATATCTATTAAGTGGAAATTGGCGCAGATTTTACTTAAGAATGCACCTGACCTTTTTCTGCTTCCATGTACAACGTAAGTGGAACTGTCAGCTGGGGTTTAAGAAGACACAGACAGCACATAGACTGCCAAATATCTTTATGGGGTATGTCTGCAGAGAAGATGTAACATCATTACATCTGCAGGATACTAGCTGATAAAGCTGTTTATCTTAGAGCTGATTCTTGTTTCTTTAACTGACTCTTCACATATTGGAAGATCTACAAATAAGAGGAAATTTTCCACTGTTTTTGCTAATGCACATTAACCTTGAACCGTCATTTGAATGATATTAAAGAGTTCTGCAATTCAACACATTCACGTAGATCAGCCTTCACTAACTTTGGGTCCCTGGATGTTCTTGGGCCCTAGCTTCCATCATCCCTGATCATACTAGCCAAGAAAGATGGAGGTTGTTGTTCAACAACACCGGGGGGCCCAAGTTTGGGGAAGACTGCCATGATGTCAGGGAGCCGTCAAGGAGAACAGGCCATTCGCCGATCAGAGAAGGAAAGTGAAACACTGGCCACCTTACTACAGATAGGTAGCCGTGTTGGTCTGCCATAGTCAAAACAAAATAAAAAAAATCCTTCCAGTAGCACCTTAAAGACCAACTAAGTTAGTTCTTGGTATGAGCTTTCGTGTGCATGCACACTTCTTCAGATACACTGAAACAGAAGTCACCAGAAGTTACTCAGAAGAGTGGTGGGATTGGGTGAAAAAGCAGGGGTGAGAAGGTGAAAAATGGCTTTGTCATGTATAATGAGATAAGAATCCAATGTCTTTGTTCAGACCAGGTCTCTCCATGGTTTTAAGTTTGGTGATAAGTTGCAATTCAGCAGCTTCTCTTTCCATTTTCCTGTAAGACCTATTGCAGTCGTTAAGAGTCGTCAACAGGCTCATCACAGCTACCTGCCAATCACCCAATCCCACCACCCTTCTGAGTAATACCCCTCCCCACCTTCTCACTATATAGAAGGGTCTGGTGACTTCTGTTTCAGTGTATCTGAAGAAGTGTGCATGCACACGAAAGCTCATACCAAGAACTAACTTAATTGGCCTTTAAGGTGCTACTGGAAGGAATTTTTTTATTTTGTTTTGGCCACCTTACTGTTAGCTTAATAAGGAAGCAGAACAGAGAACACATGGAGACTTCTAAGAGTTGCTCCTGTCTAGATGAAGGAGTTACCCAGACTGGCTTGCAACTCCCCCTTCATTCCCTCACCCTCTCTATCAGGCCCCTCTCTCTGCCTACATGAGCCCCAAGGGACCCTCTCTGTGGTTGCCTGGCTCTCTGCTCAGCAATATGCAGCAGATGTCTCGTTCTGGGAGGTGGGGGGACTTGCTGGTTGTCAGCAGAGAACCTGTTTAGGGTGGCTCTATGGGGGAGCTACCAAGCCTGATTTCTGTCCCTGCTCTGTGCTGGGGCACCTGCCTGTTTCCTCCTCTTCAACCTCCCAGCCTCCAGTACTTCCCTCCTCTGGGGTGTGGCCAGTTTCCCACCCCCAGGAGCCAGGATCCAATTCCTCTCCCTCTGTGCTTTCCCCGGGGAGCTCTTGGTCAGACAGCTTCCACCACTCCTCCTTATCCAGCCAGTCCTTGACACATGATGATCTTACATGATCATTGGTTTGCACTCTGCAAAGCAAAGGGTGCTTACACAGAAAAGCAAGCTTCTCTGTGCATGGGTTTTCCTGCTTCTCCAGGTCAGTCAAGGGATGGCAGTCTAGGGATGGTGACTCCAAATTTCATCTGCCTCAGCCAGAATGACCAATAGTCAGGAATGGTAGGACTTGTAACCCAACAACTTCTGGAGGACATCCACAAGACTTGGAGACAGCCCTGAGACTTCAAAGTCTGGACTTCAAAAATGGAATGATATCACATATTCCTTTGGCAACAGATGTGAAAGGAAGAAGACCATGTGACAAAAAAACACCCAATCACATGCATATCCAATGCACTTTCCCAAGGAGTGAGTTCCCCCTTATTAGTGTTTTTTTTCCAAGGAAACTTGTTTAGTTTGGGTTGGATAGTAATTCAAATGGTGGTGCATGGTTGTGAATAGCATTTGATTGTTTTGTTTAATTGGGCAAGTGTGAATTTATTAAAGGCTGAGGATGGGGGGATGCTAAAATCCCAGTTTATTTTTTTCTGATAAAACAGCTGATCAAAAAACTAAGATATGCAATACTAACATTTGTACTGTGTTACTGAGCTATGCCCCCCACAACTGATGACAAGTGAAATGAGTGCACATATTTTCACATTTGAAATGCTGGATTGCATTGATCTAATCCATCATTAAAAAACACTTTGAAATGTATGAGCTTTGACTTCCTACTTAACATTTGGCAGTGCAGGAACATTCCTGTTCTGCCACACATCTTCAGCAATCATTTTTATCACAGGCAATTATTCTTACCAAACTGTAACATATTTAACTTGCATTTGCAGTGATTTTGAATAGTTTACATACATCCCTTTTATCTAACAGATAGATAGAAAACCCCTAAAACTTTTTTAAAAAAATCTTTTGGGAGAAGTGGTAATGTGTACCAGGCAGTTGGTGCCAATAGGTACCTGGAGTACAGTTCCTAGACACTGGCCATAATCCACTGATTTCAAAATGCTTAGGAATTTTGAAGTCTGAAACAGTTTGCAACCTTTGCCTTCAGTAAAAGAGAATTTCCAAGGGAAATGGCAGCCAGTACCTTCACTCCCCCACAAAAAATGTGACAAGCACATATGAGTGGAGTGCTAAAAATGTACACCATGTGTTACTCCTTGCATTTATTGAGTAAAGAATGAAAATGAAGCCAAATGGGCCCTATGCGATTCAGTTTTCCATTCATTACAAAGCAAATGCACGACCCCAATACCCAAGGCCCCATCTTCTGCACCAGTGCAATTTTTAAGCCAGAAAAGGAATAGAGTAGAGATGTCGAGCTAAGGGTCAAAACCTGAGACCATAAGATCCCACAGCTAGATTTGGTTCCATGAACTGTACAAGAATTTGGCTGCAGCCATGTGCCGAAATAAATCCTCTCACTTCTGAAAACTTCCCATGCTGCTCTTTAAACAAACAGGCAATCCAGTCCATTCCATTTCTCTTGTGAAATAAAATCACAAAAGGACCTGGAGCTCCACAGACTGAGCTTTAACATGACTTGAAAGCTCCATTTCACGTTTTGTGTTCCAAACTGCTCCTTATTGAATCCATAATAATAAAAACAAAAACTTGGATGATTTTGATTACCCATGCCCCTCAAATAAGATATATCTCATTTACATATTATAATCACTGCAGCTCCCACTATCCTGGCTACATTTAATAGGCATTCCGATAATGTAGATGGCGGTTTTTCTTCAGCATCAGTAGGTGTGATGGGGATGGCATGAAACAAATGGAAAAGGTTGAGCAAACCTGCAGCTAGCAAGCCTTCCTGAAGCTGCCGATGAAGGCCATGAGTATTGAGAAGGCAATGCTCATATTTCATTATTGCTGCATAAACCAAGCAGTGGCTCACATGTTACTTCCTTCTGCTTTGTGCAATTAATTTCTGTTAATTGCTTGGCAGCCACAGGCACTGGGTCGGCAACCCTTTTTCTAGACAGAGCTGATGCAACACCAGTCGCTAGAAGGTTAAATGTTTTGTTTCTTCTCATTCAGAATTATATTTAAGATAACTTCCATGGCCACAGATGTTTTAGCTAAGGTGCTTCCAAGTAAGCGAAGACAAGCCAAAGGACAGAAGGTTATGCATAGTGAATCCAAGTCATATATAAGTGCTTTCTTTTACACTGCCAACAAGCCAGCTAAATGTTTTCCCCTTCCAAGAAACATAATATTTAGAAGAATTCCTTCCATATCTAGAAAAGAAATAAAAACGGGCTAACAATTATGCTTCCCCATGCATAGAAAAACTGGTTCTTTATAAGGAAATTAACAACGTTGTTCTGATAAGCCAATGTTCTAAAGAAGGGATGGGGAGTTAGCAGCCTTCCAGATGTTGGATGACAACGCACAGTATCCCTGACCATTGGTCAATGTGGCTAATGGGAGTTGGAATCCAATCTTCTCTTTGGAGATCACTTGTAGTCGAGTAAGATTGTCTTCCATGAACATGGTTTTAATAGTGAGTCCGTAAGTGACTGTGGAGGCCAGTTCTGGATCCACATGTCCTTCCACAGTGGGGACATAGGTTTCCGGGAGGGAGTTGATCACGGTGAGGGTTTGTCAAGTGTCCCTTCCTCTTAGCACATTTCTCCCTTTCGTCCTGAGTTCGAGCATCTTCACAGCCCATGACACCTTTTGTTCATGTGTGTGCATGTATGTTTATGCCTCCCACCCCATAAATATGACAGGGTAACTCCTACAATGGCTATATTATTCCAGCTCTACAAAAAATGTCAATATCTATTATTTTTGTATGGGCACACTGACATACTTTTAAAAGGCTTGAAGTAGCCTGTATTTGCAGGCAAACTCCGCAGTGGCCTGCACAGCAATATTAAATGTACAACTCTTCGTTTCAGGCAAGAGGGTATGTTAATATGTGGATTTGTTAGTCTGCAAGAGATGTCTGTCAGACATTAAGCCTATCACAGTGTTTGTGTGTGAGAGAGCTGCTCACAGCTGCTTGACCTGAATTCACATGCTGGGATGACAGGCTGAGATGAAACAGAAGAAACCCCCCAGGAGAAAAGAAAGAAAGAAAGCAAATCAAACTGAAAGATGGAACCATAAACAGAGCTAGACCCTCATCAGTTTTATAGATATGGAGAGTGAAAACTCGTAGCCAGTCTTCATGGTTGCCTTTCTATGATAAAATAAAACTCAAGGTAGCTTGCAGATTGAAGAAGAAAAGAAAATATTACAAACATTACCTAATAAAACAAACTGCAGAAATACATCATCATAAAAAACCATAATGACAACAGGAGATAAATATGATCAAAGTCTCAGCTTAAAAAGAGGCCTGCTGGAATAAAAGCTATCTGGAAAGATGTTTGAGATAGAGATGGGAGAAGGGGAAGACTGATGAACTTCTATTGGGAGGCTATTCCATTGTTTAGGTACCACAGCTGGAATGGCCCCATCTCTCTTATCTGCATAAGTAACACTCCTGTCAGTGAAGGAACAAGGAGGAAGGGTCCGATAATTGGACACAGATCCAGTAGCAGATGGTGAGGTGGAGCAATGCTGCTTACCTGACCTCCTAGCAGGTGGGTCACTGCTGCTTACCAGGAGGCAGGGTGGGAGGGGCAAAGCAGCATGGGGGTCAGCACTGTTCAAAGGCACTGGAAGAAGGATCACATTGGCTCCATCAGTGCATTTGCACAGTGCTGACCTCCTCACTGTAAGCAGCAATGACTCACCTGTCGGGAGGTCAAGGAGACATTGTCTCCACACAGGGCTGTCTTAAGCATATGCAGCGCCAGGGTGCAAAGATCTGCCCGGCGCACCCCCCAGCCCAGTGCAACAAACCAGCCCGAGGAGTCGGCGTTAGCGATTAAGCAAAGCCGGGCGCCTTGTGGTGTGAGCAACGTGCACTGGGTGGGCCTCTCCATGGCCCACACCAATCCCAGGCGTGCAGGAGGGCGGAGGCAATGACCGCTCCCCGCTTAAAATGGGGGGCGCCCTTTGCGTGGACGCGTGCAGCCCCTAGATCTGGAGCGGCCCCAACAGCATAGGCTTGGCTTTGCCTTCCCCCAGGTGGGATACCTGGAGGTCTCCGCCTATCTCAGTCAGTTGTCCAATCCCACCTGGGGGGAAGTGTTGCCAAGGAGACCAGGCCAGGTAGGGGAGGGATTACCTGCCCACACAATAGAGGGAGGATCTTACCTGGGAATCCTCACTTGGCTCCAGAGCTTCTCCCACCCTACCCACCCTCAGTTAATGTCTTATTTTGCAGGTTAACTTTTCTTCACAGGTTTTGCAGGTTAATTTTTCTTCACAGGTATGCGGGCGCTGCTACGTTAAGGTCGCTGTTAAAGGGCCGGAAAGGAATTTCCCAGCCTCAGAGCCTCGCTGGCTCACTTGCCCCCGAACTCACGGCGCAGCAGAAGAGCCAGCCTCGGCACTTCGACCGGTAGGCTCTTCCCCAGACTCCAACTCTCGGACCCCAGACTCTTGGCCTGGCACCCCTGAAAGCCCAGCGCCTGGGTGCCCCGCACCCCTGGCGCCTATGATTTAGACGTCCCTGTCTCTATACCTCACCATCTATGACTGTGCAGATCTCAAATGGGCATATAAGGGAGGAAGCAATTGCTGGTAAATCAATGAAGTTGGCATGAAATTGGCCTAATACTGTATTTCCTGGCAGCCCAAGTCTGGCAGATTTTTCTTTAACTATTAACTATGGTTATTATTATATTATATTATTATTATTATATTATTATTATTATTATTATATTATTATTATTATATTATATTATATTATTATAGTGGGACGCAGGTGGCGCTGTGGGTTAAAGCCTCAGCGCCTAGGGCTTGCCGATCGAAAGGTCGGCGGTTCGAATCCCTGCGGCGGGGTGCGCTCCCGCTGCTCGGTCCCAGCGCCTGCCAACCTAGCAGTTCGAAAGCACCTCCGGGTGCAAGTAGATAAATAGGGACCGCTTACCAGCGGGAAGGTAAACGGCGTTTCCGTGTGCGGCTCTGGCTCGCCAGAGCAGCGATGTCACGCTGGCCACGTGACCCGGAAGTGTCTCCGGACAGCGCTGGCCCCTGGCCTCTTGAGTGAGATGGGCGCACAACCCCAGAGTCTGTCAAGACTGGCCCGTACGGGCAGGGGTACCTTTACCTTTACCTTTATGGTTATTATAGTTTCTGAGACTTTTTTTAGATCAACCCTTCTTACCTGTTTATGATGATTGTCACTTGTGGCTTTGCCTCCATTGATAGGGGCAATATCTGCACCATTTTGTGACCCTGTCTCCTTTTGTGCTCCTTTTAGATGTGGCAGCCAGTTTTTGTAATGCCCCCCATCTCCTCTAGCCACAGCAGCCATTTTGTGACTAGCACCCATGGCACTTTCGCAACATTCCAAATGCACCCGCTGACCCAAAATGGTTGGTGACTCACGAGACAGACGGACAGCAAGCAAGGTTGTATTTTTGCCACCTGAAAGAACAATATGCAAAATTCCTGCATCACTCTTGTGTTGTCAGAGAAAGCTCAATTTAAAATATAGTTTGAAAGAATTAAAGCTGGATTTTATTTTACTGTAGTTTTTTTTGTTATATTTTGTAAAGCTCTTTTTGTGCTTTATTATTGGTGGTTATTTTTGTAAGAAGCCCAGTCACTTTCTGCATCATCATAGGTACTTTTAAGACACGGAGAAAACATTTCTGGATGATTTCACTGTAGGACTGGATTCAGTAATGTTCTGGCTTACATTTGTGCACACATAAGGAAGATTACTTTGTAAGTTCCTCAGCAGTTATCCAGAGCTCCACCAAAATGAATCACCTTCTTAGAAAACCAAGTCTTCAAATACTTTTCTGGCCTAAAAGCTGATCTTATTTATTTATTTGTTCTGTTTGCTATGACAAGTTAGACCCAGATTTTTATTTTTTTTTATAATAATTTTTATTAATTTTCCAATTTTTAACACAAAACAACAACAACAACAACACACAAACATCAACAAATACAAACACATACAAAGATATCATTTCTTAACCTCATTTTCATAAGCCTCTTTTCTCGGACTTCCCCATACCTCACCCTTTTTGCATCCTTATTTTACAGTTTTTCAACAACTCTTTTTGCCAATTAAGTTTAAGCTCATTATCATTCTCAATTTTACCTTAAATCATCAAACAGTTTTTGCTGCAATTCTGCATCTCCCTTCCCCTTGACATTTTATCACTCCTCTATTTTACAACAGTTCTTAAGATATACTTTAAACTTCTTCCAATCTTCCTCCACTGTCTCTTTCTCTTGGTCGCGGATTCTGCCGGTCATTTCTGCCAGTCCTATAAAATCAATCACTTTCGTCTGCCATTCTTCCAGTGTGGGTAGTTCTTGTGTCTTCCAATACTTTGCTAAAAGGATCCTTGCTGCTGTAGTGGCGTACATAAAAAAAGTCTTATCCCTCCTTAACACCAATTGGCCGACCATGCCCAGGAGAAATGGGCACTTTTCTTGTGAAAAGTACACTTAAGTACCTTCTTAATTTCATTATAAATCATTTCCCAGAAGGCCTTAATCCTTGGGCAGGTCCACCAAAGGTGAAAGAAGGTACCTTCAGCTTCATTACATTTCCAACATTTATTATTGGGCAAATGATAAATCTTCGCAAGCTTGACTGGGGTCATGTACCACCTATAAATCATTTTCATAATATTTTCTTTTAAGGCATTACCTGCCGTGAATTTAATACCGGTGGTCCATAACTGTTCCCAGTCAGCAAACATAATGTCATGACCTATGTCCTGTGCCCATTTGATCATAGCTGGCTTAACAGTTTCATCTACTGTATTCCACTTCAGCAACAGGTTATACATTCTTGATAAATTCTTAGTATTGGGTTCTAACAATTCTGTTTCTAGTTTCGATTTCTCCACCTGGAATCCAATTTTCCTGTCTTGTTTAAAAGTCTCCATTATTTGATAATAATGGAGCCAATCTCGTACTTTAGACTTTATTTTCTCATAGCTCTGTAAGTTAGACCCAGATTTTGAACTTGTTTGAAGAGGAGATTCCTGTCTTGCCACTATTGAATCCTGCCCAGAACATCTGTAAAGATTTATATTCTGAGCCCTTAGTAACTTTACTAAGCGACACAAGCCTGCAGGAAAATATGTTTTTTATTTATAGAATAATTTTGAAAGTTGTACATTTTCCTTGCCTTGAGGATAGTTTGCCTCACAATATGCTGGCAGAAAATTCTCAACCTGTGGGTCCCCAGATGTTGTTGGACTACAACTCCCATCATCCCTGAGCTCTGGCCTTGCTAGCTAGGGGTGATGGGAGTTGTAGTTCAACAACATCTGGGGACCCACAGGTTGAGAAAGGCTGGTTTATAAGCTGTTTTATAACTACGCTCTTAGTAAGGGAGGTGAAATTGCTGCATAATGAAGCACATACACTGTGTGTAAAAAAAAAGTCCATAGTTGTAGTTCACCAGCATCTGAAGAGTCACTGGTTCCCTGTCCTAATGAACTTAAGCATGGAGACTTGTAAAGTTGATCAACCGTCTTCATTCAGGAAATGATTAAGATATGACTAAGCTGAACAGTTCAGTAGCTGGTAAAAAAATATATATATATTACCAGCTACTGAACTGTTCAGCTTAGTCATATCTTAATCATTTCCTGAATGAAGACGGTTGATCAACTTTACAAGTCTCCATGCTTAAGTTCATTAGGACAGGGAACATTAGGACAGTAAGATATATATATTATCTTACTGGAATTATCACATGGAATTATTTCTGTGGCTCTTTCTTCCCCATTGTTTATATGTTCCAGTGTCTGGCAACACTTTAAAACCATAGACTTGCGGGAATATTCCTAGAGAAACCCAATAGACTTAAAAACCATCTACTTCAATCACCTTACTCTTTCCCATACCAAGATTCCTAAAAGATTGCTCTATACCAGTGGTTCTCAACATGTGGGTCCCCAGATGTTGTTGGACTACAACTCCCATCATCCCTGAGCTCTGGCCTTGCTAGCTAGGGATGATGGGAGTTGTAGTCCAACAACATCTGGGGACCCAAAGGTTGAGAACCGCTGCTCTATACCATAAATATTACAAAATGTGACAGCCAGAGAAGTGAAGAAACTCAAAAAGCCATGCCAGAAATCAGGAGTAGCCAGTGTTGATGTTCTCCAATGTTGTAGAACTCTTAGCTACTATCAGCCCCAGCAAGCATGGCCAATGGTCAGGGATTATGGGAGTGGTAGTCCAACGACACCTGGCAGGCAACTCATTGGCCACCCCTTCTTTAAATGATGAGGTTTTCCATCCATCCATCCATGGTATGAAGAACATTGTGTTGCACTCTAGACACTGAACCTAGGGCAGAATAGCTGTGGGCTAGATTCTTAATCATTGGGTAGACCAGGGGAAGGAAGGAGGTTAAGAACTCCTTCGTCTTTAAGTTTGCTAATATGAGTAAGTAGTTGCCATTTGTTGTACAGGAGAGAAAAAGAAAAGCCTTGCATTGAGACTACACTAGAAGTTTCCAACCTCATGTCATGACACTGGGTAACCCTGGCTAACAAAGCTACTACAGGGGGAGTACAAATGTGCCTTTGTGTGCAGCTGACTGCAGAGGTCCATGCAATACTCAAACCTTGCATATACATAATACTAATGATTGGTATTTTGCTAGATAAGTAATACAGTTGTACCTTGGATCTCAAATACCCTGGCTCCTGAACAAATCGGCTCCCAAATGATCGAAACCCAATCAGAAGCTGTGCTTTGGTTTCTGAACGTTTTGGAAGTCGAACAGACTTCTGGAACAGATTCCGTTTGACTTCCAAGGTACAACAGTAGTACTGTATTTGCAGCCCTTGAGCCATCCAAGACCTGAGTCCATACACTGCAAAGGGGTTTTCATATTTGCTTGAACCCATCATCCCCCTCACCTGGGAAACCTAGGAACCCATTTTTAGTGTGTGCTTTGCCACACTGCAGGGACACCAGGAGAACATTAT
Source organism: Podarcis cretensis (assembly GCF_951804945.1). Lineage (NCBI taxonomy): Eukaryota > Metazoa > Chordata > Lepidosauria > Squamata > Lacertidae > Podarcis > Podarcis cretensis. The sequence goes on from NC_137170.1 coordinate 122,676,090, forward strand.
ATCAACCACATCTTTACTTTGATGTATTGGAATAATGAAAGAGAATCACATTGCAACAGCAATGCACAGTTTGTTCCAATTCCCCCACTTTTGCTGTGATTCTTGCTGAGGAGCAGCTGCAGCAATTCACATAGGATGGTCCAGTAGCCTTTAGTAAGTACAACTCATTGGTTTTGCTCTCCAATTTGTTAATTGGAGGTGGCGTGAGAGCATGAGCCGGGGTTATGCAGACCAGTTTGAGTCATCTGGTCTCTGTCATCGTCTTTCAGTGGGTAGCTTGTCCAGAATCTCATGCTCACTCTGATGAAACCATATATCAGCCCGCTGAAACCCTCTTCATTCCTCCCCTCCAATGCAATCCCAGTCATGTGAGTGATAAGAGCTCATGGATCCCACATCTCCCTTGAGTTTGCAACACCCAGTACCTGGCTGCAAACCCTTTATGCATTCAAGATGAGCTTCTGCAATGAGGAGACTATAGTACTCATACAGATGCCTGGATGATTCATGAATAGGGCAAACTCCCGACTACAGAAGTTCAGCTTAAAAGCATGGCAGGCTGATAGGATAGGCCTTTGGCAACACAGTGGAGGAGATGAGGTCAATGAGCATACTCCCAAACATATATGCACACACAATTGGAATCTCTGTGTATTTTGGCCAATCGTGGACACCGTGAAGAATGTTTTGCAGCTGAACCGAATATCACCCTATAATAAAATTGCCTAGAGTTTGTTTCAGTTAAAAAGCTTTATCCCAGAAGGGCTAGGTCACATGTTACAGTTGCTTCTTGGAGATGGGTGTTAAAGGCAAACTATCATTCATGCTTTCAATTCACCACATTGTGCAGCTGGTTTTCTTCATGCCATGGCAAATAGTCATGAAATGTCAACACTGTGATGGCCAGGCCTTGGGCCCTGGGCCTCAGTTTAGTCGATTTACCTGACAGGAAAAGCAGGTGAAATTCCCATGCACTTAACTTGTGCATAGAAATGAAGAACCATCTTTCCCATCTAGTTGCTGCACTGCTTTCCCCCATCTGCAACTTTCTTCCAGATAACATGTCTCTCTCATTTTAATTGAAACCATCCCCCCCTGGAAAGTCTCCATTTTGGAAATGCTTTTTTGGTCAGGTTTGAGTTCACTAATTAGGCTCAGCTTTTTTCTTTCAGGAGGATGGAAATTCTTACTGCTGTTGATCTCATTCTGATAGGGTAACACATTTTCCAACTGAAGATGGATAAAATGTCTGGGAAAGATGTAATATTGTGCACTGTTTTAATTGCCAAAGTTGGACATTTTCCTCTGAAAAGGAGAGAGGGCAGTTAAAATAGGAGGGTTAGGAAGAGAATAAAACAAGCTGGCCGGAATAAGTCTTTTGCGAGTGATAAGAGTTTTGCATGCACCTTTTTAGCCAGTCAATAGGAATAACTGAATCATAGAATCATAGAATCATAGAGTTGGAAGAGACCACAAGGGCCATCGAGTCCAACCCCCTGCCAAGCAGGAAACACCATCAGAGCACTCCTGACATATGGTTGTCAAGCCTCTGCTTAAAGACCTCCAAAGAAGGAGACTCCACCACACTCCTTGGCAGCAAATTCCACTGTCAAACAGCTCTTACTGTCAGGAAGTTCTTCCTAATGTTTAGGTGGAATCTTTTTTCTTGTAGTTTGGAACCATTGCTCCGTGTCTGCTTCTCTGGAGCAGCAGAAAACAACCTTTCTCCCTCCTCTATGTGACATCCTTTTATATATTTGAACATGGCTATCATATCACCCCTTAACCTCCTCTTCTCCAGGCTAAACATGCCCAGCTCCCTTAGCCGTTCCTCATAAGGCATCATTTCCAGGCCTTTGACCATTTTGGTTGCCCTCCTCTGGACACGTTCCAGTTTGTCAGTGTCCTTCTTGAACTGTGGTGCCCAGAACTGGACACAGTACTCCAAGTGAGGTCTGACCAGAGCAGAATACAGTGGCACTATTACTTCCCTTGATCTAGATGCTATACTCCTATTGATGCAGCCCAGAATTGCATTGGCTTTTTTAGCTGCCACGTCACACTGTTGGCTCATGTCAAGTTTGTGGTCAACCAAGACTCCTAGATCCTTTTCACATGTACTGCTCTCAAGCCAGGTGTCACCCATCTTGTATTTGTGCCTCTCATTTTTTTTTGCCCAAGTGCAATACTTTACATTTCTCCCTGTTAAAATTCATCTTGTTTGTTTTGGCCCAGTTCTCTAATCTGTCAAGGTCGTTTTGAAGTGTGATCCTGTCCTCAGGGGTGTTAGCCACCCCTCCCAGTTTGGTGTCATCTGCAAATTTGATCAGGATGCCCTTGAGTCCATCATCCAAATCGTTGATAAAGATGTTGAATAAGACCAGGCCCAAGACAGAACCCTGTGGCACCCCACTAGTCACTCTTCTCCAGGATGAAGAGGAACCATTGATGAGCACCCTTTGGTATAATATAAAACTGATATAAAATAACTGATATAATATAACTGGTATAATATAACTGATATAAAAGCCAACTTGCTTTGGACATTGAAGTGGCTGAGTGTATATTTGGCCACATGTAATGAAACAATATGGCAGTGGTTGTTAAGCTGTGCTGTCTGAAAGTTGAAAAATAGGACTTGGGCTGGTGCTAGCTGATTGGCTACTATTTTATGTTCCTTGATTCATTTCACTAGAGAAAGTAGGAGAGGAAAAGGGTGGTGGAAAGCCCTGTGGGTGGGAACTATCAGGAGCCTGAAAATAAAACACGCTAAACATGTGGTGATGTTGATGACTAAAACTTACTAGCATACCCTCCAGCAAGTCCCAACGGAAAACTGGGACATGCGTTCTTCAGGGCTGCACTCCTGCATGAGTCACGTAACGTGCGCGAGAACACAATGCCCCAAAACAATGCTCATTTTCCCAAGCTTAATTACGCTAGGACCGCCTCTTTCCATATGAACCTACCTAGACCTTGAGATCATCTTCTGAGGCCCTTCTTCATGTGCCTCCTCCTTCAGAGATTCAGAGTGTGGCAACACGAGAACGGGGCCTTCTCTGCAGTGACTTCCTGTCTGTGGAATGCTCTCCCCAGGGAAGTTTGCCTGGCGCTTTCATTATACACCTTTAGGCGCCAGACAAAAATGTTCCTTTTTAACCAGGCCTTTGGTTGATCTGATTTACATCCTATGCCCTTTTAAAATGTGTTTTTTTTGGGGGGGGATGGGGTCTATTGGGTTGTTGGTTTTATTTCTATTAGGTATTTTGTGGTTTTATATCTTGATTTTATTCTGTGAACCTCCCTGAGACCCCCGGGTATAGGGCGGTATATAAATTCAGTCAATAATAATAATAATTTTTTTTTCAGTTCTCCACATTTCCGCCTCACTTTGCTTTAAAAACAAACAACTTATGAAAAGTTACTCGTATTTTAGTGCAAATTATTCCTTATACTCTTGTATGCAAATGTGCCTAATATGATGCATTTTGGTTGTTATTTGCACAAGTACATGCCTTTTTATGCATGCATTACACCAGTTTAAACATCTTTGTACACACTACTTGGCTGGAGAACTGTTCTGCAAGATTCAGTACAATTTTCAATAAATGGCTGTGTTTCAGTTCACATATTGTTCCAAAAAGTGCAATGTTGGTACGCTTCCCCATTGATGTGCACAAAATTGAATTTCTTCCCTCTCCCTAGTGACAACTCCAAATTGATTTAGCCCATTGTAATGAGAAAGCTTCTAATCCGCACCCAGACCGTCTATATATGGAAGGCCTCTTATTTCCATATAAAAGAAAGATGAATTTCCATGTGGATTTTTTTTTTAATTAAAAACAAACCAACCACAAATGAATGGGTCTATGGGTTAACACATGCAAACATAGCATGGACTGGAAACAGGGTGATTCATCTATCCTACAAAGTAATGTCAGTGACCGAACCTGAATCCAGAACACATGTTTACCACTAAGCAATGGTCCCAAGTGCAGGCCTGCCATATTTTGAAGAGCAAAAAAAGAAGACACATTTGCTGACTTTTACTTTTAACTATGGATCGCTATGATGACTTAACCCATGAAAAAGAGGACTTGTCCTGGGGGAAAAAGGACATATGGCAACACTTACTAAGTGTTTCAAGAATCTTGGCCATTTTGGGGGAGGTAGAAGTTCACCATTACTACAAAGAATCTTCTTGGTTAACCAGCATGGGAAAAGAATGGTTGCCATATGGAGAAACTTATACATCAAGCTTTCTTTATTTATAATTATCACAAAAACATGCCGTTGGTTTTGATTTACTGTATACGCATACATACATACATGTGGAGATGGTAAAACGCCACAAATACATTGACTATCATTTCCAGACAGCAAAGAACAATGGAGTTTAATTGTCCCTGTTGATTAGTTTTGCATTCTTTCTCTCGTTCTACTTAGGATGTATTTCATGCTCATTTTAAGTTGCCAGGCCACTTTCAGCAAGATTTCAGTGACACCAAAAATATATTTCCTTAAATATAAGAATGAATGATGAAGACAAGCCAAATCATTTATCTCAATTGTTTGGCAAAAGAAGATCTGTGTCTACAGGCATCTCAGAGTTATCAGTCCCGAAGAAGATCCAATTTCTGCACAATGACAAATCTTGTACAATTCATACTTGTTTAAACCTATATGGTCATACTCATACTCAGAGTTGGCAGACTCATTGAAATTAATGGATGTAGCTAACTTTAGCCCATTAATTTCAATGTGCTTATTCCATGTATGACTTATTCATATACAACTCTGGAGCAATTGCAGTACTGTGATGGATGGGAAAACAACCACAGAATGTTTAATTTTATTCACCAACTTCAGAAAAATAGATATTCAGCAGCCATGCTTGGTGGAAACTTGCGGTCTGTCGTCTTTTGGGTGAAGCCTACTGAAGACCTTCCTGTCTCAACCATCTTTCAAACTTTCTTGGTTTGCATCTGTATTGAAAATAGTACCTTGGGTTAAGAACTTTGCTTCAGGATGAGAACCGAAATCGTGCAGCAGCGGCACGGCGGCAGCAGGAGGCCCCATTAGCTAAAGTGGTGCTTCAGGTTAAGAACAGTTTCAGGTTAAGAACAGATCTCCAGAATGAATTAAGTTATTAACCCGAGGTACCACTCTAGAGGCAAATGTGCTGGAGATGGAGCAGGGAAAGACATGGACACATAGGATCTATAACCTTCTCAGATCTCACCCAAACAAAACAGGGTGAAACGCACACTAGCCCTCCAGAAAAGTTGTTTTTGAAAAAGAGCCTGGAATGGTGAAGAGGGAAGAAGAATATCACTCTGTCCTCAATCAGGTAAAGGTAAAAATCCCCTGGACAGTCAAAGGTGACTATGGGGTGCGGCACTCATTTCGCTTTCAGGCTGAGGGAACCAGCATTTGTCCACAGACAGCTTTCCAAGTCATGTGGCCAGCATGACGAAACTGCTTCTGGTGCAACGGGACATCATGATGAGTGCCAGAGTGCATGGAAACGCCGTTTACCTTCCTGCCGCAGCAGTACCTATTTATCTACTTGCATTAGTGTGCTTTCAAACTGCTAGGTTGGCAGGAGCTGGGACAGAGCAACGGGAGCTCACTCCATCACATGGATTCAAACTGCTGACCTTCCGCTCAGCAAGCACAAGAGGCTCAGTGGTTTAGACCACAGCACCACCCACGTCCCTCATTCAGTAGGGTATTGAAAAAGGTGGTTCATTGACATTCGACCCTATCCTTTGAACTGCTCTGTTCTTATGTTACATATAGAAAAGAGAGAATGAAGATTAGTAACATATATGGCTATAACTCCCCACCCCCAGTATACAAGTAAAAGAAGTAGAGCTATTAAGTATAGTTGGGTAGACATTATGATTTACTGAAGTGAATTGAGAAGATTATTTGGATATTTAATGCACCAATGAAAAATACATTGTGTGTGTGTTAGAATAATTGATTGTACTTATTTAAAAAATACGTATGTGATGCACTAGTTTTCTAATACTTTTTTTAAAAAAGTAAGATTTTTGAGGGAGTGAATATCAAATCTAGTATGGGGATATCCCTTACTTTATAAATGTTGGATTTTATCCCAAATTGCTAGTCAAAGAGGTGAAAACTGACCACATATTAAAGATTCCCTGCAGGAATATATTCTTGAAAAAATGTCATCTTGTGCTGAATTACTTGCACAAATTCAGATAATTTGCGCAGAATAGGTAACAGATGTGAATTTCACAGCCACTTCTCAGAATGATACAGCTATGATCAAGAAAGTATAATGTTGAATTCACATTAAAAAGTAAACAAAATGCACATATAGATGCCCTATGTATTCATTCTGAGCACTCCATACAAGGAGGGATTTTGTGAGCATAACACAAGGGTCGGGTGTCTAACAATGTCTATGGCTGTAGTCCACAACCGACCTTAGGTACCCCTGCCCGTACGGGCCAGTCTTGACAGACTCTGGGGTTGTGCGCCCATCTCACTTAAGAGGCCAGGGGCCAGCGTTGTCCGGAGACACTTCCGGGTCACGTGGCCAGCGTGACATCGCTGCTCTGGCGAGCCAGAGCCGCACACAGAAACGCCGTTTACCTTCCCGCTGGTAAGCGGTCCCTATTTATCTACTTGCACCCGGAGGTGCTTTCGAACTGCTAGGTTGGCAGGCACTGGGACCGAGCAGCGGGAGCGCACCCCGCCGCAGGGATTCGAACCGCCGACCTTTCGATCGGCAAGTCCTAGGCGCTGAGGCTTTAACCCACAGCGCCACCTGCGTCCCACAACCGACCTTACTACACACTAAAAATATGCATTAAAAATTGTGCATAGCTGAAAACACAAGTTCTTGCACATGCTGCAGCTAAGCTTGCCTGCTTATTCCCTTAGCTTCCCACAAGTCCCTGTGTGCAAGGCTCCCACATACTGTATACTTGCATACTTGCATACCTATCACCCAGGCAAATCCAGAGAAGGACTGTCTGTGATTCTGGCCAACAAATGATTGTTTTTGTTGTTTTGTCTATGTGTTTGTTTACTTTTGAGTGTGGTTTTATTTACTCTCTGGTTTTATCTTCTTGCAATCATAGAATTTTAGAGTTGAAAGGCAGCACAAGAATGTGGTCATTGCACTCTGTGTGCTTGTCAGACAACATACCAACCCCGAAAAGTCAGTTGCACTATATTATTTTCCGTTCAGCAGCCTAATAGCCCACGGATAGAAACTGTTTTTTAGCTTGTTGGTACGGCTGATTATACTTCTATATCTCCTGCCTGAGGGTAGAAGATTAAATAGGTGCTGGCCGGGGTGTGAATCGTCCCTGAGAATTTTTCTCGCTCTCCTAATAATAATAATAATAATTTATTATTTATACCCCGCCTATCTGGCTGGGCCTCCACAGCCACTCTGGGTGGCTTCCATAGAAACCAAAAATACAGTAAAATATCACACGTTAAAAACTTCCCTGAACAGGGCTGCCTTAAGATGTCTTCTGAATGTCAGGTAGTTGTTTATCGCTTTGACATCTGCTGGAAGGGTGTTCCACAGGGCGGGCGCCACTACCAAGAAGGCCCTCTGCCTGGTTCCCTGTAGCTTTGCTTCTCGCAATGAGGGAGAAGGCCCTCGGTGCTGGACCTCAGCGTCCGGGCAGAAGGATGGGGGTGGAGATGCTCCTTCAGGTATACTGGACCTAAGGCAACGATCCCTTGCAATGTCATCTAGTGAACTCAGGGGACAGCCCATGATATCTTGGGCTATGTTCACCACCCTCTGTAAAGACTTTCGGTCCGTGGCTGTCAAGCCAACGTACCACACTGTGATACAATATGAGAGGACACTTTCTATTGTGGACCGGTAGAAGGAGGTCGTCAATTGTTGTTTAACATTGTTCTTTCACAAGACCCTGAGGAAATGGAGTCTCTTTTGGGCCTTCCTAACCACCTGAGTTATATTGTTTTTCCAAGTGAGGTCTTCAATAAGTTAACTCCCAGGAATTTAAAGGAAGAGACTCTCTCCACACAACCCCCCCCCCCCATATACAACAGGGCTAGTTCCCCTCTCTTCCTCCGAAAGTCCAACACCATCTCCTTTGTCTTGCTGATATTTAGGTGCAAGTTGTTCTCTAGGCACCATGTGGAGACTTTTTGAACCTCCTCCCTATACGCTGATTCATCTCCACCTGTAATTAGACCCATTATGGTAGTATCATCTGCAAACTTAATAATTGCAGTGGATGGATCAGATGAAATACAGTAATATGTATACAATGACTACAGGTAGGGACTCAGCAAACATCCCTGTGGAGTGCCAGTGCTGAGCTTCAGAGAGGTAGATGTAACAGGCCCAATCCTCACTGTTTGTGTTCGACATAACTGGCAAAGGGCACTATTTCTGTGATGACAGTGATGGCTTATATGGTGTTTGTTATGTACTGAGTTGAATAGGATCCAAAATGCAGCAGTCTGTTTGGTCCTAGAACAATAGGATCCCAAATGCAGCAGTCTCATTGGTCCTAGAACAATAGGATTCAGAATGCAGCAGTCTGATTGGTCCTAGAACAATGCAGCAGAATGATTAGTCTGCAGGAGCCACCCAATCCAGCTCCAGGTGGAAGTGAATCCACAACCTGATTGGCCTACAGTAGAATTCCGGAATTAGCCAATCACGTGCAGCCCATTGTGTAAATAATGTATATAAAGCAGATACTTTGGGGAAACATTCATTCCTCCTCACCACTATGAGCTGAACAAAGAGCATGAAATCCACTCTCGACTCTGAGCATATTTCAATGTTTTTATTTATTTATTTGTTATTTCATTTATAAATCACTTAAAGCAGGGAAGGCATCTGTAACCCTCCGGAGTTTGCTAAAGTGCACCTCCTATTATCCCTGGCCATTGGCCAGGCTCAAAGGGGCTGATGGGAGTTGTAGTTCAGCCGTATCTGAAGGTCCTAGGTTCCCCACCCCTGGCTTAAAGATGTGTCCCCTAAGTAAACCATGATAGGTAACCTGATTTAGCCCTATCGCAAGTACAATGCTGGTGTGCCTGGTATCAGGGAGCCATTGTGTCATATTTATTGAGTGTACACTTTGCCCAAACATTTGCTGAAGGGTAACCAGCTGGAAAGAATTGCTACAGCTTTAAAGTGCTAAGAGAGATGGTGAAAGTAGATTGTGCATTGCTGGGTTCTCATGCGATTCCCATCAAGGTCATTGTGAGTGCAGAAGGAAAGAGGCCAGCTATCTCTGGCACTAACAGTGAGGTCTAGGGCTTCTTGTAATAGCTTTGCCAGCTCACGTGACAGCGAGGCAGTTAGCATTTGTCTAATTACCATAATACATTAACTCAGATCAAGTTAAGAAGTCAGATTCAGAGCAGCCTTCACAAACCACTAGCAGCAAGATCAGCATGCAGTGGCTCTCGAGAAGTCTAATCCACGTATTGACATGTTGATCTAAACCTCCACATAGTACTTGCAAGTGGAAGTTTTCATATGAGAAGAAGCCACAGAAAAGCTTTGTTTGTTAGCAGTTTTTTCTCAGATCAGCCAGAGAAGCAGTTTGGGAATCTCAGTGTATAAATGAGAAAAGGTTGCAGAGAGAAAAAACTGAGACCTGTTTATTTAACTTTGTGGAAACAGTTAGAAATCAACCACATCTCTGACACTGAAAGCTCGAATGGTTCAATGGTTCTGCAGTCACAAAGGAGTAGTTACTATACATCACTAGACTTAGCTAAGGGTGCTTATGAAATACCCGTACCCCTGCCTCCTCCTAAAACTGGATTTTGGTGCTCCTAAGCACCATACCTTGTTTGTGAAAAAGGCACTGAGGAGTCAACTCTTTGCCATTCTCTGTGCTGTTAAGATGGTTGTGTAGACATAGTTAACTGCAGTGTTTGTGTTTTCTTTTCCTTACAGATTGCTAGTGCATATGCACATTGATGAACAACACAATCCTATACATATCTACTCAGAAGCAAGCTGAATTGCAATTACTGGAGCTTCCAGGTAAATGTGTATGGGATAAAACTCCACTTTGAAAGCAAGCTTGCTGTGATTACTTGATTGCATTAAAAAAAAAAAAATCCTTTTTGTATTGCGATTTAAGCAATATACATGTCCGCACAATTTTATGTGTGCATTGATTAAATCACACTACAAAAAGAGCTCTGATCTAATAATATGACTGCATCAATATTTCATCTGTGTGGCACTTTAATCAATGCATGTCAGTGACCTGTAAGAAAATTATGCCACAAACTCAAAGCTGCAGCAAACCCAACATGAATACGCCAACTCCAAAATTAGTTTTAGAAATTATCTGAGCTGAGCTGAAAGGCAGTGAGACAGAAGGAAGAATCAAGCTAAAGACCAGTAACAAAGCAGTTATTTATAATGTGTTCTACCAGTTGACATTTCAAGGTTTCTTCCTATTTTAGTCATTTAACCTTGATTTGATCTATGTATTGCACAATAGACAGTTGCAGTAGAGTTCTGACCTGTACCGCTTCAGAATGCAGGTGTGGGTGGGAGAATCATATTTTTGAATGCTCTCTTGCATTTCTTTTAAGTAAGGAAATCCTTGCCCTCTTCCTGAATAAGTGAATTGCCTAAATGCATAAAACAATTTGCACACGTGAACATTCGGCTACACTTTAAAGTGGTACAACCTTGAAATACTTAACTCTGTCGTGTCAGATTCTACAATGTGTAGAACATCTCTAAAGGGTCCACCAATAAAGATTAAGTAGTTATATTGTTTGCTTCAAACTTTAAAGCCCTAAACGGCCTCGGCCCAGTATACCTGAAGAAGCGTCTCCACCCCCATCGTTCAGCCCAGAAACTGAGGTCCAGCTCCGAGGGCATTCTGGTGGTTCCCTCACTGCGAGAAGTGAGGTTACAGGGAACCAGGCAGAGAGCCTTCTCGGTAGTGGCACCTGCCCTGTGGAACACCCTCCCAGCAGATGTCAAGGAACTCTGACTTTTAGAAGACATTTGAAGGCAGTCCTGTTTAGGGAAGTTTTTAATGTTTGATGTTTTATTGCATTATTATTATTATTATTCTGCTGGGAGCTTCCCAGAGTGGCTGGGGAAACCCAGCCAGATGGGTGGGGTATAAATAATAAAATATTATTATTATTAATAATAATAATACTTCATAACGGGATACATTCTGTTTTATGTCTTCCTCAAACCCCTCTTATTGTAATGGACTGTTTTTAAACATAGTACATCTCCAATTCTACTTTTCCCCATAAGATATAAACAAAGCCTTAACCTATTCCATTTAATTCAGTTTCAATTAAGATTAATTACTTTAACTTGTTCAAGTGAAATCAGATCTAGACTTCACTGTCAGTTCCGTTTCTCATCAAGCTGAACGAGTCATACAGTTCTCATTCCTGTAGCTCTTTTAATTTTCCCAAAGCTTCTAGTATTGGCTAAAGACTGGTCCCACTGGGCTTAAGGAGGAGCAAATATGGGGGAGGCCTGTCAAATTATGAAAAATCTCACAGATGTTCTTCTAAAAGACTATTCTCTTTCTGTTTCACTGCCAAAGCGCTTTGATCAAAATGAGATGCTGTTGAGCTAGGTAAGTAGCAAGCAAGTACCACTCAAGAAACATCTTTCTCATTGAAATTCCTTCTGTTAATAATAGCACGTCACATTTCACATGACTCTCTCAGGTCCTGATTTTAAACACTTACTACTTGCTGCTAGCAAAATATAATGCAGCTCCTTGGATTTCCATGCCTTGACAATAATTTAAGTCACTCATTAAATCTCCTTATTCCGTCACCTGCACCAGCAGCCCAAGAGAGAACAGGGCCGTAGGTGGTCAGTACAAAGCCCATTTTAGAAGAGGGAAATTTCATTAAACACCATATGTTAAGAGTTGATGCAGAGTACTGGCTAAAGAACCCAAGCTACAAATCAGGAAGCCCCCATTTTGAATCTCGCATCTGCCACAAACTCACTAGGTGGCCTTAGGTGTCAGGAGCAAGCCAGCAATAAATCACACTGAGTAAGTGAAGTTAACTCTTCATTAGAAGAAACAGGATTTGCACAGGAGTGCCAGGCCTAATAAGCACCAATCACAACAATACAAACACAACACGTAGGCTAATTGTTAGTAGAGAATATATAATAGAATAATGATATCATTCAAATTGTAGAAATAAGCCAATCAAAGTTCATATGTACAATATAACAGAGTGGAAGCGAGGACCGTCAAGCCGTGTGTTCCAAAACAGATTTCTAAGGACAGTCTCACAATAGTCTTTCAAAAGTTTCAACAGAAGACATCTCAAAAGCCTCAAAAGGACAGTGTCTCCGGAATGATACTACTGTTTCGTACTAGTCTTCATCAGCTGGAAATAAGATACAAGGCATGCAGCCAAGAAATGAAGGTTCCCGCCTTCCTAGAGCTGCCTAAGCCTCCTTCTCTGCTGTGTCTTTCCCAAGCAATCTGAGACTGCACTGGTGTGCCTGCCTTTGCTCCTTCTGCTGCATGCCTCTTGTGGTCCTGGGAGCCCAGGGAGAAGGGGAGCTTTTTGCAGCAGGAGGAGTGGCCCCTCTGCTTCTTTACCAGCCTGCCTCATCTCTGCCTCTTGGCTTCCCTCATCCCACTCCCCTGCTTCCACTTCCGCTACTGATTCTGGACTTCTTTCTGCCACAGACTCTCCCTTCTCACTAAGCCCTGTTACCGCTTCAGCTACCGACCCCTCCTCTTCCCAGTCTTCTCCCTCTGACCACTCATCATTGTCCCACCACCATTCCCTGGGCCCTGAGCCTTCTTCCCCTGGTACCTTCCACCATTCCTCTGCATCCTACCAGTCCAGGACATTAGGCAAGACCAGGGATGGATTCCTGGCTGGAATGTGCCCTTGAACTCTGATAATGCCTCTTGCTTGCTTGGAGAGAGGATGGAGGTGCATGTGGATGCATAGAAATTTCTGACTGTGGCAGCAATATACAAAGATAAGGGATGCATGTGTTGCTCTGCTCACTTTTCTCTCTTTCCCTACCCATCACTAGCATGTGGCCCCTGAAAGCTTGTCTGTGAGGGAAGAAGAATAAGAATAAGAATAAGAATTTATACCCCGCCCATCTGGCTGGGTTTCCCCAGCCACTCTGGGTGGCTCCCAACAGAATATTAAAAACACAACAAAACATCAAACATTAAAAACTTCCTTAAACAGGGCTGTCTTCAGATGTCTTCTAAAAGTCAGGTAGTTGTTTATTTCTTTGACATCTGATGGGAAGGCGTTCCACAGGGACTAAGTTAACTTCAGCCTTGCACTTCATCCTTATTAGGTTATTTATCATGGACACAGAAGCCAAATATCTGAAATGAAGTGACTGGTGATGATGTTTATGTCGGCAGATAAGACCGGAATGGACTGAGGCACATAAAAAGAGAAAGTGCTGTCTGGCCTGCTCTTGATTTGTGCATTCTAGTGCCTTTGTGCTCACCTGACTTAGTCACCTTGGGACAGTCCTTCTAACTGTGAAAAAGCTTCTCACGGATGAAGGAAGCTGTATGTGGCAACTAGTCTTCAGCAGCTGCTGGTTTTCAAAACATCTTTTTCTTTTTGAAGTGAGCTGCTGCTGAATTCAACAATAAGCAACAAGACAGTGAAGATGTTCGTGGGTACTCCTGGTTCTCTTTTAGCCTCTGACAGATGGTGCGGTAATAATCCCATTTGATCTCGTTTGGAGCTAGAGAGGGGGCTGCTTCTAGATATTGAAACATCAATGGCCTGGAGTGCCTTTTATCCACTGAACATGGTTCCATCTCTCTCTCTCTCTCTCTCTCTCTCTCTGTGTGTGTGTGTGTGTGTGTGTGTGTGTGAAACAACAGATATTGGCTGTAATTCTTTCTTTTGGGACTTCTACATTGTTCCACTGTGATGCACATTGTTACCTCACAGTGAAGACAACTCAGAATCTAGGATTGGGTGAAGAATGCTACAGCTCATCTCCTGGTAAAGCCACTTCTGAGCTTGGGAGGAGGTGGGGTTGCGGGCTTCACGCCCACCCCACGTGCGTGGGGGCTTTCCCCAGCCCCCGCGAGATCAGGGGAGTCCTCGGCTGCATCATCCACCCAGCCACCCAACTGGCTGGCTGGGGTGGGGCATGGCCTGCCCTATTTAGGGCCGGCGCGGCCGAGTCTCCCCCCTCTTTTCACCTCGCCAGCCAGCAGATTAGTTTCCCACCCCTCCCTCCCTTAGGCAGGCTCCTTGACCTTGCTATGGACTTCAGTTGGTCGCCGCAAGGGGCCTGGTAGGAATTTTTTCCAATTGGTAAATTTCCAGCCAATTGATTTTTCGCCTACCTCGTAGCAACTCGTCACAACTCCTCGGCATTGGCGGTTAGGCATTGGTAAGGGAGGGTTAAGTGTGAGTGGGGGGGGAGGAAGCGCCATTGCCTCCCCCCACAGCAAAGGGTAGTCCTATAAAGGACTCCGGGGGGCGTTGCCCTGTCCGAAGCCTACGGAGGTGTGGGCCTAAGGCACGCCCCTGAGCGGTGACCCCATGGGAGTTCCTAGTTGGCGTGCCTCGGCAGGACTCCCCTTACTGGTAGTTAACCCTTCATGCAATTGGGCTGAAGCCAGCTAGCCGATAGGACCAATGCCTAAGCCAATACATCTCATTCCTGTAATCAATAAAGCTGTGGCCTATTTCACCCATTAACCTTAATACTTGGTGTCCTGTGTCTTTATTTCTTCCTGGGGGAGGCAGGAACTCGCCACACAAACAGTGAGCAGTGAAAACGTATTCAACCAGTCTGCTGGAAGCTGCAAATGCTGCTTGAAAGCTTATGGGAACAATTCAAGTTACTCATTCATACCCTCAGTCCCCCGCCCAATATGTCTCAATATGTCTCAGATCCCCCAACTGAACAATACATTTAAAGCACCATGATACCACTTCGAACAGTCGTGGCTTCCCCCAAAGAATTCTGGAAACTATAGTTTGTCAAAAGTTATAAGAGTTATAAGGATCTCACTATTCCTCTCATGGAGAACTACAATCACGAGGCTCCAAAAAGAACAGATTGGCAAATCAAATTACAGGAATTGGTGGAGACGGCTCAACTGACTAGTAAACTCAGAGGAAACTCAAAGCAAAAATTAGCGGGAAAATGGGATGTTTATAAAAAATATGTTCAAAAATACAATAATAGTTTTGACTCCATGCTAGCATTCAAGTGATAAAGGAACTAAAAGGAGGTGGACTACAATTAAGGATTTATTATGTTTTCAGAATGTATTAGAAAAATTATATAGAAAGGTTTATTGTTTTGTGTACGTTCAAATGTAAGATAAAACATATGCAAAGGGACTTGACAGGAAGTCAAAGTTGAAGAAAAGATTTTGGAAGATAAAAGGGGAAAAAATATTTACTTTCATTATTATCATTTTCTGTGCGGGTGTGGGTGTGTGGCTGTCTGCACATATGTGTGTTGTTGTATGCAATGTTTGGGAGGAAATAAGACAGTAAATAACAAATAACAAACTAAATATCAATGTATGTAATTTTTATTTCTTAATTATATTTAGTGGTAGTATGGCTGTACTGTTTTTTGTAACATAAAACCATTCAAAAAAAAATTATTTTTTTAAAAAAAGAGAACTACAATCCCCAGAATGGTTTAGCAATAAATGTCTCTTCCCAGGAAATATTTACTTCTTCAAAATTACCACTGTTCAGAAGTACCTTGCACATAGAAATCCCTTCCCTGCATGCTTTTCTCGGTCTTCAGCATATTTACATCTGTGCAGAACCGTTTCTGTGGTTTTAGCTATGCCAGACATAGAAATGTAAAGTGTTGTCCAAGTGTGAGCTGGAATAAGCTGAAGCTGAAGTCTAGGAGGATAAATATAGAATTACATTGGCTTTCTCCGTGGAAGAGATGGCCAAAGTGTGTGGCTCATAAAGTACACGCGGTTCCCAGCTTGTTCAAGAGCAGCTCTTGGGTAGCGTTTGAGTGTAAATAAAAAATTGGCTCAGAAGCAAGAGGGCTTTGTGGGCATAGCAGATGCTTTGCCGTTGCTGCCTGTCTTCTAGCCAAGCTACAATCCAGCAAGGCAGGGTGCCAGGGGTGTGATCTCCTGGACCTTGCAATGCTATGGATTTCCTACACAGAAAGCACTTATGTGTAGGATAAACAGGAAAAGTCGCATGTCAGCCATGGCATGAGATCATCACAACATGCACATATTTCCATCTGTTTATATGACCACTGCAGAGGGATAGATTACAAACGCCACAGTTCACGGACATTGGAAAATGAGTGTTTGCACTATTGCATCCTGGCTTCCCCACCCCTTAGGACAGGCATAGGCAAACTCCGGCCCTCCAGATGTTTGGGACTACAATTCCCATCATCCCTAGCTAACAGGACCAGTGGTCAGGGTTGATGGGAATTGTAGTCCCAAACATCTAGAGGGCTGGAGTTTGCCTATGACTGCCATATGAGGACCAACTCTGCACGTCAGCAGTTCATCTCCATCCAATGTTTTGAAGGGGCCTTTTGCTGAGAATTCCTGAATGATATAGGTTGGGAGAATCAGTGTTCTGATGTGGATCAGAGAATGGAGGGCAAAGCTAGTGTTGCCATGGGTTTGCATGGGGAAATCCCACAAGAAGATAAAAGAAACTCGGAGGAGACTAGTAGGCAGAATGATTGTACTTCGAGGAAGTCATGTTGTGCAGATGCCTGATTATTGTCTTCCAAAGCAACTACTCTATTCCGAACTTAAAAATGGAAAGCGTAATGCTGGTGGTCAACAAAAGAGGTTCAAAGACTCTCTCAAGGCAAATCTTTAAAAATGTAGTATAATAACTGACAACTGGGAAACACTGGCCTGCGAGCGCTCCAGCTGGAGAACAGCCTTTACCAAAGGTGTCATGGGCTTTGAAGACACTCGAACTCAGGATGCAAGGGAAAAACGTGCTAAGAGGAAGGCACGCTTGGCAAAACCTCACCATGATCAATTCCTGCCCAGAAATCTATGTGGAAGGACATGTGAATCCAGAATTGGCCTCCACAGTCACTTACAGACTCATGGTTAAAACGGTGTTCATGGAAGACAATCTTACTTGGCTATGAGTGATCGCCAAAGATGAAGAAAAAGACTTTGGGGAAAGCTTGCATCCTAAACATATTCCTCTGAAGTTACGTCCTTTTGATTTTGAGGGAGTTACCTGCAGTAACATCTGGCAGGGTGGAGAAAAGTATAGTGGCATTGCCTACCAGGCTTCCCCATGTGGAGGTGTCAGGGGCTGAACAGATGAGGAATGGTGGGGGCCACTCCCCCCTTCTCCTTAACCTTCCTGAGAACAGGAGGACACTATAGATTTAGAGCAGTGGTTTGCAGAAGGTCATAGTTCAGAGGCTGCAGAGGGGAGAAGCTGGGAAATACTGGAAGAGGAAAAGCAGGAAGAAGCAGCAGCACCAGGAGAGAGACAGCTGACAGACTCAGTGCCGTTGGAAAGCGTTCCTGACCCACCCTCTCCCAAAACTAGGCTGGCATTGAGGGTAGTAGAACAGAGAGCTCAGAGACAGAAAGCTCAGATGAGCCAATGCAGGGGTGATGTAGAATAGTAGAGGGGTGGGACTTTACTTGGAGAAATGCCATTATCTTGAGAGAGACCGCATTCCTTTGTCTCTCACTGTGATTATTGAATAAACTACTTGGTAAGAACTCCTCTTCTTTTTATCTGCTTCTTTGCTGTCACTGTGGGAGGGATAGGATTCCCTGGAGCCTGACAGGAGGTCCTTGTTGACAACAAAGAGGCAGAAGTGTGAGGAGACAGGGAGGTTGGCATGGAGCAGAGGGAAGGGTGGAGCCAGCCTGACACTGCACCCACCTTGGGCTAATCTCCCCGCCGTCTCCCTCCTCCTCCCATTCAGTTACCAGCAGTGACCTCCACATTGGGAAACCAGTAAACAGCACCACAATACTGCCTGCAATTGGTTTCCTTTCAAGGAAGCAGCCTTATTTTGAGTTCCAGCTTGAGAACCAGTTACAATCTGGATACTGCAACCATATACAATATGTACATTGTGACTATGTCCCTTCAAGTAACCATAGGGGCCCAGCAATGGAAGTTCATTCCATCACTGCTACAAGGGAGTAACCCATTTGTAGCTCCCCAGACGCTTTTAATGACACCCCACATTTTCGCCTTCTTTTATAAATTCGGCTGAATTGGTTTTATTTTAGTGTTGTTTCGCTGCGTTATCGCTCACTCGGGGATCGTATGATGAAGAGCGGGGTAGAAATTCTCCTATAAACACATGCAAATAAATAGAAATCCGCAAACCATTTAAGCTAGAGGTATTTGCACACAAGCCGTTTGACTTAACAATGAAGTCACGAAGTCAACCCAGCCTTTCTGTTGCTTTTTGCAGAACATCACTCTGGATCCCACTAATTAAGTTCAGTGGGTTGAGTGAGTTGCAGATCAGAGCCAAAGTACATCGGGACTAGATCAGCAGGCCTCATGGGGATGGTCTGCAAAGTTCCCATGTTCTCAGAAGGAAATCTTTGTGGATTTGGAAAGTCTGAGTGCTCATACTACATAGACAGAAATGAGTTTCTTACCAGCGTGGTTTTTGTAGAATGCAACAACAAATTATCTTTCCTTTTCACAAACCTCACCACTCCCTTTGCTTATGCTCCAAATAATCAGGCTGTAGAAAAGTCCAAACCAGCGCTGTGCCAATATTCATCCTCTGGTTTTTCTAAAGTTCTTCTCCTGCAGAGAGGGATTCTATTTTCCTTCCTCGTTTTCAGGGCACTCAAGTATTTCTTTGTAACTGAAGGATAGAGAAGCCCCAACAAAAGAAGAACGGCAGATGAAACTGATGGAGTATGTGGAGATGGCTAAACTGACGGGGAAGGTCCAAAACCAGGAAGATCAAGTATTTACAGTGCTACCTCGGGTTAAGAACTTAATTCGTTCTGGAGGTCCGTTCTTAACCTGAAACTGTTCTTAACCTGAGGTAACACTTTAGCTAATGGGGCCTCCCGCTGCCGCCGTGCGATTTCTGTTCTCATCTTGAAGCAAAGTTCTTAACCTGAGGTACAATTTCTGGGTTAGCGGAGTCTGTAACCTGAAGCGTCTGTAACCCGAGGTACCACTGTACTAAGGACTGAGGAAATTTGTAATTTACTTAAAAGACCACTGTAAACAGTTAAAATGTTTGGCAGGGATGTAAGGACACTTGCAATGTGGAATTGTTTATGATAATTATGGTTAATTAATAGATAGATATTGGTAAAAGATGCAGCAAACTTAAATTTAAATATGGAATCCATGGAGGGAGGGAAGGAGGTCTGAAGGTTCAAAAGAAACTTGTTGTAATGGTTCTAGGGGTTGCTCGTGCGTAAGTCATCGCCACACCTGGCTGAACCCTTTCTGTCCGGACAGCCACTCATCCGCGGCTGTCTCAATCGCTGGCAGAATCCGTCAGTGGGCGTTTCTTGAACTTCTTCCAGCAAAGAAGTTCTTTGACGCCAAGTCTCCGCCTACTCTCCCTGCGCGGAAGTCTTCTGCACAGGGAGGGTGTGGGCAGTGGAGGACCCGTGCTCTCCCCGCTGGTCTCCGGCGAAGAGTCATGGAGCCTCCTCACTGATTCCCCCATCTGCCCCCCTTCTCCACTGGTGCTAGGCTGATTTCCTTCCCCTGCAGATGGGCTGCCTCTCTCCCTCCTGGGACGCTCTCCGGCATCCCTCTGGAGCCCTCCCTCCTCCTCTGGCTCCGATGGCAGTTCCCTGACACTTGTATTTGAATGTTTGAAAAGGTTATGTTTTATATGTATAAAATTATTTAAAACCTAATAAAAAAGTATTATTATTATTATATATATTTTTTTAAAAAAAAGATATTTCTTTGTAACTGTGCTGGGTGCAAAGTTTTGATTTGAGCCCACCAAAGGTATTCTATGCTTTTTACTTTTCCAGTCTGGAAGTTGGTTGTGCTATCAGCTCCTGAAAAGACCATCATCAGTCAGCCTGAGAGGCTTCTGAATATGCTGTTTATTTGTTCTGGTATTTTAACATTGTAAATCACCTCGGGTGCCTTGGCAGAAAGGCAGTGTATGTATGCAGTTCATGTATCAATCAAAATATTTCTCCAATGCTCTGCAACCTCTCTGGCTTCCTGGTCTGAAAAAGCCCCCCTGGGAGAAAATATTTCCCTGGGACTTAATTGAAGTGGAGGCACCCAGGAAGGATGTACAGTAGAGACCACTGGTAAGATGATTTGTAAAATTACACTGAATGAGGCTTCTCTTGGCCACCTGAAAAATAAAGGAAGCATGCATTTAAACAACAATAACAATACCACACCGATAATTTCACAACAGGTTTCTCTCTGCTATGATACAGTGGTACCTTTGGTTGCGAATGGGATCCGTTCCAGAGGCCCGTTCGCAACATGAGTAGAACGCAATCTGCGACTGCACGTGCGCGGGTCGCGATTTGCCGCTTCTGTGCATGCGCGTGATGTCATTTTGAGTGTCTGCGCATGCACAAGCGGCAAAACCCGGAAGTAACCCTTTCTGGTACTTCCGGGTCACCGCGAGATGTAACCTGAAAATGCGGAACCTGAAGGTATGAGGTATGACTGTAGTTTTCAAATGCAATCTCTTTTCTCATTCATTGATGGCAAATGGGTTTCTTTTTTAAAAAAAGAGGATGAGAAATCTTGGGCGAAGCAACTGGACCAAAAATTGTGCCAAAAGCTGCATGCCACCTCCTTCCTGAAAATGTTCCCCTTCCGCCCATTGTATTCAGAATCCCGTGGTCCCTGCTAACTTCGGTGATGGGTATTGTGCTATATTTTGCTTGTGGGACTGATGCAGGATCAAATGGAGTTGGTTTCAAACTGAGTGTTGCATGATATCACTCCACCAACCTCCCCCAGCCCTTGCATAAATGGTTCAGAACCATTGTACAGAGGTAGCGGCGGGAGAGAGACTTTATCCTGTAAAAACTGTAGCTCTGTTTGATTTGGCAACACCAACTTGTTTAGAAAGATTTTATAACAGATTTCCTCACAATGTGGTCAAGCAGACTCGCTAATGCTCTTGTCTCAAGCCAATTTATGTAAGTGTGCTGTTATCTAGCACCATTTAATATGAGGCACACTGGGGTACAGAGTTTTGTAAGATGAGCAAGCTGTTGTTGAAAGGAAACTACTGCAAACCAAATATCAATGTGGCCTGGTAGCTAGAGCCAACTAAGCTGACCACTCATCTTCTGCTCTTTCCCTATCAAACCACAACCTCCACCCACTCCTCCCACTCCTTCTGCTTTGCAATGCAATATTTATTTCACTGACAGCTCACTTCAAACTGCAGTGGTGTGATGACATCACTGCATCACCACGACATCACTACATTGGCCAAGTCAAAGATTAAAGTCCCATCCTTCTCCAGTCAACAGTGATTTTGGCTTTACCATGCCAAGCATTTCTAACTTTGGGGGCTGTGAAAATCAGATTACAGGTATGAATTAATGGATCAGAGTTTTGGTTAGTTTTCACAAAAAAATAACAATAAAGTGCAAATGAAGACTTGCAGAGTATTAGGAGTTCTGTCTTTGGTAACCTATCATCAGATCTGCCCCACCACAAATATGTTTATCAGCTTTCTGATAGCCGCTGATTTCGGATATGCATAAAAGCAAAAGAGAGGCTTGTATGACAGCCCCTTATATTAACATGCTGATACAGCTTTTTCCAAATTCTTTCTTGGGAATTGATAGGTCCTTCCATCCCACTCTCAGTTATCTTTTTTTAAAAAATTTAATTTCAATTGTCCACATTTTCCCTGCAATTTGTGACTTTTTTATTTTTAAAAATATCTCATGAAAATTCACTGGCGCAATTTTCACCTCATAAACATATTTCTGTATGTAATTTTGATTAATGTGCACAGTTTTGCAAGCAATTTCCCTAACATAATGCCTTTTTATATGTTATTTTCACTAATATCGAGTCAGTGCGTCACTAATACAACATCACAAAATGGGATAAGCATGAGTTTTTGAGGATGGCTATGTTTTGTTTCTTGTACTGCTTCAAAAAGTGCAAATTTGATAGATTCTCCTTTAATTGCGAACTGACTCAAATTTCTCCCCCATCTTCTCTATATTCAGCAATGCTGAGAGAATTCAGAAACCCACATTAAGAGAGACCTTGTAATTACTTTAAAGTCAGTGGAGTTGCAAGTCTTTGAACTCCTGGCTCCAGTTTTGATGAGCCCCCTTCCCACATAGGGAGGGGGCTGAAATAATATTCTGCATTCCATAACTGATTAAAACGCAAATGTTATCCACTGGACAATCAACCATAAATACAGAATATATGCATTGATGAAAACCTGAAATGCCCGGTTCTGCTTCAAAGTTGATCAACAAAATGCATGAGAAGTGCCCGGAGGAAAGGACCATAAAGACATGAAATAAGCAAGGAAAACACCCAAGGTCTGCCCTACAAATGGATGTTTCTACTTATTGTTCATCTGATACACTGAGAACTGGAGCTGGGAAAGGCTTTTGCATCAAGATGCTCTGTCAGGTTCTGATGATGCCCTCGCTAAAGAGGAACAGCAAAGATAAACAAGACGAAATGAATTCTTTACAAACCCAACAAAGATAACAAAGCTTTGTGTTACAAGTAGCAATGTAAGTCTAACCCCCCTACCCCGCTGTCTCACTTTGTAATTGGCTTGGCTTTTCCTCAACTTTCTCAGAGAATTTTCAGGTGCTTTTTTTTTCCCCCCCTGGAGCGCTTGCGATTTTTGTGAGTTCCAAGCCCAGGAGAATCAGTCCCCTCTTTCTCAAAACTTGTCAACGGGGGATGATGAGACTGGTGAGGCAGATGGCTGTTGACAGAGGTGGAGTCCTCTTCTTAAGGCTTAGATCTCCATGTGGAGCAGAGGAGATGTTCAAGTGGAAACGATATGATGGTGAAATTCTTTGGGAGGTATTTTTCATAGTCCAAGGCATTATTTGATGTTCTATGTGAGCGTCCAGGCCTTACAGATGAGGTCTATGCTGCAAAAACCCATCCTACCAGCCACTGGGCCCCAAGAGTAAATAACAGATATGTGGATCAGCAGTAGGAAGAACTGGGGCCTGATGAACCATTATGAGGTAGACCTAAATGTCAAAGAGAAGGTTGGGTTTGGTAAATAATGGAACTGGAGATTTCAGACTGGGGAAGTTAATTTTCATCTGCTCTCCCATTTTGAACTTTGGCATCATTGTTGGTTGCATAATACTTAAAATAAGAACCTACATTTTACCTATGTGGTCAGGCAAATCTTAAAGGTTATCTCATTCAGGCTGAAAGAAAATGGAGGAAATGCTCTTTGGGGGGAAAAGAAAACAAAAAGCACTTCTTTTTGTGGTTTCTCAGGAGGGCATGCAAAGAAAGCTTTATGCTTTCCACCCTCACTCTGAATGGAGTAATCTGAAAACAAATTGGCTCCCTGATGACGCAATGCTATTGGGTTCACATGGAGTGAGATAGATGGGGTTCCTGGAATCAGGGTCCCCAGGACCAAGAAGACTTGGGGAAATGGTATTGGGCTTGTGGGTGGTTGCAATTGTAAACAGATATGAAACAAGGAAAAGGCAAGTTTCTGACAGGACCATTTTTGACCATTTGGTAGAGCCCTAGTTAATATCAAATGTTTCTCAGACATGCAGAAATGTGCCTTCAATTAATGAAGAAAAACTGACTCAGAAGCGGAGCTCCCTGGAGGCCCGTATTTATCCTCTCGTAAATCACTTCCAGATCAATGTTACTCGGTTTACAAGTAACATTATTTATTATCCTAAATAACTTTGTGAACTTTAATTTGTTGTGGTAGGCCACAAGGGTGCCATTGGTCAATGGTGTCATTCTAAGACACAATGACAAAGGAGTGGCAACAGAATTGATTTTAACTGCTAACTTTTAACCCAGCCATCGCTATTGATGATGGACTACAGGGGTTCATTTAGAATTGGTTTGGGGACTGACTAATGACAGTCTATTGTGTTGGGTCTGTGTGAAAGGGTAGAATGTAGAATTCCTCAAGGTGTGATACTGTATGAGTAATGGTATCTCTTTTATTATAAAGTAGAAATAATAAGAGTTTGCTATCTCAGAGGAAGCACAGAAGGATATGTAACTAGGATTTCTTTGGTCCAAGGTGGAATCTACACACATATAAAAAAAACCTTCCACAAATGCTTTTTTAAAAAATGTGTTTTTAAAAAATACATTGAATTTTCCATAAGGCTCACCATTGCCATCCAATGTCACATTGTATATTGCACTTAAAACGCACTTACAACGTTTTATTTGCAGTTGTATAGCTGAGTCCACTGTTTGTAAGTGACGCAACCTGATTCACATTCTGAGACTAATGTGGCAGAATGCAGTTATCCTTTGGTTTTTGCACTTCTCTGAATTTTGCAATACAGTTCTCATCTTAAAAAGATGAACCAAAATGTACAAAAAGTGTGCCTCAGGTTAAATGTGCACCTAGACGTTTATTTTAGAGGAAATGGATGCAAAAATATATATACTTTAGGGTATAATGCATACAAAATTGTATATTTTAGGTGGCGGGGGAATACGCAGGAAAAAGAATGTTATTTTTTGTATTTTATTGGCAGATAGGTGTGGAAATGGAATGGGCTTAATATCCTGGAGAGCTGCTGCTGTGTAGATAATACTGAGCTAGATAGACTTAGCAAAAGGTGGATTCCTATGTTCCTATGGGACAAAGTTAGTCCCATCCTTTCTGAGTCTGGCTGACCTCAATGTGTCTGTCCACACATTGTGGAATTTTTCAAAATATAAATTCACACTAGTGCTTCAGGAGTTTACACTGACCTGGACAGATGTTCCAGTGGGCCAATTCCAAGACTGGATTAAAAAGGGTTGTAGAAAGATTACATAAAGTGGATATGGTTTGCCTGGTAATGCCGAAAATACTCTTATTAAGAAGCAGATTAACCGTGGATCCAAGAGAACCAAAGTCATGAGAATATTTGCACTCTGGTGATGGAAAGTAGAAGGGGAAAAAACCATAGACACAAGGTGGGGGAGACTTCAAAAAGAGCCAAAATCAAATGGAAAATCAAATAGAAGTCAGGGCCAAGTTCATGCTTGAAATGGAAGAAAAATTGCTGTAGGAAAAGGGTTTTCCTAAAAGCAAACAAAACTGAGGGACTGGGTTTGAAATATACTTTTAATAATCTCCTTGGTCTGTGTTCTTTTGTATTTTGAAGTTGCACTAAAGTAAAGCAAGATTATGGTAAAGAAATGTCTTTAGAGCGGATAATCTAGAATTCAGATTAGTTTGTATTGAGTTATCCAAAGCTATATTGACTTTTGTTCACTTTTTTTCCTTTCCTTTTTAAAATACAATGCTTATTTAAACACACACATTACTGGAGTTTTTCTTTTTAAAAAAGAGGCATACACACAGTTAAATTCAGAACCCAGTTCAAGCATTTTGGAAACAACCCAGCTCAGTTCAGACTGATTCAGATGTTGCACAATTTAGCTTGGGTCTGAATCCAAAATCCACAGACAGCTTTCCGGGTCATGTGGCCAGAATGACTAAACCGCTTCTCGAACAACGTGGGACACCGTGACGGAAACCAGAGCACATGGAAACACCGTCTACCTTCCCGCCACAGCGGTACTTATTTATCCACTTGCACTGGTGTGCTTTCGAACTGCTAGGTTGGCAGAAGCTGGGACAGAGTAACGGGAGCTCACCACTGTGGAGCGGATTCGAACCTCCAACCTTCCAGAGAGCCAGTGTGGTGTAGTGGTTAAGAGCAGTGGACTCGTAATCTGGTGAACCGGGTTCACTTCCCCGCTCCTCCACATGCAGCTGCTGGGTGACCTTGGGCTAGTCACACTTCTCTGAAGTCTCTCAGCCCCACTCACCTCACAGAGTGTTTGTTGTGGGGGAGGAAGGGAAAGGAGAATGTTAGCCGCTTTGAGACTCCTCCGGGTAGTGATAAAGCGGGATATCAAATCCAAACTCTTCTTCTTCTTCTTTTGATCGGCAAGCCCAAGAGGCTCAGTGATTTAGACCACAGCGCCACCCGTGTCCCGCTGCTGCATTTAGTAGTGCTTTCAGTTAAACCACAATGTTCTGTCGTATGCAGGGGGGAAATGTCAGTGAGTAATGGTGGTTGTGTCTCCCCGAGAGTCAACTTACCCATTTGGTGAGCCATTCCTTTTATGGAATCAAGTCAGTATTTTGCTCATGCTAATAGGGCAAGATGGCCAGTTTGTTCTATTTTCCAGTAACAGTAGAGGAAATCTGTTTTTCAGTTCAGACTTTCCCATAAAATGTAATGGTTTGTCTACCATTTGGCAGGCGAGTGCTGAGTTATTGTCTTTAACCTTAATTACAGCAATTTCCAAAACAAATGCACAACTTCACTCTGCATGTGGCTTGAGTGATGTCAGCTGTGAACGTGTTTTAAAATTTATTGATAAGTAGAACAGAAGACAAATGGATATCCCAGCCGGTTTGTTTGCTTAGCTCTTCATCTCGGATCTTGCGTAAAGGGGGGCAACATTCATCCATTAGATTCACAACTCCCAGGGAAACAAGTAAAACTGGTGACATAAAGGTCTCAAAATATAACACAGAGGAAAGCAATATTCGGTTATATTTTCCAAATGTTGCCTGAAGTGACATTTGAGGCAAATTTAGTTCCATGCTCAAGGTAAATACCAGATAAACTTTAAAGGAAGCTAAGCGGCTTTTGTAAGACCAACAAAAATTCTTAGAGAGTCCATTGTCAATCAAACAACTACTAATGTCAACTTGAATTACCATATCACTGAAGCAGACTGTCATTAAATAATAAACAAACTGTAGCCCATAAAAGCTTACACTTCACTTAAGAAAGAAATATGTACTGACTAACTTTGGAAGTGTAATGTGGCGTTGGGGGTGGGTTCATGTTCTTCAATATTTTGTCATTTTACATCACGTTAAATGACTTATTCATACCCATCAGGCCTGACACCAGGTTTGCCGTAGTGGACCCCCTCCTTCTCCTTACTTTGACAGTACCAGGTAAGCACAGGTGGGTGTTGCTGGTGCCTGCTCTTTTAAAGCTGGTCAAGCCAGCAAGCCCAGCTGGGTGTGTTCACCATTTTAATTCCCCTGCAATGCTTTTGGACCCCTGAAGTGATGCTCTGCTGGAGCTCCAGAGACATGGCTGGGGAATTAAAATGGCAAGCATAGGGCAGTCTCTGAAGACGGTTCGGAAACTTCAGCTTGTGAAGAATTCAGTGGCCAGGTTGCTCACTGGAGCAAGATGGTTTGAGCATATTATACCGATCCTGGTCCAACTGCACTGGCTACCAAATAGTTTCCAGGCCCAATTCAAAGTGCTGGTTTTGAGCTATAAAGCCTTAAATGGCTCAGGACCACAATACCTCAAGGATCGCCTCTTTCCAAATGAACCTACCCAGACCCTAAGATCATCTTCTGAGGCCCTTCTTCATGTGCCTCCTTGAGAGGTCCGGAGAGTGGCAACATGAGAAGAGGGCCTTCTCTGCAGTGGCTCCCCATCTGTGGAATGCTCTCCCCAGGGAAGTTCACCTTGCGCCTTCATTATACATTTTTAGGTGCCAGGCAAAAATGTTCCTCTTTAACCAGGCCTTTGGTTGATCTGATTGACATCCTATGCCCTTTTAAAATGTGCTGGTAGCAGGGCTTATTGGGTGGTTGTTTTTATTTCTATTATGTATTTTGTAGTTTTATATCTTGATTTTATTCTGTGAACTGTCCTGAGGCCACTGGGTATAGGGCGGTATATAAATTCAACAAATCATCATCATCATCATCATCATCATCATCATTTGTCCGGGTTTCGCCAGACATGCCTGGGGATTGGGCAGGAAAATGGCGTCCAAGTGGGTTTTGAGACAAATAGGCAAAATGTCCAGGGAAACCCAGATGTATGACAAGGGGGTTTAATTTTTTTAATTAAAAAAATCATTAGAAGATCCATAAAAAGCCCAACAACTTAGTATGGCAACCCTAGGCAAGTGCCACCTGCAGCCACCCAGGGCCCAGAGTTGGGTGAAGGAAAACTAGTGACTGCCCAGTGCTGAGAGGACCACTGGAGGCAGGTAGCTGTAGCCAAGATTTTGGGTCATCAGCAGGACAAAGGTGGGGCCTTCTGAGAGCAGCTATCCAACAGCACCTATCCTTGATGTTGGGTTTATGGTGCAATAGACATGCCACAAACAGTTACAGCCATCCAACTTTCCTTCTTAGAATTTAACTTTACTGTGTTAGTTATTTAAGCAAGTCTGTATGACACCTGAATGCAAATAAAATCTCCAAGAATATAAAACAGAAGACACCTGAAGGCAGAAAGTTTTTAATGTTTGATATTTCATTATGCTTTTATATGTGTTGGAAGCTGCCCCAAGTGACTTCAATAACAACATTCTTTTTCTTCTTAAAATTTTAAATATACATTCAATTGTCAATGAAAACAAACGTTTAAAAGCAGGTTTATAAAAAAGCAAAATGGATAAAGGCAACAGTAAAAAGTGTACGCTATAAACTAAAACCACAGATTAAATTACACAGATGAAAGTGGTCGAGTGGACACATAGTGAGTAGGTCTATTAGTGATCTGATCTGAAAACTAAATACTATTGTTGTTTTTTAGTTGTTTAGTCACGTCCAACTCTTCGTGACCCCATGGACCAGAGCACGCCAGGCACTCCTGTCTTCCACTGCCTCTCGCAGTTTGGTCAAACTCATGCTGGCAGCTTCGAGAACACTGTCCAACCATCTCATCCTGTTGTCCCCTTCTCCTTGTGCCCTCAATCTTTCCCAGCATCAGGGTCTTTTCTAGGGAGTCTTCTCTTCTCATGAGGTGGCCAAAGTACTGGAGCCTCAGCTTCAGGATCTGTCCTTCCAGTGAGCACTCAGGGCTGATTTCCTTCAGAATGGATAGGTTTGATCTTCTACTATACTAAATATATTTGCTTCACTGGGGAGGGGGAATACTTTGGGTTTTCTGATTGCTCAGGGGTCGGCAGAACTAGCTTAAAGGACATGGTGCTACTGTCAGATTTGGGTGTTGATTATAACATTGCTGTCCTTATAGTTCATATCTCTTATTACCCTGTGGCTTATAGCATTCATCAGTTTCCCCCGATATGGTGCCTTCCAGTTGTTCTGAAGTACAACTCTCATCATCCCAAGCCAGCGCAGCCTTGGGGATACAGCTAATAGCTGAATTATTTCCCCTTTTTCCATGCCCAGAGTATTCACACCATTTTCCCCTGAAAGGTCTGTGGTACATTCAGTGCTTGTCTTGGGGTGGGGACACAAATCATGAGCCACCTTTCATATTCTGTCCACAGTTCCATAATAATAATCCTGTCTTAACTGCAGAGAGACCTGCTTTCCTAGCAATTTTCCACCAGTCCTCCCTGGATGCTACTAAGAATTTTGAAAGCAGAAGCAGCTTTCAAGTTCATGTTTGTTGCTTGATAAACACAGGACACAGCTATATTTTTGAGTTATAAAACTGAGCAGCTGTGCTGGATTTGAATAGTCCCTACAGATTTAAAACCACTGACCATCGTGTCTAGATGAGCTGCCTTAAATCAATCACCGAGGCTGCTGATTTTTTTGACCATAGCAGGATATGTACATCCCCCTTCCCGTAGGAGAGCCAATCATCACATGTGTAATTTTATTGTTGCCCACGTTTAAAACCCCTCCCCATAAAATGTCTCTGTCCCAAAGCGTTTCCTCAGTAAGGATTGATTGCCAGGTTTGTTGTTGCCGCTAAATGGTTTTCGCAGTCCCATCGTGAGGTTCTTATTTCTTCTGCAGAGTCTGCGCAAGTCGTTAAACTGACGTCTTCGTATCATAAAAAAAAAAACTTTAATTAATATGTTCAAATGCTGAACCCAAAATGAGCTGCCAGAGAAATGTGAACCACAGAAATGTGGGAAAGAGACTGAAACCATCCAATAGATATTTAATTACCCAACTTTAATTGTGAAGTCCATAAGGGATTAGGTGCCTCAGGCATGAGAGAAGTTCCAATTACTACTTCATTTTAAAATGTGCACATTTGGAAGGAAACATTTTTTACCTCAAAGGCGGATATACTTGTATCGTTGTTGGGGACCTATGTGGTTGTTCCATTTCTTACTGATTTTTAGTATTGTACGTTCATCATATTATTTTTCCCCTTTAGATAATTATTTCTTTTCTTCTTCTTCTTTGAAATCATTTTTATTGGTTTTACAAATACAGTGGTACCTCAAGTTAAGAACTTAATTCGTTCTGGAGGTCCGTTCTTAACCCGAAACTGTTCTTAACCTGAAGCACCACTGTGCCGTCGCTTCACGATTTCTGTTCTCATCCTGAAGCAAAGTTCTTAACCCGAGGTAATATTTATGGGTTGGCGGAGTCCGTAACCTGAAGCGTATGTAACCTGAAGCTTATGTAACTCGAGGTACCACTCTACAAACAGAAAATCGAGAAATATATGCCTATAAAGAGATTCCTCTGAATCTCATGATTCCCCCCCATCTCCTCCCTGGGGTCTCACTTTAAATATTAATAATAATAATAATAAGAAGAATTTATTTATTTATTTATTTATTTAGTAAGTAAGTAAGTAAGTAAGTATTCTCCACCTATCTGGCTGGGTTTCCCCAGCCACTCTGGGGGGCTTTCAACAAAATATTAAAAATACAATAAAACACCAAACATTAAAAACTTCCCTAAACAGGGCTGCCTTCAGATGTCTTCTAAAAGTCAGATTGTTTATTGATTACTGCATATTCTCCCATACTCCAATTTTTATATCAGACCATATTATCCATGGTAATTATTACACTACAAATGAAATCAAAATCGTGCTGATGTTCCCATCTGCTCCTAAATAAATGTTCCCATCTGTTCCCATCTGTCTCCTAAATAATTCTTTTATAAAGTTCTAGTCCTCTTGGTTTCTGAGTTTTCCAGTCAGTTTTGCCATTTCGGCTTGCTTTGCCACTCCTCTCTGGTAGGGACTTTGTCTTCTTTCCATCTCTGGGCTAATTATTTCAAGTGTGTCATAATGCCCCTTCCGACCTTCAGGAGGAGGGGGGGTTGTGGGATCACGACCCCGCCCACACTCTGCGAGGCTGGCGTCAGCCTCGCAGGAGACAGGGATTCACCCAATTAGCATACCCTGTGGCGCCAGCCAATTGGCTGGCGGCAGGGGCGGGCCTTCCTAGGGCCACTTAAGGTCAGGGCAGCCCCTGGCTCACCCCTTTCTTCCCTGGAGACGACGCAGTCCTCATCGTCGTCCCGTGGGGAGTCAACAGGTCTAACCTCCTTGCTGTCTGCAGAAGCCAGGGAAGTATTTCGCAAGGCCTAGAGTGGGGGGGGGCTGTTTATTGCTATTGGAGCTAATTCCTTGTGATTAGAGTACTGGGAGAGTTTGGATCTTTGCTTGGATGTAAATTGCTTCAGTTTACTTTTCGTTGAGCTAACTTCCCTATTTCCCCCCATTTCTGGTGTTCGGTTTAATTTCAGGGTTGTTAAGTAGGGGGTTCCTAATTTTCTAAATCCAAATCTACTGGTCTGCTGTCTTTCCCCCATTCCTAGTGCCTGGTTACACACACGCACGCGCGCTCACACACACAAAGTATCCTTTTCTGGCTACCCCCACTCATTTCGGGCGCAAGTGCAAGCAGTCCAAATTTGGTTTCGCCGCTGTGTGTGCTGGGGGAGTGTGCATCTATGTGTGATCCCCTGCGTCCCGCTGCAGCAGAGTTACTAATATTACCACAAAACTGGCTTAACCCCTGCTTTTATTTCGCCCTCCCCCCCTTTGCCTCAGCCCACGTGGCCGTGGCTGCTTCCGTTTATCCGCAGCTACTTTTAAGCCTCCCGCCAAACAGCTGATGGAGCAATTTACACAGCTGTTTTGGCAGTAATTCTCCAGAGTTGCTGTAGACAGCGGGACATTTGTTGGAGCTCCCCAGGGGGTCCCCCCCCCATTCGCTCCTCCTGCGTCAGTGATTTAAAATACAAAACAAAACGCTTGCTTCTCCCCCTCCCCGCAGTGGCTTTAACAAAGCAGTAAGAGCGCGGGGAGTGTTGTGGGAGCACGTGCTGGGCAGCCTATCTATATTCTTGCCGTTCAGGTCGTCTAACCCCCACCCGTGAAATTTTATGAGTCTGTCTTAGTGGTTTTATACTCTCGGTACTGAAGCTGTATTCAGCGCTTGCCTCATCTGTGGCTGAGGATAAGTGCGATTCAGAGCGTAGCGAATTTCCACCAGCCTCTCTTTTTCTTTTAAATTGTATTTTGTGAGAGCCACTGGGCTACTGCCTAAAACATATATCTAAGGCTGGTGGTACGTTTGAACAGACAGTGCTAGCGTGCGTGATTCCCCAAGTGGGTAGAGTGAGCATGTTTCCTCTTCAACCCACTCCCTCCTCTTACATTTTGAGTGCCAACTGGGGCACTAATGTGCGTGATTCCCTATGCATGTGTGGCTACTGTGTGGTACAATTCGTGCCCTTAGGCACAGCTGAAGACTGCGCTCTTTATAAGTCCCTGCTTGCCATTCTTTGTGCCTGTAGCTGCCTCTTTAAAAAGTCCCTGCCTTCCGTTTTTTCTGTTCTGCCATTTCTTGGCTTGCAGCTGCTGCATTTTGGTTTCTGCTCCTCCCCCAATTGACTAATCAGCGTTAGTATTCGGGAGAAAGCTTCAAGTCCCAACTAGTGTTTTTTTTTTTGTTTTGTTTGTTTGTTTGTTTGTTTTGTTTTGTTATTGTTTCCAACTTGTTTCAATAATCCAGGGGCTTGCTTTGGGGGATAGAAGCATATAAGCAAATCTTTGTGAATCTCGCTAAAGCAGATAGCCCTAGGAGTTACGCCTGAGCCTTCTGCGGGCGGAAGACGACGTCCCTTATTGTCTTAAATAAGAATGCCGCCCCCTTTTGAGTCGTGCTAAAGCATGAGCCTTTCCCTGCCGATTTTGACTCAACATGTGGGCTGCGTTTAGTGAGTTATAACGGGCAGCTGGTCTAGTAGCTATCTCCTTGTTAGCCTGCCGTGTGCCTTATATTCAGCAGCCTTTTACCCGCTTTCTGTTTCTGGTGTTGAGCCTTATTTCCTGATTTATTCCCCCCTCCTTAAGTTTCCCCTTCGTGTAGTCCTTTACTCTTACATTTTATTTCCTTCTTTCAGTCTGACTCATTCTGCTGCCTGGTTTAAGAAATCCCATCACAATTGTCCCGGCTTCCAGGCAGTATACATTGTCGCTTAACGACAGGCAGTTCGTCCTACATTGTTAATTCAGGTACCTGGTGGATGGCCAATCAAGGATACATTGTCTTTGGCAGCATTTTCCTTCTGCTGGGCCTCCAGCATAACCTTTTGTTTTTCAAAGTGTTAGTTAAAGGGACAATTCCCAGAGAGCGATTTTCTTTGATTCCATTTGATTGCAGGTGGGGCTGCCTATTGTTCCATCCCTATATGCTTGTGAGTTATTTAGCTGTGTCTATCTGCCTGACCCTTTGTTAGGAGGCAAATAAATAAATTTATAGGCAAATACAAACCAAACAGTCAAGTGAAGAATAATTATTTCATATCATCATTAGTTATGCTAGACAATTTATAGCATATCATCATTAGTTATGGTAGACAATTTATAGCATCATCAATTAATTCTACTTACAGTGGTAATTAATTGAACAAAAAAATACTGTCATAGATCGTAATAAATAACAATAACAATAAATAATAGAATAATAATAACAACAAATAAATAAATAAAAATGAATAGATAAATTATAGAATAATAAAAAAAGAAAGACTACTAATAATAAATAAAATAAGTGGATTTAAATTTAATAATTTTTTTTAAAAAAAATATTATAATAAATAAAAATTAATAATGATAATATACATTATAATAATAAAAGAGAATAAGTGGAATGATGTCACATACCAAGATTAAATTGATTAATTAATTGAACAAATCTATAGATAAATATATAAATAAACAAATAAAATAAAATAAAATTCATTAATAATAAATAATTTACATATATTTCGGAACCGTCAGTTGGTTAGAGCGTGGCGACAATAATGCCAAGGTTGCAGGTTTGATCCCTGTATGGAACAATTACATATTCCTGCTTTGCAAGGGGTTGGACTAAATGACCCTTGGGGTCCCACACAATTCTAGAGAGCCTGGATAGCTCATTGGTTAGAGCATGGTGCCTATAATGCCAAGGTTGCTGGTTTGATCCCTGTACGGGACCGCAGCATATTCTGCATTGCAGGGGTTTGAATGAGATATTATAATATGAAGTAGGAAGCATCTTTATATATATATTAATAAATATAAAATATTAATAAATGCATCCCGGATACGCCACCTAACGTTGTGGACCACCCTGGCACCTCCGCGGCCACCGCAGCAGTGTAGCAATCCATTTATGCATCCTCACACATAATTACAGTCTACGTGTCCCTGGGTTTCCAATGACAGATCCTCGGGAGGTAGGGCTCATGCTTACAATTATAACCTTTCTGCCTCTCAGTATACCCCAGACTTTCCCAGTATTCCACAGGGAATGCTGTGGAAGGGAGAAAGAAGTCTAAGTAAGAAGAAGCATTCGGCCAAGAAGAGCAAAAGAAGTAAGCCTTCTGATGCCGAGGACGATTCAGAAAAGCTTCCTGCTGCCCACCACCTGCTGTGTTCCGAGCGACCAGAATTACTGGATGGAGCATATGGGTCCCTATGTGGGAAAAGGAAAGTCAGAAAATTTGAAGCCAAGCGAGTCCCTCACCATGAGGTTTGCTGGGAGTACAACACGGGTGTGTGCCAAGGGCCAAATTGTAAGTATGTGCATGAATGTGAGAAGTGCCTAGGTAACCACCCAGCGTCTTCGTGTTTTAAAGGTAAACAGCCTTTTCCGGGCAGCAGGGGGCATTTCCATCAGGGGTCTTGAAAAGCTCACAGACCCGCCAAAAAGAACAGCCAGAAACTGGTATTAATTTGGCCCTTGACTGGCATGTTCTCTTCTGTTGAGCCCTCACCTCTTAGAACCCTTCTCGATAGATACCCTAAAAATAGAGGCAGCAAAGAGTTTCTCTTATGGCCTCAGGATCCTCATTTCATTACCCCCTAACTCGGGGAACCCCCCCCCAAACCAAAGAATCAGTTCGGGAAGTGTCCCGTCTAAACAATTATCGCACTCCTAGAGTGGCAAACCTGTCCCGGACCTTTGACCTTTAGTGCTTAGAAATAAACATCTACTTCTCTAACAAATTTACCCCTGGGGTTAACAAGGGCATCACGGATGCACAGGTGCAGCGAATTGCCACAGCCATTCCGGGAGCACCTTTGGAGCCTTGGGAACATGATGTCCTGAAGGGAGTATTAGCTTCAGGAGCCAAGCCCACGCTTAGATCTTTTAAAAGGGCTTGGGTGGACTTTATGGAGTTTCAAGGCAAACTTATAAAATAATAATAATAAAATATGATAATGATAATAATAATAATGACAATAATAATAATAGTAAAAACAAAAAAAACAAAACAAAAACAAAAACAAAAACCTATGCTTGACACACCTCAAGGTAAATTAAAAAATCCTAAGCTTCACACGCCTCCTACCAAGGCTGAAGCTCTGCAATACTTGGTACATTGGAGAGTGCTGGGTCGTGCAGCAAAGACTCTTAAACATCCAGTAGGCGGCAATCTCTTTTTTCTGTAAGGTTGTTTAATCCAGAGACCCTGGTGTGGCCTTCTTAGTGTGAAGGGCACTGTGGGGCTGGCGCAGGCCGCAGCCTCCTAAAAGTGATGGTAGAAGGCCCTTAACTTATGACATTCTATGCTAATTCATAAATATATAAATAAATGTAAAATAATAATAATAATAATAATAATAATAATAATAATAATAATAAACCATAAAAAAAAAAACAAGAAGGAAGAAAATTAAGAAGTATCTGTTGGTCCGAGGACAAGGCCCAGTTATTTACAGCTGCATACTCCATTGCCTTTGGCGCTATGCGCAGTGGCGAAGTGGTTTGTAAGGGCCAACCAGATTCCATTGCCCGAGGTAGTTTGAGAGACCTGACCTTGTTCAGATCCAATTTAGTCCTGCATGTCCAATGTTCCAAAACCGATCAGCAGTAAAGGACACTAAACAATTCATGTACATGGGACCAACCGTCTCAGGTCCATTCCTCGAACATTGGGATGGCTCCGGCCTTGCACGGCATCAGTCCATGCACGTTATGTGAAGGGCGATTGCTGCCTGAGGTTTACCCTCAGCTAAATTCACGGTTAACTCCTTTCGGATTGGGGCCGCCACCACAGCAGTGCATTTGGGACTCTCATCTGAAAGGATGAAGGACTTGGGGGCAGTGGAAGTCTGATGCATTAAGGGAAGTCTGATGCATATAAAGGATATATTCATAAGACCTTGTGATTGTTCACAGTATACCTGACCTGGCTTTGTTACCTTCTTTTGCTTTCAGGTGACGTTGTGATGCATATTTGGAGTATAGGCCCTGCACCGTCCACTGGGATATAAACCATGCCGCTAATGGGGACCTAGGGTGCAGGAGCTACGAGGGCGCGCATCTGGATAATCGGGCACAGCATGGTGCATTGGGCCAGGGTCCGCGCCATCAATTCCGGTCTCGGGCCGCACCTTAGCTACATAAATATATCTTGGATCTCTTGAAGGAGAATGCGCTGGGCCAAAAAATGTTGCCCGCTATTAGGGCCAGAGAGGCGGCGGAGGGGCCCCCAGATGCTTTAGATATCCAATTAGGCGAAAAGTGTTAGCTTACAGAAAGGCAGTCGACTTGATGTGGCATATCTTTAGTGACTTGGAGGAACTTAAGGCCTCTTACCCAAACGTCACTACTAGTTTATTTGGGGCCTCGTGGATGGAGAGGCGGGTTTGGAGAGATTGCAGGTGCCCGATAGCCATAAACAGGGCTAGGAAAGCCTGGCATTGGGCGGTGGTGCGTAGAGTGGCAGCCCTGGGTGGGAGTGGCATTGAGGGCCCACCCAGTGCCATGGTCATCCAGCTGAGCGAGAACGACTTGGCGTATAGGAAAGGGGTGGACTTGATATGGAACATTATCAATGACTTGGAATTGTTGAGGGCATCCCATGAAAACATTACAATAATCTGGTCATCTTTGCTGGAAAGGCGATGTTGGAAAGGGATGCAGAAAAACCCGTGGCTGTGAACAAAGCTAGGAGGATTGTGGAGCGCACGGTGGCTCGTAGAGTGGCCGCATGGGGCGGTCGGGTCATTCAGCACCCATGCATACGGTTTGACAAGGAAATGCTTTATCACTGGGATGGTGTACATACGGTTTGACAAGGAAATGCTTTATCACTGGGATGGCGTGCATCTATCTGATGCTGGCAATGCTATTTGGTTGGCAGATAATTTTCAAGGCGTTAGGGATTGGTTACAGGTCTGAGGGTATTGGCGGCGAGCCGGCTTGCGGCTCGGTGGCGGTAGGCATTGGCCGGGGTATTATCATGCAGATGAGGTTGGGGGGGAGGAACGCCATCACCTCCCCCAATGCTTGAAGGGTAGTTCGTTAAAGGACTCCGAGGGGCGACGCCTCGTCCGAAACCTACGGAGGCTAGGGCCTAAAGCGCGCCCCCGAGCGGTAACCCCTTGGGGAGCGCCCAGGGATATGCATCTCGGGTGGCTCCCCCTGTTGGTGTTTAACCCTTCCCAGTCAGACCGGATAGTCGGTTAGGGCCAATGCCTAAAGCCAATACCCTTCTTTCCTGTAATCAATAAAGTTGTGGCCATTTTTCGCCCATTAACCTAAAACTCTGTGTCCGTTGTCTTCATTTATTCCACCTGTGGGGGGGAGGGAATAGCCACACAATAAGAATTCAGTTTGCAGAACCGAGTTTATGTTACATTACAAGTATGGTGGGGCTCTGGCCAGGAATTTTGGATCCTTGTTCAGTTGTGAACGGAACTTAAGATTGGGGGGGGGGGACGAGAAACTTGAAGAAATTGAAATTGACAGATTCACTCATCCCTGCTTGAAGGTTAAGAATTTTCTGGTGGGATCAATATTGTGCTGCTGTTACAAATGTTTCATCTGCGCGAGCATATCAGCTTGTCAAATCCCCTTTCCCATGTGCTGCTCTGGAGTTTCTCCCAATCCCCCCAGTACCAATTTTGGGGAGGTGTGGAGAGTGTGCAGAGCAGGGGGAAACTCTCTTGCTCAAGTGCCTAGCACAGGGCTTCCGTAGATGAGATTCTTTAGGTGAATCTTGCCCCCACTCCCATATTCTAGCCCATGCATATCCAGGTTTCTTTTATAAAATTTGCCAATTCTATCCTGCCCAAGACCCTGGAATGCTTTTGCAAGTCAGAGTACATACTGAGTTCACAACATAATGGTGGTCTAAATAGGTTGTCCTTGGTATGGCAACATACCAACTGATCCAGAATGTGGCAGCTAGACTGGCGATTGGGAGTGGCCGCCGAGACCATAAGACATTGGTCCTGAAAGACCAACATTGGCTCCCTGTACATTTCCGAGCACAATTCAAAGTGTTGGTGCTGACCTTTAAAGCCCTAAATGGCATCAGCGCAGTATACCTGAAGGAGCGTCTCCACCCCCATCGTTCTGCCCGGACACTGAGGTCCAGCTCCAAGGGCCTTTTGGCAGTTCCCTCACTGCAAGAAGTGAGGTTACAGGGAACCAGGCAGAGGGCCTTCTTGGTAGTGGCACCCGCCCTGTGGAATGCCCTCCCCTCAGATGTCATGGAAATAAACAACTATCTGACCTTTAGAAGACATCTGAAGGCAGCCCTGTTTAGGGAAGTTTTCAGTGTTTGATCTTTTATCGTGTTTTTAATATTTTGTTGGGAGCAGCCCAGAGTGGCTGGGGAAACCCAGCCAGATTGGCAGGGTATAAATAATAAATTATTATTATTATTATTATTATTATTATTATTATTATTATTATTAGCTCCACCAGACATCCTGTTGATTCAGCATTCATCCCAATCTGTTTGCACAAATCATTCTGATTTTATTATGGGGCAGCTGCACAACAATGGCCATTCCTCTGCATTCCCCTGCAGGGTGTTTTTATGTCTTCTTTCTTCTCCTCATTCATTTATCCCAGTTTTCAGTGCATTTTCCCATCACTTTCTTAACTCCCACAAAGTCTAGGTTTTGTTTTTGGTTTTTTTTAAGAAAAAGTGGGTTTGTTGCTCTAGGGCAATAAAGGATGTTAATCCACTTTAAAAGCACAAAAATAAGTTTTTGGTATGCACATGAATCCCTCCAGCAAAACATAGTGACTCTCTGGAAGCACCCTTTGATTTGGGTCTGGTTCGTTCTCTCTCTCTTTCTCAGAATCTGTATTAAAATGTCAAATTCTGACAAGTGGGGGAAAGCAGGTTAAGAACATTTTTATTAGTGCAACGTATTCTCTGGATTGAGTGCTGGAGCTTTCCCATTCAACATTACCTGAGCTGCAGCTGAAGCCATTAAGGAAGTTTTGAAGCAGGAACTGGAGAGGATTGCTGGGGGATTATAAACGTCAATCAGGATGCCTTTACCTTTGTACTGACAAGGAGAAGTGATTTATCAGCTATGAGATCACTGTCACAGTCTCGGAGCTTTTCTTCTCCTCATACCCTTCACTTTGGGCAAGCACCAATTTGTCGATGTGCTTTTTTGGCAGCTCTATTTCCTTTTGCCCCCGGGGTCCCAAAATTCCATTTGTGTGAATTTGGAACATACAAAATAAAAAGAGAGGATTGTTCCTTACAACGTTGCTCTGGAAGGGCTTTAAGAATATGCCAAGTTAAGGTGCACCTAGCTTCCAAAATACACAACTCTTACCTACTCTAAGATATGCACAGGAAGGAACTTATTATTTGTCTTACATTTTGTTCGCATCTGACCCCATTGTCCCTCATTTGCGTGTTCACACCCAGAGATCTCTCCCCTACATAAAAACACATTTGACTCAAATTTTAGTTTTGGTTTTTTGGCAGAATTTAGGCCACAACTTTACTGATTACAGAAAAGTGAGTGGTTGCATAGGCTCTGGTTTGACTAGCTCCCTGAACCCTTGCAGGTAGCGCTGACCCAGGGCACCAGCATAGGTCAGCCAAGGGTGAACACCTGAGGTAGGTGAAAAGCCCGGGAACAGACTCTGTTCACTCCCCAGATGCTCCCCTGGACTCAGGCACGGGCAACCTTGAGAGGGGGCTGACCAAACCAAATTGAATCCCTGGATTCCTTTAACAGAATACCCTTCACATAGGGATGGTGAGACTGTTCTCCCATCCCTATCACCTGAACCAGTGCCTATCTGCAACCTTACAAGTTGTGACGATTTGCTACGCAGCAGGCGAAACCCAAATGGCAACAGCCCATCAGGCAAGTAGGGAAATTCCTGCCGTGCCCCTGTCCCAATGACAGACGACACACAACGGCATAGCATGGTCAATCGCAAAAATGCCCTAAAAGTAGGGAGAGGTGGGCAAGTGTTCCAACGCATGAGCAGAAAGAGGAAGCTCTGGCTCACATGCATAGGTATATATAGGTCCCTCAATCCGTTTAGACTGCTCCCCATTGGCCAGATTAAAGCCAGCAATGAGGTACCTACCAATCAGGTGGTGTGGCTGTCCAATATACCCACCCACAACCAGGAGGTCAGTCTCCAGGTCTCACAGTAACACGTCCCCTCTTTTAGGGAGGACACGATCACCTGCATAGTCTTGATTTGCACATTCCTCATTCGCCTTAAATAACCACCATGGCGTATTGACTCTGAAGGACATTTTTGGTGGTGCCCTTTGAAATCTTGAATCAGACGGACAGAGGGTGCACTGCGCAATCCTATACAGATTTATTAAGAGTTCATTCACACTGATTTTAATGGTACTTCCTTACCAGTAAGAGTGCACAGGATGGCACCCTTAAAATACCCTTACCCTTGGGATTAGTTTGGAATTGTTTTTCAAAGGGGAGCATGTAATACTGTAACCAGCCCATCCATGTTCTGGAAGATTAATTGCTCATGCCTTTAAAGAAGAGAAAATTGTGGGTTCTTTATTTCAGCCAAGAGGAACCTGGCAGGTAGATAAAAAGATTTAGTTCTATTTGTTACTGACAAATGAACAAAATCTATTTTTGTACCAGCAGGTTAGAAAATATGACCTTCCCTTCTATAGTGTTTTCTTATGTGCTATTCCAGTCTTTAAAGAACCAATAAATCAGCCAAGAAGAACTGGATCAATTTACTGTCCGCTTCACTTTAAAACCAAGG
The DNA here is from genome assembly GCF_951804945.1 of Podarcis cretensis. Classification (NCBI taxonomy): domain Eukaryota; kingdom Metazoa; phylum Chordata; class Lepidosauria; order Squamata; family Lacertidae; genus Podarcis; species Podarcis cretensis. The sequence goes on from NC_137170.1 coordinate 122,717,532, forward strand.
TAAATCTGTCAATTCACTGGAACCACTCAGCATCTCTAAAACCTTTCCGATGTATTTATCCTGTGGGGGCAGGAATGTTGGGAATTAGCAGGAAAAGTGAGCGTGGACCTTCTCAGTTACTTACCTTTTAGAACTGAGTGATGTAAAGCCATTCTATAGATTCCTTCCAGAATTTCAATAGAACTTTTTTTTCCTAAAGGAATGTTCCAATCTAGTTCTCAAAGTTAAGGAAACCAAAGTAACTTCTTTGGGCATTGAGTCAACCAGTTAACCTCAAATGAAGTCAGCTCAAACACACACACACACACACACACACACACACACACACACAACGCTTATGAAGTTGGACAGCCTTCTTTTCACCTGAAGTGCAACTCAAGAGAGAACGGGTCTCTGTGCTTATGAGATCTTTCAGACTCTTTGATAGCACTGCGATTATGAAGAGTTGTTGTTGCAGCTGAAGGTTTCTGCTGGGAATTTAGGAATATCCCCAAGAATGCTTTCAAAAAGTGGAGCCCAAGACTTATCACGTTTTCAGCAAATGGCTTCATGACAAGCATTAACTCTAATAAGAAAGAAGATATTGTTAAAGACAAGGCTAAGGACAAGTGACCCCTCACATGACTTTCCCCTACATGACTTTCCCCTCAAAAAAATCAAGTACAGTGGTACCTTGGTTCTCAAGCTTAATCCGTTCCGGAAGTCTGTTCCAAAACCAAAGTGTTCTAAAACCAAGGCACGTTTTCCCATAGAAAGTAATGCAAAAGGGATTAATCCCTTCCAGACTTTTAAAAACAACACCTAAAACAGCAATTTAACATGAATTTTACTATCTAACAAGACCATTGATCCATAAAATGAAAGCAATAATCAATGTACTGTACTATAAAATAAATAAGGCAGTATTGTAGATGATAAAAATAAAAATATATTTTTTTCTTACCTGCACTGATAGTCATTGTTTGGATGGGGGTCTTTTATCCATTTCCGCAGTCACTCAGACAATCAATTGGTAGCTGAACTGGGTTCCACACAGTCACAAAAACAAATTAACTGAAAATGCCTCAAAAACAAAAACGCAAAATAAATAGCAAAAACAAAAGCGCCAAACTTAATCCGCTCCGGAAGTCTGATTGACTTCCGAAATGTTTGAAAACCAAAAGGCAGCTTCTGATTGGTGCAGGTGTGGGAACGTTCAGGGATGCAGGAGAGTATATATTGTTTGATTATATCATTTCCAATTTAGCAGAGTAACATTCCCCTTTATAAACTTGCACACCAGATGTGTTTGCTCAGGCTCGCTAAAGCCTCTAAAATAAGTTACTTGGTAAATTCCCCTTTAGTCCCTCATAAAAGGAATAGATACGACACAGTCTTCTATAAAAGTATAAAAAGAGTTTACTCACTCACTCATTCTTTTCACAGATGGATCCCAGAAGGCAGACTTAAGTTACAAAAGTAATATACCTGGAAACTATCCAATAAGGAGACAGCTCCTTTGTCCTCTCTTGGCTGGAAGCCAAGAGAGCATCTTAGGCAAAGCAGATGTTCCTTCTTCCACGAATGTAGTCAGAGAGAGAGAGATGGCAGCTACTCCTATGTTTTTGTTACCTGCACAGGTGAGGCCACGCCCACCTCTGGTCACACGTAGAGGAAGGCTGTCCCAGCCTAGGAGGAAACAAGAAGTTCCAACTGGCTGGTCCAGACATCCCCTTTTTATGTCCACTCTAGGAATGTTGTACTTGACTGCTCTGTGTTTCACATCCCACAGCAGGCACCCCGGAAACAATAGCTGACAGCAGTATTGGATGTTCAGCTTCTGAAAAAGAATTGAAAACTGGAACACTTACTTCTGGGTTTTCGGTGTTTGGGAACCAAGGTGTTTGAGTACCAAGGTATTTGAGAACCAAGGTACCACTGTTGTTGTTGTTTAGTTGTTTAGTCGTGTCCGACTCTTCGTGACCCCATGGACCAGAGCACGCCAGGCACTCCTGTCTTCCACCGCCTCCCAGAGTTTGGTCAAACTCACATTCATAGCTTCGAGAACACTGTCCAACCATCTCGTCCTCTGTCGTCCCCTTCTCCTTGTGCCCTCAATCTTTTCCAGGGAGTCATCTCTTCTCACGAGGTGGCCAAAGTATTGGAGCCTCAGCTTCAGGATCTGTCCTTCCAGTGAGGAGGTACCACTGTAGTGAGCCACCATTACATAGTACAATATGCTTTTTCCAAGTAGCAGTGAGGTCACAAAGGATCAGAGTTTACAGTCAGGTGACTGGAATGCCATTCATGGGGAAAGGTAGAGACATTTCCCTGGCAATGTCAATGTAGAGTTATTTGGATCTCTGAGTGCAGCAGATTGTTAGGAGATATGTACTGTAATGTTTCCCGGAGTAAATGACTGGATAAGGATGAGTGGGTGAATATGGCCAAGGTGCTGTGGACAATTATAAAAACAAAAACACGAAGAACCCAATAATCCCTCCCTCCCCAACACAATTTAAAAGGGCATCAGATGTCAATCAGCCAAAGGCCTGGTTAAAGAGGATCGTTTGCCTGCTGCCTAAAAATATATAATGAAGGTGCCAGGCGAAGCTTCATGAGGAGAGCTTTCCACAATTGTGGAGTCACTGAAGAAAAGGCTCATTTTTGTCTTGCCACCCTCTGGACCTCTCATGTAGGAGGCACGCAAAGAAGGGCCTCAGAAGATGATCTCAGGGTCCGGGTAGGTTCATACTGAGAGAGGAAGTCCTTGAGGTACTGCAATCCTGATCGGTTTAAGCAAATAGTCTCATGGCATGTGCAGGGTTTCAGCTGAACTCAGCTTCTCAGTAACAAATCTTATCCCAGTGCTCATCCAGAGCTTGTCCCTGTTGGATGGCAAGCTGTATATGAGCCAGTTGAAGCTGAATTTGGCCAAGGCTGAAGTAATTATGGTTGGCATGTAACCTGGAGAAAATACCGGTATACACTTTAGACACCAGCCCTGACCTCTCTGACTGGAAGCTCTGGAGCACTTTGGATTATAACTGAATTTGTCATAATATGTTTGTCTTTTTCCTCATCTGCATGGTTCCCACACCGTACAATTTCATGATTGCAAGCTGGTTGGAGTGGGGATTTTTTCTGAGCGTACTTGGGATGCAGCCAGACGGTCCCTCATGCATCTTAAAATGGGTACAGAGCTTTCCTCTTCAGAGTTCATTGCATAAGAAACCCAGGTTTTCTCCTGACACAATTTGAGCACTCCCCCTTCGCTCCACAATGTATTTTAAATGGATTTTGGCAAACCCACCAGATTAACAATCTTGTTGCTAGCACTGATAATAAATATCCATGTCAACAGGCACATTTTTACATGTCATATGCTTGTAAGCCTCCATGGTACTGTACTGATTCTGGAACTCGCTGGCCAATAACAGTGGAAGATGACCTACAGCTGCGTGCTTCTTGGGAACGTGTGCCTCAAGTGAATCACGTCTGCTTCCTTTGATTGGACTCAATGTTCTGCCATTATGCAGAGTCGGAGCAGTGGCCAAGCATCATTTCTCTAGACCTGGAACAAATTTGTGAAATCTCCCCCTATACCTACAATCTCATCCATTATAAAGTGAAAACACGCACACCAAAAATAGCCTCTATCACTTTACAGCTGTCTACAGTGGTGCCCCGCAAGACGAATGCCTCGCAAGACGGAAAACCCACTAGACAAAAGGGTTTTCCGTTTTGGAGGTGCTTTGCAAAATGAATTTCCTATGGGCTTGCTTCGCAAGACGAAAATGTCTTGCGAGTTCCTACGGGTTTTTTTTCCTTTCCCCCCCTTTTTCTAAGCCGCTAAGCCGCTTATCTGCTTATCCGCTAAGCTGCTAAGCTGCTAAGCCGCTAAAAGCCGCTAAAAGCCGCTAATAGCGCTAATAGCGCTAATCCGCTAAGCCGTCAATGGGCTTGCTTCGCAAGACGAAAAAACCGCTAGACGAAGAGACTCGCGGAACGGATTAATTTCGTCTTGCGAGGCACCACTGTATTTTCATTCATCTCATTCCTGCACTGTCAATCTCTTTCTATTACAGAGTCCACAGGTATGCACAGTGGGTAGGTAGCACAGCCCAGAGATATGGCCAGACTATGCTCCTAGTGCTCGAGGGCCACCAAAGCAATAAGGAACAGCAATACAGTGGATGCTCGGGTTGCAAACGTGATCGATGCAGGATGCATGTTCGCAACCCGCAGCTGCGCATCTGCGCACTCGCGGGTTGCGATTCAGCATTCCTGCGCATTCACAAAGCATGATTTAGCGCTTCTGCGCATGTGCGACCGCCGAAACCCGGAAGTAACCCATACTTCCGGGTTTTGGCAGCCCGTAACCCGAAAAAATGCAACCTGAAGCGTCTGTAAACCAAGGTATTACTGTACAGCTGAGATGGCGAGACTAAAAGGGAAAATTCGGAACCAGCAGGACCAGACTTTCCTAAAGGAATGGAAGAAGTTTTCGATATATCTGGAAAGCGATGGTAACCAATTGACATCACTTGCAGGGTTAAAAGAAGTTTTGTAAGGAGCAATTTATAAATTATTGTGAAAAGAATTAAGATGTATTGGAAATTTGAGTTTATAGCAATAATGATAGTAACAAAATCCATAATTAGAAAGGCTTTACAGCCAAAAAATTCGAAAGGATGTTATGCTGGAAAATATGGGTAAAAACTAATAAAAAAATATTATTATTATTTAAAAAAGAAATAAAGGCAGTGATCATTTTAAAGGTAAAAGGACCCTTCACCATTAGGTCCAGTCGTGGACGACTCTGGGGTTGCAGCACTCATCTTGCTTTACTGGCCGAGGGAGCCAGCATTTATCTGCAGACAGTTTTTCCGAGTCATTCGGCAACCCCAGAGTCATTCGCCACTGGACTTAACTGTCAGGGGTCCTTTAACTTTACCTTTTGGCAATCCACTTACCCCACTACTTCGTTGGTCTATAAGGTGCTACTGGACAATTTTATTATTATTATTTTTAGTTCCCTCCAATGTAATCCAAATCTCTCCTCTAGAGGAACAACACGCAACGGGGCTTGACTAATCCTCCATTAGGACCCTCATCCGTTTCAAGCAAACACCGCAGACACAGCTGGGCATATTCTTTGCTCAAGAATCTACTGGAGATGTACTTATCCAGCTGCAAATGGAAAAGCATACTTAATCAAGAATACGAGTGATTCATTGAAGCTGGGCTGAAAGGTGAGCTGGAAGAGAGAAAGCCATCCCTGGATAAGAAGCAGACTATGACTCAGAAGATTTTTCTTCCAGTAAATGTCCCCCCCTTGCAGCACAGCTGGATGAGTTTTCACTGCAATGCCTAGACAAGGCCTTGCATTCTTATTTCCTTTTAATATTAAAGGCTGAATGATGTATCCTATTTTACGTGGGAACCGCTTCCCAATTGGCTTTCCTTTAACTTCATTGCTGCCACACCACCAGAGCACGATTTCTGTTCTCATCCTGAAGTAAAGTTCTTAACCCGAGGTACTATTTCTGGGTTAGCGGAGTCTGTAACCTGAAGCGTCTGTGACCCGAGGTACCACTGTATCAATCATCTAATCTATCATCATCTATCTATCTACCGTATTTTTCCGTCCATAGGACGCCCCCTATTTTGGGGGACTCAATTTTAGGAAAATGAGGGGACATGGCCCAAATTTGTTGAGCCTCTTCCCCCCCCCCCATGCAGCTGCAGACAGGAAAGACTCCATAGATCATTTCCCGTGCATAGTGGCATCAGGGAAAAGTTGCGCTCCTGGGAGCACAACCTCCCCCAATGCCGCCGCGCATGGGAAACAACCCAGGCATCGGGGGAATTTGTGCTCCCGCCAGCAAGCTGGCCGGCAGTGCACAGCTTCTCCCCCCCCCCCACAGCTGTGGGCAGGAAACACCCCCCCCAGATCGCTCCTCCCCCATGCCACTATCCGTGTATTGGATGACCCCAGTTTTTTGACGTGATTTTTTAGTCAAAAAACCTCATCCAATACATGGAAACATACGGTATCATCTATCTATATCATCTATCATCTATCATCAATCATCTATCTATCTATCTATCTATCTATCTATCTATCTAATCTTTCTCTGTAGTAGAAAAGTTAGCAAAGGAAACTTAAACCCAACAGGAAAAGATCTGTTTTAGTAATAATAATAATAATTTAATATTTATACCCCCACCCTGGGTGGCTCCCAACAGAATATTAAAAACACAATAAAATATCAAATATTAAAAACTTCCCTAAATAGGACTGCCTTCAGATGTCTTCTAAAAGTCAGATAGTTTTTTATTTCCTTGACATCTGGTGGGAGGGCGTTCCACAGGGTGGGCGCCACCACTGAGAAGGCCCTCTTCCTGGTTCCCTGTAACCTCACTTCTCGCAGGGAGGGAACCGCCAGAAGGCCCTTGGAGCTGGACCTCAGTGTCTGGGCTGAACGATGGGGGTGGAGACGCTTCTTAATGGCCCAAAACAATTATCAAAACAGGCTGTGTGTTTTGAAAGTACAACAACAAAAATCCCAGGGCTGGTTAACCCTCACAATGCATGCAACTGATGGCATGGCTATTTAGTTAGTTAGTTATATCATAAAATTTATGCACAGCTCGATTGTAATAAAAAACAACAGCACTCAAAGCAGTTTGCAAAAGATAAAACAGTAAAACCAAGGGGGGAAACTCAGCCATACTTTAAAACAAGCAAAACTTAAAATAAATAAATAAAACAGATGGAGCACTGAAGCAGAGTCACCAAGAGCGGAAGAGTCATTCCTTTGACTTCTCTTCAGAAAAAGAGGAAAAAGGAAAATGGAAGAAGCAAAACATGTTTGGGAATGGATGCTCAGTGAACCAAATTCTCTTGGCTGTGATAAGACACGCAAGATACAACTCTTTCGCAATGCAAATATTTTCTTCTGAGGCAGGTGCCATTTGCAGAACATTCCTGTTCTGCGGTGGTTGAGTGATAACTTGAAAAAAAAAAATTAAAACTTTCAAAACAAGCAGCCCACCACAAGGAAAGAAGGTGTGTAAATCTACTGTTTCAAACTTAACCATGGATTCCTGGAGGGGATTTTTCAACAAATGCAGCTGACAAGATTATGCTCAAAAAATCATACAGTCGTACCTTGGATCCCGAATGCCTTGCGAGTCGAACATTTGAGGCGAGTCAAATGCCTCAAACCCAGAAGTAAGTGTTCCAGTTTGTGAATGTTCTTTGGAACCCAAACATCCGGCACGGCTTCCCGCAGCCAATCAGAAGCCGCACTTTGGTTTCCGAACTTGGTTTTGGAAGTTGAACAGACTTCCGGAACGGATGCTGTTCGACTTCCGAGGTAGCGCTGTATTTGTTTTGGAATGGCCTGTGTTTCTAGCTCCCAAACCAATGGTGTTTTGGCATCTCTGCAGCTGCTGCCAGCAAGGTGAATGATCTATGGAGCAACTCACAGAAGCCATATTAAGTGGCTCATGATCTATATTTGGAACACTACTGACCTAAATCAGAAGATCCTAAATGGGACATTGTAGACTCCAGCCCCCCCCCCCAACACTGCCACACTTTTCCAAATGTATTTTGGACCTTTTCCAAAGACTTTTGGTTGTTTTCCCAATATTTCAAAACACTTTCTGCAATTATTTTGGCATCCGTTTCATGGGATAAATCACTTGTTAGGTTACAGTCAGAAAATAAAATGCTCAATTCCCATTAACAATAAAAAGAAATATGCTAATAATAATGCATTATTATTATTATTATTATTATTATTATTATTATTGCTACTACTACTATTGTTATGTGCAATATCACAATGAAAGTTTTCTTGAACAACAAACACCTATAATGTAGGCCAGACTGACTTCTGATTTGGAGGAGACTAATATATTTCATTTTCACAGAAAAATGGATTAATTTGTGGGTCAATATAAAGACAGGGGGGAAAGTTGCACTTAATTAACTTGGATTCTTAGGCTACTTATCCAAACCAGAATCAATATCTTCTTTATTGTACTAATTCTAATGTAAAAAAATATGATTTTATCCTAACCTTTTCATGTAAGTATTGAAGGGTGAGTCTTTTTCCAGTCTATGGCCGTTTCATACATCTTTCCTTTCTGTCCAGCTTTCTGCAAAAAAGTGTGGAAAGTCACATTTAAACACACTTTTAACACATTTTCCCTAGAATGCATTTTGTATGCTTTTCTTCCAAGCTGAGAACTGCATTCACAACATTTGGAGCAGGGCAGAGCCTGAAGATTAACTGCGTTTCAATTCACAAGTCAGAAAAATGCAAACTGAATTGTCAACTTAAAAAACTACATTATCCAACATCCCTGTTTTTGTCCCTAACACAAGCAGAAACAGGGAGATCCTGGATTATAAATGGATGGAACATCTTTAGCAATTGCTGTTTGAAAATGTAGCTTGTGAGTAATTCTGTTCTGCATAAGCTGATAGATACTGAGAAGATCCACAAGCTGTATAGGGTTTGGGTTTTTCTTTTGGTTAAGAAATCCCCGGTCAAAAATTGTGGGTGGCCACAAAGTAAAAAATAAACACCATTCAATTTGGGAACTTTTTGCTTCAATGCAATGTTATGTTTGTAAATGAAGCCTGAGAAAAGATAAACAGCCCTAAGATACTGAGGGGAAACAAACTTTCTGCTTATTTATGAAGAATTTGCCTATCCAAAACATTATTTTGGTCGTTTATAGAGTAATAAGTCTCTGTTCTAGCCCCTTTAACATTTTCTGTGATGTGAAATATTTTTTAACAAGAGATGTTTTAAAAGTCTTCTGTATTCTTGTATTTTGCTTACACAAAACTTGCAAAACTTACAAAAAATAAAATTCTCAGAGTATTCTTTTTAAATTTTAAAATGAGGAATACTAAGCATCAGGGATGCCATTGTTTGGACATTAAACCTCATTCTCAGAGGCAAGTGATGTGGTTTTTCCCTGGTGTAGTTTCTTATAAATGTGCAACATCAGACCCTTTGATTGGCAGATAGTAGGATGAAATGTTGGAAGTGGATGCTTAAGTTGTTTTTAATTCCTTTTTGTAAGTCACCATTTGTTTGTTTGTTTGTTTGTATGCCACCCATCGTGGGACGCAGGTGGCGCTGTGGGTTAAGGCCTCAGCGCCTAGGGCTTGCCGATCGAAAGGTTGGCGGTTCGAATCCCTGCGGCGGGGTGCGCTCCTGCTGCTCGGTCCCAGCGCCTGCCAACCTAGCAGTTTGAAAGCACCTCCGGGTGCAAGTAGATAAATAGGGACCGCTTACCAGCGGGAAGGTAAACGGCGTTTCCGTGTGCGGCTCTGGCTCTGGCTCTGGCTCTGGCCAGAGCAGCGATGTCACGCTGGCCACGTGACCCGGAAGTGTCTCCGGACAGCGCTGGCCCCTGGCCTCTTAAGTGAGATGGGCGCACAACCCCAGAGTCTGTCAAGACTGGCCCGTACGGGCAGGGGTACCTTTACCTTTACCTTTATGCCACCCATCTGACTAGTTTGCCCCAGCCATTGCATGGACAGGCGGAGTCCCCAGATCCCGCGCGGTCCCCCCGTCATGTGGAATAACGACTCAAGACAACGTGCTATGGGATTAAATTGGCCACAACTTTATTAAATTTCAAATGTGGGTAGACCTTGGCTCAGGCATTGGGCGTTCTCCCTCCCCAGTCCCCAGCCGGGGACCTAGGGAGCATCAGGGTTATCCAGTGTGTGTGGGGGGGGATGGGCCGGCTCTGGAGAACATATGTTCAAGCAGAGATAGCCGCCCCCGTTACCCCGCCACAGGGGAGAGCAGTGACGACCTTTCGGCGTACGGCCAAAGCCTCCCTTCAAAAACCCCTTTAACGGGGAACCCTGGTATCACCGCCGCAAAGAGGAAGATGGACTAAAGGATTCCGCCCAAGGCCTGATACCGCCAAAGTTGTGACGTTTTGCTACGGGAAAGGCGAAACCTGCCAATGCAGGGAAATTCCTTTCCGGCCCTTTAACAGCGACCTTAACGTAGCAGCGCCCGCATACCTGTGAAGCAAAATTAACCTGCAAAACCCGTGAAGAAAAGTTAACCTGCAAACTAAGACATTAACTGAGGGTGGGTAGGGTGGGAGAAGCTCTGGAGCCAAGTGAGGATTCCCAGGTAAGACCCTCCCTCTATTGTGTGGGCAGGTAATCCCTCCCCTACCTGGCCTGGTCTCCTTGGCAACGCTTCCCCCAGGTGGGATTGGACAACTGACTGAGGTAGGCGGAGACCTCCAGGTATCCCACCTGAGGGAAGGCAAAGCCAAGCCTATGCTGTTGGGGCCGCTCCAGATCTAGGGGCTGCACGCGTCCACGCAAAGGGCGCCCCCCGTTTTAAGCGGGGAGCGGTCATTCTGGGCGGCTTCCAGCAAATCATAAAACCACAGGGCTGCCTTCAGCTGTCTTCTAAAAAGTGAGATACTTGTTTAATTCCGTAACATCTGATGGAGGACATTCCACAGGACGAGTGCTACCACCAAGAAGGCAGTGGTGGTGTATCCGTGATTACCGCCCGGGGTGGGTGGGCAGGCGCCTGTGGATGTGACCGCACCGAGGGTGGGTGGGGCGTGCTGGGGGCAGAGTGCACCGGGGGTGGAGCATTCACTGCAGCCAGCCAGCTCCCTCATGCTCTGGATCCTAGCATCGGAGAGGGGTGCCTTCACCACTTTGCTGCTGCTTCTGCTGCAAGCGATTGCAGCATCAAAGAGGGGCACTGAGGATTGCTCCAGGGGTGGAGCTTGAGATTGCAGCTTTGGAGAGGGGCACCGTCACCGCCTCTCCACTGCCTGCAGCCGGCTGGTGGCTGTGCCCTCCCCCTCCCTCTCGGCTGGTCCAGGGGCAGCCGTAAGGAGAAGCAACCGCTGCCACCACTGCCCCAGCCCTGAAGGCGCAGCTTCCCTGGATGAGGAATTGTAGTGAGGTGCCTGATTGTGCCCCTTCAAAAAATGTTCCCGGGTCAATGACCATACACTATACCACTGCAAGAAGGCCCTCTGCCTGGTTCCCTGTAACCTTGCTTCTGGCAATGAGGGAATCACCAGAAGAGAAGAGAAGATAAGATAAAACTTTATTCGCATTAGCCAATGGCCATAGCAACAGTAAAACATTGCAGTATACGCAGAAAAGGAAATTTGATATCAGAGCACAATATAAAGTCCTGAATCAGCTGTCAGTTAGTGGCCCTTATTCTGATTGCCCCTGCTATGAAGCTAGCAACCTTTGCTGTTATCTGCTCATTTTGATCTGATAGAAGAAAGGACATTGTGGCAGTGGTTAGAATCATAGAATCATAGAATCATAGAATCATAGAGTTGGAAGAGACCACAAGGGCCATCGAGTCCAACCCCTTGCCAAGCAGGAAACACCATCAGAGCACTCCTGACATATGGTTGTCAAGCCTCTGCTTAAAGACCTCCAAAGAAGGAGACTCCACCACACTCCTTGGCAGCAAATTCCACTGTCGAACAGCTCTTACTGTCAGGAAGTTCTTCCTAATGTTTAGGTGGAATCTTCTTTCTTGTAGCTTGGAACCATTGCTCCGTGTCCGCTTCTCTGGAGCAGCAGAAAACAACCTTTCTCCTTCCTCTATGTGACATCCTTTTATATATTTGAACATGGCTATCATATCACCCCTTAACCTCCTCTTCTCCAGGCAAAACATGCCCAGCTCCCTTAGCCGTTCCTCATAAGGCATCGTTTCCAGGCCTTTGACCATTTTGGTTGCCCTCCTCTGGACACGTTCCAGTTTGTCAGTGTCCTTCTTGAACTGTGGTGCCCAGAACTGGACACAGTACTCCAAGTGAGGTCTGACCAGAGCAGAATACAGTGGCACTATTGAGCGCCCTGGGATGGTTAGTAGGAGTGGGGTGATGATCTCGTTCCTCAGGTCTTTGTAGAGAGTACAGCAGGAGGACGTGTGCCGCCGTTTCGGTGCTACCATCTCCACAAGGGCAAAGACGTTTCTCAGGCAGGATCTTTTGGAATCAACCCTCAAGTACCGCAGATGGCAAAACATCCAGTCTTGCAAGTGTAAAAGCACGTCTGTATTTTGGGATAATAAGTTTGTGCAGATATGGGGCCAGAGAATCAAAATGGAGAGGAGGAAAATGAACACACCAAGGGCAGAATTTCCTTATACAGTGGTACCTCAGGTTACATACGCTTCAGGTTACAGACGCTTCAGGTTACAGACGCTTCAGGTTACAGACGCTTCAGGTTACAGACTCCGCTAACCCAGAAATAGTGCTTCAGGTTAAGCACTTTGCTTCAGGATGAGAACAGAAATTGTGCTCCGGCAGCGAGGCAGCAGCAGGAGGCCCCATTAGCTAAAGTGGTGTTTCAGGTTAAGAACAGTTTCAGGTTAAGTACGGACCTCCGGACTATTTCTGGGTTAGCGGAGTCTGTAACCTGAAGCGTATTTAACCTGAAGCGTATGTAACCCGAGGTACCACTGTACTGTCCTCCTTATTTTAAAATTAAAAACTTGAGAAGTTTCAGGAGAAGGGAGGGTGGCTCCCATCATTTCTCCTCAGTCCAGTCCCTGACAGCTGAACAATGTGGGTGGAGATGCTCCTTCAAGTATATTTAATTGTATCTTTACTGGGGGGAGGGGGCAGAATTTAAAAGGGGCGAAGCTTACCTGTCTCCCCCCCCCCATATTTTATTCAAGTTGGTACCCCTGGAAGGAGCAATAATATTTTTCTTAGTTGGCATGAGCTACAGAAACATTTTTTAACATGACAGATTTGCCCTCCAATACAGGTGCTGGAAGCAATCCCGGACTGTCTTGGCTGCTCCTTTCTATGATTGATATGATAACCATATGCCCTGCTTCCTAAAACATAGAGGAGAACCCTCTCCCAAAACTAATTCTTACACATTAGCATTATGGGCATGATTTATCAATCTGTTGTGGAAACAATTGCCTAAACAATTACATGCTGTTGATAGCACTCTCATTTTCTGGACCTTAGTTCCACTGTCATCATCATTATTAATAATATATCCTGACACTTTCTGACATGAATAACTCATGAGTCCAGGAATCTGCCAACTTGCTGAATACCAGAAACATTTTGTTTCCAATAGAAGTGCTCTTGCTCTGAGCAAGCCGCAGGTTTTATGGCGTGTGTTTGCAGCATTTAAAATAATATTTCTATATTCTGAACTTGCAAAACCTTTGCTCAGTAAAATCCCAATTGCACTAGATGCAGCTCAGATTGTATGGTTTTATGATTTGATTCCAAATCATAAGGGGGGGGTCATATTTTGGATTTCAGACAGAAATAGCAAGTGTCCCTATTTTCCAGGGTCAGTTCCAGATTTACCGAATCTGTCCCAGTTTCTAATTTGATCCTAGAATGTCCCACTTTTCTTTAGGACATCCCTATTTTCATCAGAGAAACATTGGAGGGTATGGTAAAGGTAAAGGTAAAGGTACCCCTGCCCGTACGGGCCAGTCTTGACAGACTCTGGGGTTGTGCGCCCATCTCACTTAAGAGGCCAGGGGCCAGCGCTGTCCGGAGACACTTCCGGGTCACGTGGCCAGCGTGACATCGCTGCTCTGGCCAGAGCCAGAGCCGCACACGGAAACGCCGTTTACCTTCCCGCTGGTAAGCGGTCCCTATTTATCTACTTGCACCCGGAGGTGCTTTCGAACTGCTAGGTTGGCAGGTGCTGGGACCGAGCAGCAGGAGCGCACCCCGCCGCAGGGATTCGAACCGCCGACCTTTCGATCGGCAAGTCCTAGGCGCTGAGGCTTTAACCCACAGCGCCACCTGCGTCCCTGGAGGGTATGGTAGGATGTCCCTATTTTCATTGGAGACATGTTGGAGGGTATGGAATGATGTGATTCCCCAAACCAAAGAGATAGAGATAAAATTTAGAAGACATCTGAAGGCAGCCTATGGCTGGATCTGGACACAACAAAGAAGCAATTCAGTTAAATGCGTTGTAAACTTCATACAGGGAAACCTCCTTTTTGAAAGACAGGACTCTACAGAGCCATCTGGTGTCACAGTGTTATAACACATATAAAGTGTGAATGTAGCTGAATCTCTGGTTAGGGAAGTTCTTAATGTTTGATGTTTTATTATGTTCTTATATATGTTGGAAGCTGCCTAGAGTGGTTGCGGCAACCTCAGATGGGTGAGGTATAGATATCATCATCATCATCATCATCATCATCATCATCATCATTTAATGCTGTATTGTGTTTTTAATATTCGATTGGGAGCCGCCCAGAGTGGCTGGGGAAAACCAGCCAGATGGGCAGGGTATTATTAGTATTATTCATGTTCCTATTTTCATCGGAGAAATGTTGGAGGGTATGGAACACATTTCCTGTCTGGAAACTAGACTGCATAGCAAGGATGAGGAACCAGAGGCCCTCCAGATGTTGTTGGACTTAAAATCCCATCAGGCCTAGCCAGCATAGCCAATAGTCAGGAGTGATGGGAGTTGTAGTCCAACAAGGTTAGGAGGACTACAGGTTACTCATCCCTGTGCAACACATCTTTTCATTGTTAACTTGCCATATGTCTGGGATTTCCTGGACATATCCGGCATACTGGAGTCGGTAGCAGTGCCTGGGCAGAAATCGTAAAAAAAAAAAAAAAAAAAATGTCTGGAAAAAAGCCGGACGTATGGCAGCCGACGTCAGCAGTTCTGTTTGTGCCGATTTTCCATTAGAAAACAGCTCAACAATTTTGGCCAATAAAAGCTCAACAATTTTTCTGTCCGTTTGAAATATGGCAATCCTATTGTTAACAAAATCTTTGGCATTACAACCAGATATCTGGAAGCACCCGGGTTTGCTCAGGCTGTTTGGGATTGCAGAGTCTAGCTCCCTTCCCCTTTTCAGCTGTCACGGTGAATAGAGTTTTGCTGACATGAACCCTGCCATTTATTCAATTGTTACTTGGGTTTTGATTGAATGGCTTGTTTCAATGCTGGGTTTGCCTGCGTAAGGACATGGTGGAATATAGCCACATTTCATTTTTTGTGTCTCCTCCCTCCCACTTCCACAAAGCTGAAATAACTACAGCTCGGTGCTTTGATTTCTCACTACTTGACAGCAGCTGAAAAGTGAATTGAGGACAGGCTCTTGCCGTCTGCAGAATATCAGCATGTTTAAACATAACAGTAACACGAGAGGCATTTTAGTCCTCCAATCTTCAGGGGAAGTAAGTTTGGTATTCTTGTGTGAGTTAAAAAACACAGCAGGAAGCAACTGTAAATTGCCTGATAAAACTTTGTCATCCTAGTTTGGTTCAATGTTCCATTGTTTTGCTTTGTTTTTGTTTTTTTCATTTTCTTAGTCCTAACGTCGGGATTTCAGTTCTTTTTTAAGCGAGCAATTCAACAAAGTGTCCTATTTTCAAGGCTGCAAAAAGCCAGTAACATTTCTGTTTTCATAGTGACAATGGATACCATTAGTCTGTTGGCCAGGGCCAGTCCTACCATTGAGGCCAAGTGAAGTGGGTCTCTCAGATAGATGATTTTGGGTCTCAGGAAAGGACAGGGAAAATGGTTATTGCCTTCATTATTGTATATTTACTGACATGCAGGGGGGCACAGGTGCTGGTGGGATGTTTTAAGCAATTGGTAGCAGATTCCCCTTATGTTCAATGCTTTTGCAATTCAAACATTAAAGTAACGGATGACACAACATGGGGAGAAGCAATTGAAATGTCCTTCAGAAAGGAATAAAACCAAGCTGTATCTTAAAAAAACTAAACTAAACTACAGTAAACTAAATGTGGCACATAGAATGAGATGCTCATGTGCATTTGACTTTTTAAAGAAGTTAAACAGATTGGGTAAGATCCAAGGAAGTCCTACTCAGAGTAAACCCATTGCAGACCTTCCAAGGGTCCCTATTTTCCCGGGATGTCCCTGAGTTAGAGAAGCCGTCCCAGTTTCTGATTTGATCCTGAAATGTCCCACTTTTCCTTAGGTAAAGGTAAAGGTACCCCTGACCATTAGGTCCAGTCATGACCGACTCTGGGGTTGCGGCGCTCATCTTGCTTTATTGGCCAAAGGAGCCGGCGTACAGCTTCTGGGTCATGTGGCCAGCATGACTAAACCAGAGCAGTGCACGGAAACACCGTTTACCTTCCCACCTATTTATCTACTTGCACTTTGACGTGCTTTCAAACTGCTAGGTGGGCAGGAGCTGGGACCGAGCAACGGGAGCTCACTCCGTCATGGGGATTTGAACCGCTGACCTTCTGATCGGCAAGTCCTAGGCTCTGTGGTTTAACCCACAGCACCACCCACGTCCCCCCACTTTTCCTTAGGATGTCCCTATTTTCACTGGAGAAATGGTGGAGGGTATGGAGTTATCCGACCCCCGAGCCGTCTGAAGGCAATCCTGTATAATAATATTCAATGTTTTATTATGTTTTTATATATATTAGAAGCTGCCCAGAGTGGCTGGGGCAATCCAGTAAGATGTGTGAGGTATAAATAGTAAAATCATCATTATGGAATGGGACGTCCCTATTTTCATCAGAGAAATGTTGGAGGGTATGCCACCATCACTTAAGCTCACTGCTTTCAGTGGGTCTGTTCTGAGTATGACTTGAATCTCAACCACTGAAATTGGAATTGCAGCTGTGTTGTGTCAACAAATAATGTCTGCCGAGTGAGACACTGAGTCAAGGCTTTCATTTGGTGCAGAAGGAAAAAATGTGTGAGTGTGTCTGGGGTGGGAACTCTGACATCTGTGTCACCCTTTTTCTGTCTTTTTCTGATTTGATTAAAAATGTTAAAAATGTAGTCTGCCGGTACATTTCCTGCATGATATGTATTTGTAAAAATATACTTGAAAATGTTTTTTGTGCCTTTTGGTTTCAAAGTATTATAGTCTTGAGCAGTCATAGCTCTAAAAGAGAGAAAACCTTTCTGAACCATTTACGCTGTATTTGTCATTTCACAACACCCACCTCCCTTCAAGATATGTTAGCTAAATTTCAGTATAGTATAGAGAGGTTGAACAGGGACTTATTTTGTAAACGTAGCAAAAGCAACACTGGGACTATTCTGACTTGATAATCTCATCTGAGATGTTTTCAGCTCTTTGTGAAGGAAGGAGAGGAAAAGAAACTGTTCTGTATAGTGGGGAGGGAGTGGATGAGTAGAATTTCAGTGAAATGTCAGGGTTCTGGTCTTGAGATATTGCGTGTTTACTTGAAGAATTAGCAGCAAATACCTGGGTGTGTGGGACGCAGGTGGCGCTGTGGGTTAAAACCACAGAGCCTAGGACTTGCCGATCAGAAGGCCGGCGGTTCGAATCCCTGTGACGGGGTGAGCTCCTGTTGTTCGGTCCCAGCTCCTGCCAAACTAGCAGTTTGAAAGCACAAAGTGCAAGTAAATAAATAGGTACCGCTCCAGCAGGAAGGTAAATGGCGTTTCTGTGTGCTGCTCTGTTCGCCAGAAGCAGCTTTGTCATGCTGGCCACATGACCCAGAAGCTGTCTGTGGACAAACGCCGGCTCCCTCGGCCAATAAAGCGAGGTGATTGCCATAACCCCAGAGTCGGACGCAACTGGACCTAATGGTCAGGGGTCCCTTTACCTTTACATTTTTACCTGGGTGTGTAAATGCTGGTCACTTATGAGTTTATAATGCATAAGTGTTATATGCAAAAAGTAGAAGTTCAGAATTCCTGTTGGAGGGTGCAATTGTACAGTACAAAGTCCAAGTCATCAACTGTTAGATAATCAAGCCTGCGATCCTAACCACATTTACTAGGGAATAAATCCTTTTGAACACAGACAGACCTACTTCCAAATAGTATATGATGGCAAGCAATGTAAATTTCTTTTTAAAGAACCCAGAGCATATAAGTGTGAACCAATCCTATAAATAGGTCTGTGCTTCTGGAATTTTAAATTTTTCAATTCTTTTGTTACTCTTGCGGATGCTCAGCGCAGTTATTCAGTTCTCCCCCCCCCCCGCCAGCTGTTTTCAAAAGCAACATTGGATCTCTAGGATGTACAAGGAAGAACATATGGTCTGCAGCACATTACATGGAACTATACCAAGATGACACTGGAAAGAGTTCAAGATATTGTTTAAAACAGCAAAAGTCAGCATGGTCTGTGAGTCAGAGAGGAAAATCCAAAAAACTAAATTCCAGCCAAAGACCGAGAGCAGCCTGGGAGAGTTTCATCTGAGCAGTTGCCACAATTTTGTTTTAAAAAGAAGCACGCATAGAACAAGCATGGATGCAAGTCTCCTTTTCCAACGCAAATACAAAACTGGCACCTGAAATTAAACATGACTCGTAATGTATTACTGCAGTCAACAAAACCTTGCATCGGTTCTTAGGAATTTGTATCTTTAGCTGGTATTTAACCTTTCTGATTCTGTAGCATCCATAGGATTTTGCAGGGCTGAAAAGTGAATCAGGAGTCTTTTTGAAAATTGCAGGTGTCTCTTCTCCTCATGCAGGATGTAAAGATCTTGGCGCAATATTAAGTAAACACTTCTTAATAGCAGGAAAATTGCAACCTGAATGCTCATATGCATTTACCAAAACCAACAAGGGGAAGGCTAACATCCTGCTACCTGCTGAAATGCTATCTGCCCAAATCCCATCCTCCTGACTACTGTAAACCCAATATTTGGCAAGTGTTAATTTTCTGTGGGGAATTAACTAGATTAATTCTTGGTGACACAGAGAATTCTTTATGGGGTGATAGACTATGTTATAAAGAGTTCTCGGCACTAGGAATCTTTATAGAGAATTGCTGGAGTTTGTGGGCTAGATTTGACAAAATAGTTGTGCTAGTAAAAGCCAATATGACAAATCCCATCAGCGCAACAGCTCCCCCACCTCCTACCTCTGTGTGCCCCACACCCCCAACTAGCTCCCAGAACCAGTGTTTTTTTTCTTTAAAAAATGTTGAGGGGTACTCTCATTTTGGCAGCTCCCCCCTCGCCCCTTTCCTCCCCCCAACCCCTGGACAAGGGACTCGAGGCGGCGGCGCTGAGAGGACAGGATGGGCGAAGGCAGGGTTGCCTTCAGAGAGGAGGGGCGAGTGCTTGCCAGTGTGAGAGGCAGAGTGGTGTAGTGGTTAAGAGTGGTAGACTCGTAATCTGGTGAACTGGGTTCGCTTCCCCGCTCCGCTCCTCCACATGCAGCTGCTGGGTGACCTTGGGCTAGTCACACTTCTCTGAAGTCTCTCAGCCCCACTCACCTCACAGAGTGTTTGTTGTGGGGGAGGAAGGGAAAAGAGAATGGTAACCGCTTTGAGACTCCTTAGGGTAGTGATAAAGCGGGATATCGAATCCAAACTCTTCTTCTTCTTCTTCTTCTTCTTCTTCTTCTTCTTCTTCTTCTTGCCGGCTGGCTCTAGCCCGGCAAGAGGGAGGAGGAGGAGAAGCATCGTCGCCTCCACCGTGGCCACCCCAGACTCCCCTCCCTGGGCACCAGGGGGTAGGGTGGAGAATGACGGAACTCCAGTCCATGTTGCTACTGCGGAGACAGCTGGCATGTCAGTCCATCAGTCGGTACCATGTCCCCCCACATCCCCCAGAAAAAAACACTGCCCAGAGCAATGCACAGTGGAAGGAGAGGAGAGGTCATTCTGTTTGTCAAGCAGATTTGCATTCCACCCACTGTTTTTATCAGTTTTTAACATACAGAGCAGGCCATTATGCAAAGATGTCCCTTCATCTCAGACAGCAGACTCTTCTTCTTCTTCTTCACCACGAATTTCACCTGTGTGCCTCAAGTACCAACATGTATAGGGTTGCCTTTACTACTGATCAGTCTATATAGGCCGCTCCCCTTCCCAGAGGTGCGGGGTTGTGGACAGGCCGTGCAACCTCCCCGTGTTTAGCGGGGGGCGTGGCTGGTCTCCCACGTCATAGGTGAGTCCCAGCCGCGTCATGCCCACAGCTGACCAATCCTATTGGCTGGGGGGGGGGGGGGCTTGTTGGATTTAAGGAGCCACGCAGCCGGGAGTTCGCCCTTCTGGTTCCCGCTTCATTGGATCTCCCGCCCTATTTTCATGCATTCAACACCTTGACCTTGCTATGGACCTTGGTGGGTTGCCTTTTGAAGGGGCCTGGTAGGAATTTTTCCACCTGGCAAATTGGCACCAGCCACTTGGCTTTTGCCTACCTCGTAGCAAATCGTCACAACTTTGTAAGGTTTGGCGGTTAGGCATTGGAAAAGCATGGTTGAATACCTCTTTAATGGTATTCTGTTAAAGGAATCCGGGTGGGCGTCGTTACTGTCCGAAGCCCGGGTAGAGGCTAGGGCCATGGCACGTCCCCACTGGTGACCCTGGGGGGAGCTCTGAGTTGATGTACATCAACAGGGCTTGTGGTTAACCCTGACTACCTGCATGGCGGGCAGGAGTCAGATATAGTCGGTTCGGTTCCAGTGCCTAAGCCAATACCGCTCACATTCTGTAACCAATAAAGCTGTGGCCTTTATTAGCCCGTTAACCTAAAATGCTGGTGTCCATGTGTTTTTATTCCAATAAATGGCGGAGGGTTTGGGGTCTTGACATGCAGTGATGTTTTATATGCCTCGCTGGACGAAAAATTAAGTCTGCAGAGGAAAGTCCACATAAGAGGCTTCCACATCATCTCACGCTGTTTGTGATTCATGTTTAGATCTCTCAGGAATCCTGGTTCAATCCCAGATGTGGTTCAGCAACATGTGTACACGAGGAGGCCTCCTTACAAACTGTGTGCCAAATAAACAGTTTGCTGAAAGTACAGCTGTTTTAACTTAATACAGTGTCTCCATTAGATCTGTTCATTAAGCTTAGACATGTGTCAAGAAACTCTTGGCAACATACTTCCTTTATTTATATAGGTCATGCCCTACCCAGATTTCATCCTCTAGGAACAGGTCTAACCCAGAATTTCCACAGCTGATCCCTGGAGCTTCAGAGTCGAGAACAATTCCATGAACGAGGATAATATACTCCCTGGTCATGGTAAAGTTAACCCCTTCAGCATTTATTCCAATTTCTCAGGCCCTCCGAATTTAACCCATGATTTTGTCGTGGAAATTCTACTCGATATTGATCCAGAGTAAATTCCAATGTATAGTTAGCACAGTAAAAACTTAAAACACATTGCAGGGTTCCAAATATATATACTGGCAAGAGAGAGAGAGTGAGAGAGAGGCAATTGTATATCAACTAGCAGAGCTTTACTGCTACTGGAGGCAAATGAGCATAATGGTCACAAATCCATTCACTATTGGCACAGTCCATAAGAAATCCAGTTGCGGCAAACTTAATTTAAACTTACAATAACTTATAATAAGTCTATACCAGGCATGGCCAAACTTGGCTCTCCAGCTGTTTTGGGACTACAATTCCCATCATCCCTGACCACTGGTCCTGTTAGCTAGGGATGATGGGAGTTGAAGTCCCAAAACAGCTGGAGGGCCGAGTTTGGCCATGCCTGGTCTAAACCTTAACACTATAGCATACTATGTACAGAACACCACACCAGAAGGAAAAGAGATAGAAAGTGTGAAACCCAGGCTCCTTTGGGCCTTACTTTTATAGTCCGCATGACCTTGACAGAAGAGATAACAGAACCAGTTTAAGCCAGCTGTACTCAGTTTTTCTGCAGGAATAACCCAAACATCATGAATCTTCTGCTGGTTTCTTACACACAGAGAAGCTTCCAGAACCCTCTTGAATTGAGTAGAATAGGAAAGATCTCTACACATCAGATCAGGATACTTTCTGTACTAAGAAATGTAAACTGACAGATTTAGAGGAATCATTCCTAGGCCTTCAGTAACTTTAGGGTCAAGAACATGGAGCAGAGGCATTTGAAAGCATGGTGTATGCGCATAGAGCTACTTCATATGCACCCTGAACATTTGGCTTCTGGTGGTGGGGTGCAGCAGGTGCATCAAGTGGGGTGCAAGGCGAGCTTGTGTGGCCCCGTGAACCTCTTGTGTGTTCATCTGAGTATGCCTTTCCCAACAGAAATAGGCCCAAGACAAGGAAATAATGTACAGTGGTACCTCAGGTTAAGTACTTAATTAGTTCTGGAGATCTGTTCTTAACCTGAAACTGTTCTTAACCTGAAGCACCACTTTAGCTAATGGGGCCTCCTGCTCCTGCCGCACCGCTGGAGCATGATTTCTGTTCTCATCCTGAAGCAAAGTTCTTAACCTGAAGCACTATTTCTGGGTTAGCAGAGTCTGTAACCTGAAGCGTATGTAACCTGAAGCATATGTAACCCGAGGTACCACTGTATGCTTAGTGACTCGGGATCTAGTATCTGAAATTATTGTTGTTGCTGTTGTATCACCTTTCACTTAGTAAAAGGTGCATTGAGACAATGTATGCACAAACTATAAAAACAGCTCAAATAGTTTCTAAAACAGTACAAAAATCAACCAAAGACAGGCTTTTAAAGTAAGCAAAATATACACTGATGGCAGAAACGTTTTCATCAAACTGGAAGTGCTTTGACGATAACTTAGGCAGGCCTGGGGAATAATTTTTTGGCCCCCATTTTAAAACAAACTGAACTAACTCACAAGAGATGAAGAGAAACCTCCAACCAATCCAGCCCTGTTTTAACAGCCTGGTGCAAAGGAGGTTTGGATTGTTCTTTCTGATGGTATCTTACTTGTTCTTTAAATATATAAATACCAAATGATTTTTTTTGGGGGGGGGGCATTCCCCAGATCAAGATTATGCATGATTTTGTATAAAATCCAGTCAATATATGCCCATCCTGCCCCTGTTGGGGATTGTACATATGGATTGGGAAATGTGCACAATTCCCTGTTCATTATGGGCACATTCTCAGTGAAGCCTGGTGAATATGCAGAACGGCTGGTTATTATGCACCTTTACCACTCATCTTACATTCCCTTTAGCACACATGTGCATGCACACAAACACAGAGAGGTATATGCAGGTGTGCATCACAATATTTTTGAGTACTCCATTATAATTCAATTAACTGAGGGTACTTCAATCCCTTAAATCAGAGATGGAGAAATTGTGGTCCTACAGATGTCAGCTCCAGCCAGCATGGCCAAACATAAGGGATGATATAGTAGTCTAACAACATCTTGAGAGGCCAAGATTCCCCACCCTCCCTTCCATTCATTTTGGTGCAGTGGAATCCAGAAACACATTGTGCTCTCCCTTTTACAGCAGAATTCTGATTTATTAAAACCAATGGGTATTTCCTATTTGCATGCATCTAGGATATTTATCATACCCAAAGGAGTATATCAAAATGTGATGTTTGGCAAGTGATGTTTAATTATATTAGCAGTGTTTTGCTCAGTGTTACAGCCATGTGCAATTAAATGCAAAAACTTAGTTCCCAAGGAGACAATATGATCATAATCTATATTAATTGCTCTTTACTTCTGTTGATGTGGATTCTGATCATATCTCTTTACTGCTTCTGAAATACTCAGTAATAAATAAGTGGTGCTGAGCCTTATGTTGGCCAGGCTATGAATACTTCATATTTTCTTGCAGCTGGAAGCATGTCTCTTGTTTTATAGCAAAGTAATAGATGCTGTGGTCTGAACTGCAGGGAATTTTAGAATCCCAGAAATAAAGATTTCACATTAGAAACCAGTCATTGCTCCACATGAGATAGTATAATTAGACTAGGAGGACTTTTTACTGCAATTTGCTTAATGTAATGGCAAACCCAGCTTTTGTATTCCCAGAACTCTCTGCGGTCCATCTCCTATTCCATAACTGCAACTTTTTAGCAAGTGGGAATGGGAAATGTTATTGTCGTTTATGTTCTGGCTATTTATTTATTGAAAATGTTTCAAGCCGGTTCTTCAGTCCCGAAAAAGGAATCCCAGAGCAGGTCACAATCATGGAACATTTAAAGTTTTACATAATAAAAATGAAACAACCCATTCTTTTTTAAAATAAATGAATGAATGAACAGGAATAGACAATAGTATGGACATTAAAATTCCATTGCTACAAACTCAGAGCAAGCTCAGAAGACAAAGACCACCCAAAGGTCTGGATAGATACATGGGTCTTCAGCTGGTACTGAAGACTTGCAAGAATCAGTTCCATCTTTATTTGGGTCCATCTCTGAATATGGACGCGGGTGGCGCTGTGGGTTAAACCACAGAGCCTAGGACGTGCTGATCAGAAGGTCGGCGGTTTGAATCCCCACAACTGGGTGAGCTCCCGTTGCTCGGTCCCTGCTCCTGCCAACCTAGCAGTTCGAAAGCATGTCAAAGTGCAAGTAGATAAATAGGTACCGCTCTGGCGGGAAGGTAAATGGCGTTTCCGTGCGCTGCTCTGGTTCACCAGAAGAGGCTTAGTCATGCTGGCCACATGACACGGAAGCTGTACGCCGGCTCCCTTGACCAATAAAGCAAGATGAGCACCGCAGCCCCAGAGTCGGCCAAGACTGGACCTAATGGTCAGGGGTCTCTTTCCTTGAATATGGCTATGTACACACCAAATTTTTAAAGCATATGGCTTCCCCCAGAGAATCTTGGGAACTATAGGCTGTTAAGTGTGATGGGGATTGTATCTCTGTGAGGGATAATCTCCAGTTTCCAGGATTCAGGGGTAGCCATGTGCTTTCAATGTCCTTTCAATGAACAGTGTTTACTCAAGTCCGCTCACCCTTCTTGGTGCGGCCGCGTTGCAAAACGGCAGAGGCTTCCCTGAGGCCCCAGCGATGGAACCAGAACTTCAGTGCCCCTCCTGATAGGTGGCGGGGGCATAAAGCTCTCGTTACTTATCCAGGGCTGGATTTAGGTTTGATGAGGCCCAAAGCTACTGAAGGTAATGGGGCCCTTTATATGTCCAGCTGTCCTTTGTCAACACAAATTGTCCCTGTTTTTTGTGTTGAATATATGCTATATGGTAATTTATGGATCTAATAGTTATCTAAAGCCATTTGCACATAACAAAATATGTATTTTATCAAAGTGATTGTTCAACTGAAATACAACTAAGAAGAAGTATATTAATAGTGAAATTCAATTAAGAAGACGTATATTAATCCAGAACGGATTAAGTTTGAGAACCAAGGTACCACTGTATATAGAAATGAGCAAACCAGTAATATTTTAGGGAGCAGGCTAGCAGGCAGGGCCCATTACAGTGGTACCTCAAGATGCGAACGGGATCCGTTCCGGAGCCCCGTTCGCATCCTGAACAGAACTTAAGACGCGACAGCACATCTGCGGGTCGCGTTTCGCTGC
Source organism: Podarcis cretensis (assembly GCF_951804945.1). NCBI lineage: Eukaryota > Metazoa > Chordata > Lepidosauria > Squamata > Lacertidae > Podarcis > Podarcis cretensis. Next base: position 122,742,799 of record NC_137170.1, read on the forward strand.
TTCCAGGCATGCGTGTGACGTCATTTTGACCGTCTGTGCATGCGCAAGCGGCAAAACCTGGAAGTAACGCACTCCGTTACTTCCGGGTCGCCGCGGAGTGCAACCCGAAAATACTTATCCTGCAGCGTATTTATCCCGAGGTATGACTGTATTTACATCATAGGAGCCTACACAACACAAAACACTGTTGCTGTATGTAGGTTTTATTTGTTTTTTATCTAATATTTTGGAAATGTACATGCAGGTTTTTTTCCTTTAAATTTTTTTTGGGGCCCCCAAGAGAGTGGGGCCCTAAGCTATAGCTTGTTTATCTTCTACGTAAATCCGACACTGCACCTATCAGGAACCAGATCCTAGCCTGCACCCTGCTTTGGCGAATGGAGATGCAGGTTGGGACTTGGGCTGTGCCAGGGGACGGAGCCGATAGAGTAGGTAAGCTTCCCTCGGATCCTCCCCCTGCTCATTTAAGCCTCCTGCACCTGGTGAACTACCTGTTTGTTCCTTCGCTGGGTTTCTGCTTCGCCTCTCCGTCGGATCCTGCTTCACCTCGCTGTGAATTCTCACCACGCGTCCACGGCTGTACCTTGTTCCTGGGATCTCTGCCACTCTCACATTGCCTAGAGCCAATGCTTAAGCATCTTTGAGCTGCGTGGAGCTTGGAACCTTTCCTCAGCTTGCCAGGATCGGGGCAACTGTGGGTATATCAGGGAAGCAGATCATAGAATCATAGAATCATAGAGTTGGAAGAGACCACAAGGGCGATCGAGTCCAACCCCCTGCCAAGCAGGAAACACCATCAGAGCACTCCTTACATATGGTTGTCAAGCCTCTGCTTAAAGACCTCCAAAGAAGGAGACTCCACCACACTCCTTGGCAGCAAATTCCACTGTCGAACAGCTCTTACTGTCAGGAAGTTCTTCCTAATGTTTAGGTGGAATCTTTTTTCTTGTAGTTTGGAACCATTGCTCCATGTCCGCTTCTCTGGAGCAGCAGAAAACAACCTTTCTCCCTCCTCTATGTGACATCCTTTTATATATTTGAACATGGTTATCATATCACCCCTTAACCTGCTCTTCTCCAGGCTAAACATGCCCAGCTCCCTTAGCCGTTCTTCATAAGGCATCGTTTCCAGGCCTTTGACCATTTTGGTTGCCCTCCTCTGGACACGTTCCAGTTTGTCAGTGTCCTTCTTGAACTGTGGTGCCCAGAACTGGACACAGTACTCCAGGTGAGGTCTGACCAGAGCAGAATACAGTGGCACTATTACTTCCTTTGATCTAGATACAATACTCCTATTGATGCAGCCCAGAATTGCATTGGCTTTTTTTAGCTGCCGAATGCTAGATGATAGCATTAAACCCGTTTTGAGTATTTGTCATTGCTCCTTAGCTTTGTACAGTGGACGCTCGGGTTGCAAACGTGATCTGTGCAGGATGCACGTTCGCAACCCGCAGTGTTCGCAACCCGCGTCTGCACGTCTGTGCATGCGCGGGTTGCGATCTGGCGCTTCTGCGCATGTGCGACAACCCAAACCCAGAAGTAACCCGTTCTGGTACTTCGGGTTTCAGCAGTCCGTAACCCAAAAAAACGCAACCTGAAGTGGCTGTAACCCGAGGTATGACTGTACCTCCCTTCCTTGCGTTGCAGCATGAAGAAGAGGAGGAGGAGGAGGAGGAGGAGGAGGAAGAGTTTGGATTTGATATCCCGCTTTATCACTACCCTAAGGAGTCTCAAAGCGGCTAACATTCTCCTTTCCCTTCCTCCCCCACAACAAACACTCTGTGAGGTGAGTGGGGCTGAGAGACTTCAAAGAAGTGTGACTGGCCCAAGGTCACCCAGCAGCTGCATGTGGAGGAGCGGAGACGCGAACCCAGTTCACCAGATTACGAGACTACCGCTCTTAACCACTACACCACAGTGGCTCTCATGAGAATCATGAGCGCTAAGGGGGCTGAGACATAGCAGCGAGCCCTTTTCCTGCTGCTGATATAGTATTATTCCAGGGCATCATGGAACTTTAAACCGAGTTTCTAAACTAGAGATAGATGGAACAGTCTTGATCCAGCTCATATCCCTTCCTCACATGTTGACCAGCAAGTCCATTCTCCCCCATGTCTGAGAGGATTTTATTTTTAATGGAAAAGTCCTTTTAAAATGAACATAAAAAGGTAAAAATTAAGTCCAGTCGCAGACGACTCTGGGGTTGTGGTGCTCATCTCGCTTTACACGCCGAGGGAGTTTTTCTGGGTCATGTGGCCAGCATGACTAAGCCGCTTCTGGCGAAACCAGAGAAGCGCACGGAAACGCTGTTTACCTTCCCGCCAGAGCGGTACCTATTTATCTACTTGCACGTTTTGGAGTGCTTTCGAACTGCTCAGTTGGCAGGAGCTGGGACCGAACAATGGGAGCTCACCTCATCGCAGGGATTCGAACTGCCGACCTTCTGATCGGCAAGCCCAGGAGGCTCAGTGGTTTAGACCACAGCACCACCCAATATATATTTCTGCGTTTCTCTTTCTTCTTTTGAGAGTGGCTAGACACTTGAAGTAGCTAATGTGTAGATGAGTGAGCGAAGATTTATGTTTTCCAAAAATGAAGTTACAGTGGTGCCTCGCAAGATGAAAAGAATCCGTTCCGCGAGTCTCGTCTTGCGAAGCAACCCTATTAGCGGCTTAGCAGATTAGCGCTATTAGCGGCTTAGCGGCTAAGCGGCTAAGCAGCTATTAGTGGCTTAGCGGCTTAGAAAAAGGGGGGGGGGAGCGAAAAAAATCGCAAGACTCGCAAGACCTCGCAAGCCCATAGGGAAATTCATCTTGCGAAGCGCCTCGAAAAACGGGAAACCCTTTCGTCTAGCGGGTTTTTCGTCTTGCGAGGCATTCGTCTTGCGGGGCACCACTGTATTTCCCATCAGCTGTCCGCAAAGCCAACTTGCCCTGCCCTCCACTTATAGCAAAACTGGGTTGTATATTTCCTCACACTTTAATTCTTTGACCGATTCTCTGTACTGTATAGAACAGAAAAAACCATCTATCAGGATTGCCCTATAGTCAACCCTGTTTTTTCACAGATAGCAAGATTGTATTAGACTTAAAGCGGCTTCCACATAAAATTGCCATGCAATGAATACTGGCGTCTTAAGCTTGACAATATAGCCTCTTATTATAAGGTCTTAATATATATCTAAAATGGGGATGAGGAAGGAATTCATGCTGCCAGCAGAATCCTGATGACATATATCCCAGTTTGCAATTATGGAATCAGTTTCAAACAAAAGTGGAGCTCACTTTTTACGGATAGGCATCTTATACATATATTTTCAGTAGAACAAACATGTTTCTTTGGACAATGGTGACTACAGAGAGGAGAGGTCATCTTTCTCTGCAATACACTTAAGATCTTTTCCTCCTTAATATGCTTTCCAAGGATCTATACATTTTTATTTATAGGTTCAGATGCCAAGTCTCAACCTTCTGCAATCCATCAGCCTCCCAGACATTTTATAACTCCCCCAACCATATGACTCCATTTTATTTATCCTCATAACACAACTCTGCACGCTGAAACAATCATTCTCATCGCCTTTCTTAAACATTCTAGATACAGTGCTAAAATGTTTGACCCCTGCTGCCTGTTTCCGCCTTAGGAAGCGTACAATATTTCATTTCATTGTCCACTCTCTTCTCCTACCTGAAATAGGCACAAATGCAGGAGGAAGACTGTTTTCTGCCACTTACGGGAAAGCAATTGGCTGGCAGTGTGTTGGTAAAATAAATTGCCCCAGCCAATTCAAGTGAAGACGCTTGATCCTAAGATTTCCCTCTCACTTAGCATTTCTTAGTGCAGAAAGCATTGATCTGATGTGTAGAGATCTTTCCTATTCTAATGAATTCAGGAGGGTTCTGGAAGCTTCTCTGTGTGAAAGAAACAAGCAGAAGGTTTGTGATGTTTGGGTTATTCCTTCAGGGAAGCTGAGCACAGCTGGCTTAAACTGGTTCTCTTTACCTCATTCTGTAAAGGTCATGCTTACTATAAAAGTAGGGCCAGAAGGAGCCTGGGTTTCACTTTCTCTTTCTATCTCTTTTCTTTCTGGGGTGGTGTTCCGTACATAGTATGCTATAGTGTTAAGGTTTAGACTTATTATAAGTTATTGTAAGTTTAAGTTAAGTCTGCTGCAACTGGATTTCTGATGGACAGTGCCAATCCTGAATGTATTGGATTTGTGGCCACTCTGCTCATTTGCCTTCAGTAGCAGCAAAGCTCTGTTGGATGAAATACAATTGCCTCTGGTCTATTTTGGGATTAATCGTGCAACGTGTTTAAGTTTTCCTCTGCTAACTATACATTGGCATCTACTCTGGATCAATATTGAGTAAAAATTCAATGACACTCCCTTCTTAGCATTCCATGCATCTGATGAAAGTCGCCTATTGTCCGTGAAAACGTACGCTGTAATTAATGTGTTAGGATTGTATCCAATGCTATGCAGGCACAGTTCTGATTGAGCAATTGGACTTTGCCTTCCTCATCTCCCCCCCACCCCCCACCCCCCAACAATCTCTGGAGGGTCCTGTAGCCCTTTGGAGCAGATTTGAGCAACTGCAGGAGGGAAGAGGAAGGGAAATGTTGTTGCTCAAGGGAAACAGCAGAGATGGATACAAGTCATAGACTTTGGGAAACCACAAGACTTTCTGCTGTTCAAGTACAGTTAGTAAGCAATATAATGCATTTTGGTACACACTTTTGGGTTGGAGAACTGCATCGAAAAATGCGGAAAAATGTGAATTTTGAAGGGGTCGCTTTCCGAGTTCTCCCTCCAAGCTACTAATCAATCACACACAGCCACTGAACGGGTTATCAGGCTTTATTGGTTTCTTATCTGACACCAGCTACAGAACGGCAAACGACAAGTCTAATACATGGCATGTTCTCTCTCTCTCTCTCTCTCTCTCTCTCTCTCTCTCTCTCTCCAACCAGGTTAACGTGAAGATTTATAGGGGCTGGGGCAGGCATAGGCAAACTCGGCCCTCCAGATGTTTTGGGACTACAATTCCCATCATCCCTGACCACTGGTCCCGTTATCTAGGGATCATTGGAGTTGTAGTCCCAGAACAGCTGGAGGGCCAAGTTTGCCTATGCATGGGCTGGGGGAAGCTGGCAGCCAGCCAGCTCCATCACATGCTCCCACTTTGGGGACTAATTATTACCTGAGGGGCCCCACCCAGCGATACCTGCTCACAGGATCGCTACTTCATGACAGAAGGATAGCTGTGTTTTGGTTTCTAAAGCATGAATTAGGTAGCTTCTCATTAAGATGCAAGCATCACTGAATTTCTCCTCCATTCTTAAGCAGGAGGGATCTGCTTGCTTCACCAGAAAGCCAAATTTCATTTTCTTGCTCCCTTTGGATAATCTCTTTGCTCTCTTTTTCTTTTCTTCTCCCTTGTCCTCATACTTGGATTAAGATTCTGACCTATGAATCTCTACCCCACCATGCCAAGTATGAGAACGCCCCTCCCCAATAGTTTCAACCCTCAGAGGGATGAGTATATGAGCTGGGAGTGACAGAACATCTGGTGTGCACTAATAACAGTGAGGCAATTGACAGTTTCAGGCTAAAGAAGACAAGCAGGGTATGAAAAGGGTTGCACAACTGCCAGAGTTGTACAGTCAAAACCAGAATTTTATCCTCTTGGCCAGTTACCAGAAAAAGTGCAGCACAGCTGGTTTGGCTGTTGGTTTGCATGCATCAGCTATTAGTCTGAATCCATGTCACAATTATGGTGGCTGCATTTATGGTGTTGCAAACAAAACTGCATATTCACATCCACACTGTATCTCCCTGCAGGGAAAACCAGACGTTGATAAAGGGGCGAGCGGTGCAAACATCTTGCTAGGTGGGTTCAGTGAGGCTGCAAGCATTTATTTTAGCTAGCAAACCTGCACACGTTTATCGTGGCAAATGAAGGTGACCAGCCAATCAGTCCAAATCAAAGCAGATTCCATTGCACACTTAAGAGATGAAATAAACCATATTCTGCAACATCTGGATAATTTTTAGAGAGAATTTGCTTCGCGATGGAAAGGGAGCCCACACATTTTCTTGGGTCCTTTGCCTTCGGGCCTCCTTTTTTTTTTTTTTTTTGGTCATGGTGGGACTTCCCCATCTGCTTTGTGGGAACAGAATTCTACAAATGCTGAGAGATGCTTATCCTGCAATGCCAGGATTTTTCCACGGTGGGGCGGGCAGGGGGGTGGGGAACTGGCAACAATGGGAAAGGATAGGTGCATGTGGACATACAGTGGTACCTCGGGTTACAAAAGCTTCAGGTTACAGACACTTCAGGTTACAGACTCCGCTAACCCAGAAATAGTACCTCGGGTTAAGAACTTTACCTAAGCATGAGAACAGAAATCGCGTGGCGGCGGCAGCGGGAGGCCCCATTAGCTAAAGTGGTACCTCAGGTTAACAACAGTTTCAGGTTAAGAACGGACCTCCAGAATGAATTAAGTTCTTAACCTGAGGTACCACCCTACATTCCGGACAAATGGACAACAAAACCAGAAACGGGGGGAGGAAGTGAACTAGGGATTGTTGTTGTTTAGTCATTTAGTCGTGTCTGACTCTTCGTGACCCCATGGACCAGAGCACGCCAGGCACTTCTGTCATCCACTGCCTCCCGCAGTTTAGTCAAACTCATGCTGGTAGCTTCGAGAACACTGTCCAACCATCTCATCCTCTGTCGTCCCCTTCTCCTTGTGCCATCCATTTTTTCCAACATCAGGGTCTTTTCCAGGAAGTCTTCTCTTCTCATGAGGTGGCCAAAGTACTGGAGCCTCAGCTTCATGATCTGTCCTCCCAGTGAGCACTCAGGGCTGATTTCCTTCAGAATGGATAGGCTTGATCTTCTTGCAGTCCATGGGACTCTCAAGAGTCTCCTCCAGCACCAGAATTCAAAAGCATCCATTCTTCGGCGATCAGCCTTCTTTATGGTCCAGCTCTCATAGTGCACCCCAAATGCTGGGGGACCCCAACTATCCTATTCGCCACCCAGCATGTCCAGTGACCAGGGATTATAGGTGTTGTAGTCCAATGAGACCTTGAGAATCATGAATGTCCCATCCTTCCCATTCATAAACTAGCCGGTAGCACTGCTTGGAGGAGATAGGGAGCTGGGATGAAGAAAAGAGTTGCAGTAGCCCACAGCAATAGCCTGAAGGCCACCTGCTTCCAGATGTAGGAATTGGGTTCTTCCTGGCTAAGCTACTTGGGGGAGAAACATCATGGTGTTGTGGTGTCTGTGTAGGGCTTCTTCGCCTTGCACAACATGACCATGAGCTGCTTTGTACTTCCAAATTCATCCTCTCTATCCATCACTCCATGGATAAAGAAGCTTGAGCAGGACCATGGGAACTGTGGAGGGGAGCTGAACTGCCATGATGCTGAGGAAAAGCAAGTCCTGGATGCTTGGATTGCTATTTGGATAGCAAGGGAAGCCTTGCTTGGTGCCAGGACGAATTTGGCCCTCACCTTAATGAAATTGTAACCCGGGACAGTGATTTATGAGCTCTGGGAACTAGGGACCAACTATCCTTGATAAACAGGGACACTGAGAACATATGTATCCTAGAGCAGTAAGGATGTGCCAGAAGAAATAATTTATAAGTTAGATACCCCTTGGTGTTGTAGAGTTTTTATGTTAGCCCATTTAAATGCATCCCCCTCATCTGTACTGTCTGGAAGGTTCCAAAAAATACCCTTCCAGAATAGACTTTGCTCTTGTGGTATTATGAATACACCAGTTACAATATACCATATAATTTTGGACTGCCTTCTCTTTGACACTCTTTGGAGAGACCCACTAGTGGCTCCTTTGAAGCTTAAAGTACTGTGTCTACTTGCAAAGAATTTGTAACCCAATACCTGTTGAGGGATGATATTCCCGAAACTACTGAGATTGTCTCGGGAGATTTTGCCAAGATTTTTAAAGTCAAATTTAAAACTACTTTATCTAATGGGGGCTATTGAGTCTTTTATTCGTTTTATGTGTTTAATATGTCTGGATTACCAATGTTTTATGAATGTTCCTCCCCGTTTTATGATTTTATTGTCTGAATTATGCAATAAAGTCTGAATGAATGAATTATTGTAGGACTTCATAGCAACAGCTAACCATCTCTGTTCTGGAGACCAGAATCTCTCATTGCCCATCTCACACTCGAATTCCAAATGTTCTCCTTGTGCAAAACATATACAGTGGTACCTCGGGTTAAGAACTTAATTCATTCCGGAGGTCTGTTCTTAACCTGAAACTGTTCTTAACCTGAAGCACCACTTTAGCTAATGGGGCCTCCTGCTGCCGCTGCACCGCTGCTGCAGAATTTCTGTTCTCATCCTGAAGCAAAGTTCTTAACCTGAGGTAATATTTCTGGGTTAGCAGAGTCTGTAACCTGAAGCGTATGTAACCTGAAGCATATGTAACCCGAGATACCACTGTAAGGACTAGTCACAGGTTAATCTGTAACAAGAATGAGGAACCTGCAGCCTCCCCATTGTTGCTATATCATAACTCCCATCATCTCTGATCATTGCCCATGCTGGCTAGGGCTAATGGCAGTCAGATTCCAAGATCTGGCATGCCACATGTTTCTGATTCCTCTTTTATGACGCCATGGTATTCTCAAGCATGTGTGTGTGTGTGTGTGTGTGTGTGTTTGAAATGTAGTTTCCTTTGGCCTTCCTTGAAAGGCTATGTCATTTGTGTCTTATTCTCAATTTTTCTGGCATTATCAGCAGAGAAGAGGCACCGCAAATGACTGATTAATACCTTGCTGGGTAGAAACCTTTCTAGCAATGATGCCGAAGGTCTGATATCCTTGCATCGGGAGACTCCAAGCCAATTGCTTCTGACAGCTCTAACCAAAAGAGCTGATATTTGCAAGAAAATAAAACGTCTTGTGCTAGCAATTTTCCAAGAGAAGGCTGTATATAATTACAGTGCTTGCCTTCTCTGTTTATTAACATTGTTGGTTGCTTCTTCAGCTAATCTTACATTATAATTTAAAGTCATTCTAAAATGTGAGCCAAAGGGATTGTATCCAGATTTGCTCCTAGACAAAGCCAACTGTGGCTTACATTAAAATACAACAAGGAACCTCTTGCTTTTCTCCCATTAGGTAAAGGCCTCCAAATAGAGCTCTTTTCTTTGGAGCTAAATTATCATTTGGGGTCTTGGGTTATTTTCATTTGAGCAATGCTGCAGCTTAATTGACTGATGGGTCTACCCATCTTGAAAGACCTACATTGGCTCCCAGTATGTTTCCGAGCACAATTCAAAGTGTTGGTGCTGACCTTTAAAGCCCTAAACGGCCTCGGTCCAGTATACCTGAAGGAGCATCTCCACCCCCATTGTTCAGCCCAGACACTGAGATCCAGCGCCGAGGGCCTTCTGGCGGTTCCCTCACTGCGAGAAGCCAAGTTACAGGGAACCAGGCAGAGGGCCTTCTTGGTAGTGGCGCCCTCCCTGTGTAACGCCCTCCCACCAGATGTCAAAGAGAACAACAACTACCAGACTTTTAGAAGACATCTGAAGGCAGCCCTGTTTAGGGATGCTTTTAATGTTTGATGTATCACAGTATTTTAATATTCTTTTGGAAGCCGCCCAGAGTGGCTGGGGAGGCCCAGCCAGATGGGCGGGGTATAAATAATAAATTATTATTATTATTATTATTATTATTATTATTATTATTATTATCTTTAAACTGTTTCAAAATGGGGAGAAATTCAACAGGTGCAGTTCTTGGTGCCTCTTTATAAGTCCCTCATGACTCTCTCCCTTCTCTTGAAAGAAGAGATCTGTGTGAGAGACAGAATAGAGTGGTTTTTCTCAAGGTGTGATGATGAGAAAGATGGGAGTTGTCCCAGGTGGGAGCTGGGAGGACGTGCATCTCTGTGAATTGAAGATTCACAAACTTTTAGCATCCAGGAAGGGCAGGAGTCCACCCTTCCATCTTTGACCCACCTGTCCGCCCCAAGTATATTGTCCATTCAGAAAGCCATCCACAGGCAATAAGGAATCTTAACCATATCACTCATTCATATTGATCCAAACAGCAACAAGTTCAACACTAAATCCTCGAGCACCCTTTCCTCCTCTTCAGCCTTCAGACCGATGAGTCCATTCTTATTTCAAGCAGATTCCAGGTTGCCTTTGATCTGAAGCATATGACAAACAAATCCAAGACCCCATAGAAAGTAACATAACATTCCAGCGAAGCTGAGCTAAAAGTAAACTTTGTCTTGAACGAACTGGTTGCAAAAATATGTTATTAAAGCTTATGCCCATGACACCTGCTCTGCTATAACTAAGGTCAATGGAACCACCAGTGAGACTTGAGATGTTCAGTTTAAATTATTGTAGCAAGCATGTGATAAGCCTATTGGGTTATTGAATGACTGCAGGACAAGGGGGGTGGGGAGAAGCAATGATTAATCACAGCTGATCATATGATAATCATATGATGGTTGGCAACAGCAGCTGTGTGTGTGTGTGTGTGTGTGCGTGCGTGTGTGTGTAGGGCTGGATTTAGGTTTGATGAGGCCCTAAGCTCTGAAGGTAATGGGGTCCTTTATATGTCCAGCTGTCCTTTGTCAACAACAAATTGTTGCTGTTTTTTTGTGTTGAATATATGCTATATGGTAATTTATGGACCTAATAGGTATCTAAAGCCATTTGCACATAACCAAATATGTATTTTATCAAAGTAATTGTTGAACTGAAATACAATTAAGAAGAAGTATATTAATAGTGAAATATAATCAAGAAGAAGTATATTGGGGGGGGGCAAGAGAGTGGGGCCCTAAGCTATAGCTTGTTTAGCTTATACGTAAATCCAGCACTGTGTGTGTGAGAGAGAGAATATTACAAAGACCTGACATTTGTTTACAAAAGACCAAAAGGAAAAGAGCAGATACATAATTCTTCTAATCATCAGTTTCGTTTGGAGTTCCACTTTTTAAGAGCCAAGGGATGACATGGCCTAGCAGCATCCCTTAAAATAGTGGCAAATAGTAATTATAGTTTCAAAACAGACTAGCTAAGTTCACATATGTACAGCACATGACTGGTGGCTTGGCTGTGCAAAGAATAATTGCAAAAGAAGAGGTCAAGCTATGTGTGAGTTTAAGAAGGTTGCCATTGCAGCAATTCAAGGAGATTTTCTGTTCAAAAGTCAAAAGGTGATGTGATTTATATAAAGCTTCCTGGGCACTCAGCCTGCAGGCCCACCCATGAGGCAGACTGAAGCAGTTGCCTCAGGTGGCAGAATCCTGTGGCTGCCAGATCATCACCCCAGTAATCAAGGGAGCAGCGGGGCGGCAGGGTGGGGGCACACTGCCATTTTGCCCTCAGGTGGCAAAAAGGGACAGTCTGCCCCTTGCTGGATCCCAAAACTATGAAGCTAGTTGTAGTCACTCAAAGTAAGGGGACACAATCAGAAAATCTCAGCTTCAGTCAGGCTTTGTTATGCTTCCAGTGTCACCTCCTATTCCTTATATAAAATGTAGCCAACCTGAGGTTTTTGGAGAGGTATGATATCATAAAGAAATGTGCTGTTATTCATTATTATATCACACAGCATATGCATACCTTCCCTGCCCCCCAATTAATGACGTGTAAGTCCTGATGATGGGGATGCAGGTGGTGCTGTGGGTTAAACCACGGAGCCCAGGACTTGCCAATCAGAAGGTCGCCGGTTCGAATCCCCACGACGGGGTTAGCTCTTGTTGCTCTGTCCCAGCTCCTGCCAACCTAGCAGTTCGAAAGCACGTTAAAGTGCAAGTAGATAAATAGGTACCGCTCCGGTGGGAAGGTAAACGGCGTTTCCGTGCACTCCTCTGGTTGGCCAGAAGTGGCTTCGTCATGCTGGCCCCATGACTCGGAAAAACTGTCTGCGGACAAACGCCGGCTCCCTCGGCCAATAAAGCGAGATGTGTGCCACAACCCCAGAGTCAGCCACGACTGGACCTAATGGTCAGGGGTCCCTTTATCTTTACCTTTTAAGTCCTGATGATGAGATCTAGGCCTTGTGTTATTCACATTTTGGATGTCTCTCTTTGTCTCTCTTTCATTTTTCTTTCTTTCTGGGGCGTTGTCTGTATATTCTTCTGTATGTTTCTGTGGTATACATGTTGGTTTGTATGTTGTTTAGTTTTATTGCACTGTTTTTGAGCTATTCACTTTTTTAAAAAAGCCAACACGGTACCTTCCAGATGTTGTTGAGTGGAAATTGGAGTCCGTCAACAAACAGAGAGGGGAGGCATCACAGTGTCTAATCTTGCCATATATATTAGACACAAGATTCAAATTTGTGTTTTAAGACAATGTCCAGGCTTTCACTGAATATAAAAAGTCTTCAAACAAAGCCAGAGATGTTATGGGAACAGCATGGATGGGCAGCCAAAATGCACATGAAACACACTTGTATTCAGATCCAAGAAAGATAAGCTTGTGTAGGAGCTGAACCAGTCAGCATGGGTATGATCAAGCCAATGAAACAGAGGCCCCGAGGATGAAACAGGGTCAATAGCATAGCTTAGAACGCCTGTCCAAAAACAGGCAGCAGATCCAAAGAAGAAGCTGAAGTTAGGTGTGAAGACAAAGATCAGAAATGAATACATTTGCACAGTGCTTTTTTTCTATTAAAAAAAAATGTTTAGGCATACTCTCATTTTCCTACTCATATTGAAATACTGCCTCACAATGAGGCCAAACTTAGATTCACAAAATGTTTAGGGGTATGTGTACCCCTGCATCCGCCCAGAAAAAAAGCACTGCATTTGCAGCAGGATGAAACCAGAATCAGGACAAGATAAGAACAGGCCAAGGGTCTGGAAAAGAGGGCAGCCATGTCCAATAAAAGTGTATTAAACAATGGGACAAGACAAGGGGAAAGGGTTGGAATTTTCCAGTGTTGGATTTAAGGAGTGCAATGAACCTCCATCCTTATGAATAAGCTGACTAGACTGGATTTCAGGAAGTGATATGAACTGCGGAATACTTTAGAGGTCAGTAGTTCCAGTCTTAGATTAGGCATATCCTGTTATGGCCTGGAGTGAGCAGGGATATAGGACTTCTTTTGTACATACAGATGTCTTACAATGCAGGAAAAAATTATATATATATAATTGTTGTTGATTTTTAATCTTGAGTATTATTCCCAGAAAAGATAATTTGAAGTGTGGGGTGTAAAGGTGAGAGACACATTAATAAATGAGCAACATAAGGAGGTGTATGTGTACATAATACTGGAAAGTAAGGCATGGAAAGCACAGAAAGCCCTTTGTCTAAAAAAACATGTGTCCGCTTTTGGTGTCATTGTGTAAGTGTGAAATGCTTTGGGAGCATCATTTTAGCTTGGATGGATCAATACTGTTATTGCATGATTCTTCTGAATTGCTTTGAAGGCTCGCCCAATCCGGAGAGCCACAGGGAGCTGGTTGATGGCAGCTGACAGATGTTTGTGAATAAGAGGCATTTCGGTAAGCTCCTGATGAGGGTGCCAGGTTTTGTCAAAATGACTGAAATGGTTTTTGTTGAAAAACTGACTCCTCAACAACTCACTGCTTTAAGACAATGAAACACTGAAGATTTTTATGGTGCCCTGGGCTCCATTTACACAGATGAGTTGAAAAAGTAGATAAACAAGCCAAGGAGATCTAATTTCTGCTTATACTGACTGGGAAATAAATAATAGCTTACCTTACTTTGCCCTATCAACTAAGGGCCCTTCTGTCGGCAGCTCCCGACTGGTTGCCCAGGAAAGTATAAAGACAAGGGAAAGTTTCTTACTGTCCATTTTTATTTCTATATTACAGAGAGAGGCTATAGAACCCAGCCTCTTGGATAATGGTATTGAATCTCCACCCCCCGTTTTGTCCATGCCCCTTAAAAAAAATAATTCATTTGTAAATGAAATTTGTGGTCCTTCATTTGTGGTCTTTTAGAGCACATGCTGCAGTGAAAACATCACTGCTAATACAGCTACAGAAGGGGAAAGAATCTCAGACTCAGTGTAAACTAGACATTTTCTGGAAATGTCATCTGAACTGTTTATGAGACTAGGGGGAAAATGGGTTAACGGAGAAGCTGAAACTCTGTGCCACGGACCCAGGGTGAAGGAAAGCTTTCCTCTGTTATTTTAGCTGTAGCATGGGAAAGCATTTCACATGATGTTCCAGCCCTAGTCAACACAATTAGCTGGTTTGACCTACCTTTAGAAAATGCCGACTCCTTAGCGCTGCAAATGCTACTATGTTCACACTGTGAGTAAGCCTGGAGAATCATTTCTATGTTCCACTAAAGCAGGTCATTGTCCAAATAAACTCATCTTCAGATGGCACAGTTTTGGAAAAAATATGGGAAACTGGAGATGGATCAGACCTATGAGATCATACAGCTGATGTGCACTGCCATGAGTCAGTTGGTTCTTATTATGCAGTTATTTGTACTATTGGGCGCTCTGCTTTCATTTGTATCAGGGGACGGTGTGGTTTTATGATCTGACTCTTATAATTCCCTTCCAAGCCTTGAATTTCCCATGAATTGAGATGGCGAAATGATCATCTTAATGGTCAACAGGAGAATCTTTGTCTTGGGAGATTTTGTGGGATCTCATGAGAGGGGGAAGTTGGGCTTTTAAAAAAAACCAACGAGTTGTGCCCTCTTAGCCTCTGACCTTCTGTAACCCATGTTGCCACATTCCAAATTTCCCAGAGGGTCTTTCAATCCACTTCTGAATCGGTATCCCAATTGGGTATCCCAATTTGCACAAGCAGAAGTGTTTACTGCCAGTGCAGCAACCCAAGAACTAAACCTTGACTACAGTAGCTAGTAGTGGGAGGGATCTGGTACCATAGAACCTGAACCGCACAACCATCTGTTATGGGTTTTCATTCTCCACCATTTACTCCTTATGGGTGTTTTTTTGTTGTTGTTTTTAACATATATTTAATAATAATAATAATAATTTTTATTTATACCCCGCCCTCCCCAGCCAAGGCCGGGCTCAGAGCGGCTTACAAGAAATAATAAAAACAAGTTGAATGATTACAACTTAAAAACAAAATTAAAATACAACATTAAAATAATGAAACATTAAAATATTAAAATGTAGCCTCATCACAGGAGGAGAAGGAAAAGAAAAAAAGAAAGGGAGGGAGGGAATCAAATTGGCTCCAAGCCAAAGGCCAGGCGGAACAACTCTGTCTTACGGGCCCTGTGGAAAGAAATCAGATCCTGCAGGGCCCTGGTCTCATGAGGCAGAGCATTCCACCAGGCTGGAGCCAGAGTTGAAAAGGCCTTGGCTCTGGTTGAAGCTAATCTAACTTCCTTAGGGCCCTGGTCCACTAGGGTGTTGCTATTTATGGACCTTGAGGCTCTCCGTGGGGCATACCAGGAGAGGCGGTCCCGTAGGTACGAGGGTCCTAGGCCATGAAGGGCTTTAAAGATCAAAACCAGCACCTTAAATCTGACCCTGTACTCCACCGGGAGCCAGTGCAGCTTGAAAAGCACCGGGTGAATATGCTCCCATGGCAGAGACCCCGTGAGGAGCCTTGCTGCAGCATTCTGCACCCGCTGGAGTTTCTGGGACACCTTCAAGCGCAGCCCCGCGTAAAGCGAATTACAGTAGTCAAGCCTGGAGGTGACTGTCGCATGGATCACTGTGGCCAGGTCAGGGCGGGAAAGGTAAGGGACCAACTGCTTGATGCAGTGAAGGTGGGAAAATGTCGCCTTGGCTGTTGCTGTAACCTGCGCCTCCACTTTTAATGAAAGATTTCTTGGTATGTGCAATTTCTCTTTTTTCAAGTTATCCTTAACAAAAAAGTTTGGGATGACTTCTGGAGGACATTAGGCTGATAGCAGGGACACATCTACTTCTAAACACATCTACGACAGCTGCTTAGATGACACCTTGCAGTTGGGAAGCTGTAGCAGCACATATATCATGCGTGTAGGTGAACAGTCAAGTAGACCGTATATAGCAGACTTCTCAAACTTTTTGCAATGAGAATCCTTCACTTTAAACAAAACTCTGGCGAGAGGCAGTGGAAGACGGGAGTGCCTGGTGTGCCCTGGTCCATGGAGTCATGAAGAATCGGACACGACTAAGCGACTAAACAACAACATCCAACCTTTAAAATCTTCTTCAGAGGCTCTGCTTAGTTTGTCCTCATCTTCTGAAGCCAGGTGGGTGGCAATGTGGAACAGAGCCTTCTCAGTGGCGGTGCCACATTTGAATGCCCTTCCCTTCTCCCAGCATTCTACTCTCTCCTTATTGACTTTTTTAAAGGACCTGAAGACTCTGCTCTGCAATTAACACAATTTGATACTGCTGCTGTATTTCATTTCTGTTGCTAATGGCTTTCGTTGTTGTTTGAAGTTCCATCAACTGCCTTATGAGCAATGAAAAGGCCTGGGACAAATATTTAAAATTAATAAATGGGCAAAACATCACAAAGAAGGACATGATGTGATTGTACACACAATCGTACCAGGACTTCTTTCACATAGTGTCTTACCAGTAAGAGGGATACCTAATATAAACTTGCTAGCCAAGGGCAAGGAGAGTCGGTCAGGGGGAGATCAGCTGTGTCAGTTAGGAGCAGAACTTTGGCAGAGTTTGGCAGACTGTGGTGGATAAGAGGTAGAATCTAAAGCAAACATTTTTTATGGGGCTGGCTCAGACATTTACTGGTTTCCTGGGGGAATGTGGTTTTATCGGTCTTAGCAGCAAAATAATGCATGGCTGGTATCATTAGACGCAGGAGAGAGTGAGAAGGCACTTCTGAGAAACTGGACAATTCAACCAAAGTCAGGCACTATGGACAATATTATTTTACCTAGGGTTCCCAAATTTCCACTTTCAGCTCTGGACAGTATCAGGAAAAAAGCAATGTGAAAACTCAGCATCTACTTAAGAATCATTAATTTCCTGCTTCTTTCTCACAACAGGACACAAATCACTTCCAAAAGGCTCTGGGAGACACACGACCATTTTTAACATTCTAAGCTGTCACCAGCTTATTGTCAACCATTCCCCAGAGTCTTTCTTTCACATGGCAACATACACTGGCTTGGTCTAGCAAAAGCATATTTCTAGAATTTTTGTAGGAAGCGAACATAGTAAAGAAGAGAAACCCAACAACGAGGCTATCATGGTTCCATGCTTTTTTTGAACTTTATTCTGTTTGTTATGGCTTTGGGCTCAGCTGCAAAGTTGACGGTTATTGTGATGAATGCTTTCCATGAGTAACCCCTAGCTTTTCTGAAGTTATGACCATGGGAAAGGCCAGAAGGAAAAGATAACAAGCTGTATGCAATTGAGTTTGCATGGGGATGGACATTCCAGAACTCTAACATCTCATCTACCATATATATGTTGGAAAGATATTTATTCCCTATTCATTTGGATACCTCCTAAGATTTTGCATTCCTGAGATCAAGGAGCAGGTTTTTATCTATGTTTTTCATTCATTCATTCATTCATTGTTCCCTGTGCCAACACCTCTCTCTGCAAATCCAAAGTCTAAGTATGTATGCTTAAGATAAATTACAATAGAGAGGGGAAGCCAAATGGGCAAATTCATCTCTTTCAGAGTCAGTGTAAGTGAAGACAGTAAAACAATGATGAACTTACTTTGGATAAATGACTGCCTTTTAAAAACTGAAAGTGTATACAAAACTTGAAAATATATATATATATATTTACAAAATTAATGAACTCTCATATTTTACATAAAACTGATATCCAACTTCAGCTCAACCCAAGTTAGCTTCCATCACTGGGTAATTATGCAATGTTGCTATTCTTCTTTGTTGACCTCCAAATGCCAAGAGAAGGTGAACCAAGGACTTGTACATCTCCTTGCATATTATTATTTTTCAATAACATCTGAGATTGCCAAGTTACAGATTTGCATTTAGCCATGTGAAATGGCAGAAAGCAAGGAGAAATTAAAGAACCTCTTAATGAGGGTGAAAGAGGAGGGTGCAAAATATGGTCTGAAGCTCAACATCAAAAAAACTAAGATCATAGCCACTGGGCCCATCACCTCCTGGCAAATAGAAGCGGAAGAAATGGAGGCAGTGAGAGATTTCACTTTCTTGGGCTCCACGATCACTGTAGATGGTGACAGCAGTCACGAAATTAAAAGACGCCTGCTTCTTGGGAGAAAAGCAATGACAAACCTAGACAGCATCTTAAAAAGCAGACACATCACCTTGCTGACAAAGGTCCGTATAGTTAAAGCTATGGTTTTCCCAGTAGTGATGTATGGACCATAAAGAAGGCTGATCGCCGAAGAATTGGTGCTTTTGAATTATGATGCTGGACGAGGCTCTTGAGACTTCCATGGACTTCAAGAAGATCAAACCTATCCATTCTGAAGGAAATCAGCCCTGAGTGCTCACTGGAAGGACAGATCCTGAAGCTGAGGCTCCAGTACTTTGGCCACCTCATGAGAAGAGAAGACTCGCTGGAAAAGACCATGATGTTGGGAAAGATTGAGGGCACAAAGAGAAGGGGACAACAGAGGACGAGATGATTGGACAATGTTCTCGAAGCTACCAGCATGAGTTTGACCAAGCTGCAGGAGGCAGTGGAAGACAGGAGTGCCTGTTGTGCTCTGGTCCATGGGGTCACGAAGAGTCGGACACAACTAAGCAACTAAACAAATGTAAAATGTGGATGTGCTAGAGACAGTCTGAAGTGGAGCCCCAATACTGCCAGACCCTGTTTCTTCTTTAGTGGTCTGGGAACTGCCTGGGTTCTAACTCAATTGGAGCATCTCATCCGGTCAAAAAAGAAGCACTGACTTAATGCATTAGGGATTATATCTTCAGTTTACTATAAATGTATACCTCCAAAGAAAGGTTGGATCACAATTAATTACGTACTAACATTCCCATCTATTGCTTTATATCTAGAGAGAGGTGTACATTCAATCACATATCCAGGTTGTGCAATTAATGTTCAGGGGAAAAAACCGTTACCATTTTTAAAATCCAACTTTTTGGTAAGGAAAGCAAAGGGAAAATGCATGGGAAAGCATACAATAGCAACTGTTCCTGGCTGCTTCCTTTAGTTGGCTGCAAACCTTCACTGGGAGCTGGCTCATTCCTGACACCCTCGTCCTTCTCCTGAATCTTTCTGAGAAGAGGAGGTCAGTATAGATTTACAACGGTGGTTTGCAGAAGGTCATGACTCAGAGACAGAAGAGGGACAGAAGAGATAATGGAAGAGAAGGAGGGAACAGCAGAGCCCAAGCAGCTGGTTAACACGTTATCATTAGAAAGCATACCTGACCCCCCCTTCTCCTAGGACCCGGCATGCATTGAGAGTAGCAGAACAGAAAGCTCAGAGGCAGAAAGCACAGATCAGCTGGCTCAGGGATGATGTACAATAGGAGAGACAGAGGGGGTGCGACTTTACTCAGAGCAACGCCATTGGTGGAATGGAGAGCCACTTTTCAAACCTCTCTCTTTGAATATTGAATAAAGGAACTTGGTAAGAGCTCTTTGTGTTATCTGCTTCTTGGCTGCCCAACATGGGAGGGATCGGATTTCCTGAAGCCTGACATAAAGTGAATCCTACCCATTTCATAGGAATCAATGGAACAGATATTCTCTCCTCCACCAACAGCCCACCCCAGTCCTCATTATCCCCATCTTCACTGGGCTCTTTTAATAGGCCAAAAGGGCAAGGAATATTTTCAGCACACTCACAGGGATACACACTTTTCAACCTCTCTAAAGTGAAAGGATGTCCCAACATGGAGATGCAATAGTCAGATAAGCATTTCCTACTGGCAATGGCAAATGAAGCAGGAAAACCTCGTATTTATTATTTCTACATATTCCATCAGGCTGCAGCAGAGGGAAAGATGGAAAACAGGGGCTTCTCTATTGGTTCCATTGAACGATCAGCTGCATTTGGCTCTTTTTCTCCCTCAACAGTCATCTGGCTGCATCAGAGGAGAGATGTTGGTTTCAGAGCCAATCCATTTATTCCAGAAAGCTTATCTGTCCTCCATCACCTGGCAGCGGTCCTTCCATAAGCTTGCAGCTAATGAAGAGAAAGGGAAAAGAGACCACTCCATTGGCTCTGATGGGAGACCGGTTCCACCAGTCTCCTCCCTCCTCTTCCATCAGGCTGCCATGGAGGAAGAGGTAGAAGCAGGGCCTACTTCACTGGCATTGCTGAGAGGCCAGCTCCTTTGGCTCCCCCTTTCCCTAAAATGTTTGCATTCAAATAGACACTGTTCTCCCACTGTTCTTGGGACAAATTCGAATAGGCATGCAAAGTTTCCCATGCAGAGGGCTATCACCTGCTCATCGTTGGAAGATAGACTATACTGGGCACCCACTGCAGCCTATTTTACAGGGCCCAGACTAGTCTCATACGGGATAGAGGATGACTCTACTGCTCTTATCCTCCTCTGGTGCTTAGCATGACTCAGCACATATTGTTTGATGTGGCCAGTTCATAATGCAATGTCCTATCTAGCCTGAATGAATGAAACCATCTCTGATCTCATGTTTCGCTTCTAGCGGTCTAAGCTAAATGTTGTGGCATTATTATTTTTCTATAAACAAGTGGTGTCTGCGTTGTTTTAGTCTGTTGCTACCATTAAAAAGTTGAATAAAGTCAACAGCATCATTCCCACTAAATTTAAAAGTGGTTGGGACAGATTCCATGTCGGTTAGCTAGTTATAGATCAACTGAACATTTTTAAGGGAATAGGGAGCAGGCTAAATCCCTGTAATGAATGATCCTATAAGGAATCCTATAAGGAAGTGAGAGAGCAGGTCTTTCTATCTCTGAATCCTTTTATACCTGATAGGCTTCCCCACCCTCCAGGGAAATTCCCCCATCCCACTATAGGACAACATTCTGATCTATGAAGCAAGCACCATCTGAAATGTCGTTATGCTGAATCGATGAGTTTTTACCTCATTGCTATGTGCATGTACACACACAAACAAGCACCATCACCCTGCCGATAGTCACCAACATGCAATTGCAGCCATTTCCCCATGTTTTATGGGGCGGGGGGGAGAATCCGCCTGCAAATCCATCAGCATTTGAGTTTATTCTGTAACATTACTTTTTTTAAAAAAAATACAAAAATTAATAATATGCCGGTCTCAAATGTATTTACAGTGGGATTTTCTCCCAGATACATTTCCTGAAGGGCGCAGTCTAAAAAAAGTCTCCCTCACAGAGTTCGCAAGAGCTTTAAAGTGGTTTGAAATGGAAATTTGATTGTGGGATGTGTAGGAAATGAAGCAGCCTTATGGATATTTGTTTGCTGCCCAGGATCTCTCTTGTGGTGACTAAAGTACGAAAGTCGAAGCCTGGGGTTGTAGCCAACTAACTTCTACACAGAGTAGACAAACTGAAATGAATGGAGTGAGCCATGCCTATTAATGTCAATGGGTCTACTTTAAGCAGGACTACCACCAGATACAGCCCCCTGTGTGTTGTATCTGTAGACATACCGTACTTTGGGGGGGGGGAGGGCTGCAGGTGAGGAAGTTACGGTAAATGTTTGAATGCTGCCCAGAGCCACACATAAAATTTGCTCTGCCCATATAAAACGAGCACACAAGGAAGAAGGTTTCTAGCTTGACCTTCTCCCTGACATGCAAATTGTTCTATATGGGGGAGGGGGTAATCTTATGGGGAGGACCACTCAGGCATTTGGTTCCCACCCACCTACATTCTGAAATGGTACCGCCCAACGACCAATATATCATGTGTGGTCTTAGGACATCTGTTTTTGATGTAAAACTACCAGAATCTCTTTGATCAGTCAACAGCATGTGGAAATCTTTTTTTTATATATATAAATTATTTTTATTCAATTTTTCCAATACAAAATTTATACAAATCATACATCTTTTTTATATCCATTCTCTTTTTGACTTCCCTCAACTTGCCTGATACTCCTTCCCTTCTTAATTTCTTACACATTTCTAAAGCCTTTCTTCAATTGTTTTTATAAATTATTTCTTAGTTTTACTCATATTCTAACATTTCTTCTTACAGAGCTTCATTAAAGCTTACAAATGTTATTTGATTATCACTTAATTTATGCATATATTCTGTAAACTTTTCCCAGTCTTCTATAAATCTCTGATGTCGTCGATTTTGGTTTCTTCCAGTCAGTCTATCGAGTTCTGCATAGTCCGTCATCTTCATTCTCCATTCATCTAGTGTAGGCAACTCCTCTTGCTTCCACTTCTGAGCCATCAGTATTCTTGCTGCAGTCACTACATATAAAAATACCTTCTTTTCTTTCTTATTAATCTCATTCCCTGTAATACCAAGTAAAAACGCTTCTGGTTTCTACAGCATGTGGAATTCTTACAGTGAAACTACAAAGCCTTCTCAGCAATGTCACCGAAAAAATCCAAACATGGGTAAAGCACAATGCAACCATCTAACTGCTTTCCTAAACACTCTAACCTTGGACCCACATCCACCATTTGAGTCCTGTAGGGCAGCCAGGGTCTTGAACCAAAGACCCTGGTGGTATCCCAAAACCGTCATGGTAGCTTACAAGCTCAGGGGCCTGCTTGTCTCATGTCCACTGCATTGTAGCCTCATCACCACTGTGGATGTTCAGTGAAGGTTCCTATCAAGGAATCAAAGGAGCAATACTTTGCATGTGGTGCTGAGCCAAATTGCCTCTCCCCATTTTGCTGAAAACCACAGGAGGAGATGGTGCTCTTGTGCAAGGGCCCTCCTTACAGATTTCCCACAAGCAACTGGGTGGCCGCTGAGAGAACCGGATGCTGGACCAGATGGGCTGCTGGCCTGATCCAGTAGGTAGATAATCTGTGGAACTAACCTTCCCTGCTTTCTGCTCAAGGAAGCCTTTTCTTAGATCAAAGAATTTTCGGTCAGTGATGGGATGCAATCAGATGCAACTCTGTCACAATACCACATTTTGTTCTTTAAAAAACCAACCAACCAAGGAAACAAACTTTGATGGAATATTCAAGACTTTTCTTTTGGTCCTGAAAGGCTTTAGGTTTTTATAGAGTCACTGGCACATCCCTTACTTACAATGTCCACATGGGTCACTTCCAGAAGTAGAAGAAAAATTACAAGGCCACACATTCAGTTTGAAAGATGTGCATTCTTTACAACAGCAGCTTGGAACTAGTGTTCCAAATTATCTGATTCATCACTGGCTAATATCGTAGCTGCAAACAAACAGGGCTCCGCCCTACCGGCATCTCCAACTCTCAAGGGTCAGGACTATGTATGCTAACCAAATGCACATCCAACTCTGTCTCTCTCTCTGTCTCTCTTTGTAGATAACCGATCATTGGTCCTCTCTGGTTCATCCGTTTATAGTCATAATTTTGGCTGTGTTTTAAGAGCCATTACAGCTGTGCTGGACACACCACACTGTCCTCAACGTGATTCAGATGAATAATTGCATTCCATATCATCTCCAACAGCTTTCTTTCTCTCACACCCTCCCGCCCCCACCTCAGATTTAGAAACGTGGAGCTTACATGCAGGGGATCTTAAAGGAAGGGGTGCAAGCCTTTTCCACTTGTGCATCGAGGGGCCCCCATAAACCAGAGCAGATCCCCATTTCCCTTGTTGCCTCATTGGTACAGGCACCGCTCCAAGCTTTTTATGGGAGATGAGAATCGTGGATCGTGGGCTGACATGCTGCAACCCCATCTGGCCCATGCCCTCCCCCTGGCCCATGCAGCACAGGCTTTCGTTTCTAGACCAGAAGAAGGTTGGGAAGATCCAGCCCTTACACGTTATATCTTGCCTGTAAAAAAAAATCACGTACATGTTTATAAATGGAGCAGAAAATTTAGAGAAGTGTTGAAAGAGGAGCTGATGGATTCTTGGCCATTTCCCCAAAGCATTCATTTGCTAGACCTGCCCGGTGAGATGACATGTTAACTGAAACACGCCTTTATGGTTGGCCATTTGTGCTTCATGGTCAACCTTAAAATAAGAGGAGTAACAAGATTGCAAATGGGTCCTGAACCCCAGTCATGGTATAGAAATGACTGAGCTCAAATCTGCCTACAGGTCTCTGCCTATATAAGCTGTCGGGATGCCATAGAATCCTTCTCAGGACTCTGTAACTGCCCCCTCTCAGGGAGAGCTACATGTTACACTTTGGCCATGTGTAAAGTTAGCCTGATCGATCCCTTCTCCTTTGAAAAGTGTTGTTCTTCTTACATTTCTACCCACTTTCCCTCCAAGGAGCTCAAGGTCGCATACCTGGTTTTCCTCCTCCTCATTTTATTCTAACAACACTGCTGTGAGGTAAGTTAGACTGAGAGTGAATGGCTGGACCAAGGTCACCAAGTGAGCTTCATGGCTGAGTGGAGATTTGAAGTTTAGTCTCCCAGATCCTAGTCCAACCTTCTAACTGCTACACCACTGGTGGCTGACAAGTAACTGGCATACTGTTGAGTGGGCATACCAGACAAACAATA
This sequence comes from Podarcis cretensis, assembly GCF_951804945.1. NCBI lineage: Eukaryota > Metazoa > Chordata > Lepidosauria > Squamata > Lacertidae > Podarcis > Podarcis cretensis. Next base: position 122,767,341 of record NC_137170.1, read on the forward strand.
TGTGTGGTTAGTCAGGAGAAGGCAAGATACATAGATGCTTGGATATGATGCCCTCAGCCTGGCTATGGAATGTTCTTAAGGCAAGCATTGAAATAAGGCCAACTCCTGGGGGCCGAGGTCCTTTCAGGCACCCCAAGAAAATATTTGAGGGGGCCAGGGCCTCCCAAAGTTGATGGGCACTGCCATTCAAATTGCGTGTATGTGACACATCTTGGGATCAGTTATGCAGGGCAAGGCTTACTGGGCCCCCTGCAAATATTTTATTCAGGTTGGCACCCCTGTGGGATCCCAAGACAGTGTGAGGGCAAGAAGGCCTCCTAACACCTGGAAGGTGGGGCCAGGCTTTGCCTTGCAGTACCTTTTGAGTGGGACGCGGGTGGCGCTGTGGGTAAAACCTCAGCTCCTAGGGCTTGCCGATCGCATGGTCGGCGGTTCGAATCCCCGTGGCAGGGTGAGCTCCCACCTTTCGGTCCCAGCTGCTGCCCACCTAGCAGTTCGAAAGCACCCTTAAGTGCAAGTAGATAAATAGGTACCGCTTTATAGCGGGAAGGTAAACGGCGTTTCCGTGTGCTGGGCTGGTGCCGGCTCGCCAGAGCAGCTTCGTCACGCTGGCCACGTGACCTGGAAGTGTCTCTGGACAGCGCTGGCGCCCGGCCTCTTAAGTGAGATGGGCGCACAACCCAAGAGCCGGACACGACTGGCCCGTACGGGCAGGGGTACCTTTACCTTTAGCTTTTGAGTGGGCAGAATTTGGCTCACCCAAGGTACAGATTTGGGAAAAGCTTCCTACACTTCCCATTTCCTCTGCAACTTTTATCAACAAAATGTGGCCCTCGTTCAACTCAAGGCTCATCCAGACTTCCTTTTATGGCACATTTCTAGGCACAGGTCTGCCGTGTCTGTGTGTTCCTCCACCCAGCACTATCCCCACAAAATCCCACTCTTTTATGCTGATTTGGAACAAATGGCAATTCAGGGTTTCTGTGGATTCCAATTCAGCACAAAAAAGTGCTCGGACCCGGTGCTTTAAATCACACACCTGTGCTTAGAATGCACAGGACAAAATGTAAGTGTGGATAAGCCCTCATTTTGTGTTTCTCATCTCTTTATTCCTGGGTCTGGTTACAATAGAAACAGGTTCTTAGACTGCTTCTTTTGAAGGGCCCAGTTCCACCCACCACTTGTTCGTGTGGTTGTAAATTGTGTCAACACTGTCAGTTTTTAGGTGTCTGGACAATGGGGCTCCTGCACCTTTAGTAGTTGCATAGAATTTCAGCAATTTTAGTTTGTGATGCACTCCTGCTGGAATCCCCTCATGCACACCACTATTAAAGGTGCAGGAACCCAGTGTGAGCCAGTGTGGTGTAGTGGTTAAGAGCGGTAGATTCGTAATCTGGAGAACTGGGTTCACGTCTCCGCTCCTCCACATGCAGCTGCTGGGTGACCTTGGGCTAGTCACACTTCTCTGAAGTCTCTCAGCCCCACTCACCTCACAGAGTGTTTGTTGTGGGGGAGAAAGGTTAAGGAGTATGTTAGCCGCTTTGAGACTCCTTTGGGTAGTGATAAAGCAGGATATCAAATCCAAACTCTTCTTCTCTTCTTCTTCTCCTCTTGTACATCTCGACACTCTAGTTCAGCCTTTCTTAATCTGTGGGTCCCCAGATGTTGTTGAACTACAACTCCCATTACCCCTAGCTAGCAAGGCCAGAGCTCAGGGATGATAGGAGCTGTAGTCCAACAATATCTGGGGACCCACAGGTTGAGAACCACTGCTCTAGTTGCTTTCCACTGGGATAACAGGTTGGCGGGCAACCCCAACAAATATCTGGCAGAAAAACATGTGCTAGAATCATTACTGGGAAGGAGAAATCCCAAAGGGAATACAGTGGTACCTCTGGTTACGTACTTAATTCATTCCGGAGGTCCGTTCTTAACCTGAAACTGTTCTTAACCTGAAGCACCACTTTAGCTAATGGGGCCTCCCGCTGCTGCCGTACGATTTCTGTTCTCATCCTGAAGCAAAGTTCTTAACCCGAGGTACTATTTCTGGGTTAGCGGAGTCTATAACCTGAAGCTTATGTAACCTGAAGCTTATGTAACCCGAGGTACTACTGTATCTCAGCTTGAAAGGAACTCTCTGCTACAGTACTTGCTGTGTTGTTCCCTTCCCACAAGGTAATGGGTTTTTTTCCCTCTTGGGGAAGAGAGTAACAGGGAACGTAACAATTTAAGGATGTAAGTAAAATCACGTTATGGAAAACCTGCCGTCAGCAGGTAATGTGAGCCTCAAATCTGCGTGCCAAAATTCCAGCAGGTATGCTCATCTCTTTGACCACCACCTTGTCAACAATATAAGGACATTAAGGACTATCTGATCCCTTATGCTCCATCTTGATAACTGAGATCTTCTGATGGGCCACTTCTGGTGGTTCCCCATACCCCTGAGGTTTGGTTGGCCTTCACTGGGGGCTGAGCCTTTAGTGTGGAAAGCCCAACTATATAGGAGATCTAGGACAGATATGAGAAAATACTTATTCACACAGCTCCTAATCAAACTTTGGAACTCCCCTCGGAGGCAGTGATGGCCACCAACTTGGATGGCTTTAAAAAGGATTAGACAATGATGTCTAAGCTGTACCTCCACAGCTGGAAGCAACAAAGCTTCCCAGTACCAGTTGCTGGAAACCATGGGAAGGGAGAGTGCTCTTGCTAGCTTCACACAGGCATCTGGTTGGCCACTGTGCGAACAGGATGCTATACTTGATGGACCAATGTCTTCATCCAGCAAGCTAGCCCTACATTCTTATGTTAACTCCCTATCAGTCAGAGGGTCAGTAGAATGATAGAGTCATGGCATTGTAGTGTTGGATGGTACCACAAGGGTCATCTGGTCCAACCTCCTGCGATGCAGGAAACTTTTTGTTCAACGTGGGGCTCAAACCCACAACCCTAAGATTAAGAGTCCCATGCTTTAGCAACTGAGCTGTCTTCCTTGGTGTCAGGATGCTGTCAGCGGCTCCCAGCTGGTCGCCCAGGAAAGTATAAAGACAAGGAAAAGTTTCCTACAGTCTGCTTTTATTTCAAACTTTACAGAGATGGGCTTATAGAGAGCCAGTGTGGTGTAGTGGTTAAGAGCGGTAGTCTCGTAATCTGGAGAACCGGGTTCGCGTCTCCGCTCCTCCACATGCAGCTGCTGGGTGACCTTGGGCCAGTCACACTTCTCTGAAGTCTCTCAGCCCCACTCACCTCACAGAGTGTTTGTTGTGGGGGAGGAAGGGAAAGGAGAATGTTAGCCGCTTTGAGACTCCTTAAAGGGAGTGAAAGGCGGGATATCAAATCCAAACTCTTCTTCTTCTTCTTCTTCTTCTTATAGAACCCAGCCTCTTGGATAAAGGTGTTGTCCCAAATGAATCTCCACACACACACACCCCCGTCTCTCCCACTTCCTCATTTGTCATCATCATCACCTCCTCTATGGGTGCCCTCTGTCTTGCAGCTCTTTGCTCTCACTGGGTTCTGGGAGATGGTGGATCTGGAAGGCTTTTTAAAGACACCATGTCAGCCAGTTGTTGCTCTGGCTCTCCCATGATTTTCCAGCTTTCCCCCTCATCTGCCTCTGAGCTGTGACCTCCCGCAAGCCCCTGTTGTAAATCTATGCTGTCTTCCTCTGCCTCCTCCCTGGAAGGGTCCGGATGGGGAGGCGTTCTCCACCATTCCTCCTCTGCCCCATCCCTGACACTTGGCTTCTTTTAGACATCTTCTGGAAACTGTACAGTTCAGATTGGCCTTCACAATATCAGATGCCTCTTTTTAACCAACCAGTATTTACTGATGCTTCATTGATGTTTCTCATGAGGATTTTATGGATGCCTTTATGGATTTTACTACAATTTTGTATGTTGTATCCAACTTTGATTTACTTTTATGAAATTGTGAGTTATAAACATAATAAACAAACTCTAGATGCATTTTAACTTTGGGTGAATGCTTTGCATAGCACAAAAAGGATGGGTGCAAGCTATATTTACCCAGAAATGTCCTGCCAACAATCACCACCAGTGATCTGAACCCAGGTTTACAATGTGTACACAGTTCTCATGGGGGTGATTTTACCTAGCAGGGTAAGTGATAAGCACTCATTTCCTCTCATTCCTGGGGATGGGAGAAAAATTCATTTTATTTTTCATTTGAAGGTGAACTTACAATATTTCTGATTTTCAAAACATCATATGAACAGAAACAACCATTGACATTCACCCTTTTCTGAATTTTGCAGTGCAGTTCTGCAGTCAAGCAAAGTCAACAAAGATGCATATACCAGGGTAAAATGTGCATATAACTGCATATATTAGTGAAAATAATATACAAAAATGAGAATCTGCTTGCAAAATATGTATATTTGTCAAAGCAGCATTTAAAAACATGCTTTGGGGGAGAAAATTGCCCTAGAATTCTGAAGAAATTCAGTAAGAAGTTTTTAGAGAAGAAAATTGCTGCAGAAGTGTAGAGAATTGAATTTTAGATTGGAAAAACAAGTCACTGAGAAAACTGATAATTGACGTATTTGCCCTTTCCCCTTCTTCGCAACAAAGTAATTTTTCCCAAGGGAACTTTGCAACAGAGAAAAAGTCATTGGGCCAGTTGTATACATCACCCCATTTCCTTCCTACATTTGCTCATTTTCAGATTTTTCTGAGGGCTAGCAACTTGCTTCTCTACATAAACTGAAATTTTGACATTAGATTGTATAACATTCTCATAACCATGCAGATTTCTTACCATTTGATAAGAAACAGACAAGTATTATAACAGAATTCAGTCAATAGCACCATTCAGTAAACATCCTTTCAATTCTGCATGTGCTACTTGATGACAGGAAATGGGAAAACTGGGGATATATCTTTTCTATTTTTTAAAAAAAGTCAATATATTGTGTGATCATATAAAGAAGAGGCTAAAGCTCATTGCCATTGCCATGAAAAAAAAATATTTTATCTATCTGCTCTTAAGTTTTTTATAATCTCAGGAACAGCCTCAATACAACCTTTTACATGCTTCTCATGAACATTAGTGAAAACAATTCCACATCAGTCATATCCAAACATTTTAGGAATTTAATTATTTTCTCTATCTGCAGGACCCCAACTGACCTTAGCAGGTCGAGGGTTCGTGCATTAAATGAAAACACAAAATTGCGTGGGATGAGCACGACCCCCACAAAAACGCTCACCCCGGGGTCATATATTAAATACAAACCATTCATTGTTAAGTTGATTACCTAGGGATAGCAACGTTGTACTGTTATTTCAACACAAATGATGCTAAGGAGTCAAAAGGGAAAGCAAACTATCATTAAAAGTGGAACAAAGGGGAAGAAAATGTGTTGATTTTAATGGGTGGGATTTTATTTATTTATTTTTAGTTGTTCATAGCCCACCTTTCAGGGTACAAATCCTTCAAAGGCAGCCTACAATTCACATTAAATACTTCGTAAAACACACACACATACAATTAGCAATAACATTATATAGAAGATCATCTAAATCCTTCCCAGATGGCAGCTGGTGACTGATGGTCCAGACTGGGGTGGCGTAGGGGGATAGTTTTCTGAGGCACCTGTCATCCTACCCAGTGGGCAGTTTGGTGGTCGATGAACAACTCGCTCTATAGAAGTAACAGAGTCCCTGAAGAAAACCAGTGTCTGTGGGCTTGGACTGAATCATATTTGACCTCCACATATCACATCGCAGAACACCTGTTGAACAAACCTCTCCAGGACCTCTCCCTTTCTTCATGGTTCTCACATGCAACAGAAGAGGGTGGTAGAGTCCTGAGGTTTGGACTGTACCACTTGAGAGGGTTCTGCTGAGGTGCACCATTTTTAAAAAATGCTCCCCCGTGTTGCAACACACAAATGAAACCTACAAACAACCTGGCAAGGGAGAGGGGAAATTTCTAACCTGGCTTCCTCCATGCCATCGTAGTGTTCTACTTGTATGGGTTCTTGAGCACTTAAAAAACAACAAATTACTCCCCCACCTGTAGTCTGAGGTTCTACCATCCATGCTACCACACCAAGGCTCTAGCACTTCTTCTCCTCCTTATGTAGATCAAGTCACAAGGTGACCTGGATTCCATTCTTGGGAGACACGGAAGAAATAATAGTTCCTCAGCAGCCATAAACTGCTTCAGCAAGCTAAGGGTGCAGTGGTCAAAAGTTCACTGCCACATTTCTCCTTCTATTCCAAAAACTAATCACAAGGGATTAGTCAGTACCCTGGCTAGGAGAGATTAAGGATGACTACACACCGTACCTTTAAAGCGCATTGCTTCCCCCTAAAGAATTCTGGGAACTGCAATTTACCCCCCTCAATCTACAATTCCCAGTCCTAACTACAATTCCCAAGATACTTGGGGGAGGGAGTCATGTGCTTTAATTGTGCTTCAAATGTATGGCATGCATAAAGAAGCTGGTAAAATGCAGACTTGACTATGCTACCACTCAGTGGATTTGTAACTGGCTGACTGACCAAACCCAAAGGGTGCTCATCAATGGTTCCACTTCATCCTGGAGAAGAGTGACTAGTGGGGTGCCACAGGGTTCTGTCTTGTGCCCGGTCTTATTCAACATCTTTATCAACGACTTGGATGATGGACTCAAGGGCATCCTGATCAAATTTGCAGATGACACCAAACTGGGAGGGGTGGCTAACACCCCAGAGGACAGGATCACACTTCAAAATGACCTTGACAGATTAGAGAACTGGGCCAAAACAAACAAGATGAACTTTAACAGGGAGAAATGTAAAGTATTGCACTTGGGCAAAAAAAATGAGAGGCACAAATACAAGATGGGTGACACCTGGCTTGAGAGCAGTACACGTGAAAAGGATCTAGGAGTCTTGGTTGACCACAAACTTGACATGAGCCAACAGTGTGACGCGGCAGCTAAAAAAGCCAATGCAATTCTGGGCTGCATCAATAGGAGTATAGCATCTTGGTCAAGGGAAGTAATAGTGCCACTGTATTCTGCTCTGGTCAGACCTCACCTGGAGTACTGTGTCCAGTTCTGGGCACCACAGTTCAAGAAGGACACTGACAAACTGGAACGTGTCCAGAGGAGGGCAACCAAAATGGTCAAAGGCCTAGAAACGATGCCTTATGAGGAACGGCTAAGGGAGCTGGGCATGTTTAGCCTGGAGAAGAGCAGGTTAAGGAGTGATATGATAGCCATGTTCAAATATATAAAAGGATGTCACATAGAGGAGGGAGAAAGGTTGTTTTCTGCTGCTCCAGAGAAGCGGACACGGAGCAATGGTTCCAAACTACAAGAAAGAAGATTCCACCTAAACATTAGGAAGAACTTCCTGACAGTAAGAGCTGTTCGACAGTGGAATTTGCTGCCAAGGAGTGTGGTGGAGTCTCCTTCTTTGGAGGTCTTTAAGCAGAGGCTTGACAACCATATGTCAGGAGTGCTCTGATGGTGTTTCCTGCTTGGCAGGAGGTTGGACTCGATGGCCCTTGTGGTCTCTTCCAACTCTATGATTCTATGAAGCCCGAAGCTGAGCTCACATTCCTTATAGCCAGTAATTGTACCTTTTCTGGAAGGTCTGGTTCACATTTTAAAAGCTGTGGCTTCAACGCTGGTCTCTCACAGAAAGAATTGCGTGGTCTCACATGATTTTCTGGGTTCTCTCCATTTTTGTGTATGCATGAGAGAAATTTCTAACCTGTCAGGTAAACTCAATCCTCATCATGGTCTTTCTGATTTAGAATCACCATCATCATCTAGAACAAAAAAAGTCAACTGCTAAGAAAAAATGAAATCCACCCTTCTCTGTCGCACTTGCATGCCACACATAAAGAAAATCAGCTCACACACCAAAGCCCATAATCATATAATATAACATATATGTGCATGTTCTGTATTCCATACACACAGAGCAGCCGCTGACAAGCACAAACTCTCCAGATGTGTTATGTAGCTGCTTCAGTTGGCTGTTCCTTCTGCAAGGCCAAAAGAAATATTAATCATTTCATTTAATGCTAAGGGGATGGGACCTCCTCTCATATTTCAGAAAGGGGCTGGGAAGTAAAGGAAGCCAAAGATTTTCCTATTTAAGGCCAGAGCAAAGGAATGTCTGTGGCTGAGTTGTGTGAAGGGCCCGGTGGCTGAAAGGGCAGGAAACAATTGATGGTGCTCTTTTGATTTTTCTTTCCCCCCACTTTTTTTCCTTCTCTCTTTTGCACATAGAGTCTCATGTCTAATATTTTTTAGACATGATGAGCTGTGTGCAGGGAGCCGTTTTGCTTTTCCTTGCTGTGTTGCAACCCTCAGTTATTTTGGCACAACAAGATGGTGAGTAATTCCCACTTAAGATTTTTCATGGATTTTAACTGCTCTGTTTTTCAACACTTTGTTTCTCCTCTTGCCATAAAATCAGCATTGAGCAAAGCCATTTTCCTGTCGCCGGTTGGAGCTATCAAAGAGGGTCCTGCTCTGCTCTGCTTTATTCTGTAGCATGTAGTACTAGCCTAAATAAAACAAACTTTATCTGAGCTTACGCATTCCTGTGCGCCGTTTTCTTAGCTTAAGTTCTTTGCATCCTTTGCTTTGCTTGACAAGTTCTGGAAACTTTTTAATCTTCCTTTCTTTTAGCTGTTGGAGTAAGATCTGTGAATACTTGTTCAGCAAAGTCTGGAAGTCATTTTGACATATTTAACGAGGCTGTATCTTCAGCTCTTTGCAACATGACTGTTTTTTATATAAAGTATTGCTTTGGTATACAGGAACATGTACCTTTTAAAAGAAGACTTTAATGTCAAAGGAAACACTTTTTCAAACCAGAATGGTTGTTCCAGCTTTGGGGAAAGATTTTCCAGCTGTGTGTGGTGTGTGGGTGTGTTACTTCTTAGACATAAGCAGAAGGATGGAACATACTGCTCTCATATTGTACCATTATTCACCAGAGGCTGCTTCAAGCTTCTACATGATCTGCTAGCAAACTCCTTTAAGATTAAGCACAGGGTGACTTACATCTAAGTAATTATACCTAGGATTGGGTTGCACTTGGTGCATGCAAAGAAAAGATCACTTGAAAATGAATTGGTACTAGATGCCCTATACCTTTTGTAGTACAGATGCCTTGCGGCCTGTTTTCTTTTTAGATCTTTTTAATCAGTGGATACATTTTGAGCCTTGAGGTGTGCTATGAGGTGCACCAGAAACTGTGCAACATTTTATTTATTTGTGCACAGAACTGGGTCAATGAAACCAGTCAGAAACTTTTCATCACCACCAAACCCACTCACACAATCCATAGCTGCAATTATAGGAAAGGGTTTCTTGGAACATTCTGAAATCCATGTCCAAAACAGGCATCACGTTTCCTGGCAGAATTCAAGCTCTGTACAAGCTAGGCACTCTAGAGACCATAAGAAAAGGAACCACCGATAATAATCTTCATTACCTAGCAAAAACTGCATTGCTGAAACACGTTACTTCAGATCTTATGATTTATCTGAGATGCATGTAATAGCATCACATCCAGCAAACAAATGCTCAGATTTCAATGTTCACCTAAAGGACACGGTCTGGCTGCAATTCTCTTCCCACTTACTTGGGATTAAACCCCATTTAACTTGATGGCACTTACTTCTGAGCAGACATGCAAAGGCTTGCACCCTCAGATAGCTATCCCCACCACGTTCCCAATATTGATCATACATGTTTACTGATTTTGTGGTTTCCTCCTGTATGCTTTGTCTTTCATGCAACTATTTGCAGTGTGGATGATGGTGGATGTTCATCTCACATCTTAGTGAATATTAAATATGAGTATCCAACACCATCCCTTCCTTGGTTAACCATCAATCGTCTATCTTCCAAACTGCAAGAAGGAAAAATTAACCATTTCCACCAATGAAGCATGTTGTTTTTCAGTGCAATTGCATGAAGGAAACTTCTCTGCATTTTGGTTGCTTTCCATATTCCATTGCCTATTTCACATAGATATTTGTGCCCTTATGGTTATGACTGTGGATTCTGACATGGTGTTTGGTTCTAGTTGGGAGTACACATTCTGGGCAGATGTAGCAAAGGATTCAAAGGTGCAGCCCAAAATGATATTTTTGCAGATTGTCTTGTCATGGGTGTTTCATTATTTCAGTGCCAGGTTAGATTTAAGAGGCAAGGACAAAGAGATAAAATTACCCTCATGAGACTGGATTTTTGTTGGCATGGAATAGCTCAAACGCAATATCAGGTAAAGTACGTTCTTAGCAATGTATCTTTCCATACAATGCAAGTTTCTAGGCTTCTGTTCTAGAAGCAATCTCATCTTTCCTCACTCTTTCTCCCGTTTTTTCCTTGCTCCCCATAATGGACAATGGCAGATCAAAGGCTGTTCGAAACCTCTTTAGAGAGACAATGTAGGCAATGAAGCAGCAGTATATGGTTGGTGGGTGTTAGTGTTTACAAGGTTGAAAAAGAGAGTTTCTGATCACATTATAAAGTGCTCTGGATGTGTCAGAAAGAATTTCCATTTGGTCTATATCAAATTTAAGTCAGTGTACTGTTTTTCTTAGCATATCTTGCCAACTGACAAGCTCTGGCAAGACATTAAGGAAACTGCTGAGGATATACAGAACTGAGAATGATCAGATGTAGCCCTGCACAATGTGCTTCTTCTTTTCCATAATAACTAAAGAGGGGAAATGAAATAGACTTGCACCATGATTCTATCCTACCTTCCTATGGTGACAGTCACATCACCACCAGTTGCCCACTTTGTGACATCTACATCTGGCCACTGAGATACCCTATCCTTTATTCTATACTGATATAGGTCATCTTAGACTCAGACTGCAAAGGCATCTTTGGTCTTAGTTCTGGCTATTGGGGAATATCTGACAATAGTATTTGAATGATGGTTCTTTCACCAGGGTTCTTTCTTCCTTGCAAGTCTTGTTTAATTTGTGGTTCACCAAGATGAAGTTTTCTGGTTTGCATGAACATTTGTTTGAGTCAAGTCTTCTCCCTCACCCCTGCCACCGCTCCAACTCTAACTAACCAAAGCATCAGCACCTATAAGGAAGGGCCATCTAGTGGTTGCTAATTCTCCTCCAAAAGAATACTTAATCGTCCCATGCTCCAATTAGTACTGCCCACTGTACCACATGAGCCTTGTACCTAGTTCCATATAAATGATGAACATTTGCTATATTGGTTAAATAGACCAAAAAGACTTTTCATCCAATAGCACATTCAGAAAGTGATAAGTAAAGGTGTTTTCTTTGGGGGGGGGAGGGGAGGTTGCCCTTGGAGTAATCTCAACACTATCAATAACTGCAAAGCTTTAGCTAAATTGCAAATGAAAAGATGCAACATTTAATAACTGGACTGCAGCCATGCTAGATAGGCTTGGGGATTAGTGCCAGCCTTGCCCCTTCATGTTTGAAGCCTCCTCATGGGTGCTTCAAGAACAAGTTATGTGATTAAGAATTGCTTACATCTAATAGCTCTGCTTTCTTGATGATACCTTTCCATTTCAAGGCATTCAAGACATTAGGGGCAAATTAAGTCGTGCGTGGTTCTTGTCGGCACGTTTTCTGAAAAGATATGACCCCATTTGGGGTTTTGCCAACATTCAGACGTACGATACAAGAATGTTCACTGGGGAGCAATCAGTTAAAGTTGCTTTTGAAACAGAACAAAAAACTTTCCAACTATCATTCCCTCCCCCATCCCTTACATCAGCCTCCTCTGGGATCTGATTTATATGATACCTCTATGTTGCCGTTGCCCCTTCTTTATGGCTTAATCCCACAGCACAGCAGTAAATTGGATAATCATGTAGCATTGTCATGTCAGGTGGGAACCCACCAGCACCACACCTTCCTGGGTGTTGGTGGCAGTGGATGGATAACGTTCCACACAACCTATCCATCCCATCTGATTATCCTATTGGGTTGGGATCTATCCATGGGGAAGCACCAGCCACATGCAATGGAGTTAATGTATCAATCAGCTTTAGATTTCCATTCCTGAAGCAAAAACTTGGATAGAGTCTTATGTCACCTAGGATTATGTCACTCAGGATTATGTCGTCTGAAATAAGAATATAATGGACTCTATCCAACTTGTGCAACAGACACCTGTACATACAATGGAATTTTCTATACCTCTCTGCATCCCTTCCAGCTCATCATGTGCTCTCAAAAGCAGCTCTGGGGGTTTGAGGGACCCTCCAGAAGAAATGTGGAGGGGGGAGGAGGAGGAAAAAAGACATCTCATTGCACAAGCAGAACTCCACTCACACTGCGCTGGGTACAACCCCATGTGATTTTCTGGTTTGCCAGTTACAATACAAGTGTTTGATGACCTGCACGAACCCCTGACATTGATTACAGTTGCTGGCATTTAAGCTTTAAATGGTGCAACTGAGAAATAGGCCAAACACAAAACTTCCCCCATGATACAGGCAAGTTGCATGGATGGACCACATTCATTGGATACATCTGAGAGCCATTGGCTTAAGACTACTTCATGCATTACCTTTTGTAATCAGTAACTGGTTCTGCTTCTCATAATACATGTGTGTACAGTGGTACCTCGGGTTACAGACGTTTCAGGTTACAGGCTCCGCTAACCCAGAAATAGTACCACGGGTTAAGAACTTTGCTTCAGGATGAGAACAGAAATCGCATGGTGGCGGTGCGGCGGCAGCGGGAGGCCCCTTTAGCTAAAGTGGTACCTCAGGTTAAGAATAGTTTCAGGTTAAGACCGGACCTCCAGAACCAATTATGTTCTTAACCCGAGGTACCACTGTAGTGTCATTTGTAAAAGACTTCTGTGTGGTTTCAATTAGGGGTGGGGAACCTCAGGTATGGGGGCCAAATGTGACCATTCAGACCACTCTACCTGGCCCTCGGGACCAGTGGCGTAGCGTGGGGGTGCAGGGGGGGCAGCCGCACCGGGCGCAACATTTTGGGGGGCACTCGCACTCGCAGCTCTCTGCCCCTACCTGGCTCACTCACTCTCTCTCACTGCAGTGCTGGCTGTGCGAATCCGATCCGAGCTGCCGGGTCGCCGCCCACTGTGGAGGGGGAGGGTGCCAGGCGTGCGTTGCGGTGCGGAGCAGAGAGAGAGCGAGGGAGGGACTATCTGGGGGAGGGACAGTGCAGCGGCCGCCCAGCGCAGCGCTGAGCGCGGGAGAGAACCACACCCGACTAGCCCAGGCAGCAGCAAGAAGAAGCTGGCAGCGGCGGCAGGTTAGGGGTTAGGGGTTAGGGGTTAGGGGCGCAAATTACTTGCCTTGCCCCAGGTTAGGGGGCGCAAATTACTTGCCTTGCCCCGGGTGCTGACAACCCACGCTACGCCGCTGCTTGGGACTAACCCCAGGCTACACATCCTCCTCAGCCACTCATCCCTCTCCCCAGGTAACATCCCTCACCAACGCTACTTCGCACCCACGTTGAGTGTTTTTGCCTGGCCGAAATGTGTCCTTGCTTGCTTGCCTGGATGATGCCTCTTGCTTGGCTGGGTGAAACATAGAGAGTCTTAAAACACTTCTATGAATATGGATCGGGCTAAGCGTAAGCAACCTATTTTCTCAATTATTGAGTTAGTTGTTCAGAAAGGCAAGCCTTGGTTTCCATGCGCTGCTTGATCCCGAAACCAGAGATGGGAATGAAAGCTGCCAGCTTTCAATCTGCACTTGATCTGGAATCTTTGTTTCCCAAAGCTAAGCCTGAAAAGCTGCCATTAGTTCACTGTGGGGTGTGTGGAGGGCACAGCTTGTAGACGGGTCTATGCCCAGAGTGCGCGGGGGGGGGGGTGCCTTCTGTTTTCATTCCCTAATGTGGGAAGTGCAACCTTTCCCATCTCCGCTCAACCAAGCCCACTTCATCTCCACCCAAGGCCTAATCATGGACAACTCATTTCTTTCTTGAATTTTGTGTGGGGATGTGAATTACTGTGAGATGGCTGAGCAAGACAGGCTTGAGAATCCCTGCTGTAAAGGCTCCTGAGTAAGAGTGCACAGCTGCGCATAGCTGGCTTGAGCAATGCCGATTGCCACATTTGAAATGAGAGCATTCTTGAAAGCGAGGGCCTTGAGGGGATTCAGAGTGTTGCACAATGTAACCTTCAGTACAGAAAATGGTCTGTGGCTTCCTGTGATTTAGAAAAGTCCAAATCTAAATTAAGTTCCAGGGAATCCACATCCTTTAGGTGAGTAGGTGTTCTTGGAAATTAGGCCAGCTTCATAAGTTTGAGGAGGCCTATGGTTTGATGAAAATTAGATAATTACCCTTCCCTTGCATGACTTTCCATATGTGCTTTTTGACTCGAGCCCAAGATCCATCAAACATTTTCCTTAAGAAGTTGGGGAAAGAATCCATTGCTTTATTGCAACAGGGTAGCCCTGAAGTTTCTTTTTCACTGGCGCAGATATTATTTTACTTATTTTTAACAATGTTGAATCAATGCCATAAGGTGCTCAATAGATCTTGATGCTATAAGCAGAACCTCTCTCCCTTTCCAACTTTCCAGCTTAATCTTAGACTTTGGTGGTTAAAACAGAAGATGGAGAGCAAGAATTCAGATGGAGGGCTCGTTTCTTTCTTTCCAAAAGATGTCGTCTAGTCTAATTCTGGCATTCATGTTAGACATGCTATCAGTTATATATATTGGAGAGCCTTTTGCTGATTCTTCCCCCCCCCCCATGTTTTGGTGACCACTGGGAAGTCAAATGCTCATTCAAAGTGACAAGATGTTAAAACAGAAAGTTGGCTGTGCCCTGGTCTTCTGAAATATAGACACTTTCTCTGCTAATACTGTTGCTTGGTTTGTTCAGGATCTCAGGCTGTTGTATTCTTGATTTCTACCATGATCTAAGTCATTGGTCTTAATTTCTTGTGTCATGACCTGCAGCTGGGTCACAAGCTAGTTCTATGTTGACATGTTCAATAGAATGAGAACAGATTTAGGAAAGGGGATATAATATGTAAGGCCAACAATTAAAAGTGAGTCCTGGGCCACCAATCAAGATGACATGTTAAGCTCCAAGGAGATGCAACCCAGGCTTAAACTTGTATTACTGTTCAAGCTGCTAGCATATGCTTAAAAACCTCCCTATCCCTGTGAAATTTAATTTAACAGCAGTTTATTTCTCAGGGTGTCCAAGTTGGCATGTTTGCTCAGGCTATAAAGCAATGTGAACAACCCATACATTCTGTGGCCAAATTTTTACCAAGTGACACTGAGCAGAGCAAGGACAGCTGCAAACAAAATGGCTCCAACAAGGCCTTTTAAGGCTCTGTGGTCCTCAGCCCATTCACTCTGAAACTTCGGTGCATTCAAGAGGTCTGCTCAGTCTATAAACCATGAAACTGTCCCAGTGTTTCCTATAGAATCCTAGATAATTAGTTGTTTCACTTTGTTGTTCTGTTCTATCTTTGCATTTATTTATCACATTTTTTGGCATTTTTAAATTATCTGCTCCAAACACCTCAGATTATCTTATTATCTTATTATAATCAAACAGAAGCCCTACAGGGTAGATAGGAAGGGGTGCTCTGAACAAGACTTTGGACATAGGTCTCCCTAGATATGACCAATCATTATTTTTATAGATTTATTATGTTTCCATTCCACATTTTCCTCCAATGAGTTCAAGATGGTGTACATGGTTCTCCCTTCCCTATGTTATCCTTGCAACAACCTTGTGTAGTAGATTAAGTTGAGAGACAGTGACTGGCCCAAGGTCATCCAGTGAGCTTACACACAACCTTCTCCATGGATCTGGTCCAGTTCCAAGAAGTATTAGACTAACTCTTTTGCCTAAGCAGTTCTGAAAGAATTTAAGTCCATAATTTGATCAGTGTCATGGAGTGCACACAAATTTTAAAATAAAGGAAATTCAATGGGGAGAATCCAAGCATTCTGGTTTCACAACTATTCCTGTAAAAGGATATGCTGTTGAGTGACATGTGGTGGTTGATTTTCTAATTTTTGCACATTGCTGAGGTCTAAAGACGTGATGAATTTGGCTTGTCTTCCTCAAAATGTTGCTAACAGCTTTTAATTAGTCTTTGAATCTATGGATCCAAGAGCCAAAGTAATAAATTATTACTCAGAACATTTCTTCAACAAGCTTGAGCCTTAATTTAATGAGAACACCCTCTTCCATTTTTCATCCTCCTCTTTCTTAAGCCAGTGCATTTTGCCCAAATGATGGATTAAGGATGCAATAAAGATTTTACAGTTGTGTTTTATGGGCAGAACTGGACATTACAACAGACACAAATGTGTTGCTAGGGGTGGAGAAGAATATTTGATGCTATTCCATTCATTTGCCATTTCTATTTCATAGTGTTCATTTTGAAATTAATGAATCTCGAACTCCCCATTTAGTTAAGTTTAGTTTATTATTTGGTCTGAAATGAATGGCCCCCACATGGAGTGCCAGTCTTACTCTCTTCCTAGTGATGTCTAGTTTTAACAGCAACCAAAGATATGAGGTGGGGCGAAGAAACTGTGTTGTATTAGATGTTGCAGTGGAGGAAAGAGACATGGAGCAAGATGGTAATGTCTAGTTCTATGTTATGCTTAGGGGCACAAAAATATCAGTAGCAGAACATGTTTGGACCCTGGGTGAGAACCCAGAGGCTAAGAGTGGAGTGTACCAGAAGGAAAATGAATTTCTATTGGTTTATATATATATATATTGTAACTTTGTATTAATGTAACATTTTTATATGTCACTGTGTATTTTTGTAATATGCAGTTGCCTGTTGTTGCTTCTTTATTGCACACCACTTAGAGATATTTTAATATATTAAGCAGCATAGAAATTAAAGAACCATAAAAGGTAAAGGTAAAGGTACCCCTGCCCTTACGGGCCAGTCTTGACAGACTCTGGGGTTGTGCGCCCATCTCACTTAAGAGGCCAGGGGCCAGCGCTGTCCGGAGACACTTCCGGGTCACGTGGCCAGCGTGACATCGCTGCTCTGGCGAGCCAGAGCTGCACACGGAAACGCCGTTTACCTTCCCGCTGGTAAGCGGTCCCTATTTATCTACTTGCACCCGGAGGTGCTTTCGAACTGCTAGGTTGGCAGGCGCTGGGACCGAGCAGCGGGAGCGCACCCTGCCGCAGGCATTCGAACCGCCGACCTTTCGATCGGCAAGCCCTAGGCGCTGAGGCTTTAACCCACAGCGCCACCTGCGTCCCAAAAGAACCATAATCAAATTTTAAAAATAACATAAATCCAGCAAGAAGAATGAAAAACAGCTTTGGGTCTTCCTCCTTCCCCAAAAA
This sequence comes from Podarcis cretensis, assembly GCF_951804945.1. NCBI lineage: Eukaryota > Metazoa > Chordata > Lepidosauria > Squamata > Lacertidae > Podarcis > Podarcis cretensis. The sequence goes on from NC_137170.1 coordinate 122,784,662, forward strand.
ATGCTCAACAACTTTGGTCAATTCAATGGGTAGATCACTGCCAGTGTTTTTATAATGGGAGTAGATTGCAGTCTCTTGGGAGTTTTACATCCCTGACCTAGCCCAATCCCTGCAATGCAGGAATATCATGACAGACAGTCGTCCAACCTCTACTTAAAAACTTCCAGGGAAGGAGAGTGCACCACCTCTTGTGGGAATCTGTTTCACTGTCAATCAGCTCTTACTGTCTGAAAGTTCTTCCTGAAGTTTAGTTGGAACCTTCCTTCTTGCAACTTGTATCCATTGATTCAGGCCCTAGCCTCCAGAGCAGGAGAAAACAAGCTTGCTCCATCTTCTGTGAAAGCCCTTAAGATATCTGAAGATGGCTATCATATCTCCTCTGTCTCCTCTTGCAAAATGAAGTTTCAGCACACACATACACCTCTCTCCCCACCATATTGTTTTATTTCACAGTGATCCTAAATACATTTGCCTATACAATATGGCAAAGTAAGTGTCATCACTTGTTGCATAACTCATGTGATGTTTCATCCTTGGGCTCCAGCTTTATATTCAAATTGTGATCAAGCAGCCAAAGGTTCATTGCAGAGTGGTGGCCTTGATTCAAAGTAGTCTCTTGTTCCAGGTGAACAGTCTTTTCTGTTGCAGTCTAGCTATTGACACAAGTATCAATCACAACATTTCAGCTAGGCTATGAACTGGATCAACTTTTCTTTCTTACTAAATTTCCCTAAACTTGACTTTTTGGTGACTTTGCATATACTGCACTTCTCAGTGATTGAGGTCATGGCATCATGAAATCTACTTCCCTATCTCCTGGTTCAAATCTACTGCTGAAAGTAACATATCCATTTTTTCTTAAGAATAGTGGTTCCACAATAATTCCAAATCATTGTAGATATGCGCACATTCATCTTTTAGTGTTATGCCTCCCCCATCAAAGCCCCTGGATAACAAAGACATACAACAGGGGCAATTGTTTGCCAGACATAATTCTCCCTGTTGCATGAAAAGCTACATGTACTCTTTTTTATTTTATACTCCTAACACCAGTCAGCTGGGTCCGATTTCCAAAGTTTGGAAACTGTTTCATGTCAAGATGACAATGGAAAACATGATATAACCCTTCAAATAACAGTCATTTTGTAGATTTAGTTTGGGAGTGCTTCAACCACTGGGTTTTCTTGGCTGTGTTTCATGAAACACAGCAAAAGAGATTCCTTTCCTATTAGCTAACAAACCACTTCCATTTTCCAAGATTTCATGTTGAATGAGCACTGCACTATTTTTTAAAGTATTTTAAAAAAAAATGTAAGTGAAGAATAAATAATATGCAGTGTCCTTTAGACATGCCTACTTCTCTCCTTAGTTACATAAAATATATACATGAAGGCTTGCCAGCTTGGGGGAGGTGGGCAGAGCAAAGGGTCATGTTCCAAAACTTACCTCTTATCATTCAGCTGAATTGCTACACCCCTTTGATAACGTATTCTTCAGGTACTACAACTTAATGTTTATTTTGCTAGCAACTGTTGTAAAAAATGGTTTGTGCCCAGAGGGTTGACGGCACAGGCCTGCACAAGCTGCAAGCCACCAAACTAATCTAGCATTCTGAATGGAGAGAGGCTTTGATGGAAATTCAAATACACGTCCTCAAGCACATCCTTTTATGCAGCTTGGTTCTTGCAGGGCTGGACCACCCTCGCCCCCACCTTTGAACATTTGAGTAGTTTCTGAATCCGAAGGCTGAGTACAAATTATCTCCCTCCTATCTCCCATTACAATGCAACTGATACATAGGGTCAGTGGCGTAGCGTGGGTTGTCAGCACCCGGGGCAAGGCAAGTAATTTGCGCCCCCTAACCCATGGATTTGCGCCCCCTAACCCTATCCCTAACCCTAACCCCCAGATGTTGCGCCCGGTGCGGCCGGCCCCCCCTGCACCCCCCACGCTACGCCACTGCATAGGGTTGCCACATTTCAAACAGTGTTGAGCTATTTTTGTGGAAATACGGTAAAAACGACACTGCCGACATGGGCTGCCATGTGTCTGGATTTTCCCAGATATTTGTCCGATTTCTGCCCAGACACAGCTGCCGACTGGTGTATATTGTATATGTCCAGGGAAATCCTGATGTATGGCAACCCTACCCATGTAACCTGTTTCCTTACCAAGTCATAACTGTGTTGCCAATAATGGGAGTCAGTAGAACAAGATGATGATGATGATGATGATTTTCCTAGTGATCAAGACCCAAAGGAATGATCACTTAAAAATACCATAGACTGAACAAACACCAGAACTACCAAACGATACCATGCAAGAGGAAAGACTAGTATAGAAATGTATCTGGTTTTTATTGTAGAGAGCTACAATTCCCAGAGTTCCTTGGGAAGAGGGGTAAAACTAGTCTGAGAATTATAGCTCTGTGAGGAGAATAGAGGCCTCTTAACAACTACCAGTACCCTTAATCCTCCAGGATTCACTGGGGAAAGCCATGACTGTTCAAAGTGGTTCTCACTGTTTTTTAAATGTGGTGTAGATGGGGGATGGGTCTTTGTTGTGAGAACGCTCATTCCCTATGAACTTCTGTTCCTATTTCTCATGGGTTCACAGTTCAGAGAATGAGTTGTAGGCAGCCTCATTTGCATTCCAGTTCTGTCATCAATACAGTCTTCACTCCAAACTAGGTGCCTATTACAGATGAGGGAATTCCAATGCATGCAGTCCTTTGTGCGTATCAATCTTTGTACCACTGAACGACACAGCTATGCCACAGAACAAGAGAGCTTCTGAGCTGCTAATCAGTCGAGTCTCCATTCTTGGGTGAAACACACAGGTTCCTGTGGCAAGTGGAGATCAGGTATCAAGAGAAAGTAAGCAATTCCAAATTAATTTGCATCCCTGTTTATATAAAGAGTGCCTAGTTTTTCATAATTCCTGTTTCCCATCTAGGAACTGGTGTGTTGTGCCTAAGGATGGTAGCTGAGCTGCGTAGCAGTTGGTTGTAGTTACAGATAGTTGGGGGGACTGCACCAGTCATTATTTGTTTTCTCCTTCCCAGCAGGCCTCAAAGCACCTGAAAGGGCCTCATTTGAATATCTGCTACATCCTCCCATGTTCCATTTTACCAGAGGAAGACATGGATGACTTTTTTCTTTCTTCCCATCCCCCCCTTTGCATTTTCAACCATCTGGTCCAGTGTTTCCCAAACTTGGGCCTCCAGCTGTTTTTGCACTACAATTCCCATTATCCCTGACTACTGGTCCTGCTAGCTAGGGATGGTGGGAGTTGTAGTCCAAAAACAGCTGGAGCCCCAAGTTTGGGAAACCCTGATCTAGTCTAATGAAGAATTTGGGGGTACTCATGAACGAGCTGTATGCCAGCTCCCTCGGCCAATAAAGCGAGATGAGCGCTGCATCCCAGAGACGGTCACGACTGGACCTAATGGTCAGGGGTCCCTTTACCCTTTACCTTTACTAAGTGTCTAATAGCTGAGCAATCTCACCACCTGTCAAAGATGGCCTGTGGTCTTAGGGAGATGAGGTGGCATGCTCACCACTGGGAAACCCAGCAGAACTGAACTCCACACATCAGATTCTGTCATTCATTTTTTGTCAGCTGATAAACAGGTGGCTATGATTTGAGTGAAATGACCTCATGAGCCAATTTGGGCACCCTGGTGGGCAAAGACTGGCCCAGAGCAACTTGTTACCCATCCCTGACATAGCTGCATCAATGTAGAATAAGTTTTGACTCAGAAGCCTTTTAAATGGCCTCCATTTGGTTCTTCAAAAGAGAAAGAAAAAAACCAGGATAAAGGTTCAGGTTGCAACATAGTTTAAGACTATCTCAATCTTAAAAATATTAAGGTACCACTATAGCAGTTTGATACATTATTTATTTTTAAAGTATGAGTCTGGAATACAGAAAAACTATCTCCCAATACCGTGCATGTTTAGCTTAGAAGACCAGGACAGATGCATAAAGATATTTCAGCAGAAAGCGCATAATGTGATGTATATGAAGAGTTATGTTTTAGTTGATGTGCCCGATAACAAAAAAACTTCCATGTAATTTCATTTTATTTTGTAGTCATTTATTTTAGATAGCGAGCTGGATCGCTTTAATGTACATCAAAATGAATTACCTGAGCTAAATTCTCCACTGACTTATAAGCCTTGGAATCATCCAAGCCACTTATAAATTAGCTCAGAATTAGTTTTCTGCCAGGGATGAAATATTGCTGCAGTTTGAGACAGACCAGGAATGCATTTCTTTCCTATCTGAAATATAAATTTACTGCAATATATAAAACCTTGACATCTCTGGAGGAAAGTAAGGTATCTCCATAGAAGTCCTTTAAAAGCTCACTACATGGAAGATGTCGCTCTTTGTCTTGGCAGGAGAAGATCATTTCCCCTACTTTTGAGATTTTTTCCCCCATGCTTTCTCATGCTGAACGGGAAACCCATTTGGCAAACTCAGACTTGAAGCAGCTCATATTTTCACTTGAGTATATTTGGGTTTCCAGGTCCTCAAAAAGGAGAAATATGCATCACAGGTTAAGAACATAAAAACCAGAGCCTGTCTGCTGGAACAGACGAAAGTCATCTAATCCAGAACATCCTGTTTCCAGTTGTCACCAGCCAGACGCTATCCCTCAACCTTCACACAGTGAGTGTGAAGGTCCACAAGGAGATTTTAACTGCCTGCATCTGAACATAGGCAGAATCCTCTCTTTGATCAGGAAATCTAATTGCACAGGGCCAGGGCTAGTCTTGTACTGGGCAGAATGAGGCAATTGCCTCAGGCAGCAAATGTTGGAAGGGGAGTGACGGTCCTCAGCCCCTAGCTGTTTCTTTCTGAGTTCCCTAACCATTCCTCTATGTGGGGCAGGATGCTTTCCTGTGTTGCCAGGGTTCAAGCAAGATTCCAGGTCCAGTTGATTTCTGTACATGCAATGCCAGGGCATGGTGGGGGAGAGATCATGTACTTTGTGGTACATATTACTGCCAAAGGCAGCAGAATGCCTTGAGCCAGCCCTCTATAGCTGTGGTTTTCAACCAGTGTGCCATGGCACCCTGGGGTGACTTGAATGATGGTCAGGGGTGCCATGGGCAACACTGGCCTCTGTCCCTCTTTCCTTCCCTCCCTCCTCTGATGCCCTCTCGCGTCTCTGCCTCCCAAAGGCTTGCACAGCTGTTTATTGCAATAGCTCTGGCTACAAGCTCCTCTTTGGGGCAGGGGTGGGGCAGTTCAGAGACCAGGGACAGCAGCTACAGCTCCCCAGAGGACTCCCAAGGAGAGGGGAGCGGAGAGGAGGCTGAGGGAACACTCCACAAGGATAGGTGTTCAAAAAAGGGTGAGAGGCTGGCAGCTCTGCAGGCCAGGGGTGATGCAACTGGGCTCCTGAGCCCCACAGGATTGCTGCAGAAAAAAATGTAGTTGATCAAAGGAGCCATGGACTCAAAAAGGTTGAAAACCTCTGCTCTATTGAAAACCTCTGCTCCTGGTTTGGGGGAGGAGCCTAACTTCATTATACTGAACACAGGCTTTCATCTTCAGAACTTTGCATGGAACACACAGAGTTTGGGAGATCAGCCGGTGAATGGGGACACTGGTGGAAGGACATTTTGAGCTAATGCACATTCTTTTGAAGACCTTGCCATACGGAATTCCAAAATACGTGTTGCCTTTTTAATTATTCTCATTCACTCCTAAGTAGTCCATAAGAAAGGCATTTGACTAGGCTTTCTTCAAGGAAACCCATAACACTGGTGTGGTTACATATAAGGCCTTTTGTAGAATGCAAAAACAAATAAAGAAATCATACCTTTGGAAAAATGTTGATTAAGCACTCCCATTTTTACTTGCATGTTTCAACTTTGGGGGCATATCTCTGCCTGCATTTATTCATTCCTTTTGGCTAATGGATTGCTATACCAAACAGCAAGTCATTGACTGACTGAAGACATTTATAAATCACATTTGTAAATGATTTCAGGGCAGGGTACAGTAAAGCCTCATTTAAATCAAAAGTGCCTCTGTCCCCCCCACCCCCCGGCTGTGCTGTAGGTTTTCTCATTGTCTACAAGGCCGCTTCTATGTGCTAGCTTACTGGCAACTTCTTTGTTGCTTATCTTTATCACACAAAGGTGACTAATGGCAAGCCATTACTCTAATCTAATGTAGAGACTGATGGCAACCTTTCCAAAAGAGCTATCCCAAAGATATAATGACCATGGTCCAGAATGGCAAGATTGTACAAATGTGGAAATAAACCAGCATTCTAGCCATCTTCAGGCATTTGTTACCTATGTTAAAGAAATACGGTATCTGAGGTGAGCCATGGGGATGAGACTCTAGGGTCCACCACCACCACCCCAATCACATTTTCCTTGGCAGATGACCCGAAGTCAGGGTCCTGCTTTACTCATTCAGCTCTCCCACCCACCACATTTTAGATTCCACATTTTCCCATGATACTCAAACATGCAGGTACCCTTCACAAGTGCAGGACGCTCCTTGCTTCAAAATGCCACCCTCCAACTCTGAAAACTGTAAGCGGGTGAAGCTCACATGCTTCTCCTTGCGACCCCACCCCAGAGAGTTTCCTTAACCCAAATTGTGACTGCTTTAACTAGACTTCACTGTGGGAACAGACCAATTACTCTGAGACAGTTTTCGGGCAAATTAACAATGATGTTCAGCGATTGGAAGCACATGTTATAATCTTCTTGATGCAAGAAGCCAAACATGATCGTCGTGTTGTAATTCTTAAATTCATACATGCATGAGAATGTTTACTCGATCCCATCAGGACTTAATTATGGGTAAATCAATTTAAGAATGGTGTCTTCGGTTGCAGTGTACAAACCATTTATTCCGGAAAGGTCCCAGTCAAAGAAAATGATTGCTGTTTCGGATTCTCGAGTCTCCCCGATTTGGAGACTGCCCTTTTGTGCATCTCACAAGCATGTGGACGGAAATGGATTCATGACAGCATGCTCAGCATCTGACCTACATGATTGTTGCAACATTTGAAGTGGGCGAACTCACATACCAGCGAGCTTCTGATCACATAGAGAGGTCCCTAGACTACCCCAAAATGTGGAATAGTTAACCAATTCTCCTTCAAATTTTGCTGAGCTGTACCTCCCATCAACCCAGACTTTGGGCCATGGTTTAAACACAGAAAAAGTTGTACGTAGGTCAGAATAGAGCCTGCTTCAACACAGCCATCCTTTCCACATACATATTTATGATACCAACAGTAACTTCCTGCAAAGAGCTGTGAGAACTGAAAGAGGTATTTGCATTCTTCAGTGCCTTCTCTAAAGCCATTGGTTTCAGATGAAGTTAATCACTCTTCAGTCCCACCAAAATCAGTGGCATTTGAATTTGCTGCAATGCATTTGTTAAATGCAAGACATCTTTCTGGATTAGAGTTCATTTAAGATGCCAGTTAAAAAAAAAACAGGCTGTGTTTTTATTCAGTAGATTCCTGGGATACATAATGAATAGCATCTAACCTACTTGCCCTGTTTAGAAGTTCACTGGAAATACATGGTGGTGGGAGCAGAACTACACAATCTAGCCTGAAGGTCCCCATTCCTACTGGCTATAGGCTCAGACTTTTGTAGTTGACCAGGAAGATCTTGAGAGTTAATATTCTTGTGTCCTGCTGAAACACATGCACAATCCTTCACACTGCATGACTGATGCTCCTCATTGTGTGGAGGAGTCTCAGTGTGTTCAGCTGAGAAGCATATTCCTCTTCTGCCCCTCCTACTCAATATGCAAATGTTGGGGGTGGAGTCAGGAAACATAGCACTGCCTGGAGACACCATGCCTGAACATGAATTTAGTACATGAATTTGACATGAGGTGCTAAAGCAGTGCTGGGGAGAATGGTAGACTCAGCTGTTTCTCACTCTGAGGAAAAGCCATTGATTTTTGTTGGCTGATTCATCTTTTTATAGTTGTTGAATTTCCTCATATTGGGCAGCTACTGCTTTTGAAAGCCAGTGGTCCCATAAGAGTCACTGAATCTTCCGATTTGTTAACCCCTTTCCCAAGGCTCCACATGATCAACTCCACCCATGTCACATAAATGCCTCTGCAGCATGGATCCTCATCACATTGATGCTACTTACATTATGCTGGCCATCTCATTACAAGGCCATGTAGCTTGTTGGGTCTGATCTCTCTCTCTCTCTCTCTCTCTCTCTCACACACACACACACACACACACACACACTACCTTTCCCACAGCTTGCTTAGCAAGCCTGCCATTGGTCTGTTCCTTGCTTACCTCACTAAATCACCATGTATCTTTTGTCTATCCTCAAAACGCAAATCAACATGGAATGGAAGAGAAGGTACTCCCATTTGCTGGTGCAAGTATACCTGAGAAAAGTCTAAGGGCCTCTTCATTGGTGTTGATGATGAGTAGGAGCTCCTCCTTATGCTCATCTTCCTTGCACACAAAAGAAACAATTCACTCCTTATAGTGTCACCAGCAGCATGAAATCCATGCCTGTCCAACATTTTGTAAGTGCTAATTGCTTAATTTGCTTCCACCGGCCTGGAACTGGGGAATTCAGGAGATGAGAGACGGAGAGGGGGAAACATAATTTTGTGAGCAGCCTAGTAGAAAATTGATGTCACTCATGTTCAGTCTAAATCATAAATCAAGTGCTGAGGCACATGGCAAAGGAGCCTTGTTGAACACATGTATCTGAATTTCAACCTGTGCGCTGTACAACGCAAGCTTTTCTTGTATGGGCAGTCATGTCAACTTTTGCAGCTTGGGGATCAGAGACAATGCATGTAGGAAGAAAAGCCTCATGTAAAATAACAAAACATACTATAGAGTCAAGATAACAACATGGTAAAACAGGCAGCGGTCAAAACAATGCTTATGTCCCAAAGTCCTAGCAAAATAAAGTTTTAGAAACTTCTTAATTGGGCATCAATACAGGCAAAATGGGATAAATTCTGGTGGCCATGAATTGCCATCCAGCTAGCTATGGACATTGGTGGAGAAACACCATTGATGGTTGCACAAGCTCATGGATTAAGTCAGGCATCCCCAACCTTCAGCTCTCCAGATGTTTTGGACTACAATTCCCATCATCCCTGACCACTGGTCCTGTTAGCTAGGGATCATGGGAGTTGTAGGCCAAAACATCTGGAGAGCTGAAGGTTGGGGATGCCTGAATTAAGTCCATATTCTGATGGATGCAGGATGCAGTACTTCTCTTGGTATTTGGGCATTATATTTGTAGCTGTCACTTCTTGTTATTATGAATAAGTCAATTCTGTTTCAATAAATTGGCCTGTTTCAAAGACATCAACCAAGGTCTGAGGACATTGGGCAAAGAGAAAATAATGTACAATTTAATCCAATCTAACATTTCTTGCCCAAGGAAATGTCATTTTGCACATTTTCTTCTCATTTCTCATTGCAGTGGTGCACCATGAGCTTGAGGAAGAAAGAAAAATAGCATGTCTTCAATTTGCAATCCCACCAATCAAAATTGCTCATATCCATTAATTTAAAAAAGCTAGTTACAGATAGGTAGCTGTGCTGGTCTGCTGTAGTTGAAACAAAATAAAAAAAAACCTTCCAGTAGCACCTTAGAGACCAACTAAGTTTGTTATTGGTGTGAGCTTTCGTGTGCATGCACACTTCTTCAGATAGATTTTTTTTATTTTAAAAAAGCTAGTTTTAGTTGATGGATCTACTCATTCAGCCAGTGAAAGAAAGCAACCCAACTAGTATGTGTTGATCCAAAATCAAGCAACTGATGATCAAGTAAGCCAACTGAAGCGACAAATGATAGATCCGATTAAATGATACATTACTTTCACTTTGCCCTGTATCCTCCAATAGGGACCTTTGTTGAAGTTTTGGAAATTTCTTTGCCACAAAGGAACAGAAGCGGTCCCAAACATTTACATATTTACATCTTCAGTATAGGCATAAGATTGTGTTTCATGATGTTGTGATGGCAGAGAAGTATCCTAAGATAGGAGTCAGCAACTAGAGGGAGATTGGTGTGTGCCAATCCAGAGGCCAAAGAAGGGCATAAGAACAGTGTAATGTGGCCAGAATGAACCAACAGTCTCAAAGGTGGGTTGGAGAAGACTTTTGGCTGCCACCCTAAACTCCCTGCCCCGCCCTAGCAAAACTAGTTGATATAAGTTCTTGCTTGGTGTTTCATCTGTTCCTCAATCAGGCTATTTAAGCTGCCAAATACACAGTTTAAAATTCAGTATACAGTAGATTAAATGCATAATATGGTAATAATCATTATCATGCCACCATTTGCAATTTTTTACTTCACTAATTATGCTATTTATTATAAACTAAAGCAATAATCCATCGGGGAAGCGAGGGAGGGAGAATTCTGTAAAACATCTGGATGAATTTAAGTGCTGACTGTTCCCTCAAATGATACCAGAGGCATTACACATGATTGTGTGCATCTGTACAAAAAGAGAACATTGTATTTTTTACTCTTCTTGGCATATAAGCCCCAAAGGAGTGGTGTAGGGAGTAGTGAGAAAATGTTTTGAGGCATGAATCCAAAACTCCATGCATTGTGTAGGTGTTGGGATTTGGGACGTGTTTGCTTGTGAATCCTTTTTTTTTTCCCCCATCCCACTCCATATAGACATTCATACACATAGTGTTCTGGTGCAATGGAACAATTAAGAGACACAGCACTGCAAGTCAATAATTATGTATATAGGGTTTGTTTTTCTTACATAAGGATTACCTAATCATAGCAACTGACGGCTGTGAGGCATTCCTGCTGCATCATAAATGCAGGTTATAAAATGGATTTTTCCCATTGATGCACCATTTATTGAAAGAGGAGGAAGGGGTATGGAAAAGAAAATAATGCATGACATAAACAGATTCCATCATTATCTCTAGGGCAAAATGAGTTAGAAATCACTACAAATGACCATTGCAAGATTATTGGGAAATCTCTGCAGTTGCTCGATGAAATTATTTGCTGTAAACAAAAATATTTCTTACATCAGAGTAGGAATCCCAGCTCTACTGTAGACATGGTGTTTTTCAGCTGCAAGCAAGTGGTTGTTTTAAAGAGAGTTCAATTGTGATCTGTTTCTTTCAGCTCCCTATTCTGGCCAGCCAGGTGTTGTTGTTTTTAAGTACTATGCAAAGCCTTCGAGACCTGTTTGCTCAGATGCTATAGTGACCAGGAAAAAAAACAGGCAGCAACACCATGACCATATTTTGGACTACAACACCATCATCCCTAACCAGTGCAGCCATGTTGACTGAGGCTGATGGGTGGTGTAGTCCAAAATATCTGGAGTGCACCAGCTTGGCCAAGGCTGCTCTGGAAAGAAACTTAAAAGCTTGTATTATATTCTCCCAGTTAACATTGGTTCAATGGGAACAGCTTGGGTGCTGCATCTTGTTATTACTGTTCTGTAGAGCCCCAGTACTACTGGTTCTGCAAAGGGCATTTCCCCACACAGAGCCCCAGGTGAACCCTACATTGTATTTGTGGCTCTAATGCAAGTTAGCTCACCTAGTCACTTCAGCTGTGGGGGAAAGCTGAGCGCACACTCCATACCTTCCAACACAACACGGCCCAAATCTATGGCACCATCTTTCAGGTCTGCACTACTGTGCAAGTCACAGGACCAGTGTTGGATTTATGTATAATCTAAACAAGCTATAGCTTAGGGCCCCCACTCTCTTGCGGGGCCCCCCAAAATATACCTCTTCTTAATTGTATTTCACTATTAATATACTTCTTTTTAATTGTATTTCAGTTCAACAATTACTTTGATAAAATACATATTTTGTTATGTGCAAATGGCTTTAGGTACCTATTAGGGCCATAAATATATATATATATAGCATATATAGCATATAGCATATACAGTGGTACCTCAGGTTACATACGCTTCAGGTTACATACGCTTCAGGTTACAGACTCCACTAACTCAAAAACAGTGCTTCAGATTAAGAACTTTGCTTCAGGATGAGAACAGAAATCGTGCTCCTGCGGCGCGGCAGCAGCAGGAGGCCCCATTAGCTAAAGTGGTGCTTCAGGTTAAGAACAGTTTCAGGTTAAGAACGGACCTCCGGAACGAATTAAGTACTTAACTCGAGGTACCACTGTATTCAACACACACACAAAAACAGCAACAATTTGTTGTTGACAAAGGACAGCTGGACACATAAAGGGCCCCATTACCTTCAGTAGCTTAGGGTCATCAAACCTAAATCTGGCCCTGCACAGGACCCATGTAAGATCTCGAGTCTGCCCCCAAACAGGGTTTTTTCAGATACAATGTCCCAAAACGTGCATTTTGGGGCACCATGCCTCCCAAAAGTACAGCCTGAGATCACACGAGAGGCCACTGTTCTCTTGCGAGAAAAAATAGGATGCCCTGTGAGTATTTCCCCCCTGTTTTTTCCAGGGCAGTCGATGGGTATGACACTGCCTCGGGCATGTCTCTTTTCGTTCTCCACTTGGTAGAATGAGGGAGCTGTTATAACGGGGAAGAAATTAGGGATTCTAGTGTTTTTAGTGAGGTCATATCCAAGACCTCACCCTAAGCTATTGCTGGATCAGGCTGAAAAACCTGCAGAATTCTCTCCACATTCTAGCTTTGTTAAAATATTCTTCTGCCTATGTCTTTGCAAGGGGAAAACACCCCACATGAGTATAAAGACTAGAATAATCCACAGAAGGACAAAAAGACTCCTTTCATGCATGCTCTTGTGTCATATTCACATCTAATTATAAGTCTTATGAGCACATTTTTTCCACTCGCCCGCACTCAGCACTTATCTAATTGCCCCAAACTGAAAACACTCTGCAGTTTGGCTCAGCGATCCAATGAGTTCATTTTGAGACTATGCTTTGCTTGTATTACGATTCTCGGGATGGAATGAACGTCTTAACTTTTCTTGTAAACATTGCCATAATAACAGGCACCGGATTCTTTGGCACCCCATTCCAAGGGAAAATAGATTTTGATCGCCTTCAAATGAAGGGGTACTGAATAAAAAGGGATACTGAAGTGAAAAGGGATACTGTTCCAATTCTCCCCATCAAATGTCTTTCAAGGTGCAGGTGGGAATCCACCCAAATTCGTGGACAGGTTTTGTGTTGCTGTTTGTAAATCCCGTTTCTGTGCCCGTCTCCCCTTCACACGCATGCAAATCTGCATTTGCCTCTTCACACAAGTCATGCAAACGTCACCCTTCTCCATTCATTGACTCACACACATGACCTAGAATATGCATGTATGTATTATATACATAACCTGCCTATTAATGGAAGAGGCAGCACAAATCCTTTTCAGGTTAAACATGGTGTCTTTGGGTGAAAGCGTTTCATTGTCTCCTCCCTTCACCCTAAACAAAGAGGAAGACACAAATAGCCTCAAATGTCTATAGGTGACCCAAGTAAGCAAGCTAAGCTGTGCCCAATAGGTTAGGAAAACAAACCCACCTGACAACAATGAGCACAAGAAACATCCTTGCTGACCCCCAGAAAATCTCCATCACTGGCACTCCAACTCCAGCATAACATAACAATCCTAACCTGCAGATCCACTGGCTGGTGGCAGTTCAGAAGGAGTGGAGGTGCCTGGGACTGGGAGGAGGAAGAGGAAGACAGTTTAGAATTACAACAGGGGGTTGAGGAAGGTCACAGCTCAGAGGCAGATGAGGGGGAAAGTTGGGAAATAATGGGAGAGGAGGAAGCACCGGGGGGAGGGGGTGGCAGCTGACAGACACGGTGTCTTTAAAAGCGTTCCAAGCCCCCCCCATCTCCCAGAACCCAGCAAGCCTTAAAAGTAGGAGAGCAAAGAGCTCAAAGACAGAGGGCACGTAGTAGCGCCCATAGAAGTGATGAATGAGGAAGTGGGAGAGACAGGGGGTGGAGATTAACTTGGGACAACACCGTTATCCAATAGGATGGGTTCTCAAGCCTCTCTCTGTAAATACTGAATAAAAAGTGGACGGTAAGAAACATTTCCTTGTCTTTGTACATTCTTGGGCAACCAGCCATGGGAGTTGCTGGCCGCAGCCTGACACCCCTGGTGCAGGACTGCTTCATCGGCAGTGGGCATGTCTGCCACAATGCCTGTAAATAGCTCCCCGGGTGTAGAGCTACTGTTGGTGGTTCCTTTACCAGCCCAAAGTAGGCCCTGAGGTGTGGCAGTCTAAGCTGGGACAGGACAGGAAGGAGGCCAAGGATCCTGGAGAAGTAAAAGGAAAATAAATAAAGAGAATATATGTGCAGGGGAGGGGAGAGGAAGGAAGTCAATGTTTATCTGGAAACTTATTCCCAGATAAGTCAAGAAGCCACATCTGACACCTGGTCAGGATGTAGAAGCCAGGGCTTTAGATGTAGCAGAAAAACTGCCTTTTCACATGCCCTCCCCCCACCCTACTTAGGATTTCACTGAAAGACATTAGCTACTGGACCCACTGCTTTCTTTTGAACAGAAACTGATATACAGTACTTGTTCTCACTTGTTAACTGCAAGCTAGGGAACAGTGATTGCTCTAACTAATGCAATATCAGGTGTTTTATCCTTTGCTCTGAAATAGAGAAAGAAACCACCATTCCTTTGGCCATTCTCCCATAGGTGCAGTGAAACCCATTATATTGACGCACACTGCATATGAAAAGTTCTGTGTAATTTTCCATCAACCCTGACTAGTTAAACTAGAAGCAGCTGCCGGACATGGCAGTCTTGAGCATAAGACTGGTGGGGAGGAAGAGGAGGAGATACTTACTCATTTCCCTGTAGGACCTCTTTTCTTCAAAATCACCCCACCCCACTCCAGATGGTTTCTCAGCACCCACATAATTTCCACTGCAGGGTTGAAAGCAGAAGGGAGGGACCTGATTTTGAATGGTAAAGGTAAAGGTAAAGGACCCCTGGATGTTAAAGTCCAGTCAAAGGTAACTATGGGGTGAGCTGCTTATCTCACTTTCAGGCCGAGGAAGCCGGTGTTTGTCCACAGACAGCTTTCTGGGTCATGTGGCCAACATGACTAAACCGCTTCTGGCACAACGGGACACCGTGATGAGTGCCAGAGTGCACGGAAATGCCGTTTCACTTCCTGCCACAGTGCTACCTATTTATCTACTTGCTCTGGTGCGCTTTCAAACTGCTAGGTTGGCAGAAGCTGGGACAGAGCAACGGGAGCTCACCCTGTTGCGTGAATTTGAACCACTGACCTTCTGATTAGCAAGCCCAAGAGGCTCAGTGGTTTAGACAACCCATGTCCCCCAAATTTTAAATGGAGAATCAACTGGCAGGAAACCAATCAGGTTCCTCCACCTTGATCGATACTAAAGACTCTCGCACAGCCCTTGCCTGATCTTCTCCAGATGTTTTGGACTATGACTGCCAACTGTCCTGCTGCCTCAGGTGCAGTATGGGGGTTGCTACCCCATCATCAGTACTGAAGTCAGCTTATGTATGTGGAATGGGCAGGGGTGCCATCTCATCCTTTGTCTAAGCTAGCAAAATAGACTGAGGAGACCCAGAATCAAATTTCAGTCATGAAGCTCATTTGATGACCTTAGACCAGTCATCTCTCAACCTAATCTACTTCACCGAATTGGAAGGAAGAAATGGACCAAACCCAAGTATGCCATCCAAAGGTTCTTGGAGGAAAGGGAAAATGCAACCATTTTTTTACAGTGCAGTCCTATAGATACCTCCTTTTGTGAGGTTTATTCCCAGATAAGCTTGTTTAGGATTACAGCCTTAATGACACAATGACCCAATTCCCATTGGCCTTGCTTAACTGCTATGTTACAGCAATACATTTTCCTTCTCAAACTTGCTAAATGTTGTGCTGCCTGATACATTCTTTCTGCACTAAGTGGTGAAATGAAACATGGATTTTGAAAAAGCAATCACCATTTTGGCCCCTTCCTCATTATATCAGCCCGTTCTGTTTCTTTAGTGGTATACATGGAAATGTTGGCACTGTTTCAAAACTCTCTTGTTGGGCAGGAAGGTTTACCTCTGTTTTGATTTCTCTTTGCTTCAACTCAAGGAAAGCAAACACATTGATAGAGATAACTAGTATTAAGATGTGAACGTTTAGGAAAATGCAGTTTTAATCTGCTACATAAATTTTCCAATACTGGAAGAAGAAAAAATCTCTTTCTCTGAAATGTTTTCCAGATGTCTAACAACTTGTAATTTATACAAACAATTTCTGGCAAGCCTTCTCAATAATTACTCAAAAAGTAAACTTGTATACAACTCTAACGAATGATGCATTGTATGTTGAAAACAAGCTTTTGCGTGGACAGGCGGAATCCCCAGATCCCGAGTGGTCCCCCCCGTCATGTGGAATAACGACTCTAGACAACGTGCTATGGGATTAAA
Organism: Podarcis cretensis; assembly: GCF_951804945.1. Classification (NCBI taxonomy): domain Eukaryota; kingdom Metazoa; phylum Chordata; class Lepidosauria; order Squamata; family Lacertidae; genus Podarcis; species Podarcis cretensis. Next base: position 122,801,093 of record NC_137170.1, read on the forward strand.
TTGGCCACAACTTTATTAAATTTCAAATGTGGGTAGACCTTGGCTCAGGCATTGGGAGTTCTCCCTCCCTAGTCCCCAGCCGGGGACCTAGGGAGCATCAGGGTTATCCATTGTGTGTGGGGGGGATGGGCCGGCTCTGGAGAACATATGTTCAAGCAGAGATAGCCGCCCCCGTTACGCCGCCGCAGGGGAGAGCAATGACGACCTTTCGGCGTATGGCCAAAGCCTCCCTTCAAAAACCCCTTTAACGGGGAACCCTGGTATCGCCGCCGCAAAGAGGAAGATGGACTAAAGGATTCCGCCCAAGGCCTGATACCGCCAAAGTTGTGACGTTTTGCTACGGGAAAGGCGAAACCTGCCAATGCAGGGAAATTCCTTTCCGGCCCTTTAACAGCGACCTTATCGTAGCAGCGCCCGCATACCTGTGGAGACAGGTTAACCTGCAAAACCTATGAAGAAAAGTTAACCTGCAAAAGAAGACATTAACTGAGGGTGGGTAGGGTGGGAGAAGCTCTGGAGCCAAGTGAGGATTACCAATTAAGATCCACCCTCTATTGTGTGGGCAGGTAATCCCTCCCCTTACCTGGCCTGGTTTCCCTGGCAACGCTTCCCCCAGGTGGGATTGGACAACTCACTGGGGTAGGCGGGGACCTCCAGGTATCCCACCTGAGGGAAGGCAAAGCCTATGCTGATGGGGCCACTCCAGATCCAGGGCTGCACGCGTCCACGCAAAAGGCGCCCCCCGTTTTAAGTGGGGAGCGGTCATTGTGTTTTATAAAGTCTTAAGGGCCAAACCCCCGTGTACAGTGCACTGGAATAAATAGATTTAAATATGCCAAACTCTGTTTTGGATCGTGGCCAGTATCTTGGATTGCAACCAGCATTCATCCTCCCCTCCTTCCCCATCTGCTCATTATGTTCTGAATCATAATAACCATGGGAGCGACATGAAATTCAAAGGGATAAGTGTTCCTCAATCTTGGGTTCCCAGATGTTGTTGGACTACAGCTCCCATCATCCCCAGACAGATTAGCCAATGATCAGGGATGGTGGGAGTTGCTACTCTAACAACATCTGAGGCCCCAAGGTTAAAAATCACTGCCCCCATGCCATGTTTTCTGGATTAGCAATCCGGCCACAATGCAAAAGGAAGTCCTTGTGCAATCAGGAAAGTTTGCAGGGTCCCAATCCCACATTTGTGAAATTTCTTTGCTCCACTGGCGGTAGGTTGCCTTGTCTCCTGACAGAATCTCTCTTCCCTCTTGATCATGGCATGTAGTCATTTATTAGAGCAGGAGTAGCCAACACGATACTCTTCTGAAGTTTTTGGTCTCCAGTTTCCATCAACCCTGCTCATTGGCCACACTGAGTGGTGCTGATGATGAAAGCTGGAGTTCAGCAACATAGTGAGGGCATCACAATGGCTACCTGTAGGCTTGCTGTCACCTAAATGTAAAGGCAGGGGGTACCCCCTGCTACGGGGTAAATTGGAAGCCATTAAAAAAAAACCTCATAGCCTCAACTACAACTGCGCCAAAAGTCTGCCCAATCAGTGAATTTGTTTTGTTCTTTTAGCCCCAAGTCTGGAAACAGACATTTCAACCTGTAGTATCAACTTTCCATTATGTCTACATATTCTTTGCCAGCGCTGGCAGTTTTGTAGAGTGTTTTTCACTTTTTAATTTTTTTTTTTTAAAAAGGGAAGTCTTCATAACCAATGTGCAGGGCATTATGTCATCGTGAGCTGACACATCTTAACCTAGCAGGGATTTTGTGAACTGGCAAATCAACCCAGATGGAAGGTTCTCCTGGAAAAATGTATTTAATACTTTCATCCTGCCAAAAGCCACAGAGATTTGTAGTGCGGCACTTCCAGTTTAGTTCTTAACTGATCTAGCAATATCCAGAAAGTTAGAGAGAAGGCTGAAAGTCATTATAACCAGATGTTTGGGTTACATTGCCTTCTGACAGGTCAATTGTGCCACCTACCGTATATGAAGAGAATGACAATGCTCCTAGATTAGACCATTCAGCAAAGAGTCAAAGAGACAATTTCCTGTTCAATAATAGCATTTTTATTTAAAATCGTGTTCTTTTTAATGGCTTTTGTTGGCAGAAACAGCCACTTTTCTAAATCTGATGCCTTCTTATACTAGCAAATCTCCTTAATGCAATGGCATTTTTATTAGTTTTAATCTGGCCGTAATTTGGGGGCACTTTGGGGGCGGGGCCCAAAAGCTGGGGTTCCATAGGATTTTCGCCCCAGTTATGTGTGCCTGGGACTTAAAATAGTTCATATGCATTCTCCTAACAGTCCATGTCTCACTACCATCATCATTTCATTCCTGTTTGTTTAGGGGAAATAGAGGTAACGGAATGGAATTATTGGGTTTCATTGCTTCACATTCCGTAGGTGGAATGGCTTCCTTAGTCCATAGAAAGCTTTTGATGCAGTGGAGTGACCAAGGGGAGTGGCAACATTTGCTGATTCTCTGATGCCACTGCAACCCCAGTACAGTGGCCAAGCTGCATGCTCTGCTACCGGGGGCGGACAGCAGGCAGGGGTGTGGCTGTCACCCCCCCCCCAGGGATGTGATGTGCACCTGGGATGTGTGGCGCGCATTCCGAGGGTGTGGTACGCTGCCCGCGAGGGTGTGACGCGCATTCTGGGGGTGTGACGCGCCGCCTGTGGGGGCGTGGTGCCCGGCGCGCGGGGGGGGTTCACAGCGTGTCTCCAGGGGGGTTGCCGCAATGGAACCCTACTAGAATAGTGGTGCCACGGGCGGTCCACTCCCTCCGCACCACCATTTCTCCCCCAGTGCACCAGTACCCCTCCCACATTGTTCTGGGGGGCACCCTCCAACTTTCCAGAACAGTGTGGGAGGTGGTACTGGGGAGTGAATAGGGAAAGAGGAGTTGACAAAAGCTGCCTCCCCCACTGAAATATACTCGGAGTCAAGAGTGGTTTTCTGCTCTTTATTCAGCTCATAGTGGTGAGAAGGAATGGAAGTTCCCCCACAATATCTGCTTTATATACATTATTTACACAATGGGCTGCATGTGATTGGCTAATTCCGGGATTCTCCTGTGGGCCAATCAGGTTGTGGATTCACTTCCACCTGGATTGGGTGGCTCCTGCGGACCAGTTAGACTGCTGCATTGTTCTAGGACCAACCAGACTGCTGCATTCTGAATCCTATTGTTCTAGGACCAATCAGACTGCTGCATTTTGGATCCTATTGTTCTAGGACCAATCAGACTGCTGCTTTTTGGATCCTATTCAACTCAGTACATAACACGCACATGCCACCAGCTGGAGGGAGGGAAGCCAGAATGCAACCCACACACTTGTCCATTAAATTCATGTTGGGCTGAGATTTGTTCCAGAGACCTACCAGCTCCAACTAGTCCATTGTTCTGTCTACTGGGTGACACTGAGTCTTGAACTGTACTGGGAACTTTGACAGGAAGGAAGGCCTCTTGTTCGCTGCAGGAATTGTCATAAAATGGTGTGGTTAGTTTGAAAGGCCACAAGATGCGTTGTAACGGGAAGGATATATGACCTTTTGTTTAATGCTAAAAAGGTAAAGGTAAAGGTACCCCTGCCCGTACGGGCCAGTCTTGACAGACTCTGGGGTTGTGCGCCCATCTCACTTAAGAGGCCAGGGGCCAGCGCTGTCCGGAGACACTTCCGGGTCACGTGGCCAGCGTGACATCGCTGCTCTGGCCAGAGCTAGAGCCAGAGCCAGAGCCGCACACGGAAACGCCCTTTACCTTCCCGCTGGTAAGCGGTCCCTATTTATCTACTTGCACCCGGAGGTGCTTTCGAACTGCTAGGTTGGCAGGCGCTGGGACCGAGCAGCGGGAGCGCACCCCGCCGCAGGGATTCGAACCGCCGACCTTTCGATCGGCAAGCCCTAGGCGCTGAGGCTTTAACCCACAGCGCCACCTGCGTCCCCTTGTTTAATGCTACTAACATTATAAACAAAACACGATGCATAGATCTCAAGTAATCTTTTTATATTAATCAGGCTTAAAGAAAGGATTTTGCTTAATGAATATAACTCTTCAGCGAGCTTCGATATTCATTTCCCCCCTCCTATTTCAGGACTCAATGCATTTTATTTCTGAACATTCATGTTTGGCTTGTTTCTTTCATTTCTGCCTTTTACAACTGCTGTTATGCATGGGAAAATTCACCGGGGAATGCTTGGATTCAAGGGCTATAGCCAAAGTTTTTCCAGATTTGCAGATGATTGCTGGGGTCATAACAGTACAAATAAGAATAAAAGAATGATAATGTTGGAACCTTCATCCATGCATGCATGTGAGCCCGAATTCATGTTTTACCAGATTTCCGTGTGTGTATACAGCGGTATCTTAAGGGATGCGGGTGGCGCTGTGGGTTAAATCACAGAGCCTAGGGTTTGTTGATCAGAAGGTTGGCAGTTCGAATCCCCGCGATGGGGTGAGCTCCCATTGCTCGGTCCCTGCTCCTGCCAACCTAGCAGTTCAAAAGCACGTCAAAGTGCAAGTAGATAAATAGGTACCGCTCTGGCGGGAATTTAAACGGCGTTTCCGTGTGCTGCTCTAGTTTGCCAGAAGCGGCTTAGTCATGCTGGCCACATGACCCGGAAGCTGTACGCCAGCTCCCTTGGCCAATAAAGCGAGATGAGCACCGCAACCCCAGAGTCGGCCACGACCGGACCTAATGGTCAGGGGTCCCTTTACCTTATGCAGCGGTACCTTACAAAAGCTTCAGGTTACAAACTCCAGTAACCTGGAAGAGTTACCTCGAGTTGAGAACTTTGCCCCAGGATGAGAACGGAAATTATGTGCCGACGGCGCAGCGGCAGCAAGAGGCCCCATTAGCGAAAGCATGCCTCTAGTTAAGAACAGTTTCAGGTTAAGAACGGACCTCTGGAACGAATTAAGTTCATAACTAGAGGTACCACTTATAGATAGGTAGCCGTGTTGGTCTGCCATAGTCAAAACAAAATAAAAAAATTCCTTCCAGTAGCACCTTAAAGACCAACTAAGTTAGTTCTAGGTATGAGCTTTCGTGTGCATGCACACTTCTTCAGATACACTTCTTCAGAGGTACCACTGTGTGTGTGTGTGTGTGTGTGTGTATCCCCCTCTATTTTTGCTGTTCTCCCAAACAGTTCAGTGAAGAAAGAGCATGCTCACTGGCCCCAGAATGCTGACTGCTGAGGGGAAAAAATGGAATTCTGGAGTGGAATGGCAGGAATCCCAAACAGCAGCACTCCATCTACAACATTTGTTGCAGGTCTCACTTCTGTATTTTTGATACAGGAACATCTGTCCAGCAAATTAACCATCTAATCATTGCTACGTTTTCCCAGCAGCTGCTACCTGGAGGAAAACGTTATCCTGAAACTGTCACTTAAAAGATAATTATGACAGAATCTTTACCATGTGCCAATAAATTAAGGTGACAGGGAAGCAAATCTTTAGTATTCTTAGGAATCCTTCTGAAGCACCATAGCTACCCAGATGTCCTGTGACTGATAAAACGGTTCTGAGATTCTAGACTCTGTTTTGTGCGTGGAAACAAATAAAGAGATCTACTATTTCCTCATTCCTCTGATTCCCAAGTTTATACTATATGAGCAAGTTCCTTAAAAGTTGGATAGGTAAAGGTAAAGGGACCCCTGACCATTAGGTCCAGTCGTGGCCGACTCTGGGGTTGCAGCGCTCATCTCGCTTTATTGACCAAGGGAGCCGACGTACAGCTTCCGGGTCATGTGGCCAGCATGACTAAGCCGCTTCTGGCGACACAGAGCAGTGCACGGAAACGCCATTTACCTTCCCGCCGGAGCGGTACCTATTTATCTACTTGCACTTTGATGTACTTTCGAACTGCTAGGTTGGCAGGAGCAGGGACAGAGCAACGGGAGCTCACCCCGTCATGAGGATTCAAACTGCCAACCTTCTGATCGGCAAGCCCAAGAGGCTCTGTGGTTTATTAACCCACAATGCCACCCACGTCCCAGAAGTTGGAAAGCAGTGGCCTATTGTACATACACAACCTGGCCAATGGATCGAGCCACCTGGCAAACGCAGAGCGTCATGTCTGACCAAAGCTGAAATACCAACAAACTGAGCACACATGGTTGGATCAGACATAACATGAAAAAGATTGATGGAGATGCAGAGGCCATAGATGCTTGAGGGAGGAGAACTATTTTAAATGAACTGTACTCCTATGTTGTGAGGGTAAATAACAACATTGGAGTCTGGACTGCTGAGGGATTCTATGCCAACACAGATCCCTCCTCCTTAAGTAGAACTGGCCCACATCTTAAGATACAGGCTGGTTGGTGGTAAGGAAAGTGGTTGTTCAGATATTATTATTATTATTATTATTATTATTATTATTATTATTATTTTGCATTATTCTCATATTTAGAGAAGTGGGATTACCTCCCCCCTCTAAAACAACTAATGACACTCATTGCTTTGAGATATTAACAAGAGAGATTGCTGCTGACATTGAACAAACTAGAAAAAATGTCAGCAAATTCTACTGATAATCTTTTATTTCAAAAGATTGCTTGTCATGCCACTACTACCATGCTACTATGGTACATAGATACAGTGAAACATAGTCTGCAGTCATGACCAGCTTCTGTTTTGAGGTAGCCTTTGAGTATGGCCCCTTCTAAATCAGTGGCCCTGAACCCCAGTCATGAGTTGAACTGGGCAGCAGTTATGAGCTGCCGTTTTTATTTCCCACAATGCCCTGGAGCAACACTAGAGACTGCTCAAGGGTGCCTGGTTCTGACATCAATGTTAAATAAGTTGGAGTTCTTGTTATTAAATATACCAAGAAAAAAGCACACCAAGAACTCAGAAATTGATTTGCGAGTAGGGACCACTCCCACTATTGAAACTTACATTGGCCTGAGTTCTTGGTGTGCTTTTTTCTTGGTTCTGACATCAAGCTTACGATTTCACGCTATTATAAGCAGAAATTATCAAAAACATTTCACTTTATGTACTGTAGAACTTTATGTCCAGCAATGTTCTCCCCTCCCCCAATTTGTACATGTGTTCACAATGGAATCTAGTTTTTTTTTTAATCTAGTTTTTAAAAAAGAATTGTAGGTGTCCATCTGTCACCCTTCCTACTTGCTTGTCATCAAACCTTTCACATTTGTCTCTTAGCATGTAGTGTAGAATTCTTTGTGAAAGTGTTCACCGTTCTCTCTGTGTGGGAAAAGACCCTAGACCAAACACAGAATCTCATGTTGCTTCCTTTCCTGCTATTAAATAGTTGATCTCTAGTGACCACCTCTGCTCTTCAAATGCTAGATCATGGAATCACAACTGCCATTTTAAACTCTGTCAATGATCAAATAGCAATAATATGCCAAAGCTGTTTGCTATTTCTTCCATTTGTGTTTTACTGATGTGCACCCAACACCTAATGTTTATTATTTCTCTCCTCCATCTTTTTCTCCCCAGTCATAGGAGCATGTACACACCTTGGCCAAGTGTACGCTGACAGGGATGTTTGGAAACCGGAACCATGCCAAATCTGCGTGTGTGACTCAGGAGCTGTTCTGTGCGATGACATCGTCTGCGAGGATGTGGAATTAGACTGCGATAATCCGGAGATTCCGTTTGGAGATTGCTGCGCAAAGTGCCCTTCACCAACGATGCCACCTGTAAGACCTTGTATAAACCTACCACCCTGAATCCAGCCTCAGCTAAGCCTTGATGCCTAAATTTAAAATGGTTTAGGCTACAAACCTATGCACACTTCCATGGGAGTAACGTCCCACTGAATTCAGCAGGACTTCCTTAAGACATGAATAGGTTTGCACTATTAATCCTATTGAGTCGGATTCAACACAGTGCTAAGGAAAATTTTCCATGAGCGCAGGATTTCTGCTTGCAGAATGGAATGTTCTTCCCCTCTTCTCCCAGCCTCCCACAACCCTATGGAAGAGATTTAAGTATGTCATGGTGGGAGGAGAAGAGGGCAAGATCTATTGCACTGTGGTAATTCTTGTTTTTGTGCTATTATTTTGTTGACTATTGACCACTGGCTTCAAAGGGGTTATATTGGGCTCAATTCTATTTTTTTAGGCTTAACTATTGCTATGGCTCTTGATCAGTGCATACTCAAAATGGCCGTGTGTGATATATTCAAAACCTTCCTTCAAGTATTGATTTAGACTTTGGGAGATCAAGCATCAAAGAGGGCCAACTTATTAGGAGCATCATCTAAATACAGCTATTTCCCCATTCTCAAAAGGGCTATTTCATGGAGGTCCAGGAACGCTGATTCCTTCCCTTTTCACAATGAACCAGGACCTCTGCACTTCCTAGGCTGATAAAAGGGTTAGAATTTGAACTGCCAGGATATATGGAGAAATATTGTTTTTGCAACACGTTCCAGTCCAAACACCAACAAGGAAGTCTCTCAGCAATCTCCCAACAAAATCTGTTCTCACTAGAAACGGAGAGATGCTATAAACTGTTGAGCATATAAAAACTGGGCAGGGCTTGTTATTCACTTGAATACAAATAAAGCCTGGCAAGTATCAGGAATATCTACTTAGGCCAAAAAACTTTGCATCCAAAGAACACTAAATTCTGTCCCAAGAGAACATCCACTCTCTGCACAATTTACATTGCCAATTATAAATTTGCAGCTGGAAATTTCTCATGGTGTGTAGATGCTTGGAACAAAGTTCATGTTCAGCGCTTGATTTCCGCTAGCTAAAATGCTCAAAACCCAGATCTGGAATCAAGATGGAAACTGCCATAAAATGGAGTAGTCTGCATTATGAGTTTTGTTTATGAACTGTTGGGATATTTGTGTCGTTCCTCCCCTATACCTCAAATACTGTAAGAATACTTGAGGGATTTGGTGCTACTAATGAAATAAAAATCAAATGCTTAGAGACACAACCTTTTACAGAGTGTGTGTATATTTAGGAATAAGCCCCACTGAATATAGCCAAGGTGAGGAAATGTTTCTTTGCCAAAGGCCATGTTCTCTCAGGGAATTATCTGTCAGGGCCCCTCAGGGGCCACATGGCAGAGATAGGTAAAACCAGAGATTAAAGTGAGCAAGACCACCTCTTTCTCCACTCTTTCCGACAATCCTCTCTCTCTCTCTCTCTCTCTCTCTCTCTCTCTCTCTCTCTCTCTCCCCCCTTCTGCCCAGTAGGCTGGCATGGAAGGGACTGCTAACTTGTATCCCTGGGATGGCTCAGTAGAGCATGAGACTCTTAATTTCAGGGTTCAAGCCCCACTAGGTGAATTTTGTGGTCCTTTCCAACTGCACAATTCTATGTTTCTATAACTCAGAAAGGTCCCAGGGATCTGAACCGATTGCTTGCATAGAACTTTTCCTCCTCCTTGCTTCCATTGTTCCATCCAATTCTGCTCCCCCTCCACATTTTTTTTGCCTGTTCCTGGTCTTCTTATTTTCCTCTGGGCTCCCAATACCCAAATGAAATTAGGCAGAGGGCCACATGTACCTCTTAGGCCACAGATTTCCCACCTCTAGTATATAGAATATTCTTTAGATGAAAGTTGATGGCATAGATTTCAACTGCTGTCTCTCGCTGAACTAAAAGTAACTGGATGTGTTAAAGTTCTCTGTTACTATTCCCTTACCTGAATCATTATTTTTCATCCTAAAATTACCCGCAAGAATGTTAACCTTTCCATAGTGGTTTCATCACTAGGCTCTACCTTCCCCATATGGTGTTTGTATGACTGCACACTGACCTGGCTCGAAGTTTGAGGAACCAACTTTAAGGCCCACTCCTGTCATAGAAGTTTTCATAGAATTACAGAGTTGGAAGGGACCACAAAAGTTGTCTAGTACAACCCCTTGCAATGCAGAAATCTTTTTGCCCGATGTTGGGCTTGAACCCACCACCCTGAGATTAAGAGGGTTTATGCTCTACTGACTGAGCTATTCCTTCAGTTGTCCTGATGGGAGCAAGCGGTTTAGCACATTCAGTGAGTGCTACACATCTAGGATCTTTTAATTTCCCACAATGCCGTGATGCAGCAACAACCACACAAATCTCATGGGAAGAAAATAAACATTTCTGGAGTGATGTGGATTTCTAATTTCTGCATTAATCTGAAATTAATAGCATTTAAATATGTACATATTTTTGAACTTGTTTTATTTCAAATATATGCATTTCTAAGCATTCTGAAACAAAGTATTGTTTTAAGCAAGGTTTATAAGCGTTTTTTGGAGCCAATAAAGGCATCACTAAGTGTAGAAAAGTGTAAATTCCAAAGGAAAACTGTGTTGCGATCTGCAGTTAGTTCTAGGGGTGAAGATCATGTCCAGCTGTATCATTCTCAGAGAACAAAAGAAAGAAGCATTTCTACTGAACACAGGCCTAAATAATCAGGACTCTTTAGCTAAAGGCTAAATTGTATGATGACATCCCATCACCCTCAATCAAAACCTAAATGAGTTTATAACTAAAAATGTGGAGTGTCCCCTCATATTGCTTGAAAACATTTGGGCAATTTATTGTCTTTCCTTGAAAACTAAGCAGCTCCTTTTGATAAACATGGTGACATGGGTTGTAATACATACCAGAATTTATCTCATCTAGACCATATGAAAGAAGTGCTCGTTTTCATGGATTTTATTGGAGTTGTACTTGGAAAGCTTCACAATAGCCTTTTCTCTCAATTTTATTGCCCTCAAAACACCAAACGCCAAGCTGTTGAAACAGAGACATTGTGCACTGAGGGAAGAGGGAAGGGAAAAGGCGAGGAGTAGCAGGAAAAAGAAGAAAAGGAAAAGAGAACATTATTCTTTATGTCTGTTAAATTTCTGTTGTGCCCTTCCTCCCAAAGGAGCCCAGGGCTTCAAAGAAGTCAACAAAACTATGCAATTAAAAATAAAATAAAATCTTTAGAATGTTAAGAGTACCCAAAACATTAGGAACATCTTTAAAAAGTCATCACAGCTAATAGTGTTCAGATTGACAGGAACAGTATATTTCAGCAATCAAGCACCTGGGTGAACGTGAAAGCTTTTACAGACTTCTTGAAAGTTAATAATGAGGGAAACAGATGCACCTCACCAGGGAGGGCATTCCACAAATGGGGAGCCACTACTGAGAAGGCCCTGTCATGGGTCAATATCAGCCAGGCAGCAGAGGCAGAACCATCAACAGTGTCTTGTCTGCCAATCTCATGGCCTGCAATGGTTGATCGTTTCCTTCTAGTAGCTAGCTCAGCAACTCCTGTTCTGATTTTTTGCATTCATAAAAAGAATGCATTTCTTTTCAACAGTGTGGCCTTCTGGATGTTAGTTAGTGAGTTAGTTAGTTTATTAAATTTCTATACAGTCATACGTTAGATCCCAAACACCTTGCGAGTCAAACATTTTGGCTCCCAAACACCGCAAACCCGAAGTGATATGAGTGTTCCGGTTTGTGAACGTTGCTTGGAACCCAAACGTCCGACATGGCTTCCATGGCTTCTGATTGGCTGCAGGAGCTTCCTGCAGCCAATCGGAAGCCATGCCTTGGTTTCCAAATGTTTTGGAAGTCGAACGGATTTCCAGAACGGATTCCGTTTGACTTCCGAGGTACAACTGTACTGACTGTTCTTCATCCAAGGATCACAGAGCAGTTTGCAATATAAAAGCACAAAATTGCACACCATAGTAACAAACAAACAACAACCCCCCCTCCCAGTATTATGTTGCTGGACTCCAACTCCCATCAGCCCCAATCAATATGGTTAATTGTCAGGGATGGCGAAAGTTGTAGTCGGACAACATTTGGAGGGGACTTGGTTAGGGAAAGTTGCACCTGGGGATATGACAGTTAAGCAAAAATGCAGTCTTTCACTTATTTTGGTGGGGGAGAACGATACGATCTTTTTGAAAAGTGCCAATGTGGATGTATATTCCTATTCACGTTTGAAACTCTGGTCAATTTCTGATCACTTATTTTCTTTATGTTTGTACTGACTTTTATTGCTCACCTTGATTTCTTTTTCTTCCTCTAGGGCCCTGATATGAACATTCCAGGTGGTCCTCAAGGCCCCAGGGGAGATCCTGTAAGTTCAAAAACTATAAAATCATGTCCTTATTTCTCTTTTTTTAAAAAAAAAACAAAAACCAAACCACTGCAAGTGAGCCTCAGTTCCCAATAATACTAACACAAGGGAAGAATGAAAGACTCAGGCCACTTGCTTAGGATGTTGGTCTCCTGCCGCAGATCAGCTTAGGTTTCAAAGGCCTAGTTTTTCACACTAGGAGAAAACTGTAACATTTCAGATGTCTAATGGGGACACATAATTGACTGCTTCTTATTGCAAAACATGCCCTGTTTCCATATCCCATACTTGTATCCCATACTTGCAGGTGGCGCTGTGGTCTAAACCACTGAGTCTCTTGGGCTTGCTGATCATAAGGTCAGCAGTTAAAATCCACACAACGGGGTGAGTTCCCGTTGCTCTGTCCCAGCTCCTGCCAACCTAGCAGTTCGAAAGCACACCAGCGCAAGCAAATAAACAGGGAACCCCTGTGGCGGGAAGGTATATGGGCTCTGGCTTCCGTCATAGTGTCCCATTGTGCCAGAAGCAGTTTAGTCATGCTGCCCACATGACCCAGAAAAACTGTCTATGGATAAATGCCAACTCCCTCAGCCTGAAGCGAGATGAGCGCCACACCCCATAGTCAAATTTGACTGGACTTAAGCATCCAGGGAGTGGGACGTGGGTGGCGCTATGGGTTAAACCACAAAGCCTAGGACTTGCCGATCGGAAGGTCGTCGGTTTGAATCCCCGCGAGGGGGTGAGCTCCCGTTGCTCGGTCCCTGCTCCTGCCAACCTAGCAGTTCGAAAGCACGTCAAAGTGCAAGTAGATAAAAAGGTACCGCTCCAGTGGGAAGGTAAACGGCATTTCCGTGCACTGCTCTGGTTCGCCAGAAGTGGCTTAGTCATGCTGGCCACATGACCTGGAAGCTGTACGCCGGCTCCCTTGGCCAATAAAGCGAGATGAGCGCCGCAACCCCAGAGTCGGTCACGATTGGACCTAATGGTCAGGGGTCTCTTTACCTTTACCTTAACCATCCAGGGATCCTTTTCCTTTACCTTTTTACTTGTATCCCCTTATGGTTGTTCACAAGAGCTCACCGCATGCAAGCAGGCAGGAGGCAATGGGGACCTCTCTCTAATGTTTGCACTGACTCCCATTCTTGCTCCTAGTGCCCATGTTTCATGGAACATCACCAAGGGTCTATGCATATAAAGTATAATGTGCAGACTGGGTGGGTGGAGGACTGGAGGCAGGGCAAGACATTTGCACATGGCCTCACTGCCCTTTCACACATTGGCCATTGTGGCTTTTGTGTGAACAATCCTAAGTTAGATTTTTTTTTAAAAAAAATGTTTTTTATTAAAGATTTTCTTGGTTTACAAAAGTATGTGCATTGTCTCTTTTTCAAGTTGTGAAGTCTTTTCTACAGATCACTTGCATTTGATATGAGACATGAGCAGTGCCGGATTTACGTATGAGCTAAACAAGCTATAGCTCTCTTGGGGGCCCAAAAAAAATTTAAAGAAAAAAATAACACTGTACATTTCCAAAATATAAGATAAAAAAACAAATACAATAAAGTCTACACACAGCAACAGTGTTTTGTGTTGTGTAGATCCATAAATTGCCATACAGCATATATTCAACACAAAATACAGCGACAATTTGTTGTTGACAAAGGACAGCTGGACATATAAAGGGCCCCATTACGGGGGGCCACTAGGTGGCGCATCGGAAGATGGCTGACAATAACATCTCTCCGACCCACACGAGGTAATTTGGAGGCTATGATGGGGGTAATTAGCCTCCTTAACCCCCCCAGGATTATGGGGGGACGGCCCTTGCCTGCTGTGCCCTATACCACCCCCGAATTTGTGGGGGTGGGGGCACTAGGCACAAAGCCCTCCTGTGGGATTTTCAGCACTCCTCGACGCCGTCCCCGACATGATTAATTGCACATACATCAAGGAAAAAGGGGAGTAAATACTGCTGACAGAAGAGATCTCTGATAACAAGACAACAATAAAATACGAGAAGAACTTCAAGATACGGTAATGACTGAGGGGGGAGGGGGGAAAAACCTGCCTCTACCTTTTTATGTGATTTAACAAGAATCCCCCTCCCCTAATGAGTCAGAAATTAAGGACTTAAGCTGTGGATTTAAGGCTGTGTGGAGATAAACTTTCGATCCAAAGCAATGTTTCACGATGAAGCTGGAAAGCTAAGAGTTTTGGAGTGACGCAGTCAGGAAAAAATGCCGTTCGCCATTTTGTGAGGCATTGTGGGAGCTCTTGGGTCTGGGAGGAGAAAGAGAGAAATAGAGTTGTTTACGTATCGTGAATCAACTCCTCGGTGGGACTTAAGAGCGACAAATGCCAAAATTTACGATGGATAAAGTGATGTTATCTACGAAGGAGATATATGGAAACCATCTGGACTTAGTGAAGGAACGGGAAATCCACACAGGATTATTACACTTGCTATTGGCTTAAGGAGACTAACAGAAGAGATCGTAAAGGAAAAAGAGAAACTATACGAACAAGATATGATGTGGCAACACCAAGATAAGACTGGATAGAATTATGAACTTTGTTTGGACTGATTGGGACTGATTTGGACATTAACGCAGTAATAAGAAGATGATCTGAATTCCCCTTTGGATCTTGAAGTATGGGTTCCCCCAACAAAATTTAAAAATTTGGCTTTGTAATTCGGAATTTATATGATGTGATTTAATTTGATGTGATTGGCCAGTTAATAAAAATTATTTAAAAAAAAATAATAATAATAAAGGGCCCCATTACTTTCAGTAGCTTATGGCCTCATCAAACCTTAATTCGGCCCTGGACAATAGTGTTGTGTACAGTATAAGGTTAGGGAAGAAGAGTGGGGAGGGGGTGCTGAAACTTATATTCTTTTATATGGTGCATGTGTGTGGTTTTGTGGCAACGTCAGCTGGGTAAGTTCTCGTAATATTCACTTATTACCTTTATTATTATTACATTTCCTTGATAGCGAGAGGGATTGTGGGGGCCCAAGCTGACACAAGTGTGGGTCATCAACACACCATGCCTACTTGATGTAAGAAGGGGAAACACATGGGCAACACACACTGTTTTTGTTTTATAGTATTCCGTTCTAGTTATTTGAATGACAAAGGGCTTGAGCACTTGATGCATGCCTCAATTATTATTATTTCAATTCATGTTCAGGGTCCACCTGGTACTCCTGGAATAAATGGTTCACCTGGTCCACCTGGCCAGCCAGGAATACCTGGCACTCCTGGCCAACCTGGAGTCTGCCCAAGTTGCCCCGGTCTCGGTACAGGATCGGTAAGTCACTCTCTCCTTTCTGTTTATGTTTTGGCTCTGAATTTGTTTTAGGTGAAACAGTACTATGTGCACGCCATAGAGTCATGAGAGATACGTTGCTCTGTTCCTCCATAGAACAGCGTTTTGTCGAAGGTTCTGAATGAAGATGGGAAGTTTCTGGAAAGTCATAAAATGTTCTCAAAAAAGTTCTTTTAGCCGATGGGAAAATGGATCCCTAGGCTGCCACCACAGTTCCCTGGCCCCCCACTCTTTATAAACCCCACTCTAGATATTTGTGCTTCTTTAATTTTTATATTCCAGGATCCCTGCCACAATAACTCACTGAGCTCCTCCATTTGACTATTTTCTGCTGCTACCCTTTCCCTCAGAACATTTTTGTAGCCTCATGGTGGCTTGGTATGTATGATAGGCTTAGTGATGAGACTGGCACCATTACAGGAGACAGGATGAACTAATAACTAAGATTTTTATTACTACTGTTGTTGTTGTCATCTCAGTAATTTTGTTTCTTGATGACAGTTTCTAAGGACTCAAGAGTTGCTGTTGCTGCCACCAGCCTTTAAGCACCTCGGGCCAATTTCCCAAATTTCTAGCCAAATTCACGCACAACTCTGTTCAGCTACTGGGGATAATCTGCCTCTGGTCAAAAAGCTCCACCAGTTGTACTTACAGCTGCTTGGGCAGCTTAGCTGATTTTATAAACCAACCTGTGTAACTTTCTTCTGCTAAGACCTTTACACAGGGCAACCCCTTAGCCCAGGCATAGGCAAACTCCGGCCCTCCAGATGTTTGGGACCACAATTTTCATCATCCCTGACCACTGGTCCTGTTAGCTAGGGTTGATGGGAGTTGTAGTCCCAAACATCTGGAGGGCCAGAGTTTGCCTATGCCTGCCTTAGCCCAACAGAGTCAATGGCTCCCTTCATTTAACTTCACCATCAAAGAACTGTTACACACTGGGGTTGAATGGCTTTGTAGGCCTCGCCTTGCACTTTCAGTTGAGCTTTCTTTGGTCTTTGTAAAGGACAAGACGGCACTCTGGACTGGCAGTTAAATCTTACTTCAGCTTTGGGGAGGGGGTTGTGTTCTTCACCACACCTGAGACAACAGGCTCATCCAGGAGCTCCAGGATTTGCTGTGAAGCACAGCTCTGTCCTCACACAGAGCAGAATAGCCAGGAAGGAGGAGTTTCGCAGGTCTCTACATTCCTCACCTTTAGCATTTGCTTAATGACAAGGCTCAGGGACGCAGGTGGCGCTGTGGGTAAAAGCCTCAGCGCCTAGGGCTTACCGATCGAAAGGTCAGCGGTTCAAATCCCTGCGGCGGAGTGCGCTCCCGTCGTTCGGTCCCAGCGCCTGCCAACCTAGCAGTTCAAAAGCACCCCCGGGTGCAAGTAGATAAATAGGGACCGCTTACTAGCGGGAAGGTAAACGGCGTTTCCGTGTGCGGCTCTGGCTCTGGCTCTGGCCAGAGCAGCGATGTCACGCTGGCCACGTGACCCGGAAGTGTCTCCGGACAGCGCTGGCCCCTGGCCTCTTAAGTGAGATGGGCGCACAACCCCAGAGTCTGTCAAGACTGGCCCGTACGGGCAGGGGTACCTTTACCTTTACCTTTAATGACAAGGCTGGTCCTGATACTGCCCGTTCCATTGGATTTTTGTGTCCCACCGCAGCTGAGAACCAAGGAATTCTTCTACCCAACATCTGCAAAATGCACTCAAAAAACGTGTGTCTTTCCAACCAGTAAAATACAAATTCTACTTTTGTATATGGTAACAGCCCTGTTTCCTTTCACGGCAGCTGTAGCTAATGCTGCATTTTACTACCACGTGGTGCACTTCTCGCAATGCCAAAAAGAAACCTTTCGTTAAAGAATTGGTCCGATAAACCTGCCGTTCTCCAGGAATGTTGGGGAAAGTGAGAAACTTAAGTCAAAAGAAGGACATTTCTGGAAACAGACATCCATGCGGGGATCAAACCTGCAACCTTGGCATTATCAGCACCACACTCTAACCAACTGAGCTATTCAGTCCATTAAATGAGCCTATAACTTTGCATGGTTATTATGAAGTGTTATGAAGTATTTAAACAGAGTCCACAAATCCACAAGTGTATGCAAGTCCCCCCTCTAGCAAGCCCTGATCCTTGCTGCATTGAATGCTCACTGCTGAAGTGTTCAGTAGACCTCCTTCTAGAAACTTGTATGATGCCTCCAGCCAGGAGTCAGAGCTCCGGGAAAACCTCCCCATGCCTGCTGTTGTGTATTGGCCCTAGAAGGAACTGCATGAGTAAGCTGTCCATCACTGTGCTGTTATGTTTTTTGGTTGTACGTTTGTTTGTTCGTGCAAATTTGTATTTGTTTGTGCAGCCTTGGTTTGGCTTCTTGGTGTGGATACTTTTCACTTTCTTGGCCTTCTACAGCTGATCACAGTGGTATTTCCTTTTCCTGCCTGCCCCTTCTGTCAGTTCTCCTTGCTACAGCTACAGCTCGCAATATCTCCCACGCAAGCTTTGGGCTAAGGTTTGCATATATCTCCTTTCTCTCTGATAAAGCAACGTGTGTTCCATGGACTCATGGATCCATGTGAGGCCCTTACAATGTTCTTTCTTTACCCGTTCCTTCTCCCAAACTGCCTCTTTCCCAGCTTAAGGTGCAATACTGAGAATGATGGCGACAATAACACTGTGCAGAGAAAAGGGTTGTGAAAATGGACAAGAACTTTATCTTCAGCCTCCTGGAAGGCTGACCTTTAGCGGTTCAGGAGACAGATTCATTTGCTCCCAAGCTACATTTTGGTCAACCCTGCCACTGTAATTGAGAGCAACAGCATTATCCACGCTAAAGGAAATTATAACCCTATCTTGACTGACCAATCATGAAGATGTGTCCTATGGACTTTGAGTGGGACACCTCTTCATTTCAAATATACAGTATTGCCAGTGGATCTGTGGACAGCTGTCAGCTCCTCATTACATGCTTACATGTGCTGGTTTTGTATGTCATTGCAATTATGTATGCTGTCCTCCTGTTTTATGTGTAATGGCTACATCTTTTTCGATTTCTTTTTTTAATTACAGAACTTTTCTCCTCAGTATGAAGGCGATTATACCAAGTCTGGTGGAGGAGGATACGGCCAACTTGTAAGACAATAACACTGTCTCTCATCTTTTTATTGAAATTACTGGTTTTTTCCCCCTTGTACAGATTGTATTGAACATATACTATTACTGCTTAGGAATGTAAGAAGTTTTAAAGCAGGTCACATTACTCTGGATCTGGATTTGAGCAATTCCACATTACTCTGGATCTGGATTTGAGCAAATATTTTGATCAACTTTTTCAGACTTTTCCTTGACATCTCTACCTTACCATTTCTTCTTCATTCCCCTCCCCTTTGATTTTTTTTTACTTCCTTGCTTCCATGTTCAGCTTCTTCCTTTTCCCCCTTTTCTTTTACTCCTATATTTCCCTACTTTCATTTAAGTTTTTTCCCCATTACCTGCTCCACAAATTTCTCCCTTCCAGTCATTTTTGTCATTTTCTCCATTAGTAACAACATTTCAGACCATTCATTGTGTCTCATTCTCTATTTCCACATGGAAATTTCAACTGATAATGGATCAAAGCATTGTTTATAGCTCTTTTTGCATAAGCAGACTTTTATTGCATTTCCCCCCTTATCTATAGCTGCCCAGATCAGTCCATAAGGATTTTTAAATACTTATTCAGCATCGTATATGTGCTTTATTTTTTGCTGGGGGGGGGCGGTGTCCAAGAATTTTTTTGATGTAATCAAACCTACATGAAATTTCCTCAGTAAAACTGTGTCATGAAAGAGGCATTCTTGTAGCTCCCACTTTCTATGTGAATTATGCAAGCAGTTCATTTCCCCTTGAATAGGCAATAGCCACCTCCAATTGTCCGTCCTTATTTTCTTAAATGGAGCACATGTTTAGAAGAACATTGCAAATTTAGGAATGCAGGGCTAGCCCAAGATATTTTCCTGCATGAACCAGATCCCAAATGATGCTCCCCATAAAAATATCAGGTCCAGCTTGCATCCTGCCTTCATCTACCACCAGCACCATTCATGATGCCACCTGAAGCATGTGGTCTCACAACACTACATGGCAGGGCTGGCCCTGTTGCAATCAGGTTTGTATTCTGTATATTCTGTTACAAGGGCTGTATTCCATGCACTGGATTATTAAGAAAGCTGTCTACACAAGTGGTCTACAAAGGAGATAAGAATCCTGGTTATTTCCTACATCTTTCCTACTTTGTCCATTTATTAATATGCTCATTAATCACTATATTCATTCACCTTCTGTTCCTCACAGGTTTTTTCTTCCTTTCAGTTTGTTTGTTCATTAATCCATCCATCCATCCATCCATCCATCCATCCATCCATCCATCCTCTAACCCATTCATCCATTTCCAGTTGTTTACCATATTTCTCTCACAGTTTGTGTCATTTGCATTCTGCTGCTTGGCTTCCACATCTGAGATGTGCTGAACCAGAGGGGGGAAAGAAATACCTGACCATTTAATGTTCTTGGTTGCTACATTGCTTGTGAGCTTTCTGTTTGACTTTTGTCGTGTGGGTATGGCTAGAGCTTCAATAGACACAGATCACTAGACGGTGCCAAACTTCGTTTTGTGTGCAGCATTTATTTGTTCTTATTTTTTTGCGACTCTTGGAACATTGATGCACAGCCAGTCCTTGGCCCTTTACCTAAAGAGAGCTTGTTTCTCCATTGAATCACCTACATCTGGAAGAACTTGGTATGACTGTGTCTGGCACAGCAATCACAAGAAATTCTTACATGCCAGTTACTATGGAGCCTTTTCATGATGGGCAAACAGTACCCGCCAATAAGAAAGGAAGCACACAGGTGATTGGCCGTATGATGATCAAGTGTCATGAGGCTCTATGCAAAGAGATCTCCAAACTGAAATCATCAAGAACGGGGAAATTCCCTGTTATTTTGGTAGACACAAAGCAAGCACATCTACATAAATCTGTATCTGTGCCAGCTTGAGAATACTTTCAGATTTAACTTGTAACTTGCAACTAGCCTTTATTGGCATAAGTGAGAACAGTAAACTCAAAGAAAGTCACCCAAATACATTGATAATCCAAACACATGCAATATATAAAAGACTAGATAACCACTATTGAATAAATCAGGCAATTTTAGCTTTAGCTTTAAAGATCTTGGCTAAGTTCCTTGAAACAATCTTGGTACAGATTCAGCTCTTGATGTGTGATTATTGCAATGGAATAATTGACTTGTGCATCAGACTGCACTTTTCTTCACTACTTTGTTTACTTACACTGTGCCTATTTGTAAATTAAGATTTACCGCATACAAATCAGCAGTATTGAGTAAGAATGCCTTATAAGTGAAGCATTTGGCTGCCAAATATATTAACTGGTGCAAATCCTTGGATACATTAGCTGCATTATGGAATATATTACTTTGCCATTCATGTCATTCACTTCTTGTCACACAGAGCATGTCATCTAAGTTGCAGTTCTTGCAATAGGATTCCTGTGCTGCTATCACAGCGGGCTATAATTAAGTGGCGAAAAAAATAATTATTCCCTGCTTTGTGAAATATATTTTATCTGTGCTGTAAGTCACAGGATATATTTCCAGTGCTCAGGAATATATTATGTGTGCTTTGACTTATGGACTCAGTGTGTGGGGAGGAGCATTGTCCTTCCCCACAGAAATTACAAAAGCTTAGAACACCTTTTAAGCAGACAAATAAAAGCATAACTGGGTATGGATGACAAAATGTGGCTTTTTGCCTAATTATCAAGCATCCACTATACAAATTTGTTCATTTTACATCAAACCTTTGAGCCTTTTATGTGTGTAAAGTGTGTGTGTGTGTGTGTGTGTGTGTGTGTATGTGTGTGTTGTAGATATGTGGGGAAAGGTTGCAGATCAGTGGTAGAGCATTTGCCTTGCATGAAGAAGATCCCACGTTTAATTCCTGGTATCTCTAGGTAGGGCTGAGAGAGAGATCCCTGTCTAAAGCCTTGGAAAACACTGGTGGTCCATGTACTGTACACAAGACTGAAATGGATCGATTGTGTGACTCCGTATCAGCTAACTAAATTTCTTATGTTTAGCATGTGGAGATGGATAGATAGAGAACGTGCAGAATAAACCAACAAGAAAGTCATCAAAGACTACATAAAAATTTGACTATAATTTTAGTACTAGCACTTGCAATTCAAAACCACTAGCAGTGAGATTGTTTTTCATCCTAGGCAAAGGGCTCACTGTATGATTATACTACATTTTCCTTTACTCTCAGTGGAGCTGTTTCTCACCAAAGCTCCAATTCTGTTGCCAATGGAATAGATGTGGATTGAGATGGGTTCAAAATTGCCTAGTTAAAGCACACACTGCCTTTTGCTTCATCTTTTCCAA
Source organism: Podarcis cretensis (assembly GCF_951804945.1). Taxonomy (NCBI): domain Eukaryota; kingdom Metazoa; phylum Chordata; class Lepidosauria; order Squamata; family Lacertidae; genus Podarcis; species Podarcis cretensis. The sequence continues at coordinate 122,822,950 of NC_137170.1, forward strand.
TAATACTGACGAGCCCTTTTGTTTCAGCTTGCATTTGGTCTCTACACTCTGTCTCATGGGTATATTCTAAATTCACTGTGTCTGATGGTATTGTTTTTACAATGTTGTTTGCAGGGTGCACCTGGAGCTCCTGGCGCACCTGGCCTCCCTGGTCCTGTTGGTCAGCCCGGTCCACCTGTAAGTACAAGTAATGCTTCTCTAATATCTTTTCTCACTTAGGAAAAGGATCACGTTTCATGAATAAGGGCCAAACCAACCATTACCTAGAAGATGCACCATTTCGATTTAGCATGCTTCTGGACTGTCACTATTTTGGGGTGGGGTCAATTATGACATTTCAACCTCTGAAAACTTTTGAGGGAAAGGCCAAAGGAGATATCCAGCTAGTTGTGCCGCCATCTTTCACACGGAGCCCTTTCAGACATGAAGCTAAGTTATGGGTGCCCAGTATGCATGATGTCACAATGTCACATTATGACATGACATTATGACATCATGCACAGCCCCTGGCCTCAGAACCTGACTTCTGGTGGTACCGGAAGTTGGGTTTGGAGGTCTCAGAAAGCATCTCCAAGGCCTCAGAGATGCTGTCCAAGGCCTTACAAGACCTTAGAAGTTGCGTGGGGGCCCTGCAGTGTGGGTGCTGAGCTAAACCATACTTCAGTGCTATATAAAGGAGTCTCAAGCTGGCCTGCTCTCCTCTCCCTGATCCATTCCCAGCTCCAGAGAGGAAGATTGGAAGCACCCAATTCCTCAAATGAGTTCCCTATTTCATCTAATCTCCAAGGATTCTGGTTCGTTTAAACAAGCCAGGATCAATCCATCCTTTTTTCAAATTAACCAGAATTCTCCAAGTTTGAGCATGACAAGGAACTCTGGTTAGTCTATTAGCAAAAGTGGATGGTCATTATATCTTCTGTTGCATACCAAAAGGGGAAAGTGGAGGGAGAACTGAGGCTCACTCTCGCAGAATTAAATGGTGGTTTTAGCGTTGTGTCCAAACTCAGCCATTTTTTAAAATTCTAAAATATGCAGATAGCACAAATTATTGCATGCTCCGCAATGGAATCTCTTTGATGGTATCGAAGGAATTCATTCTCCTCGACTCTCTCTTCATGTCTCAGAAATTTGGAATTTGTGATTGCAACATTTAATGAGCCGACTCAATCCATGATTCCTAAGGTGTGCCATTTGTCTTGCCTAACAGGGACCCCACGGATACCAAGGCCCCCCTGGTGAACCTGGGCAAGCTGGTGCTCCGGTAAGTATCAGTGTACACTGTTAATTAATTGGTCTCACAACTTAATTTTGGTAAATGATCGTGTTGTGTGGAATTGTAGATTAAATACTTCCAGCATTCATTAGCAGGAGTCATTATTATTGGACAGTTTTCTACAATATTTGGAAGAACACAAGTAATGCAGATTTTGTGGAATTGTGGAAACGCTTACCTGAGGCTCGCAGGCACATTTGAAAAGAACCTTGTCTCTTGAACTGGTGCAATCGTAAAGCATTGGGGAGACTACCCGCCTTATCCTACACTCTGATTGGAAGGTGAAAGTGAGGGCAGAGGAGCATCCGGAATGCTTCTATCCATTTTTGGAGGCTTTGAGCATTTTTCTTTCTCAAAAATGCTTCGCTACCCATTGGAAACCATAGGAAAGAAAATGGAGGAAGAGATTTAGTCAACCGTGTGACTAAATTTGTCCCTGGTTTGTGGATGTGTCAGGGGAACATGACAGCTTTGGATCCTTCAGATCCAAGCCTCTCACAGAGACACACCTAGAATGCCTCTGATATGACCCCATTTTTATTTTATTTTTGGCCACATGGACATCAGAGCTCTGCCAGAGGATCAGAAAAGGAGGCTCTGATGTCACTCTGATGCCAATGCCAAGAATTTTGTCTCAGATGTTGGAAAGATGAATTCAGTATTCTTATGGTCCCTGGAATGCCCTTGCAGAGGTAATAGGATTGCACCCTTAATCTGCTGAGGCAAAAGTGCCAAATAAATGTTTATTATTACAGTGGTGCCTCGCAAGACGAAATTAATCCGTTCCGTGAGGCTCTTCGTATAGTGGTTTTTTCGTCTTGCGAAGCAAGCCCATTGACAGCTTAGCGGATTAGCGCTATTAGCGGTTTAGCGGCTTTTAGCGATCAGCTGTTAAGCGGCTTATCAGCGGATCAGCTGATAAGCGGCTTAGCGGCTTAGGAAAAGGGGGGGAAAGGGGGAAAAACCCGCAGGAACTCGCAAGACATTTTCGTCTTGCGAAGCAAGCCCATAGGGAAATTTGTTTTGCGAAGCGCCTCCAAAACGGAAAACCCTTTCGTCTAGCGGGTTTTCCGTCTTGCGAGGCGTTCATCTTGCGGGGCACCACTGTATTATTATTATTATTATTATTATTATTATTATTATTATTTATATCCCGCCCTCCCCGGCCAAAGCCAGGCTCAGAGTGGCTAATATCATACAAGTAACACAATGCATAAAACAAGTGATCAATAAATTAAGGTACATCCCACAATTAATTCAAACAAATTAAAATTAAAATTAAAACTGGACAAGTGGCAATCTTCAAGTTAAAATTGAAGGTGGTTACCAACTGTTTCCACTGATATTATAAGCACCTGTGAGTGGGCTGGGAACCTCCTTCGTGCTTGCTCTTACACAAGGAGAACTTTCTTCGAAAGCTCCAGCTGTGCTCAGGGACATAAAGCCTTTTTGGGAACATATTTTTAAAGGTAATATCAAGTCAATGTTAAAAAAAAAAATCAATACAATATTTATTTATTTTTACTTTTTAAAGCATTTACTTTAAAAAGTATTAAAGGGACAAATTGTCACCTGAGTTAATATTTTTCAGATAAACTGAACTACAAAACCATGGCCAGGCAACATTCTCTGAGAATCATGTTCATGCTAATTGGACTCACAAAAGTGAATTTCTCCAGCTAAAAACTGAGAATTAATAAAACAATTAAGAAATTAATAAAACAATGTCCTGCATAATGTTTTGCAGGACTTCTGAAATCCTAGATTTCACATGTGGTGGGAGGGACAATAACAAGAAATATTCAGCCATGAAATTAACTAACAACAGGTGCCATATAATTGACATCACTGTACAAATCCATTGTGGATAGATTCACAGCCACCGTATTTTGGGCACCAGTTTCTCAATAGCCATAATGACTACAGACTCCATCTTACTATTCCACAGAGAGGCCATCATGGAAGGTTGTAAACAGTTGCAGAAAAGTAGGGGAAATCAGTTTGGATTCCGACATCACCTGCTTGAACTAAATAGGGACTAGATAATTCTCTGTTGATTGCAGAGTTCTCTTTCTCTCAGAACCTACATAATCTGATTTCCACTGGCTATCATTTCTGTAGACCACCATATACTGTTTCTGTTTTTCAGGGCCCTGCTGGACCACCTGGAAATATGGGTCCACCTGGCCCTGCTGGGAAAGATGTAAGTTAAGTTCATAGTTAACATTAAGCTTATCATATTACATAAGGCTATCTAAGGAGAGTCATTTTCTTCTAGACCATTGGTTTGAATCCAAAGGTGGATTGTACAGGTAGAAAAGTACATCTCTTGATACAAGGTGTCCCTCATTTCCTGTTTTGCTCAAAGATTGATGAAAGAGACGTCAGACGCTATGAATGCTGATTTGCCATCCACTAGTCTAAGCCCCTGGTTCCTCTTGTCCAACCATGCTTGTTGACAATGACAGTCGAGCACATTTTGCCATGTGGGTTGTGGGGATGGGGAGCATACAAGGGTAGATGGACACACAGCAGAGGAGGAGGCAGTGACAGCTGACAAGAGCAGCAAATGGCAGGCAGTGTGCTCCGCAGAAGCCGAACCTGCCACCCCTCCCAGCTGTCTAGAGCTGGCCACCATGAGGCAATTGCCTCACTATGCCTCATAGGTGAGCCAGGCCCACAGCTGTCAATGTTTCCCTTTTTTAAAGGGAAATTCCCTTATTCCAAATAGGATTCCTCGCAAGAAAAGGGAAAAGTTGACAGCTATGGCTAGGCCTGCTTGTTGAGATCAAAGCCAGAGGGTTGTATCAGGCTGCCCTTCCATCATATACACACCTTAGTACACATTGGAAGACCTGCACAGGGTGTTCATTATATGCACAATGAGTTGTGAGAATAGATCAGTTAAAGTCAACAAGACATTATTGTTCTTCTCATAAAGGAATGCTGTTCACAAGAGTGATTTTTCTGTTGTAGGTCTGGTCCTTCTTTTGAACTCTTAAGATAAATTTACTGAGACACTATAGCAAGACAATGCATTATTATTATTATTATTATTATTATTATTATTATTATCTCTCTTTAGGGAGAATCTGGAAGACCGGGCAGAACTGGTGAACGTGGATTACCTGGTACTCCTGTAAGGAAGGAAAAAAAATTTTCTTGGTTTTGAGTATAAATATGGGTGGTTCTGGAAACGTGGTCCAATCTGAATGTGGCTGAGGACAGTGTTGAAGTGGTGTTTATCATTAGGGCAATTCTGATATGTGCCGTCATGCTTTTGAAAGTAGTCGTGTTCCGGCCACCGACATACACAACATCCACGTTGAGTGCATGTTCAGTGAGGCTGTGAAGGGGCTCTTCTCTTGAAATTACCCAATGTCAGGGACTGGGCAGAGGAGGAGTGGTAGAGATTGCCTCCCCATCCTGAACCTTCATCCAGAGAGGAGGAAGAGGAAGACAGTTTAGATTTACAACAGGGGGTTGCAGGAGGTCACAGCTCAGAGGCAGATGAGAGGAAAAGTTGAGAAATAATGGGAGAGGAGGAGGCAGGACCGGAACGGCAGCTGGATGACACAGTGTCTTTAGAAAGTATTCTAGACCCCTTATCTCCCAGAACCTGGTGAGCCTTAAAAATAAGAGAGCAAAGAGCTCAAAGACAGAGGGCACCCGTAGAGGAGGTGATGATGATGATGATGACGAATGAGGAAGTAGGAGAGACAGGGGGTGGAGATTCACTCGGGACAGCACCATTATCTAAGAGACTGGGTTCTATAGCCTTTCTTTGTAAATATTGACTAAAAAGGGACAGTAAAGAACCTTCCTTTGTCTTTATACTTTCCTGGGAAACCAGCCGGGAGTTGCTGACAGCATTCTGTCACACAAACACATCAAGCTGCTCAGGATCTCCCTTGCATGGAGGAGCTCTTTACATGTACATGTAACTAAGCACCTCAGGTACATCCAAACACTGGCCAGATATGCAGGTAGCAGGGTACGTAACCACACTGCCTGCCAGCAGTGACAACCCCAAGCCCATACACCCCTGAAACATTAGTTCAGTGCTTTGTGGGGTTGTTTGAACTCCCTACTGGAAGCCATGCATTTCAGGATTGTCCCAATGGGGGGAGGAAAAAAACCCACTTCCCAATTTGGAGAGTATTTCCACAGTATCATGTTGTGTAGCAGTTGCAGAAATGTGGCTCTTGGATGCTGTGGGAATGAAGACCACATGCGTTGGGTGAAATCAGGCCATTACTTTATGGTTATACCGCAGGTAAGTAGGGGTGGCATGGCAGAAGGGTGAGGATCAGGTCATATTTCAATCAGCCTTTGCTGTTGGAATAGTGCTCTCCACTCGATGGTTGGGAAACGCTCATTGCAGTCTTGGGAGTTGACCAGTGCTGACCCTGGTGTGGGACAGGCACATCCATAACTTTTGAAGCAACTAAATATGTGTTATGCATCAAAACGATTGGTTTCAAGCCTTATTGACAAATTCAGGCTTTCACTTCTACAGAGTATGGGAACTTCGAATAACAATGTGCTCAGAGATTTGTTCATTTGTCTGTCTGTCTGTTTCAATCTGAGTGATACCCAGAATTAGCCGTGCTTAGAACAAACCCAGTGAAATCGGTAGATTTACTCTGAGTATGAATTACCGTATTTTTCGCTCTGTAAGACGCACTTTTTCCCTCCTAAAAAGGAAGGGGAAATGTGTGTGCGTCTTATGGAGTGAATGCAGGCTGCGCAGCTATCCCAGAAGCCAGAACAGCAAGAGGGGTTGCTGCTTTCACTGCGCAGCGATCCCTCTTGCTGTTCTGGCTTCTGAGATTCAGAATATTTTTTTTCTTGTTTTCCTCCTCCAAAAACTAAGTGCGTCTTATGGTCTGGTGCATCTTACAGAGTGAAACATACGGTATTTGGATATCACTCTAAGTCACATTTAGGAAACCCTTGGCCCTCCAGATGTTGCTAAATGACAACTCCCATCATCCTTTGCTTGCTGGGGCTGATGGGAATTGTAGTTCAGAAACAACCAGGGAACCACTGAACTGAGAATGCAATAAAAACTCTTTCAATGAATATTTATATAAAATGATCTCCATTTTACATGCGCCTTCATGGATTCTTTTTCTACTACCTCTCATTTCCATTTAGGGTCACAAAGGACCCCCTGGCATGCCTGGCATGCCTGGAATGAAAGGTCACCGAGTAAGTATTTTAACTTCAGCCACTGCATGGTAGAAGGCATATCAATGAGCGGTAATTCTCCCAGTTCTTGTATATTGCAGAATCTTACTCAAGCCAATGAGATGTTTGTTCACTCAAACACTTTTCTAAGCTAAACTCGCTGAAGCCCCAAAGATCAGGGCCCCAATTTGACCAGTTAGGACAAGGTAACTGCAATTAGCTTTTGTTGGCTTGGGGTCCGGTTGTGTTAGCAAGTATTCACTGGCAGAGTCAGTGGAAAGTGGAAATATTCTCAGATGAGTACAATTTTTCATTAGCACTGCTGTGCTCAGGCAATTTCTATGGAGAATTCTTTTTTCTATATAGATTGTCTTTGGAGATATGCAGGCCCATTTCCTTGGATTTTGCATTCCTGGGGTTACTTTTTCTCTGGCATTAAGAACAGATTTTCAGATTTCCCCCTGAAGATTCTCCTTTTGTTGTTGTTCTATATTATTTTAATTTGGCGGCTGCTATTTCCCTCCCACAATGCTGTTTCCCTCCCATGATTGGAGAATCCAAAATGGTGGTCAGACTGGCAACACAATTGCTGTTGCTTCCACTTGAGAAACTGTTGGATAATGTTTCCTCCCCCTGTAGAATAAATAATAAATAAATAGAAATTCTGTGAAATTCTTAACCCCCTCCTCCCTGAAGTTTCTTTGACCATAGTTAAGGTAAATAATTTCAATTTGTGCGTCTCTACTCAGATGTAGGCAGTGCTTTTCTTCAAAAAAAATGTTTAGGAGTACTCTCATTTTGACTCAAGAAGCTCACCATTTTATAGTTCAAATCAGGGAAAATAATTACAGTAAATGGACAAAAGTACAAAGATTCCCCCCCTTAGAAAAAAAAAGCACTGGGTGTAGGGGGAAATGAACAGAGCAAACTCTGTTGTTTATCAAAATGGGGAGGGGAGAGAGAATGGCATTTTCCAAAGAGATGTGCTAATATATTTATTTCCTTTCCCAAAGGGATTTGATGGAAGAGATGGTGCCAAAGGTGATGCAGGTGCTCCTGGTCTGAAGGTAAAATATGTTTATTCTATACACTGTACAGAACTGCTTCTACCAAATTAGTGATTGTTTCAAATGTATTCCTGAAGGGGCCATTAAGCTGTATTATGAGGCTGCCTGCTTGGTTTGGTTGAAAGAGTGGATGACCCTGAATATGGGATTTTTAAGTGCATTTAGCTAAACATTCATCTAGCCTTCTCTGCTTGCACAATAAGGTTTCCCAAACACAGGGGGGACTGTAAGTGGGTTCTGCCAAATGCAAAGCTGGGGTGAGAGTGGCATGCACAGCCCCACACCAGTTCCGTGAATAGAATTAGAAATGCCTGAATAGAGTTTAGGGCAGCGATCTTATATACCCTTACCTGGTAATAGGGAAGGGTGACAAATTCAGTTTGGTTCACAAGACATAATATATACGGCTGTCCTTTGGAGCTCTCTGAATTTTGCACTTCTCTGGCATAAAAGGTATACAAAATATCTATGTTGCAGGAAAGTGTGCGTTCTATTAATTAATGCATTCTATTACTAAAAATCACATACAAAAATGCCTTACATGAGGGGGCAATTGCTTGCCAAAAATGTGTATATTAGGCAAAACTACAGTTAAAATGGTGTGTATATTGTGAGAAATGTGCCTACAAATTTTCATGAGGACATTTTATACATATATATTTCTCAAACTGATACAAAAATGTGTGAACTTAAGAATGCAAAAATGAGAAACTGAGAGAAAACTTGAGACTGACAGGTTCTACTATCCCTACCTAAAAGCAAGCCACGCCAAAATCAGTGGTGTTTACTTCATTCTGAGGCTGAGTAAACCTGTGTATTATTGAACCACAGTGTTTGTCTAATTATGCAACCCCTTCACACAATTAATTTAAGAAGAATAGGAAAATATTTACCGTTTCACATGAGGTTTTAATTCCAGAGATCCCTGTGTTCAGCAAAGCCCAGCAGGAACTCTGCAACACACAAAGACCTATTTCATGCTCACCCAATTGTCTCTGGTGATGTTGATCTTACTTCCCAAGCAAATGATCTATCTCGCCTATGGCCCAATCCAGCCAGGATCACTGCATGTATAGCCCAAGATAGTGCAGGCAGATTTGACCTATGTATTGCATTTTTATTTTTATTTTACATATGAGGGTCTGATCCAAAAAGCAATCCTCATATAAAAGCCTGCTTCCATGAACTTATTGTCCTTGCTGGATCAGGGTAAAATATTTAACAATTCACACAAAAAGAAAAAACAGTTTTCAAAACTGTGAAACAATATATGCTGTACATTTATAAAATGTGAAGCAATATATGCTGTATATTTATCCAGTGTTTTCTTTATTAAACAGGGTGAGAACGGTCTTCCTGGAGAAAATGGATCCCCCGGACCAATGGTAATTTGTTTATTTCAAAACAATTGAGTAGGAAGTCTCAAAATAAATACTTGATAGAACATTCAGCTATTGGATTAAATTTATGTGCATTGTGCCCTTTGATATAAATACTTCCAGGGCAGCACACACAGGCAAAACATTAAGATGACCATTATTATTATTATTATTATTATTATTATTATTATTATTAATGTAAATAAAACAAGTATAATAGATATAAAATAATCACATAGGAACAGTTAAAAACCTGGAAAATTAAAACAGTTTTGTTTTCCTCTGGCTGAAAAAGATAGCATAGTAGATGCCACAAATGGGGGAAGATTCCGTAAATGGAATTCCACAGCTGAGAAAGTCACCTCCCTCACTTCAAAAGGTGGGAATATCAAATAGAGCACCTCTGATGATTGTGATATCAGTTTATGACAGGCTATTATGGAGGCAGGGTGTTCCTTCAAGTATCAGTCCCATTTCAAGCTGTATAGGGTTTCAAAGGTAAGCACTTACCTTTTGAAAAGCCTGCAGAAATGAGCTTATAGTCTGTGGAGTTGTTTAACAACCAGTAATCTATGTTACCGGGACACGGCTGGCGCTGTGGGTTAAACCACAGAGCCTAGGATTTGCCAATCAGAATGTTGGCAGTTCGAACCCCTGCGACGGGGTGAGCTCCCGTTTCTTGGTCCCTGCTCCTGCCAACCTAGCAGTTCGAAAGCACGTCAAAGTGCAAGTAAATAAATAGGTACCACTCCGGCGGGAAGGTAAATGGCGTTTCTGTACACTGCTCTGGTTCACCAGAAGTGGCTTAGTCATGCTGGCCACATGACCCAGAAGCTGTACACTGGCTCCCTCGGCCAATAAAGCGAGATGAGCGCCGCAACCCCAGAGTCGGTCACGCCTGGACCTAATAGTCAGGGGTCCCTTTACCTTTAATATATGTTGCCACCAGCTAGTCGATTGTGCATCTGTTCCCTTTTGAGAAGAGATTCCATGCTGTTATCTATTTCTGTTGTCCAAAAAAGAGCTTCCTATTACACAAGTTCAACTATCCCTTAGCAGCTAAGTATACATAGAGCTGGTAGGTACTGTAGATAAAATGATGTGGGTGGCACTGTGGTCTAAACCCCTGAGCCTCTTGGTCCTGATGATCAGAAGATTGGCGGTTTGAATCTGTGCGACGGGGTGAGCTCCCGTTGCTCTGCTCCAGCTCCTGCCAACCTAGCAGTTTGAAAGCATGCCAGTGCAAGTTGAAAAATAGGTACCGCTGTGGTGGGAAGGTAAATGGCGTTTCCATGTGCTCTGGCTTCTGTCATGATGTTCCATTGCGCCAGAAGCAGTTTAGTCCTGCTGGCCACATGACCCGGAAAGCTGTCTGTGGACAAACGCCAGCTCCCTTGGCCTCGAAGCAAGATGAGTGCCGCAACCCCATAGTTGCCTTTGACTAGACAACCATCTAGGGGTCCTTTATCTTTTATTTTATTTTATAAAATGGTGGAAGGATTGGAGTGTGGAGATGGTGTCCTTCTGAATAGACACTGCCTCCTCCAAACCGCCCCAGGTCCTATGGGCAGTGAATCCCAATACACATGATCAAAATAGTCTTACTATGGGGCCAAAATATTAAAGAGTCATTTGTGGTGTTTCTCACATAAAGGTTTCCCAGCTATCCAGTCAGTGATGAATAATTTTAAACAAATTGTGTTTGATTTCCATTCCTTAACTGAATGTCATATATATTCATTAGGGTCCAAGAGGTCAGCCTGGCGAGAGAGGAAGACCGGGAGCTCCAGGAAGTGCTGTAAGTTACTGAACCAAAACTTCACATTGATTGCTATTTTTAGTCCTTCAGGCAAGGCATCTTCAGTAGATCTCAAGAATCCTAGAAGGTAACATGCAGACCCAGAATTTTCTCATGTTACCTCTGGTTTTCTTGTGTACAAAAGGAGACAACCAAGTATAGCATGAGTGTGTTTGGAGAAAGGGTCCGTATGTTACAAAAGTACCATCCACGCAGAAGAGGGAGGTTTCAGCAGACTGAGAAGAAACCCCAAGGATTGCAGAAGCTCAAGAAAAATATTGGGATCGGGGGCTAAACTGGGGGAGGTGTGCAGACAAACCTCTGAATATACAGTGAATCTTTACATGTTCTGTGCAGAGATTTGTCAGTGATTGTTGTTAATATGCTTATTGGTGACATTTTAAAATCAATAGGTGTATGAAAAACAACATGTATTATTATTATTATTATTATTATTATTATTATTACTACTACTACTACAACTATTATCATCATCATCCTCATCATCCTCATCATCATCATCATTATAGCAGCAATCCTAGATAGGATTGCATCCTCCATGCCTTGTTGGAGGCCTGGCTACTGACTGTCAAGAATGGTGAACTGTTTATATATCCTCCAGTCCTTTGGCACTGATGCCCCCAAATTCTGTGTTTTTACTTTCCAAGTATATCCCAAATGCCCATAGTAAGAATCAATTTATTCTCCCCCTATACCTGGATTAACGCATACTACAGTTTGTTTACTTTGTGGGCTTGGCAGCCATTATTTAAAAGGCATTTTTAAAACTGCCTTTCTTGAAGATTTTGTCCCCTTGTTTCTTCCCTCCCAAACCCATCAGTTCCAGATTCATCACCCAGAGCTCCAATGTGCACATAAAATTCCTGAAGCTCCAAAGTTTCTGGTGAGGAGCAAGTTCAGTGTTCACGATGAGAGGAATTCACACATGGAGTTTTCTTTCTTTCCTTACAAACAAATGTTTGTTTAAAAGAGGGAAACGTATTGATATTGTTCCGTGTCAGATTTTGTTGTATTTAATTCCATTTGCAGGGCGGTCGTGGTAATGATGGCTCTCCTGGAGCAGCTGGCCAACCCGTAAGTAACTGTGCATTGTGTAGCTATCAGCCAATCTGCATGTATTCAAAAGCTGACCTGTTTATAACTCAGAGTACATCTAGCCCGGGACATAGTTGACGCTGTGGGTTAAACCACAGAGCCTAGGACTTGCCGATCAGAAGGTTGGCGGTTCGAATCGCCGCAACGGGGTGAGCTCCCATTGCTCGGTCCCTGCTTCTGCCCACCTAGCAGTTCGAAAGCACGTCAAAGTGCAAGTAGATTAATAGGCAGGAAGGTAAACGGCGTTTCTGTGTGCTGCTCTGGTTCGCCGGAAGCAGCTTAGTCATGCTGGCCACATGACCCGGAAGCTGTACGCCGGCTCCCTCGGCCAATAAAGCGAGATGAGTGCCGCAATCCCAGAGGCGGCCACGACTGGACCTAATGGTAGGGTCCCTTTACCTTTACGTCTAGCCCATATATTATATTAAGTGCTGCTGAATTGCAAGCGAGACATAAAGCACTTCTGGCTTCCCTCAATGAAGGCAAAGTAAAACTTCAGATGAATTGCACTTTAGATATTACATTTGTTGCAGAGAATCAGTAGCGCCAGGCAACCTGCATCATTAAAACAATGCCTGGCCCTTTTGTTATTCACACTAGTAGCTTCTGCTTCTATACGTTCATCTCACACCCTAGTAGTCTCTTGTTTTATTCAAACACTTGCTAAGTTCCATCCAGTGGCGTAGCGTGGGGGTGCAGGGGGGCCAGCCGCACTGGGTGCAACATCTGGGGGGGCTCTCGCCGCCTCCAGAGTCGCCGAAGAGCCTCGGGCGCAGGCTGTAGCAGAGCCCCATGTCTCGCGGAACCGACGAGCTGTGCGCGCGTCCGGCCTGAAGGCGTCCGGCAGGCAGCGGCTCTCAGCGCTCGCCGCGGTCCCCGCGCGTCAGGGCCATGGAGGGCGCACCAGGCAGCCCCTCCTCACAGCCCCACCGCCACTGCTGCTGCTGCAGCTGCTGGGCCATGTTGCATTTTCCTCGCCTCTCTGCCATCCTCCTCCTCCGGGCAAGCGGCGTCGTTTGGGCAGCAGCGCCAGCGGCAACTCGCCTTAGATCACCTGACACGGACCCGCCGCCGTCGCCGTGCCTACCTTACCGTAAATACCCCAGCCCAGGCAGCAGCAAGAAGAAGCTGGCAGCGGCGGCAGGTTAGGGGTTAGGGGCGCAAATTACTTGCCTTGCCCCGCGTTAGGGGGCACAAATTACTTGCCTTGCCCCGGGTGCTGACAACCCACGCTACGCCGCTGGTTCCATCTCAAAATCTAAAAAAGAAGAAGAGCTCACCCCCTGTGCACTCTCTAGAAGTAGTGACAGAAGGGTTGGATAGAAATCCAACAAAAATAAATAAACCTATCTAGTAACGTCTCTCTGAATAGCATTTAGACTGAAATTCTTCTCAGGTTATTGACTAACAAACAAAATCTAAAACCACAGTTACCATATGTGCTGAGGAAACCCAGACAATGTTAGGCATGTCTCAGTCCACTGAACAGAGTGAAATTTAAATGGGTTTACGCCATCTTGCTTTTAACAAGAGTCTTCCCTGTGATTGGGAGTCAAAGTCTGTGGCTGAAAGTGAAAGTCTCACCACATGAGAGCAGCTGAGCTAAAGACTCATCCAATTTGCCCTTGCCGCACCACTTTCCCCCGGGGAAACCCAATGTTTACTGCTGAATCAGAGCAAACGTCAGTCACGTTTTCTCCAGACTGACCTTGCTCTGATTTATTCCTAAAGAGCTGGTTTCCCAGGGGAAAGCAGTGGGGCAAGTAGAAAACTGCTCAGACTCATGCTTTCTAGGCATGGGACAGGTGCAAGTTTGGATGAGCTCTAAGTCTCCATTCCATCACAATGCAGTGGGACCTAGCCAAGAGACTAAAGTGTGCTAAAATATGTCCATATTCAGCATTAAGAAATCCAAGTAACTTATATCTGGCATACTGCAAGGACCAGTGTATAACCATTCACGTGATCATAAAACAAGCTTCCTGAGACCTGTGTTTTTTATATATTGTTGTGATATCCATATCCTGCTTTTCAGTAAAAAAATAATAGTCAAGTTTACTTGCAACATATTTAAAATCACAAAACATCAACATGTCGACCACATTTTTTAAAAATGTGTAAGGAACAGGCCATAGGAGATAGATATAAAATCTAGGGATTTGTTGTTGTTGTTGTTGTTAAAAAAGACCAGTTTAGGAAGCCAAAAAATTGTGTGAACAAGATGATGGAAGTCCATCAGAGATGAACAAAATGAACCTCTCTTGGTGGGGAGTCCCACAACCTAGGTGTGACCACAGAGAAGGCCCTCTGTGGTTTGCGGTAATCAAATGCAGCTTATGGTTTTGTGAGAGACCCTAGGCTGGATACCTGAGCTCAAGCTCTGTGCTTGATGTGTCAGTTCCTGCAGGCATCTTGTATCCAATGGGTAGCAGCTCATGATGGTGAAGGTAACCTTTCAGAGTCACACATTCAGAAAGGGAAAGATTTTGTTCATACGTGGGCCACATAGTCTCTTGATTGCTTTCATTAGCAACTATCTATTCTCATAAGAATATGATGTAACACAACTAATACTTTTAAAAAATAATGACCTATATCATGTTTTCTTCCAATAATAATATTGTTGTTGCTGTTTTCTTAAGGGTCCCCCAGGCCCCCCTGGACCGTCAGGATTTCCAGGTTCTCCAGGTTTTAAGGTATCTATCCTGTCCTATTCCTTTCTATCCTATATGTTTGCCTTTAAATAAATGCCTCATATATGTCTCATCTGTGATCCTAAGGACGTTTTGCTGAAATCCACAAATAAATGAAGTTAGGAAGTTTTATCAAAAGTAGCTCTTGGGTCTGGGTTTTTCACTAACGAGGTGTTTCTTATCTATTAATAGCATGTGAGACACGGGTGGCGCTGTGGGGTAAACCACAGAGCCTAGGGCTTGTCGATCAGAAGGTCGGCAGTTTGAATCCCCGCGACGGGGTGAGCTCCTGTTGCTCGGTCCCTGCTCCTGCCAACCTAGCAGTTCAAAAGCATGTCAAAGTGCAAGTAGATAAATAGGTACCGCTCCAGCGGGAAGGTAAATTGTGTTTCCGTGTGCTGCTCTGGTTCGCCAGAAGCGACTTAGTCATGCTGGCACATGACCCGGAAGCTGTACGCCGGCTCCCTAGGCCAATAAAGCGAGATGAGCGCCACAACCCCAGAGTCATCCGCGACTGGACCTAATGGTCAGGGGTCCCTTTACCCTTTATCAATAGCATGTGAAGTGGTTATTCCCCCCAAAAAAACCATGCAGTGTAATTTTAATTGAAACACTTGTGGATTTGAATGGCCAAGTTCCAGATATAAAATCTTCTCTGTTGATGCAAATGTAACAAGGTACTGTGTAGATATCTGCAAGAGGATTTTCAGTGCCTCATCGATTATGGATTTCAGTATCCCTTTGTGGGGAGAGTCAGAATAGTAAAAAAACAATGAATGTGTTTGGTGTTGATGTATCCTTAGTTTCCACTAACTTTTTCGGAAAACAATTCCATGCGCCCTTTCCTTCACATTCTAGATAGCAACAATTATTGAGAGATCATGACAAACATATTTGCTGACATTACTTTGTGCTGAAGAATTCTTCTTCTTCTTCTTCTTTGGCGATCACTTGTAGCCAAGTAAGATTGTCTTCCATAAACACTGTTTTAACATTGAGTCCGTAAGTGACTGTAGAGGCCAATTCTGGATCCACACGTCCTTCCACAGTGGGGACATTTGTTTCCGGGCAGGAGTTGATCACGGTGTGGATTTGCCAAGCGTGCCTTCCTCTTAGCACGTTTATCCCTTGTGTCCTGAGTTCGAGTGTCTTCAAAGCCCATGACACCTTTGGTAAAGGCTGTTCTCCAACTGGAGTGCTCGCAGGCCAGTGTTTCCCAGTTGTCAGTGTTTATACTACATTTTTTTAGATTTGCCTTGAGACAGTCTTTAAACCCCTTTTGTTGACCACCAGCATTACGCTTTCCATTTTTAAGTTTGGAATAGAGTAGTTGCTTTGGAAGACGAACATCAGGCATCCACACAACATGACCAGTCCAACAAAGTTGATGTTGAAGAGTCATTGCTTCAACACTGGTGACCTTTGCTTCTTCCAGTACACTGGCATTAGTTCTCCTGTCTTCCCAAGTGATGTGTCAAATTTTTCGGAGACACCGTTGATGGTGTCTGATTGCCATGTCCCTCGTGTGATGTGATCTTCCACTTAATGAAAGCATCAGAAGAAACTCCAATGAAAATCCTCATTATTACATATTTTACATGGCTGTTTATAACTGTATATATTTTAAAATTTTATAGATGGATGTTTTGTGGTGGCCTATATTTGTAATGCCTGAAAAAGGTTTGGCAAAGTAGGATGAAATCATCAGGCTACTGAGTTTTGTTTGTTAAAACCGATTGCTTGCTCTCTTCTATTCAGGGTGAAACTGGCCCTGTTGGCCCCCCTGGCTCTAGTGGGTCTCCTGGAGCAAGAGGAGAACCTGGTCCTCAAGGACAACCTGGTGGTCCTGGTCCTGCTGTAAGTATCATATGTCCTTTATAAACTCATACATTGTTTTACTCACCTAGTAAAATCTGTTTCATAGAGAAATTTTAAAAGCTGCTTCCATGAATGTCAACGTTATTACCTATTCTCTTTTTTTCATTTCTATTTTATTAAGTTTCAACATTTTTAACTTATACAGTCAAAACACAGTTTTGTCTTTTCTCTTATTTTTGTCAGCTTCCAACCTCCTTTTCCATGGAGTTGTTGTCTGCTTCACCCTATCTTCTATCTATCAAGTTATAACCACAAAGACTCTCCTCCCTGAAAAAGAGGGGAGTGGTTGTGGGCGGGAGCCCGAGCACTGTCTCTAGCAGGGGGCGTTAGCCCCCTGCCTCCACCTCACCTGGCTGGCGCCCACGCCCCCCGGTAGGCATCCAACCAGGTGCCACAGAGGGGGCGTGTTCAGAAGCCTTTTGCTGCAGCGCCAGCCTCTCGCCGGCCTCATTCTTTGCCATCGTCTCGTCGCGAGTCACTCACCCTCCACTCCCTTTTAGTTAGGGCCTAGGTCATTGGCCTTGCTATGGACCTTAGGTTGGTCGCCCTGGTTGCCCAGGGGGCCTGGTAGGAGTTTTTCCATTTGGCATTAAGCTTTTTGGTTTTTTCGCCTATCTCGTAGCAATCGTCACAACTTTTGTGGTATTGGTCGGTAGGTTAGGCATTGGAATAATGTGTTGTGGTGTGTCGAAGTGCTAGGTGTGGCCATCGCCTATGCCTTCAATTTCTAGGGGTATTCCGTTAAAGGAATCTGGCGGTCGTGTATTCCGTCCGAAGCCTGCTTGGCGGGAGGCCATGGCACAACCCTCGGTGACATCAGGGGTGAGCCTATAGTTGGATTAGCATCAACAGGTGATGAACCCCTGGTGAATAAACCCACTTGTTTCGCGATCCAATGCCTAAGCCAATACCTTTGCATTGCTGTAATCAATAAAGTTGTGGCCTTTTCTAGCCCATTAACCTTATATCACGTGTCCCTGTGTCTTCATTTCACTTCGTGGGGGTCGGGTCCTCGAACCACAATATTACAATCTAATTACAGTGGTGCCCTGCAAGACGAACGCCTCGCAAGACGGAAAACCCGCTAGACGAAAGGGTTTTCCGTTTTGGAGGTGCTTCGCAAAACGAATTTCCCTATGGGCTTGCTTCGCAAGACGAAAATGTCTTGCGAGTTCCTGCAGGTTTTTTCCCCCTTTTCCCCCCTTTTCCTAAGCTGCTAAGCTGCTTATCAGCTGATCCGCTGATAAACCGCTTAACAGCTGATTGCTAAAAGCCGCTAAGCCGCTAATAGCGCTAATCCGCTAAGCCGTCAATGGGCTTGCTTCGCAAGACGAAAAAACCGCTATACGAAGAGCCTCACGGAACGGATTAATTTCGTCTTGCAAGGCACCACTGTACTTCTGTTACTCATAGCTGAAATCCTACTCATGAGTTCGTCATACTATGAAATTTCTTTAAATAGTCCAAAAAAGGCATCCATTTTTCCATAAAACCCTCATCATTAGAATCTCTTGATTTTGCTGTTAATTTTGCCAGTTCTGCATAGTCCATTATTTTACTTATCCGTTCTTCTTCGGTTGGAACTTCTTCTTCCATCTATTTCTGCACATATAGAATCCTAGCTGTTGTTGTTACATACATAAACAACTTATTCACATTTTCAGTGGGATTTCTGCCCCTATCATCCCTAACAGAAACGCTTCGGGCTTTTTCAATAGACTCATTTTAAGCATTTTTTTATCTCATCGTGTATCATTTCCCAAAATACCCTCGCTTTCTTGCAAATCCACCGCAAATATATGTAAAAAAACCACCCATCTACCTGTTTACACTTCCAGTTATTATTAGGAACCTTCTTATACATTTTAGATAATCTGTTAGGTGCTAAGTACCATCTATATGACATTTTCATATAATTTTCTTTTAGAGCATAGCAAGCAGTAAATTTTATATCTGCTTTCCGCAGCTTTTCCCATGCACTCATTTCTAAACATTATCACCTATTCTCTCTAGGGTCCTGGAGGTAGAGATGGAAGTCCTGGTGCAAAGGGTCCCCCAGTAAGTAACCCTGCTGTCATGCCACATTGGCTGTGCCTGTGGTCTAAGCTCCCATTTTATTCAATATCACAAGGGAATTTGTAAATTTGAGCACATTTTCTTTCCCCACAGGGTCCTGCTGGCATGGCTGGTGCTCCTGGACTGAGCGGAGGTCGTGGTCCTCCTGGCCCCCCGGGTACCAATGGAATCCCTGGACAAAGAGGTCCAGCTGTAAGTCGCCAGCTCATCTTTGTCAAGTTTACATGAAAATTGGATTCAGGAAAACAACATCTGCAATCCTACAGATGTTGCAAAGCAACGCCTGCAATCTATACAGTACTTATAGGCACAAGGATATGATTTGAACCTAATTGGGGAAGATTATCTTTTGAGCTTCCAACTTTCCATGTTACCTCCTGAAAACTATTACATCTTAATATAATAATAATAATAATAATAATAATAATAATAATAAATTTTATTTATACCCCGCCCTCCCCAGCCAAGACTGGGCTCAGGGCGGCTAACCACCAATAATAAAAACAAGTTGATTGAAATACAATTTAAAAACAAGATTAAAATACAACATTAAAACAATTAAGACATTAAAATGCAGCCTCATCACAGGAGGAGAAAGGAAAGAAGAAAGGGGGGGAGGGAATTAAATTGATTCTAAGCCAAAGGTCAGGTGGAACAACTCTGTCTTACAGGCCCTGTGGAAAGAAATCAGATCCCGCAGGGCCCTGGTCTCATGAGACAGAACATTCCGCCAGGCCGAAGCCAGTGTTGAAAAGGCCCTGGCTCTGGTTGAGGCTAATCTAACTTTAACTTGCTGTTATTATCGATATATGCCTGGGAATAACCTGAATCAGAGGGTTGGGGAATGCATTCTCGGGCAGAGCAGCTCTTCTCTGAAGAGGAGCTGGAGGGGGAAGATTTGTCCCCCCTTGTCTCCTGTGGTTTCAGAAGCAGGGAGAGACACAGACACTGAGCAGCTTTGGCAGGAGTTACCTAGCTACGAGATAATGGAAAGAGAAACAGAGGGGAGGGAACAGCCAGCAGAGACGTCATTAGAGTGTGAGGGACCCCCCTCCCCAAGAACTAGGAGGTCTGTCTGTATTAGAGAACAAAGAATGCAGAGAGGAGGAACTTACTGCTGGTGCCCAGGATGTTGCGGGGGATGGAAGGGGAAGGATTTAGAGTAGCCAACTGCTCTCCTAGTGGAGAGATGTGGATTTTTGCTTGCAACCAGATGACTGAATAAAAAAGGACTATAAATTATAAACTGCTCATTAATTCTTATCTGTGAAGTTATCAACAGGAGGAGAGGACTCTCGACGCCTTGACAATATAATACAAATGGGGATGGCACTAGAAGCCAAAAATATTAATGATAAGAAAATATTTTACTAGATATAGTGGCACGACAAATAAAAATGCGTAACTTTAGGGTGGGTTCAGTCATGCTTAGGAATAATTCCATGTGCTTTGCATCCTAAATAGCAAGAATTCTTGAGAGATCATGGCAGACAATGGGTCTGACAATACTTTGTGCTCAAGATGAATATTCAGCAGCAGATTTTACTAGATTGCTTTTCGCTTGCCTACTCAACACTAAGGGCATTGAAAAGCCATGTTTGATCAAGGCATAATCATGCTTAGAGTAGCTTCACTGAAATTAATGAGACTTAAGTTAGCTGTGACTAACTTGTCCCATTGATTTCAATGGGTCTTCTCTATGTATGATTAAGTCCAAGCCACTGTGATATTTTATGAAAGCTGTCATTGTAGTGTTTGATCTTTGCTGGCTCATTCAAACAAGCAAGTCAAGCGGTGAATGTGCATGTCTGAAACAGCCATTAATCTTGACCACAGGGGCAGCTACCCTGTTGCAGCAAAATGACAAAGAGTGTCATGGCAAAAGCTTTAGTGCTGCAGAATCCACTTCGCCGAATGCATACAACGTGATCCTAAATTACAGAACAGCACAATTTTTCTCCTAGCATGTGTTGTTCATTTGGTCTAAGTCAGTGAAACCTCACATTCTATTGGAAGTATAATGTGAGGTATAGGGATGTGGGTGGCGCTGTGGTTGTGGGTTCGAATCCCCATGACAGGGTGAGCTCCCATTGCTCTGTCCCAATTCCTGCCAACCTAGCAGTTTGAAAGCACACCGGTGCAAGTAGATACTGCAAATAGGTACCACTGTGGCAGGAAGGTAAATGGTGTTTGCATGCACTCTGGTTTCTGTCACAGTGTTCTGCTGTGCCAGAAGCTTTTTAGTCATGCTGGCCACATGACCTGGAAAGCTGTCTGCAGACAAATGCTGGCTCCCTTGGCCTGAAAGCAAGATGAGCGCCGCATCGCATAGTCTCCTTTGACTGGGCGTAACCATATAGGGGTCCTTTACCTTTACCTTTTTATAATGTGAAGTGCTTTACCTGCTGGAACAATTGCTGTTTAATAAGTCTTTTGGTTAAATTTTAAGGGTTGTATGTTCTCTTTAGGGTGAACCTGGTAAGAATGGTGGAAAAGGAGAACCGGGACCAAGAGGTGAACGAGTGAGTATTTGTCAACCCAGTACCTAGTAGGTTTGGATGGGGGGGGGGACTGTAATTCCTGCTCATGGAAAATTGGTTTCAAAGGATACCGGTACACTGCTGTAGTGAGATTTTATCTTTGGGACTCCTCCAGCTTTACCAGTTAATAATATTTTATTGTATTTCATTATAAGGGTGAAAATGGTACTCCCGGCGCTGCTGGTCCTCCAGGAGAAGAAGGCAAGGCAGGGGCACCTGGTCAACCTGGCACAAATGGTATACCTGGAAGTCCAGGAGAACGCGTAAGTACTCAGCAGATCAGGTTTTAGACAAAGGGAAACACACCTTTGAAATGACTCGTGTGACCAACAGTGCAACCAGACTCATGTCTGCTCAGAATTAAGTTCAGGCTGAATTCAGTGGACTTACTTCCAGCTAAGTATGGATAGGATTGCAACCTAAATCCCACTGAAGCAGCAAAACATTAGCCTTGCCCAACTTAAGGGACTATTCAGAAGGCGGTAAATTCAAGAGAATAAAATAGAGTAAGAGCTTTTTTCACTAGAAAAAAGCCAACGAGATTGTCATTCTTGAATATATATATATATTTGAGAAACAGTGTGGATTTGCAGCTTGGTCCCCAACTATAGCACTTTTCACCGTCGGGAGCATTAAATTGTAAGTTCTTCGGTGCAAAGACCTTGTCCTTTCATTAGCTGGATCAGGTCCAGTGTACGTGAATTCTAGAGCAGCAACAGATAAACTTTTCATCCAATGTGAAATGTCGCCTACAGTTATTCTTTTGACTAAATCTCATACATCATCTCTCATATATATATACTGTTATGTGGACATCTCAGTACAAATAAAAGATTGAAAATGCATTTGACCTCTCTGCTTCATTGGGATGTAGCATCCTTTTCCTCTGCTATTAAGTGACCCACAACATGAATATTTCTGTTGGTTTTTTCCTTCAGGGTGCCCCAGGTTTTCGCGGCCCTCCTGGCAGTAATGGACTTCCAGGTGAAAAGGTATACTCTTCTCTTCCTGCTAAACTGTTCACTTTCTACTTTGCTTATTGTTTTTCCTCAAATTACAACTTTATATTTCCACAGTCGGTTACTAATCCTATATTGCAATTTGTTTCAATGTCATTTAAGGGTGGCCCAGGTGAACGAGGCTCTCCTGGTCCTGCAGGACAAAGAGGCGTTCAGGGTGAACCAGGACGTGATGGCAGCCCAGGCCTTCCAGGAATGAGAGTAAGTTAAAATGCCTTCTGCATGGGATAGATAGATAGATAGATAGATAGATAGATAGATAGATAGATAGATAGATAGATAGATGATAGGTAGATAGATATAGATGATAGATAGATAGATAGATAGATAGATAGATAGATAGATAGATAGATAGATAGATGATAGATAGATAGATATAGATGATAGATAGATAGATAGATAGATAGATAGATAGATGATAGATAGATAGATAGATAGATAGATAGATAGATAGATAGATAGATGATAGATAGATAGATATAGATGATAGATAGATAGATAGATAGATAGATAGATAGATAGATAGATAGATAGATAGATGATAGATAGATAGATAGATAGATAGATAGATAGATAGATATAAATGATATAGATAAGGATGCGGGTGGCGCTGTGCTATAAACCACTGAGCCTTTTGGGCTTGCCGATCAGAAGGTTGGCGGTTCGAATCTCTGTGACAGGGTGAGCTCCCGTTGCTCTCTTCCAGCTTCTGCGCCGCAACCCCATAGACCTTTGACTGGACTTATCTGTCTAGGGGTTCTTTACACACACACACACACACACACACACACACACAAGAACTAACTTAGTTGGTCTTTAAGGTGCTACTGGAAGGAATTTTTTTATTTTGTTTACACACACACAATGTTATATATATTCCATATTAGTGATGGCTAAGATGACTAGCTATAGTAACAAAGAGCTCATATGCCAATACTTTATTCTGCTAATATCCAGATACTAACTTTCTAGATTTCTAGATAATTCCTACCAGTGTCCAAGTCCTTGAGAATCCATTTACAACTATGCACTTAGTGGTCAATCTTATAAAGAGCTGTGCTTCATTATAGAGAAGAAATGGTGGACTTGTTTCTTGACTGCACCACTAGGACATCTTGAATTTGTCAACTTTCAAATTCCAAAAATGAGAAGAGATAAAAAGTTGTAACATGACTTTGGAATTCAAAAGGAATTTTGGTTAAAGTAATGTAATTTAGTTTTTCTAAGCAAGCAAAGTGTGTGTAATTCATTGAAAATATTTGCCAAGCACTTGCAATTATATTTTTAATTAATTTATTTAGCATCACCTGACATTTGCAGAAGGGAAAATTCAAATTATTTTGTTTTCTGAAAGCATTTTGTGTGCTATTGCACCAAAAGTAAACATACCAAGCTAATAGTTGTCCAGCCACAAAATAGCAGATTTGAATTTTTCACACCGAATTTTTTAAGACCCTTCACTGGAGAGATTAGCAAAAATTAAGTTCCACACCCTAAAATGACATGCCCTACCACTTAATGAAGCTTGTCTTCAAAGCTAATGCTGTAACAGTGGGAAAAATAAAATGGAACCCTAAAATGTCCTCTTACGAAAGGTCTCTTTTACCCAAATACTATTTTGATTTCTTTGTGCAGGGTTTAACAGGAAGCCCAGGAAGCCCAGGACAGGATGGAAAACCAGGTCCTTCTGTAAGTAAATAACTTTATGCCACTCCTGTTACCATCCTTGATTTTCACATCTGTAATAAAATAAATATAGCAGCTTGTTTAAATTTACTGAGTACATTGGTTTGCTCTGAAGTTATATTAGCAAAGCTTTTACTCTGGGTTTTACTAAATGGCACTGTCAACCCTACTTAGCTAACATTTATGGGGACACCAAATATTATTAGATGAACGTATACTTTCAGTGTCTTAGTGTTCTCTTGTTTTTGTCTGTGTGTGTTTTTCAAATCGTTCAAGAATGTTTAAAATGACAGGATAATCTAGAACTGTCTTTGTTTAACTCACAACAGCAAGATGATCCCTTGGGGTTTCAATATTTCTTTGTTGTTTCTTTACATGTCCCTATACATTTAATTTGCATTTGTTTTCATCAGGGGTCCCCAGGAGAATCAGGGCGAAGTGGTCCCCCAGGACCAGCAGGTCCACGAGGTCAACCAGGAGTGATGGGTTTTCCTGGTCCCAAAGGTAGTGAGGTTAGTATAATCTGAAGAATATATACTTAAGAGGCTACACTTACTTATACTTACAGCTTCTATAAAGTCATGGTGCTGTGACTCAGACAACAGAATATCTGTTCCCAGTGCTTTTTCTCCTACAAAAAAAGAGGTGCCAGAACTCACCATGAATATCTCTGTTGTTCTCTGTTGTTCTCTTAGAATGGCAATGGTGCCCACCTGAGAGGTTCTGGAACTGAGTTCCAGTGAGTCCCAGCTGGAAAAAAAAGTCCAGTCTGTCTCTATTTTGAGTATGGCACCCCTGAATGTCTGTGACTGGCCATTAATTATGGCTCTATCACATTATTTTGATAATAAATAGAATCTGGTACACTGAACTTTTATTGCTTTCAGTCCATAGCCATTGAAATTTTCCACTATTAAAAACAAAACAAAACAAAAGATTTCAGAGATACATTTCAACTCTGCCATATGTTTTGTATTTCTTAGGGTTCACCAGGTAAAAATGGAGAGAGAGGTTCACCTGGACCTCCTGGCGGACTGGTGAGTAGAATTACCGTAATCAATCTGCTAGTAATTCCATATTATATCTTTATGGCATTATGCTGACCGTAACTAACACCAATTCTTATTTAACAGGGACAACCAGGAAAGGATGGTGAAGCAGGAGCACAAGGCCCTCCAGGACCTTCTGTAAGTAAGCTTTAGTGAGAAACATGACAACAATTTCATAGACTCAGAGTTGGAAGAGGCCTCAAAGGTCATCTACTCCAACCTGCAATTACTGTTGCAGCATCCCAATTATATCATATCTACTAAAAATGTAACTTTTGGCTATAAAAAGACAAAGTAAATTTATCACCTGTCCTATCTGTAATTCTGTCTGGGACTTCACTTGACATCAGGCAGTGGAGCACAAATTTCATCTGGTAACCATGCAAAATATTTTTTGATATTTAGGGGAAATGAGTATGTTTGTTCCGATAGCATTGGAAATGAGATTGAGGGGAGCAGAACAGGGAATCATTCATCAGGAATTCAGTACTTTTGCCACCTTCTTCTTCTTCTTCTTCTTCTTCTTCTTCTTCTTCTTCTTCTTCTTCATGGTGTAGTGGTTAAGAGCGGTAGATTCGTAATCTGGTGAACCGGGTTCATGTCTCCGCTCCTCCACATGCAGCTGCTGGGTGACCTTGGGCTAGTCACACTTCTGTGAAGTCTCTCAGCCCCACTCACCTCACAGACTGTTTGTTGTGGGGGAGGAAGGGAAAGGAGAATGTTAGCCGCTTTGAGACTCCTTCGGGTAGTGATAAAGTGCGATATCAAATCCAAACTCTTCTTCTTGATTAGTGTTGCCCTCTTATTGTTTCTTTATCTCAACATATCCAGGAACAAAACAGTACAGATGTGCCAATGATGAGTAGAGTGTGTTGGCAAACTATTATGACTACTTTCCCCCTCTGTTTTTCCAGGGTCCTTCTGGGGAAAGAGGAGAGCCAGGAGCAACAGGACCACCTGGATTCCAGGTATTTTGATATTCAGCTGTTATTCATTCTTGAGTATATATGTTTTTCCAAACCAGATTCTTTAAAAGCAAGTTAGGGCAAAACTGTGGAAATGCATTTATGACTCAAATCATTTAATTATATTTTGATGTTCAAGTCTGCAATCCTGAACTCAGCTTGCTTATCCCATCCCATCAGAATCAGTGGGATTTGAGCAATGTAACTGAGCCAATTTCAACCAGAAAAAAGCAAGGTACCATAGGTTTCCCTACTCTGTATTTTTATGCCTTTCCCAACTACAAAGACACCATCGGGTTATCAAATTTAGCTACTGGTCATCTAAAAGGAGTTGTAAAAGATCCATAAATACCTCCCAAGGAATTTATCTAATCCTATTTGTAGGTTTCCTTCAATATTCCTACAGATGTTTTCCTTGACATAGACCCTTCAGGTTAGCCTCACATTTGACTATACAAAGAATTGTTGGTGGCAGGCTGCAAACATAACCTTTGTTAGGGTTACTCTTGAACTGCACATTTTCCCTTATCATGGAAGATAAATAGTATTGACTCAGAGATGGAGTAGCCATTTTGCATGCTTAAGGATCTAGGCTTATTCCCTGACATCTCTAGTTAAAGAATGTAAGGCAGGTGGGGAAAATAGGCCGATGCCAATCAGAGTAGACAATAACTGAAAAGATGGGTCAGTGGTTTGACACAATATAATGCCTATATTCAGATGGAAATCACTAAGTGGAAGAAGCTACTTTCTACTCTTTCTGAATTTTTATTTATAAAGTCATGCAGCACCATGTGCTGGAAAAGCAGACCTATATATGTGTAATGAGTTCTTTTGCCTCTCCTAGGGACTACCTGGTCCTCCTGGCGGACCCGGAGAGAATGGAAAGCCTGGAGAAGCTGTAAGTTGTCCTTTCATCTTATCTTTTCGCTCCTCTTTCCCCTCAATCTTCACCTCCAGAAAAAAAAATGGATGCCCAGATACACAGTGCTGAGTGGTGTGGCGAAAAACATGCAGGCTTTCCCACATACTATCACAGCAGCATCTAAATGATATCTGGAAATGGTGGCATATATCACTGCTGAAATATCAGCCCTAGCAAACCTGGGACACAAGGAAAATTCCAAGGTTGCTATAATGAATTCTGAGTCCTAACTGTATGTTAACATAGAGCCATTTTCCAGAGGCAGTGGCGGGGTGGGGATTAGACTTGTAGGACATTGCTCTGAAATAGTATTTGAAACTGATAAGGTTTTTACTTCCAAAACCATTCTCTAATGTTCATATTTCATCTAGAAGTGCTTTTGGAAGCTATGGTCAACAAAACCTCTAGCTTCGCTCATCATCATGTCCAGAAAAAAAGGATTTGCTGCCTGCTAGATATATTCAGACTTCTCAGAGCCGAAACTTTACTCTTAACCCCACTTTGCTACATGGAATCTTCTGGAATTTATTGACATATATGAATTTTGCTTTACATTACCTTCCTCCTTCTATTTAGATCCCCCCCCCATGTTTCTCCCCCTCGTCTGTTTTTCATTTTTGTTTTCTCTCTCCAAAATAAATGGGCATTGCATCACCGGCATGACACATGTTAGATAGCTCATGATCTGGTTATGGATTGTTGTGACCCACTGGATGAAAGATTTTAGTGTACACAATCATCAGCTTCACATGATTTATCTGTTGTTGGACAGGACCATCACAGACCAAAAGCAGGACTATCATGTGTTTTGAATGCCATCTCAAATAATTCTCATGGATATCAAAAGTGAGCATGTCAGGGAGAAGTTTCTAGTATAGGTTTAATTAAACAATTAATGAGGTATTACATACCAAGTAATTACTGCCATGAAGTGATGTGACTCATGAGCCAAATAATTTTTTTAAAAAACCTACAACATAGTAGAAAAATAAAGCATAATAATAATAATATAAAACTTTAAAAAGAAAGAGTAGCATAAAATATATTCCATATATGTTCCAAATATGAACAAGGTTAATATTTATAGAAAACATATCACATAATCATGACTGTTGTCAAATAAATTCATGTTTAGTAGGAATGTGATTTTTAAAAAAGCTATATTTTTAAAAAACAATGTCTACAAAATGTTTCCATCAATATTTGCTTCTTACTTAAATAAAAATCTATATTCTCCTGATATGCCAGGATTTCATACAAACTGTAGGGCATAGAAAACTATTATATCAGGACTAAACACGAGGATAGAAAAGAGTGTGGGTTGTTAGCATTTTCCTACAGGTCAAAAAGGGTTTTGATAAATTAGAATGGAATTATCTTTTTAAAACCTTAAAGAAAGTTAGTACTGGTTCAGTTTCTGGATCCAAATAATGTATAGTTTACTTCAAACCAAAAATAACAGATAATTAGATGCACTGTAAGCTTTTGAAGGATGTCTAGTTTGTTACTTGTACTGTTCACAGTACCTTTAGCAACTGAAGTGTGAGCAATCCATCGTCTGAGAACTATGGCCATGACATGACCTATAAATCCAATCAATTACTCAGGATATTGCCAGGTTATATTGAGATGGCTAGGAATGCAATATTATGCAGCTTTTCATGAAAGTAAGATTTCCTATATTCAATGTATCTTAATTCTTAGTTAGTGTGTTTCAGAATGCAGCTGTGGTATTATATATATGTTTTCCATTATGGACATTATAATAACTTTTCTATCCATTTGGGCAGATTACTCTTACGCATTTATGGCATACAATTTCACCAAATAAAGATGTGCCCCTTGTTAATAGCATTAAAAGTAATTTAAAAACAAATATTTATTTTAAAAATAAAATCAAAATTTGAAGTCAATTGCACAAATGTATCTTACTCAGAGCAGCAAAGATTTGGACACAATTAATTATAACTTTTCATGAAAATTAAGAAGCATCTGAAACAATTTGAAAATCTAAAGTTGTATCAAATATGAGCAGCAAAAAGTGTAATAAGCCCACAAAATAACTTTATATTGCAATGTCTCCCAATAACACTTGGCAAAGCTAGTCCCTAGGTTTATATAAAATGACTAAAACTTGATCAATATGATAAAAATGACGAGGTTTATCTGCTGCTAATGGATTGTATTAGTATGACAACTGTATATATTAGGTAATAAACTGGAGACATGGCTCAAAAGAAAATGCCTGGGTGCGTGTTAAGCATTAATGAATATGTATTTCATGAAACATGTAAGTAATCTATCTGCATTTGGTTCATATCAGGGTCCAAGAGGTGAAAATGGAGCTCCAGGACTCCCAGGGACCAAGGTACATTTTGTAACAACTGCTCCATGTGTTTTGGGTTTGTGTGTGTGTGTGTGTGTTTAAGTATGGAACAGGGGGGCTGGGAACCAAACAAATACATGCTGTGGCCCTTGGAGATTGTGCAAAGCGAAATGTTTTAATTCATATTAGGGTGAAAATGGCATCCCAGGAGAACGAGGTGCACAAGGACCTCAGGGTCCCCCAGGAAGTAGAGGTGGAGCTGGTCCTCCTGGACCAGAAGGTGCAAAGGTATGTACAAGTTTATTTAGTTTTGTGCACACCTTACAAAATATTTCCGGTCTTCCTCTTTTGTTGTCATGTAATAGCTTCTTAAAACATTCCACTAGGGCCCAGCTGGTCCTCCAGGTCCTCCTGGAGGTCCCGGACTACAAGGTTTACAAGGAATGCCTGGAGATAGAGGAGCCAATGGAAACCCTGGACCTAAAGGGGACAAGGTATGCACTTTTGTACTTACAACAACAACAACAACGCATGCTATTCTAAACTCATAATGATCATCTGGCTAGCTTTACTACTGACCTGATCATAGGTTCCTTGAAAAACTGCATTGCCAGATGAGGCCACTAAAAGCTGCAGGTACTTATCTTTCCTGAGATCCCCACTTTTTGGATACAAAATGATATATAAAAATATTGGGGTCAAATCTTCAGGTAGCATACCTCTCTCACCCCTGCCCTAAGTATACTTACATGGAGTTAGCTTCCATTGGAGTCAGTAGGACTCTAATTGAAACAAAAAGAATGGGTTATTAATCACCATATTATGTTTATATTAGTGGGATTGGTTCGGTTTGACTCTTTAACCCTGAACTTATTGATCAGATTTGCACTTGAGTTCCATGATTGACTCAGCGTCCTGATTCATAACTTTCTAATACTTCCTAATCCTTCCTTGTATACTTTATATACTTTGTTAAAACCAGTGTTTTCTCACAGCAGGCTGTGTACCAGTTCTGTGCCACTGGTAACAATAGGCATAGGAACATAAATTACAGATTGGCAGGGAGGGAATGACCCTTTTCCAGACACTAAGTAGATTGACTCTGTTGGGAGAGTCATTATATCTACAACACTGATCTCAGCAAACAAACTCCTGGTGATTTAGCAATGTTAAGAAATAGCAGTGATGCCTCTTTCTCCCTTTTTCCTGTTCTGGTAACCATATAAGCTTTGTTTGACAGGGAGAGCCTGGTAGCAGAGGTGGAGATGGCTTGCCTGGAAAAGATGGTGTCCGAGTGAGTAAAACCTCCCATGGGTTCATTTTTAGATAACTTGGCTACAACATCCCTTCATACATGGCGGGAGGGTGGATTTCCAATAGTTCTCTTCCAGCTCATTATATGAGTTTGGGGGGCTCCTTGCTAACCTTCCCTACCAGTTTCCCCAGTTTCCCAAACTTCCCCTTGTCAGGTAAGTCCAGAGGGCAGGAACCAGCAGCGGAGGCCATCAAGGGAGGGTTGGTAGCAATGACACAGGTCACATTGGAAATAGACAGTCATGTGTATGCTCAGGAGTGTTTACTGCACAGGGAGTGCAGTTTTCCAATATTTCTCTGCTCAGTGGATGAAGCAGGGAGGGATTGTAACCCACACACTCTATGCTCCCATGTAGCAGTGGATGCTCCTGAGCTGGGAGGCAATGCAGACTTCTATATAGCCCATGCTCCTCAGCATTAATAGATGTTTGACTGTTTTGAACCCTCCTAGCCATTTCTCCCCAACTTAACATGTGTGTGTGTGTGTGTGTGTGTGTGTGTGTGTGTGTGTGTGTTTAGTGGTGGGGATCAGCTTTGACAGCTGGTAGTGGGTGAGCCTATTTTGAGATGCAGAGATTTGACTTCAGCTTGGTATTTCCAAAGTGGAAGATTCAGTTCCATTCCCTTACCCAGTTTGGAATTTCAGCACCATCACTAATTCTCATAGCATGAAAGTATAAAACAACAACAACCCAGATTTACCCTATAGATCACCTATAACCCCTGCAAGCCTCGGAGCTGATCGCTTTTTTGCTGAGCGATCAATTCCGCGCTGCCATTACCTCCGCAGGAAACCAGAAGTCTGGGAAAAGAATATTCAGAACACTTTTGCTTTCCAGACTTTGTTGAAAGTTGTGTTCACATTTTTTTTATTAAAATTACACTGCTGAAAATATATATATATTTCATCCTGCAGGGTCCTGTCGGTTCCATTGGACCCCCTGGTCCAGCAGGCCAACCAGGAGACAAGGTATAGGTCTCATTCCAAAATGGCGATTATTGTTCATATGTAAATGTCAACTGTGCACATTTTGAAGAATCCAATTCTGAAAAAAAAAATATTATTTTCTTTCAGGGAGAGCCTGGTACAGCTGGGCCTCATGGTCCAACAGGTCCCCGTGGTGGTCCCGTAAGAGATCCTTTATTTTCAATCATAGTTTAAGCCAATTTTTGTTTTGTACTGCTCCTAAAGTATTTTCCAAGGAAGAAATGTAGTTCTGTACAACCCATTGACTTCACATATAGTACTTTTGAGTGTTGGATTGCTTGCTTAGGGATCAATATATAATAGAAAGTGCCAGAATATCGTTTCTTTTTGGCATGTATTTTAAAACTATACATGAAAGTAAATCAGTCCCTCTTCTGTACTAAATTATATGCACAATCTCACAAATTTCACTACCAACCAATAGGAACCTGTACACATATTTCCCTCTCCTTTCCCTTCCCCCGCTAACATTTTACATTTATGCAAATTTAAGGAGCCATGATTTCAACAGTACCCTATTCATTTTTCTTATAATAGTCTATTATAAGATCTCTAGTGATAGATTTTAAACATTTAACTCTGCTGGTGGCATAAAATCGTGTAACTAAAATTGATGCCTAGCACACAGCACTGATTATCGACAAAATAAGCATCTTTAGCAAAACAGTCTGGCCATGTAGATACGTACAAGAATATAATCAACGTTTATTTTTATTTATTTATTTTTCTTGCATTCATATCCCACCTTTCTTCCATCATGGAACCCAAGTTGACATACATACATATTATCTATTCTTCCCTTTGAGGGAAATTAACCTTATTGTCCTATTTAAAATATTATTGATCCTTTCCTAGCTGCTTGATAAATAATAGTTCATTATTAGAATGTCCATTTGTGGGTTTATCTAACTTTCCTGCCACACAGAGTACAGCTGGACCCCTGAGAAACATATGAAAATCTCAAAGGGGGAGGGGAGGAATGCATGGCTTTCTTGCATTGGTATACAAAACAGATAAAGAAATAAGAAAGGAACTGAACACAGCAGGTGGGGAATGAGTCAATGTGTAGGGCATTCAAGCAAAGTCTGGGTTTAGGCGCTTGCCAACCTTGATAGCCACGCGGGTGGTGCTGTGGTTTAAACCACTGTGCTGCTTGGACTCGCTGATCAGAAGGTCGCGGTTCGAATCCCTGCAGCAGGGTGAGCTCCCATTGTTCGGTCCCAGCTCCTGCCAACCTAGCAGTTTGAAAGCACGTCAAAGTGCAAGTAGATAAATAGGTACCACTCCGGCAGGAAGGTAAACAGTGTTTCCGTGCATTGCCCTGGTTCTCCAGAAGCGGCTTAGTCATGCTGGCCGCATGACTCTGAAAAACTGTCTGCAGAAGCGGACAAACACTGGCTCCCTCGGCCTGTAAAGCGAGATGAGCGCCGCAACCCCAGTCATTCGCGATTGGACTCAACTGTCAGAGGTCCCTTTACTTTTACCTATCCTTGATCAAGTCATTTCCATAGGAAGTTGCCAAGCTAACAAAGCATAACCAGTTATGAAGGGGTATCAAAGCTTTTGCACACTTTCTTGGATCAAACTCTTTCAGTTTGATGTCTTGAGAGGAGAGAATAGGGGGACCCTGCAAATGCAGAATATCTGCAAACCAGAGCAGCTGAAATAGGAACAGCAATAGAGGTGGTACTTTGCAAACTTCTGAGGTGATTTAATTGTATTACTCGTTGACATTTTCAGGGTGATCGAGGAGAGCAAGGACCCCCTGGCCCAGCTGGCTTCCCTGGAGCTCCTGTAAGTATGGGGAGGGAGGAAGGGAGAGACATAGGTACAAAGATGCATAGATAGATACATACATAGATAGATACTTTTTTGTATTTTCCTAGTCTTTTTCCATAGAAGCTCTGGATTTTAAGTATACATCAGAAGATCCTTATTAACCCATCTTCACTCTCACCTGTGCATAGCAAGAGGAAGGCAACAGCTTCCTATAAATATTGAACCTTCTAGTAAATTCAGGCATTGAGTGCTAATAGAACTACAGTTGTACCTTGGAAGTCGAACGGAATCCGTTCCGGAAGTCTGTTCAATTTCCAAAGCGTTCGAATTCCAAATCGCAGTTTATGATTTGCTGCAGGAAGCTCCTCTGCCAATCAGAAGCTGCGGAGGCCCCGTTGAATGTTCGGCTTCCAGAAGAACATTCGAAAACCAGAACAGTCACTTCTGGGTTTTGATTGTTTGGGAGCCAAAACGTTCGAGAACTAGGCTGTTCGAAAACCAAGCCACAGAAACAAGAGAGAGGTTTCTGTGAAACTCCGATATTTGCAGAAGTACAATAAATGTTTTAGAAACCAAAAACAGAAACGCCTAGCCATAAGGACTGACCATGCCCAGCAACCACAGAATCTAGGATAATTGTTGGGAAAGACCAGCTGGCTAAGACTCCGAACAACTGAGAAAATAGCTGCCTAGGACCCTCAACAGGAGCTCTACTATTAGGAGAAAGGAAACACAGCAAGCTTTTGGTGCACATCCACTTGTCTAATAGTAATCCAGATGTGCTTGCTTCTGCTTCTGCATCAAGTACACCTGGCTGCTGCTTTTTAAAATATAGTGATTTAACAAAAGAAAAAACCTCAATGACATGTAAACAGCAATAACCCCATAGTAAGGTACTTGTGCCAAACAGAATTTGAGTGCTCCTTTGATCACAGCAGAATGCCCTGCTGCAACCAGTTGCTTCTTGAGGCGATTCTACCCTTCGCTCTGCACTGAGATTGCCTGTAACATCTTTTATAAGCAATAAATGCTGGAGGTGGTGAGCAGAACCAAGGAGGAATCGTGGTCTTTTGAAAAGCCCAGTCTTTGAGTGAAGTTGTCAGGGAAATTAATAAGACATTAGCTCTGTGCACACTACTTTGCGATAAGCATCTTTAATTGCATCTAGAGTGAAACAGGGACGCAGGTGGCGCTGTGGGTTAAAGCCTCAGTGCCTAGGACTTGCCGATCGAAAGGTCGGCGGTTCGAATCCCTGCGGCGGGGTGCGCTCCCGCTGCTCGGTCCCAGCGCCTGCCAACCTAGCAGTTCGAAAGCACCTCCGGGTGCAAGTAGATAAATAGGGACCGCTTACCAGCGGGAAGGTAAACGGCGTTTCCGTGTGCGGCTCTGGCTCGCCAGAGCAGCGATGTCACGCTGGCCACGTGGCCCGGAAGTGTCTCCGGACAGCGCTGGCCCCTGGCCTCTTAAGTGAGATGGGCGCACAACCCCAGAGTCTGTCAAGACTGGCCCGTACGGGCAGGGGTACCTTTACCTTTACCTTTACAGTGAAACAAACATTGAGCTTGACAGGTGATTAAATTTGGATTCCAGCTTTCCCAAAGCACTCTTTAATAATAATAATAATAATAAAATTTTATTTATAGCCCGCCCTCCCCAGCCAAAGCCAAGCTCAGAGAGGCTTTCTACCAGAATCATCCATGACAGGATTTGCAGCCCCCGCAAAAAAGCAGGGGAGCAGGACTCAATAGCTACTGTTAGGTCTCATTATTCACCTCGTAATCAGTCATTATTATATCTCATCAGTGCTATTTTTCTAGAAAAAGAGGTGCTGGAACTCCCTTGTTCTCTTTTAATGGCAATGGTGCCTACCTGAGAGGTGCTGTAACTGAGTTCTGGCAAGTTCTGGCTGGGAAAAAAGAAATCCTGTGTCTCCTACTGATAATAATGTTGATGTTTAACATGCATGTCTTACTTTTCTATAGGGACAAAATGGAGAACCTGGTGGAAAAGGAGAGAAAGGCCCTTCTGGTGAGCGTGGTGAACCTGGACCCCCCGGTGCTGCTGGACCATCAGGAGGCCCTGGAGCACCCGTAAGCATAGATATCCTAATCTAATGTTTATGACGTCAATGTATTGCTGGTCTGTATTTTCCTTCTGGCATTATGATGTATCGTTCTCATATCCTGTCTAGGGTCCGGCCGGTCCCCCAGGAGGAAAAGGAGAGCGAGGTTCACCAGGCCCAGTAGTGAGTATTGTTTTTTCAGTCTCTTCTTTATCAGTAAGCAATGGTGATGCATCGGGACGCAGGTGGCGCTGTGGGGTAAAGCCTCAGCGCCTAGGGCTTGCCGATCGAAAGGTCGGCGGTTCGAATCCCTGTGGCGGGGTGCGCTCCCGCTGCTCGGTCCCAGCACCTGCCAACCTAGCAGTTCGAAAGCACCTCCGGGTGCAAGTAGATAAATAGGGACCGCTTACCAGCGGGAAGGTAAACGGCGTTTCCGTGTGCGGCTCTGGCTCTGGCTCTGGCTCTGGCTCTGGCTCTGGCCAGAGCAGCAATGTCACGCTGGCCACGTGACCCGGAAGTGTCTCCGGACAGCGCTGGCCCCCGGCCTCTTAAGTGAGATGGGCGCACAACCCCAAAGTCTGTCAAGACTGGCCCGTACGGGCAGGGGTACCTTTACCTTTACCTTTAATGGTGATGCATATTCCAGTTCCAGTCAGATGTAAGTAGTTGCACTTGCTAAAGTATACTGTGATCTAAGAGAAGCATGCTAGAGTCCCCTGACATAGATAAATAAGAAAGTAGTTTAGATAGTTTAGGTACTACACGCTTGGTTCAACTGGCCTGAAAGCTCTAACTGACAAAAGTATTTTGATGCATGCTTTGACATAAACCGAGGGCCTTCTGGCAGTTCCCTTTCTGTGAGAAGTGAAGCTACAGGAAACCAGGCAAAGGGCCTTTTTGGTAGTGGCACACCTTCCCATCAGATGCCAAGGAGATGAGTAACTATATAAGCTTTAGAAGACATCTGAAGGCAGCCCTATATAGGAAAGCTTTTTAATGTGTAATGTTGTATTGTGTTTTGTTTATATGATGGAAGCTACCCAGAGTGGCTGAGGTAACCAGTCAGATGGACGGGGTACAAATAATAAAAATGATTATTATTTAGTTAGACCA
Organism: Podarcis cretensis; assembly: GCF_951804945.1. Lineage (NCBI taxonomy): Eukaryota > Metazoa > Chordata > Lepidosauria > Squamata > Lacertidae > Podarcis > Podarcis cretensis. The sequence goes on from NC_137170.1 coordinate 122,859,189, forward strand.
GCCCATCCGTTGTAAAATGTTGACCTCCCGTTCTTACGTGGAGATAAAATGGAAATGCATTCATATCTTTTCACAACATGGCTACATATTGCACAAAGGTGCTCTAGCATTGGTCTCTTAATATATATCTGCCAACAGAGGATAATGCTTCCTGCATCTTATCAAGTCCAGAAAGGTTCTGCTGCAATACTTCTAGGAGTCTTTAGGTTGCCACAATAATCTTGTGTTTCCAGACGTGTTTATGACAGGCACATTCGCCATGTAAATCTCAGTTAGTTGCCATGTAAAAAATGCTGTTATTTTTCACTCTCATGTAGTAACTTCCAACATAGTCATCAAAGTAGGTGATTTAATTATGTACTTAAGGATATTTCAGTCCCTTTAATTCTGCTTTTCGGTATTTGAAGATACTAGTGTTTTATGACCTGTTAACTTGAGCATCACTTATATTTTTCAGGGTCAGGCTGGCTTTCCTGGTACTCGTGGCTTACCTGGCCCTCCAGGCAACAGTGTAAGAATACCTACCATTTCTTAATCCTTTCCATGCTACTAATGTCTCCAGTTGCCTTTGAGTTCTCAAGTGGCCAGGGATGAGTGCCCACCTCCATGGACATGAATTTGAAAATTTACTTGCCCATAAGTTGTGCACATATTGCTTGTGAAGTCTTAATCAACTGGTTTTTGTTTTAATAAATTATAAAACAATCTTCCTGATGGAGAAACACCAACCTGCCCCAGACTACAGAGCCTCCGATATTGCCTGCTTAGGTTCTTCCAGACTCGCCTACATCAGAGCTGTAAGGAAGAAACCTCTGGGTGGAATTCAGGGTCACACTCAGGCCAGCAGCTGATGTGCCTCTTCGTGACTCCCTGTGCTTAAATCCTACCCAACGCCATTTCCACACAAGTTGTGACATGTCTATGTATCAGGCCCAACAACCCCACGTAATCCACTAAGTGAAAAGCGAATCTTCTCAACCAAAGGCCAGTTGTGGTTATGAGTCAAATTTCTTCTGGCTCTGAAAACCAGCAGCCACTCAATGCCTCAGTGGAAGACTCTAAACCAAGGGATGGAGGGCTGTAAAACTGGCCCACGATGTGTGGAAGAGGTGAATGGTGGGCTGCCCTGCCCTGTTAAACGGGCTGCCACTCCAACCCCTTCGCAAGAACCTGTTGGCCTCTATGAGGGGTCAAAAATCTCAGCAATGGAAATGGGAGGCCATGGCGGCATCTGTGCCACCCGGCAATCTTTCTCCAGGCCATTGCTCCTTTCCTTTGCTCCTATGCCACCTGGTTTGAGGTCATGCTGTCGCCAGTGTGGTGTAGTGGTTAAGAGCGGTAGACTCGTAATCTGGTGAACCGAGTTTGCGTCTCCGCTCCTCCACATGCAGCTGCTGGGTGACCTTGGGCTAGTTACATTTCTTTGAAGTCTCTCAGTCCCACTTACCTCACAGAGTGTTTGTTGTGGGGAGGAAGGGAAAGGAGAATGTTAGCCGCTTTGAGACTCCTTCGGGTAGTGATAAAGCGGGATATCAAATCCAAACTACTCTTCTTCTTCTTCTTCTTCTTCTTCTTCTTCTTCTTCTTCTTCTTCTATATAGCAAAATGTCCTTTTGCAACTTGGCTTGAACTAAACCCTAGCTGCGAAGAACAATTCCTGCAACTGGATCCAAGCAAGGAATAAATACATTTTTAAAATGTATTTTTAAATACATTTTTAAAAGACAAGGAATAAATACATTTTTAAAAAATAATGATGATGATGATAATGATAATTTTTGTGTTCTGCTAACAAACCCACCCCCATTTGCTATTATATTGTTCATCCATAGTCTGCTTTACTCTCAAAGCATCTCTTCTTTTTACAAGTTACTTTTGAATGTGTTCATAGAGCACAGTTCAATCCATATTCAAGGGTGGCAAGTCTAAATCAAGGAGGTCTATCTCCTTTGCACATATCGTGAATTCTCCATTATTTTGGTATTCTAAGAGTGTTGATTCAAATACTGTATGTCAAGCATCACTTTCAAATATTGACTCCTAGGGTAACCCAGGACTTCCTGGCAATGCGGGTCCCCCAGGCAAGGATGGTCCTCCTGGCCCAGCTGGTTCTACTGGTCCTGCTGGTGGCCCAGGAGCTGCTGGTCCCAAAGGTGAGCCTGGCCCACCAGGTGAAAAAGGTCCAGCAGGTGTAAAAGGAGAACCAGTAAGTACATTATTGGGGAGTCTATAAAATAGAGTTAAAAATATTCAGTGAAAGATTACAATTTTCCTGTGATGTCTTACTTCTGGTACGTTAAAATTACAGATGCAGTGATTACACTGATCTGTTGTGGGTGTGTGATAAATTAGGACCAATCTTTACAGCTAGTCATAGCAGTTCTTCTTCTTAATCAATGTATTGCCTTGCCTGCATGTCAAAATGGCTGCTCATCACTCTCCCAGGGGTGGGGGACAGATGCAGCCCCTTACTCTTGGCCTCCTTCCTCTGATGGCTTAGGCATAGGCCATTGAAGGGGAATTCCCCATGGACAGCGGGAGTTCAGGGGCAGTCTTCCTGCCCATGACACCATCTCCAGACAGGCTAATCAATGGCCCCACCTGGAGGGCAGTGCCGTGCTGGCTGGCTGGCTATTGGCTGCTGTCTCCTCCAGTCTGGCAGCAAGGCTTAAGAGGCTAGCTGCATGGAGATTTAACAGCGCTACAAAAAAATTTCATTTACTTAAGTTTTTGTTAACACTCTTCAAATAGTAAGGAGCAAACATACACATTCCTGCTAACCTAGCAGTTTGAAAAAGTGCAAGTAGATAAATAGGTACCGCTCTGGTGGGAAGGTAAACAGCGTTTCCGTGTGCTGCTCTGGTTCGCCAGAAGTGGCTTAGTCATGCTGGCCACATGACCCGGAAGCTGTACGCCAGCTCCCTCGGCCAATAAAGCGAGATGAGCACCGCAACCCCAGAGTCGGTCACGACTGGACCTAATGGTCAGGGGTCCCTTTACCTAAACATACACATTGTTTTATCTATATCACAAGACTGGATAATGGTTTTCGATCCTAGTTTTCAGGGCAAGCTCAAATCATAGTTTGCCAGTTCACATTAAATGGTAAACTATGGTTGGCCTCAAACCAGGAAATGAGGGAAGAATTTCCCAGGCTCATGAACAGGAGAATACTTCAAGCTCGATGTTTCTTCCAGGCTCATTCACATAGCGCCAATCTATGGTTCTGCATTATGCCTCAACCATTCCTCTGTTTCTTAGAAATGGAACAACTCAGAATGTAAAAAGTATCCCCCCCCCCTTAAACATAATTGGTGAGAGACAAGACTTTAAGTCAGCCTTCCTCAATCTTTGGGATCCTCAATGTTGTTGATCAGCCCCAGCCATCTGGATAAATGGCACAGGATTGTGGGGGCTGCAGTCCAACAACGTCTGGGGACCTAAGATTAATCATTATCTAAAAGCCTTAACAAAAGTTTTATCAGAACACTATTTCCAAGAAATATGGAGGCTGAAATAAGCCCATAATCATGACAGGGCTCACCAACCTTTTGAGGTCCATAGGCCCATTTGCTCACTGGAGAAGCGGTTATGGGCACCACACAAACACTGCAACCAAGCACACACCACACTGTTCTGTTGGCTACAATATACCGCTTCTTTCAAGCCTAATCTTAATGTGGAGAGGGAGACCTTGTAGGTGTCAGGGAAGATGGTCTCCATTATGCTCTGCAAGGCATGGAGTGCATTTTCATCTGTACCATCTCTGCTCAGCTGAGCATGTTCTGCAAGAGAAACCTTCCCCCGTCCCCCCAGCTACACATATCTCAGTAAGCTTCAAAAGCCATTTTCTGCATCTGTATTTGTTGGTCTGGGGAAAATGTTTATTGTCCAAGGCGATAAATACAATCAGTAAATAAATCCCATAAACAAATTTGTTTCTGTATTTCTCTTCATAGGGTTTTCCAGGTCCTTCAGGATTGGGTGGCATACCTGGGCAACGTGGTTCTGTAGGGCTGCCCGGCCCGAGAGGTCCATCTGGTGCCAACGGAGCACCTGGCGGAAAGGTAAGGCATTACCCCATTACTTTTAATTCTCCAAATTATTTAACATAACAAACGTTTTGTGTTTTAGAAATTAGGTCTTGAAGTGATGTGTGTGAGAGAGAGAGCTTCATAAAGAAATGTGTGAGGAAGCTGTTTTGTGGACAAGTCTCCAGTGATCAGTGATTTCCTCCAGAGTTATAAAACACATAATTCCATGTTAGTGTCAGTATCAGCAGTTTTGTGGTAATATAAGGTGACATTATGTCAGTGATGGTCAGTGTGGTGGGAGAGATGGTAGTAATCACTTGCCTTCACTGAACAGAGTCCAAGGAAGAACAAGCTCAATTATTTACTGACATGCAATGCAATACTGTTGGAGGCAGGAAGCGGCTGGGTCAGTATAATTAGCCGGCATCAAGGGAATGGGAGTTTCCCCCCCTCCCCCGGTAGTTTTGGAGTTTGCTTATGATGGGCAGAAATGTTATTGAGCCCTTTTGCATATCCCATTGCTTTAAAGCTCTTGCCACCTCTCTACCCCTCTAGCAATGAACAGACCACACACTCAAGTAAATTTAAAAGCTTTACTTACTAACTCCTAAGGTCTGATTCATGCGTTGTTCCACGCAGCAGCAAGGAGAACACAGATAGATTACTCTTGGGTGCCTAATATAGCATATAGTTTCAAACATGCACATTCAGATCTGTCCGTCTTGGTGGATTACATAGTGAGAAGAGAGAGAGAGGAATAGGAAAAGAAGCAGCTTCACTTTCTCCCTCGAGAAAGGGTTTGACCTAGCTGAGTCTAGGAACAGATCTCTCTGGTCTTAACTTCTTCATGCCTACAGTAGCTCACATTTAGCAGGGGTTTTTAAAAAAATGTCAGTATGTCATTAATCCATCTGTTTTTCCATTGCAGGGTGAAGATGGCAAACCAGGATCTAATGGTAGCCCAGGAGAACGAGGACCTCAAGGTCCACCAGGTCCAATGGGCCTAAATGGAGCACCCGGAGAACCAGGCAGAGACGTATGGAAAGAATTTCATCTTCGTTCTATCCTAGGGATAAACACACACTGCATGTAGAAATTTTGCCCACCTAAAATGAGACAAATTAGCCTCATTCAAAGATCCTGTTGTATATCCTAGTACGAAGACTAGGAAAGACTTGGTCTTCCTTCTGTGGGAAGCTGGATACTGGTTTGCACCCAAGCATGCTCATTGCTTGATTTCTTTGAATTTGATTACTATACAAGACAAAGGTCCTTACTTCCTGGGAGACCCATTTGTTGCTATCACCTGGGTTGGAGGGAGAGCTGGACAAGCTTCCTCTGGTGTGCCTGAGTGACTGTTGCTTGACTGTAGCACTGCTTATTTTGCTCCCCTGTGGCCAGTCAGCTGCAACAGCAGGCCGCCTGGGGGCAGGGACTCCAAGCAGACAGCAGAAGGAACGTCTCCCAACTGGTCTACACCTAGACGTTAAGGGCTTGTTTGCACATCTTTGTGCTTGGTTTCTCTTCACATAATTATGGTTTAATTCAGACTCACAGCTGAACATAAGACCAGATTCAATGAAGAGCATTGTGTCAGAGGTAGCATGGAAGTTTAATTTGTAATTCCCTATTCAGACACGCATATCAGCATGTGGTGCTGCATTCCTCTTCATGTGTGATGTGTGGGAAATCCCTTAATGTGTGAGCAATCTCAGAAAAGCAGCAGCAGCCTATTTTGACATGCCATTAGGACCACGATAATTTCAAAGTTAAACACTTGGTGGATATATCACTCCAGAGCTAAATATTTCCTAAATGTTAAAGGATTTCTTTTAAGTCTTTCCCTTTGCTTCAATCTTTTTATACTTATATTTAAAGCCTTCTTTCTCCCATATTTCTCAGGGTAACCCTGGATCAGATGGTTTACCAGGTCGTGATGGGTCTTCAGGACCAAAGGTGAGAAGCGACTTTAACCATCACAGTCACGTGTGCTCTTTCAGATCCCAGTGATTGTGGTTAATACTGCTAGTCCTAATCAATACAGTGGCACCTTGGTTCTCGAACCCAAACCATTCGACTTCCAAAATGTTTACAAACCAAGGCGTGTGAACAATGCCAACAGCCAAAACGGATGTTCGGCTTCTGAAAAATGTTCGCAAACCAGAAAACTTACTTCCAGGTTTGCGGCGTTCAGGAGCCGATCTGTTTGTCAACTAAGCCGTTCGTGTTATGTAGTGAAGTTTCACCCTGGGCCAGCAGGGGGATACTGTATATAGTTTTCACTCAGGTCTGTAGATAGTTTTCACTCAGGTCCACGTCAGTTATTTTAGGCGGGAAACGCTGGGCTGTTGTTGCTACAATGTTGACAGCCAGCTGCCTATAAAAGCAGGCCGGCTGAGCTGTTTACAGGCAGTTCTATTCCAGCTTACAAAATAAAGAGCTACTTGGAGAAATCGCTGTGTCGTCTGCTATGTCAACCCACAACTTAACAGTTCGGGAACCAAGGTACCACCGTACTAGCATTTGACTGGGTTTATGGTCATTTAGAAAATTAAATGAATTCCTCACGTTGGCCATGTGTTGTCTCCTCAGGGTGATCGTGGTGAAAATGGTTCTCCTGGTTTGCCAGGGGCTCCGGGTCATGTCGGTCCCCCAGGTAATAATGGTCCAGCTGGGAAATCAGGCGAGAGAGGACATCCAGTAAGTATGAAAACAGTGCTGCCTTCCTATGTTTTCTTAATAGCATCTATGTGATAGTAAACTAGCAGGGTATTAACAGTATGCCATGCTTTTTCCACCTCTGTCTAATATCACAAGGAAGCGGGGAAGCCATCAGCAATACCACAGCGAGGAAGGCACCGTATTTTTCACTCTATAGGACACACCCGACCATAGGACACACCTTGTTTTAGAGGGGAGAACAAGGGGGGGAAATCACCCCCTCTCTGCTCAGCGCCCCTTCAGCGAAGCAGCAGGAGAAACGGAGCCCCTTCCATTTCTCCTCCCGCTTGGCTGAAGGGGCACTGTGCAGCTCTCCCTCTCTGCTGAAGCCAGGAGAGTCTTGCTCTCTTGGCTTCAGCGAAAGGAACCCGAAGCCTTCGGAGCGCAGCGTGAGTTCCCTCCATGCTCAATAGGCTTCAGGCGGCTATCCCTGAAGCCTGGAGAGCGAGAGGGGTCGGTGTGCACCGACCCCTCTCGGTCTCCAGGCTTCAGCGAAAGCAACGCAAAGCCTCCGGAGCGTGGAGGGAGCGCTCCCTCTGCGCTTCGGAGGCTTCGTGCTGCTATCGCTGAAGCCAAGGAGCCTGCATTCGCTCCATAGGATGCACACACATTTCCCCTTCATTTTTGGAGGGGGGAAAGTGCGTCCTATAGAGCGAAAAATATGGTAGTTGATTTTCTTCAGGTGAATTGTTTCGAGTCGATCCCACTATCTAGCAATTGCAAAAAAAAAAAGGCATATCAAAACAGGAATTTTCAAAATGATTTAGTTATTTGTAGTGACATTTCATTTGAAATGCTGAAAGCAGTGGGATGTGACCATGTGTCATACTCTCATGCTCTAGAACAGATTTTCCTCCACTGAAACAACTTGAATTTGGTTTCTTCAACAACCTACTGCCATTTTTCCCGATGAAAAAGCCACTTCAAGTTAAATCCAGGGGCATATACCAACATGACCTGAGTGCACTGTGAAAAACTATGCTGCCTACAAAGTTTTATTTTTCTAGAACAAGAGGTGCCGGAATGCACTGTGAATGCCTCCTTTTTCTCTTATACAGTGGTACCTCAGGTTAAGTACGGGTTAAGTATGGAGGTCCGTTCTTAACCTGAAACTGTTCTTAACCTAAAGCACCACTTTACCTTATGGGGTCTCCTGCTGCCGCTGTGCCGCCACTGCACAATATCTGTTCTCATCCTGAAGCAAAGTTCTTAACCCAAGGTACTATTTCTGGGTTAGCGGAGTCTGTAACCTGAAGCGTCTGTAACCTGATGTACCACTGTAATGGCAACGGCACCCACCTGAGAGGTGCCAGAACTGAGTTCCAATTAGTTCTAGCTGAAAAAAGCCCTGAGCATGTGTTGTTGGTTTTTTTAATGGAAGTGATGTTTGTTCATTATGTTTGCTAATATATTTGGGAGCTTGGGATGTGAATGTTTTCTCTGTTTTGTGACACATCCAGTTTATAGCCAGAAAATCGATTCTCGGCATAGACATAATCCTGTGTTGTTGTTTGTTACAGGGACCTGCTGGTCCAGTTGGCCCCGCTGGCCCTGCCGGTGCCCGTGGTGCTCCCGTAAGTCTCTGCTTCAGAACTTTGCATGTATGTGTCCAGGGCAGCTGTCTACCAGCTCCATCTGGTATGCAGGCTGAGACCCTACCTGCCCGAGGACTGTCTTGCCAGAGTGGTGCATGCTCTAGTTATCTCTCGCTTGGACTATTGCAATGCGCTCTATGTGGGGCTACCTTTGAAGGTGACCCAGAAACTACAACTAATCCAGAATGTGGCAGCTAGACTGGTGACTGAGAGTGGCCGCCGAGACCATATAACACCAGTCTTGAAAGACCTACACTGGTTCCCAGTACGTTTCCGAGCACAATTCAAAGTGTTGGTGCTGACCTTTAAAGCCCTAAACGGCCTCGGTCCAGTATATCTGAAGGAGCGTCTCCGCCTCCATCGTTCTGCCCGGACACTGAGGTCCAGTGCCGAGGGCCTTCTGGCGGTTCCCTCACTGCGAAAAGCCAAGTTACAGGGAACCAGGCAGAGGGCCTTCTCGGTAGTGGCACTCGCCCTGTGGAACGCCCTCCCACCAGATGTCAAAGAGAATAATAGCTACCAAACTTTTAGAAGACATCTGAAGGCAGCCCTGTTTAGGGAAGCTTTTAATATTTAATAGGTTATTGTATTTTAGTGTTTTGTTGGAAGCCGCCCAGAGTGGCTGGGGAAACCCAGCCAGATGGACGGGGTATAAATAATAAATTATTATTATTATTATTATATTACTAGTTCTCATTAAACCCAAGTATACTCTTATGAAAACTCTTTGTCCATATGCTTCTACAAGGGCCCTGCGGGTGCACGTGGTGACAAAGGTGAAGCCGGTGAACGTGGCAGCAATGGGATAAAAGGCCATCGAGGATTCCCTGGTAACCCCGGACCCCCTGGTCCAAGTGTAAGTTTGCAGGACTCTCCTGCCTTCCTTGCGTAAGAGGGGGGAAATGCTGGATTTGTTTCATGACCCCAATGTTTAGCACAATATGTAACTTTGACAAGAACGAAAAGTATCACAAGTGATCCCTACAGTGCCTGGATTATCCACCAAATGATGTACAATTTAATGTTTTGGCAGAGGAAAACAGGAGTGATTTTGCAGGCGTTCTGGAATTTACCACCCTGTTTCCTGAGCCTTTCATGGAGGAAACATGCCTAGCAATATCACTTGCGAATATAATTATTTCATTTTTGTAGGAGTAAAGTTGAACCTTTTGGGATATCCCAATATCCTTGGCAGCAATGCATGAGAGAAACTCCGTACTGTTTTGTTACTGGCATTTATAGACCACTCATTAATGGGTAGGTCACATTCAAAACAACGAAGAAATTTTAAAAATGGCATTTCAGTTTTCTGATACCACATATGCACAATGGCTCTAAGCCAGAGGAAGTTTGTTGTACTTAAGCATCCTTGAAATCCATGTAAAACATTTGTCACAATTAGCTGAAGTGTCATTGATTTCAATAGGACTTAAATCCAGCTAACTTTCTTTGATCAGTGGAGCCAATGCTGAAATCAATAGATAATCCCTGAGTTACCTACCTATAAAGCCACCGGTACCACCTATATCCTAGAATGGAAGCGTTCAAGTTGTATTTAATTCTGAGAACATTTAGCTTCTAAACCATGCACATTAACATAGCTTATGGTCCCATACAAAACTGTAATAATGAAAATAGAGAACCATTTTATTTATATTTGACCCGGCCAGTGTAATAGCTCAGAGGTGGGGATCTTTTTCTGGCTATCAAGCTAGCTTGTTGTCTCCCCACCCCAGTGAGTCACATTTGACAGCTATGCAAGGCCACCCACCTGTCAGTCACATGAGGTCATGATGGTGTCAGGTGATGCTGCACTTTGAAGCCCTGATTTTCAGGACGTCAAAGTGCAGCACAGAGCTGCCGGAAAGCCCTTTTGCAAACATCCTTGCACTACTATTTGAATCTCTAGTTTTCAGAGATTTGAAGAGCAGTGCTATGAGGGAGAAGCTCTATCCTATGGAAACTGCTTTCCCCTCCTGGTAAAAGGTAAAGGTAAAGGTACCCCTGCCCGTACGGGCCAGTCGTGTCCAACTCTAGGGTTGTGCGCCCATCTCACTTAAGAGGCCGGGGGCCAGCGCTGTCCGGAGACACTTCCGGGTCACGTGGCCAGCGTGACGAAGCTGCTCTGGTGAGCCAGCACCAGCGCAGCACACGGAAACGCCGTTACCTTCCCGCTATAAAGCGGTACCTATTCATCTACTTGCACTTAAGAGTGCTTTCGAACTGCTAGGTGGGCAGGAGCTGGGACCAAAAAACGGGAGCTCACCCCGCCACGGGGATTCGAACCGCCGACCATGCGATCGGCAAGTCCTAGGCACTGAGGTTTTACCCACAGCGCCACCCGCATCCCTCCCCTCCTGGAGCAAGACATAAATCCACCCATCTCAGCTGGATGGGCAGGGGGAGCATGCCTTGCTGCACAAATGAACAATCAGGATTTCAATTTAAGCTCCCAGTTTGTTCTTTTGAAGCCCCACCCTTACTTGCCCCATACCTGATGCCATGCATCTGATATCTAGAGAGGTTCTACTGTTGGAGTTTGATGTTCCAGTAAACTTGCATGCCGAATAGCTGTAGATACACACCATATTTTTCACCCTATAAGACGCACCAGACCATAAGACGCACCTAGTTTTTGGAGGAGGAAAACAAGAAAAAATAATATTCTGAATCTCAGAAGCCAGAACAGCAAGAGGGATCGCTGCGCAGCGATCCCTCTTGCTGCTCCGGCTTCTGTGATAGCTGCCCAGCCTGTATTTGCTCCATAAGACGCACACACATTTCCCCTTACTTTTTGGGAGGGAAAAAGTGAGTCTTATAGAGCAAAAAATACGGTATATATTCATCTTCTATGGATTGCCAGATCTTGTAGTGAGTGCAACAATACAGGTGTTCCAATGTAAAGAAAAGAATGAAAAAAATGGATTTTACTAGATCTACATCATTATTATTATTTTGACAGGGTGCATTGGGTCCCCAAGGTCCAAGTGGAAGCCCAGGACCTGCTGGTGCAAGAGTAAGTAACCTGTTGATTCTGTCCAGCCTGAATGCATGCTCAAATTATGGCTAGACAGTTGAGAGAGAACTAACTTTCTTCTTCTTCTTCTTCTTCTTCTTCTTCTTCTTCTTCTTCTTCGTCTTCGTCTTCGTCTTTGTCTTCTTCTGTTTAGGGTCCCCCTGGTCCAAATGGCCCACCTGGAAAAGATGGTACAAGTGGCTACCCAGGTCCCATTGGGCCTCCAGGTCCTCGTGGAAGCAGAGGCGAATCTGGTGCTCCGGTAAGGGAATCAGATGGTGAAAAGTGAGAAGCATCATCTTGAAAGCTAGTCTCCATACCATCCGGGAGCCTAGCACAAGACTTGACAAGAAGGGAGATCAAGTTTGTGCCCAAAGGGATCTGAACAGCACTTCTCAATAAAGAGTGGTAAAAATAAAAGCTGCAGAGTTTAGCCTGACCATGCTGAATTTCAGGCAAATGTATTTTCCTTATGAGAGCTGTACATGAGCCACAGTTATGGTACCCAATCCTGAGTGTGGGAATTAGGTGGCACTAAACAGACAGCTTCCTCCCCACAACTAGCCACATGCACAGCTAATTACAATTAAAGTGAAGGTGTCTACCTAGCTGGCCTCACTATTCAGATTTATTCAGATTTGTTGCTCATAAAGCTCAAGCCGGGTGACAGGAGGTTCTTGTGTATTTCATCAGTATGATGATAAAATAGAAGGATTAATAGAATAAAATAAAATAAAATAAAAAATAGATAATGATTATTATATCGGCTGTTTCTATTGGGTGACAGTACGTTTCCGAGCACAATTCAAAGTGTTGGTGCTGACCTTTAAAGCCCTAAACAGCCTCGGTCCAGTATACCTGAAGGAGCGTCTCCACCTCCATCGTTCTGCCCGGACACTGAGGTCCAGTGCTGAGGGCCTTCTGGCGGTTCCCTCACTGTGAGAAGCCAAGTTACAGGAAACCAGGCAGAGGGCCTTCTCAGTAGTGGCACCCGCCCTGTGGAACGCCTTCCCACTAGATGTCAAAGAGAAAAACAACTACCAGACTTTTAGAAGACATCTGAAGGCAGCCCTGTTTAGGGAAGCTTTTAATGTTTAATAGGTTATTGTATTTTAATATTCTGTTGGAAGCTGCCTAGAGTGGCTGGGGAAACCTAGCCAGATTAATAATAATAATAATAATAATAATAATAATAATAATATAACAAGGCACAGTTATGGACTGAAATATCACTGGGGAGAGGACTAGTCTGAAACCTTTCCTATCTAAATAGCCCAGTGGCATGTGGTTAGTGGAATAGGGGGACTAGGCTAGTCCCCTAAATGTTCCCAGTAAATAAGAGTATTAAAGCATTAAAGCGTAGTGCCTCCTTCCCAAAGCCTGGGAAGCTTCTGCCTGGTTTAGGGAGGGAGGTGCGACACTCATCACCCCCATCCCCCACCCAATCACCTTCACAAGCTATTAAAATTTCACCACACACCACTGAAATAGCCACATACAAGACCAGATCAAAGATAAGCTTGACCAAAGGATAAATATTGAGTCCAACCCTCGGTGGAGATTATGAGCCTGGTGTCTTGCAGTAGAAGGCTAAAAGTGCCAGTAACACTGACTGGTCCTTTTTTTTTTTTTTTTTTTTTTTTTTTTTTGAGTGTACAGGTGAACTAATGTACATGGTGCATTTTTGAGTTATGGGCGGGGCTTGTTTTATTTTCTAGGGTCCTGCGGGTCATGGTGGCCCTCCAGGGCCTCCTGGTCAACCTGGAGCTCCTGGTCCGTGCTGCGGAGGTGGTGGCCCAGAGAACCTTGAAAAAGGACCATCCTACTACAGAGACCAGCCAGATGAGGACAAAATAGCCATGAGCGATATTTTAACTTCGCTGAAGTCAATCAACAACCAAATCGAAAACATCGTTAGCCCCGATGGCTCACGGAAGAACCCAGCTCGGAATTGCAGAGATCTGAAGTTCTGCCATCCTGAACTTAAGAGTGGTATGTTCATTTCTGTTCTGATCCAGGTCATAGAGAAGTCAGTGAGAAATCTGCAGTCTCAAGAAAAGAACCGGGCATTGCGAGGGACACAGAACTGCCCCATACAGTGGTGCCTCGCAAGACGAAAAGAATCCATTCCGCGAGTCTCTTCGTCTAGCGGTTTTTTCGTCTTGCGAAGCAAGCCCATTAGCCGCTTAGCGGATTAGCGCTATTAGCGGCATAGCGGCTTTTAGCGGCTTTTAGCGGCTTAGCAGATAAGCGGATAAGCGGCTTAGCGGCTTAGAAAAAAGGGGGGAAGGGGAAAAAAGTCGGAAAAACTCGCAAGACATTTTCGTCTTGTGAAGCAAGCCCATAGGGAAATTCGTCTTGCGAAGCACCTCCAAAACGGAAAACCCTTTCGTCTAGCGGGTTTTTCGTCTTGCGAGGCATTCGTCTTGCGGGGCACCACTGTATATCTCTTTTCCCTCTCTTTCTGGTAAAGACTAGTAATATAAAATGTGGTGCTCCTTTGGTACACTATGCATTTCTTAATCAATTACATCAAATGATGCTGCACAATGTAATGCGCAATGTAATCATATTATATATTTCCATGAAGAGGGGAGAAGGAGGATCGACTAGTGACTGATTCCTGCACTTAGCCACAACAGGAGGCAATGAACTACAATAGTTTCAGGGCTGGATTGCAGGCAAATTGTGGAAATAATAGGGCTTGGGATCCTATAACTATAATGTTTGATGTTTTATTCTGTTTCTGTATATGCTGGAAACTGCCCATATTATTATTATTATTATTATTATTATTATTATTATTATTATTACCAAAGTGCTTGATGTGCCTGATAATGAAGAAATGTGTCGGGGGAATGTGTAGCTGTTATTCAGTTAAATTAGACTTTGAAGGAAGTGTAAAGATTAACAGTACTCAATATGACTCAGCAAACGTTAGGAACATACAAGTGTAGAGTAATATTATCATTTAGGTTTGTATTCTTCCCAAAGTAACCCCACAAGGCAGCAGAAGCCTTTGGCATCCAGCACAAGGAAGAATCTAATCCCAGGTTAAAGAATGCCCTTTTGCTTTGTCACTTTAGGGGAGTACTGGATTGATCCTAACCAAGGTTGCAAATTGGACGCCATTAAAGTATACTGCAATATGGAAACTGGGGAGACGTGCATCAGTGCTAATCCTATGAGTGTTCCAAAGAAGAACTGGTGGACAAGCCCAGGACCCGAAAAGAAACATATTTGGTTTGGAGAGTCTATGAATGGAGGCTTCCAGGTAAGAACAACGATGCGTCTCCAGCCCTATCGTTCAGCCCGGACACTGATGTCCAGCTTCAAGGGCCTTCTGCCCTGTGGAACACCCTCCCATCAGATATCAAGGAGATAAACAACTATCTGACTTTTAGAAGGCATCTGAAGGCAGCCCTGTTTAGGGAAGTTTTTAATGTTTGATGCTTTATCGTGTTTTTAACATTCTTTTGGGAGCCACCCAGAGTGGCTGGGGAAACCCAGCCAGATGGACAGGGTATAAATTGTTGTTGTTGTTATCATTAATATTATTAATATTTGGTCAAGCAAACCTTGACTTGAGAGTGTAATTAAATTGCTTCTCAAGAAAGAAGCAACTCTGGAACCATTTCTAATTGAATGAAAAACATAATTGTCTTCTCTCCCAACTACCATAGCAACTTCCATGGCCCTTGCCATTTTTATCAGATGTTTCTTGCATTGCTAATGCTGATTTTTAAAAATATTTTAAAATATAATGTTATGTGCATGGATATCTATATATATTTCCAAATTTATACGCTTGAATTTAAAAGGGGGATGTACTGGGGGAAAGCATTGATTGGAAAGACCCCCCCCAAAAAAAAAATAATCAGGAAACAACCTTTGCCAGCTCTGGAGCTGGTATCTTTTCTTCACTTTTATTTCCTCTCCATTGTTTCCAATGGTGGTGATGGGGTGGTGGTCTTTAAAAACTGGGGAAAGCTCTTCCAACCTCATGGCAAGAGCCCAGCATGGCTTTGGTTTGGTGCACGGACTGCCTATGCCATCTACAACCGTCTACAACAAACAAGCCTTTTGTGTTTGCCCCACAGTTCAGCTACGGAGACCCAGATCTTCCAGAAGAAGTTGCAGATGTTCAGCTGGCCTTCCTCAGAATTCTTTCTAGCCGAGCGTCTCAGAATATCACCTATCACTGCAAAAACAGTATAGCTTACATGGACGAGGCCAGCGGGAATGTGAAGAGAGCCCTGAAGATGATGAGTTCTACCGACAGCGAAATCAAGGCGGAAGGAAACAGCAAGTTCACATACACTGTCCTGGAAGATGGCTGTACTGTAAGTAAACATTGCAAAACAAAATTGAGATTCGGTTCATTGTTCCATTGTGAAATTTCGGTTTTGCAAACCTCCTATTCTCACTCCTAATCATGTGCATTTTAAAGAGCCTTAAATTTGTAGTTATATCTTTCGATTGGATTTTATAGTGCAGAAGAACTTTAGCATTTTCCCTAGCTGACTATAGAGGGGCCGATCACAAGAGTGAGAAGTGGAACAGGAAAGTAAAACTTTGGGGCAATGATTGCTAACAGGGTGGTGGAAACTTTGATTCAAGCTTCCACACATATAATTACGTACAGACATCTCATCCTCTTCACTGGATGACCAGTGACCAGTGAGCTACCCCCAGCTCAGATTTGACTGATGAATAAGGCTATCAATGGGAATAGCAAGGCTATCAATGGCTGTAAGTCAGGATGGTTATGTGCTAACTCCTTTATCAAAGGCAGTATGCTCTGAATTCTACTTGCTGCTGATTAATACTACTGCTAATAATAATAATAATAATATGCATTTTATCCCTCACATATGACTCAGAAGTCTGGGGAGGAGAATCACGATGGGTCGTTCATACTTCCTCCTTCCACCATGGAAGAGCCTGATAGATATTAATCCAAAGTGTCGCTAATCAAACCTTTTTAAAAGCACTTTCTGCTTTGCATTTCACAGAAACACACTGATGAATGGGGTCGAACCGTCTTTGAGTACAGAACACGCAAGACAATGCGGTTGCCGGTGATAGATATCGCACCCTTCGACATCGGCGCTCCCAATCAAGAATTTGGTGTGGACATTGGCCCGGTTTGCTTCTTATAAACCCGAGAATCATGCTCATTCCGAACCCCAACAAACAAATTCACACTCCCACCTTTGCTCTTCTTGTCTTAACCTTGTCAGCTATTAAGAGTCAAATCAACTGTATCCCAGTTATTTATTTGCAAAAAAATTCTGGAGAGAGGGAGGAAAGAGATAAATTGAGATTAAAAATACAATTTTCTTATTTTGCTCTTTACACGACATGCAACAAAATCCCTTCTGCTGTTTCTTTCACCAAAATTGAAAAAAAAAACCTTCCAACAGTATCTCCATGGTGCTACAATACAACCTCAACACTCAGTACAGCAAAACTGTAATAATAATTGAATGCTTGCCCACCAATCAAGCACTGACGGATTCCAGCATCCAAGTTTGCCCTCCAATATAAGATGCAGTTCATAAAGCTAGAGAGAATTCCCCGTTTCAACTACCTCAACATGGACAGAAACTGGGATGAGTTTGATGATTCACACCAAGAAAACCAACTCAAAAGATGTTGGAACCAATGAATACATCTGGTCAGGTGGTTTTGTTTCTGTACTGATTATTGATGAACAGAGTACAGTCCATCTGAAGAAGTGAATGCCCCTAGTGTCAACAGACTAATATAATTTTATTGCTGGACTGCATTGTGTGATTTTTTTGATTTTTTTTTTTTACCTGGTGCTCCTATACTTTCCTGTCATTGCTGGTCAAGACCACTAAAATTAGGGAAGTGTAAAAAGATTAATGTGATGGTGCTAGTTGTGTGATTTTTTTCCACTTCTAAATCTGTGAGCCAGGTTTATTGGCTTGTGTTAAAACATCAAGGCTTGACAACAATTGTAAATGTCTCTCATCAAAAGTCGTATCGTTGGTAGGCCATTGCTGAGGGCTTTTCTTCCTTCCCTCTGTAAAAGTCAATAAAGATGCAAAATTGTGAGCTTCTTTTGTCACATTAACACATTTATAGTGTTGGAGGTTAACCATCTTTGTAAGCTTTTATATGGTTGTTGGTCTTTTCCTTACAGAGACACATAATAAAATATTGTAATAAAACTCTAGCGTTGCCGTTTATGTGTTTTGCTAGATAAATCTCTTTCTGTAGGTTTCATCAACAATGAATTTAGCATAATGATCATTTATTTCTTCAGTATTATCCAGGTCAATGGCATTTTACAGAGGAGCACAGCAAACTAGGCAAGATCTCCAAAAAGGAATTTTACAATCTACATTTCAACTGAGGAGCGGGGTGGAGCAGAGGGAGAATAGTGGAGGCGGAAAGGGAGCAAATGCAGCTTCATGTATTTAGCAGGGCCGTCTTACCCATAGGCGCTAGGGGTGCAGGGCAACCGGGCGCCAGGCTCTCAGGGGCGCCAGGCCGAGAGTCCAGGGCCCGAGAGTTGAGTCCGGGGAAGAGCCCGCCCATTGGTCAGAGTGCCACAGTGGGCTCTGCTGCTGCGGGAGGGAAGGCTCTGTGCCGTGAGTTCAGGGGTTAAAGAAATTGGAGTTCTTGTTGGAAGTACACTGAATAGGATATACCAAGAGCTCTGGCCAAAAGTTTCAATACAAGGAATAATTCCTACTCGAGAGTTGAAAAGAAAAACGTGTATATTCTGCTAAGAATAACAGTTTTAAACTGTTATTTAGTAAATTTAAACACAATGTTTAAGTGCAGAAACATGGACTCTTTTTGACTGCCATTGAGACTTGTATAAAACAATTGTTGTGTACTGGTATTTTATGTACCTTTATACTATATTATTGCATATTTGAAACTACATTATTTCTGCACTTAAACGTTGTGTTTAAATTTACTATTATTTTAAAACTGTCGCACTTATACGTTGTGTTTAAATTTACTATTAGTTTAAAACTGTTATTCTTAGCAGAATATACACGTTTTTCTTTTCAACTCTCGAGTAGGAATTATTCCTTGTATTGAAACTTTTGGCCAGAGCTCTTGGTATATCCTTTTCAGTGAGTTCAGGGGTGACCGAGCCAGCGAGACACTGAGGCGGCCGGCTGCCTCCGCCCACCTGCATGCCTGGGACTAGGCAACTGGAAGGGGCATTGAGCGGATCTTTGCACCCTGATGCCGCATATGCTTCAGACAGCCCTGGTATTTAGATATCATTTGGTTAAAGATGGGAGCAGATAACGGCCAAAGGGGAGGGATTTGAAGGGAAGCGTTATTGTTGTTCTTGAAAAAGAACATAATTCTTGCAGGCTTAAAAACATTCAGCTGCCAGTTGGCACAATTTCCTTTCAAAGGAATATATTTTGTGTTGAGGCAGGTGCTACACTACCTAGATCAGCCTTTCCCAACCTGATACACTCCAAATGTCTGGAGCTCCAACTTCCATCAGTGATAGCCAGCACAGGCTGCGACTGCGAGGGAGCATCCCGTGGCCTCTCCATGGCCTCCACTGACGGCCTCCTTCCTTGGGCAGCTCATAGTGGCTGCTGGAGAGTGAGCAGGGAGGAGGGGAGACAACAACCACCAAGATCCAGCCTTGTATGACATGCCAGCTCCAAGAGGTAGGCAGAGGGCAGGGCCAGCCTTGGAGGGAAGAAAGGGGAAGCAGAGCACAATTTCTTTTCAATTTCTTTTTTCAAGACATTTTATTCATTTTACTAATAGAGTACAAATAAACACACATCAATAAAGTCATACTGGATCCCAAGACTTCCCTCCATCCCATCCATGGAGTCTTATTTTGAACATCTACAACTGCATATTAGTCCGTATTCCAGTTTTTTTTTAATAACAAACCATATTGTCCATAATGCTTTTTACACTACAAGTGAGTCAAATTCCTGCTCTTGTTTCCATCTGCTTACAGTGGTCTCCTAAGTAACTTACAATTTTTTCCCATTCTTTTATGAAGTTTGTATCCTCTTGGTTTATGAGGTTTCCCATCAGCTTTCCCATCTTGGCAAAGTCATGGTTTGCCATTCTTCTCTGCTAGGGACTTTGACATCTTTCCAACTCTGGGCCAATAACATCCACGTGGCTGTTGTTCCATATCTTAATTTCTATTTTTAAAAAAATGCTTTGTGTATCCACATCTAATCCTGCACTTATTTACTGGTGTGTGGTTTTCTTTTTATAAATCTAGCAAAGAAAAAATAATACACCACAACACAATATAATATAATATATATTAAGGGGTTTCCTTAGGATAGTTGAAAGCAGTTGGGGGAAGTGAAAAATGTCCCTATTTTCATCTGAGAAATCATCATCATCATCATTTTTTTATTTGTATGCCGCCTTTCCACAGTTAAAAAGCAATGCTCAAGGCGGCTTACAGCATAACAAGATTTACATAATTACAAAAGTCATAAACAATAAATAAACCACATAAAAAATACACAACCAAATGGGAAACCATTTCCACATAAATCAAAATCTAAAACTAAGAATACAGCATTAATATCACAGGTTAAAATGACATAGGTAAAAAATAACAGCAATTTAAACAAAAAACAAAACAAAAAGGAGCCCTCTCTACCCAGCAGCGGCAGTGGCAGCGGCAGTAGCAGCAGCAGTCCTTTATAGAGCCCATCAGGCCCTGCCCTAGGCCAGGTGTTGAGTGGCCAGACTCGGGCCCTCAGGTGCTGAGCAGGGGAGTCCTCCTGGGTGGTAGCCGCAGCAACAGAAATGTTGGAGGACATGCATTCATAACACCGCCACTTCCCGAGACAGGGCAGGCATCACTTTTGTGTGGTCCATGCTGTGTCATCATGACCTTACCTCCATGCCATGGACAACAGGCAAGCTACAGATTCTCTCATTTGTCCTCCTGCCCCTTCCCTCTATCAAAGTCTGCTGCTGGTAGAGTGAGAGGTGTGCTGGGTGTGGAGGAGGTGAGGTGTTGCCCTCCACCAACCAAGGAACCAGAAGTGGTGGCAAAACCGTGAACAGAACAGAATTTATTAATTTCGGTCACAGACCGGTTCCAGCTCACATACAATATCACGGAAGTCATAAAACACAATAGGGATACATTTGAATTTGCAGTTGGGTATAACAGGGGCAATACAGATATAGCAGCAGTTAAAAATATATAAGTTAAATCTTAAGCACTAAAATATAACCTAAAATTGTCACTTAAGGCCTTAGTCATTACGGTAGCACAGCTTGTTCCCTAGGTTTTACGGCAGTCGCGCAGAATTTGGCCACCCTTAGCGTGAACTCTGGATCCCTGTTCTCTACCAGGGATTTTAGACATTGGAGTTTGGATCCATTTGGAGATTTTTGCATAGCAGGGATGATAAATGCAGAGTGTATATCCCCGTAGAAACCACAGTGTAACAAGGTATGAGAGACAGTTTCTACCTCCATCAAGCCACAGGGGCAGACTCGTTCCGCGTATGATTTACCCTCGAATCTGCCCTGCCATAAGGCAGATGGCAGCACATTGAATCTAGCAAGGGTAAACAACCGTCTGTATTTAAGTATTTGTAATTTTGACAGATATTTTGCTGAGGTGATCCCTCTCCCATTATCTTTTATTGCTGGGATTTTATTCATTTCACTCACGTGACACACCATGAACAGAGAAGCTGGAGTAGGAGCAAGCAAGTGCTACTGGTCCGTCAACAAGGCAAGTGCCTGACTATGTGACCAGGTGCCAACAGGCCTGGCCTGAGATACCACACAGTTCTCTCTTTTTTCCATTTTTTTATTAATTTACCGCATTTATAGCAAAAATAACATTACAAAACACACAACAAATACAAAACACATTTCAATACAAAAAACTAAACACAAAAAACAATTGCTTCTTCAGATACCTAATTTTTATAACACTGTTAACTGACTTCCTCTAATTCCTTCTAACTGAATTTCATTATATCACTTATGTAACAGTTCTTCAAATTCATATTTCTAATAATATTAGAAGATTCTGGAGAGCCAGTGTGGTGTAGTGGCTAGGAGCGATAGACTCGTAATCTGGTGAACCGGGTTCGCGTCTCCGCTCCTCCACCTGCAGCTGCTGGGTGACCTTGGGCTAGTCACACTTCTCTGAAGTCTCTCAGCCCCACTCACCTCACAGAGTGTTTGTTGTGGGGGAGGAAGAGAAAAGAGAATGTTAGCCACTTTGAGACTCCTTCAGGTAGTGATAAAGTGGGATATCAAATCCAAACTCTTCTTCTATTAACTCCTTTCATATACTAACCTCTTCTCCTTCATTAGTATTCTAATCCTTAGTGTTTACTACTACATATTCTTATTCTAATCTCAAACCTAATTGTTACTCCAAGTACATTCTAATTATCTCATATTACAATATTTAGCTAAATATTCTTTAAATTTCTTCCAGTCTTCTTGTGTCTACTCCTCTTTCTGGTCACAAATTCTTCCACACAGTTCTCATCTTCAACTCAGGCAAAGATTTCTCATAATCCCACAAATCCATCAACACTTTATGAAACTGTTTTAACGTAGCCTATCAATGCAACATACCTTTTGCAATGAAGAGGAGTTTCTTGAGAGAATGAAAACGATTCTTTTATCAATATTCTTTTGCGGTGCTTGGACGGATGCTGCTACACATGGGCACTTGGGAAGGCATCCGTTTATATTGTTTCCACAGCCAACTCCCCTTTCTCCCAAGAATCTACACTGACATATTCACACATGCTCCAGCATTAGGCAGGGTCAGGTCTCTGCCTTGGGCAGCAGAAGCCTCCCAGGTAGCACTCTCATGGGCTCTCCACTGCCCTATCACCCCCCCCCCCAGTGATGGAGAACAGGCGCCGCCATCGACATTGATTTTGGGCAGGTCCGTGTCCATGCTGGGTGAGAGTTCACCTGAAATTGGCGCCAATGGCAGTGCTGCTCCTCCACCAGTGGTAGATGCAGCAGGGGGCTCGGTGGCAGCAAAGCGGGTAGTGGTAGCAGGACATGTGGCAATGGCAGGGTAGGGCAACACTCGTTTCACCTCAAGCAGTGCAAAGGAACGTGCTGCCCCTGGCATGTTCACACCCTAAAGCAGAGGCAGTTAACCTTTGGCCTTTTAGGTGCTGCTGAACTATAGCTTCCATCATCCCTGACTACTGGCCATGTTTGCTAGGTGAGTTGTAACTAGAGAGAGAACTCCTGGTTATTAGGAAGAGTTTCAGAGGGTCCATAGCAAAAGACATAAATTGTCAGGCTTCGGGGAATCAGCTTCCTCCCCCCCTCTGGCAGTAGAACAGCAGTCACAAAATTAAAAGACGCCTGCTTCTTGGGAGAAAAGCGATGACAAACCTAGACAGCATCTTAAAAAGTAGAGACATCACCTTGCCAGCAAAGGTCCGTATAGTTAAAGCTATGGTTTTCCCAGTAGTGATGTATAGAAGTGAGAGCTGGACCATAAAGAAGGCTGATCGCCGAAGAATGGATGCTTTTGAATTATGCTGCTGAAGGGGACTCTTGAGAGTCCCATGGACTGCAAGAAGATCAAACCTCTCCATTCTGAAGGAAATCAGCCCTGAGTGCTCACTGGAAGGACAGATCCTGAAGCTGAGGCTCCAATACTTTGGCCACCTCATGAGAAGAGAAGACTCCCTGGAAAAGACCCTGATGTTGGGAAAGATGGAGGGCACAAGGAGAAGGTGACGACACAGGATGAGATGGTTGGACAGTGTTTTCGCAGCTACCAGCATGAGTCTGACCAAACTGCGGGAGGCAGTGGAAGACAGGAGTGCCTGGTGTGCTCTGGTCTATGGGGTCATGAAGAGGCGGACACAACTAAATGACTAAACAACAACAACAAAGCAGAACAAAGGAAAGGAGTCTTCTTACCAGTTAGAAATCTTTAATGAGCACAGCAAGAGAACAAAGGATTCCTGTCCTAGGAATTGCGGAGCTCCCAATTAAGGGTTCCACCCACTTCCTCCCTAGTCACCCACGTCACTACCACGTTTTGTAACCTGATCTCGTAACCACTGTGCTTTTGGTGCTGCCACCTTATCAGCTCTTCTTGACCTTGGGCTGAGCGGGTGAATGTTTTACAGAGACAGTGAATCTGTTAACTCTCTCTCTCCCAGCACATCTTCTCCTAGCTGTTCCCCATCCAGTATTTCCCAGCTTCTGCCTTCTGAACTATGTCCCTCTGCAAACCGCTATTCCAAATCTATACTGTTTTCCTGCTCCTGGGAAGATTCAGGATCCTGGTCAGAACCAGGGGGAGGGGAAGGCTCCTACCATTCCTCCTCAGTGCATTCCTCCTCAGCACAATCTCTGATATAAATGAGGGCTCCCATCCCCAAAGAGAAAGTTGGTAGAAAGGCTAGAACTCCATATAAATCTTCTCACAATGTTTCTTCAAGTTAGGCACTCTCTTGTGAAAGGGTGGAGGCCTGTGCTAGTAGGCCCAAAACAACGGGGCCAACAACTGTGATCATGTGAAATTTTTCAAAGGAAGCTGCCTCAAAACAAGTCATTCCATTGGTCTGTCTAGCTCAGTTTCATATAAACTGACTAGCAGTAGCTTTCAAGGGTTTCAGAATGGAGCACTTCCTTGCACATGCCATGAATTGCACCTGAGACCCAGGAGCGCCAGCTTTAGGAGGTGGAGGAGACCGAACCGCCAAGCTGAGTGCGACACAGCATCAAAGGCAGGCTCCTCCTGAGCACAAGAGAGGAGGAGCAATGGCCATTGAAGCTGCACAGTGCTGGGCAAGACCTCCTCCCAATGACTTGCCTCCTCCTGGCGACACGCACATGACACAGGTTGTGTGTGAGAGACGTCTCAGGCATCCACCATTGGCCTCTCCATCTTTGGTCCAAGGTAGCGCCTCTGCTGAAATGTTGCAGAATTCTCCTTTCATACAGGCATGTCTTGCCTTGCATACATACTCCTTTCTAGGTTCTTCACCCATGGAAAGACATCTTTGGATGCTCAAGGCATGATCTTTCACTTGAGAGTGGGCTCAGCGTGAAACCACAAACACTGGCCAAGCGACTTTTCATCTCCATTGTACTGCAGAGTTTACTATAGTGGCTTGCCTGTTCTTTGTGATCCTGATTTCCATAACAGGGTGAAGCAGGTTACTTGCAATACAACAGGAAGCCAGAACATGGAACTTGCATTATGCTCATCCTCTGTCTAGAAAGATTTTCTCTTTCCCTTCACTAGGCACATTCAGCACAACTGCACTAGAGTTCAGAAGGGGCTGCTTTTTTATAATTGGGCCTCCCTCATTTGAAAGTACCCCGCTCCACACATCAAAGCGATCTATTGCTGCAGCACAACCGTTTTAATCAAGTCATTGGATTCTGCAAAACAGAAAAAAGTACTCTCTCTGCTGCCACCTCAATCTTGTTACACTGGGTACCAAGGTTTAGAAAGCACAGTTAGATTGAGGTATCATTAGTGTTAGAGCCTAAGTCAGCATTTTAAAACTGTGGAGATGTCATGTGCCTCTTTTGGTGCTTTCCTGATGGGGCCTGATCTATGCCAGTCTGGAACCAGTATAGCAAAACACTATAAGAAAGAGAATACTGTGGGCTTTGGATGTGACAGTTGATTCACCACTTTGCTCCTCTTAGACCGCAAAGGGTTGCGCTTTGGTCTAAACCACTGAGCCTCTTGGGCTTGCATATGAGAAGGTCAGCAGTTTGAATCCCCATGACAGGGTGAGCTCCCATTGCTCAGTCCCAGCTCCTGCCAACCTTCAGTTCGAAAGCCCACCAGTGCAAGTCAATAAATAGATACCACTGTGGCAGGAAGGTAAATGGCATTTCTGTGCGCTCTGGTTTCCATCATGGCGTTCTGTTGCACCAGAAACAGTTTAGTCATGCTGGCCACGACCCAGAAAGTTGTCTGTGGACAAATGCTGGCTCCCTCAGCCTCAAAGCGAGATGAGCACCGCAACCCAATAGTCGCCTTTGATTGGACTTAACTGTGCAAGGGTCCTTTACCTTACCTTAGACCTCTCTTAGGATTGCTTTGTATATTTCTGTTCTCCCTGTCCATTTGTCATTTCATCGATCCTTGCATTTTCAGAAGCCCGTTGCTACTGAATCATGAATAGGAATTGAACCTAACATTTGACAAGTCAATGTTGTATAAATACTACGGCAACTCATGAAAACTTCTCCCTGGTGGTTACAGAACTGCAAGCACAGACTCCAGATCATGTTAGATATAATAGTAGGAGTCTCAACAACAGCTTCTTGAACTGTATAGCCTGTATCTTCTTTGCACTGTTTTTTGGCTAGAATGCCCAGTGTGAACCTTCAAATATTTCAGATTATAGCATGTAATGAGCAGGACAATCCTAAACTATTATCCACCATGCTGGAAGGTGTTTGGACGAATCGGAAGTATCCCTCAACAAAGGTTTACCAAGCTCCACCAGCAGCAGAGAAGCCAACTCCTAGGAGCTGAGGTCCCTTCTCCCCCCCCCCATGAAATATTTGAGGGCCCCCCACAAAGTTAATAGGCATTGCCATTCAAATGGTCTGTGCACCACTGTGCTCACCCAAACAGTGGGCATACACTACTGCCAGAGATGTCCCCACCAATGGTAGCCTGTGAGCCGCCTGAAACACGGGTGGGGCACTGAATCAGCGTATGATTAACGGGATCTTGTGCAGGCCCTGTTGCTCTCACAGTAGACTTGATCCTGGTCTCTTCACCACATCAGTCTGCAAGATGGTGCGCTGTACAGTTTTCCCCCCCTGTACACACCTATCTTTCACTCTGGCTCTTATCGGTACAAGGGGTGCTGGTGGCGCCCCTCCATCATGCCCTGAAATTGCCAGCCACAGGTTAGGACTGCAGCCTAACATGTATGTACAGTGGTACCTCAGGTTACATACGCTTCAGGTTACAGACTCCGCTAACCCAAAAATAGTGCTTCAGGTTAAGAACTTTGCTTCAGGATGAGAACAGAAATCGTGCTCCGGCGGCGTGGCGGCAGCAGGAGGCCCCATTAGCTAAAGTGGTGCTTCAGGTTAAGAACAGGTTCAGGTTAAGAACGGACCTCCAGAACAAATTAAGTACTTAACCTGAGGTGAAATGCTACAACCACTGATTCGAGAAGTGCAGTTTGCTTTGAATCTGTATAAGCACAATTAAAGGTGAAATGCTACAACCACTGATTCGAGAAGTGCAGTTTGCTTTGAATCTTGCACTCTGTTGTGGATTTCCTCCTATAGTGGGTAGGGGTGGAAAAACCTGTCAGTTTGGGTTTCTCATTTTTACAGCCTTCAATTTCAGTTCTCTTCATTTCTACATCCGTTAGAGAAATATTGAGATAGTTTTAAAAATCCTTGAAAAGATTCATCAACATTTTAGTGCAAATTTCCCCTAATAAACCTATTTTTGTATGCAATTTAGCCTAATACACACATTTTTGCAAAGCAATTTCCCACTTAATATAATACAATTTGGAATGTTATTTGCACCAATAGATGCATCTCTATGCACAATTTACCCCAGTACATGCATTTTTGTATGCATTACCTGGCCAAAGAACTGCCTTACAAAATTTGGAGAAATATGAATTCCAAAGGCTGGCTGTATTTCGGTTCACATATTGTTTTGGGACATGCAAGTTAGGAAGGGTCAGGGCTTTAGGGGGAACTCACAGGAACTCAGTTCCGGCACCTCTCAGGTGGGTGCCATTGCCATTGGGAAGTGTTCGTGGCGAGTTCCAGCACCTCTTTTTCTAGAAAAATGGCACTGGGAAGGGTTGCCTTTAAATGTGAACCTAATTAAAAAATTTCCCCCTTCTCAAACTTCAGGAGATGTTCATGTGTCTTTCCTGATATATTCCATGTAATTTAAACTGACACACTGATTTTATCACAATATTTTATTCAGCAACAATTTTTAAAAATTGAATTTCCAGAGTTCCAAAGCCAGAGTTGTCAAATCCTGAGTTTCCAGATTTGCATTCAATGGCAATCATTCAGATTGCTTGCCTTTAGTTTTTAAGCACTGTCATAAACATATATAACTAAAAAAAAAAAATTCCCCTTTATAATTTAATTTATAAAATACTTTGGGTGCTACATTTAAAAAAAAAAAATCACAGGCAGCATAGTGCACGCTCACTTCTCACACACACTTATTACACACACATACACATACACAAATACAATACAATCCTGTTTTCTTCCACCAGAAGTAGATATTGTGAGAAGGACTCTTATAGACAAAGGAAGCCACTACTCAACAAGAAACTTGTATTTAATTAAATGCTTTGCAAAGATACATGAATAAAGCTATGCGTATGGCTTTTTTTTTCTTTTTGTGTGTGTTTATTTTCAAAAGAAACAAAACAAGAAACGAGAGAGCATAATTCTTCAAGAAAGGAACGGACCTCTGTATCCACATGCTCTGTGTAAAAAAGATATGCTGATGTACACAGCATTCTGTATATGGTATAACCATAAGGGAGAAAAATGCACAGAATAACATTTTCTCTCGGACACCAGAAAACTAATACTAAATTCTACCAAAAAAAATAAGTTGATGGCAACAGTCTTTTATTTTCTCAGGATTTTACAGACACCATTTTAGCACCATTCCCTTTTTTTTTATTAAAAAAAACAAAACCATTTTACTTTATTATATTATATTGCCCTGCCTTATATTGCCCTGCCTATATCCATTCTTGGAATTATAACAGAAGCATAGCACCTTGTTGTATCTAGAACAAACACTAGATTATTAAATGCATCCCAGCTTCTAGAGATGAGGTAGCTCATGCTAAGAAATGATGGATCATTTGCTTGCCCTGATTGATCAAGGCAGTTAAGTCAGAATTTCCGGTGATGCATGACCAGTTGTTAAGCGAAAGTGTATCTCAGCAACAGTAATTTATATTAATACTTGGTTTTGGGGTTAATATACGGGAATACATGACAACACACATAACTGGGCAATACACTAGAGGCAGTAGGGAAATCCCGATGTCATGAAGTCATTCGGGAGTTTTGATATTGACCACAATGCAACAAAACTCTATCCACTGACTATAACTTACAAGAGGTAATTGCCCATTGGGGATTGCTCATTAGACAGGCAACCAACCACCAATCACTACCCCAATCCCAACCACTGATTTTGAATTGGAGACTTTGGGGGTAAAACATTACCAAACCGTCGACTTATTAACAGTATTTGGAATTATGCATTTAGCTAACTACATTAGGTAGCACATGTTGTTCTTAATTTTGTAGAATTCGAGCCATAAGGAATGTGTACATCATCTACTTCAGCTCTCTTCACTGTGTCAGAGTACATAAACGCACGATATGCATTATTCCCTATGATCCCAGAGGATAGCCTTCATCAGAGTGCTTGATGGTTCACAAATGGTGGCCAGGACTGAAAGGGATGTCTATATACACTTGCAAATGGTGGTACACAGCTTTGTGTTCCCGATTTTGCTGCAGCAGTTGACAAGTTAGTGTTTCGCTTTACAGCAGCTTGTTTCTTTCGCAGTAGGAGCCACTGCCTCGAAATCGGGAAGCAGAGTTTCAGCTGCATCTCTAACTCTTCTTTTGGATCGTATCTGATCGGGGGTCAAACAAAAGCAGAAAGAAGGCTGTTTCGCAGATTCAAATTTTCCCAAAAGTTTGAAATGGCTTAGCTTAAGAACGTTGCCCACGAGCTCATGGAAACTTTAGTCCTTTGTTGCACTAAGGATAGACTCTGACATTAATTTCCCCTACTTACATCATGGAAGTAAGACAAAAATGCAAAAGAAGCAAGCCTTTGTAATATCATTGTGGTCAGAAAGCATCTGATGAACGGTTGGCAAGCTTCCAATGACCTTTGCCAATTGGATGCATCAGATTTGCATTTAAACATTTGGAAACTGCAGACTCTCACACCTTTTGCCTATTTTCTATGCTGTTTCAGAAGGGCATAAACTAAAGAAACAAGGAAATTAGCCCTGGCAGATGCACATGAACACTACTGGAAAGTTAATATCAGTGAAATAGACATTAACCTTGTTCCAAAACACTTCCAAATGTGTATTGAATACCTACTATGGTTGACTATTGAAATTGGGAGCAAAGCTGAAGCAATGATGTTCTGTTTGCAGAGCGTATACCACACCTTTACAATTCATGGTGTGATTCACTGGAGGAACTGGTGGAAGCAGTGGTAGTAAAATCTCTTGGCAATGTTTCATTGAGCTACCTTGGTGTTTAAGAACATTCTACAGCATGAAATTGCCCAAAGAATATTCTGAACATTCCAAGTTTCGTGACGAAAGTGAAATCTCAGATTGGCTGGGGGAATCCCTCACATGAGCTGGGGGGACAGGAAGAGCTATATGCTAAAGCAAAGTGACCCCAAACTGGAAAGCTAAGTGGGCCCCAGGAGATAGTGAATTTCCTTCAGTTACCAAACCCAGGTGAAGAATTGATAGTGGTGTGTGGGGGGGGGGAGCTAAACAGCAAATGAGATGGACTGAAAACCAGGGAGGAAATGAGTTGCGGTAAAGTCATGAAGTTGAATAACAGAAGTCCAAGTAGAAAGTGGGACATGAGGAAACCTCACACAGGGCAAAGAGGACAGGAGTAGTTTTGTACTATTAGCAAGAAAGAAATGGAAAGGGAAGGGAGCTTTGGAGATGGGGGGGGCCAGTGGCCTTAGGGTTCCCTGTGTCTGGAGCCTGAGGGGACCTCTGTACCTTTAAGAGTTACATAAAAGGAATAATTTGACTTTTCTTCCTTTACCACAGCACTGTGACTTGGCTAATCTAAGAGATCAGTAAAGGCCAATAGGTGGTTCAGGGCAGGGGTCAATTTCACATATTAATTTGAATTAACTAACCAGTTATTGGTGTACTGGCTTCTTTTTTTAAAAAAAAAAATCAGTGTCATAATGTACAACGCCTCACTGGTGTAGCAGTGAGTTTTAACTTGGTGGACAATTGACCGTCTTACATAGACCCATCTGTTTAGAGTACTTGCTTCATGCGAATTGCACCCATTTTAAACTGAGCAGAAACCCCATGTATAAATAAGAATGACGGTGATGTTTTTGTTTTGTTTTTAATTAAGAAACATGTTAGCTATTTTTGCATCAAAGGGTGGTCATTTGTCCTTCTAAAGTCCTATTACTTCATTAAAAAAGTTGACTTGGGACAATTAAGACTGAAGGTGTGTAAGTCAGTAAAATAAATAACCTAAAGCAGGCCAGGGAATTAGAAAGAACTGTTATATACAATGCTGATTCCAATATCAGCCATTATTTCAAGAGTCTCAGGATTAACTTCACTCAGTCTAAATTCTTGTGTTTTGTTGCTGTTGTTTCCCAATGCTTGTGAATATGTATGTCCCCCCCTTTTTATTTATTTATTAATTTTTTTCTTTCTTTCCTTTTTTTACTACACAAAACAAACTGGCCCAATCTCTATTCCAAACTCTTGGTCTGCACTTCCAATGTCCACTGGAGCAATGTCGACTATAGGTAAGCGTGCCACATTCTGGGTTTTGTATTCGAAGACGGTGCTGCCCACATTCCCGTTGCGTTTCTGCAAGAGAAGGAAAACAAGAGAGGGGGGAAATGACTCGAGGCTATTGGTCAGATCCTCTGCAAACCAAGAAGAAAACTAGGCCTACCTAGCCAATAAACATGTGCTATTCTGGCTGCAAGGGACGCAGGTGGCACTGTGGGTTAAACCACAGAGCCTAGGACTTGCCAATCAGAAGGTCGGCGGTTCGAATCCCCGCGACGGGGTGAGCTCCCATTGCTCGGTTCCTGCTCCTGCCAACCTAGCAGTTCGAAAGCACGTCAAAGTGCAAGTAGATAAATAGGTACTGCTCCGGCAGGAAGGTAAACGGCGTTTCTGTGCACTGCTCTGGTTCGCCAGAAGCGGCTTAGTCATGCTGGCTACATGACCCAGAAGCTGTACGCCAGCTCCCTCGGACAATAAAGCAAGATGAGCGCCACAACCCCAGAGTCGGTCACGACTGGACCTAATGGTCAGGGGTCCCTTTACCTTTACTTATGCTGGGTGCAGTGAAGATTCAGGAAAGAAAGAAAAAAAGAAAGCACTTCTTTGCACAGCGCATAGTTAAACTATGGAACTCGCTTGCACAGGAGACAATGACAACCATTAACTTGTCTGGCTTTAAAAAAGAATTGGACACATTCCCGGACAATATGGCTATCAATGGCCGCTAGCCATGTTGATTATGATCTGCCTCCACAGCTAAAGGCAGCAAAGCTTCTGAATACCAGGTGTTGGGAACCTTAGGAAGGGAGATTGTTCTTGTCCTTAGATTCTCCTTGAGGGTTTCCCTGCAAGCATCTGGTTGGCCACTGTGGGAACAGGATACTGGACTAGATGAGCCTTTGGCCTGATCCAGCAGACTCTTCTTATGACCAGCTCCAGTCTGTTGCACACAGACGCACCCCGATAGCCCTCCTTAGTTATTACAATCACTACTCATCCATAGTTCACAGTAGCTAAATCCGGCCTCCAACAACCGAGGTGGGCTGCAATCTGATACACATGTCCTGAGCTCATAACTGAGAAGACGTGTCCCAAAAGAGGTGCCTGCTATTTAGCGTACACAAAAGTCTGTGTGATTTTATGATGATGATAATAATAATAATAAATTTTATTTATATCCCGCCTTCCCCAGCCAAAGTCAGGCTCAGGGCGGCTAACAACAATAAAATAGTACAACATTCTAAAATCATTTCACTATAAAATTAATTCAAATCAAATTGATGGCAACCATTAGGCTAAAGTTCTGTGAAGATTGCCAAAGGGGGGAGTCAGGCTGTGCCCTGACCAAAGGCCTGGTGGAACAGCTCTGTCTTGCAGGCCCTGCAGAAAGATGTCAAGTCCTGCAGGGCCCTAGTCTCTTGTGACAGAGCGTTCCACAAGATTGGAGCCACAGCCGAAAAAGCCCTGGCTCTAGTTGAGGCCAGCCTAACCTCTCTGTGGCCTGGGATCTTCAAGATGTTTTTGTTTGAAGACCGTAAGTTCCTCTGTGGGGCATACCAGGAGAGGCGGTCCCGTAGGTACGAGGGTCCTAGGCCATATAGGGCTTTAAAGGTTAAAACCAGCACCATATGCTATGTTAAAGGACAGCCTGGTTTGAGCAGAAGAGCCACTACAACACACCGGCAACAAAAGGAGGACTGTAGAAAAAGAGGTGCCAGAACTCACCATGAACACCTCCCTTGTTCTCTTAGAATGGCAATGGCACCCACCTGAGAGGTGCCGGAACTGAGTTCCAGCGAGTTCCAGCTGGAAAAGAGCCCTGACTATAGCTCAGTGACAGAGCACTTTGCCTCAAAAAGGTTTAATCCCTGGGGGATTAAATCCCTGGGGGAGAAGGAGACTATTTTATGAAATTGCTGGTCAGTGTAAACAATACAGTCGTATCTTGGTTTTCGAACAGCTTAGTTCTCGGACGTTTTGGCTCCCAAATGCCACAGACCCAGAAGTGACTGCTCCGGTTTGCAAACTATTTTTGGAAGCCCATCGTCTGATAGGGCTTCCATGGCTTCCGATTGGCTGCAGGAACTTCCAGCAGCCAATCGTAAGCCGCACTTGGTTTCTGAATGTTTTGGAAGTCAACCGGACTTCTGGAACGGATCCCATTTGACTTCCAAGGTATGACTGTACTGAGCTAGATGAAGGAAAGGACCGAATTTGTATAAAGCTGCTCCCTGTGTTCCTATAATTATCAGGCTCTTGGCAGGCAGATAAAATTGCCAGTTCATATAGAAGCTGCTATGGACCTTTGGTGTGTGTAGCATCATTGTGACTGCCCAAGGTATGTTGAGCTTTCCCCTCCGCTCAGCTGCCATCTGGCTGTGATGACCAATTAAGTGCACAGGGCCTTCATTGTGACTGTAAATTACACAGTGCAACTGGTTACGATATCATTTCCCCCCCTGCATTGTAAATTCTTATTTCAAAACCCAAAGCTTTGGGGATATTCTCTTGTTGAGAGAAGCTAGTAGTAAAATCCTATTTTGCTTTATGTCTCATTATGAATGCCCAGTGCTGAAAATGCAAAACAAAGAAACCCGCCAACTTACGCTGCAGCTGTCTTGAAGGACAGTGTATCTAAAGCGGCTGTTTCCTTCAGCTTTAATCTCAAGGTCATTAGCTGCCTTCAGGACCACAGCTTTCTTCAGGTTCTTGGCTTGGTCATCCATATACCCTATGCTGTTCTTGCAAAGGTAGGTGATATTCTGAGAAGCTTCTTTGGACAGCAAACGGAGGAAAGTCATTTGAGTGACAGCAGTGTTGGGTGACTCACTATCTCCGTAGACAAACTGCAGAGGTATGAAGAAGTAAAAACTCATTTACACAACTCTAGATAATATCTTCTCTTCTCCCCTAAATCCATGCAATTCAGTTGAAGTATAACTGAAACAGCTTGCTACACAGTATAAGGAATTTTAATTTAATATCTGAAAGACTGTCTCCTTCCTCCCCTCCTTCTTGGGTGTTGAAATTGGCAGAGGAGGATCTCTTAGTTGTTCCACTGCTCTCAGAAGTTTGGGAAGGTGTGGTGGCCCAGGAAAAGACATTATCCATGCTGGCCTCTAAGGTGAGGCGTATTTTTATGCTGGCATTTGATTCTGGATTGCTGCAATTTGTTAGTCCTGTACATTCCAAAATTGCTTTTTTCGTTCTAATTCACAAGCAAAACTGAGAGCTTTGGCTGCCAAACTGCCAATAATCAATCTAATACATAAAATAAATGCAATATTAAAAACCAAACATATTAATAACTAAATGTGCTTATATTTTTCAACTCACCTAGATTTATAATATTATTTTCATTATGGAATACATTTCTAAAAACCTCTAAAAGACAATGATGAGGTGAATACCCCCCCCAAAAAAAGTAACTTTAATTACCTGTGAACCTCTATTCATATCAAGTCCATACCATACAGGCTTTAGGTCAGATGATCTACTAGTCCACCACGTTTTACGTGGGATGCTAGCTGGGTTGGCAGGTATACACGATTCTCCTGTTTCCAAATTGCAGAATACTTTGATAGCATCTTCCACACAACCCTGATTAGGATCAATCCAATATTCTCCTGCAAAGATCAAACAGGAAAGTTTAAAGCGGGACAAGGCAACAATTACTGGTCCAGGTTAGGTCCAGTGACTAGGTCATAATTATCACACACAGGTTTCTTCCAGCATAAGTATACAATAGAGTAAACCAGTTTTGTAAGGCAACAAGCAAACATGTAGACATCTGGAAGTAAATCCCACTGAACAAAGTGGGACTCATTTCCAAGTAAGTATGCATAGAACCATACTACAATTCTTCTGGTTCAATATCATCTATTCAAGAGTCATCCAGCAGCATGGTGGTAATGTAACAAATGAATATGGGACATCTTTAGAGAAGGGGTGGAAAGAGAATTCAACAGTCAGCGGAAGGAAGGGAGAAAGCTCCATATACAAAAACCTGAGAACAGTTGAACTACTCCTCAAACACTATATTCATGTTCAATCTCGGGACAGGTTAAATTGGTGTTTTATACCATGTTGCCATTTTATTTTTATTATTAATTGAATTTATATACCACCCTATACCTGGAGGTCTCAGGGCGGTTCACATAAAAAGATCACAGTACAGTGGTACCTCAGGTTAAGAACTTAATTCATTCTGGAGGTCCGTTCTTAACCTGAAACTGTTCTTAACCTGAAGTACCACTTTAGCTAATGGGGCCTCCCGCTGCTACCGTGCCATTTCTGTTCTCATCCTAAGGTAAAGTTCTTAATCTGAGGTACTGTTTCTGGGTTAGCGGAGTCTGTAACCTGAAGCATCTGTAACCTGAAGCATCTGTAACCCAAGGCACCACTGTATATAAAATAAAAATAAAAGCAATAACCCAATAATAACCCCCCCACACACCAAAAAAAGGGGCCACATTTTAAAAGGGTATGGGATGTTGATCAGGTCAACCAAAGGCCTGGTTAAAAAGGAATGTTTTTGCCTGGCACCTAAAGGTGTATAATGAAGGCACCAGGCGAACTTCCCTAGGGCGAGCATTCCACAGATGGGGAGCCACCGCAGAGAAGGTCTGTTCTCATGTTGCCACCCTCCGGACCTCTCGAAAAGGACTTCCAGACCTTTTCAGGTGATATTCAAATATGGATGCATAAAGTTTAATATTTATGGGCTTGGATCTCAATTTAGTCTCCCACAAACTCAAAGGTTCTTTCCACCCATGGAAGACTTTTGACTTTTGCAGCAACTTCCACTGTTCCAGAGGCTGCCACAGTCCAAGGGAACAGATTTTCATAGGGTTTGAAGGCTTGCAGTGGGAAAGAAGAATTGGTGAGAGTCACCTCTCCCCTCCCATCCGGCAGTGGAAGGAAAGTCAGGAGCCAGGTCATTTTATTACATTTATTCATTCTTATAAGCTTATTCCACTCTGAAGACTCTAGGATAGAGCTTTCCAAACTGTGTGTTGTGAGACGTTACTGTGTCGGCTGCAGTGTGTAGGTGTGTCACTGGAAAGGGGTTAGTTTACCTCCAGTTTGCCAGTAAAACGGAATTACTGTGTTATGAAATGATGCATGTCTAAAAAGTATGTCACCAACATGAAAAGTTTGGAAAGCTCTGCTCTAGGAGGTTGCAAGAGATTTGGCCGAAATAATTTGTGTCGATAAATTTAAGGGGAAATCGTTTTTCTTGGAAACTGTATTAAATCACTCCAGCAGATATTGTAGAGGGTTTTTTTATTTTAGATGAAAAGATATGAAGCGAACTGCAATGTTTGCTCTTTTCATCTGCAATTCTTAGACATTCTTGTCTTATGGTCCACGATTCTGGCTTGCTTCCTCCCTACGGACCACCACATTTTCTTATGTTATGGCTCACATATGAAAGGCTAATTAAAACCCAGTTTCTTCTACACTCTGACACAGATGTACTGAACATGTAGGGTAAAGAGAAAGAGGATCAGCTGCTACATAGCAGATAGACATCTCTATGGTGGTGCTTCTAAGACCTAAGACCATTCAGTGCTGTGGCAGACTGCAGAAGTTTTAATTCTACATCAGTTGATACATGCGGCAGCTAGACTGGTGACTGGGAGCGGCCGCCAAGACCATATAACACCAGTCTTGAAAGACCTACACTGGCTCCCAGTACATTTCTGAGCACAATTCAAAGGCGCTGACCTTTAAAGCCCTAAACGGCCTTGGTCCAGTATACCTGAAGGAACATCTCCACCCCCATTGTTCTGCCCTGACACTGAGATCCAGTGCCGAGGGCCTTCTGGCGGTTCCCTCGCTGCGAGAAGCCAAGTTACAGGGAACCAGGCAGAGGGCCTTCTCAGTAGTGACGCCAGCTCTGTGGAACGCTCTCCCACCAGATGTCAAAGAGAAAAACAACTGCCAGACTTTTAGAAGACATCTGAAGGCAGCCCTGTTTAGGGAAGTTTTTAATGTTTAATAGGTTATTGTATTTTAATATTCTGTTGGAAGCCGCCCAGAATGGCTGGGGAAACCCAGCCAGATGGGCGGGTTATAAATAATAAATTATTATTATATTACAGTGGTGCCTCACAAGACGAAATTAATCCGTTCCGTGAGGCTCTTCGTATAGCGGTTTTTTCGTCTTGCGAAGCAAGCCCATTGACAGCTTAGCGGATTAGCGCTATTAGCGGTTTAGAGGCTTTTAGCGGATCAGCTGATAAGCAGCTTAGGGCTTAGGAAAAGGGGGGGAAAAGGGGAAAAACCCCGCAGGAACTCGCAAGACATTTTCATCTTGCGAAGCAAGCCCATAGGGAAATTCGTTTCGTGAAGCACCTCCAAAACGGAAAACCCTTTCGTCTAGCGGGTTTTCCGTCTTGCGAGGCGTTCGTCTTGCGGGGCACCACTGTATTATTATATTTGCCTTCATCAACAGTGACTCTGACAGCCGACATACATACATGCATAGACAAACATACACATACCACTCTTCTTAGATGGATGACACAGCCTCAGGTCATCACAGGTGCGGGCCGGATGTTTCTTAGATCCATCAGGGCTACGCATTGTTTCAATCTGACTACTCAGCGACTTCAGTGTGGCATGGACTCCCGGGTCTGTTTTATTGTTGTCATCTGGGGCAGCTTCATCTTCTGTGAATTCCGGCAGTGGATCGTGCATCATATCGTCATAATGTCCCATGATGTCCCCAAGTGCAGCAGTGAGATGGCCTGGAGGACCGGGGGGACCTGGGGGACCTGGGTCACCTGGTGGACCCTAAAGGTAAAAGTAGTGAGAGAGACCAGACTCCTGATGACTCAGTGAAACGCCTGGGGCACAAGCTATGAAGGGACAGCATTCTAGCTAAGTTGCTAAACAACACCTAGGTGTGTTGATTTGGCATGCCCAACTGCAATGGATTTGCGAGTAATGGCGGAGGGATGATTGCATTGTCCCAGCAAGAAAACACTACAGTTACAGCTGAGCAACAACTGGACAAATACTTTGACATAGGATGATGGTCTGAAGACTATCTAATCCTATGCAACATGGCCATGCTGCCTGGGGCGATGGAAGTTGTAGCCCCAAACGCCTGGAGAACAGCAGGTTGGGAAACACTGCTATACAATGTGCAGTGAATGCTAACATGGGAATAAGTTCCATTAAACTCAAAGAGGCTTCCTTGATCGGGCATGTAGGAGATTATGCTGTCAATTAATGAACTCACTTTTCTGCCATAAGCACTCAAAGCAGTTTGTAACAAATCAATCTAATTTCATCTGGTGCTAATCAATCTAATTTCAACACAGTTGAAATCGATCTAATTTCCGTTTTTCTTCTTTTGACATAAATAAATAAGAATAAATAAATAATAATAATAATGTGCACCCCACCACTCAGACCATTCCATTGTAACTATCCAACCTCCCAAAATTTCAACACCTCTTGCGATAGTTTGGCCCCTTTTCATTTTAACAGTACAAATTCTACAAACACCCTCCATATCTCCTCAGAATCATTTCTCCTGCATATTCCCCATCTTACCTTAATGACCCATGTTAATTTATCATTATAGTGGTACCTCTGGTTACGTACTTAATTCATTCCGGAGGTCCGTTCTTAACCTGAAACTGTTCTTAACCTGAAGCACCACTTTAGTTAATGGGGCCTCCCGCTGCCATTGCCATGCGATATCTGTTCTCATCCTGAAGCAAAGTTCTTAACCCAAGGTACTATTTCTGGGTTAGTGGAGTCTGTAACCTGAAGCATCTGTAACCTGAAGCGTATGTAACCCGAGGTACCACTGTAATAGCTATATCCCACAAAATCAATCTAATTTCAACACAGCGCATACTTTTTTTCGCTAATCTCCTCCTTTGGAAATTAAGTAGAGAGTCGTTTCCCCTCCAAAGCAACAAAATTCCCAATAGTAAAATTACGACCAATAGCTTTCTTACTTTTTGCACCAGTAATGGAGTAAATGCTGTATAAAACCCTAAAGTGATACAGTCCCAGGCTGCCGCCGCCCTCCCTAAATTTCCCATTGTTTACCTCAGGTCCTGCTTCTCCCAAAGTTCCTCTTACACCAGGAGGTCCAACTGGCCCATGTGGTCCAGGATTTCCTTCTTTACCTGACGGCCCAACTGGACCTGGAGGGCCCTGCATTGGGAAGGAATTTGCACATTAATCACCCACTTCAGCTGAAGAGTTATACTTCTGGCTTTTCCTCCGTCTTATGTACCCCAACCTTATACTGTATGCGACATTAATGACTCGCATCAAATGTAACTGATCTGTAGAAAAGACTCTATAACCTGAAAATGGAGATACTGCACATACTTCTGTAATCCAAGAAAATCTTTAATAAAAATATTTTTTTTTAAAAAAAGTATCTCTGGACTCAGCTATACAGCTACAAATAAAACATTTTAAGTGTGTTTTAAGTGCAATATACAATTTGACACTAGATGGCAATGGCGAGCCTTATGGAAAATTCAATGCGAAAAAGCATTTTCAGAATTTTTTAAATATATGTGTAGATTCCACCTCTGTATATTAAGGCACAGATACAGAGCTAAGGCACTGTTTAATTTGGCCTTGCATCTACTTTTTATTCTCCATTTCTTAAGTTTCATGTTGCATCATATTATATAGTTATTTTTGTTGCTAAAAAAGTCATGTTGAAAGCTGCCCTGGGGATTTTTTGTTATAGGGCAGCCTACAAATGCTATAAGTAAATAAATAACATCTAACCTGGCACCTAAGCAGGTAGGGCATGAATAACTGAGGGCAGAATCTGTCTCACTATCTGTGCTTTGTTCATATGCAAAAAAATAATAATTAAAAAATGGAATTGTGTTTGCAAGGAACAGGGAGGCAGTGTAAGTGATGCAAGGAAGTAATGGGAAAATATTGTAAAGAGTGAACTGGGAAACATAACTAAGGATCATTAAAGATAAGCAAATTAGCACACAAGGCATATACCATTTGCTCCGTGAATCCCATTCATCTTTGTACACAAAAAATTCCAAACATTTCCATAACCTTGAGGGATAGAACCTTGTTATTTGGGATTGAAATTTGAGATCCTCTGCAAGCTAATTTTTTTTTTTTTTTTTACAAATCCAAGATTATCTTTGGAAAAGAATAGGACAAATAGCCTCAAGCAATAACCTTGCTTAACGAAAGTACATTGTAATCCCCATGCAAAGTTCATTTACTTTGAAATCAACAAAACACCATCTGCACAACAGCAAACTTTCGACAGGGGGGAAAAAATCTAATTGTTTCCATATTGTTTTTCATATCTGCTGTACTCACTCTAGGGCCAAATGGACCTGGAATCCCAGAACTGCCTTGTTCACCAATAGGACCCTGCAGGGAAATAAAATGGGTGAGGCATTATTTAAAATAAACATTATGGTAGTGTTGTGAGTTTGGGTGTTAAGCTGTGTGCCCGACTCCTCTAATCCCTGGACCCTGCAAGTGTTAGAATTTAATCAAGGCTTAATTCTTGGAATAGCCAGGTTAACCTCCTAGTGAGCTGGTAGCCTGGGTGATTCCCTTAAGCGGGAATTAAATTAAGGGGTTAAAACAGTAAATGGATGGAGGCCCCTCCCTCAACAGATTGAGAGAGCTGGGGGTGCAGTGATGCGACTGGGAAGGAAAGCAGCAAGCTGGAGAGAGAATCAGAAAAATATTTGAGAGCAACATTTGATTTCTGCTTGAAACCTGCAGTTATGAGAGAGAGAAAAGACCCTTTGGGGGTGTTAATACTGTGAACCCCTCTATCACAGGCTCAGGTTGTATATGTAAGTAAATAAAGCATATATAATATCACCACAGTCTCTGCTGTGCCTCATTCCCAAAGGAAACACGAGCCCTGGGTTTGGGACTTTTGTTTTCACTCGCTTTTAAAAGTGAATGGTTGTTTTGTTATAATCCACCCTGGGACCTTATGGAAAAGAGCGAGTAAGAAATATTGGGTTTTCTCCAACTAAGTTATACTCAGAGTAGACACAGTGAAAAGAATGTGTTTAAGTTAGTCGTGTGCACAGATTTCAGTGGGTCTACACTTTGTTTGACTGAGTTTGGATACTGTTATGTACTGAAGTTCTCACCCTGGGCCAGCAGGGGGATACTGTAGCTAGTTCAGGTCCACATATGCAAATAAGGGATCGAAAGTGACGTTCAGTGATTGGATAGTTACAGAAAGTTGTTACAGTTACGTTGTACTGGAGCTCTATATAAGCAGGCTGGCTGAAGCCTTCGGTTCAGTTCTGTTCCAGCTTACAATTAAAGAGCTGCTTTGGAGAAACCGCTGTGTCGTCTGCTATGTCTACCCACTATTCAACAGATACAATCCCAAATAAATAAATAAATAAATAAATAAATAAAGCAGTTCATCATAAGAGGATGCAAAAGCAAAATTGTCTGGTAAATGTTGCCTGTTGTGTTATATGCCCAAGCTTGCAAATAGTCACTCATCTACTTTCCTGTGGCAAGAGCTTTCCAGGCAACAACAACAACAACAACAACAACAAGAAGAAGAAGAAGAAGAAGATGATGATGATTCTGATGGGGTGATTGTAAACTAGAAGGGACTTGGTACTCATCTCTTTCAAGTTCTCGATATGGCAAAAGATTTTCATTTTGGGATTGAGGGCAGGCAGTTAAGAAAGAAAAATGTGTTAGTACATTTTATTTGCAAGACACAAAGAGGACCCTTTGGAGTGTGGGGATTCTGAAAAGCAAACAGAGCACACTGCCTACAAAAGGCTCCCTATTAACTGCAGTGAGGAAGGGGGAAAGCCTTCTATCAAAAGTAGTAGGAAGAGCATGCACAGTTGCTCCATATATACAGTGGTACGTGTTATAAGAATTTTAAGGTCTTATACATATAATAAATGTTCATAAATGTACCAACCAAGCACGTACATAGATCAGCAGAGGAAGACTGACCTGAAACCATTTTGACTCCCAAACTG
The DNA here is from genome assembly GCF_951804945.1 of Podarcis cretensis. Lineage (NCBI taxonomy): Eukaryota > Metazoa > Chordata > Lepidosauria > Squamata > Lacertidae > Podarcis > Podarcis cretensis. The sequence continues at coordinate 122,901,135 of NC_137170.1, forward strand.
ACCAAATGTTTTCTCTGCAAGGAGAGAGGGGGTCAGGGAGACTTCCCATTGTTACAGGAATTTAGTAATCACCATTTCAAAGGGTGACAGACTACCAGGAAAGGCAATCAGATAAGGCTTTATCAGATAACCGGACAGACAGGAAAAACAACATTCAAATTTCTGTTGTAGACCGCCTTTTCTGTGATGTAGGTATGATGTTTGAGGGGGGTGGTCTTGGGTCACACCCCTTCTGTGATGTATGTATGATGTATGGAGGGGTGGTCTTGAGCTCCAGGGCAGGGAATTTAAAATGTCTATATACGGGCAGGCACACCTTTGTTCAGGGTCCTCCTCCTTTCCTGCATGTGAGGGGAGCACCCTGTTGCAACAGATCAATAAAGATCAGACTTACTAGTTGCTTTGCTTCTCAATATTCTCTGGTTGGCCTCTGTTATTCTCTCATACCAATAGGGTACCTACGTAAGGACTCTTGGATACCCCACAAGGGGAAAAGGGCAGTTTTTGTTTACAACATACCCAAGTTCCAGATCAGAGATCATAGACAACAATGGAATCTTTGAATAAAAGTAAAGGCAAAAAAATATTGATAAAGACTCACAGGAGGTCCAGGGAGACCTTGAAGACCAGTGAAGCCTCGGTGACCCTTCTGTCCCCTGTCCCCTCGATCTCCGTTGTCCCCTTTGTCACCACGAGGACCTTGTGGACCCTAAAAGTAGGAAGGGGGGTAAAGTTAAGCATCATTCGTGGATTTTAACTTGAAGGGTATTAAAAAGGTAAAGGGACCCCTGACCATTAGGTCCAGTCGTGACCGACTCTGGGGTTGCAGTGCTCATCTCGCTTTACTGGCCGAGGGAGCTGGCGTACAGCTTCCGTGTCATGTGGCCAGCATGACTAAGCCACTTCTAGTGAAACCAGAGCAGCGCACAGAAACGGCGTTTACCTTCCTGCCGGAGCGGTACCTATTTATCTATTTGCACTTTCACATGCTTTCAAACTGCTAGGTTGGCAGGAGCAGGGACCAAGCAACGGGAGCTCACCCCGTCACGGGGATTCGAACCGCCGACCTTCTGATTGGCAAGTCCTAGGCTCTGTGGTTTAACCCGCAGCGCTACCCGCGTCCCAAGGGTACTACATGAGGCTTAACACTGATCTGACGATCTATAATTACAACACCGCATCTAACTCCCCCTTTGGAGGTAGGGTATCTCTGAATATCCTGCTTCTGGGCTTTCCATGGGCATCTGGTTGGACTCAATGCACTACTGGTCTGATCAAGCAGGCTTTTCTTACATCCTTACATTTAACAGGGACACTGACCACGTGCTTAAATATCTCCCAGTGACACAAAAGGTGTACAGTTAGATTGTTCCCAAAATAAGTATGAAAATTCTCCTAGGGCAATGATGCTATAGTTGCAATGTTTTCTTTCCCCCTCTCTTGCAAGTCTGCATAATAAAAAAAAAACTTACAGAATGGCCTTTTGTTCTCTTTATTAAGAAACAAAGATAATTTCTAGCTTCTGGTTAATTCTGTTCGCTCAGAACTTTGAAGGGAAGTACATTTAAGAACATTAGTCCGCTGGCTGCACTAGTCAAATGGTGGAACCAACTAAAAAGAAAGATTTTGCTACTGATTCAGCTTCCATAAGCTTGAATCCATCAGCCTCCTTAAGCTTATTCAATTAATAAATACAAGTACAAACTCTGTGTATACTTACTGAACTCACTTTTAAACTACAGTACAGTCGTACCTTTAATCTCAAATGCCTTGGCTCCCGAACAAATCAGCTCCTGAACAATCGAAATCCAGAAGTGAGTGTTCCGGTTTTCGAACGGTTTTCAGATGCTGAACATTTGGCACAGTTTCCTACAGCCAATCAGAAGCCGCGCTTTGGTTTCTGAAAGTTTTGGAAGTCGAACGGACTTCCCAGAATGGATTCCGTTCGACTTCCAAGGTACGACTGTAAAAGCATGAGCCATATCAAGGCAGATCCCAAATTGCTTGTACGGAGATTCAGTTCATGAGTAATTTAGATTAATTTGAAATATTGCAATGGGTTGCTTGCATTAAGTTGGCTGAACTGAAATGCAATGTTATCCCTTTATTTATTTTTTAACAGCTGATTTGAAACTGACAGTAATTTTGGAAAACAACTAGAAAGAACTGCAATGGTCTGGTATTTTTTTCTGCCCTAAATTTAACTCATTTACAGTCAGTTAAAAGTACTCATGTAGGACATACAGGCAAACCTCGTTTTCCAGCACGACCAGAAGGGCCCATCGGACCTCGAGAGCCCTACAGGGAAATGAAAAGTGGTTTCATTAGTTTATTCATGATTGATGCCATTATTTTATCAACTTCATTACCATGTTTACAGTTCTTTTACATAGTATCTCTATGGTCACCAATGACACTTCATAACGGCAGGCACTATCTGAAAAGAAGAAGAGGAGGAGGAGGAGGAGGAGTTTGGATTTGATATTCCGCTTTATCACTACCCTAAGGAGTCTCAAAGCAGCTAACAATCTCCTTTTCCCTTCCTCCCCCACAACAAAAACTCTGTGAGGTGAGTGAGGCTGAGAGACTTTAGAGAAGTGTGACTAGCCCAAGGTGGAGGAGCAGGGAATCAAACCCGGTACACCAGATTACGAGTCCACTGCTCTTAACCACTACACCACACTGCAACAGCAAGCCTACCCACCAAGAAAGAACAAGAGGCATCTGTCTCCTCCAAGCATGACCAGGCCATATCCTTAGCCTCACAAGTGACTGCTTTATAAGTGCTCAGTTCTAGGCTGCTGTATTGCCAACCAGGAAACTAGAGTCACATACTGTTGTTGGACTCCATCTGTCTCAAAAAACAATGGAGTGCACCTCCAGGGGTGAAGTCAAACTGCTGTGTTAGCAGCACCCAAGTGGCCTCTCTAGGACACAAGCCTGGGCAGTGTGTAAGGAGGTCCTGGGATGCTAAGATGACAGCCTCACTGATGTGGTCCAAAGGAAAGCAGAGCAATACATTTGGCATCAGTTTGAATGCAGGAGTTGCCGGAAGGAGGCATACAAGGCTCCATCCAACCATCTTTGGGGGTCTACTCCAGATTTCTGCATGGTTTACTCCTTAGCCTTTTTTCTCCTGAAGATGTCCCACAAGGCAGTGGATATGGGTTATTCCTTGGGGCTTACTCCTAGAGCAGGCATGGCCAAACTTGGGCCTCCAGCTGTTTTGGGACTCCAACTCCCATCATCCCTAGCTAACAGGACCAGTGGTCAGGGGTAATGGGAACTGTGGTCCCCAAACAGCTGGAGGGCCAAGTTTGGCCATGCCTGTCCTAAAGCCTTTCTCCCAAATGAGTACAGTCACAAGGCAGCAGAAGTTTAGGATCAGAGTTTTCCTTCTCCTAAATGGGCAACCTTCCCAGGTTGACGAGCCCCATCTGCCCCTCACTTTCCTCTATAGCACATACAGAAACCACCTTCATGGCCATTGGACCCACTACTGGTCTCAATCCACTGGAGCCTGTCTTCACATGCAGCGGAAGTCCCTAACTCACCATTGACTACCCTCACCTGGTTTAACAACCAGTGAAAGCTATTTCCCGTGGTGTGGCCGCTGTCCCACACTGACACCCACAGGTGAGAACTGAGCACAGCGTGGGGACCAAGGGTGGAGAAACTACATACGAAGACAAAAGGAAATGTCCATACTTACTGGTTCACCCCTTAGTCCTGCATCCCCTGGAGACCCAACTGGCCCTGGAGTGCCTGGAGAACCCACAGAACCAGGAACGCCTGCAGGTCCAGGTTCGCCACGGTCACCCTGCAAGAAGAATTACAAATATTCTCTCATCTATATGTCACAAATTCATTCTCTGAGTGCCAATCCCTACATAGCTAAAGCAGCACCTTATGCACACAGGGCAGAGGTATTAGCAGGAAGACCAAAATAATTTTAGGGAACAATTCTAAGCAGGGGAGAAGGACTCCTCAAACAGCCCAGTGAGGAATGTGCCCATTCAATAGCCACAACAGCTACTCACTTTGGGTTCGAGCAAACAAACAGTCTAATTTGTCAGCACCTAAATGATATTGAGCATCAGAACAACTTGAGCACAATAAGGAAATTTTGCCCAAGGTATGACTATTGTCCACCTTCCCATCTCGACTCTCTGGCACCCTATCTGCATAACCTAGCAATTCTAAAACATAGACCAGGCATAGGCTAACTCAGCCCTTCAGATGTTTTAGGACTACAACTCCCATCATCCCAAGCTAACAGGACCAGTGGTCAGGGATGATGGGAATTCTACTCTGAAAAACATCTGGAGGGCCGAGTTTGCCTACACCTGACATAGACACACTTTTACCCTCACAAGATTGAATGTATTGCCCTGCTGTACTTGAGGGACGATTCCAACAAATTCCACACAAAAAACGCTTATGTCCCTGTGGGGATGGCAATACCGAATCGGTGGCACAGGCCCTTCTGGCTTGCACCCTTTATAAAAATGTGAGGAGTGAGATTACCACCCCTCTTTTATTGTCTATTCCAGGTCGCCCAATCACTGCCACATTGTCCTTGGCAGATCAAGATGAGCAGGTGACAGCAAAGGTTGCAAGGTTTTTAGCTGGGGCAATCAGAATAAGGTTCACTATTTGACTGCTGCCTCAGGACCCTAAACTGTGTTTTATATAATCGACTTTTATTTCTGTTTTTGTATATCGCGTTGTTGTTTTGTTGCTATGGCCAATGGCTGACGCAAATAAAGATTCATTCATTCAAATCCAATAGCCATAGAATGCTGAGTGTCTGTCTGGTGGGCAGGAGGAATTGAAAACCAGGAGGAAAGAGGAGTGTAATGGAGTATCCTGGAAATGGACACTGCAGATTGGTTGGAAATCTGAACAATATCATTTCACACTGCAACATCTTGTTGCATGCCCTTGCACGAATTGAATCAGCACTGAAACAACCAACATGGCGAGGGTGGGGGGGGGAGCTGGAGTAGAGTCATGCTCCTCACTCCTAGTAGAAAATCTGCTTCTTAAACTGACAGCCCATATCCACATGGACAATAACACATCCATGCAGGCAGGTGGCTCAGCCACAAATATGAGCAATGAGGTTATCTTAATAATGAGATGCACCAACTGTATTTGGCATGGTTTGTATGTAAATATGGCACTAACCTTCGGCAGTCCTGATACAACAAATAAAAGCTACTGGCAGCTTTTACACTCAAGTGAGACCAATGGTTTTGTGGTGACTTGTAGTTTCTAAAACATTGGGGACGATATACTGGCCCTCACTGAAACTATGGTTAAGTTTGTTTTCTTGGCTTTCTTATTTGAAGCTCTTGAGCTTTGAAACTGGCTTTTCTTGCAGCAATTCAGAATTTGGATTGTGATGTAACCCAAAGACATAGAAGACGCCAAAATTTACAGCACAGCTCCATATAATATTGTGCACTATTCTTACCCTTTCTCCAACAGCTCCATCTCGTCCTGGGGTGCCATCATTGCCAGCAGGCCCCTACATCACAAAATAAAGTCAGGTGTTAACAGTGGCACTGATTATGTCTTAAACAGTGCAGTGTGCATGGGACTTCCCTTGAACACAGTTTGGAAACTGCAACTGAAGTCATGGCTGTCTTAGGCATATGCGGTGCCAAGGTGCAAAGATTCCCCCCCCCCCGGTTGCTCAGTCCCAGGCATACAAGAGGGTGGAGCCAGTCGGCTGTCTCAGCGTCTTGCTGACTTGGTTGCTCCCAAACTCGTGGCACAGAGCCGCCCACAGCAGAAGAGCCCGCTGCGGCGCTCCAACCAACAGGGGGCTCTTCCCCGGACTCAACTCTTAGGCCCCAGATTCTTGGACTGGCACCCCTGACAGCCCGGTGCCCCACACCCCTAGCGCCTATGGGTAAGACGGCCCTGACTGAAGTACAAAATTTGCAGGGAGACACATACAAACTCAGCTGTGAGCGCTTTCAGAATATATTACCAAGGAGAAAAATTCACTATAATTCACTTCCCTCCAAACACTTTCCAGCTACTGTCACGACCTCAACAATGACGCAGCAACCAGATCATAATACTGAGACAAGACATTTCAATCATGTCCAGAAGTTTAAAAACAAATATGCAAGCTCTCTGTCCATTTCTGAATCCAAATCAAGGTGCCAAGCATAACTAAGGCACTAAATGGCCTGGGTATTCCTCAGTTCCCCTACTCTCAAAATTTAGGTAGTTGAAGATCTCTGAAAGATTGTGTCCCCTCAACCTTAGAGCCGCCTTTCCAGGGAGGCAAGTCTGCCACCGAGCCCATGGGTTTTCCATCACCAGGCAATTTGTGCAGGCCTTTCAGCTATTGTATTTTTACAACCATCTTGCCCCATATGGTTGTTCTGCTGCTCTGCTTTTACCTTGATATTTTTAGGTATTACTGTTGTTTCAAATTATGCACCACTCGGCCTGAGGGGCTTTCAGCTAATTAAACTGTAAACATAAGCTTCTGTGAATTGGAACATATAATCAATGCAATTACTATGTCATACATTTACAGTGGGGTTTTCCCCCCCCTCAAGAAAAATAGGTACCAGAACTCACCATGAAGTTGTAAATTTGCCGGGCGACTTGGGGCAACCCTGAACAGATGCCAGCGTAACAATAGAGGTGCTAAAAACTACAACAAGCCAACACCCTAGCTGGTTGGGGGGGGTTGCTCGTGGTTCTGGTGTAGGTTAAATAAATGTGCCCCTGCCTCCCTTTTTCTCTTAGATTCATGTGGATGGCTAGGGCAGCTCAAAAGGGCTCTCGCGCAAATGTGCATGTATGTGCCTGGCTGGGAAGCTTAAAGCCCGCCACTGCTAGACGGGAGACAAATTGAAGAAAAGGAAATGAGAATTGGCCCCGCGCCATAGCTTGAGCAATCGCAGCTAGGAGCAAGGTGGAGTCATAGATCTGAAAAAAGGTGTTCACACATGTGGGCCAGCTTCCATCTAAAATTGAAATGTTTGTTTTGGGCTTCTCAGAAGTACATAAAGGCAAGAAGCGGGTGAGGGGAGCGGTGGCCCATAATGGCGCCCACCTGAGAGGTACTGGAACTGTGCTCCAGGGCAGCGCTGGAGGCATATGCCCCCGCTGCCCAGGGCAGGCGCGCTGCCAAGAGGGGCATGGCACGGAGGGTGCCCTCCCAGGCGTGGGATAGCCGCTGAGGTGCCTGGAGTGGTGTGTGAGCCCTGCAGCTGGGGGAGGATCGAGCCACCCATGGCGGACAATCAGCATGCCGCCTACAACTCCCAAGCCTCCCCCGAGCTGTCAAAATGAAGGGGAAAGGAGGTGTGCCGCTGGCAAAGTGGCGCAGCTCCCCTCCCTTACCCCAACGGCTTGGGGTAGGCTTGGGAGTCGCAGGCGGCCAGCGCACCAAATGTCACCCCTCTCCGTGAGGGCACCTAGGGAGACCCGCTCCCACCCACCCCCTTCCTACACCCCTGCTCCAGGGCGCTCTGGCTGAAAAATAAGCACTACACATACATTTCTAATATATTACTGTAGCCTAGAAAAAGCCACTTACTTCTGGCCCTGCTTCACCCACTGGGCCATGAGCACCTGGAGGACCTAGTGGCCCAGAAGGTCCTTTGTCTCCTGGTGGTCCTGTTGGGCCTTGTTTTCCTGGTGTGCCCTAGAATGAAAAGAAATATCATGCCTTTGGTTAAGGTCACTGAAGACGCATTTTGTGAAACATACAACTCTTTTCACATTGGGAGTAAATTTGAATGAGCATAGGTGCAGCATTAAGAATAACTATCACATGTGGCCTTCAAACTTTTGTGTTGATCTACTAAGCGACAAAACAGTGGGGGGAGGGGGACTAGCACAACCCAAATCTTACAGCCTATGGAGAAGACACTAGGATCACATTTTGCTGATACTCACAGCAGGACCAGGTAGCCCAGGCATACCCCTTTCTCCGCGTTGACCTGGCATACCCACAATGCCTCTCTGGCCAGTAGTTCCAGCAGGGCCTGGAGGACCATCAGGACCCTAGGAGGTAGAAGTGACAAGACAGGAGGATTGCATTGCAGACTCTAAGATGCATATTTAACCCAAGTGTGCAGCTTTAGTTTGTTTTAGGGATAAAGGGGGGAAAGTACTACCTGTACTATAAAGAGTAGCAACTGGGAAAGATGTCAGAACAAGATGCAAAAATGAAACACTGTAATGCCACTAGAAGGCCCCAGTTTTAAATAAGAAAAGAACAGACATGGAAGTTTTCAATCCTGTTGTCACGTGTGACTTGTGAGAAATGGTTTGAAGGTACAGTCATACTTCGTGTTACAGATGCGTCAGGTTGCGCATTTTCAGGTTACAGAGACGCCGAAACCCGGATGTACCGGAACGGGTTACTTCTGGCACTCGCGCATGCGCAGAAATGCTAAATCATGCTTTGTGCATGCGCAGAAGCACTGAATCATAACCTGCGTGTGCGCAGACGTGGCACTGCGGATTGCGAACATGCCTCCTGCACAGATCACGTTCGCAATCCGAGCGTCTACTGTAATGTATACTGTAAAAATGGAATGGAATAAACAGCATTTCAATGATGGATGTCTTTTGTACTTCCCTTTAGCTCATTCCCAAACAGACCTTGGCCATTTGGGTAAAGGCCATGGGAGAAGGGACTATACCACTGGGGATCAAAGTAGGAGTGCCCATGTGTTGTGTGCAAGGCTTGGGAGGAATTATATGTTGGCAGGGGCGCCGACTTATAAAAAATATTGGGGGGGTGGGGGCCCATACCGACTTATAAAAAATATTGGGGGGGCCCAAGACCTCCAAACCGCTGCTGCTGGGGGAACGAAAGGGGCGAGCCCCGGGCTGCCCCGACCTTAAGTGAACCTGTGAGGGCCCGCCCTTTGCGGCAGCCGATTGGCTGCCGCCGTGGGCGGTGAATATTAATGAGCTAGGGGGAATCCCCGCTTCTCGCGGGGCTGACGCCAGCCCCGCGAGATTGTTGATGGGTCGAGAGCCCGCAACCCCACCCCCTCTCTAGATCGGGAGTGGCTTTGTTTTTCTTAAATTATTGGGGGGGCAGAGCCCCCCAAACGAATTTTTGAGGGGGCTCGGGCCCCCTCAGGCCCCATGGAGTCGGCGCCTATGTATGTTGGCCAAGATGGGAAAGAAAAATAGGGAAAGCTGCAAGATGGGGAGAAAGGGAATTAGGACTGCTGAGGGAAAAGGACCATAAGTGAGGTCATGAGAGAGGAATGGCAGCCATGGCACAGAAAGGCAGAAACTGACGTATCTTTGTGCCTCCTGGGGATGAGATTTTTGTTTGGTTATAAAATGTTTCTTGCTGTTAATCCTGTTCAAGGAAGCCAAATGACTGGATCTTTCAAACAAAAACAAAACACAACACATTTTGGAAAGGAAAGCTTTGTTATATCTATTGCAAATAGAAAACCCTCCCCAAGCACCGCTCCAAATTACAGGTTGTCCGTCTTCTCCTGAGTCTCCTTTGTCTCCAGGACTACCAGGTGGACCTGCAGGACCTCGATCTCCTACTCGACCATGAGAGCCAGGATCTCCACGAAGACCAGGAGGACCTTCTTTGCCTGGTTCACCAAGAGGCCCAGCTGGGCCAGGAGCTCCCTAGAAATGAAAGTTTGGGTTAGAACTGAACGCAAAGGCAGGGAGCTAGATGTTTTCCAGGTGGTCTCCTTTCCAGGCACTAGCTTTTTTCGTTTTAAAAAAATGTGTGACTATTTTCAAATTCTACATAACAGCCTCATTATTGAGCTGTCCCTTTTATTTATTTCATAAACTGGGTAAGGAAATACAGCATATGCTCCCAACACATATTGCTTCTGACTTAGAATTCACTTAAGGGTGGGATAGCATGTTACCTTCAATTTCTCCTCCACACCCATGAGAGGCAGATGACCCCAAATCTAGACATTGGCAAAGCGGTCCAAATTAATTTGAGATGGTTTCTCGCATGAATTATACCTTACTCCAGTGGGGTGTTAAAAATAGATCATGTGCCCTAGTTACAACCAGTTTATAACATTATGATCTTGCCTTCAATAAACTCAAAGAAGCATACACGGCATATCTTCATTTCACACCCCTTTATCCTCACAACAACCCCGTGTGTGAGAAAGTCTTAAGCTGTGAAAGGAAGGAAGAGCAAAGGTTACCCAGTCTAAATTTAGCACTTGGCCCACTTGGCTAAACAAAAATGGTAGGGTGTTGTTCAATGCTAGTCAAACTCAGAATCAACCTATTGAAAGCAAATGATGCTAGATTTGTATTAATAAATTTGCATTAATTTAGAATGTATATTTATACTTGGATTTTTTTTAAAAAAAATTAACAACCTCCCAAAAAATGTTTCAACTTACAGTAGGTCCCGGCGGCCCTACTCTTCCAGCAGATCCGGGGAATCCTGTAGCACCCTAGAAATAAACAGACACAGACAAGACATGAGACAAGAAAAATTGCACCGTATCTATAAAACAAACATCCATATATCATGCATTTCATTTAATTATCATAAGCAAAACACAAACCAATATCAAATAAGGCCTAGAGATTCCCAATATTTTTTATTAAATTAAATTATTAAATTAATAGAAAGCAAATCTACTTACTGGGGGTCCTTTAGTACCACGGCCACCTTTTAGTCCAGGAACCCCAGAAGGACCCTGAATGGAAATGAGAAAACAAAGGAGATATTCAGTTGCTGCAATAGAATAGACAGACACCCTGCATCACCTTTTCCAGCGCTGCTTTTACTTACTGGTGGTCCATGAGACCCTGCAAGACCCTGGGGTCCTGGAGATCCAGCATCTCCTTTCTGCCCAGGCTCCCCAGGTTCACCTTTCACACCTGGTTGACCATCAGGCCCCTGTAAACACGGACACACAGAAGGAAACATCATGTTAGAGACCTTTGAAAGGTTCCCAGCTTAACATTCTAAGCACCAATGGATCACTGAATAGCAAAGTTTATTCATTTATTTAATGCATTTGCATGACATTGGACGTACGAAGTTGCTTATTTTTAAACTGCTTTATTTTTCACTTTCTAAAAATATACACAACAAACAACCCCCAGATACCCACACCCCTTTAAAATCAAAAACAAAACTCCTTGCATATACAATGTAAATAATAGTCAAACGCTAACGCTGCATGTAGTCTGGAATCGATTACATAATTTAGATGTATTCTATTCTCCACCAAAGAAGTTGCCTTATACAGTGGAACCTCGGAAGCTAAACACCTTTGAACTCATACATTTCGACTCCCGAACGATCGAAAACTAGAAGTGATTGTTCCAGTTTTTGAATGATTTTCAGAAGCCGAATGTCCAGCACGGCTTCTGTAGCTTGGTTTTTGAACTGTTCCAGGAGTCGACTGCACTGAGCCAGAAAATTGGTCCAATAAGGTCTACACTGAATGGCAGTGGCTGTCAAGGCTTCAGGGAATCCTATCTCTCAAACGGTGGGATGCCAAAAAGCAGAAAAACCAGAAGAGTTCTTACCAAGTAGTTTATTCAATATTCAAAGAGAGAGAGAAAGGAACAAAGTAAAGCTCCAAGTAAAGTCCCACTCCTTCAGTCCCTCCTATTTTTGTCACCCCTGTGCCGGCTGATCTGTGCTTTCTGCCTCTGAGCTTTCTGTTCTACTACCCTCAAGGCACACCTGGTTCTGGGAGAGGGGGGTTCAGGAATGCTTTCAAGGGACACTGAGTCTGTCAGCTGTCTCTCCCCTGGTGCTTCTTCTTCCTGCTGCTCTCCCAATATTTCCCAGCTTCTCCCCTCTGCAGCCTCTGAACTATGACCTTCTGCAAACCACTGTTCTAAATCTATACAGTCCTCCTCTTCTCGGGAAGGTACAGGAAGAGGGGGGCAGTGGTTTCCACCATTCCTTCTCAGACCAGCCCCTGACACTCTCCAGGATTTCAGGCGCAAACTTTTCCCAGTCCTACCTGGAAATGCAGGAGATTGACCCTAGGATGTCCTGCATGAAAATGCACGTGCTCTATCTCTCAGCTATGACACGTCCCTATACTTATAATTAGGTAAGGTAAAGGTAAAGGGACCCCTGACCATTAGGTCCAGTCGTGACCGACTCTGGGGTTGTGGCACTCATCTCACTTTATTGGCCGAGGGAGCCAGCGTACAGCTTCTGGGTCATGTGGCGCCGGCATGACTAAGCTGCTTCTGGTGAACCAGAGCAGCGCACGGAACGACGTTTACCTTCCCGATGGAGTGGTACCTATTTATTTACTTGCACTTTGATGAGCTTCCGAACTGCTAGGTTGGCAGGAGCAGGGACTGAGCAACAGGAGCTCACCCCATCGCAGGGATTAGGTAAAGGTAAAGGTAAAGGTACCCCTGCCTGTATGGGCCAGTCTTGACAGACTCTGGGGTTGTGCGCCCATCTCACTTAATAGGCCAGGGGCCAGCGCTGTCCGGAGAAACTTCCAGGTCACGTGGCCAGCATGACATCGCTGCTCTGGCCAGAGCCAGAGCCAGAGCCAGAGCCACACACGGAAACACCGTTTACCTTCCCGCTGGTAAGCGGTCCCTATTTATCTACTTGCACCCGGAGGTGCTTTCGAACTGCTAGGTTGGCAGGCGCTGGGACCGAGCAGCGGGAGCGCACCCCGCCGCAGGGATTCGAACCGCCGACCTTTCGATCGGCAAGCCCTAGGCGCTGAGGCTTTAACCCACAGCGCCACCTGCGTCACCTGCGGGATTAGGTAGAGCACAAATAAAGGAAATTCAGTTGGGTACATCTGAGTGGTAAATGCATAAGGCCATAGCATCAAAGTGTTTCAACCTGTTATCAGCAAAATGTTTTAATGACTTGCATTTACTACTATTCTAAGGGCTATTTTACAAATGCTAGCAAATGACCCATGTTTTAAAAATCTTTCAGAATAGTCTAGCATCTTACTGTGCAGAAGATAATGTGGACACCATAGCAGGTGGTGATTAAAAGAAACTTATTAGAAGATTCGCATACCTGGGGACCAGCAAAACCAACCGGACCAGTTGGGCCATTTTCACCACGGGAACCCTGAGAATGAAATTTAGAGAGAAAAAATGGTTTTAAAGGGATATTCAAAACTTGCTTCTAAAGACATAAAATGCAGGCCTCTTTAGTAAAATAACATGAGCGGGACAGGAATGATTCTAAGGAATTTTCTGTTGAAAAGTAAGTTGACTTTATGCTACAGCTACAATTGGCTGAGATGACGGGCAGAATCCGCGACCAGGGGAAGGAGACAGTGGAAGAGGACTGGAAGAAATTTAAAATATATCTCAAAAACTATTGCAAAATTGAGGAATGTTAAGATGTCAGGGGGTAAGAGGTAGAGAACTGCAGCAGCAACTAAAAAACTAAAGGAAATTTTATGAAAGGGAATTAAGACAATTGACTAAAGGGTTGCTAAAGAATCACTAAACAAGGATGCAGAGATGGGGAGGTATGGGGAAGTCAAAAGAAAGAAGGGTATGAAATGATGATTTTGAAGTTATATTGGTTTAATTGCTTTGTGTGTTTTGATTTTCTTGTTTTTCTTCTGTTTGTCTTGTTTTGTTTTTATTATGGGTTTGAAAAACGAATAAAAATTATTTTTTAAAAAAAAAATACACAATTGTTACACCATTTGTTTCGTAAAAGAAGCTAATAGTACAGTTATAGATAATTTAGGAAAGAAGCCCAGAAAGCAATGCGCAAGCCTATATTTATTCCCCGTACTCAGGGACTCACCTTGGTAATTGTCATAATGTCCATCATTCCCATATGATATAAGTAGGGATGGCTTTTCAATGCCCAAAGTAATTACTTCTTTTACGACAAAGCTCTTTTAAGTTTTACCAAAGGACTAAAATAGCAAGCGCATATTCATGTACATATAATTATTTAGCTAACTAATCATTTTGGGGGGATTAATTGTAGGGAGAAATTGAGGGAGCTCAAAATTATGGATGCACAGAATCACAAGACTAACAGAGATGCATAGTTAGCAGTATAAGGGCAAGTGAAACTTAACATGTTGAGAAAGCTTAGTCAAGTTAAATAGAAGAAACTAATTAAGTGTGGAGGCAGGGAATCCTGGGGTGAAAGAAGCAGCTAGAGAGTAACTAAGTAAGCAGGCGGGAGCAGCAGGAGGAGAAGGAACTCGACCTTTGCAAGGAAAAACAAAAGTATAAGGGGAAAAAAGGAATGTAAATTCAGTTGTTCACTTACAGGATTTCCACGAGAGCCTGCAGGACCGACTAAACCTCGAGGACCAGGTTCACCCTTTAAGAAGAAGAAAAGTACACAATATATTATTGCGCGTAGTCCGGAATAGATAAAAAGTAATAGAATACCACAAAAGACAGTGACGTGTTTACCAAAATCCTTTTACCTTTTCACCAGCAGGACCTGCAGGGCCAACCGGGCCTAATGGACCTGGGAGACCCTATGGAATAATAAATAATAATAATAGTAAAAATCCAGTCAAAGGAGTGAATTTTCAGAGTACTGCATTGAAAGCAGGGTTTCCCAATGACCTCAGGGGTCATCCGAGTTCAAGCCCCCACAATGAAGGAATCTCAACTAGGTTATACATGCCAGGGGGCCACCCAGCCTCTGTTTAAAAACCTCCAAAGTTTGAACCCTATAGTAAAATCGATTCTGGAGCTACTATGTTGGACACTTTGAAATGGTGTGTGTGACACTTCCAGAATAAAATGACTGCCGTATGAAGAGCACGGAGATAAAAGGAGCTGTTTGTCCCAGCCCCCCCCCCCCGCCATCCTCAAAATCAACTCCAGTTTCTTAACTCCTGATATCAAACCGCATTGCTACGGTTTAGTGTGCATAGTTGTTGATTTCTCATCACTAGGTATTCCCAATTGCATGAGCATCCAAAGAGGATTTTAGAGCACATTATTATGTCACCGGGATGTGAGTGGGGGAGATAAGAAGAGAAACCAATAACTGACTCACCCTTGCGCCATCGTTGCCAGCTGTACCTTCGCTGCCTTTTTCTCCTATACTGCCCTGAGAAAAGCATAACGAAAGTTCAAGTTATTTGCAATGCATGATAAGCAAGATGCAGAATCGTGGGCAGGAAACCAGTACTTGAAGGAGAAATAATGGGGGAGGGAGGCTTACCCTATCGCCTTTGGGACCAGGAGTTCCAGCAATACCTCTTTCTCCCGGCATACCCTGAAGACCTGGGGGCCCTTGATCCCCCGGAGTTCCAGAGGGGCCGGGATTCCCCTACAGTGAATAAAGGAAATTGGGTCTTTTTTCCGTCGCAAAATGGAAATCAAGAGGTCTTCTCATATCTATGGAAACTTACAGGAGTGACTTTCATTTTTCTTTCTTTTTTTCCAATTTTTTAAATTGATTTTCCACATTTATCACAAAAAAGACATAACAAACCACATAACAAAGAAAAACACATTGCACCACAATAAACACAACTAAACACAAAGGAAATTTGTATCTTTAAATATCTAATTCTCATTACATTGATAACTGACTTCCTCAAACCTCTTCTATCTGAATTTCATTAAATAACCTATATAACAGTTCTCCTACTTCATATTTCTAATATTAACTCCTTTCATTAACAAACCTCTTCTCCTTTATTAATATTCCAATCCTTAATATTTACTACACACATTCTTATTCTACCCCTAAGCCTATTTGTTACTTCCAAGAATTTTCTACTTATCTTATATCACAACATTTGGCTAAATATTCTTTAAATTTCTTCCAATCCTCTTGTATCTCCTCTTCATTTTTCTGTTATATTTTTCTGCTTAATGTTTTTGCAGGAAAATTGATGTCAACAATGCTCACATTGGCTTAATCAATGGCAGAAAGATGACCATAATTACATCAGGTTTTGTAACAGAGGAGATCTCTTTGTATAATGCGGTAGGAAAGGGCAGGCGATTAAAAAAAAAAAAGTACTATGGAAGTATGAGTCGGAAGTCAACCTCTAAAGATACATTAAACTGGAAATTAATTTGAGATTTGATAAATTTGTTGATCTCTTTTTTGAAAACTTAATAATTAATTAGCCAAAAAACCAAAAAAACACCAATGCTCATGTTAGGATTCTGGAGTACACTTGTATGTTTCTCCTAAACCTAGTTCTAGTCCAGATCTTCCCAATCCATGGCCCACCAGTAAGAATGAATCCCACCAGCCACAAATGGCAACATGCCAGGGTTGGAAAATGTTCCGGGTTTACTGCCTGACTGATACCATATAAACAGCAGATCACAATATATGGCTGGAAGCTTGTGTTTGGCTGGGCGAAGCCACATACTTGCAAACCCAATCTAGTCACATATCCCTGGAAAATGTGGGTTATATACAAGAAGGGAATGGATTACATAAATGCATGGCTCCTGACCAACAGGGAGCCAAGTAGATTTCTCCTGAGGTTAATGATATAATACTACTAAAGATGGGCCTATTCTGCCAATTTGGGGGTGGGGATTAAAATCACAGCTGTGCTCTTTAGTCCAGGCTTGTAGACTGACATACAACTGCCAGTGGTGAGCAAGAATTGCCTATGAGTGACCAAGCAAGGAAGTTCGTTTAAACTAGAAGAGAACTGCTTCTTTTTTCTTTTAAAGCACAAGCAACACAGGTGCACACAAACAGCAAGTCGCCATTTTTGTGGACAAGTAAATTATAAACTTTTCTGCAAGGCAATGTCAGCTACCTTGGTTAGTTGTGCAACACGAAAGAGCATGATGTGGGCCACATCTGTACCAAGGTTGAGACAGGAAAGACTTCCACCGTACCATTATATGAAATGGATGATTTAAATTGTCCCTTAATATTTAACTTTCCTGTGTATTCTCAGCTTCCTTAGTCACCTACTAAAATTTGATAGGATCATCATCTGACCAGCATCTTGCTGGATTTTTCCAGAACGTAATTGTTTTGTACATGCTGGTTTGCCCTTGTCAGTTTTGAATAGGACGCACACACACAAAATTACCTTTGGACCATCAGGACCTTGACCTCCAGCCATTCCCTTTTCCCCCTGAAGACCAGACGCTCCTGGATTTCCTCTCTCACCTGGATTGCCACGTTCACCCTGGAAATAGACATATTAAGCAATTATCTAGCCACTCTGGGTTTGCTGGCTGTAATGCTCATAATTATTACAGGACAAGGAGATAGTGAATTCTGCAGACACGGGATATGAGTTGTACAGAAATAGAGTTTAAAGAATAATCCATCATTGACATTGGTGACATTTTGTACAGCATATTATGCTAGGCCTGCATTTTCCCTTCTCCACTCACTCCCTTGCGCAAGAAACAGGTGCAAGTGCCCTCACCTGTGAAAAGGCAATCGATAAGGGAAACGTGGTTTAGTACTATATCTTTATTACAGAGCAGAAATGTTTCAGCTGACGCTGCACATTTCATGCAAAGGCCTCATATGCCACACAAATGGTAAGTCAAAGAGTTCCTCACAATTGCCACAAGTTGCTGAAGTGTCGTTACTAGTTGAAACTATGACACCAACACTGGGTCAGAGAGAGTGGTTTGCTGCCACCTGATGTACTTTCATCTCTAAAGCTAAGAAGATCTAGGCCTAGCTGGTACCTGAATGGGAGATGAGCTTGGGAGTGCAGCCACATGTGTGCTGCTTTAAGCTCCATGGAGGAAAAACGGTATAGAAATGTAACTAGCAGTGTAAACATATAGACATATGAACAAACTGAAAATAGAAGAGTCATATTCAGACAATCATATTTTGCTTTGACCTTCATGTGAGTGACCAAACAAACTAGGAAGTATTCCATTAACTATAGTTTCCCGCAGGGCTTTTTTTTTTTTTTCAACACCCCTCAGGTGGACGTCATTGCCAAGCTCTGGAGCTCTGGAGCCAAGTGAGGATTCCCAGGTAAGATCTTCCCTCTATTGTGTGGGCAGGTAATCCCTCCCCTACCTGGCTTGGTCTCCTTGGCAACGCCTCCCCCCAGGTGGGATTGGACAACTGGCTGAGGTAGGCGGAGACCTCCAGGTATCCCACCTGAGGGAAGGCAAAGCCAAGCCTATGCTGTTGGAGCCGCTCCAGATCTAGGGGCTGCACGCGTCCACGCAAAGGGCGCCCCCCATTTTAGGCGGGGAGCAGTCATTATAAGAGAACAAGTGGGGAGTTCATGGTGAGTTCCGGCACCTCTTTTTCTAGAAAAATAGCACTGGTTTACCTTTTCGGCTAAACCAAGAAACTATGGTTAACAGTTTCAGAACAAAAGCAAAAGCACAGCTTACCCTTGGACCCAAAGGACCTGTAACTCCAGGATCACCAGGAACACCCTATAAGAGGAGAGCAAATAAATCATTACTGACTACTAAACAGAGAAAATCCAGGGAAACTTTTTCTTTCTATTCATCATTGTTAGGCTGGCTTTAAAAGCATTGTTCTGAAGTGAAGTTGTTCATGCTGAAAATATACCAGCCCAAAAAAGGACAAGGAATTGATTCATATTGTAAACACAGGTGATATTGCGCTACAACACGTGAAATGACAAAAGAATGCTATAAAGCAACCCAACTTATGAATGGCAAGTTAAAACATTTTGTTTGTTTTTGTTTTTATTTATTTATACTTTTCAAATTTATACTTTTCATTAATTTTACAATCCATTTAACATTTAAAAATTTGTCTTGTAGTAAGGTTAAAGCTTACTGGGAAATGATATATAATGGATTGAATTGAAAAGGATGTTCAAAATAACTTTTATTTTAAAAACCCAGAATATTTTCTTTAGGGAATTATAGGGACAGAACTACCAAAATTGTGTAGAAATTTATTTATGTATGCTACTATAGCAGCAAGAATGTTACTTGCCCCAAAATGGAAAGAAGCAGAAGTCCGTGTAAAGGAAGAATGGATACAAAAACTTATGGAATATGCAGAAATGGCAAAACTTACGGAAAGAATAAGAAATCAAGATAACAAACTTTTTATAAAAGAATGGAAGTGGTTTATTGAATATTTGCAGATAAATGGTAAACAGATAAAAACATTAGCAGGATTATTGTAATAACCTGCAGTTTTATAAGAGTCTATATTTACAGCAGATAATTAAACGAGTAAGTCAAATGAATTTGGATACGCAGAAGATATGAAAAAATAAATTTAAGGAACCACAGGAAGAGGGGGAAGGAAGTTAAAACATAGTTACCTGATCACCTGGCTTTCCGCCCTCACCTGGAGGACCTGGAGGACCAGGTAAACCCTGTGGGGAAATGAGCAGAAAAGTCACTGTACATCTAGGAAAACACAATAGAAGGATTGTCTCTGGTATTTTATATGGACTACAATAGGACAGTGGTTTCCAATTAGCTAAGTACTGAGGATCCCCTGTTTTTCAAAAACCAAGCCATGGACCCTCTACTTTTGAAAATGTTGGCATCTTTTGTTATGCGAATGGTGCCACCATACCCTCCAACATGTCCCAGTGCAGAACCAGGATGTGTGTCTTCTGGGTCACACGTCTGCCTGAGCTACATGACCCACACGATCTCACACGAGACACGCATCCTCACTATTGTGTGCGTTTGGGGGCATCATGCTCTCGCACAAGAGCATGGCCCCCTCAAAATGGGGTGTCTTGGACAGTTGATGGGTATGTACCTGGGTGGGTTACATAGACCCCCTTGGGGTCTGTGGACCACCAGTTGGAAGCCTCTGCAACAGAGCAATCATGAGTAACCTGAGAAAAGAAATGTACTCGCTGTGCTGTTTTTAACACTTGATTGGGAGCCGCCCAGAGTGGCTGGGGAAACTCAGCCAGATGGGCGGGGTATAAATAATAAAATATTATTATTATTATTATTATTATTATTATTATTATTATTACTACTACTACTACTACTTCTACTACTACTTGCATCCAGGAATGGTGGTATAGGATATCAGCCCCACTGCATATTTAAACTGAAAATGTAATGGATTGTTCAATTTTTGCTAAAGTACCTCCTCTTCACAGGATATGAAAGTTGACATTTTTTATGATAGGGCTGCAAAACATTATCAGTTAAATAATTTTTTAACTCAGGAGTGGGGAACCACTTTCATTCGGAGCACTGGACAGGTGGGTGGGGTTCTCTACATGTCAATCACCTGATGTTATATGATGTCAGGTAGTCAGGTATATCATGTCCAAAAGGACAGCAATAGTTGCTTTCAGTGCCAAATTTAAACAGCATGAAAGGCAAGTCAGTGCTACAAAGGAGCAATAAATAAGGAGCATACTCTAAGGCTTCCAATTGTTCCTTTGCAATGCCGTCTTTTCCTGCCCCATGCCATACAATGTCAGGTGAGGGGCAGGTGGCACAGCCAGCCCAAAGCAGCCTTAGAGGCCAAATTGGGAGGCCTGTTGAGCCCAATTTGGCTCACGGACCAGAGATTCTCATGAGTGAGTGTCAATTTTAATCAACGAGGACAAATTGTAATCCATAAGAGCATACTGTTTTGAGGCTAGGTTGCATCTGGTTTATAACTAGGTTGCATCTGGTGTATAATGCTATGAATATTGCCATTTCAGTGGTACCTCGGGTTAAGAACTTAATTTGTTCTGGAGGTCTGTTCTTAACCTGAAACTGTTCTTAACCTGAAACACCACTTTAGCTAATGGGGCCTCCTGCTGCTGCTGCGCCACCGCTGCACAATTTCTGTTCTTATCGTTCTTAACTCAAGGTAGTATTTCTGGGTTAGCAGAGTCTGTAACCTGAAGTGTCTGTAACCTGAAGCGTATGTAACCCGAGGTACCACTGTATTAGATATTTCCCAATTACATGATTCCTTTGCACCACACTCACAGTGACTAGGGTTCAGAAAGCATGGGGTGCTTTACGAACATGGTTTTTTATTATTTTAGTTGATATTTCCTTCTTTTATTTAATGTTGTGTGCACTCAAAAGCCCTTCGGTAGGTTAAATTGAAAATAAATTTGATAAATACTCACCTGGAAACCTGTAGGACCCGGGGGACCTTGTTCTCCTCTTTCTCCTGCTAGTCCCTAAAAAGAAACAAACAATTGTATTCATTACTAAAACAGTAGGGAAGTTTATCATTTTTAACCACGCCCGCTACCTTGCATGAAAACCACTGCAGCTATTCTTCTGAAACTTGGCAAGAGTTTACCTCTCAGAACATGGGCATAGCTAGGATTTTTGTTAAGGGGGCAAGCTTTTGTTAGGGGGGCAAAACCTCAGATTTGTATTGATTTTTGGGGGGGCAGCTGCCCCCTGCCCACCCCGTTGGCTATGCCCATGTCTCATAATTTTCACATGTGTGTGTTTGTATGTGTATGTAAAGCTACTCAGTACCAAAACTCTTGGACCTATTTGCCTGTAATTTGGCAGGCTTCACCCACCCAGGAGAGGCAACTGGGTTTGAAAACACCATCAAAGGCTGTCTGAAGAAAATGAAAGGTATAACCACTTTTTTAAAAAAATTCCCCTTAATAGTGAAAGGGAAGGCACAGAGACTCATTTCCCCCCCCCCCCAAACTGGGATCTGGACCAGACTCAAACTGGGCAGCCTCCGAAGAGTTACAGACAAAATTGGTCAGTTTTTCGAAGCATCAAATTGGGGTCCATACTTAATCTTGTGGTCTGCAGACAACTCTAAAATATATTGCTTAAGTGTCAGTAGTCAATAGCAGGAATAGAATAAGACACCTGTTCTTCTAATTTTGACAAAGTTACAAGAGGGGGAGAAACTGGAAAGATTCCCCTAGTGATATTTGTAACATCTGCAGTCTTTATCTTCCACCTGCTCATACAACAGTCCTATGCCTCTTGGTCTTCACTCCAACCTACGTCACATTTTGACATATGTCCGTATTCATGAATGTCCCGTCCCATAATCCTTCCTATAGACTTATTTAAAAAAACACAAATGTATCAGGGAATCAGACATATACATTTGTGTGGACAAATAGCTCAAATTATAGTCACCAAAGTAGAAAATTCATAGTATGACCAGTATTCTCACTTTGGGGAAGCATTCATGCCAAACAAGGGATACCAGAATAATTTACTCATACAGCTTTGCTTGGAAACTTACAGGTGGGCCAACGGGACCAGCAGGGCCAACTTCGCCATCTTTTCCAGGAGCTCCCTAAAATAATATAATAAAAGAATAGTGATTTGGCGAACACATATGCATATGTGTCTGTGGCAAAGCGAAAGGTTGTTGTATTCAGACAATGAAAAATACTAAAAAAAATAATACTTACTCTCTGCCCTGGGACACCAGCATTGCCTGCTTCTCCAGGTTTTCCAGGGTCTCCCTAATTTGCCAAAAAAAGGGGGGAGTATATTATTTATGTTTCTATTATTGTAAGTCAAAATGTAGCCAGCTTGATATATCAGTGTAAACTATTAAGACACTAGCAGGACGTACACAGCACTGCTCAGGAATAGACAGACGGATGGATGGGTGGGCAGTCAGTTGGATAGCTCAGTTGGTTAGAGCATGGTGCTGATAACGTCATGGTTGCAGGTTCGATCCCCATATGGGACAACTGAATATTCCTGCTTTGCAAGGGGTTGGACCAGATGATCCTCAGGGTACCTTCCAACTCTACAATTCTATGATTTTATAGATATATGTTGGGATTTATAAAGGGATAAGGGAATTTGTTGGTTTATAGGGCCGTACATGGCTCCCATCCAGTGACCTGATGCTGGTCAACCAGGGAAACACTCAACCAGGATCCAGCCCCAAATTATTTTAAGGGATGTGACTAATTTTTAACTAGGGCTTTTTAAACCCTAGACAGCCAGGAGGGGGAAGCAGCATGAGATGCTACCATATTTTGCGCTCCATAAGACACACTTTTTTCCTCCTAAAAAGTAAGGGGAAATGTGAGTGCGCTTTATGGAGCGAATGGCGCTTCGCAGGAGAGGCTCTGCACAGAGAGGGAGAGCTGCGCAGCGCCCCTTCAGCGAAGCACCTCTCCTGTGAAGCGGGAGGAGGAACGGAGCCCCTTCTGTTCCTCCTCCTGCTTCACTGAAGGGGCGCTGCACAGAGACAATGGCCGGCACTGTTGCCACACAGTGGCCAGCTTGATGCCTGTGGGAAGCCCACAAGCAGTATATGAGCATCATAGCACCTCTGAAAACTAGGTGTGTCTTATGGCCGGGTGCGTCTTATGGGGCGAAAAATACGGTATGTTCCCCACCCCTGCAACCACCCTCCACAGAGAGGAGGGCTACATTCTGCTGGGTGCTGCTCTGCCAACATGTTCCCTGGACAGAACACAATTTCAAAGCAGACTCCTACAGGCAACAGGATTGCACCCTCGGTGAGCTGCTCCTGCACAGCTGCTATATGTGCTTGGCAGCTGTGCAATGCTTGCTTGCCTTACCATCTTGGCCCTTTCACTCTCCCACAGCATTGCCTCCAATACGTCTCATGGACCAGTGAGGTTCAGGTCCCAGCCATTCCCACTGATGACAACTCCACCGGCTCCCACTCCATGACTGCTGTTTACCAAGCTGCCTTCAATGCAGTTTGGAACAGTTTGGTCCATCAAATCCCATTTCTCCATCTCAGGACCCATCGTGCCAAATCATGGACACTGTTAGGATTCTTTTCCCATGCTTGCAGTCATGGGATTGGGGTTTTTTTAATCACATGACAGTGTATGTTCTCATTCCACAATGTGGGAAGTGACAGAGACAGGATGTTCATAACCATCCTCTGCTACCAGGTCAAGACTATCATGAATCCTACTCACCCAGCGTCAAGTAATGAGAGCATTAGGCTTATACTCAAAATTGCTGCAGAGGAGAAAATGCATGTTTCACATCACGATGTGAACACAGCATTTTCTGCTGGGGCCCTGGGTGCGTCAATTTATATGCTACCACATGATGGAGTACAGATAAAGAAGGGATTGGTTTGTGCTCTCAAGAAATCCCTGTATGGTCTCAAACAAAATGCCCGGTGTTGGAACTCTAAACTAACAGAGACATTGTTTTCTCTAGGTTTTCACCAAGGCAAAGCAGATCCATGTGTGTTTGTCAAATATCTGCAGAGGTGTCCCAATCAGTGTAGTTTGGAACATTTCAATCCATCATCTTGATTCGAAATGAATCTGACCTTTTGCGAACGTACATCACAATCCGCTCCTTGGTATGGGAAATGGTTGTGCCAAATTTGTCAGTCTTATCTCCAGAGGTGTCTAAACCAGTGCAGTCTGGAACATTTTTGTTCTCCATCGTTATTCAAAATGGCGTCCGATTGCACCCAAACATAGATGGAAGCCAGCTCTTTCATCTTGATAACCATGAGGACAAGTTTGGCAGTGATCTCACAAGAGGTCAATCATCAGACAAACCATTTTCCAAAATACGTTGTAGATAAAGAAATAATACATACACTACTGCCTTTTGGCCCAGGGAGACCCATGCTACCCGGCTGGCCTCGAATTCCTATTGGACCTGCTGGGCCTGGTCGCCCATCTTCTCCTGGAGCTCCCTGCAAAACAAAACAAAAACCCCAAGCATTTAATGCTGAAATATTAAACAAACTTGGTCCGGTTTCTTCCCTTAAAGACAGCCATGTACACATGGCCTTCAGAACCATTGCACAAACTACTGCAGAACCTTTAAGGAATGCAGAAGGCAGAAAGATGAAAAAAATCTGAATCTAATACCTTCTTTAATGCAAGCCATGCAGTTGATAAGGAAAGGGAAGATAATGTTTTCATAACATAGGCTATAAAACAGGGATGGGGGGAAACTGTGGTTCTCCCGAAGAGTAGCAGAAGAGTTTGGGGCAATTATTCCAATATTCTTTACAGTAGTTCTTGTTGGACCAACTCCCCATTAGCCCCATGAACTGAGCAGGCGTATGTATTTTGTAGATTGCATTCTGTAGTTTGTGTTTCTGATTTCACATGCAGATGCCATAGAGACATAATTTAAATCATAGCAGTTTCAAGCATTAAGGGGGGGGGGACAGTTGTGATTTCCATCATTATAATCTGTTGAATAAAAAAAATCAAAGTTTAATTCATACAACGCAATCCTACTTCATTTTTAGTTGCTGCATTCGATGAGACACACGCATACGTAAGTGCGTATGCAAGACTGCAGCCGCAGTGTATAACTATCTGCTTTCATTAAATCCATCTGTGGTCAGTATTCAGTAGGCTATCCCATTCAGTATTTAAAGTGTTATATCTAAATTCTTTGGATTAGTGCTGCTCATGCATTTAATTTTTTTAAAAGCATCCACATGACATTGTCAAAATGCAAGCTCATATTTTCCCTGATCAATCTGCATTTACGCTTTCTACCAAAAGCCCAGCGAGCTTTTTAAAAGCCATGACAACAACCCACCACCTGCGGCCGACAACCTTTTTGCAATATCTGAATGACCCAATTGCAATATTATGCCCCCATCTGGAAGCAACCTTGGACTGACAACTTTAGCCAGCATATTCCCTATGTAAAGTAATATAATAATAAAGTAATAAGATAATAATAATAATAATAATAATAATAATAATAATAATTTATTATTTCTACCCCGCCCATCTGGCTGGGTTTCCCCAGCCACTCTGGGTGGCTTCCAACAAAAGATTAAAAATACATTAAAACATCATTCATTAAAAACTTCCCTAAACAGGGCCACCTTCAGTTGTCTTTTAAAAGTAAAATAGATGTTTATTGCCTTGACATCTGCTGGGAGGGTGTTCCACAGGGCGGGTGCCACTACCGAGAAGGTCCTCTGCCTGGTTCCCTGTAACCTCACTTCTTGCAATGAGGGAACCACCAGAAGGCCCTTGGCGCTGGACCTCAGTGTCTGGGATGAATGATGGAGGTGGAGATTCTCCTTCAGGTATACTGGGCCGAGGCCATTTAGGGCTTTAAAGGTCAGCACCAAGTGTGAACCAAGAGGAAGTCTAGAGCACAGTCAACCAAATCCCATCCCCTAGAGATGTCTAAATGTACTTACCAAGGGTCCAGATTTTCCTTCTGGACCTGAAACACCTGGGTTCCCTGTAAGACCCTATAAAAGGAAGATATTACAAAACAGCGTCTGTTTTAGCACTTGACTGCTAGATTCAGCTCCAAGTCACGTATATTCATAAGGCATATTTAGACATTTTCATAATACAGGGGGCAACCATTCCATGCAGGGGTTCCATTTCCAGCCCCCTCATTGTGCTCTGCTTTGCCCTGCCCTTGTTCTGCCCCATTCTACCCCTTTCTGCCTTTTTCTGGGTCCAAAAGGACCCTCATGCCGTCAATTGTGCATTATTTTAGCTATGGCTGTCACCATATTGAGCTATAAAAAAGACAAAGCCCTCCACAGAATTCCACAGACTGAAGAATTCTATACATCTATCTCTATATGAAGGGACGCAGGTGGCGCTGTGGGTTAAAGCCTCAGCGCCTAGGGCTTGCCGATCAAAAGGTCAGCGGTTCGAATCCCTGCGGCGGGGTGCGCTCCCGCTGCTCGGTCCCAGCGCCTGCCAACCTAGCAGTTCGAAAGCACCTCCGGGTGCAAGTAGATAAATAGGGACCGCTTACCAGCGGGAAGGTAAACGGCGTTTCCGTGTGCGGCTCTGGCTCTGGCCAGAGCAGCGATGTCATGCTGGCCACGTGACCCGGAAGTGTCTCTGGACAGCGCTGGCCCCTGGCCTCTTAAGTGAGATGGGCGCACAACCCCAGAGTCTGTCAAGACTGGCCCGTACGGGCAGGGGTACCTTTACCTTTACCTTTATCTCTATATGATGTTCAGAATTCTCCCACTAAAACTTCTTTTACGTTACCAGCCAATGAAATGCCTAGCAGATTTTACAGCAGAAAATGTTGGTGTGCCCTCTCAAATCAGTCTAAGCTTCAGACGTCCTGAACTGACCATTCACCTCTGACCCTTGGAAATGAGAAAACGAGTTATCTTACCCTGGCACCTGGGAGGCCTGGTTCTCCTGTGCGACCGGGATCCCCTTGACTTCCTTTAGGACCAGAAGCTCCTGCAGGACCACGTTCTCCTTGAGCGCCCTGCAAGGGAAAGCCAAGTCACGTTAGTCAGTGGTGGACATAATTAAAGGGAGTGTGAGTGTGTGTACCACAGGATTTTATATCTGAGAGGTATATTACAATAAAGCCAATCCAGAATTCATTTAAAAAGCACTTGTTTTCCTCAGAAATCCTATTGGCCAGTGAAAAAAGGCCGAATAAAAATATTCTGAAGCAAAAACAAATATGTGGGCAAATACCTATGCACTCTAACATGTGCCCTATTAACAACATAGGAGTTCGTGCAAATGAAGATGCGCTGAGAAGGGACAAATAACTATACAGTTGCACCTTGGATCCTGAACACCTTGGTCCTCGGCCATTTTGACTCCCGAATGCCGCAAACCCGGAAGTGAGTGTTCCGGTTTGCGAACGTCCTTTGGAACCCAAACTTCCGATGGGGCTTCTGCGGCTTCCGATTGGCTGCAGAAGCTTCCTGCAGCCAATCAGAAGCAGTACTTTGGTTTCTGAACATTTTGGCAGTCGAACAGACTTCCGGAACAGATTCTGTTTGAATTCCAAGGTACGGCTGTATATATGTCAAAGAAGTCTGCTTACCCTTAAAGGTCTGGCGGTATTGGGGCCCAACACACCTCTCCCTGTGCCAGAGGTGGCGAGCATCCCGGGGGGCAGGGCAGCGATTTCACCCCCCTCAGGGATGACACCCGGGGCGGCCTGTACCCATTGCACCCCCTTCCTCTGCCAATGACCTGTGCAGTCCGATGTGGTGCAACTGCAGGGGTTTCCCAGCCAGCAAGGAGCCAAACGGTCTTCCACGCCAGCCAGTAAGCCGGATGCAAGCCTGCCTGCAAACTGGCCAATCATGGGTGAGCTAGGAAACAGGCTCTTCCCGGAGGGTGGGACCAACTGAGCCTACAGGTTTCACTTGGGTCCTCTCCTTGGATATATAAGGTGACCTGCCTCTCCCTCCGCAGAACGTTCCTCATTGGGTCTCCCACCCACCTTCCCTTATCTTTGGCAATTGGTGCTGTGCTTGACCTCGCGATAGGCATTGTTGATCACCGTATTCGGGGCTGGACAGGAATTTTCCACCACACCAGTTGGTCATGTCTGGTGGTTTTGCCTACCTCATAGCAATAGTCATAAGTTTGGCGGTTTAGGCATTGGGTAAGCCTTAGTCCTGGTCGGAGGGGAGGCTGTAGCCTCTGCCTGCCCCTCCTCAACTCAGGGGTATCCCATTATTTATTTATTTTTAAATGCATTTTTATTGGCTTTTCTTTAACATCAATACAAACAAAACAAATACAGTAAAGTTCCATAATCTTATATCCACTTATTTTCCATTGCTCTGCCGAGCGCAGACTTCCCTCCCTCCCTTCAGCGGGTTTCCATTTTACACTTTACTTTCCTCCGTTTCTTGACAATATCCTATCCACATCCTAAGATTTATTTTAATCCTACTACAGTCTTTAAACTTCTACAATTATTACTTATATATTCCACAAATTTACTCCATTCTCTTCTGAACTTGGTTATGAATCCTGTAGGTCAGTTTTGCTAATTCCGCATATTCTACCATTTTTGTCTGACACTCCTCCAATGTTGGTAGTTCCTGTATTTTCCATTTTGGGGCTACCAAAATTCTAGCGGCAGTCGTGGCATACATGAAGAACCTCTGGTCTACTTTTCCTATTTCTTCTCCTGTCAAGCCATGAAAGGGATCCAGAAGGAGTTGCTTCTGTCCAGACATCCAGACAGCGGCTAGGCCATAGCACTCCTCAAGTCAGTGACCCCACAGGAGTTTTCCTATTTGATATATGTCATAGGACCTCCATGTCATCGGGTTGACCCAATTTTTACTTCCAGTAAATATACTGGATATCAACGGTTGTACCCAATGCCTATGCCAAACATCTGACATCTTCAGTCAATAAATTTGTGGCCTGGTTTGATCCAAACCATTGCTGTGTGTCATTTCATTGGATATGGGGCAGTGGGTGGCTGCGACACCTGGGCATGTAATTCCACCATGATAATCCAGCATTTCTACTAAGCCTACCTCCCGTTATTAAGTGCCTTAATCTACATACTTCACTTAACTACAATGAACAGTCTTTCATGCCAACTTACCTTTGGTCCTGGCAAGCCATCGGAACCTGGAAAGCCACGATTTCCAGGAGGACCCTACAGAATCAAAGACGTGCCATTTATTTTTTAGAAATGGATTAAATATCTAGACATTGCTTACAAATGTTTATTGCTGTAAACCGCTTTGAGATTTTTCTTAAAAATATAATGCTATATAGAAATTTTAAAAATAATAATATCAAAACTGCAGACTGCACAAATGTAAAACACAGATCATTTGTAATTTGGTAATTGCAAAGATCCATGACGATTGCTCCAAAAATTATGATGGGGGTGGATCTGTAGGCGCAGACCAACCCCCGATTCAATATAGTTTGTTAAGAAAATTCCCAAACTCTGATCCACGGGCGACTCTGGGTCATTTCTCTATGGTAGTCTATCTTAAAGTTTTTATGTGTTTATATGCCTACCGCATTTTTAAACTTAAAAGCCATCATTGTATATTGTTTTAAATGTTTGTATTGCTTTTGGGGTTGTAGTTTCATTTGTGTTTCACAAGCTGGTCTCTGACCGTAATAAATTTCATGTTTCATGATGGAGGTGGAGATGCTCCTTCAGGTATACAAGGCCAAAGCCATTTAGGGCTTTACAGGTCAGCACCAACACTTTGAATTGTGCTCAGAAACGTACTGGGAGCCAATGTAGGTCTTTCAGGACCAGTGTTATATGGTCTCGGCAGCCTCTCCCAGTCACTAGTCTAGCTGCCTCATTCTGGATTAGTTGCAGTTTCCGGATCACCCTCAAAGGTAGCCCCATATAGAGCGCATTGCAGTAGTCCAAGCAGGAGATAACTAGAGCATGTTCCACTCTGGCAAGACAGTCTGCGGGCAGGTAGGGTCTCAGCCGGCGTACCAGATGGAGCTGGTAGACAGCTGCCCTGGATACAGAACTGACCTGCACCTCCATGGACAGCGGTGAGTCCAAAATGACTCCCAGGCTGCAACCTGGTCCTTCAGGGGCACAGTTACCCCATTCAGGACCAGGGAGTCCTCCACACCTGCCTGCCCCCTGTCCCCCCAAAACAGTACTTCTGTCTTGTCAGGATTCAACCTCATTCTGTTAGCCACCATCCATCCTCCAACCACCTCCAGACACAGGACAGTCAAATTGTCATTTATTGCAATTTTAGCACAGTAGTTTATAAAATGTGGGTTTTATGCCTTGGGAACAAAAAGAAACCTGCCTGGAGCTTTTGAACAGAATCTAGGCAAAGCTACTTAGGTTTTGGTTTGCTTTTTAATTTGTTTTCTTCCTTACCCTTTCTCCCACAGGTCCAGGAGGGCCAACTGACCCTGGGTCACCACGAGGACCTCTTTTCCCTTCTTCACCAACAGGGCCAATTGGACCCTGAGGGCCGTGTGGACCCTAGAGGAGAAGAAAAATCCATTTTTAAAAGATATGCAAGTACCCATGAGTCATTCATATAATCAGGCATACAAAGACAAACATTCATTTCCAACACGACAGATAGCCATGGCTGTATGTTTAAAATGCTGTGTTTCCTTTTCCATTTCAGCAGCAGAAGCTAATGTTGCATGAAGGATGCCTGAATGGACTGCATTTCAATAATAATCCTTTACGGTTGTTTCCTTGCTTGCATAAATTCTAATGTTCCGGCAATTCTGGAACACAGGCCAAACAGCATTAGAGGGAATTAATTCTATAATTACTCAGAATTCTATCATTACTAATTGTGTGATATATCCATAAACCTTCCATTCAGAACAAAATTGTGTTTCTGTATACACAAGCTAAATGAATAATGTGCATTTTCAAAACTCAGCTCTAAACATGGGAAGCAAATTCCTAAGCAACACAACAATCATTTATCTACAGAACAATTCCACCTACGTTGGTTTGGAGGTTAACTTTGATAGTAAAGCAGTGATTCAGAGAATCTACATGCAACTGGCAGTGAATAGGATCAGGTAGGTAGCCACGTTGGTCTGACGCAGTCGAAATAAATAAATAAAAATTAAGTTTTTGTGTGCATGCACACTTCTTTAGATACCTGAAGTGTGTATGCACATGAAAGCTTACACCCGGAACAAACTTAGTTGGTCTTGAAGGTGCTACTGGACAAGTGAGTAGAATGTTAGGATTAGACTAGTGAGACAAGATTTCAAATTCCTGATCACAATGACCACAAAGATCTCAGGTGGTCTTGGTCAAGCCACTATCAACCAGTCTTCCAACTTCACAAGAGATAATAACTTAGGTTGAAGCCCCCCCCCCCAATATATGCTGTTCTCAGTTCCTTGGAAGAAGAGGAGAATACAAATGTGGTTGGTTAGGTAAGTAGGTAGGTATTTGGGTTTGTTTTTTTTAATGTACACTGTCCTAAGTGTCACCATTGCCTCCAGCTTGGAGAATTCAACACATCTGACACAAACACTAGCCAAAATCAGGAGTCCCGCAAATGCTATTGCTGATCATTTTTCATTGACCAGCAGAAACAGCTGGGGTCAATGCATGCCATCTTGGGCACCCCAAAGTTGTATCTAAGGCAATCTTTCACCAGATTAACTACACAATGCATTTTACCTGACTATATTTTTGCAATTGTAAATAAAATTAAGTGGAGTTAGATTTGTTTATGAGCGGATGCTGCATGCAAGTGATACAGTGCAGTGTATACTTATTACGGATGTATTAACTATAACCAATCAGCATGCTTTTGAAACCTGTGCCTGTTTATTCGGAAGTAATTTGATGTGGTGTGCTCCCAGGTCACAACCACACCTGATCTTTTATAATCAAGGTCATCTGAAGCCCTTGTTGGCAGACGCAGTGTCAGAACTATGTGAGGCATTTGGTGTGTGCACGCGCACACGCGCGTGTGTGTATAATACATACATACATACATACATACACACAAACAAACAAACACAAACACACAAACACACACACACACACATAAAATGGGAAGAGCACAAGTTGCTCATGCATTTCCAGTTAGTGAATCCATTGTTCTTAATGGAATTGTATGTTATATTTGCAGCTATTTTTTCCTTTAGTAAGGTAAAGGTAAAGGGACCCCTGACCATTAGGTCCAGTCGTAACCGACTCTGGGGTTGTGGCGCTCATCTCGCTTTACTGGCCGAGGGAGCCGGCGTACAGCTTCCAGGTCATGTGGCCAACATGACTAAGCCACTTCTGGAGAGCCAGAGCAGCGCACAGAAACGCCGTTTACCTTCCCGCCGGAGCAGTACCTATTTATCTACCTGCACTTTGATGTGCTTTTGAACTGCTAGGTTGGCAGGAGCAGGGACTGAACAACGGGAGCTCACCCCGTCGCGGGGATTCGAACTGCCGATCTTCTGATCGGCAAGTCCGAGGCTCTGTGGTTTAACCCACAGCGCCACCCGTGTCCCTTCAGTACATGGAGTTAAATTACGAGGTGTGTTTTTAAATCTTGGAATCATCCACTTAAGCAGAGTAGGATTCCTTAAGCCCAAAAAATTCCCAAGGTCAAGGTTAACATTGTTTCTTCAAAGCCAACAGGTGCAACATATTGTGCAATCAAGTCTGAAGTATGTTAGAGAGGGAAATGTGTTCTTTTGAAAGAGGAAAATCTAAGGATAGCTCCTAGAAGATATGTTTGGAAGACTTACCGGTTCACCTTTAGGGCCTGCTTCTCCTTTGAAACCGGGCACACCAGGATCTCCCTGAAAGTAAATATCTGCCATTAAAACAGTAATCAGTGCCGCTGGGTTTGTCAAGCACAATAGGGATAACACTGACCGATGATAACATTTAATGTTAGAAAACATTGTGTTAGATTTCTTTTTCTTTTTTAAGGAAAGTCATTTAAATAAAATCACAATGATTTTTGTGAATTATTGGTAATTGGTTGGATTCTACTACAGTCCTGTCAACAGAAGCGTTGTACATTGACTTCCACTTGTGTATTAGGGCCTCCCCCCTCTCCTCGCCATGTGTTCCCATCCAAAATTGGCTCAGGGGTTAGGAGAACCCTCAGAACAACCCGTAGGGTGAGGAGAAGAGGAATCGTTTCTTCTGGCAAGCCAAAATGCTTGCACTGACTAAATGATCACCTTGGCACAACGCTGAACTCCTCTGAGCATCTGCTGATCTACTCTATATACCTCTATATACCCTGTTCTCAATGACACACTAGCAGTGACACTGTGGCTGAGACACCACTGTAGTAAATTGTATCATGTGTCTAATATTTTTCAGTTTAGTACCAGGATATAAATTACGGCTCATGTGCTATTTAACACCTGCGCAAATGTACCTCAGTCGTTCTGTCGGCAGACAAATTGCTGTTTTGTCAAAAGTCTGGACGCTTGAACGAAATGTCTTTTACGAAAAGGAGGGGTCAGTAAAATAAAGGGCAATTGTCAAGAGCCACCTAGACTGGAGCCAGCAGCCTTTGTCTGCTGGGACACTATGAGGGTTGGTGGTTTGAGCCCCACTTTGGGCGAAAGGTTCCTGCATTTCAGGAGCCCTTCGAATGCTACAATTCTACAGCTCTGTGTGCAGCTCCCTCCGTGTGGGGAATGACAGAAGTGTTCATGGGCTCTGGTCAGCCAGGCTGGTCAATGGTTCCTCTTGAATAGTAAGAGCTGTGAGAGATTTCCTGTTGAGAAGCAATGGTCTCCCTGGCCCTGATGTGTTTTGATACATTGCTCCATTCAAACGCTCGGCTTTGTTCCTCAGCTTTGACACTTGACTTTGTTCCTCAGCTCCAAGTCCCTAGGACCACTTCTGGTTCCAGGTTCTGGCTCAGCCCTGGTAGGAATATGCCTAAGAATGATTGAAACGAACCTATCTCACTTGAATTGCCTCTCCATTTCATCGGTACTCAGTGATCATAGGCACTATAAGCTGGCAATAGCAACACCAGCACCCTGTAGAATATTGTACCATTTCCAATGTGAGGGGAACATCATTACCATTTGCCCTCTGATGCCAGGGGGACCTGTGCTGCCTTGTGGTCCTGGAGAACCAAGAGGTCCTGGTGAGCCAGGTGGACCTGAAGTGCCTGGAGAGCCCTAGAAGACATATAAATATGGTTGACAACATATACATAAGGAAAGACATGAAATCATCATCATCATCATATCACCACCTGGTTTATGCAAGAGTAATAAAAAAAATTGTTATTTAGGGGAATTGAATTTAATTCTAAATTATATACCGGAAACGTGGGAGATCACAAGGGGTAAAAAAAAAAATGGATGTACCGTGCCATATTAGAAGCAAAAAAAAACAAAAACATTTTTTGATGAATTGGAAGAGCTGCAAAAAGATTCCATTGAGCACATGGATTGACAATATGGACAGACTAGCTACATACAAACGAATTGCATGTCAACGCAAATTAAGAATGGATAAATATGAAGAAATCTGGAAGGAATACTTAAGCGATAAGACGGACAGTGGTGGGAAGTAGGGGGAGGAGAGGTGGGGAAATATTGTTAAAAAAAGGTGTTGTTATAGGTATATCAGTACTCAAATCTGAATTGTTAAATTGTGTTGTTAGTGTTATTGTGGTTTTTGTTGTATGTGTTTTTTGTGGTTGTTGTTTGTATTGAAAAAAATGATTAAATAAATTTTAAAAAACAGCTAAAAAAAATAAGGAAAGACATGCCACCACCATCATCATCATATCACCACCTGGTTTTTGCCTGGTGCCTAAAAATATGGAATGAAGGCACCAGACAAAACTCCCTGAAGAGAGCATTCCAGAAACAGGGAGCCACAGCAGAAAGGGCCCATTCTCATGTTGCCACCCTCCAGACATCTCGTGGAGGAGACACACAAAGAAGGGCCTCAGAAGACATCTCAGAGTCCAGGTAGGTTCATATGGAGAGAGGCGGTCCTTGAGCTACAGAAGTCCTGAGCCATTTAAGGCTTTCTATGTCAAAAGCAGCACTTTGAATTGGGCCCAGAAACTATTTGGTAGTTTATATGATCACTTACCGATGGCCCTTTAGTACCTGGGGAACCATCCGTACCGGGGGAGCCCTAAATGGAGAGTAAGATATATCATGGTTAGCAACAAGCTTCAGCATTCATTCACGCCTTCTTTGAAAAACAGGCAGCAAGAGGAAAATGTGCAGATGTTACGTAGCTTAAACAATGGAAATTTCAGTATTTCTCAGACTGAACACACCTCTGCAGCTGTAAATAAAATCAAAGGCAGTCAAGATTGATCTAATACTTTGTGGACATGTGTCATCTGTGTATCATAAGCAACTACCTTGGAGCCACACAAGACACTGGTGTGCGTTAGCTGCAACCACCTTGGGCAGATCCCCACCATACCTTCAAAGTGCAGCTGTCTTGAGATATTTGCTGATGCCAATTAAAAATATTAAATATCTTTTTCATATCCAAATTCATTTAATTTGCTCAGTTAATTATCTACTTTAAATATACACTCTTATGAATCTGCAGGTTATTACAATAATCCTGCCAATGTTTTTATCTGTTTGCAATTTATCTGTAAATATTCAACAAACCATTTCCATTCTTTTATATATAAAAAAAGTCTGTTATCTCGATTTCTTATTCTTCTGGTAAGTTTTGCCATTTCTGCATATTTCATAAGCTTTTGTATCCATTCTTCCTTTACTGGGACTCCCCCTTCTTTCTATTACAGATTATTAATTCTCTAGTGACGCATTTACTATGCTAGGGGGTCACCAACTTGGCTCCTGCAGATGCACATCTGCCTGCGTAGGACTTGCCCCACCACTGTGCCACTGAAATTAGACTTGAGAGAAGTGTTCTACTGCAAGCAATCTAACAGGTTGTGGGCTTTGAATGGTGCCCATGATAGCTTCTCCTCTTTGCAAATGTGTTCATGGGTCGAGAAAGGTTGGCAACCCCTGAACTATGCATTCAATTATACATCAGGGAAATTGTGGCCTGGC
Source organism: Podarcis cretensis (assembly GCF_951804945.1). NCBI lineage: Eukaryota > Metazoa > Chordata > Lepidosauria > Squamata > Lacertidae > Podarcis > Podarcis cretensis. The sequence goes on from NC_137170.1 coordinate 122,937,260, forward strand.
TGTCGCTGTGGAAGAGTGTCTCGAATTGTAGCTCACATGCCTGAATATACTTCCACATGGAGGCACACATACAAATCCCTTTACATCAAAACCAAGATGTCAAAAAGAAAGGTTCTAAAATTGGAACATTCGGTGTGAGCTGCCACTTGCAATCCTGTAGTAGCAGAGATCAGACCGCCTCAACAAAAATTAGGACAAATGAAACACTCAGGTATTGAAAAGTCTGATGAACTTACAGGAAGACCAAATGTTCCTGCAGCACCTGGCAGACCTGTTTCACCTCTTTGTCCCTGAGGACCTTCTGGACCACGTGCACCTGTTGGACCAGCTTCACCCTGAAAAAAAGGTGGGGGAGAATCATAGAATCATAGAGTTGGAAGAGACCACAAGGGCCATCGAGTCCAACCCCCTGCCAAGCAGGAAACACCATCAGAGCGCTCCTGACATATGGTTGTCAAGCCTCTGCTTAAAGACCTCCAAAGAAGGAGACTCCACCACACTCCTTGGCAGCAAATTCCACTGTCTTACTGTCAGGAAGTTCTTCCGAATGTTTAGGTGGAATCTTCTTTCTTGTAGTTTGGATCCATTGCTCCATGTCCGCTTCTCTGGAGCAGCAGAAAACAACCTTCCTCCTCTATGTGACATCCTTTTATATATTTGAACATGGCTATCATATCACCCCTTAACCTCCTCTTCTCCAGGCTAAACATGCCCAGCTCCCTTAGCCGTTCCTCATAAGGCATCATTTCCAGGCCTTTGACCATTTTGAAATGCATTGTTTCTGAATATTAACCACCACCATTAAGAGAAAGATGCTGGCAACAATTGACAGCTCTGGGATTAAACTGCAAAGAGAATATCACTGTAGCAGAGCAGCAGTCTGGTCTGCTCACACCTGCATCTGGTTGAAGTTCGTGTGGTGGGACACAGCCATGAAACCACTCTCCTGAAACTGGGGTGGTTAGGGTAAAAGGGACCCCTGACCGTTAGGTCCAGTCGTGGCCGACTCTGGGGATGCGACACTCACCTCGCTTTATTGGCCGAGGGAGCCGGCATACAGCTTCCGGGTCATGTGGCCTGCATGACTAAGCCGCTTCTGGCGAACCAGAGCAGCGCATGGAAATGCCGTTTACCTTCCCACTGGAGCGGTACCTATTTATCTACTTGCACTCTGATGTGCTTTCCAACTGCTAGGTTGGCAGGAGCAGGGACCGAGCAATGGGAGCTCACCCCGTCACGGGGATTCGAACTGCCGACCTTCTGATTGGCAAGTCCTAGGCTCTGTGGTTTAACCCACAGCACCACCTGCGTCCTCAGCTGGTGTGGTTACAGCCTGCCAGATGGGGATGGGGCAGGGCAGCAGTGAGTTCGAGGCCACAGAGACACACCCATGGAGCCAATTCCTTTTTAAAAAATCCAGTTTCCCCAACTTCCAATTTTCCATGTATAAGGAAGTGAACACTTCCAAATAAAGATGCTGCAGAATCCATGTGATAGTTGCACTACTAGTGGCCGATCACGTTCATAAAAATAATCTTCAAATCATGTTAAACGCTATAAACTTGCAGAAGACACATTGCATATGTTTGGTGCAATGTGAGATCATTCCATCGAAAGTGAGAATCTTAGCCAACACTTCTTTAAACAAAAAAAAAAACCCCAAACCACATACTTGTTGCCTTTCGCCAAGTTCCTTCCCATGCCTACATTGTTTCTGTCTGTCCCTATTCCCTGCTCCCGCCCATCCATTAAAAGGATTGTTACTTAATCCCTTAAATTACTGCATTGACTAATGATTGTTTAGCGAGAACTGCCAACTGTAAATACAGCGCAAAACATCTGCTAGGCTGATTAGTCCTTGCACTGTTCTCTCCAAGGACATGGCTACCAGATGTTTGCGGTGATGACATTTTAAGAACTTCGGGACAGAGAAAAAGTTCAGCAGCTCGGCCTCCACCACTCCGCAGAGCGACGTCAGCAATGCTTTCTCTTTTGTGCACGCACAGTAAGGAAGAGGGGAAAGCACAGAAGGGTGCTAGGAAAGCAAAGAACTTTCTTCCCACTAAGAAGCCTTTACGGTCCAAGAAAGTATCTGTTAATCCCAGCTGGGGAAGGTGGCCAACCCTATTAGCACTGCCGGGTTTCACATTCCAGGACATGGGTGGCCAGGTGGAAAAAGAGGACAGGGCTTCTGAACCTTTAATAGTTCTGTAGAATAGGGAATTTGGGCAGGCAGAGCTCATGATGTCTTGATCAATCAAGGGTTGGCTCCACTGGTGCTTTTGCAACACACTAACCTCACTGCCGGGACGCGGGTGGCGCTGTGGGTTAAACCACAGAGCCTAGGACTTGCCGATCGGAAGGTCGGCGGTTCAAATCCCCACGACAGGGTGAGCTCCCATTGCTCAGGCCCTGCTCCTACCAAACTAGCAGTTCGAAAGCACATCAAAGTGCAAGTAGATAAACAAGTACCACTCCAGCAGGAAGGTAAACGGCATTTCCGTGCGCTGCTCTGGTTCGCCAGAAGCGGCTTAGTCATGCTGGCCAATAAAGCAAGATGAGCGCAGCAACCGCAGAGTTGGTCACGACTGGACCAAATGGTCAGGGGTCCCTTTACCTTTACCTAACTTCACTTCCGCTTCACACCTCCCAGCTCTGTGTCCTGTATGAAGCCGTGACACAGGTAGTCGGAAGCAGAGGCGTAGGAAGGGGAGTGTGCTGGGGGCGGACCACCCTGGGTGTCATTGCTGAGGGGGCTGACATTCGGTGCACCGCACACCCATGACTCCCAAGCCTACCCCAAGCCATCGGGGGAAGGGGGAAGCTGCGAGGCTTTGCCAGCGGCCGTTGCCCCACGCTCCCGGGCTGCTGGAGGAGGCAGGCAGGCAGAGAGAAGATGGGAAGGAGGAAGGTGCAGAGGGAGGAGGGAAGGAAAGAAGCAAAAGCTCCCTCAACTCAGGACCTAAATGCTGGAATGCACAGGGGGAGAGGTGGGTGTGAGAACACAGTTAGGGGGGAAAGTTTTAAGTGCTTATGCTCACAATGTTAAGTAAATAAACCAGAAAATAACACTTGCAACTGTAAGTATATTATTTTTCCTTCTTTTAAAAAGTTCAATGTGGGGAGGTGACAAAAAAAATCTGCACCAGGTACCACCTGACCTTGCTACACCTCTGGTCGGAGGTGTGGTGAGCACCACTGCCTTATTCCACTACCCACAACCAGTAGATCACTTGTGAATAGGACAGGGGCACAAAAGTAAAATGTCACTGCAAATGTGATGTCACCACAATCGATAAGCACTCGGAATTTCCTTGGAATTCGCCATAGAAAGGAGAATTTCCCTTAAGTTCTCCTCTTGTGGTCAAGGGCTCAGGTTGGGGCGATAAAAACAGTGGCCCCATTTCTAGACCCCATCTAGTCTGCACAACACACATGCATACACCCACACATATAACGGGCTTCTTTAAGGGGAAACAGACGCTGAAATGAAATGAAAATTCAGAGCAACAAGTGCAAATGATGAAGGGTAAGACCCAACACAGACTAATTCAGTATATTTACATGCTTTTCCCAGTTAAAACTATTCAGAACATATAGTCCATTGGGAAAGTGCCCCCACCAAATACCCTTTGAAATAAAAATACAGTGGTAGGTACTTTTCCCAGGACTCTTCCTCAAAATACTTGCTTGTGCCTTTAGGCTATAAAGAATGCCAACTTTCCTATAGACCCAACATTCTTAAATACAAAGTTTAAAAGCACACTAGAAAAATAACCGTGAGAAAACTATAGCCTGCCAGTGAGGCCAAATAAAAAAATGAAGTAATAAAAGAAAGAAACTAGATCCAACATTATTAAAAACTAATACTATCCTAGTGTTAAAGATAGGGGTGTGTTTTCACTATTATAATTCTTTCATCTAAATGGACCTCTCCTGTAGGTTGTTTTTTTTAAAAAAAAAAGTTGAGGATGGGAGAAGATGAGCTAACACCAACTTTGCATGAGAACAGGGCTGCTTTATGACACCATATAAATGAGGAAAACCTGGCTGTTTAGCTTTTTCTGCAGTTCATTATTCTGTGGCACAGGAAGAGGCCCAGGTGCATTGCCAACTCCTGTTAAAATGAATTGCACTTCCAGCTGTTTCGGTTTCCTAAGGCATGCTGCAACCAGATCTATCCAGCTAAATAACACCACACTCACAACCTTAAAAAAGGGGGGGAAACACGCAATGCATATAGAAGCTTCGCTCAACAGCACACTTAAATCTCTTCTGTGACTTCGCTTCTTAATATTATTGTTGGATATGTTCATATGTATCACTTCAAACAGCCTGTGCCTATATTAACTTTGGCAGTAAAGCAGTCTTTGCTGTTCACACAGTTGCTTCAGCAAGGAGTTAATAAATGCAGGTTCTCTTTGTGTCCAGGCTAAGAAGGAAAGTTGGAGCTGATCCTCATTCCCATACATAGGCCTGGTTCACAACTCCACTTTAAGCTAAATCATGGCTTAGTGCTGGAGACTCCCAGAGAGGACATTGCAGCTGTTTTGCTCCTCCCTGGCCATCCTGCTGCAAAGCTGTCCATGGTTTGACTTAGCCATGGTTTGACTTAGCATGTCATCCAAACCCAGGTTCACGGTTCAGCTCTCCCAAACCACAAGCCATTAGCCTTAGGACACACCTGGCCATAATTCATGGTTAGTTTGGAGAAAGCTAAACCACGAGCTCGTGTTTGGATGACACACTAAGACCAGGATCTAGCGACAAATGATGGATGAACTGATTGTTTCTACACCAAATAATCAAGCATGGCATGGTTGATTTTGAATCATTGGGGTTTACTCCTGAGTAAACTTTCTTAGAATTGGGGTGCCAGGGATATTTTATCTCCTTGTTCTGAAACAAAAATATGCATATTAGAAGATGCAGTACAGAAAAAGTGGAGAGATATTTCCCTAACAGAATGGAACCAAAACATGACTTACCTTCCTGCCAGGAATGCCTGGAAAACCTGGTGAACCAGCAATACCAAGGGGACCCTACAACAAGGAGATAGTAAACATAATTGAGCACATGTTCTCCTTATCATCTCTACCAGACAACATGATGGTGGGAAAAAAACATACTTGGCATTTAAAAGTCAGCTTAAAGTGGTAACTTGCACCAAAATTATTAGCTAACCATGTGTACTGCCTTTTCTTCTGGGAAAGGCTGGTTTTCCAATGATTGTGCAGATTTTCCCAGTGAATTTACAATGTGATTGAACATGGCTGCTTGATCAACATGCAGCTTCCAACCCAAGCTCCACGAGGACATCTGCCCAATGTCAATAAATGTTCTTCACAAGGAATGAGCAATCCATGATAGGTCTCTTAGGGCAGCAAACTACAACCAAGATATTTGAAAGTACTTTGTTGTTGTTTAACCGTTTAGTCGTGTCCGACTCTTTGTGACCCCATGGACCAAAGCACACCAGGCATTCCTGTCTTCCACTGCCTCCCGCAGTTTGGTCAAACTCATGCTGGTAGCTTTGAGAACGCTATCCAACCATCTCATTTTCTGTCATCCCCTTCTCCTTGTGCCCTCCATCTTTCCCAACATCAGGGTCTTTTCCAGGGAGTCTTCTCTTCTCATGAGGTGGCCAAAGTATTGGAGCCTCAGCTTCACGATCTGTCCTTCCAGTGAGCACTCAGGGCTGATTTCCTTAAGAATGGAGAGGTTTGATCTTCTTGCAGTCCATGGGACTCTCAAGAGTCTCCTCCAGCACCATAATTCAAAAGCATCAATTCTTCGGCGATCAGCCTTCTTTATGGTCCAGCTTTCACTTCCATACATCACTACTGGGGAAACCATAGCTTTTACTATACGGACCTTTGTTGGCAAGGTGATGTCTCTACACTGAAAGTACTAGGCGAGTCCTTTTCAGATATCAGTTCAATGAATATTCACTTTCTGTGGAGAAATGAATTATGAATGGGAGACATATTGACATTATTGACATATTGCCAGGCAAAATCTAAAAATCTAAATAGGGCAACACCTTTATTAACAGCAAACAAAAAATTTCAAAGAAATGAGGACATTTTTTTAGTCATCAGAGCTCTCCATTGAGTTGGATGCCAACGAAACAAAATGTGTGTGAGTGTGTGGAGGGAATGTTACAGCCATTTTTTGCAGCTGGTGTCCGATTGGAATTAGGCCCTCAGCTGCTATGCATGCAGCATTAGTAAACCAGGGATCTTTGGCCTAAGCAGCTGCTGCCTTGGGTGTGTTGACACTGTACATGTAATGGATGAGAGCCCACACTCCTTGTATAGACACCAGCAGCCTGGGACACTGTGTGAGTCATTTTTTCTTACACCTTTGCCATCATGTTCTAACAGAGTCTTATTGTCGTGGCTTCACATGTTGAGAAAATTAAGCACAGGTCAGTCCTGGGATTGGTATTCAATCTGTCAAATCTTCAAAGCTGAAAGCTTGTTCCATAAATATGCAATCCAATATTGGGAGAATCTGGTTTACTGTGATCCAGAAATACTTGGCTGAAACGAGCATTGCGGGCTGAGCCATGGAGAATTTCACAACAGATAAATGTTAGTATAAAACTCAAAAGAAAATGATAAAATGCTCAGCTTTGTTGGGAAGGTGAGCCAAGTTTCATGTTCAAGGTCTGTAAGGCACATTGGAATCATTCCATCAAAATAAAACAACAGCAAAAAGCATGATGTTCTGCAGAATGAACCATCATGGATCAAATGTCATAGGACTTCACATCTCCTCAGTTTAGAATGAAATCCATTTTCATATTCATCAGCAGTATCAAGCGTCACCCCTGCATGTGTGAACTGCTCTCCAGCACTCCTAATTTTAGTACAGTCCACCCAGAAAGTAATATACTGAGACAATAGCAGTGTCTATGGTTGCTATTCTTGCAGAAAAGTTATTTTCCATCCTCTTAGGGAGACTTGGATATTTCTCTGTCATGTTCTTCCACAGAATTAACCAATATTTTCTGGCTTGATATATAGAGGAAAAACTTCTAAGGGCTTTTGTAGTGCTTTTTGTTTCTTTGGCTATGCTGAAGAGATAGATTGTCTAGACAAGCTCTGGGTAGCAGCACACAGCGGCCATAAACATTTACCACCACTTCAAAATGTTCACTGCTCCCCAGTGATTTCCTTTCCTTTCCTTTTTGCTGGAAGAACAAGAGGCACTCACACACTGTAAAATAATGCCTTGTTATAAAGGATGCTTCTCCTGGCAATCTCAGTAAGAAGTATGATTTGTTCCAGAAATTAATTCATGATGAGAGCATCATTTGCCATGAAGCCTTGTACTGAATTTTCTTAAAGCATCACTACAACAGCTCAACATTCATATAGATAAACAGTGAACCCAGTTCTCCAAACGTCAGCCTTTACATACAGATGAGGAAGGCATCAGCAGGGTTGGGGGGAGCCCAAGGTTTGTGGAAGCACAAAAATAAACACTGAAGAGAGAAAACCCTGAAACAACCCAATGGAAACTGAGCAGGTTCAGTAGCCACAAAAGGCTGGCTAAAATATAAAATGTACTTGTCAAAACTCAGACTGTGTATATACTATGCCTTTAAAGCACAACCACACATACACACCGCAAAGGATTCTGGGCACTGTAGTTTGTTAAGGGTTGCTGGGAAATGTAACTCTGTGAGAGGTAAACTACAGTGCCCAGAATTCTTTGGGGGAGGGGGAGTACTTCAAATGTGCTTTAAAAATACAGCAGCACTCCCAGTTATCTGCTGCAACACTATTATCAGAATTGGATCTAGCCATTTTCGACTGGAAACAAATTGGACAGACCATCTTGAATCTATGCGTTGACAAGAAGGCCGCTCCGCTTGCCAGCAGGGAGGTGTTGCATACTGGCCACAGGCTCTATCCAAGCACAGCAGGGGCATAGAAATGCCCCCGCGCCATGACCCCATCAGGGACCCTGGGGGAGCTCTCAGTTGATATACATCAACAGGGCTGCCCCTACTGGTGGTTGACCCTTACTGGACTTCCTGCATGGTGGGCAGGAGTCAGATATAGTCAGTTCAATTCCAATGCCTAAGCCAATACCACTCACATTCTGTAACTAATAAAGTCGTGGCCTTAATTCACCCATTAACCTAAAATACTGTGCCCATGTGTTTTATTATTCAACAAATGGGGGAGCTTGGGGCCTTGACATGCAATAATTGCTTGCCACATCTATGATGAGCCCTTTGTTAAACTATGGGTAGGCTCCATTTTTAGCAAATCAGATTGTATTAGAATGAATGATAAATATTTTTTGGTCTTCTATCCGGAAACTGAATCAGAATCGTGGACCTTAACTCATGGTGATCAAACCTGGTAGCAAGTGGGGCACAAGCCAAGCACCAAGTAAAGATAATGCCACTCTACTGAACAAGAAAGCACATGTGGTCATGTGCCCTGATGTGGCATTGCCTGATAAGAAGCAGGCAGGAGAACAAGAGAGGCAGGGGCAAGTGCAGGTCTACCTGACCCTACATCATTCCCCATCCTATGGGCCTTTAGACTCATGTCAAGGCACATAAAAAAACAGCTGCTGTCTGTAACGCTCAGGCCTTAGCTGGAAGCTTATTTTCCAGAACACATTGTGAAATAGGTTGACAGTGAACAGTGGTGTGATCCAAATGAGTCATGTTCTTTTCTCGTTTGAATGAAATGGGACCAGATTGAAAACAACTTGGGTGGAGTGGGGGGCAAAGAAAGATGGACAAAGAGGTGCTGCTTACCATTGGCCCTGGCTTCCCTGGCATACCATGAGAACCACGAGCCCCCTAAGTAGAAAACAAAAACAAGAAAAATGAAGGTTAGGAAAGCTTGGGAGAAACCTAAGAGGAATATGATGGTGGCTCAAAGACAAAGGCCATAACAGCAGGTATAGGGCAATAGGAGGAAATAAGAGTGGGGGCAATTCCAATATAACCTTCTCTCTCTCTCTCTCTCTCTCTCTCTCACACACACACACACACACACACACACACACACACACTTTTATTTTTTTTCACTTATGGGAGTCCACTATTCAGCCAAACCAATATATTGTGGTCACCACCAGGACCATAGGTGCCAACTCTATGGGACAGGGCTGACACCCCCCCCCACACACACACACACCTTGAGGAGTTGTAACTCAATGGACCTCACTGAAGAGCACCTCGTTGGGATCTGTTGGGGTTATTCCATTACAAATAACTACTTACTGGAACTCCCTGTGGTCCAATTCGTCCTCGTTCTCCTGCCATTCCTCGAGGACCCTGCAACCAGCAAAAGAGGGAGTGAAAAAAACATTCTAGCGAGCCAAAGTTAAGCGGAGATCACCTTTTATTTACAACTTCACCGCAAACAGTGTGCAATCATGTTCTACAACAGTCGTCGCAGGTGAAACAACCTGTGTGATATACTTTTTTTTCTGGATCACGTGCTGTCTGTTTTACTCTATTTTATTACTTCATTTGTTTTATCTGCTTAAGGTTTTAAGGCACAACAACAGAAACAGCATTAAATTATTAAACAACAGAAAGCCATAAGAGTGATAAAGAGTACAGTATCTAGCAGGTAACATTACAGATCCATTCCTAGGCAGGGTATATTAGGTTTCCAAGGTCAGGCAAGACAATCCTGTTCACCTAGCTATAATAATGGGTTTATTAATGACTACAATAATGAAAACGAACCTCTAAGTTCAGGTAGACATACAAAAAGGGTTGTTGCATCCCTCCCCTGTTTAAGTAAGGAAGAGAATAATCACTCCCAAAAGATATTGAAGCCTACAATCCTAACCGCATTTTCCTTGGAGTAAGCCCCAGTGAATTCAATAGGATTTGCTTCTGAGTAGACGTGGTTAGGCTTGCAGCCTTCATGCCTAAGATCTGAAGTGGCTTTGATCTGAGATGGTATTCTGCTAAGATTTTCCACACCTTATTGTCCTACCCTCTGACTGCTGGAGGTTTTCTTCACCTCCACCTGGTAGCCACTTTATCAGGCTGAAAGTGATAATATTTACTCACTAAGATAACTTCCCTTTCTTTTGGCTTCAGGCATCATGGCTAGAAATATCAGTCTGGGTGTGCTTACATGCTTGAATAAGAGTTACTGGTATGAGCAAGTTTTGCTGAGTAATGTAAATTGTCAGGCTTCAGGGAATCAGCTTCCTCCCCCCGTGGCAACAGATAAGCAGAACTAAAGAAAAGGAGTCTTCTTACCAGTTAGAAACTTTAATAATCACAGCGAGAGAACAAAGAACCCATCTCCTAAAATGGCGGTGCTCCCAATTAAGGTTACCACTCCCTTACGTCCCTATTAATCTACATCAATCCGATGTCTTGTAATCTGAGCTTGTACTCTCTGTGCTTTGTGTGCTTTATTTTCTGCCACTTTCTGAGCTCTTCTTGACCTTGGAGAGAGCAGAGGAATGCTTTCCAGAGACAGTGAATCTGTTAACTCTCTCTCCCCCAGTGTTTCCTCTCCTAGCTGTTCTCCATCCAGTATTTCCCAGCTTCTGCCTTCTGAACTATGTTCCTCTGCAAACCACTGTTCCAAATCTATACTGTCCTCCTGCTCCTGGGGAAGATTCAGGGTCCAGATCAGGAGCAGGGGGAGGCCCCCACCATTCCTCCTCAGTGCAGCCCTCCTCAACATGGTCCCTGACATAAATACAGTTGGGGAAACTCTGGTCCTCCAGACGTTACTGTGATGCTAAGTGCACAACAGAGAATGATAACAGCTCTGAATTTTTATCCATGGAAGGGAATGGGACAAGGAGACCCAGTCCCACCCAAACTATCCCCAGTGTGTTCAGCTGACACACAATTCTCCCCACAATTGAGGACATTAAGACATCACTCCTAAACATATTTACTAAAGGGGGGGGGGAGAGAGAGATTGAACTCATTTTAGTAAACATGCATAAGAACTGCAGAGTCAAACAACATTAGAGAAGATTGATCAAAGTAATTAATGTTATTTCTTCAGCACATGGACCGGATCCATGCTTGCCACAATATTGCAACAGTAAAGCATTCAGGGTGGCAGGAGAAACAGGAACCATAAATAATACAAATGGCACTCACCATAGGGCCTGGTGGACCCATCTGACCCGATGGACCAAGTTCCCCCTATAAATTCACAGAAAACACATATGCAAAAGTTAGGAATATTTAAATTGCCTCGGATAATAACCTCATCATACCATTTTGTACTATGTTATGCATAAATGCAGCAATGTTACTTATGGGTAGACCTTGGTTTATATACTACCAGAAGCATACTCATCTTTAAACACCCAGAATCATAATTTTGCTTCTCTGAAGCATGCATTTGCTTTGTCCCTTAAACCTCTACTGTTGAGAGGAAAACCACTGTCCCATGCAGCTGTCCCCCTAACAACGGGAACAAATGAAGAAAGCAATTTGCATTCCAAGTACCATAAAGCTACAAAAGTGGATTCTGCAACAGATGGGTCCAAATGAGGCATTTAGTTTCAGAATCCCTGTGCTGGAAGCCTTTTTTGGAGATTTGGGCCAAATCTACCCACTGGAAGATGCTAAAGAAAACCTCCCTCATGAGTCGAGGAGAGTCTTCTGGTACTGATAAAGAAGTAATGGGTAACTCATTACATCAGAGAACTATATCTTACACTATATTTTGCTTTGTTTTTCTTCAGGTGTGTAATTTCAAGGGGAAACGGTAAACCAACGATTAAGGATGGCCTACACTTCACAATCGCCAGAGGAAAGCCACTTGATGCCACTCCATTTGGGCCCCACGAAACATAGATAGAGCAGTTTATACTCTGAATTGCCCCCCAATAGCTGAAGAGCTTCAGAACTACTGCCAGCTCTGTTTGTAGGTGGCATGGAAATGTGTCACAGGGTGGAGCAATTCACACAGCTGCTCTATGCATTATGGTGCTGAGGTAAGGCAACCATTGCAAGAAGCTTCCGCTGCCACCAAATGCAACCTGGCTTCCTCTAATGAGGCTCATTAATCAAAATCCTGCCCCTAGTTATCCTATGCATGAGATTTGATCATTTCAAATTCCTGACAACAGAATCAAGCCATTTCCCTGTAAAACCAAAAACAAGCCATTACCTTAGATCCAGTGGCTCCCATTTCACCCTTAGGGCCTTCAAGTCCTTTATGTCCCTATGACATATATACAATAATATTTAATTTTTAATACTCAAAGAAGAATAGTTCATCACACACACACACACACACACATACACACACACACACACACACACACACACACACACATTATGTGCCTGGTTGACCACAGGGCAGGGAGACAGAGGAGGCATGGAATGCAGTTAGCTTTATTCAACAGAAAATAACAACACAGTAGAGTCCTCTGGTTTGCCTTAATCCAGCTGAGACATTGCTGAAACTGACCACCAGCTCTGCCCTTTTCCCTACAGCCTTTTACTCTGGATTCCTCCTAAGCAGACAAAGGCTACGGTGATGGGATGGGCTTCTGCTTTGGGCCTGTCTGGTCCATTGCTCAGCCATGTGCAGCACTCTCCTTGAGCAGAGTGTCAGATGGGGAGAAGGGCCAGCAGGACTGGGACTGTCCTGCTGTTGGGTAGCAAAGGCAACTTCTGACTCCTCTCTGAGTCTGCGCTCACACTGTGACTTTCAACCTCTAGCCCTATCCTGGAAGGGCCTACTTCTTCTGAAACCCCCCCCCCCTTGATCGCTCAAACCCCTTGCCTCTAGAACCTCCCAGCTCGTCCCTGCTCTTCAGTGTCCCACCACCAGGATCGGGGATCTAAGTCGTCATCTTCTGTCTTCTCCCTGGTGGGCTCTTGGGTGGGCTGCTCCCACCACTCTTCCTCTTCCAGCCAGTCCCTGATACTAAAATTGACCAGGAAAGCAGACGTGGTCACACTTACCCTATGGCCCTTTAAACCTGGAAGGCCAGGAGCACCAGGAAAACCGCGAGCACCCTGAAACAAAGAGAAACAACTCATAGTTACATAGGTGGTGTATATACTGTGGGAATGTTCAGGGATGCAGGAGAGGATATATTGTGTGATTACCGTATTTTTCGCACCATAGGACGCACTTTTTCCCCTCCAAAAATGAAGGGGAAATGTGTGTGCGTCCTATGGTGCGAATGCAGGCTTTCGCTGAAGCCTGGAGAGTGAGAGGGGTCGGTGCGCACCGACCCCTCACGCTCTCCAGGCTTCGCACACCTCTCCGCAAGCAGCGGGAGCCCAGCGCTGGGCTCCCGATGCTTGCGGAGAGTTGCCAGCATGCCGAAGCCTGCGCGCGCTGAGCTCAGCACGCCCAGGCTTCGCAGACCTCTCCGCAAGCAGCGGGAGCGCTCCCGCTGCTTGCGGAGACTTGCCTGCATGCCGAAGCCTGCGCGCGCTGAGCTCAGCGCGCCCAGGCTTCGCGGACCTCTCCCCAAGCCGTGGGAGCGCTCCCACGGCTTGCGGAGACTTGCCTGCATGTTGAAGCCTGCGCGCGCTGAGCTCAGTGCGCCCAGGCTTCGCGAACCTCTCCGCAAGCAGCGGGAGCGCTCCCATGGCTTGCAGAGAGCTGCCTGTTTGGGGGCTGGGGTCGGGGGAAGCTCGAGCTTCCCCCGCCCCAGCCCCGCGCCTGGGGGGGAAATAATTTTTTCCCCTTTATTTCCCCCCCAAAAAACTGGGTGCGCCCTATGGTCCGGTGCGCCCTATGGTGCGAAAAATACGGTATATCCTTATCCAACTTGTGTTAACAAGTTCCCAATATCAGCAGAGTAAAACATTCCCCTTTATTTTAAGTTTGCAACAGCAGCGTGTGCTCAGGTTCGCTAGAACCTCTATAATAATTACTCTGGTAATTTCCCCTTTGTTCCCTCTTAAAATAGAAGACACGACACAGTCCTTTACAAAAGTATAAAAAGAGTTTACTCACATTCTGTTCACAATCAGATCCCAGAAGGCAGATAGCTTAATAAAGTAATATACATTTGGATTCTATCTTATAAGAAGATAGTCCCTTTCTCCTCTCTTGGCTGGGAGCCAAGAGGGCATCTTTCACTCAGGAGAGATGTTGCTTGTTCGAAGATGAAGATGGCAGAGAGAGATGGCTGCCCCTGCCCTGTGCTTTTATCATTACCTGCACAGGTGAGGCCACACCCACCTCTAGTCACATGCGGAGGAAGTCTGTCCCAGCCCAGAGGGAAACAGGAAGTTTACCTGCTGGCTGGACAAACATCCCTCCCCATGTCTAAACATGTACACTCTAGGAATGTTGTAATTGACTGCTCCTGTGTTTCACATCCCACATATACTAAGTCAGACCATTGGTCCATGTAGCTCAGTATTGTTTGCTCTGATTGGTTAGCAGCTCTCTAGGGTTTCTTGACAGCAGTTTTGCCCAGCGCTACTTAGGACCATTCTACATGCAAAGGATGTGTTCCACCATGGAGCTATGGCCCAAAAGATGTATCCCATTTATCCTCACAATGAATATGTGAGGCGGGTTAGGTTGAGAGACAGTGAGCACTCCATGGGCTTAGCAGGGATTTGAACCCTGGCCTCCTAGGCCCTAGTCTACACATCTACACATCTACACATCTACGTTCACACAACATGCAAGCCTGATGTAGGGAAGGGGTGAGCAGACTTCAAGCTCTTCGAAGAACAACTGTGCTTTTCAGTAAAACCCACCAACCATCACCAGATTCAAAAGACATAGGAGTTAGAATTTGAGAACAGAGTGCCTCTGAGCATACTGTGAGCCTAGGTATTTGTTTTCAGTAGCAAAACTAAGCTGAACTCACAGTCCTTTGACACAAAAGCGCACCTGGTTAGCTCTCTTCGCTTCAGCAGCCTAATTTAGGTGAGGGAAGTCATTTTGTGGTTGTTAAACAATTGGGAGTCATGAAACCTTTGCCAATCTACTGCAAATCAATAGTTTTGGCATCCTCCTCCTTCCTACTGAATTGTAAGAAAATGAGGCCAAGGAGATTCAGGCAGGGCCACCCCCTGAACTAGTTGGAAGGAATAAGACTGATAGGTGGGGGCTTTTTGAGGGCAAACCAAGGTTACTGGGGCTGTGTCCTATTTGCTCTAGCCGCCGCTGGGGTACAGAGTCCTTTTACATGCATGGAAACAAAACAGCTAGAATGCTTACTGAATTATTTTACACAAGAGAGGTAGACTTTTCATTACCAAAATGAAAGAGATATATGACTATTCTTTAATTAAACAAATCTAGTGGGAAATCATTTTGAGGACTACAGACCCAAAAGCAATTTTTTCTTTTACATGATAGCTGTTAAACCTCTGTCCTGAGTCAGCTATTTTGCACCAAAAAAGACACCACTGAAGAAGCGAAGATGCCCCTCCATGCTTCTTCCATCTAGCTTCTTGTGTCATCTACTGAACAATTTTTTTATTATTCATTAAATGATCACAGATCTAAAAATGCATTTCTTTTGATATGCTTTTACCGATAATAAATATATGGTTGTTGTTTCCTTTATTTATGGTTTTATGGCATATCTTCATTTCTTTAAATAAATTACGATGTAGCTCAACAGCACCACCTAGAGTGTGTGGAATTTCACACCCTCACAGTGAATCCTGAATAGATGGTCATCCACTGTTTTATTCTTGAACACACATCAAGTTAAGCTTTTTTCCACAAAGGCTGGCTTTAGACATTCAAGTGCAATGTCACTAAGAAGGTAGACCTACTCTCTAAGTTGATTTCTGATTGATCACAGAGACTACTGACATCAGAGATGGAGTGAATCTCACGAATGGGGCAAACAACCACCTGTTACCATTAAGGAGCAGGCATGTACTGGTCTCAGCTTCACCCCCTGTCTTTGCCTCCTGGAGCCAACCAGCGAGATACTCTCTCTCAAAACCTCTCTTCTGCAAAGAACTTTACATATGCTTCAAAATCCAAGATGCTGCTCAAGCAGGTAGGTAAAGGTAAAGGGTAAAGGACCCTTGGATGGTTAAATCCAGTCAAATTTGACTATGGGGTGTGGTGCTCATCTCGCTTCAGGCCAAGGGAGACGGTGTTTATCTGCAGACTATTTTTTTAGGTCATGTGGCCAGCATGACTAAACTGCTTCTGGAACAACAGGACACCATAACGGAAGCCAGAGTGCACTGAAAACGCCATTCACCTTCCCGCCACAACGGTACCTATTTATCTACTTGCATTGGTATGCTTTCGAACTGCTAGGTTGGCAGGAGCTGGGACAGAGCAACAGGAGCTCACACCGTCGCGGGGATTTGAACCACTAACCTTCTGATTGGCAAGCCCAAGAGGCTCAGTGGTTTAGACCACAGCGCCACCCGCATCCCTACTCAAGCAGGTAACACATTACTAGGTACATTAGACTGATTTCACTAGTTTTATTTACAAGCCTGTGGATGTAATTTCCGCCTGCCCCCTTTCCTTCTCTTTTCAAATGAATTGTTTTTATACTTTTGGGTCATTTGAAATAACTGTTTCTCACTAAAACCTTCTACATGTTCTAAGGACAGCATAATTAGGGAGCCAGTATTCTGCAGTTATTTCACAAGATCTGGAGAAATTTATCTCAGCTTCACCTATAAAAGCATAGGTATGAAAACATGCAGAGTTAGACCTTTGGGCCATCTGGTTCAGTATTGTCTACACTGTCTGCTGGCAGCTTTTCAGAATTTCAGGCAGGGTGTCTCTCCCAGCCCTACCTAGCCACATTGGGCATTAAACCTGAGACCTTTTTCAGGTAAAGCAAATATTCTACTGCTGAGCCAAAGCAGCTCACTGACCTATTTCACAGTGTTGCTTATGAGAAGAAATAAGGAAGCCTCAGCTTTTTCACTCTCCCCTGCACAGGCTACATACGAAACGAAACGAAACGAAACGAAACGAAACGAAACAAAACAAAACAAAACAAAACAAAACAAAACAAAACAAAACAAAACAAAACAAATCTCCCTCCATTTAATCTGCCTTACTTTAATTTGGTTTATTGTTGTATAACAAATGAGCTGAAAATTGCAAAGTGCTGAAATGCTACCCTAACGTTGAATATTACGTCTACAATTAAACTCATTAATTGCTTCAATGGGTAGCAGATGACTTTATGCCTTGGGAGGGGAGTCTGTGCAGGGAATATGGTCCAAAGAGGAGGCAAGGTTTAGAGGCAGCTGACACATTTATAGAAATTATGGCTGCAATGCACGCTTGAACTTTTCTGTAGTAGAGAAACTAAGTTTAGGTTAGGAGGTAATGCAAAAATAACTTTTCATTGTTTATGAGGGTTTTTTAAAAATGAAACACTTCCAAGGGAAACATAAGTGATGGTCTCATGGAAAAGAAAAGAAAATCGCAGGGAGTAAAGTAACTGCGCAGCTGATGAAAAGCAGTGCTCTACAATGTCCTGTGATTGCCTATTGGTTTCCCGCAGAGTTGAACTCATTGCTTTCAACGGTGTGGGGAGCAGGTTTCTTCTTAAGAGGTGCCCCTATGCAATTGTGGTCTGGCGCATCTTATAGAGCAAAAAATACAGTATATCTGGTTGAGTGTTGTTTTTGGAAGCCTTAGTATACAGTTGCCAGCAAGGCTCTTCATATATAATTTCCATGGTAACTCAAAAACATGTTTGGAATCATCAGTGTTTCCCATAATGTAACGTGGTGTGTAGGGTTTTGCTAAGCTTTTATGTCAAGCAAAACAAAACATGGTGTAAGTCTACTAGGAGTCTACTATCCTGGGAGTTTAGGCACCAGGACTTTATATGAATAAATGCTCATGAACATACTGGAGATCCTGGGAATCCAACTTCTCCAGGTTGTCCTGATCTGCCAGCTTCACCCTAAGAAGAGCAAACAGATAAAAAAAAGTTCAGATTTATTTTGCAATCCATCAGTAACGTTCACACATACAAATCATCTATATATGTGAACAAGGGAGTTTATATAATTCAATGTGACATTGTTAAATATCTATATCTGAATATTTCTTTCTTTTTTTCCCCAAAACATTTTTCAAGTTTTCTTTTTTGCTGACCAATATATGCATGTCAGCTTAACGTAACACAACTTTTTGGGTGACGAGATAAACAGAAGACACATAACAACCACCTCATTAGCACTTTCTTATGCCACTCAAGGGGCCTAAAGAAATATTAGTAGTGAACTGATTAGCAGTCATGAAGTGGATTTGGTTTGGTTTTTTAAACCAACAACAAGTGCTGAGGAGGTAGGGATTGTCATTAGCCTTCCCTCCCCGGCCTGGGTTAAAAACACCTTTCTCTGCACTATGATTAGCATTTCAAGAGGAAAACTCTCAGTGACCTGTTTAAACTGAGCACTTCTACATTCCTTTCAGTCTGTCATGCTGCAAACGGAAGGTGTCTCTCAAGTTTCTGCTTGCAGCTAGATAGAAACCTTTATTACAGGTGTGGCGAACCTCCCATGTGCAGGTCAGTCTTAGTCTGCCAAGGGGGTCCAGTTTTGGCTGTAATGCCATTTTGCCTAAACCACACCTACCTGCCAATCAGTTGGTGCAGGGGGACAGAAAGAAAGAATCCTGGTTTTTTTGCACACCTCGGCTGCAAGAGCGAGTTCTTCCTTGAGCATGCAAAATACAGGCTTCTTTCTCTTCCTTCACCCAACTTTTGGGAAGGGCAGATTTCAGGCAGTGCAAGCAGTGTGGTTGCACTGGGCATGCAGCCAAAGAAGGTGGCATCTCAGAGCCCATTAAGTGCTTGTTTGGCTTGAGGAAGGAGGCGTGAGGACTCTGACACGTTCCTAGAATCCTCCTGCCTCTTTCCCATAGCTCGGCAAGTGCTTACCGGGCTTTCGGAAGGAGGAGGAAGGGCTCTAGGGCCCTGCCAGAGCCTCACGCCTCCTTCCCAAAGCCCAGCTTAAGCCAGCACCGCAAATGGCCTTGCACAGGGCAGCATATTACCAAGGACCACCCCTGGGGTGGAGAGAAGGGAGGAAATGGCAGCCCTGTGCTTGGTGCTTCCCGAATCATTGAGCATAGGGTTGGCACCACCCTTTGCACCAGTTCCTAAGTGCCCAGCAGCCAGCTGGCTGTAAGGTGCTTGAGGACCCAGTGTGAGTGGGGCAATCCACGTGCCAATCATGTGGTGTCATAATGATGTCATATGATTGAGAGGCGGATTGCCCCACTCACCTGCAGAATGGAACCAAATCTCTGTTGGAATCTATGTTCGGGCAGATTAATGCAAGCTGTTGCCCTATGTAATGGTGATGGTAAGGGATGGTTGGAAAATGCAATTAAAATGGTCTTGAAACTGAGTCTCCATAGCGGGCTGTAACAACGGTGACTCTGCACTCATATGCCCAGTTTTATCAACCCCATCTATTTATAGCAGCCCCTGAGCCATGCCCTCTACTGAGGAGGGTTTTCAAACTCTGGGGACCAGCAAGGGGGTGTCAGCGGGTAGGGGGCATCAGCACAAATTGGGAGCCATACATTGTGCAAGTGGAAGTGCTTTCTGCTAGCAAAAAGGCATCTTTGACGATGTCCCCCTTTAATATAGGTAAAGGGACCACTGACCATTAGGTCCAGTCGTGACCGACTCTGGGGTTGCGGTGCTCATCTCGCTTTATTGGCCGAGAGAGCAGGCGTGCAGCTTCCGGGTCATGTGGCCAGCATGACTAAGCCACTTTTGGCAAACCAGAGCAGCACACGGAAACGCCATTTACCTTCCCGCCAGAGCGGTACCTATTTATCTACTTGCACTTTGACATGCTTTCAAGCTGCTAGGTTGGCAGGAGCCTTTTAATATAACTGAGCATAAAACCACGTTTAGCATTCTGTGTATCAATATTGAAGGAATCCAGCTTACAATGAAAAATGAAAGATAAGTTTCTAGTCCATATGTATGCAAAGGTCACTTTGTAAATAGCAAGTGTTGCCCACAGGTTGATGATACAGTGGTACCTCAGTTTTCAAGCATCTTGGAAGCTGAACAATTCGGTTTTTGAATTCCAAAAACCCAGAAGTAATTGCTTCGGTTCTCAAACACTTTTCAGAAGTTGAATGGCTTCTGCTGAGGTTGTGGGTTTTTTTCCAATTTTCTCCATTGAAATTGCAGGCTGCCCTTTGCGCCTTGGTTTTCAAATGTTTCAGAAGTCAAATGGTCTTCCGGAACGGATTACATTTGAAAACCGAGGTACCACTGTACAAGTTTGGAGAAATTAAAAATGGCAAGTTTCAGATTTTTCTAGTCATCTACCAGTAATCTGTGTGCATGGAGGAATCACAAATTCCCTCTTCTGTAGCACCCATGCCACTCAAAAGCTTCTCTGTGGAGTTCCTTACTCCCTAAAGCCAGTTTTTGGGAGTACAGTAGATTACACATGATGTCATAATGCTGCCATTAGCATACCATTGGCAAATCTGAAAGGTGAGCATTTTGAAACTTACGTCTTCGCCTGGTTTCCCTGGAGGGCCTTCTGGACCACGAACACCAGCTGGTCCCTAGCAAGATAAAAGATGCACTCTTAAATTAACAAATTAAAAAATTCCGGGGATGGGGTGGGGTAGGGTGAGGAATAGATTGCTCCCTCATAAAATCAGAACTGGAAAACTTAAACAATAAGCAAAGCTTTACTGTCTTGAGAGGAAATGTTTCCCCAAATTTGGTTCACATAACCACCACATAAGTGGTGCCACCACCAGAACTTACAACACCTCATTTCATTGCAGTACACTTTTCTCTACCTGCCCACTTAAAATTAGGGTAGGTAGAAGCATCATTGACCTTACCATTGGCCCAGGATCTCCATGTTCACCTGGAGGGCCAGAGGGGCCTGGAGCACCCTAAAGCAGAGAAAATATACATTAGGAATTGGAAAAATCTATTAGACAAGGAAAGACATGGTGCGAAATATCTTGCATTGTCTATGAATCTATTTCCAACTCATATAAGTTTTTATAATGCTTATAAACAGAGATCGGGGTGATCAACTTCTTGACAGGTGACTGCTTGGAGAAGCCGTGGAACTCTCGGCTTCTTGAAGGGAGAGGTAGCAATATGAGCACAGCAGCAAATAACTGTACATGACAACAAGAATCGTTTCCAGTAATGATAAAACTAGCAGCCAATACTTTTATCATTATCCAAAAGATGTCACTGATAAAACTTGGGCAGTAATGGAGCAGGGATTAGGCAAAGCGGTTCTACTGAAGAAATCCCTTTCCATTAACTTTGATTAAATTATTGGGGGCTGCAATGTCCCTAAAAGTCTTCTTGTTTACACAATAGCTGTCAAAGAACCACTGTTCTTTGACACAATATTGTTGACACAATAGCGGTCAAAGAACCACTGTTCTTTATTAAAGGAGTAAGCCACAGTAAGTCTTGAGCTCACACATTCTCCCCTCAGGTTGGAAGCTTTCATTTCTTCTTCTTTTTAATTTAACTACAGCTTGATATTAAGTGCCTATATAGGGAAGTTTGAAATGTTCGATGTTCCATTGTGTTTCTAATACATTGTTGAGAGTTGCCCAGAATGGCAGTCAGATTAGTGGCATATAAATAATAAAATGTTTGTTGTTGTTGTTTACAAACATGGACAAACGGTGGCTAATCTTAGCAAAGGTTTACCAAAACAAGCCAAATTCATATTATGAGTTAGGAAATTCCTTGCTTCAACTAACCATAGTTAACAGAAGTTAAGAGTTCAGATGCAATGCTAAGCAGCAGTTAAGAAAGAAAGAAAGAAAGAAAGAAAGAAAGAAAGAAAGAAAGAAAGAAAGAAAGAAATTCAATTTCCAGACAGTTCATTGGGAGTGGGAGATAACACATTCCTAAAGTTGACTGTAACACACTAATGCAAATGATAAACCATTGTCTATTATTTTCCCCAAATGCTACCAATTATACTTTTATTATCAAACCACTTACAGGTTGTCCCTGCAGACCTTGAGGCCCACGTGGACCGACGGGACCCTGTGGGAGAAAACAAACCTTTGTTAAACATATGGTCTTAAAAGAAAGGAATCAAATGCTTTACAGTATGACATGCAAAACATCCTGCTATATGTGCTCTGTGTCATAAAAGATAAACTGATAAACCTGGGCTTGATCTGTAGTACTAAAGGTGATAGCTTACATGACTGAATGTTCATCAATACTAGGGTTGCCAGCCATCCTGTATAATAGTTTGTCCTGTATTTCCATTTTGCTAATTCATTATCTCTCTCTCTTTCTCATCCCCTCAAATACTTTGAAGCCAAAATTCGGGACACCATCTTGCCAGATGCCATCTTGCCTTTTTTTATTTTTTTTGTCATGAGAACATGGTTGCCATTGTGGTTGTCATGATCACGCACCATTTCACACCGCACTCCCTCCCCCCCCCCCAAAAAAAGTGTTTTATCACAAATGTGTGTTTGGGGGCACGGTGTAAAATCACAGCCCTGAAAAAGTGCTTTTCCAGTGGGAAATTGCATCATGAAATTGCATGAGATCATGGTAACCAAAATGGCTGACGTGCTCTCACAATAAAAAATGGGATTTCCCAGTCACTTGAAGGATATGACCAGGGAGAAGAGTCAGTAGAAGAAGACTGGAAGAAATTTAAAGTCTATCTACAGAAACATTGTAAAATTAAGGAATGTTAGATGGATGCTGGAATGAAGCTATGTGGTTTTAGCAGTAATGTTATAAAGGATTAAGTAAAAATGGATTGTTAACAGGTCAGAATGTAAAGTTACAATATATTAAGATAAATTAGTAAGATAAAAACAAAGAAGGAAAGGATTTGCTGAAACAACTAATGAACTAGAATACAAAAAAGGGAGGTGCGAGGAGGTCAAGGAAACAAGCAAACGATAGATAAGATATGGAAAGATGGATTTGTTTTTGATTGTTTTTATTTTTTGTATTTTCTTTTTTGTATTTTCTTATTTTTCTGTTTTTCTTTTTCTTTCTTTTTTATTCTTGTAACTTTTTGAAACACCAATAAATATTATATATATATATATATATATATATATATATATATATGGATATGCAGTTGCCTCCCCCCCCCCTGCCCGTCCCCATCCCCGTCCTGTCCTTTATTTTCCCAAACCAAAGGTGGCAACCCTACTCCAAACCAAAAAATCCCAGTATATGGAAAACTAGGCATGGACTGATCAGCCTTTTTCTGAGCCATGTAAATTTTCACTTATGCTCCTTCATTAATCTGTTCAACATCATTTCCACATGAATCTGCAAATATGGTTGTTGTACAAAATATGCACTTTTTGTGCTGAAAGGCACATTTCCAGCCACAACCTAAAACATGCATTTTGAGACCATTTTGACCTAAAATAATGCATTTTATGCACATTTTGGTAATTTTCCTTAGCTGAAACATAGGGAGTTAGTTTATATTAAGTCAGATCACTAATCTATCTAGCTCTGTATGGACA
Source organism: Podarcis cretensis (assembly GCF_951804945.1). NCBI lineage: Eukaryota > Metazoa > Chordata > Lepidosauria > Squamata > Lacertidae > Podarcis > Podarcis cretensis. The sequence goes on from NC_137170.1 coordinate 122,960,722, forward strand.
ACACTGATGGGCATCATTTTACCAGAGTTCTTAGTCCTACATAACACCGAGACCATATAACATCGGTCTTGAAAGACCTACACTGGCTCCCAGTACATTTTCGAGCACAATTCAAAGTGTTGGTGTTGACCTTTAAAGCCCTAAACGGCCTCGGTCCTGTATACCTGAAGGAGCGTCTCCACCCCCATCGTTCTGCCCAGACATTGAGATCAGCTCCAAGGGCCTTCTGGCAGTTCCCTCACTGCGAGAAGTCAAGCTACAGGGAACCAGGTAGTGGTGCCTTTCCATTAGATGTCAAAGAGGAACGCCCTCCCATAGATGTCAAATAGATAAACAACTATCTGATGTTTGGAAGACATCTGAAGACAGCCCTGTTTAGGGAAGTTTTTAATGGCTGATGTTTTAATGTATTTTAGCAGCCATGAAATTAAAAGACGCCTGCTTCTTGGGAGAAAAGCAATGACAAACCTAGACAGCATCTTAAAAAGCAGAGACATCACCTTGCCAACAAAGGTCCGTATAGTTAAAGCTATGGTTTTCCCAGTAGTGATGTATGGAAGTGAGAGCTGGACCATAAAGAAGGTTGTTCGCCCCAAAGAATTGATGCTTTTGAATTATGGTGCTGGAGGAGACTCTTGAGAGTCCCATGGACTGCAAGAAGATCAAACCTCTCCATTCTGAAGGAAATCAGCCCTGAGTGCTCACTGGAAGGACAGATCCTGAAGCTGAGGCTCCAATACTTTGGCCACCTTATGAGAAGAGAAGACTCCCTGGAAAAGACCCTGATGTTGGGAAAGATGGAGGGCACAAGGAGAAGGGGACGACAGAGGACGAGATGGTTGGACAGTGTTCTTGAAGCTACCAGCATGAGTTTGACCAAACTGCAGGAGGCAGTGAAAGACAGGAGTGTCTGGTGTGCTCTGGTCCATGGGGTCACGAAAAGTCAGACACGACTAAATGACTAAACAACAACAATCTTTGTTGGAGGCCACCCAGAGTGGCTGGGGAGGCCCGGCCAGATGGACGGGGTATAAATAATAAATTATTATTGATTATTATTATTATACTTAGAGATGCAAGGGATAGAACATGGGACCTTTTGCATACAAAGCAAGTACTCTACCACTGAGCTATGGCCCTTCTCCAAATGGCTGAGAACTGCGTTGCAAAATTCAGAAAAGTTCCAAAAACCATGAATAAGAGTGTTCAGCTTCAAGAAGTAGAAATCAGATCAGTTTGCTTTAAAATATGGACAAAACAAAATCCTCAAGCATCCCTATAAATAAGCATGTAAAAGAGAAATATGCTAACATAGCTTTCTTGGTGGTATTCTAGTTTTCTTTTTTTATAATAATTTTTATTAATTTTTGAGCATATTAATTGTCATACATACCACAAAATTTCACATCTTATACAATCTTTTTGGACTTCCATCAGCACCTCTGATGACCCCCCATTTTTATCATTTCTTCTGCATTTCTTAAATTCATATTGCCTTTAATTATCTTAACTAACACCTTCCTTTTTATCCAATTATGCAATAATTCAAATTATTCACCTCACAAAACTTCTTGCAAACCTACAAATGTAATCTGGTCATCACAATTACTTTTCAAATAGTCTGTAAATTTACACCAATCTTCTGTGAATCGGTATTCTAGTTTTCTATGTGGATTGATTTTGAAAGATTATATATTTATTGGTATAGAGGAACAGTGCTGTATGTCACAAGTTACCACCTCAGTAAAAATGGTCAGAAATGTTACCTGTAAGTAACATATTGACAAATGGCATTAAAGAAGAGAAAAAATAAGAGATTAGAGTGTTCAACCTATTTTTGAAATTATTTATAACAGATGTGATATAAAATGACAAAGATCTATCTATATAAAATACACACAGAAAAAATAGCACACTAATTAACAGGGTGATCCTATCCATGTCTACTTTACCTTTTACCTACTCACAAGAAAGCTCAATTTAGTTCAATGGGGCTTATTCCCAGATAAGTAGGATTGCAAGCTTTTAGACCACTAACCACTAATAACTCCTAATTTGTCTCATAAAGGTCTTTAATTTGAAATACACTAAATGGAGGGAGAAAAAGAAAAAATATATAAGTCTAAAGCCTGTTCATGAACATCTACATGAGGGAGTTTAGCTTTCTAGGACCTTATAAACAGCTCCTCCAGTTCAGGATCTGAACAAACCACATATTTTCTGATACCACTCCTCTGTAGACAGAGCTTTAGTTGTTTTCCAGTATTTAGGTCTTAGTAATCTAAGCAGATATTTAACATTTTCTTGTTTTACAAAAGCTTGTACGTCATTCAATGAAGCCATTCTGGGTGTCAAAACACACATGCGTGCCCATAAAAATATCTCACACAGTACAAATTGCATCCCCTTTCAAAAGTAGATGCCATGCGCCTTGTGGAGCTGCTGTTCAAAAAGTGCCAGTCAAAAGCTTGGCTGGGGACACAGAGCTTTGAACTGTGACCCATAAATAACACATTTATTCTAGTAATTAAAAACGCAACAGAAGACTTGACAGTAACAAAAGCAGGCAGAGGTGTAGGACCCAGATGTATAATGAGTAGTAATAGCAAACCTCATCCGAATAAGAAAAGAGGGAATTCATTGATTTCAATGAGTACAGTGGTACCTTGGTTCTCGAACGGCTTAGTTGTCGAACCAATCGGCTCCCAAACGCCACAAACCTGGAAGTAAGTGTTCCAGTTTGCAAACGTTTTTTGGAAGCCGAACATCCGACGCGGCTTCCACATGAGTGCAGGAAGCTCTTGCAGCCAATCAGAAGCCGCATCTTGGTTTTCAAATGGTTTCGGGAGTCAAATGGACTCACAGAATGGGTTAGGTTCGAGAACCAAGGTACCACTGTATAATTTAGTTGGATATCATCCATTGTATCCTATGCTGTCTTGCTGGGTGGCTGTTGTTTTAAAAATTCTTCTTGTTGGCTAGCTCAGCTGCTTCGCTTTGAAAATGGAAAGGCGCAATAGAAATCCTGTAGCCAACAAATATACAGATAAATAAAATATTCTTACCACTGCTCCGGGCATGAACCCCATTTGGCCAGCAAGCCCAGACTTTTCATCCAGTCCTGCCATCTGAGATGTAAATGGCTGCAATCATAAGAAGGATAACCATTAACCTCAAGGTAAATCCAAAAAGATGTGGGTGGTGTGTTGTTGTTTTGCAAGGTCAGGGGTATGTGTGCAGGTATGAATGATGGTAATAAAAACAACCACAACAATTTATTTATAACCCACCCTTCACTCCGTGGTCGGTCACAACATTAAAAACAATTTAAAACAATTTGCAACCATAAAAGTAAAGCAAGGTACTCGGGAAACCCATCCCTGCACACTTACAAGGCTTTAAGTTCCATTTAACTCAGTAGGACTTATTTCTGATTAAGCACGTCTAGGATTTCACTGCAAATTTTACAGTCATTAGGAGTGAACTGTTTGCTAGGTTTTTTTTGCCTCTGGTCTTTTCAAGCTGAGATTCAGACCGGGGCTTCTGCCCCTGCCCCCATCCTCACAACTGAATGTTGAACTCACCATACTGTGATTCCTGTATCATTTATCACCAGGCTTCCCCAACCAGGTGCTCCCCAGATGGTGTTGGATTCCAGCTCCCATCATCCCTGACCATCGGCCATGCTGGTTAGATCTGGAGTCTAACAACACCGAAGAAGGGGAAGGCTGCATTGCTTCAAATTGTACTGAAGCCTGAGTAGCTCAATTGGTTAGAGCATGGTGCTGATAACACCAAGGTTACGGGTTTGATCCCTGTATTGGACAGCTGCAAATTCCTGCACCACAGGGAGTTGGACTAGATGACCCTACAACTCTACAGTTCTTTGATTCTATTATTCCTTGAGTCTTACAGACCTCTGGACAGCAGCCTCAGCTTTGTAAAGTTAAGGTTTCCCTTAAGCTCATCAATTCCAAAGTCCATTAATCATTTGCCTTCAAAATTCATTCTGCCATCACCTGCATTTCATTTGTTTCCAAAGGTATGCCAAGTTTAATTAAAAGGAAAATGCCTTATCCTCACGTTGAGCTCTGGGAGTCAAGAGTTTGAAAAATGAGCATGAATTGAATTATCCCAGGCTCTGCTTATTTTTAAAAAACGTACCCTGTTATCTCCCAAGCCCATGAAAATGATAGCCCTGTTCGCTCTCAAGGATGTCACACACGCCATGATCAAGAATAATTTCAAACTTAATTAAAAAGGAATAATTTATAATTAAACCAGCACTGATTAAACTTTCTGCACGTCACAAGAGGCTGGGGTAAATATCAATGTATGTAAATATTTAAGGCTGCCATCCCATACACACTTACCAGGGAGTAAGCCCTACTGAGCTCAGTGGGACTTACTTCTGAGTAGAAGTGTAAAGGATTGCGCTGTAAATCACTGTTTGTTACCCTCACACTCTGGCATTACAAAGCTGCTGTCAATCTGGATTTTCTGATTGACACCATGCTCATGAGGTTTCACCTATGAGCAAAACACATCACTCTTTTTAAGCAGAATAGATGGCATAATGGATGCCAGACCAAAAATAAATAAATCTCCAGACATATAAGGAAACTAGCATTTTTGTCTCAGAAATGGTAATTTTCTGAAGTACCGTATTTTTCTGTGTATAAGACTAGCTTTTTTGACCCAAAAATGAGGTTCAAAATTTAGGCTTGTCTTATACACGGGTAATGCTAAGGGGGGGCGCACGAATGGTTTTTTGGCGTGAGCCCAAGTTTGTAAGCAGCGATTGGCTGCTTGCTTGTTGGGGGGAATGCCAAAAATCACTCACCCTCCAGAACGGAGCACACAGCCGCTCGTGTCGCTTACAATTACCGCTTATAATCTCGGGCTCACACTTCGTTCCAACGAGTGAGCGATTTTCGGCATCTCCCCCCCCCCCAACAATCAAGCGGCCAATCGCTGCTTGAGGTTGAATCCTGACAAGACAGAAGTACTGTTTTTGGGGGACAGGAGGCGGGCAGGTGTGGAGGATTCCCTGGTCCTGAATGGGGTAACTGTGCCCCTGAAGGACCAGGTGCGCAGCCTGGGAGTCATTTTGGACTCACAGCTGTCCATGGAGGCACAGGTCAAATCTGTGTCCAGGGCAGCTGTTTACCAGCTCCATCTGGTACGTAGGCTGAGACCCTATCTACCTGCAGACTGTCTCGCCAGAGTGGTGCATGCTCTGGTTATCTCCCGCTTGGACTACTGCAATGTGCTCTACGTGGGGCTACCTTTGAAGGTGACCTGGAAACTACAACTAATCCAGAATGCAGCAGCTAGGCTGGTGGCCACTGAGACTATACAACACCAGTCTTGAAAGACCTACATTGGCTCCCAGTACATTTCCGAGCACAATTCAAAGTGTTGGTGCTGACCTTTAAAGCCCTAAACGGCCTCGGTCCAGTATACCTGAAGGAGCGTCTCCACCTCCATCGTTCTGCCCGGACGCTGAGGTCCAGCGCTGAGGGCCCTCTGCCTGGTTCCCTCATTGCGAGAAGCAAAGCTACAGGGAACCAGGCAGAGGGCCTTCTCGGTAGTGGCACCCGCCCTGTGGAACGCCCTTCCAGCAGATGTCAAAGCGATAAACAACTACCTGACATTCAGAAGACATCTTAAGGCAGCCCTGTTCAGGGAAGCTTTTAACGTGTGATATTTTAGTGTATTTTTGGTTTCTATGGAAGCCGCCCAGAGTGGCTGGGGAAGCCCAGCCAGATGGGTGGGGTATAAATAATAAATTATTATTATTATTATTATTATTATTATTATTATTATTATTATTATTAAAAACTCGGGCTTGCGTCGCAGAAACCACCTATCAGCTCCCCAATCGCCAGCAGCAGCAACCAATCAATTGGCAGGTTTTGAATAAACACCCACAAATTTATATGACAGATAAGGTAATGATATGTACAACTTTTAATATGCAGAGAATATTATGTGCAAACAAATCAGAGAGGGGAGCTGAGGGAAGTCTTTGGTGGGTGGGAGAGGGAGGGGTGGGGGGAATAAAAATGGGTAAAAAATGTAATTGGTTATTTTGATTGATAATTTGTTTTGTTGAAATTGTTTTTTTTAAAAAAAAATTAAAGGAAAGTTCACCTAAGATAGCCCTGCATTTCCACAGATCTCTGTATAGATTCTTGCCTCACGTATTGCCTCAGGCATGTTTTCCTCAACCATCAAATCTGACAAGTTGCCTAGGATTTCGTTTGTTTTACCTCAGTCAGCTGACATTTACACAGAAATCTTGCCACAGAAATTGTAATTCTAAGGTACAACTAGGACTTACAAAAGAATTAAGCAGTGCCCACTGTCAAATCGCATATTATTTAGTTGACTGAGATAATTATGCAGCATATAAAGTGTCTTTCTATAGGGTTGCCATATTTCAAAAAGTAAAAACCAAGATGCACCAAGAGCTGTTGAGCTTTCCTTAGACCAGGCATGTCCAAAGTCCGATTCGGGGGGCCTAATCCAGCCTGCCGGTTGATTTAATCCGTCCCCTGTGGCAGTATATGTAACTTTGGGGTAAAATCATAAAAAAAGCTCAGCAACTTCAATCCTAAAAAAAGCTGAACAATTTCAATCCTAAAAAAGCCCAACTTTGGTCGGCCCTCATGCATGTTCACTTCATCAAATCTGGCCCTCTTTGAAAAAAGTTTGGACACCCCGGTTTTAGACAATCCCCAGATTGGTTGAGATTTCTTTCACAAAAAAGCCTAGAAAATGTGATTATTCAATTGACTTGCCTAAGATCCTGGACAAAGCGTCACATTTCTGAAATCTGCCCCCCCCCCCCCAATCAATTCCACCTTTGAAATCCTGGTAAAATCCAGACATATGGCAGCCCTACTTTATATGCAGAGATGTCACAAAGCATCCAGCACAAATATGTGCAGCCTGAGTCTTAGACTGCAAGTCACTTGGTTCAGGGCACATTGTTGGTCTCACTGTCGTAAGCCGCCTTGAGCACAATTTTTTTGTTGAAAGGCGGCATGCAAACAAAATGATGACAATGACGATGCATACAAGTGTATAAAAATGCTTATGCATACTGTAGAATCATGATGCAGAAATATAGCAATGCTTTTATATATATTACACATAAAATATGCATATTTTGTGATAATTTTGCAGATAAAGTTAGTGAGTTGTTGTTTTTTAATGCACATAACTGGCCATTTGATGCAAGAGCCATCTGGTGCAAGCAAAGCTTGATCAAATTGGAAGCGCCAATTTAAAATGGATTCCTCCTCCACTCCTAGCTACCTTCACTTTGTGTGAGATTCGGCTGAGGCAGCTTCCCAGCAGACAAAACTGAACCTTCAACTATTCTCCCTCTTTCTCTTTAAATCGCACAGTCATTTATTTCAGTTAATAAAGCTGAAATAAAATTCTAAATGCATCAATATCCAAATAAATAAATTCCCTGATTTCCTATTTCAATATTTTACCGTTTGATTCCAGATTTAAAAAAAAACCAGTCTTTGCCTAGAGAGCAAGTGGCATGAAAGATCAACACTATGGACTCAGCTACGTTAGTCAAAAAACAATGTTTTGAATTCGTTATGAACATGCAACACCAGATGGCGGCAGAGAGCAAAAAAAAAATCTATGCAGTTTTTACATAGCATTTTTTTTCCTTTTGTCATAACAATTTAATTTCTCACTTATTTATAGTGTTTCCCCCCTGTGTGTGGATCCACCCTATGTCTCCATCCAAAGGCAAAATTAAACTGAAACCAACCGAAAATTCAAAACATTTCTACATTTATTGTGTCAGTTTGAAATCCTGAAGTTCAAACATCAGCCTGCACGCTGCTACCCCGAGTTTCTCTTCTTATAGTGCCAAAGACAAACGTCACGTACTCTGCCGACTCCATCTGGCCCTGTAGATGGTTGACCGGGAGGCCCAGGGTCGCCAGGTTGTCCAGGTATACCAGGTTCCCCATCTATTCCTGGAGGACCACGTGCACCCTAAAAAGAGGAATAGTAAAAATCAGTACAGGTATTTGCAGAACATAAACAGACCAACAAAGCAAACCGTTTGTAAGCCAGTTCCAAATTAGACTTGGCATGTGCATGACAAATACAGAGAGCCCTTCTTGTTACTGAAGGTACCTAGGCAACGATAGTAGTATGGCCACAACTCCAGAAGTTTCAACCCTCACATGGAGTCTGTTGGAATATTCTAGAAGGCACTTGAAAATGGTCTTGAACAAGCCGCTAGGCAACAGAAAATTCCCCCAGCAACAGGTGCCTTAATAGGTCATGTGATCAATTAAGGCTAGGTCAGTGTAAATGAGCATGTGAATAAGTCAGCATTAGGTCTCTGGCCGGATGGCTAAAAGAGGAAAAGCATTATGTTGCTTTATTTGTTTTTTAGCTATTTATTAATGACCAGTGTAAAGTTTTGCAAATAATAAAGACTCTGAGAAACAGAACCAAATGGTGTTTATTCCTGCAGTGGGAATTTCACTAAAAGCTGCAATGCCGCTGCTGCTGTTGTAAAGAAGAAAAAGATGCAGAAAAGCTTTTCTGTAAAAGGAACTCTGCTGCAGAAAGAAATGAAAACTCACAAATAGATGCTCACACACCAACAGAGTCAACATCACTGCACCACAGCTTTCCCACCAGCCTTAAGATAGGAGCTGTAACATTTGAAACGGCTCTTAAATTATTAGATAACTTCCATTCTCAGACAGATCCCATTCATTCCAGCAGAACCTGGCAAAACAATCTACTTTTGGGCTGAACGTTTTCACCCATGGTTTCTTTTTAAAAGCCAGAAACATCAGACAGGTGATTATGACTTTGATACCATTTCCCCCCCTTCTCCTAGAAGGATTCAGATCTAAGAACTAAGGGTGGCATCCAGTTCATTCTGTCTGTTGGTGGAAGGAATTTGTCAGTGGAAAGGGGGGTGGGAGACAATATTCACCAATTCCCACTCTCCTTTCCAGTCCTTTATAAAAGGTAAAGGTAAAGGGACCCCTGACCATTAGGTCCAGTCGTGGCCGACTCTGGGGTTGCGGTGCTCATCTCGCTTTATTGGCTGAGGGAGCTGGTGTACAGCTTCTGGGTCATGTGGCCAACATGACTAAGCCACTTCTGATGAACCAGAGCAGCACATGGAAACGCCGTTTACCTTCCTGCCGGAGCGGTACCTATTTATCTACTTGCACTTTGAAGTGCTTTTGAACTGCTAGGTTGGCAGGAGCAGGGACTGAGCAACGGGAGCTCACCCCGTCGCAGGGATCTGAACCGCTGACCTTCTGATCGGCAAGTCCTAGGCTCTGTGGTTTATCCCACAGCACCACCAGTCCTTTATACCTCCCTCTAAATCTGCTTCATAGGGTTAAGGCACCCTCCAAAACAGATTTAGGGAGCTCTTTAGGGCTCAGCCGGCGCAAACAGCAATTCAGGTTTTCCGCAGATTGTCATTTACTCCACTCTATCGTTTTTCACTCACACTGGTGCAAATTGAGAGGAACCTCTTGGGTTCCATGGCACATGGTCCAAGATTTATAGCAACATATTTCCGCATGATAGCTCCTTTTTCAGCACAAGGCAGGGGAGAAATGAGGAAAACAGAAGAAATATTTCCTGGAGCTGTCGGAATAAAATCTGTGGTGACTCATCTGATGTAAACTCATGCACTTCATAGCCTTGTTCATTTGCGACAGGGCTCTGCCATTTTGACTTTGAATGGATGTGTCACTTAGTAGCTGAGTATGAGAGTTCAGGAGGAGAATAGATAAGTGCTGCCCAGCAGTATCTTCAATAGGAAGGGATGGCCTTTTGATATGAACTACAAATGTGCTTCCTCTTCATGTTTTTCACCTCATCTTCCTCTCACCTGCAGAACAGGACCAAGTGTATTTTATGCTTGGGGTTTTTTTTAATAAAAAAACTAGGAATATAGAAATATTGCTGACAGGTGAGAAATTCTAACTCAAGAAGAAGGTAGGCTCCCACAGATGAAATGAAATGTCAAATGGGGGCTTCTGAAGGTGCCAGTGTTCAGTGTTAAATATCGAGATTGAGAGGCCAGCCAAAATAACATCACCACAACAGAAATCTGAGGCATTCTGAAACTTGCAGAGGTCATACTGTGTACCATCTTTTGATTATAACAAAACAAAACTGAACATTGGTTTTCTAAATATTGTTATAGGTTGGGGGGGGGCCTAAATCCTAAAAATGAATAAATGGCAGGATTTTGATTATTTGAAATGTGAAGGGAGAAATACCAGCTTCAGAGCTAGCCTAAGCAAAAATGGCCCAGCCAAGCAAGGGCCGTTAAGAAAAAATACAGAACCACTGAGGGCTATTGGCAATGCAAGAGAACTTTGGAAGGCTGCCAGGGTAACTGGGTGTGCGGCAGGAAAAAAGAGCCTATAGAGCAAGGTGTGGTGGGAAGAAGGGGGAGAGAAAAGATTAAGATCCATGTTGGGTAGGCTGGATAAAGGCTGGCTGGGAGAGATGCCTTGGACGCCAGGGTTGCACTGCTGTGGGGGAACAAGCCCTTCTTGAAACAACCAAGCTGTAAAATCTGGACTTCCTCCCTACAGACTGAAGGTGTAATTAGGTGAATAAACCATACAGTGGTGCCCCGCAAGACGAATGCCTCGCAAGACAGAAAACCCGCTAGACGAAAGGGTTTTCCGTTTTGGAGGCGCTTTGCAAAACAAATTTCCCTATGGGCTTGCTTCGCAAGACGAAAATGTCTTGCGAGTTTCTGCGGGGTTTTTTCCTTTTCCCCCCCTTTTCCTAAGCCCTAAGCCGCTTATCAGCTGATCTGCTGATAAGCCGCCTATCAGCTGATCTGCTAAAAGCCGCTAAACCACTAATAGCGCTAATCCACTAAGCTGTCAATGGGCTTGCTTCGCAAGACGAAAAAACCGCTATATGAAGAGCCTCACCGTACGGATTAATTTCGTCTTGCGAGGGACCACTGTATTTCCTAAAGCTACGACAGTCTCTGCCATGTCTCAATTCCCCAAAGGAACACAGACCCTGGGTGAGTGCCTGGAACCCCCAGGAATCTTGCTACTGCTCATCTGGTATCTACCATCCTCCTCCCACCAGCCTCTAAGCATTCATTCAGAAAATCTGAAAAAAGCTTGCAGGTTCTCTGTGCAGAGTCTAGAACCCTGTGCAACCTATGGTGCTACGACCCTCTGATGCTGCAGTAAATGAAGGTTGGTTCAAATCTGCTTCCCCTCCCCTCCACATCTTCATCATATCCACAGTTATTGTTGAGTGAAGAGGGCTTAGGTGTTGTTGCCTCGCTGGAGCCAGCAAGTTTGGTGTTAGCATTCTCCAAGAAATGTCCCCTCTCTAAAGTATTTTTCAAGTGCAGGTTATCTGAACCATGGAATGCACTGTATTTCCTTATGACTACAGGGGTGTTCACACGTTGCATTCAACGAGTGTACAGTTTGTCTACCTGTATGTACACAACAAATCAACAAGTGTATAGTCTTTCACACAAGCACTTGCACACGTGAAGAGACAACTTGTGCTTGCATTCAGTGGAACATGTGAACAAGCCTAAATTCCTTCCATTTCAGGACGATATCACGGGGGTATAAAGCTGAGCACCATACTAAAGGGTTAAGACTGATATCTACTCTCACCCTTAAAAAGAAGAAGTTTAAAATGAAGAATATTAGAATTCCACTGCATTGGTGGATCGCTGCCTCAAAACAAAAGATTAGAGTTTTAAAAAATAAGCATTAGCTAGAGGCTAACCCTGCAGCTTCTTATGTCAACTTGTCCCAAAATGCAGTGCATACTGCAAAGGCGTAGTTGCCTAAGGAGAACCACGAGATGGCACCATAACACACTATTATTCTTGCATTGCTTCCTCATTAACTCAATGCCTAAAATAGATTTGGGAAACATGACAACATAATGAAGTGCTTTGCAGCCAAGGAACTGGATGGCTTGTTCAAATCAATATGTGAAATTCAACCCAGAGAGACTGAGACAGTCAGTAGAGTCTTTTGGCCCTCCTTGCTCCCTTAACATCGCCAACTCATAATGGTGCAACCCACAAGTGGCCAAAGGAATTCCCTTTCTCTGTAACTCTTAAAGGTACACTAGCCTTGCCAAGGTCTAGACTAGGACTGGGGAAACTTTGGTCCAGTACAGACCTTTTTGTATTGCAACCCCCCATCATACCTGGCCATGTTTGCTTGGTCTGATGGGAGTTGGAGTTCAGCAGCATTTGGAGGTCCATAGGCTCCTCACCCCAGTCTAGACAGTAGGTTTTAGCAATCCTATATCCCTTTGTTTCCTGGCCCACAGTTACCAGTCTTCCAAGACATCATTGCCTGCTTCCTTCCGGCCCATACAACATGTTCCCTCCAGATCGTAGGTCCTATGTGCTTGTGCCTCTTTCTTGCATTTCTCCTTGGCTCTGTTATTTCATCTCCACATCTCTACCACCCATTGTTTCCTCAGGACTCATCTTTTCAGCCACTGCTTCTTTCCCCAGCTTTCTTTCTTAGTCATCCCGCCGATTAGTCATCTTCCCTAGCATTCCTGTATCTCTAAACGCCCCCCCCACCACCACCACCACAGCACCATCATGACCTTAAAGCTCTGCAAGGTTTTTCCAGAGGCCTGTCTCTCATTAACTCTTTCCCTGTCTTCTCTGCCCTTTTCATCAAGCCTCCTTCTGCTCCTCTTTCCTCAGGCTCCTATACTCCCAGTTCATTGTTTATTCTGTACCTCTCCTTCAGAAAGCTTGCCTCCGAACTCAATGCCCCTTATCTTTCCTATCCACTGTGTCCTCATCCCAGTAATCAGCCCATGCCACAAAGCTGCCCCTGTCTGAAGCAGGAGTAGTCAATATGGGGCCCTGTTGTTGGACTACAACTCCCAGCAGCCCAGCCAGCCATAGAATCATAGACTCCTCCCTACAGCTGTACCTGAGTGGGCTTGAACCGCCAACCTTCTGGTTATCAGCCAGATGCACTGACCCATTCTGCCACTGGAATATTGGGAACTTTAGTTCAACAACATCTAGAGGGCACCTCATTGGTTAGCACCCCCGATCTAAAGGATCTGTAAAGTAAAGGTAAAGGGACCCCTGACCATTAAGTCCAGTCGTGGCCAACTCTGGGGTTGTGGCGCTCATCTTGCTATATTGGCTGAGGGAGCCGGCGTACAGCTTCCGGGCCATGTGGCCAGCATGACTAAACCACTTCTGGCGAACCAAAGCAGTGCACGGAAACGCCGTTTACCTTCCCGCCAGAGCAGTACCTATTTATCTACTTGCACTTTGACATGCTTTTGAACTGCTGGGTGGGCAGGAGCAGGGACCAAGCAATGGGAGCTCACCCTCTTGCGGGGATTCAAACCGCCGACCTTCTGATCGGCAAGTCCTAGGCTCTGTGGTTTAACCCACAGTGCCACCCGCGTCCCTACAAAGGATCTGAGACAGGTTTAAAACCCTAGCCAACTTCAGTTGTGACACAGCCGCGTTCCCCATCTCTTACAGAAGTTGGACTGCAAACATTCCATACCATCACTTGGCCAATTTGTGCCAGACCCTTGCTTGACGTGATCATGAAGCAATGCAGAAATACACATTTTCTACTTCAAAATGCAGCTCTGCAATGAAACAATACACTAAAGGCATATTTGGCACCATGTTGTAGAAGGCAGATTATTTGCTTTCATCTAGCCTTTTGTTCAAGTTCCCTAGGCACTTTACCAGTAATTGATTGATCAAAGGATGGTTTCTTGACCATCACTGGGGATGTTGACTCATCCTTCTCTACTTGACTCATCCTTCTCTGTTTTGGTCTAGCTATGCAATGCATTTATATTTGCAAATAAATTTGCAAACAAACCAAGCATTACAAGATACTGTATGTATCCAGTAATCTTTCCTTCCAACAGGAGGTCAATCCGGGGTACCACGCCTGCTGCAAGTGTGAAGAACATAATATATTAAATAAGGTTCTTGAAAGCATATGTTAACAACTTACAGGTCTTCCTTTTGGTCCTCTGTCTCCTCTTGGTCCTTGAGATCCCGGAGGCCCCTAGACCAACAATTAGAACTGTTAGGGACATATGCATACATTTTGAAATAGCAAAATGAGCACAGCACAGTTTGGAAGTTAAGTAATTATCTCTTTCATGAAACGTGGATTCATTGTCTTGTTAATGTTGAAGCTGCTCTCGTTTGGCTCCATGCATCTGGGTCCTCTGTGACTGACTGCATTGCCGCAGTAGTTTTCAAACTGTGTTCCATGGAGCCTTGTAAGCTTCTCAGGAGTTGGTCAGTGAGAAGTTTGGTAATAGCTGGTAAGCTTTCCTGAACAGCAGCCCACCTGGCATTACTAAACTTCTGCAGCAATATGAAGACACAGAGGAATGTTGGGTGTGTTCTCCAGGTCTTGTTCTCAGTTCAGGCAGGACAGCAGTGAATCCCAACAAGGCTGATCGCATGAACTGATGGTGGGTCATAAATCTGCTCCAGAATCTTCAGGCTAGAGTTCTGTGGCAGATACACAGCAGTTCCTCAGCAAAGGAGCCAACATGGAATGTCCTCTCTGAAGGCAGAGTGCTTGGAAGCCACTGCCATAAACTATGGCCCATATTCCCCTAAAAAGTTCACTATTGAGGGTTAAAGGAAAAAGACATGAAGAATTGCCCAGAGACCACTGGTTTAAACATCAGAGGCATACTCTCCAACATCTCACAGAGGAAAATCAGGGCACATGAGAAAATCACGAGACTCAGGGGAGATCATGCCCCCCCAAAATATGCATCTTTCAGGGCTGTGCTCTTGCGGGAGCCAGGTGATTCACACAAGGGTACGACCCACAAAAACAGGCATCTGTTGGGGCCACACTCTTGTGGGAGCCCAAATGAGACAACCCAAGATCCAACTGCTTCTACAATTCTGGAATGTCCCGCTTACAGTGGGACAGTTGACAGGTATGCAGATGGGGACAAGAAGTCAGCAATCTAAAATGAACTTTACAAAGTTGTGGAAGCTATGTATAAAAAGACCCCTGCTGGATCAGGCCAAGGGCCCATCTGGTCCAGCATTGTGTTCTCACAGTGGCAAACCAGATGGCTATGTAAAAACACAAACAAGCCAACCATTCTGAGCTGCCTGGCAATGTTATTTTTGTCTGCCTACTGAAATATATTTTTCTCCTAACCCTGGATCTGAGATCTTTCACTTCCACTCAAGGTGAGACCAAATGTTACATTTCCAGTGAGTGCAATGAAACTCAGGTGGCAGCTGATGTTAGAGAAAGGCCACTTTGCAGGGGCAGAGTTGCAGGATTTGGAGCACAGAAGCATCAGGCAAGGAGAGATGGCTTAACTCTCCCTCCCCCCCCATCCTGCAACCCTACTACTGCAATCCCTTGTCCCTACTCCATGTTTGCAAATGCAAACACTCACACACGTCACTTGGGACCATCTAAGTACAGGAAAGCATGGGGGGGGGACTTCCTTTCCTAAGTATTATATGTGAAGTCTAAAGTGCAGGAAGAGCAATAGGAAATGAAAACCGATTGGGAAATCTATATGAAAGACCTCATGCACAGCAACCACTAACAATCATATAAATAAGAACTATAGCATGGCTATTCAGCATGCCCTAGAAGGCAGATGCAATAACCAACTCTGAAAGGAAGAGATCAGAACAGCTGCCAAAGATAAGAAGAAAGTGCACATTGGGAGAATATTCCACATTCTTTAAAGAATACTGGAGTTAGTGATTACTTACAGCTGGTCCTGGCCGGCCTCGAATACCTGTAACCTAAAGACAGAGAACAAGTTTAATAACAGATCACAACTTAGTGAAGTGTAGCATGTACTTTGTGGTAATAATTTGCAGCATGATTCTCAGCAATAATTCTCTCTCTTTGTCTGACAGACTCCATTAACATTTCCACAGATTTTCTGCAGAAGGAGCAAGAGCCGGAAATGAAAAACCAAACACTGTAAGTACGTTAAAAAGCTATCTGGCGGCTATGTATTTTCACTTCCCACACATCTCTTGGTGCTTGGCCTTGTTAGGGATATTGTTGGCCACTGGGGCTAGGCAGAAAATTTTCCACTTGACATATTGGCCCTGGCCCTGTGGTTTTCGCCTTCCTCATAGCAATCATCACAACTTTGTGAGGCTTCGTCTTGGATGGAGGAGAGGTTGTAGCCTCTGCCTACCCCTCCATGGGAAAGGGGATTCCATTAAAGGGATCAGTGAGGAGCTGCGTCTGTCTGGACACCCAGGCAGGGGCAAAGGACATAGCACTCCTCAAATGGGGACCCCCGGGGGGGCCCCTATTTGATGTAGGTCATAGCCCCTGCCCCCCAAGGTTGGGTTAACCCTAGAATACACTCCCAGCAGATGGGCTGGATTTAAAATGGTATACCCAATGCCTAAGCCCAAATGTTCACATCTGCAATAAATAAAGTTGTGGTCTATTTGACCCATTCTTCACTTATATACCTATACATTGTCCTGTCTGGTTATTTTACAGTCATGTTACGTTTGCTTCATGTTACGTTTTTTCAGGTCGCGTCCCGCGGCGACCCGGAAGTACCAGAAAGGGTTACTTCCGGGTTTCGCCACATGCGCACAAGCGCCAAACCGCACTGCGCACCTGCGCAGATACGGCGCTTCAGGTTGCGGGCTTTTCATGTTGCGAACGGGCCTCCGGAACCTATCTCGTTCGCAACCAGAGGTACCACTGTACTATATTTTACTATATCAGAGGCAAAGGGGTCACAAGGCCTTGACACACAAGTTACTGATTACTGTATACCATGATTTGACAACTGTCATTGTTTTATTGCAACCTATCTTTGGGCAGGGGAATCTAAGGACCAAAAGATGGAACATAAATGCCTCTGATAAATAAGTTGTTTTACATACTATGCCCCGTAAAGAGTCATGTCAGTGAAAATTAAAATGGAAACCATAAACAAAGGAACCCAGCAACAACTTACCACGGGCACAATTCCAGGCTCTCCTTTTTGACCCTGCAGGGTTGGAAATAAACGTTATTTCTGACAGCACGATAATAAGGAAGATTGTGCGGAGAAAATGCTTTTCAACGTTCCACATAACACACATGATGATATTATAGAAGAGGGGGGCGTCCCAAATTATTAGAAAACCTGGAAATCTCTTTTAGCATTAAAGGCTAAATCAGTGCAGTTACCTAAAGCCTGGTCATGGATATGGGTGAAAGAAGCTTTGCTCTGTGTGTGTGTGTGTGTGTGTGTGTGTGTGTGTGTGTGTGCATTCTGGTTCTTGTATTTTCTCCCCTTCAAAATGAATCTATCTGTGCACCACAAAGAGTACATTGTCTGGGAGCAGGGGCAGGGAGAGATCTCCTTTTACATGAACATAGTTCCAGCTGTCATGACTTAAGATGGTGATGAGAAACCTGTGGCCCCTTCAGATGTTGTCAGACGCCATCTCCTATCAGCCCTGGGCAACATATCCTACGGTCAGGGATGGTGGGAGTCAGAGTCAATCAAAAACTATAGGTTTCCCACACTTGACTCAGGATCTGGGTACCTGGAGGACCTCTCTTTCCTGCATGTATCTGTTGGTTTCTGCTCTCTTCACTGTGCAGCGAAAGGCTTGTCACAAGACAATGTTTACATTCCACAGAGTTACTGTTGGAGTTTTCCCACGGGAAAAGGAGACTGGATGTGACGTACACTGGTTTCCTGTTTTTCACTGTTCTTTGCAGTTCAGTGTGATATTCTCTCCGTGCTTCAGAGGAGAGAGGATGCCTTTTCTGCTTCGGCAGAGTAAAGATGCATTTCTGTAATCTACCAGCTTTGAAATGTAAATAAAGCAATAATAGAGCATGTTGGCACGTATTCCTCATCATTCCGCTGTGCACTTGGAAACTGCTAATCAACATTTTGGTTATGGGCCAGAAGACGCAGTCATTGGAATTCCGGAAAAAGGATCGGAATGCAGAGGGACGGATCGGACGGTATCTGCGCGTCAAGATGATTGATGAGGTATGTGCTACTGCTCCGGGCAGCCTGCCAGCTTCTAATTAATGGCTTTATGGCTGGACTTTGAACTTTTAAAGCCGTTTGCCGGACACAGGCAACGGGTCAAAGGAACAGCTCCTATGCTGGGGAAATCGAAAGTAACTTTTAAAAGGGCTGAAGCAGCTGCAGAAGTGACGCAGCATGATTTTAGGGCAGCAGAGAGAAAGCACTTTTGAACTTGCCTTTGGAATGAGGCTTGAAGCAGCACAGACGCAGCTTGTATAAAGCAGCTAGTTTAAAGCAGCAGAGATGACGCAGAAGGCTAATGCCAGAGTCATGATGGCCCTTCAGGATGCTTGTGGGATTCCCAAGCTCAATAAGAAAAATTATACGGACTGGGTTATCTATGCAGAGGCTATTCTGCGGAAAGAGGGTCTGTTTGAGGTTATTACAGACACCCCCCCAGCTCCAATTACAGATGCATGGAAGGCTAAAGATTCCAAAGCAAGGGGAACTCTTACATTGATAGTATCCCCAGAAGAGCTCTGTCTATTGCGTGATAAGACCTCAGCCAGAGAAATTTGGGACGCTTTGAGAGAGGCTCACATGAGGACAGAAGCTGGATCTACTATGTTTTATTTTAACAAGCTGCATAAGATGGCTAGCTGCAGAAGGCTGGCTGATGCACGTGGGGAATCTGATGCCAATCAGCCACATGCTCAGCTCAGAGTAGCCTGTGATACTGCCATGATTCAAAATGAAGCAGATCGCCGGGGTGCTGGCTGCATGGGAAAGGGGGAGTCTTCACAGACGTCATCCCAGAGTGCAGTGGAACCACCAGATGGCGCTAAAGCTTTGAAGGCAGTAAAATGCTACTCGTGTGGACGTCTAGGCCATATGAAGAGGGAATGCAGATATCCCAGGGCCAGGACAGAGCAGCGCAGCGGAAGCTCATCGCGTTGAAAAGGCCAGAGCAAAGGCAAAGGTCCGGTGTCCAGGACAACGCAGCCCAAAGCAATGGTCTCACGCTTCACTCCAAAAGTTGCAGAGGTCCAGAAGACGTCTAGATCTTTCTTCGTTGTTGATTCAGCGGCAACCCATCACATGTGCAACGATAAGCGACTGTTCGTGTCTTTTACACCGCAGGAAGGTGCGATTCACCAGGCGGATGACCACACAATTCCCAGTAAAGGCTACGGAACTGTTGTTCTTCACAGTTTGGACTTATCGATACAGAATGTACTTTATGTTCCAGATGCTAAACATAATCTGCTCAGCGTCGGACAGCTGAATGAGCGGAACATTGACGTTTCCTTTAAGAACAAAAGGTGCATCATCACAAAGAAAAATGATTATGTATTGTATGCTGAATATGTTGATCGTTTATATGTTTTGTATTATGATGATGTTGTGCAGGATGACACTTGTTGCATTGCAGGTTCTGACAAATGTTTGCATGCAGAATGTATTCATGATTTTCATCGAAAATTTGGTCATTTGGGTTTTGAGGCAGTATCTAAAATGCCTGCCTTGGTTGAAGGTATGACTATTAAACCCTGCAGGTACCACATGAAGTGCAAGGCATGCGCAGCAAACAAGGTGAAAATGGCTGCGAAAGGTAAGGTGTCTAGTAGGCAAGCTACAGAACCATACCAAATTGTTCATGCTGATTTGGTTGGACCACTAGCGCCCTCTTTGGGAGGAAATAGGTACTTCATGGTTCTCATTGATGCATTTTCCAGGTATATTTATGTGTACAATCTCAAGCAGAAATCAGAGGCTTTTCCTAGGTTCAAGGAATTCTGTGCTTGGTTGGGAAATGTGCAAGGTAAGAAGGTAAAAATTCTTTTCACAGATCGCGGGGGGGAATTCACTTCTCAGCAGTTTGAAGCTTTTCTGACTGAGAAAGGAATTCAACACAATTTGTCTAGTCCTCGCTCGCCATGGCAGAATGGACTTGCGGAACGAGCAAATCAGACATTGCTTCAGGGGTTAAAAACCTTGCTGCATGATGCAAATCTTCCAGAGAGTTATTGGGCCGAAGCTCTCTCATGTTTCACTTACAGTTATAATCGCAGGTTATCTTCAGCGATTGGTTGTACCCCCTATGAGAAGATGTTTGGCAAAAAGCCATACATCAAACACATGAAAATTTTTGGTTCTGACATGTGGGTTCACTCACCACAAAACTCCAAGTTAGACAAGCGTGGTTTGCATGGTATCTTTCTAGGTTATGAGAAAGGTTCTTACAGAATAAGGATGACTGACTCTAAGACAATTAAGCTCACAAGAAGTGTTGAGTACAATGCCAAGTGGGGGGAGAATGTGGGAATTTTCCAATGTTACCCTGATGACAGTGATGAGACTGAGGATAGTCAAAAGCAACCACAGCAACCCACACCCACTGATGAAAGTTCTGATTCTGAGTCTGAAACTGAATCAGGTGATTCAGAGGAGGATTTCAAGAGTGCGAAAGCCTCTATGCGACCCTCTGAAAGCTCTGATCAAGAATTGGAGGAACCATTGTTCACAATAGGTCACTTTTCTCCTAAGAAGGAAGAGGAGAGTGTTGAAGACCTAAGGCTAATTCGCAGGTCACAAAGAGCCACAAAAGGCAGACCTCCAAAGAGATTTGCTGATGAGTTTGCTAAGATAGCAGTAACAGCTGTTAAAAGCTCCAAGAAGGTATTTGAACCTTCAAGTTTCCAAGAAATCCAGGATTTGGATTCAAAGGAAGCTGAGCCATGGTTAAATGCCATGAAGGCTGAGCTTGATTCCTTGGAAAGGAACAAAACATGGGAACTTGTTCCAGTAGTTCCAGGAATGAAACTACTTGGAAGCAAATGGGTCTTCAAAGCGAAGACTGATCAAAATGGCAAGATAGTCAGACACAAAGCCAGATTGGTAGCCAGAGGTTTTGCACAGGTACCAGGTGAAGACTATCACGAGACCTACTCACCCACAGTGAGGTATGAGAGCATTAGGCTTATGCTCAAGCTAGCTGCAGAGGAGAATCTACACATTAGTCACCATGATGTGAATACAGCTTTTCTGTACGGATCTCTAGATGAATCACTTTATATGCTTCCACCTGATGGCGTACAGGTAAAACAGGGATTTGTTTGTGCTCTGAAAAAGTCCCTTTATGGTCTCAAACAAAGTGCACGGTGTTGGCACACAAAACTCACTGAGGTATTGTTTTCTCTAGGTTTTAAGCAAGGGAAAGCTGATCCATGTGTATTTGTCAAAGAGGAGGGGCAAAAGAAACTGTATTGTTTGTTTTATGTTGATGATCTTTTATTCTTTTGGAAAGATGTCACAATGTACAATAACGCCCTAGCTCAACTGAAAGAACACTTTGACATGAAAGATCTTGGTGAGGTAAACAACTACCTATCTCTGGAAATAGAGAGAGATCAAGATGGTAACATTCTGGTACACCAGTCACAGAAAATTGCTGATGTGTTAAGCAAACTAAACCTGATGGATGCTAACCCTGTAGACACACCGATGACAACAGGTTATCAGGTAGATGACATTGAAGAAGCATTTTCTGACACTACACTGTACAGAAGTGTGCTAGGCAAGCTGAACTTCATTGCCAGATGTTCAAGACCAGATATTGCTGTTAGCTGTAATTTGCTAAGCAGACAAGTCAACAATCCTACTGTTAAGGATTGGAAAGCTCTGAAACGCATAGCGCGGTATTTGAAAGGCACTATGCATTACAGACTGAGATTTAACAATCAGAGGTCTGGTGGTCTTGAGATATTTGCAGATGCAAGTTTTGGAAGTGACACTACAGACAGGAAAAGCACGTCTGGAATTTGCTACATGTACAATCAGGGTCTATTTGATTGGTCATGCAAGAAGCAAACAACAGTTAGCTTAAGTACTTGTGAAGCTGAACTGAATGCACTGTCTTATTCACTCAAAGATTGTGAATGGTTGTTACAATTGTGCAAAGACATGAAAATTCCTGTCAAATGTCCAATCCAGGTTTACCAGGACAACAAAGCATGTTTGGCTTTGCTGAAGTCTGAAGGTTGTAAGCAAAGCACGAAGCACTTGCAACTGAAGTTGCAACATGCTAGGGAACGTATTCAGAAGGGACTCGTAATGGTGTCCTATATGCCAGGTAATGAAATTCCTGCTGATGTATTGTCCAAGATTGTATCAAGGGATCAACACTGTACCTATGTGCAGAAGTTGGGTTTGTACTGATATTGTACGAACACGCTGCCCAGTGGTGTTCACAGAAAGGGGGAGGATGTTGGTTTCTGCTCTCTTCACTGTGCAGCGAAAGGCTTGTCACAAGACAATGTTTACATTCCACAGAGTTACTGTTGGAGTTTTCCCACGGGAAAAGGAGACTGGATGTGACGTACACTGGTTTCCTGTTTTTCACTGTTCTTTGCAGTTCAGTGTGATATTCTCTCCGTGCTTCAGAGGAGAGAGGATGCCTTTTCTGCTTCGGCAGAGTAAAGATGCATTTCTGTAATCTACCAGCTTTGAAATGTAAATAAAGCAATAATAGAGCATGTTGGCACGTATTCCTCATCATTCCGCTGTGCACTTGGAAACTGCTAATCAACAGTATCTACCCATACCTTGAGATCTTCATCAGAGTCTCATGCTCCCCATCTCTAAAACTGGGTGGGTAATGAGCAGGGAGAAGCTTTATTTGCAATGCTCTGCCCAAGGATGTACTCTTGTATTCTTCCAGCACAAGTTGAAGACTTTTTAATGTTCTCAGGCCTTTTTTTAAATATCAGTTGAATGCAGTTTTTATTCTGCTCTGTGATGCTTGTTCTATACTAGGAATGTCTAACTTCTAAGAGACTGTGATCTACTCCCACTAAAAAAAATAAATGGCAGTGATCTACCCACTGGATTGACCAAAGGTGTTGAGCTTTGAGCTCCTGGTATGCTCAGCGGAGGACCTTAAGGTCCACAAATGACAACACTTTGGAGTTCCCAAATCACAAGCTGGTTAGATTGGTCTCAACTAGGGCCAGGGCCTTTTCAGTACTGGTCCCAAGTTGGTGGAACGCTCTGTCACAAGAGACTAGGGCCCTGCAGGACTTGACATCTTTCCACAGGGCCTGCAAGACAGAGCTGTTCCGCCTGGCCTTTGGTTTTGACTCAGCCTGACCCTTATGTTTTCCCTCCCCTTACAGTTTTGATCTATGGGCTACTTTTAAAATGAGGCTGCATTTCAAATTGTATTCTAACCTGTATTTTAAAATGGTTTCCCCCCCCCCTATTATGTTTTTATTGTAATTTTACTGGTGTTAGACGCCCAGAGCCCGGCTCTGGCCAGGGAGCACGGGGTATAAATAAAATTTTATTATTATTATTATTATTATTATTATTATTATTATTATTATTACCGATTAACCAGGATAACACGATTGACAAGGATCGACCAGGGACGCCCCACGACCGACCGGTAGATCACAATCAACCTGTTGGACATCCCTGTTCTATACTACCTGTTCTGCTTTTTATTATATTGTTATGATAGGTCACTCCATCATCTAAACTGTTTTCTTTGTACTTGCCTTCAGAATATTTACTCAAGGAAGGGGTATACATATCCTTCTGCATTTACTTCCGGGTTTACGGCGTTCGAAAACCAAAATGTTCATCAGTGGAGACGTTCAAAAACCAAGGTACCATTGTAATTAATTTGTGAGAGATATGTTATTTAAGGTTCCTTGAAGTTTTTTCAAATTACTATCAAAGCACTTGGGGTGGCATTTTATGTAATGGGTTAGTAAAGGGTAAAGGGACCCCTGACCATTAGGTCCAGTCATGACCGACTCTGGGGTTGCAGCGCTCATCTCGCTTTACTGGCCTAGGGAGCCGGCGTACAGCTTCCGGGTCATGTGGCCAGCACGACTAAGCCGTTTCTGGTGAACCAGAGCAGCGCACGGAAACGCTGTTTACCTTCCCGCCAGAGTGGTACCTATTTATCTACTTGCACGTTGACGTGCTTTCAAACTTGGCAAGAGCAGGGACCGAGCAACAGGAGCTCACCCCGTCGCGGGGATTTGAACCACCAACCTTCTGATCAGCGAGTCCTAGGCTCTGTGATTTAACCCACAGCGCCACCCGCATCCCAATGGGTTAGTAGAGGGAGGTAAATAAAAGTGAGAATGCTTACCTTCCGTCCTCTACCTGGAAGAAAAGGAAAGAAGAGAAGAGAAATTAGCTCAGGTGGGTTCCCAGCACGTGTATGGACAATGATTTCCATGCCTGATGTTATGAGCTATATTCAGGCATTCAGAATGTGACTTTACTAAACATGCACAGAGAGGCGAATATACAGGTACGCTTTATCTCCACTTTTCATCCATTTCTGTCTTCTGTGTAGTCATAGAGGCTTTTGCACAATTCAGAACCCTGGAAAAATCAGAATTCCAACATGCACAAGGCAGCTTCCTCCATGCTGCTAACAGTGATGGGAGTTGCCAGCACGTTCATGGGTTAAAAGATCGGTTGGCTGAGTCAAACAGGAGACAAAAAGGCAAGCGTCTTAAGAAGTAGAGGCCTGAGGGGAGAAAGTTGGGAAGAAACACAGGCCTGAGGGGGAAACGCATGAATTTCATTACATGGATTACGGAATAGGAGCAGCCATGGAGAAAGAAGGAAAACCTCAGGCAAGGGCCTGAGAAAGGTCTGTGTTGCTACCAAGAAAGGAGAGAACAAAGGAGCCAAGATGCAAGGAGGAAAAGTGGAAACGCAGGAGAGGAGGAATGTCACATGCAGAACTCCCCAGTCATTCTTTGGTGCACAGGTTGCTAATTTTGACAGTTGCATAAATGTGTGATTTATTGAATGAAGCTGGAAAATTGCTTAAGCCATCCTGCGGGAAGATACTTCCTATTTCAGGGATGCAGAATTTTATTTTGCTTATATCACAGATGAAGCAATTTTGCATTTCCTGTAAATAAAACTCTTCTCTGCAAACCTTCCCTCAGACCACATCCTATGTATGTTTAATCAATAGCCCCACTGTGCTCAAAGATACTTACTTCCAAGTGTTTATAGGATTACAGACTGAATCTACTATGTGCTGATCCTTGACAGCTTCCTTTAACGTTGATATTTTGTCTTTAAACCTAGCTGGTTGTTACATGCAATCAAAAGTTGGCCAGCAAGCACAAATAATCCAATAAATGCTTTCTAAATACTGCCTCCCCTCATCATTTTTATCGAATTTTGCAAGAGCTACAGCTGACTGGAAGCCTAACATGCATATTAATCATAAGCAAATGCCCAGATGTGAAGTCAAACCATAATATAATTCTTAGGCAGGTGTTGACAAATGTATTTAAAAGCATTCAGGCAGTCTACAGCTTTGGCATCGTCTTCTTTCCGCTTGTGTGGCTGAAATTTGCAGCCTTTGGCCTGAAACCTGCAAAATGCACCCATCTGCTTATTAAAGCATGCCATATCTTGTCTTATTGCTTCTTCGTCTAACAACCAGATGTACAGCTCTTGTTCATACTCCAAGTCATCAAAAGTAATCCAAATGGCAAATAGTAAAGGTAAAGGGTCCAGTCGTGACCGACTCTAGGGTTGCAGCGCTCATCTCGCTTTATTGGCCGAGGGAGCTGGCATACAGCTTCCGGGTCATGTGGCCAGCATGCCTAAGCCGCTTCTGGCGAACCAGAGCAGCGCACGGAAATGCTGTTTACCTTCCCACCGGAGCGGTACCTATTTATCTACTTGCATTTTGACATGCTTTTGAACTGCTAGGTTGGCAGGAGCAGGGACCGAGCAACGGGAGCTCACCCCGTCGTGGGGATTCGAACCGCCGACCTTCTGATCAGCAAGTCCTAGGCTCTGTGGTTTAACCCACAGTGCCACCCACACATTTTGGAAGTCGCCATGCTCCCCAGTAGAATTACCATATTTTTCCGTAGACAAGACTAGGGTTTTTTTACCAAAAAAAAAAAAAGGTTTAAAAATGGGGCTTGTCTTATACACAGGTAGTGCTGAGGGGTGTTTTCTTAATTTGGAATCCCCAAAAATAGGGGGCCTCTTATACATGGGGGCGTCTTATACACGGAAAAATACGGTTCTCAGCACACGTGTCAGGCATGCTTGAGCACAATCTGCTTTGCTTCCAGTATAAAGAAAGATCAGAAATTCAAAGATTTCCTTCTGCTGCAGGTCCTTCCCTTAACAATTAGTGAAATATCCAGTTTATGTTCCTCGGGGCATACAAAGGAAATGAACTATAACACCAGTTCAACAAACCTTTCCTGTTTAAACCCCCCCCCCCCAAATTGTATGGTTTGAATTTTGTAAGAAAGTGCTGTATTTGCATGAATCTAATGTGCCGTTGAATCTAATGCACACCTCAATTTTCAAAACCTTGAAACCAAAATTTGCTGGCACCATCAAATCGAATGCGCTCCCTAATTTCCGCAACGTAATTTGGCCAAAAAGGTGTGCATTACATTCGAGTAAATACAGTAGCATTGGTTTAGTCCAGGGGTGCCCAAATATTTTTCAAACAGGGCCAGATTTGATGAAGTTAACATGCGTGAGGGCCGACCAAAGTTGTTGAGTTTTTAAGGATTAAAGTTGTTGAGCTTTTTTTGCAATTTGACCCGGAGGTTGTTGAACTTTTTTTTTAGATTTAACTGGAAATATAGACATATACTGCTACAGGGGCCAGATTACATTGACCATTGGCCCCCGGAACAGACTTTGGCCATGCCTGGTTTAGTCTAACTCATCTGTTCTTCACAGTTTTGTTTTTCTTGCCTGAAAATATATATAGTGCATCACAGCTCTCCAGTCCAGCCAGGATTATGCCTATTGTAAACAATCACATGCTCAGTAAGGGGACCCCAATAGCAGATGCCATGTTGGGGCACCACTGCACATCTGACCTCCCAACAGTTGAGTCACTGTTGCTTACTGGGAGAGAGAGGAGAGGTTTGCATGGTGCAAACACACCAGCGGAAATACCACTTTGATTCCGCCAGTGCTCACAGCCACCTCTCTTCTTCCCTCTCTGAGGAAGCAGCGGCAACTCACCTGTTGGGGGGGGGAGGTACAATCCCCTACTGCTACTTCCCCACAAAATTGCCGCCATTTTGACCAATAATCTGGCGAGTGTGGCATCCCCACTTGAACTCTTACACCGCAGAGGCACTGCTTCTCTGTAATTGGTTGGAAACAGAATTAGAACGACATGCCATGTCATCCAACGATGCCTTCCCTCCACGACTGAGGCCCTTTTATAAAGTTTATCCAGGAGTAAACGTCATTCAGAAAGAAGTCCTTTCAATGTTAATTAAACACTTCCTGATTGCAGGGCCTGACCTCACTGTTGTTTCTTGTTGGCCACAGCTGAAGGATTGGTAATGAATAGCCTCTTAATTATCCTTGAATAGCCTTTCTTAATAACCCATTGTCAGTTTCCCTTTCTATGGGAAGTTGTAGGGGGAGATAAGACTTTAATTACTGGTTTCTTTATCCTGCCAGATTGCACCATTTTGCTATACAAAATTAAAAGGAAAGAATGAGACTACAATGATGTGACAACAATATCATGCAGATTCTCTGTAAAGAATGAACTGCACAGCAAGGCAGCAATTCGGGGGGGGGGGAGTAAGTTACCATGGAAACAATCTAGGATGGTGTAAACAGTGGTCCAGTTGCCAGAGGAAGATAGGGAAGTTAGGAACTGAAGCTATATGTGGCTGGGAATATAGCCTAAAACTTCAAGCATGGACCACATGAGCTATCATTGGGTCTTTGGTGGATGGTCCCTATTTTCCAGGGACAGTCCCATATTTACAAGAGCTGTCCCATTTTTTTAATTATTTGATTCTGGAAGGTCCCACTTTTCCTTGGGACGTCCCTATTTTCACCAGAGAAACATTGGAGGGTATGGAGTTATGTGACCCCCCCCCAAGCCAAAGAGATAAGTAACTATACAACATTTAGAAGATATCTGAAGGCAGAACTGTATTATTATTATTATTATTATTATTATTATTATTATTATTATTATTTCTACACACACACCCAAATCTGGCTGGGTTTCCCCAGCCACTCTGGGCGACTTCCAACAAAAGATTTTAAATACGTTAAAACAACAGTCCTTAAAAACTTCCTTAAACAGGGCTGCCTTCAGATGTCTTCTAAATGTCAGATAGTTGCTTATTTGTTTGACATCTGACAGGAGGGCATTCCACAGGGTGGGCACCACTACCGAGAAGGCCCTCTGCCTGGTTCCCTGTAACCTCACTTCTCGAAGTGGAGGGAACCGCCAGAAGGCCCTAGGAGCTGGACCTCAGTGTCCGGGTTGAACGATGGGGGTGGAGACGCTCCTTCAGGCATACTGGACTAGTCTTATTATGTTTTTATATATGTTGGAAGCTGTCCAGAGTTGCTGGGGCATCCCCGTTTTCATCAGAGAAATGTTGGAGGGTATGCTATTGGAGGCAGTGCTGCCCACCTGGACTGGTTTTTAGTAAGAAGGCAGGTAGGGTGGTGGGCTAGCTGAAGACAGAATGAGATTGATGGAACCGTGCCTCACTCACTTTAATGGGCCAGCCTCTACTGCACCAAACTGCGTCCCACCACCACCACCATATTCACACATGGTGCATAGTAATATCTCCGCCTAAGTCTGTTTGGAGACGTGGGTGGTGCTGTGGGTTAAACCACAGAGCCTAGGACTTGCCGATCAGAAGGTCGGCAGTTCGAATCTCCACGATGGGGTGAGCTCCTGTTGCTCGGTCCCTGCTCCCGCCAACCTAGCAGTTCAAAAGCACGTCAAAGTGCAAGTAGATAAATAAGTACCGCTCTGGTGGAAAGGTAAATGGCGTTTCCGTGCGCTGCTCTGGTTTGCCAGAAGCGGCTTAGTCATGCTGGTCACATGACCCGGAAGCTGTACACCGTCTCCCTCGGCTAATAAAGCAAGATGAGTGCCGCAACCTCAGAGTTGGCCACGACTGGACCTAATGGTCAGGGGTCCCTTTTCCTTTAAGTCTGCTTGAGCCATTTTATCTTTGTGAATTCCTTGAGCCTAAACTGTTCTGAACCACACATCTTAGACTAATGTGTGGGTCATAACTGAATTATCCCCCTGGTTTTTGCGCTTTCCATATGTCCCGGCAACAGGGCTGGCCCAAGACATGTTGATACCTGAGGTGGAGCCCCAAATGGCTTCCTCCTCCCCCCACCCCACCAGGGAAGAAGGGGTGAGGCAAAATCTACATCAGGAACAAGGGGGGGGGGAGAGAGAGAAAGATCTCCATCAGGGTCTGCTGCCTCTAGTGTACCCTACCAGCCTGGCCTCATGCGTAGACCAGCCCTGCCTGACACTATTTTCAACTCTGCATGTGTTAAAATGTATATTTTGAGGAAAAAACACTTCTAGAAATGGGTATTCTGAGAGAAAATACATTTTAAAATATGCAAAAATTAGATCGGTAGTTCCTATTGAGGGTACTTGGCAAGCCGACAGGAGAGCGACGAGGGACCAAGGATTGAAGTGGTTATTCTGTGATATTATGGCAGTGGACAAAGCTGTATGGTAACTTTTGAATATATGTGTTTTAATATAATAATAATCAGTGCTTTTTTCGGGGGGGGGGGGTGCAGCGGTATGCATACCCTTAAACATTTTGTGAATCTTTGTACTTTTGTCCATTTACAGTGGTACCTCCGGTTATGAATGGAACCCATTCCAGAGGTCCGTTCGTAACTGTAAACTGTTCTTAACCTGAGGTTGATTTTGCTAATGGCGTCTCTGGCGCGCGATTTCTGCTAGCATCCTGGGGCAAAGTTCGCAACCAGGAGCTACTTCCGGGTTAGCGGAGTTCATAACCCACAGCATGTGTAACCAGGAACGTTCGTAACCAGAGGTACCACTGTACTGTATTTATTTTTCCCGATTTTAGCTATAAAATGGTGGTTTTCTTGAGTCAAAATGAGAGTACGCCTAAACGTTCTTTTAAGGAGGGAAGCACTGCGAAGAAGAAGAAGAAGAAGAAGAAGAAGAAGAAGAAGGAGGAGGAGGAGGAGGAGGAGGAGGAGGAGGAGGAGGAGGAGGAGGAGGAGGAGGAGAAGAAGAAGAAGAAGAAGAGGAAGAAGAAGAAGAAGAAGAAGAAGAAGAAGAAGAAGAAGAAGAAGAAGAAGAAGAAGAAGAAGAGCTACAACAACAACAACAACAACAACTGAGGGGGTTTGTGCAGCAATAGGACAGAACAGACTTGTAAGTGACTGGAAATAGACCGATACAACCATATCCTTACCTAGATGGACTGAATTAATTATTGGCTCTTCTGCAAAGGAAAGACTACATGAATCATAAACACATACAACTGCACTGCTCCCTAGGTTCTAGGTCAGGCACCCCCAAACTCGGCCTTCCAGCTGTTTTGGGACTATAATTCCCATCATCCCTGACCGCTGGTCCTGTTAGCTAGGGATGATGGGAGTTGTAGTCCCTAAACAGCTGGAGGGCCGAGTTTGGGGGTGCCTGTTCTAGGTGTTCTGGGTGTGGTGAGTATGCACAAGTGCCCATCTCCCGTGCCACATGGACTCAGGCAAGTGTGTACACATCGAAATGAAGCTGTTATATATCCCAGCATGCAACTGGCCCCCGATTATCACATTTGAAGCAATCTTACCAATAGCACCTTCAAATCCATTGCGGGCTGTGTTTGGACACACACGGCAGCACTCTCCCGGAGGGACCTGTGGATTTTCACATTCCAGAACATCGAGACATTGGATCACATCACAGAGAATGGCTCCGTTGTCGCAAACGCAAATCTGGCATGGGGACGGCTTCCAAATGTCTCTGTTCAGATACACCTGGCCACTCTGCGTGCAGGCAACCTCTTCGGTATCTAGTTCTAAAAGAAAGGAGAACAGAAGGCAATGTAAGTGGCTTCATTTTACTACACGGTGACAACACAATGTGTCAACAGAATGACAACCCCTCATGAGGTGCATGTGCTTCTTCACTTGTTTGCGACATGCAGGAATAGATCCTGGCTTCCTGCTGTGTACAAACCATGAGCCATGGCTTATTTTTTATTTTTGAAAAAGAAAAGCAAGGCAATAGCTCTAAGTTGGGACTCAGCTACATTAGTTTTTTAAAAGCGTTTAAAATGTGTTATATCGCTGCGACAACAGGTGGTGCTGTAGAGTTCCGACTTTCGGCAATGTGATTTCACATTAAGAGGTTTACAACATGTTTTCCTGAAACTTTTTTTTTAATGTGTCTAGATCCAGCCCTGGAGTTTGTACCCTAACTCGAGTAAAGCTATTCTGCCAATTGTCAAAGCAACCAAAAGTGAAACAGATGTGTTGTTAACTATTACCTACCCACATTCTCACTTCTTGGCTTCCACAACAACAACAACAACAAATCTAACCCGGTTGTTTGAGCTCTGATGCCTAGCATGAGCGGATAATTCATGGTTCCTGTTACACAAGCAGCCGCCCCTCTTCCTGCTCTGTCCTCTGATGTTTGGCATGTGGACTATGGCTCACTTAATGTGTCACCTTCAGAAATGACAAAGTTGTTCAGAATAGAAACAGAGGTTTCTGAGTTAAAAGAAGTTCTCTAGCTCGCTTTCAAATAAACCACAAAGTTACAGGCCTTGTGCTGGGGCTGCTAAATGTAGATTGTGTACATACCATACATTTAAAGCCCATTCCACTCCCCCCAAAAAATCCTAGGAACTGTAGTTTTCCACACCACATAGATACAACTCCCAGCAACCTTCCCCCCCCCCCCGTAGTTCTCAGGATTTGGGAGGGTGCTTTAAAAGTATGGTGCATATAAAGCCTTAGTTTATGTACACATTAGTGGCTTAAAATGCAGAGAGGTCATTTCCCCCCCCCCCCTCACTTTGTCTCACGTTGCATTTGCATGTTGTTGTACACACCAGAGAGGGGCCAGAGATGTCTTCCCCGTTAATGCACATTACCTCTTTGGTTTTCCCCATGCCCACAACCAGAACCACCCCACTCCTTTTCATGAAGCTGTTGTCTGCACAGGCACTCTCATCCACACATATACTTTATCACGTATAGTCATCAAACTGTTTTTTAAAACTATGAAAAACAAAAGTAACAAATAAAATAGTAGGATCGAAAGAAGCAAGAGAAATTGTTGCCAAAGTGAGTCTCCCTCGGTCACAAGCCAGGTGTTAGAAAGAGAGGGAAAGGAAACAAAATTAATAATAATAATAATCCACCAAGTGACAGGAGCTGTGGTCTAAACCACTGAGCCTCTTGGGCTTGCTGATCAGAAGGTCAGCGGTACGAATCTCCGCAGCAAGGTGAGCTCCCGTTGCTCTGTCCCAGCTCCTGCCAACCTAGCAGTTCGAAAGCACGTCAAAGTGCAAGTAGATAAATAGGTACCGCTGCAGCGGGAAGGTAAAGGGCGTTTCTGTGCGCTCTGGTTTCTGTCACAGTGTCCCGCTGCGCCAGAAGCAGTTTAGTCCTGCTGGCCACATGACCGGGAAAGCTGTCTGCAGACAAACGCTGGCTCCCTCAGCCTGAAAGTGAGATGAGCGCCACAACCCCATTGTCACCTTTCACTGGACTTAACCATCCAGGGCTTCTTTACCTTTACCTATCAGGGCTGGGGCTGCTGAACATTGGCTGTTTACGCGCCATATTTTTAAAGCATACATTTGCCCTGATTGCCAATCCTCGGAACCATAGTTTACCCATGTGATGGCCTGGGATTCGGACTTGGAGGCTGAACCTGAGGAATCCCAGCCTGCACAGGTTTCCCTGCCTCCAGAACCAGCTGAGCCGGGGCTGGGGCTTGAGCCTGAAGGGTCCTCAACTGTGCTGGATCCTCAGGTGCAGGCATCAACTGAGCCTGCTCTGGCCCCTGAGGTGATGGAGGGCCCATTGCCTGCAGGTGCTCCACTCTCAGCCCTGTCAGAGGAAGCTGAGCTTGCCTCTGGGTCTGGTAGCCCTCCAGCCTCTCCTGAGCTGCAGAGGCTCAGGGCAGAGAGGCGGAGGGAACTAAGTTCCCGCAGGAGGAGTGCTCACCTCCAGGCCAGGAGAGGCGAGTCACCTGTGGACTGGGGCCGCCCTATGCCTCGGGGCAGATAAAAGCCAGCCAGCCCCAGTCCCAAGTTGCGGGAGCAACATTGTTGGTAGCCAATTCCTGCCAGATCTCCTGACCTCGCCCAACTCCCTGCTTTGGACCCAGCTTCAGCTTTGACGGATGGCTTCAATACAGCACCCTCGACCTCAGACTGAACTTGGACCACGCCTCACAGAAACCCCACGGGACCAGCACAACCCATCACAAATCTACAACTCCCAGCAACCTCTAAAAGGAATAAGAGGACAAAGGAACACAAGAAGAGGCTGCTGGTTCTGGCCCATCTAGTCCAGCACCCTGTGGGGAACCCACAAAAGCACTCTCCCCTCTTGTGGTTTACAACAACAGGTATTCAGAAGAATTAATGTCTCTGACTGTGGCAGCAGAGCATAGGCATCACAGATCGTAGCCATTTAGAGCCTTATCCCCCATGAATTTGTCTAACCCTCTTTTAAAACCACCCAAGTTGGTGGTTTAACTATGCACTGTACTTTATTCCATCTGTCCTGAATCTTCCAAAATTCAGCTTCATTGCATGTCCACTAGTGTTATGAGGGAGAAAAACTTCTCTCTGCTCACTTTCTTCATGCCTTGCAGAATTTTATAAACTTTCATCCTCTCACCTTTTCTCTAAATTTAAAAACAAAAAAGCAAAAACACTCAAATGCTGCGATTTTCCTAAACAGGGATCATTCCGGTTTCCCTTTTCTGAACCTTTCCCCATTCTACAATATCCTTTCTGAGGTGAGACAGTGATGTTTAAAATAAAATTAAGTCGTATTCTGGAGTATCAATGGCTATGATGATTACCTCACCATTTCGCTTTTTATGAGGCTGTTAAAAAGGTAAAGGTACCCTGACTGTTAGGTCTAGTCACAGACGACTCTGGGATTGTGGCGCTGAGGGAGCTGGCGTTTGTCCGCAGACACTTTTTCCAGGTCATGTGGCCAGCATGACTAAGCCGCTTCTGGTGAACCAGAGCAGTGCACAGAAATGCCGTTTACCTTCCCGCTGGAGCGGGATCTATTTATCTACTTGCACTATGACGTGCTTTTGAACTGCTAGGTGGGCAGGAGCAGGGACCCAGCAATGTGAGTTCACTCCATTGCGGGGATTCGAACCGCCGACCTCCTGATCGGCAAGCCCGTTAAAGGCTGTTAAAAGGTAAAGGGACCCCTGACCATTTAGTCCAGTCGTGACCAACTCTGGGGTTGCGGCGCTCATCTCGCTTTATTGGCCGAGGGAGCCGGCGTACAGCTTCTGGGTCATGTGGCCAGCATGACTAAATTAAAGGGTTTAAGGAGGCCAAATCTCTCCTGCCTCCATTGAGAGCACAATATCTATTGTTGCTATTCCCCAGGAGAATTTCTGCAGTTATTTCATTTAAATAATTTAGTGTGCTACCGCTAGGTGGCAGAAAAAGCCAGCTAATAACTAGGTGGAATAATCTTCTTGCACAGTGAAGGAAAACAGGCCAGCCTTTCATTTGTTTGGACTTATTTGGGTTTGGGTTTGTCTCGGATTATGACTTCCTGCCAAAGCAACTTCTCAGAGTAAATATAATATCAACACTGCTGAGATGCTGAGGGTAATAAGCATTGTGCTTGCTCTCTTCAAGCAGCGATTGCAGCAGCATCTTCTGCTTGCTTATATTAGCGAATGAGGCTGACCTTTGAGAATTCACTCAGGACCTACCCAATGGCTCTTTACCAAGATGACTGAATCATCGCTCACCAAAATTGCTGGGAATATGAGAAACAGAGGAGAGAGAGAGGAGGACATGACCCAGATTCTCTTACCAAGAACGTCCTCCAGTATGTTCTTTTTTATTATTTTTTAAGCATTTTTATTAGCAGGGGTGGATGAGAGTAAAAGCAAGCACTGATTCTTCTTCCCTGTCCTTCTAGTTTCCAGACTCTGTGCTTCATCCAAAGCAAGAACAGGGAAATAGATTGTGTTGGATTCCAGCTCCTTTCAACACAAGCATGGCTGATGGTCAGATTCGATAGGAGTGGCAGTCCAATCAACATCTGAAGGACCACATTTTCCCCATCACTGATCTGAAGGCCCCTAGCAATTACTAGTAGCCATTTTTCTGGCTACCAAATCGTTGTTCCCTAAGGCACATTTGAGAAGCAAGAATCTCCCACCCCCCTTACCCGTTGAATTGATTTGCCATACAAAAGGTAACAGGATATGTCTTGGCGTGAGCTGGACTTTCTAGAGAAATGGGCCTTCATCCACAACCCTTCTCAAGAGCAATTACTTTAAGGATGGAGAAAAGAACATGGAGAGAAGGTGAAAAGGCTCGAATGAAAAGTTGACAAGATGAAGGTGTGGAGAGAAGAAATTTAGAGATGGAACCATGAAAAGAGAAGCACACAGTATGCTAAGGGGACCCACAGTCTCACTTGGGCAGTGGGCACATCATGCATTTAAAGCACATGATTTCCCCCCAAAAATAAAGGGAACTATAGTTTACCCTCACAGAGCTACAAGTACTCTTAGCAAACTGCAGTTGCCAGGATTTGGGGGGGGGCATATGCTTTGAACCACAGGCTTGTGGTTTAAGGCTGCTTGATATGTTCATACAACTTCTGTCCCAAATCACAGGGGTTTGGTGTTGGCTACAGACATGGAATACAGTGGTACCTTGGTTCTTGAACTTAATCCATTCCGGGAGTCTGTTTGACTCCCGGAACTGTTCGAAAACCAAGGCGTGGCTTCTGATTGGCTGCAGGAGCTTCCTGCACTCAATTGGAAGCCGCATCAGCTGTGCTGGACATTCAGCTTCCAAAAAACATTTGCAAACTAGAACACTTCCGGGTTTGCGGCGTTCGGGAGCCAACTTGTTCGACGACTAAGCCATTCGAGAACCAAAGTACCACTGCAGTTAATCTCACCCACCTTTATCCTGCTTTAATATGGTAAGTTAACAGATAAATAGGTCTGTTTCATGGGACATGTGAAATGAGTAATTATGTAGTGAGAGAACAATGCAAATTCACTGAAAATTATGTGGCTCATTGTAAGTTTGTGGGCAAGTTACTCTCAGCCCAACCTACCAGCCCAGGCTGCTGCTAAGAATAAAATGGGATAAAAATAAAATGGGATAAAATGGGATTAAAATAAAATGGGATTAAAAACTATATACAGTATAGTGGCCAGGTTAAGAACTGGGTTCTTCAGGTTAAGAACTTAATTCATCCTTAACCTCGGGTTAAGAACTGAATTCGTTCCGGAGGTCCATTCTTAACCTGAAACTGTTCTGCAGAGGCTGCAAAGTCCTCTGCAAACCAGCAGCCCACATGTTAGTCATAGGTTTACAGTGGTACCTCTGGTTACGTACTTAATACGTAGGTTGTTAACCTGAAACTGTTCTTAACCTGAAGCACCACTTTAACTAATGGGGCCTCCTGCTGCTGCCACGCCACCGCTGCACGATTTCTGTTCTCATCCTGAAGCAAAGTTTTTAACCCAAGATTCACCCGGGTTAGCGGAGTCTGTAACCTGAAGCATCCGTAACCTCAAGCATATGTAACCCGAGGTACCACTGTATTAAATATTCCTAAATATTAAATAAAGTCGAAAGAAGAAAATGGTAAGTCTGCTTACCTTATTTGGTAGGCAGCGTTACGGCCGGGCCCTGTGTAACCTGGCCAAGGGTCAGAA
This sequence comes from Podarcis cretensis, assembly GCF_951804945.1. Taxonomy (NCBI): domain Eukaryota; kingdom Metazoa; phylum Chordata; class Lepidosauria; order Squamata; family Lacertidae; genus Podarcis; species Podarcis cretensis. The sequence goes on from NC_137170.1 coordinate 122,997,575, forward strand.
ACTGGCATGCTCCCCACTACTGCCTCCCCACGCTGTTGGCACTGGGTGGGGCCCCGCTCAAGGGACAGGCCTCGCCAACCTATCAGCGCCGACAGGGGCGTGTCCACAGGGAATTTAAACTCTGACGCGGTGAGGGAAGCACAATTGTCTTAAAGGCACCACTGCATTCCCTTCTACAAACTCTCCTCTATTTTTTTCACCTCCCCCCTCTGAATTTCATGCAATAAGCGTCAATGAATTAATCTTTGTGCATAGCAAACCAGAAGCGCAGAAATAAATCAAAGTGAAAGCTGCTATGCTATGCTCCGCAGATGTGCTGTGCAAAGAAATGAGATATACTATTTAATAATCCTATTGCCACTCTACGGCACCATCCATGTGCCTGAGCCAGAGGCTGCAAATGAGATTCTAGTGGCTAAGATTCATGGATATGCCAAAATGATTATTCCATCATTAAGCATTTTTATTGATTTCATTGAGAGAGAACGTTAGGAGTGTTCTGCCTAAGTTTAGCGGGTGCCCTAGAAATGCCCTCCAGATGTTGTTGAATTGCAGACACCATCATCCCTGGCCATTGGCCATGCTGGATGGAGGCTGATGAGAGCTCAAGTCCAACAAAATCCAGATAGCCATAGGTTGTCCATCGACCTATGTCCTAGAGAATGACCCATATTTTCTGCCATCGAGTTCAGAGGCAGATCTGCATGAGTTTCTGAACAGATGAGTAAATATGGACAACACTGGCTCGAATGAATGAAGCCTCTCACGATGAACCACCCCAGAAATGATCTGGATAGTAGCTTGGAGTTTACTGTCATAAAACTCTCTAAAGGGAGAGATTTGCATTTTGTGTGACCTTAAGTACAAAGGTTTCCTACCTCAGGCATACCAGGGCATGTGCCACTGAGGAAATGCCTGTGTGATGAGATCCTATTACAAATTTTTACTCCTGTACATCAGGCGCACTGGGGTCACCACATGCACTTTGGCACATCACATGACAGAAAGTACATGGTCTCCAACTGTCCTGAAACTGCCAGAACCGTTACGAATACCCTTTGACCAACATGGTTCCTCACTATGTCCCAAATTCTGCAAGAAGGGAAAGGGAGTGGGGAAGGGTGGGGGCAGGGGGGGAGGAAGAGGCCAGTCGCCTCACATGGGCATAGTCAGTGGGACCCATTGGGAGGGGAGGGGGCAGGGTGGCAGTTGCTGCACTGCGCTCCTCAGCTTGTAGTGCTCAATGTATCCAACTATGGTGAAGGTGGGGGCACAAGAAGCCTGTTGTTGTTTAGTCGTTTAGTCATTTAGTTGTGTCCGACTCTTCATGACCCCATGGACCAGAGCACGCCAGGCACTCCGGTCTTCCCCTGCCTCCCACAGTTTGGTCAGACTCATGCTGGTAGCTTCGAGAACACTATCCAACCATCTCGTCCTCTGCCGTCCCCTTCTCCTTGTGCCCTCCATCTTTCCCAACATCAGGGTCTTTTCCAGGGAGTCTTCTCTTCTCATGAGGTGGCCAAAGTATTGGAGCCTCAGCTTTAGGATCTGTCCTTCCTGTGAACACTCAGGGCTGATTTTCTTAAGAATGGATAGGTTTGATCTTCTTGCAGTCCATGGGACTATCAAGAGTCTCCTCCAGCACCATAATTCAAAAGCATCAATTCTTCGGCGATCAGCCTAAGGGGGCACAGTTCAAGCAGACACACAGGGGCCCTTCGCTGATCATAGCCACTGACCACAAACACTACGTTACTGGTGCAGAAGTGCCGCCTTGTAAACACCCAGCCCAGGTGCCTCTTCTGACATCCAAGGCAGGCTGATGAAAGCCTTGTGGTTTTGCTATATATCATCCCACATATAGCCAAGACATTTGCCAGTATGGTACATACTCCTCTTGGCAACAACTGTTGGGGTGTCAGGATACTGTCAGCGGCTCCCGGCTGGTTGCTCAGGAAAGTATAAAGACAAGGAAAAGTTTCTTACAGCCCTTTCTTATTTTAATCTTTTCAGAGAGAGGTTACAGAACCCAGCCTCTTGGATAATGGTGTTGTCCTGAGTGAATCTCCACCCCCCCCTTCTCTCCCACTTTCTCATTCATCATCATCATCACCACCTACTCTGCGGGTGACACTAAGTGCCCTCTGTCTTTGAGCTCTTTGCTCTCCTACTTCTAAGGCTCGCCGGCTTCTGGGAGATGGGGGGTCTGGAATACTTTCTGATGACAACATGTCAGCCGGGTGTTGCTCCTCCTCTCCCATGGTTTCCCAACTTTCCCCCTCATCTGCCTCTGAGCTGCGACCTCCCTCAAACCCCTGTTGTAAGGCTCTGAAACCTTATGATGAAAGGCTGCATATAAATCTTATAAATAGTCCAGGTCAGGCATGTTCAAAGTCCGTTTCGGGGGCCTAATCCAGTCCCCGTGGCAATATACAGTATGTCCTGTGGTAAAATCCCAATTAAAAAAGCTGAACAACTTTGTGGTAAAATTGTAAAAAAAAAGCTCAACAACTTCAATCCTAAAAAAACTTTGGTCGGCCCTCACACATGTTCACTTCATCAGATCTGGCCCTCTTTGAAAAAAGTTTGGGCACATCTGGTCTAGGGGGTTCTGTTGGAGGGTCCTGTTGCTTTTATTATTGCTCTAATTTTTTACAAAAATATTTTCAAGTGCTTTTAACTGCTTCTTAACTTGTGCATTTTTATTTATATTTTAACACCAGGCAAAAATGTTTCTCTAATTTAACATTCTAAGGCCTTTTAAATGTGTTTGTGGGAGAGGGGCTATTGGGCTTTCTATCTGTTTTACTTTGTTACTTTGTTAGTTTATTTTGTGTTCTCCTTTCGTATTTTAGTGTTGGGAACCTCCATGCGATCTTCGGATGAAGGGCAGTATACAAATTTAATAAATAAATAAATGAAAACATATAAATAGAGGGGCCTGATTCAGCCGTCTCTTCTACTGATCTTATAGGGCAGTACCCCATGAACCTCACTTTGCCTGCAGCCGGCTCCCCAACTGCCTGCCTTTGTGCTTGCAACTACTCAACAGGGTGGCACTAGCAACTCCCATGATCCCTAGCTAACAGGACCAGTGGTCAGGGATGATGGGAATTGTAGTCCCAAAACAACTGGAGGGCCGAGTTTGCCTATGCCTGCACTAGCCTGTCAGCCCCCTCCTTCTTAGTCTCATTGTTTCCTTTGTAGAATTGATCAAGGAAGATGATGGGGACAAAACTAGCATGAAGACTCAGCTATACAGCAGCAAATAAAACGTTTTAGGTGTGTTTTAAGTGCAATATACAATGTGACACCAGATGGCGACGGCGAGCGCTATGGAAAATTCAATGTATTTTTTCAAAACGCTTTTTGAAAAAAGCATATTCAGAGCAATATAAATATGTATCTAGACTCCACTGAGTAGGTCCCTCTCTGCTTTCCATGCTATCGGTCCCAATACGCACCAGCCATCACTGGAAGGAAGGGCTAGAAGTTGCAGTGGTGGGTGACATTGTGGGGTTCACATTTCCATGCAACAGAGGCCTCACCACAAAAGCAAGCGAAATTGCTAGTGTAGGAGTAAGTCCTCATGCAGAGAAGAGTCAAGTTCTGCCACATGCTCATTATTCTCTACATTCTGACAGGGGGCTGAGGAGGAGACTGCGTGCTGGATTCTAATTTGATTCAAAATTCTGAGCGCCTTCCAAAATGGCCACTGTCCAAGGACTTTAAGAAACTCAAGGCTAAGTGGCAGTCCAAGTCATCTTCCCATCGATGGTTATCTTATAACACACTCCTCTTCCTCTGCTATGAAAATACACAAAACTGGCTTGACCCAAGATCATCACCAGACACACAAAAATGAATGTTTGCACAGTCATTTCAATTGGGGGCAACACCCCACTGACAAAACTCTGGGAAGTTATCCTTTGTACACAGCCACCGATGGCTATGGAGTTCTGACATACGTTGAATTTTGCGGGCGGTGGAAATGAACCCAACACCCTTTTCTAAAATAATATTAGGACATGTCAGACACCCAGGTGGAATTTAGCATTTAAGATAGCCCTCTTATCATTCAGCATCCAGCGCAAACCAGATTGTATAAAATCTAGGTGGAGAAAGAATTCCCTTGTGGAATTCCAGCTATAGGATAGATAGATAAATAAATAGATAGATAGATAGATAGATAGATAGATAGATAGAGATATCATTCCATCACTCAAATTCCATTCTATATTCCAGTACATCCCTGAAGCATTAATAAACAGGAGTCACAGAGTCTGAAGGGGGAGGAGGATATAGGAAATAGCAAAATAAATAATATTCAGCTTCACATATTTCTGGGGTTGAGGGGTGGCTCACATTAGGCACAACTTAAAAGATCTGATCAGTAAAAATAACTATTGTAAGGAAAAAATTCAACCCCATACTATGCCATTATTAAGACAGAGCAATAATTTCAGCTTGCAGGGTGGAATGAACCCACCATCCACCCCATGTCACCCTGGGTTTTTTTCCAACCCCCTCAAAACAACTTTGGGGAGTATGGGGAGACACAGGGCAAGAAAACCCCGTCGCACAACTTGTGTGTTCTATGGTCCTTGCATGGGCTTCCCCTGAAGGAAACTCATTAGTTTAATCATCCCCACTGGTTTTGTATCAATTGAGCTGAAAACATGGAGAACAGGTAAACATCTGAATGCCCTTTCCTTGCCTTTCTCCCATCACAATCTCCTGAACATATCAGAATGGCCGTTTATCAAATAAGAATTTAACCCCAGCTTTAGAACTCATTTCTTCTAGAGATCCTGCAAAACCTGACCAGAGTCCAGAAAAATAAATATTTGTGCTGTGCTTCAGAAACGATAGCACAGATGCAGTGTTGTCTTGTAGAATACTACACTGTGCTACTTTTCTTCCTTCTAAAGCTTTCGCAAAGCCAATATCCTTCCATTGAAACGTTGCCCTAGCTCCATTAGCTCCATCTGAAATGAAGCATTTGATACCCAAACTCTCTGCTTCTTGTTCGCTACATTCCACACCTATCTGTTGTCTTCTTTCCCTCAGTGCCCCCTGCACTGCCTCAATTTACATTGCAAGTTCTGTCGGCGACTGCAGGGTGCTGACAAGTGGGAACCAGGAGAAGGGGAGCTGGAGTCTGACTCCAGAGAAGGGTCAGTGATTTGTGGGGAACTGTTCCAGCCAGGTGAGAAGAGTCGGAGGCAGGGGAAGCTTCAGAGCTAGAGGGTGGAGCACAAGATGGGTTGGAAGAAGAGGAGGAAAGAGCAGGTCAGGCTCCCCACCCTCTTCTGAACCACTTTCTCCTAGTACTATGAGCGGACTGAAAAGGGATGAGCAGAGGAAGACTCCATGCAGGCATAGTCTCCAGCTGCGTGCATGCAGCCCATTGTGGGAAGGTTTATTTAAATAGTTATCCTTTGTTAGGCATAGCAAACCACACATTATCAAACAGACACCATATACAAATTGTGCAAAATATGAGCTCAACATAACAAGGTTTGTCCCGGTCAGATCTTTAACTCCAGAGAAAATCAATTTGCATAAATAATACAATAAGCACTACTTAATCCCCGATCAATTAAGAACCACTAATTCTCTTTATAATGACCCAGTCTTTCTACATGGACACCACTCAGTATATAAATGGTTAGGAAGTGATCTCCTGTTGCTCCATAAAGTGGAGACCTGGCAATAGCTACCTAGACACTAGATAGGTGTGTGAATTCGTTAACTCTTTGACAATAGAGTTAACGAACGTGTACGTTCCTTTGGCTGGGAAGCACCTTTGACAAGTTCCTAGGAGCAGGGATCTGTCTTTTGCTGAAGTTAGTCCAGGGTTGAACAATGTAGCACCCTCCAGATGTTGTTGGACTACAATTCCCATCAGCCCCAAGATGGATGATAGAAGCTGTAGTCCAGCAACACCTGGAAAGTACCATATTGGCTACCTCTGTGGCAGTTTTCCAAATGTCATATACACTGTTGATAATATGTAACATTTGTTATTGTTGTTGTTTATTAAAAGCAGCCCTAGTTATCTGCATTTTTCCATATCAATGCAAACTATTGTTTGCAAGGTATTTGCAACCAGCAAATCCTTTGAGAGGCTAGTTGTTTTTGTTGTTTTTTATAAAAAAAATTAAAAATTATTATTTGGTTCTATATATTTTTCCATCCTGAGCTTTTGGGGGAAGCGGGGTAGGAGAAATTTAAAATCAAAGTATTAACACCTGCAATCTAGCCATCCCCCCCCCTCCCAGAATGCATATTCCACACAATGGGCTCAAGTTTTGACCTAGATGGTTTCCTTCCTTCTCCCCCACTTTCTAAAAATACGGTCTCCTAATTAGAAAGTTCTGCCTACTTCACAGAGAAGATGGTTTTGATTCAAGCTCCAACATGCTCAGCTGAAGAGCAAATTACAGCGCTTGCTCCTGCTGTAGCTGGAAAAGCCGCATGAATAACTTGCTGACTGCACAGCAAAACTATTCATCTAATGTAATGCTGGGCCTGTGGGAAATTTAAAAAAAGAAAGAAAGAAAGGGCAGCAAGAAAAGCTGCAACAATGCCAAGAAGAAAAACTCAGACTCCCAATTTCCTCTTCGGATTTGCCCAGCTCACAGTCAGCAAGTTTTTATTCCCTGCTGACAAAGAGCAGGCTTTCTGACATCCCACAGTACCGAGGATAAAAAGACATCAAGGCTCTGACAGGATTATGTAAAATGCTACCTGGTATAGCATTCTAACCACTCACACAGGGAGAAAGTGCCACTCGCCAAAGAAAGTGCACACACAATTCTCATTTTTGCCTGCAATCTCACAGGCACACATACACACTTACTCCTGAGTAAACTGATTAGTGTGCAGGTTAACACTGATACATTTTTTATGTATATTCTTTTTGGCAAGCCATTCTGAGAGCCTTTTTGAGATGACTTGAACAAATAAATAATGAAATATACATTTTTTAAAAAACCAGAAGCATTTTTACTTGGCATTATAGGTCAGGACACTAATAGCCAAGATGTTAAATTGTTTTTATATGCAACAACTGCGGCAAGAGTATTGTTAGCCCAGAAATGGAAACAAGAAGAAATTCCGACGAAAGAAGAATGGCAGGCGAAATGAATGGACTATGCAGAATTGGACAAAATGACAGTAAGGATTTGACACCTGCGGGACCAGAGATTTACAGAAGATTGGAAGAAGTATATGAATTATTAGAAGAGCAACTGTAATCAACAAATTACGCTAGTAGGACTACAAGAAGTTTTGTAAGGAGAAATATACGAAGTGTTACAAAGTAGAAAAAGATAGAGATATTGGTTATGAGTTTGAAATGTAATAGGGAAGATAAGAAATGCATACTGAGAGATTAGACTGGAAATTTTTCAGACAGGATTGATGGAAGTCAAAAATTTGAATAAGATGTAAAAGTATGTTTAATTATTGTTGAAAATGATATGTTTAAAAAACATATATATATATAATGATAAACACATAGACAATCCAGCTGAAAGCATTCTTCCTCCGGAACGTTCTTTAATGCAGGCTTTACCAACCTGGTGCCCTGACAACACTGGGAATGGTGAGTGTTGTAGTCCAAAATATCTGGAGGTCACCAGGTTGGAGAAGGTTCCTTTAATAGAATGAAAGGGGCCCCAGACCTCTGAAGCAGTGCGGTAAATGATAATTTGAGGGGCGACAATGCCTCCTCACAGGCCCTCCAACCCTTTTGAGGGCGGCTGGAGCAAACAGTGAAGTGGTTTGCAGAAGAGCGACTTGTGGTCAGAGGCACCGGGTTGCCCCCAAGATTGGGGAGCCGGCACACAACACACAACGTCACATACAACTCCCAACGCTGGGGCCCTCAACACTGGGGGGCTGGGCCCCCTTCTAGCAAATATTGAGGGGGCTGAAGACACCTCCACCCCCTAGAGTTGGCACACCTGATCGTGATGACTGGGAGCAAAAGGTGAAATCCCACGAGATTTGGGATTTCACATGAAATTTCAAGTTTCGGAGTAGGCCTGTATAATGCCCCTCTCGACATGGCCTCTCCTCACTCAGCTTAGCAGACGGCATGCTCCACCCATACCCAGTGTCGGATTTACGTATAAGCTAAACAAGCTATAGCTTAGGGCCCCACTCTCGTGGGGACGCCCCAAAAAATTAAAGAAAAAAACTGGATGTACATTTCCAAAATCTAAGTTCAACAATTACTTTGATAAATACATATTAGGTCCATAAATTACCTTACATCATATATTCAATACAAAAATAGCGACAATTTGTTGTTGACAAAGGACAGCTGGACATATAAAGGGCCCCATTTCCTTCAGTAGCTATGGGCCTCGTCAAACCTATATCCGGCCCTGCCCATACCCTACATAAAGATTTCCTCAGGTTTTTGTGGCGCTGTGGTCTAAACCACTGAGCCTAGGGCTTCCCGATCAGAAGGTCGGTGGTTCAAACCCTCACAGCGGGGTGAGCTCCCATTGCTTGGTCCCAGCTCCTGCCAACCTAGCAGTTTGAAAGCACGTCAAAGTGCAACTAGATAAATAGGTACCACTCCGGCAGGAAGGTAAACAGCGTTTGTGTGCGCTGCTCTGGTTTCGCCAGAAACGGCTTAGTCATGCTGGCCATATGACCCAAAAAAACTGTCTGCAGACAAACGTCGGCTCCCTTGGCCAGTAAAGCGAGATGAGCGCCGCAACCCCAGAGTCGTTTGCGACTGGACTTAACTGACAGGGGTCCTTTACCTTTACCTTTACTTTTGGAACCCAGAAACATTTCCCCATGCTGCCCTGATCAGCCCTGGATGGGCATGTTTTTCGCCTTCCATAGCTTATCATGGGTAAATCATTCTCGCTGAATAATCATCTCAATCTTACAGACAGTATGGTGAAAGCAAGCCAGAGATTGGGATGGACTAAGGTAATTAGGATGTGTTGTTATTTCCCAATCTCAATGCCTTTGTAAACAGTGGTGCATTTTTAAAGTAACCCATGGAGTTAACATGCCCAACTTATTTTGACTTTTCGCAGATTTTGGAATCTAAAATCCCATTTGGATCATGTTACAATGATTCGTTTGACCTGCAAAGCCAACATTTTCCAGGAGGATGATTTGGAATGAATTTGGAATGCTGTGGCTAACAAAACCACTTTCAACATATAACAACAAAACTAAAGGCAGCGGTGATTTTTTATTTTTTATTTTAAGCTGCAAAAAAGAAAGAAGGTCGTTTTACAATCACAGGGTTGTCGCATGGTTTTCAACACATGCATATTAGTTATTGTTCTTTTTCTTTTAGGATTACTGTTTCTGGGACACAGGAAATGAAAGAAAGGTTTTACTTTAGGCTGTGGGGCCCTTATTATTAACATGTGGCTCCTTGCATTGGGATCAGATCAAGTATTATGAAACTCTCCACTACGTCAGACAGAGAGTCTCCGTGAAACATCCATATCCGAATTAAAATTCAGGAAAGGATGTGCACTTTAAAACAAATCACCATATGCTTTGCAGTTCATCTATCATCTATTTCTGTACCACAAAAGGCAACCTTCTGTCTACTAGTAGCATTCGTTATTTCTCCCTCTCCATTCAGTTTAATCCTTTACAAAACCAAGGGGCAGGTTTATTAAGGAAATGTAGGCATGGCTAGTGTTATGTACTAAGCTTGGATCCTAGAACAATAGTCAGGTAGGGTCCTAGAATGAAACAACCTGATTGGCTTGCGGGAGCAGCCCAATCAGACTCCAGGAGGAAGTTAATCAGCCTATTAGACCGGTGGAATCCTAGGATACAACAACTGATTGGCCTGCAGTAGCAGCCCAATCAGCCTCCAGGAGGGAAACAGAATCATCCAATCAGAAGGGACTAATTGTGTAAATAATGTATATAAAGCCTGAGGTTTGGGGGGAAATTCATTCCGAGAAAGAAGGCTTATGAAAATGAGGTTATGAAATTAAAAAAAAACAAAAAACAAAACAAAACAAAACAAAACAAATCCATTGAGGTGCTGGTAGGAACTTTTCAGAGCCAGTCACCACCCTGAGACACCATTTAATACATGAGAGTAGCTTCTCCACACATTCCCATTCGTCAAGTGAAAGCTGTCATGTCACAAATTTATATCCCTGCTGGCATCGCACAGCTAGATAACCAAAGCGATTAATGTCATGTTTTAAGGTAAATTTGTTCAACAACTGTCAGACATCCACCCATAAATGATCCACCGTATGCATGAACTTAACCCTCCTGTTTATAGTTTCCCTTTTAATATGCACCACTTGGAGAGCAATTCTTCAAAGATTTCAGTCTCCCACACATCACTGCTCAGGCTAAAAACTGAGCGCCACATGTTGAGCAAACAATGAATATAAAAGGAGTGTTTCAAAGAGTAAACTTTGCAAGCACCAGAGGCTGACCTCTGTTGTTTGCCGTTTGCATGTAGCACTTCAAATTTCAAAAGTACTTTCTTGGTTTGCCATGACCTCGCATCAACTCTGTGATGCAGGATACCATATGGGTATGTCTACACACTATGAACTTTTATTGGTTCTATACCGATCAGTCACAGTTTGCCCTGAAGGAACACTGACATTTTTCCTTTGTTGAGGGTGCTGATAATTTTCCATTAGAGATCCCACACTCCCAAACAACAGTGCTTTGAGTCTCTGGAGAAGAGGACAATGACTGGTAGCTTGTAAATAGTGTGGATATAAAACTTTACTTACAGCTAGGTGGCTCAGGAGGGAGAGCAGTTACTGCAAAGCCACTTGGCTGATTAAGGCCTTGAATCCTCTGAGATCCAGAAATATCTCTCTGGTGACATTAGGGCATGCCATTTTAGAGGGTGGGGGTCTTAAAAATACGATTTTGGGTGTCAGGAATTCAAACCTGTTATTGTTTCTGTGACTGGACAACATATGATAAATATTGTCCAGTCACAGAAACAATAACAGGTTTGAATTCCTCACACCCAAAATCGTATTTTTAAGACCCTCACCCCTATATATTATCATATGATATATTTATATCATAGAAACATAGAATTTGTTGGAAGGGACCATGAGTGTCATCTATTCCAACCCCCGCAATGCAGGAATGTTTTGCCCAACACGGATCTCAAACCCTTGACCCTGAGATTGAGTCTCATGCTCTACCAGCTGAATTTAGCTTGGCGATTCTGTGTTTGATGAAGAAGCACATAAATTGCCTTCTGAAATTCAAAGAATTATTTTTTTCTGGAAAATGTCAGGTTATGCTTAATAATAATAATAAATATATAACTGCAAGTACTTGGCAATCATTTTTAATCATTTCTATGAAATTTTACATACATTTTACTTACCAACCAAACCAAATTATATTACCCTATTCAAAATCTCTTTTGGATTCCCAATTCATATTACAACATTTTAGCACTCCTCGTTTTTGGAGTTTGAAAGTTGAAAAATTCAGCATGCCCAAATGGTGGTTGTGGCCACAGCAAGAAGAAGAAGAAGAGGAGTTTGGATTTGATATCCCGCTTTATCACTACCCGAAAGAGTCTCAAAGCGGCTAACATTCTCCTTTCCCTTCCTCCCCCACAAAGCCACTCGCGACATAAGGAGGGGGGTTGCGGGCTCACGCCCCGCCTACATCTTCGCAGGGCTGCCGCCAGCCCCGCGGGACTCAGGGAATTCCCGTCATTATTATTCATCAGTCATTCCGCCAGCTGGCTCATTCCTGACACTGGGTGACTAGGATTCAGGAGGGGGAGACCATATGAATGTCAATGGGGACTCCCTCCCTTAAGGCTCCTCATCACCCAAGGAGGACAATATTATCACTAGACATGGAGGAAAGAAGAGCTAAGCCTATTCATCAGTCCCCTTCCAGTGAGTCGCCTTTCCAGTACGAATCTGGCTCCTCCATGCCTGTAGTTCTTTAAGGGAAATGAGATACATGAATCACAATTAAGTCAATGATGAGTTTGGCCCCTAGTGACAAATTGCAGGTCGCCTAGAAAAACGAAGATAGATCCCTGCCATTTGCACAGACTGTCTTGTAGGGTTCACAATGGCCCCTTTCAGCCATACTGATGTCTAGCAGGGAGCAACAGAGCTTGAAGCTTGCGCTACAAGTCAATTACCTAAATCAATTGTGCTAAATGATGAGCATATCTGCTGCATCCTTTAAATCAGAGACAGTCAGCACCTCGCGTCCTCTCCAAGTGGAGCCTGCAGTATGCCGTGGTTATAAAATGAAGCAACTATGCCCATTCTGAACCCTGTGGAGCATGCCCGCGTCACTGCCAGCCACTTCCCAAAACCTCTGGCATTGACAAGAACATTTCCCATGTAATCACAGTGGACCATGTGGCAGGACAGTTGGGTCAAACAGGGAGCAGTAGTCCCACAAAAGCAGCCTCCAGATTGAGAAATGGATAGATAAGTCAGTTCTTAGCCCATATGTAGGCATCAGTCAGTGGGATGCCAACAACAGCAAGACATCAGTCACTTCATACCAGTAAAGTCCACACTTCAAATTGCTGTATGAAATCTCCATCACAATCTTCTGATGTGGTTTTACAATGAGAAACATAGTCCATTTCCAATGTTGCAGTCGAAAAATACACAAGACCATGATGATGCATTAACCAAACGTCTACCGTTATGATGGCTGTGTAGAAGGAACTCAGCTGTGAGTTAGTGCGTCTCTGTTCCCTTTAAACCAGTACTCTTCAACCTTTGCAGTACCAGTCACAGTAACACTCAGGCAGTGAGTACTAAGTGGGATGAGAGAACAAACTCAAACAGACAACAGTGTGGATTAAAAATGGCCACAATTTTATTGGTTACAGGTGTAGGTGGGATTTTGCCTCAGTTATTGGGTGTGTATCCATTTTAGCTTCCTGGCGGAGGGCTGAAACCACATCAGGGACATGCCAAGGAATGTGGCTTCCCCCCAAGATGTTGATCTACCAAGGTAGCCGTCCTAGACCCTTCAAGACCCAATGCCTTAACTGCCACACAATGTGGCTTTCGAGACATCTCATCGCCAAAACACATACAACTTCAACCAATCAGAGATACCCTTAAGCACATCCGCCAACCAGCACTCGTCCCCTGAGGTGGAAAAATGAACACCATCAGATTTGGGGGGGGGAACCACTTCTTAATTTTTTAACATGTATATGCATGGTGGTAGTACTCCTCTTGCAACCCACCTTAGATCAGGATGTGACCCACTCGTCGGTCCTGGCCCACCAGCTGAAGACTCTAAACAACTGTAGCCATGCATGAAAGCAACACACTGTGAAGAAATACCTGTTTTTACAGGCATTCCCTTGGTCTCTCAAACTCAACTGTGCGTTTTAATTAGCGTGTTGTTTTAATGGGACTTTTGTTGCAAAAATTTAATTGTGAGCGTTTATATTTTCGTGTTTCACTGGGGTCGTTTTACTGTGTATTCCAATTTGTTTTAATTGGCTTTTGCAAATCGCTCAGAAGCTACTTTGGCATTAAATGGGCTATAATTGATAAATAAGAATAATATAACAACTCTGTAAGATTGATGCTAGGTAGTATCTCAGGGTAAGGCGGGGGTGTCAACAATGACCACCATATTCCCTGAGTGTACTGATTTAATTCTTTTCTCAGAACTGAGTGACAGACAGTTTCCACAGGAGAAATTAAAGAGATCCTTGTTGCTTACACCAATGGATAAGGGCCAAGCCTGCCCCCTGCTTCTGACACACTTTGTTTGTTCTTGTTTTGTCATTTGGCTATACTAAGTCCCACCCCCACCCCAAAAAATAAGGGGGCTAGCAGTGAAAAACTGTGACTTCTGAATTTGGGGATGAAAGTGATGGACTGATTGAACCAGCAGTTCCATTTCATGAATTGCCTTCTCTGGAGCAGCCCCTAAGCTATGAGGTTTCCTGCTTACAGTTACGTCTGCTGCCCTTATTGTGCAGTTTTTATCATCTGCTGATAAAGCATGGGTATGATCAGATACATTGGTTGGTTGGTTGGTTGAACAATGCTAGTCTTCTGATGTAAATTTTCTTAACTGATTTTCAGTATTCTAAATTCTGTTTTATACTGATTGAACTGAGTTCAATACTGTGTTATATTGTTTTAATGTAGTTTTAATATTTTGTTGGAAGCCGCCCACAGTGGCTGGGGAAACCCAGCCAGATGGGCAGGATGATGATGATGATGATGATGATGATGGTGATAAGTTGTTGTTGTTGTTGTTAGCTGGCCTGGGGCCTTGTGGTGCAGGGTGAGTAAGAAATCTTATAAGACAGGCATAGGCAAACTCAGCCCTCCAGCTGTTTTGGGACTACAACTCCCATCATCCCTGACCACTGGTCCTGTTAGCTAGGGATGGTGGGAGTTGTAGTCCCAAAACAGCTGGAGGACCGAGTTTGCCTATGCCTGTTATAAGGATTTCCCTTAGAATCCATTCAGGAGGGAAATGGTCAGGGTTCTTATCCTAAACCACCTCAATTATTTGAAGGGCTAGATATAAATCCATCAAATTAATTAAATATATTTTAGAAAGAAATGAAAACTATTTGTACAAACTTCCTGAGACTGAAGTGCCTCAGATTTCATATAAGGGATTACATATGTGAATGTCTCTAGTGTTAGAAACTTTTGTCAGGAGAAAGCTAGCCTATTAGGGAGGAGCCTAAACTAAAAACCTGGCTTTCCACATGCAGGGAGTTTTGGACATGGGAGAACATAATCCCCTGCCTGCTTTCTCAATTACTGCAGTCCCAAGAACAGTGTGGCATGTTCACTTTCTGAGAATTTGTACTAGCCCTAAATGCCATACGTGAAAGGACAGGAAAAAATAACATCATGATTTAAGCTCCACAGTAAAGATAACAATGAGTTTATAGAAAACAGATGTCTTGGGCTGCTATTTTATAGGTAAAGCTGTGTCAGCTTTTCTGAAATAAGCATCCTCTTTTCATCGCTCTAAAAAATTGGCAGTAACAGTTTCTACATCTTACCAACAAGTTCTCACTCCAGGAATGATATGCTTGGAAAACACTGAATAAACATTAGTTTGGGGAACAGAATAGGTCTCTCTCTCTCTCTCTCTCTCTCTCTCTCTCTCTGTGTGTGTGTGTGTGTGTGTGTGTACCATCCAACAAAACTGAAAAACAGATTGTGTGAATAAGAAATGGAGGTAGACGTTTTACACACTGCAAAACTTTTGTAAGCTGTCTTTTTCTCCCGACAAGATTCAATTCTTGAGATTGCAATGAGAAAGCACCTTCAATGTTATGTAGGGAAATTAACCATGGAGGAGGGAATCTATCAGATCTATCATTTGGTTCTCTTCTGCAAGTCTAGAGAGCAAGCCAGATGCCTGTTTTATTGCCAGTCAATGTACAGCTGTTACTTCGGTTCAGGCGATCTAGATATCTTTATCCAACGTAGCACTTTTGCTTCAGGGACATTGCGGTCTCCAATTGCAGTTTCCAAACAAGCAAAATATTCAGACAGAAGCTAATTCTTCCCTCTTTGCCTTTGTTTCCAAGCAGGAGAACCATGGCAGCTCCATTTCAATCTGTTACAAGGTCTATTGAACACAATGGGAATCCTTTATAAGGAGGAGGTGACCAGCTGTTTCAAATACCCCAGGAAAGAAAATATCCACACTGCTTTATAATATCAGGTTGCTTAATTACCTTGATGCCAGTTCCTAACATAGGAAGCTGCACTACACCAAGACGGATCATTGATCCACCGATCTCAGTGTTGTCTTTGCTGAGTAGTAGTGGCTCTCTGGGATTTCAAAGAATGAACTTTCTGAGCCACACCTGGAGGTGCCCAGGATTGAACGAAGACCGTGTTCTGCCACTGAACTACAGCCCCTGCTCTAACATTGGAGAGGCACTAGAAGTGTTTGCAGCCAATTACAGCAAGGTTTGATTGTAAGCTAATGGACCAATTCAGCAATGTAGATAAGTATGTGGGGGGAAGTTGTGAATCTGAATCTTCATGATGCCCTTCTGAATACAGTCCTACCTCGGAAGTCAGAATCCGTTCGACTTCCGAAATGTTTGGAAACCAAGGTAGGGCTTCCAATTGGCTGCAGGAAGCTCCTGCAGCCAATTGGAAGCCGCGTCGGCCGTTCGGGTTCCAACGAATGTTCGCAAACCGGAACACTCACTTCCGGGTTTGCGGCATTTGTTTGTCCCGCAAAGCGTTTTACTTGCAAGGTACAACTGTATGACAGAATTGGTTGGGCATGTTAAATAACAACAACAACAAGAAGAGAGATAAGAGATAATACATGGTGAGTAAAAATAAAATCTATTTACCTAGAGTTGCCACACAGTGCTGCCTCGGGTTGCAGTCGCTTCTGGTTACAGACTCTGCTAACCCAGAAATAGTACCTCAAGTTAAGAACTTTGCTTCAGGATGAGAACAGAAATCGCGCGGCGGCAGCGGGAGGCCCCATTAGCTAAAGTGGTACCTCAGGTTAAGAACAGTTTCAGGTTAAGAACGGACCTCCAGAATGAATTAAGTTCTTAACCTGAGGTACCACTGTATTTCAAAAAGTAAAATCCAGGGCACCCTGAAAGTTGTTGAGCTTTTTAAAGACAAACCCCAAGGGTGTTGAGCGATTTCTCAGTTTACAAACCACCACCTTCTGGAAATTCCCCCAAATGTCCCTTCCACCTTTGAAATCCCAGTAATGTCCAGGAAATCCCGGCCATATGTCAGTCCTAATTTACCAGTTCTAGAAAGACGTTCTTACAGGGATGCCAGCTTGAATAAAATATTGAGGTGGAGGCAGGTTAGCCCTGCTCCTCATAATCGATCACATGGTACAGTGCATGCACACCATTTGAATGGCAATGCCCATCAACTTTGTGGGGGGGTGGCTGCCCCCTCAAATATTTTATTAGGGGTCCGAAGGAACCTCGGTCCCTAGGAGTTGTCTCCTATGCATGCTTAAAATGCTCGATGTGAAGAAATGGATTGGAGGAAGTGGCAATCAACTCTTTTCTGTGTCAACTAAGCTTTCTGGCCAGTTTGTGAATGAGAGCATCTGTGTCACTATTGTCTTCTGTATGAGAACTTCCATTTGGTCAAACACATAGACAGCCAGTGCTACTTGAGCAGCTTAGGTCCATGTTTTTAATGCCAAGGAAGTTGACTGATCCCTCTGCTACATTATGCCTCCTCTCTATAGAAGCAAGATGTCCACTTAGAAAATGGCCTGTGGGTCTCCAGCTGCAGCTCATCTCTGACCATTGGCCATGCTGCCTGGGACTGGTGGGAATTAGAGTCTAGCTACACTGTCTGGAAGGAAGGGATACGGGTGGCACTGTGGGTTAAACCACAGAGCCTAGGACTTGCCGATCAGAAGGTCAGCAGTTCAAATCCCCGTGACGGAGTGAGCTCCCATTGCTCGGTCCCTGCTCCTGCCAACCTAGCAGTTCAAAAGCACCTCAAAGTGCAAGTAGATAAATAGGTACCGCACCAGCGGGAAGGTAAACGGCGTTTCCATGCACTGCTCTAGTTCGCCAGAAGCGGCTTAGTCATGTTGGCCACATGACCCAGAAGCTGTACACCAGCTCCCTCGGCCAATAAAGCGAGATGAGCGCCACAACCCCAGAGTCGGTCACGACTGGACCTAATGGTCAGGGGTCCCTTTACCTTTACTTTACACTGTCTGGAGGGCCTCAGTCCCCCATTCCAAACTTAAACGTGTGGCATATGCTTGCTTTTTTTCTTCTTTTGCTGATTTGTGGTTTTGAAAGCAAAATAGCTGCAGACATATAATTTTAGTTGGATACAATGCTATTGCATGGTAACTTACAATTCAGGCCCTTTGTGGTGCCTTAGTTTTTAATTTCCCTTTAGCTCTTCCCCTCGGGCATTCCTGCAAAATCCCCCTGGAAAAAAAGTACCATTTCATTCGTCATGGACTCAATTATTTTGATGTTGCGCAGAGCAGGGCAATGACCATACTCATAGCTTACCTTTGACTCAAATAGGGCAACTCTATAACAAACACACACCAAAGCTAGCTCAGAGGCCTCGTGACAACTTTCCATTTATAAAAGAGGTGTCTGGAGAGGGAGGGAGATTATAGCATAACTTAGCTACGCACACATGGCTTGTCTCACAATGCTCCAAGGACCTGGACTGCAAGAGTCCATTTTGTAAAGAGAAAGTTAAAAAAACAACACACCACACTCACAAATGTTCAGGGTGAGGCCAGGAGGGAGAAGATGCACTGCATATTATTATCAATTCTTCTCTTTTCACAAAATCTTATTGGGCTTCAGTGTTCCTCTATTCTGGGTTTATCATCCCCTAGGTGGGCCTAAAATAGAAACGAGCCAACAAACCGCTGCAAACAAAATGTGTGTGCTTGAGAATCCATCAACATTGCGCGCGCGCTCTCTCGCTCTTGGTTTCACAGTCTTAAGGTCAGTTCTCCAGATTTCCAAACCAGTTTGCAATTTTATTTCACTTTTTAAAAAGTTTCATTTTAAAAATCATCAGCTTTTCGTGCAAATTTCTCTTAATATACATATTTTTGTCTGCAATTTTTCTCCAACTTGCAAAGCCACTTTCCCAATTTTGTATGCTACTTTTACCAACCTGTGCGTTTATATGCATACACCACCACCCATTTCTGCCTCCATTACTTGGCTGGAGAGCTTAACTGAAGGATAGGCAAACTCGGCCCTCCAGGTGTTTTGGGACTACAACTCCCATCATCCCTGACCACTGGTCCTGTTAGTTAGGGATGATGGGAGTTGTAGTCCCAAAAATATCTGGAGGGCCGAGTTTGCCTATGCCTGCTTTACTGCAATGCCTAGAGAAGTGCAAATATTGAAAGATGGGTTTTGGTTCGCATATTGTTTCAGGAAATATGAACTGGATCGGATTTCTCCCCCTTTCCTAGTTTCTGCAGTGCAGAATTCTTCAGAAATCAGGACACAGTTCCGCCCCCAAGTTTAAAGAACGCTCACTGCCTTATGTCTAAAAAGTCCCTCAACATTAATCATTTCTGTGCAGATTATCTACCCACCCAGAAAGAGATGCCAGCCTTGAGATACAAACAGGTCTTTGTGCCACGTTGCATATCTATTTTTGAAGAAGAGAGCCATTCTCTCGGGTAAAACTGGCAGCTTCCTGCCACATCCACCCACATTTGCTAGAGTTCCTTCTTGCAAAGCCTTTGACAACCAAAGGAGGAATTGTGGTTTGGTTTGGGGTGTGTGTGTGTTTCTTCTTCAAGAGATCATAGAAACTCGCTACATACGAAACACTGCTGCACTAATTTTTCCAAGAATTTCCCAGGCCCCAAATTATAGGATGCAGGAATGTCCTGAGTTATTTCAAACCACGCACACAATGCAGAAAGATTGTTTGTGGGTTTATGATGTGCCGAGAGATGATTAACCCATCGCTCCAAAGGCAATGCAGCAGGCCTTTGGTCTGCACTTTTTAAGCCTGTAATGCAGCAGCGGTCAGTGTGATGCGCGGATGAGATGCAGAGTCTAGGGCAGAAGCAGAAGGGCACATGAACTAGGAGCTAGGGCTGCACTCCCACCAGGGCTGTCTTAACCATAGGCATTAGGGGTGCAGGGCGCCGGGCTCTCAGGGGCGCCAGCCGAGAGTCCGGGGCCCAAGAGTTGGAGTCCGGGGAAGAGCCCGCCCGTTGGTCAGAGTGCCACAGTGGGCTCTGCTGCTGCGGGCAGCTCTCCGCCGCGAGTTCGGGGGCAAGTGAGGCCCTGAGGCGGCAGACCAGCTCCGCCCTCCTGCACACCTGGGATTGGCATAGGGCCATGGAGAGGCCCACCCAGGGTGCGCTGCCCACACGACGAGGCACCCAGCCTAGCGCTGCCGCCTCGCACTCCTCTGCGCCCTGCTCTGCCCTGCCTGTGCGCCTCAACAACTCTGGCCAACCTGGGGGGAGGGGCGCCAGGCAGATTTTTGCACCCCAGCGCCGCATATGCTTAAGACATCCCTGACTCCCACCTTGGCTATTCATGCTTCATTGTTTCCAAATGCACTAGGAGAATTCTACCCCAAGTCTTAGGGTGTGGGCTACATATCTACTATACTGTCACTAGGCTGGGCTTTATGTCTTTGAACATATTTCTGGCGCCTGCCCAGGCCCAAGCAGTGTTGGTCTAAGGGAAGACCATTATCATGCTGGGAGTGGAGAGAGTAGATTATGCTTGAGGATGTTCGGGGGGGGGGTGTTCGAGAGGCCAGATCTCTTTATAAGATCTTATTGGATTTGCTGGAGCCAATCAAAAGCAGTGCTAGAACAGAACAGACAATATTCACAACAGCTGCTGGCATGCCAAGATTGCGGGGAGGGAGAGAAGGAGGGAAGAGTGTCTCCTATGAAATATGCTCTCTCTCAAGTACCCAAAGTACCCACTGGTATTTCCTTTGCATAAGCAGGAGAAGCCCACAGGATCTAGCAGGAGGAAAGTGGGGCAGGGGAAGGATAATAATCAGCGGCAGTGAGATCCACTGCTGCTGATAGAATTACAGTCTTCGGAAATCAGGGAAGACATTAAGTTAGTCTACTGATTTTCAGAGTACATACCTGTAGGGATGGATGAATCTGTCACTTTTGGTTTCTCTCCATTTCTAATTTTTCCACATCACATCACTGCTTTGGGTTGTTATTTTATACAAACACACACACACACACAGAATCACCAGCACTTTAGTATACATTTCTGTTAATATACCATTTTTGCAAAGTGTTTTCCCTAATATACATTATGCATGTTATTTTCACAATCGTGCACATCCTTCTACACATTTTATTCGTTTGTTTGGATGACTGCATCACAAAGTTCACTGAATTCCAAGGGATAATTGTCTTCTGGTTTCTGTGTCATTTCACGAAGGTCAAACCAGTTAGGTTCTCACTAAAATGCAACCCATGCCAAATTTCTCCCATATCCCTACATACATGTCAGTTTGTTCTGTGTGGCTGTATGTATAGATCACAGAGCCAGAATCATAAGAACCGCTTGCTAAAGGACACCAGTCAGTCCTCCAAGTTGACTGGCTACAAGTACCCACCCTGGAACCTTATGCTGAAAGGCTCTTAAGAAATATAAAAATCAGAAGCAGCTCACAGGGTGGGGCAGTACCTCTATGCTAGCTTCCCAGGAGGTTGGCCACTGTTGCTTTCAGAGAGCAGCAGCATGGTGGGGAGGTCAGAGTGGTGTAAACTCACCAGCAGGAGCCAATCTGCTCCTACTGTTGCATTTGCACTGCGCCAAACTTTCTCGCCAATCCCCTTCTTCCTCCTAGTGAGGAACAACATCCCACCTGTGGGGGATTAGCAGTTCCACCACACCAAGTGAGCCTTTGACAACCATAAGAATAAACATACAAATCTGGCATCCAGAAACACAGTAAAGGTAAAGGGACCCCTGACCATTAGGTCCAGTCGTAGCCAACTCTGGGGTTGTGACGCTCATCTCACTTTATTGGCCGAGGGAGCCGGCGTACAACTTCCGGGTCATGTGGCCAGCATGACTAAGCTGCTTCTGGCGAACCAGAGCAGCACACGGGAACGCCGTTTACCTTCCCGCCGGAGCAGTACCTATTTATCTACTTGCATTTTGACGTGCTTTCGAACTGCTAGGTTGGCAGGAGCAGGGACCGAGCAACGGGAGCTCTCCCTGTCAAAGGGATTTGAACTGCCGACCTTCTGATCGGCAAGTCCTAGGCTCTGTGGTTTGGACCACAGCGCCACCCACATCCCCACACCCCTGACCATTAGGTCCAGTCGTGACCGACTCTGGGGTTAAGACGCTGATAAAAGACACTATTTCCCCCCCAAAAAACAGACAAGGCTTTGGAAGGCCAGGAGCTGGTACAAGTTTGTACCTTGCTCAACTAAATTACATGTGGACACTGTCAGGTGGCGGGAGGTTGGCCGTAACTCCCATAGCCTTCCACTATGACTGAGAAGATTTAAAGATGAAGTGACTTCTGATTTGCTATGTACATAACTAACCTAGTAAGCACAAGCAACGAATGTGTGTTAGGCACAGAAGTGCCAAGTTCCACCCAACAATGGGAGGCCCGTCAAGCAAGGCCTGCCACCACTGTGGGCCCAGTGATGCCCGCTGCTGCCAAGGTCCAGTGCCACTGTGGCAAGGCCTGGCAAGGCCCACT
The DNA here is from genome assembly GCF_951804945.1 of Podarcis cretensis. Taxonomy (NCBI): domain Eukaryota; kingdom Metazoa; phylum Chordata; class Lepidosauria; order Squamata; family Lacertidae; genus Podarcis; species Podarcis cretensis. The sequence goes on from NC_137170.1 coordinate 123,019,804, forward strand.
GCAGCAAAATTGGGGGTGGCTCAGCCCCATCCCAAGTGACTTGGGGGGCCTGAAGACACCTCAGCCCTGTGGAGTTGGCGCCTATGGTTAGGAAGCACAGCTGACCAGATCTCCACTGGAACCAAAGATTAAATAACCGCACACCCTTCCTCAAACTCAGCAAGACTTGCAACCGTGCTAAAAGGAAAGTGCCCAAAGATTTTCTACATCAAAATTGCTACCATTTTGTAAGAGAGTGTCTGTTTCTACATTGGATTTGTGATGTATTGTAGGAACGTTGGAAGGTGTCTAATACTGAACCGGAACATTGGTCTTCCTAGTTCTGTGTTCTCTACCAGGAATGTCCAACGGGTAGATCGTGATCTACTGGTAGATCACCTGGGTGTTACAGGTAGATCGCGGGATGACAGGAAGTGATCACTCCCCCCCAAAAAAGTGGAAAAACTGAGGCCTCTCTTCCCCCAAAAAACTCAACAACTGGGGTGCACCCTGGGTGTCATGCCTAAGGGGGGGATCGCAGCGTTGGCGGCCCCCGCATGAGGATCACGTTGGCAGTGTTGGCCATCACACGAGGATTGTGTTGGTGGCCCCGTATTGGAGGAGATAGCTACGCCCCACCCAACAACTTTGGCTCTGGTAAACTCTGGGAAGTTAGTCGCCATTTTGGGTAGATCACTGCCAGTTTTTCATAGTAGGAGTAGATTGCAGTCTCTTGGGAGTTGGACGTGCCTGGTCTACACTGACTGGCGGTGAGATTTCCGACAAGGGTCACCTCCAATTGTACCTAGAGATGCCACCAGTTGAATGTGTTCCCGTTTTCAAGGCCCTTGAGCCATAGCCCTTCCCACCCTTATTTCAAAGGAAGGGAGCATCAGTGGGTTTATCAATAAGCTTCATCGTGAGTAGGGATCTTAACCTAGCTCTCCCTGATCCAAGTCCAACGCTCTACATCTGGTTCTGTGTAAACACGAACAGGATTGTGCGGCACCACAACTGCATGAAGAAAGGCGGTAGAAACTTTTCGGAATGGTATTGCTACAGTCTTGAGGAAACTGTTCCCCATATGTTGCATTTATTTGTCACAGAGAAGGGAAATGAACTCCAACACCTGTCAGCCCCAGCTAGCATGGCCAATGGGCAGGGATGATGGGAATTGCAGTCCAAAATTAATATCGGGTGGGCTGCAAGTTCCTCACCCCTGATTTATAACAAGTATATTGTATCTAAGCCCCCCTCCCAAGGAAGCAGATGTAGCACCAACTCTATTTTAGGAGACACCTCTGACAAGGAAGCGGAATGATGTTGAATAGGGAAGGTTCGCTGCATCTCAAAATAGAGTCACAGCAATCTGCATATGTTGCATTCTACATATAATGCCTTCTTCTTTTCCTCCCTCTTTCACTGCCTGATAAAGCCTTTCTTGCAATTCTCGTTGCAGCTTTAAGCGTTTTTATGTAGGAGGTCTGCCTATATTGATTCAGTATGGCCATAAATAAGTACAAAAGAGATGGCACTTGGTGCAGTTCGCTGCATCTGGAGTTCTTCCTCTCTCTCTCTGTCTTCCATTCACTTCCTCTCTTCCTCTCTCTCTCTCTGACACATGCACACACATCATCATCATCAAAACAAAATAAAAAAGTTCCTTCCAGTAGCACCTTAGAGGCCAACTAAGTTTGTTATCGGTAGGAGCTTTCATGTGTATGCACACTTCTTCAGATACAGATAATGATTCGGATACAGATATCTGAAGAAGTGTGCATGCACACAAAAGCTCATACCAATAACAAACGATATGATACAATACGATATCTTTATTGTCATTGTTCCATACAGAACAATGAAAATGAAAAATATACATAATACATTCAAAACCCCCTAAAAACTCTGAAACCCCATTTTAAAATACAATATACTCCTATAGAGACTCCTTATACTGCATTTAAAACCAGAATTGCATTTGGGTAGAAACTGTTTCTCAGGCAGCTAGTCCTGATCTTTATAACCCTGTACCTTCTTCCAGAAGGCGGAAGCTGAAAGAGATCATTTCCGGGGTGCGCACTATTCTGCGCTATCTCTGCATCTTTCTTATGGCACTTGGCAGCACAGATTTGATCCAAGGTGGGAAGAGTGCTCCCAATTATTCTCTCTGCAGTCTTTACAACCCTGGACAACATTGTTTTTCCCCCTCCCAAACCACACACACAGACCATAAGTTAATACACTCCACAGTACAATGGTAAAATGTCATCAACAGGTCCTTTGAGAGATTGTTTTTCCAGAGGATTGTCAGAAAATATAACCTCTGCTGTGCTCTCTTTATCAGGTCTTTGCTGTTTTCTCCCCAGGCTAGGTCATCTCTCAATTCCATTTCCAGAAATCGAAACACCATTGGTCTCTAAGGTGCCATTGGAAGGAAATTTTTTAATTTTGTTTCGTCTACGGCAGACCAACACAGCTATCTCGGCCTCGGTCCAGTATATCTGAAGGAGCGTCTCCACCCCCATCATTCTACCCGGACACTGAGGTCCAGTGCTGAGGGCCTTCTGGCGGTTCCCTCACTGCGAGAAGCCAAGTTACAGGGAACCAGGCAGAGGGCCTTCTCGGTGGTGGCGCCCTCCCTGTGGAACACCCTCCCACCAGATGTCAAAGAGAACAACAACTACCAGACTTTTAGAAGACATCTGAAGGCAGCCCTGTTTAGGGAAGCTTTTAATGTTTGATGTATTACAATATTTTAATATTTTTTTGGAAGCCACTCAGAGTGGCTGAGGAAGCCCAGCCAGATGGGCGGGGTATAAATAATAAATTATTATTATTATTATTATTATTATTATTATTATTACCTACCTGTATCATCATCATCAATAGTCCCACCATGGCACTGTGCAACCATTTCAGCACCTATCCCAGTTAAGCCTGCCGCACAGTCTGCCTGCCTGCCTCTGTAGCTCCCATCTTAGGACGCCTTAGCTGAGATTTCTGCCTTGTGGGGGGGGGTTGGGCTAGATGACCCTCCTGGTCCCTTCCAGCTCAACAATTCTATGATTCCATAACTGTTTACACCCAGGAAGCCTGCCACCTCGAGCACTGTGCCCCTGGTGTATTTTTTGGAACGCTTTAAGTCTGGAAAAAGAAAAGAGCTAGCAGATTAAAGTCTAGGGTTGCCATAAAAAAAACACCAGGACACCCTGAAATGTGTTGAGCTTTTTTTAAGGAAGACCCCAAAATCCAAATTTGAGGAACTTTTTTTTTATGAAAACACCGAAATTACACATTCAGTTTACTTGCCTAAGATCCACCGCCTTCTGGAAATTCCCCCTGGACATCACTTCCACCTTTGAGATCCCGGTAATGTCTGGGAGGGATGTGAGTGGCACTGTGGGTTAAACCACAGAGCCTAGGGCTTGCCAATCAGAAGGTCGGCGGTTCGAATCCCCGCGACAGGGTGAGTTCCCGTTGCTCAGTCCCTGCTCCTGCCCACCTAGCAATTCGAAAGCATGTCAATGTGCAAGTAGATAAATAGGTACCGCTCCAGCAGGAAGGTAAACGGCGTTTCTGTGCATTGCTCTGGTTCACCAGAAGCGGCTTAGTCATGCTGGCCACATGACCTGGAAGCTGTATGCCGGCTACCCTTGGCCAATAAAGCGAGATGAGCGCCACAACCCCAGAGTCGGTCACGACTGGACCTAATGGTCAGTGGTCCCTTTACCTTTAATGTCCGGGAAAATCCAGACTTAGCAGCTCTAATAATACTCTTTCTACATCCTTCCTCAACTCTACAATTTTTTCAAAACAGAGATGGGTATCCCAGCTGGTGAGCCATCATCTCTATAGATTTTTTCAGGTTTTCAGTGGTGTTAATGTTTGTGGTAACAACAGGAGGATAGGGTGGGGGCTGCAGGAGAGACCCTAAAGGGCCATAGACTGAACACTTTGGCTGAACGCATCCACTCTAAGCAATCTGATCCCTCCCCCAGGTTTCATTCAGGAATAATGAATTGTCATTATAAAATTCATTTATCATTAAAGTTACCATAGGGTAAAGTAATCGTATGAGTAGATAAAAGTGGATTGGGGGGGGGGGTTCTATTCTATGGTGCTATTCTAACAGAATAATTTTAAAAAAAACACACCAGTGTGAATCAGATTGGTGAATTAGTGTGAATCCTTGCAAAAATAGTTGGGTCAGTGAGGAGCCTGGGCAGAATCTAATCAGAAGAAGAGTAAATTATGACTATAGATGAACTCTTGCAAATTCTGGAGTTCGTTGGCTCTTCAGACCCTACGTTCTTGTTTCAGGCCTGTAATTCTTTATTTTTTGACTGGGCACTGTCTTTCTCTGTGAAATATTTTATAGCTGCCATAAAAAAAAAAAAATCTCCTGTTAAATTCGACTTTCCAGACAAGCAAAGTGTAAAAAGACTTATCTGGAACCATTCCTATGGGTGAATTCAGGATTGTCAGTGCCCAACAACAGAAGAGACTGGAGGTTCCAAAATATCAGAGGAATCTTTTGCATGCAAACTGTGTGTGTGTGTGTGTGTGTGTGTGTGTGTGTGTGTGATGTCTGCTTTTCTTTCCGCTAAATATTCATTCATTGCTCTGAAGCTTCCCCAGCTGCCTGAGCTAGGCTCTAACTGAAGTGCAGGAAGCTGCAGAGATGGACTATTGAGCATCTGAGAGCAGTACACTCACTGATTATTATTATTTTTTATGGGAAGCCCTTTTGAATAATAAAAATATTTCCATGCCAACTTCTTTCAAATTAAAAAATACTGTTCTAAAAGAAAACAATGAAAAAGCTGCCTAGCATATCATAGACAGTAGCAGACAGCATGTTGGGAAGGAAGCATTCGCCTGATCCTCAAAAGCATTAAAATTATTATTATTATTATTTATATGTTGTGTTGATATTTTTATTTTCGAAATTCTACAGCAGCTTGAGACACCATTCATGAAGGGTGATTTAGAAATATTTAACACATTCAATACATTCCAATGCAAATGTCAGCATCTACTACATATTAACCATTGCCTGTTACGCAATCTAAAATATTCTCTAGCTGCTTCTCAAAATATCAGTTCCTCCAATCCTGGCCCTTGAACTAGCCTTCTCTCCTTCCCCATCTGCCATTTCCTTAATCTAAGGTTGCCTATCAACATCCATGGGCCCTTGAATAATAGAGACATGGTGCTTAGGTCATTCACCAGCCGATTCATGCTGACGTCATCAGTAATGAAGTCAGCACCACGAACCGTGTCAAGATGTAAGTCTGCAACATGAGGTCAGGAAAGCTAGGCCAAGTTAGCAGCACAGACCCAGGGAAGGAACACTAAGCAATCCATTCACCTTCAGTACATAACTGAATAACTAAGAAAAGAGAAAATTCACATCAGCCAATGCTTCTATTCCAGAATTGCCTAGGACATGCTAATGAGACGACCTCGCTTTTTTGGTAAAGAGAGACATAAGAAACATAGGCAGCTGCCATTGGTCAATCTAGCTAAGTACAGTGGTACCTTGGGTTAAGTACTTACGTAATTCGTTCCCGAGGTCCGTACTTAACCTGAAACTGTTCTTAACCTGAAGCACCACTTTAGCTAATGGGGCCTCCCGCTGCGCCTCCAGAGCACGATTTCTGTTCTCATCCTGAAGTAAAGTTCTTAACCCGAGATACTATTTCTGGGTTAGCGGAGTCTGTAACCTGAAGCGTATGTAACCCGAGGTACCACTGTATTACATTGATTGGCAACAGCTCTCCAGAATTTCAGAGAGGCTGTCTCTCAGCCCAATCTGGGAGGTACCAAAGATAGAACCTCTGACTTTCTACATACAACACATGTGCCCTCAACTGAGCCACAGCCCTTCCCCAGGGCCGGATTTAGGTTTGATGAGGCCCTAAGCTACTGGAGGTAATGAGGCCCTTTATATGTCCAGCTGTCCTTTGTCAACAACAAATTGCCACTGTTCTTTGTGTTGAATACAGTGGTATCTCTGGTTACGAACTTAATTCATTTCAGAGTTCTGTTCTTAACCTGAAACCGTTCCTAACCTGAGGTACCACTTTAGCTAATGGGGCCTCCCGCTGCCACCACATGATTTCTGTTCTCATCCTGGGACAAATTTTTTAACCCAAGGTACTACTTCCAGGTTAGGGGAGTCTGTAATCCGAAGTGTTTGTAACCTGAGGTGTTTGTAACCCGAGGTACCACTGTATACGCTGTATGATAATTTATGGACCTAGTAGGTATCTAAAGCCATTTGCACATAACAAATGCGCAAATAATAATTCGTGGAGGCCGTTATTTACACCATAGGAGCCTACACAACACAAAACACCGTTGCTGTATGTAGCTTTAATTTTATTTTTATCTTATATTTTGGAAATGAGTTTTCCAGTTATAAATGCTTCCGAAAATGCAGGCTTCAGTTTTCAAACATTTCAGAAGTCAAACAGTCTTCCGGAACGGATTACGTTTGAAAACCAAGGTACCAGTGTATAGATAGATAGATATAGATATAGATATAGAGATATGGGTTGTGTGAAAGCTGCTTCTCCCTTATCCCAGTATAACTGGAAAGGAAGCCACACACATTTGCAGAGTTGTTCTGAATAAAGTAAATTGTCTGGAGCAAGAGCCCACATATGGTCATAACAGAGCTGGATATTAAGACACCAAGCGATACACCAGCTGAATGGTGGTGGGCCTTTCAAAGTTTAGCAGGCACCCTGAATATCACAGGGCTGTGCCACTTACTAGAACATTTATAGCCTGTAATGCACATTATTAGGAGCAGTTGCTAAACGTTAAAATGTGTTCCCATCACGGAACCTTCGGTGCATTTCCAAGAGGCAACGTAAATTATCTCTCTTCCTTATGTTCATGACGAGGCAAGCTATTTGCATTAAAGCTGAATGCAAATCCTATAAACTAGGCACTCGGAATTCCCATTGTCTTGGAGAACTCAATAAATCACATGCAAAGTCTTTTAGCCTCTCCAGTCCTTAACGTAATGAACGGGTACAAACTTAAACATCTTCGTTGTGATGAGCATATTTGCCTGGAGAGATATGGAGTTAGTGCTGGATGACCTCCGTTCCATACAGCTGAAGCACAGACAAACATTTGGTTCCAATCTCCTAATATGGCAATAGATGCAAGAAACCCACAGCCAAGGATTCATGTGCTCCCCTGTTATCTCTGGCAAGGTCAGGCCATTGCAAAATGTGTTCCATACACCCAAACAGAACTAACAGGCTAGATTACTGGCTGGCTAACAGTTGTGTTCAGAAAGGCTCCAGAAGCATCAGTAAGTTAAAGTATGTTTGGACAGAGCCCTAAACACACTGCACAAATGTTGCATTCTTCCAGTCATATTATCCTCTCCTAGTTCAAAATCACCTCCTGGCAAATAGAAGGGGAAGAAATGGAGGCAGTGAGAGGTTTTACTTTCTTGGGCTCCATGATCACTGCAGATGGTGACAGCAGCCACGAAATTAAAAGACATAGTGATGTATGGAAGTGAGAGCTGGACCATAAAGAAAGCCAAAGAATCGATGCTTTTGAATTATGGTGCTGGAGGAGACTCTTGAGAGTCCCATGGACTGCAAGAAGATCAACCCTATCCATTCTTAAGGAAATCAGCCCTGAGTGCTCACTGGAAGGACAGATCCTGAAGCTGAGACTCCAATACTTTGGCCACCTCATGAGAAGAGAAGACTCCCTGGAAAAGACCCTGATGTTGGGAAAAATGGAGGGCACAAGGAGAAGGGGACGACAGAGGACGAGATGGTTGGACAGTGTTCTCGAAGCTACCAGCTTGAGTTTGACTAACCTGCGGGAGGCAGTGGAAGACAGGAGTGCCTGGCGTGCTCTGGTCCATGGGGTCACAAAGAGTCGGACACGACTAAACGGCTAAACAACAACAGTTCAAAATATCCTCAGATGTTGTGTCCTTGGCTTATTCTTTTTCTCAGTGTGACCTGAATTCCAATCATTAAGAGGCAAACTAAAGTCCTTTCACCCTAATTTCCAGAGGGCTGATATGTAAGTCTGCTGTACAGCAAAAATAAATAAATTAAATGTCTTGCGGCACCTTTAAATAACTAACCACTCTGTATGCCAGAAGCATTTGTATGGATTACAGTGGTACCTCGGTTTAAGAACAGTCCGGTTTAAGAACGATTTGATTTACAAACTCTGCAGAACCGGAATTAGTGTCCCAGTTTGAGAACTTTACCTCGGTCTAAGAACGGAATCTGAACGCACCGGCGGTGGGAGGCCTCATTAGTGCCTCGTTTTAAGAACAGTTTTGGTTTAAGAATGGACTTCCAGAATGGATTAAGTTCATAAACCGAGGTACCACTGTACTTTATGTCTTTTCAGACCTCCTGTATTTTTATCTGCATGCTATGCATATTTATTAATTTTATTAAAAATAAGATTGAAAGGCTCTCTAAAACATTGATGTTGTTGTTGTTAAATTGATTGGCCCTTCTTCTATGATTCACTGCAAGGTGCCAGGGCCAGTTACAACAATTTATAATACAAGTTTAGAACCGTTTTGAAACTTGCAATTCAAAAACATGATCACACAAAAAACAGACTGGGTGGAGCTGACTCCAAAGGTTTATTTCAGCTCATGAACCTATGTGTGAACCTGTGAACCTATGTATAAACATCTCAAAAATCGAGACACCGTACAAAAATCAACAATTACACAGCTCAAAATTCACATTGTAAGCTTTATAGGAAAAGGAAAAACAGGAATGACATTAAAAGATCAGACTAAAGAGCTATATAGACCAGCATCCTGTTCTCAGTGTGGCCAACAAGATGCCTCTGGCAAGCCTGAAAACAAGACATCAGCTCCCTTCCCACTTGTTTTTTTTCCCCTCTCTCCCTTTCCTGCATCGCTGCCCCATTCTGCATAGTATGGGCTCCTCGGTTTGGGATTTGATGCAGAAGTTGCGCTCTCAATTTGGAAATAACTCAAGAGAGCAGGGAATGCAGGCACTTCCTGTTCCTGTCACATGACCTTGCTATAAAATAGCAACAAGTTTTAAGAGCCAGGTCACAAGTGAATGCACAGACTGGAAGATATGTAGAAACTACCTTGTTCTCATGTCCCAGAGAGATACCTTTTTCTTTCCAATGAATATTGAGAAAGTAACCCTTACCTCCTTCTCTTTATTTACTACTGGGCAAAGAAAGCCAATCTTTGGCTGGAAAGCAGCAGAGTGAAACAGCCTCAGCCAAAGCCCTTTCTGCTTATGCAGATCAGGGCAAAAGGTGTGAGAGTTCCCTGATTTATTGTTCCAACAGCTCCATCCCAAAACACCCCATTTCAAGGCATCTAAACCACAGAGCCTACGCCTTGCCGACCAATAGGTCGGCGGTTCGAATCCCCGCAATGGGGTGAGCTCCCATTGCTCAGTCCCAGCTCCTGCCAACCTAGCAGTTCAAAAGAACGTCAAAGTGCAAGTAGATAAATAGGTACCACTCCAGCGGGAAGGTAAACGGCGTTTCCATGTGCTGCTCTGGTTCGCCCGAAGTGGCTTAGTCACGCTGGCCACATGACCCGGAAGCTGTACACCGGCTCCCTCGGCCAATAAAGCGAGATGAGTGCCACAACCCCAGAGTTAGTCACGACTGGACCTAATGGTCAGTGGTCCCTTTACCTTTACCTTACCCCAAGTACTATATATTACGGGGTGGCATATGTATCTGGAGGGAAGGGTCATTTTTAAAAATAATAATCTCATTTTCTGTTGCTCCCAGAGAATACCCAGGCATGCTGCATTTTAGGATTTGAAGTGTCCACAGTATGGGTCAAGAAGAAGGTTTGCAATCCACCAATCAGATGCATCACAGAAACTACAGATCCCGGGTTAGTGTTCATTGTATCCAGAATGAGATATGAGCAAGCTGTTTGGAGGGAAGTGTAAGAATGTTAGAAAGGTCTTGGCATAAGAAGTCATATAGCAGGTTTCCATGAGATTACACAAAATGGTAAGGCATGCAATATTGTGGTGGTTTTATGTAAAAGCAATAAAATATTTCATAGTACAGATGCTACAGTAAGATTTGGGGTGGGTTCATAGGCGCCGACTCCATGGGGCCTGAGGGGGCCCGAGCCCCCTCAAAAATTCGTTTGGGGGGGCTCCGCCCCCCCCAATAATTTAAGAAAATTATTAGTTATATTATGCTTTGTAAAATCACAAAATTATGTTGGTATTTTTTATTTTCCTTGTTTGACGATAGTTACCTTTTAAAATACATTCAGTAATGAGTTAAAACAAATAATTATTACGGTAGTAAAAGAGGCGGCGCGAGTAGTTTTGCTCGGTGCGTGCGACTGGCCCAGCCCCTCTTTCCTTTTCCTCTCTTCTGCTCTCCCGCCGGGCGCCTGAGGGAGAGTTACTTAGCGGTTCTGAGGAGCCGCTGTTGTTTCGGTAGGGGAAAAACCGCCGCCCGCGAACTGCCGAGCTCCCTCTCTCTTTCCAGCCTCTCTCTCTCTCGCTATGGCCAAGGAGGAGAAGAAGCCCTTCAGCCAGTCTATGGCCGAGTGGCGGAGGTTCATCTACAACCGCCAACAGCGGCGTGTTCCTGGGGCGAACGGCCAAGAGCTGGGGTGAGGAGGGCGAGCGAGCGAGTGCGCGCGCGCGGGGAGGAAGGGAGGGGAGGGGGCGGCCGGCACGAGGGGCGGTGGGAGGCGAGGCGAGGCGGGCACTTGCCTTGCCCACCACGCATCTCTCTCCTTCTCGGTCTCTCTCCCTCCCTCAGCTGGCGAGGGGGCCACGAGGCGGGCGGCAGCAGCAGCAACGGGCCGGGAACGGCTCTTAGAAAACTTCCCGGGGCAGGACCCCGGTATGGGCCCCCCCAATATTTTTTATAAGTCGGCGCCCCTGGGTGGGTTAGTCAGTCAGTTCCAGCTTCTCTCAGTTACTCATTGTTCTGGTCATAAATTCAGTTTTCCAGATTTCTGTGTCAGTTTCTGAATATTTTGACAAAGATTCATCATTATCTTAGTGCACGTTTTTCAAATCGTTTCCCCTCATATAATGTATTTTTGTATGTTATTTTCATTAATATGCGTGTTTCTATGAAGACTTTCCCCTAATATATACACTTTTCTACACATTACAGTGGTACCTTGGGTTACAAATGCTTCGGGTTACAAACGCTTCAGTTACAGACTCCGCTAACCCAGAAATATTACCTCAGGTTAAGAACTTTACCTCAGGATGAGAACGGAAATCGCAAGGTGGCGGTAGCAGGAGGCCCCATTAGCTAAAGTGGTACCTCAGGTTAAGAACAGTTTCAGGTTAAGAACGGATGTCCAGAACGAATTGAGTTCTTAACCAGAGGTACCACTGTACTTGGTTGGAAAACTTCATTGCAAAATTCGGAGGAATGCAAATTGCCAAGAATAGCTGTGTTCCGATTTCGGAAAGTGAAAATTACGTAGTTTCACATTAAAATGAAAACTGAACTGAATTTCTTTCCCATCCCATAATGCTAATCATTGGGAACCAAGTAGGACAAAGAAAATATCCCTAGCCAGGGAGAACATGTGGCTGATTCACTAAAAATATGGCAGATTTTTGTATGGCAACCCGATCTTTCTGAAGAGAATTGTGAACCAACAAAAAGCACAATATTTACCCTGAATTCATTTTATAAGAAAACAAAATTTGGAAACTAGCATATATGTCACAGTAATTGGAAAAAGCACCAGTATGGCTTGTTTATTTGCCCTTCTTATTCAAACAGGAACAGATACTCAAAAGTAGTTTGGGGAAAGGTAGCAAACGAAGGCCCAGCTTGGATTTATGGGCCGAGACCAGCATCTTGAACGGAGTCCTAAAACAACATGGTGTTGGTGCCAAAACTAAAGCAGTAATATAGAGTTAGGCAGCTAGCCCAGTTAAGAGGCAGGATGCCACAGTCTTCATTAGCTGCAATTTATGTATCATATAGCAGCTTTTGAAGATCATATATGCCCTTGACATGATTTGCTACGTTATACACAACATAGTTTAATTTTTGATGCTTCGTTTTCACAGCTGTGCGATGCATTCTTTTAAAAGCTACGAGAATTGAGGATCAACCCACCATTTCAGAACACCTTACCCTGTAATATTGTAACGCCACATTTTGAACTGAATTCAGTTTGAGGTGGACTGGAATGTAGTTTAGCTTTCTGCAAGCAAGCAAGCCTTTCAGGTACAAATGAAAAGAAGCAGTTCAAGAAGATCATAACCATCTTATGTTTGAAAGGTGGCATGTGTATGTGTGAGAGTGTGGGAGCAGGTGGCACTGTGGTCTAAACCGGAAGGTCGGCGGTTCGAATCCCAGAAGCGGCTTTGTCATGCTGGCTACACAAACCGGAAAAACTGTTTGCAGACAAACATCGGCTCCCTCGGCCAGTAAAGCGAGATGATTGCCGCAACCCCAGAGTTGTTCGCGACTGTACTTAACTATCAGGGGTCCCTTTACCTCTACCTTTTTTATATATAAATTAAGTAGTGTCAACCTCCTGTTCTAAGGAGGTAATAGGAGACAGGAGAGCTAGCTGATCACCAATGGAACAGACTACTATGAGAGGTAGTGGTCTCTCTTTCCTTGGAAGTTTTTAAGCAGAGATTGGCTGGCTATCTGTCATGTATGATTTAGTTAAGATTCATTGCAAGGAGGTGATGACCCTCGGGTCCCTTCCAACTCTCCAATTCTATGATCCAGATGCATTCAGTTTTGCTTTATTTACTTCATCAGATGTATCATAGCTTGTTACTTTTCATAGCTCATTTTTCAGTTAATTAGATGCCAGGATGCCGAATCAGCGTTTTAGCTGATCCTATCCATGCTTTAGGGACGCGGGTGGCGCTGTGGATTAAACCACAGAGCCTAGGACTTCAGACAATCAGAAAGTTGGCCGTTTGAATCCCCGCGATGGGGTGAGCTCCCGTTGCTCGGTCCCTGCTCCTGCCAACCTAGCAGTTCAAAAGCATGTCAAAGTGCAAGTAGATAAATAGGTACCACTCCGGCGGAACGGTAAACGGCGTTTCCGTGTGCTGCTCTGGTTTGCCAGAAGCAGCTTAGTCATGCTGGCCACATGACCTGGAAGCTGTACGCCGGCTCCCTCGGCCAATAAAGCAAGATGAGTGCCGCAACCCCAGAGTCGGTCACGACTGGACCTAATGGTCAGGGGTCCATTTACGTTTACTTTCATCCATGCTTTAGGTTCTACCTGTCTTGCAACAGCTCTGAACATGCACTGGCAGGCATCATACACTGCCCCAGTTTATATCCTGCTCAAATCCAGTTTATATCATGCGCTACTCCAATTTGGCACCACAAACACATGGAACACGATCCAGTCAGTGTTGAGAACTTTTACTTCCTACCCATGTCGATAGAAAAAATAATCACGTACTGAACTTAACACATTTCCTTTAAAATAAATTGAACCAAAACTCGAATTGGAACCCAGTTGGTTCTTCCTCCCTCTAGGGACAAGTGCTTGCCGCCCCATTCTGACACTGATTCCTGCTTCCATCTACCTGCTTTCCATGGTGCCACCTGACCCAGCTCTGCTCCAAAGTGCTTCTGGTGTCCGTCTGAATATTGTAGTTGGTTCTGCTTTGAGGTAAGAGTGGAAATGCTCGAAAACTTAGGAGGAAGCGATCGTGTTCTCCTGGGTTTCCGGAAACAGAGGCAAGGGAAAACTGAGCCTAGTTGGACACGCTCTCTGGACTTTAAGAAGGCCAGTTTCGAAAAGCTGAAGCAGCTACCGGGTTTGATCCCATGGTCAGAAATACTCAGTGAGAAGGGAGTCCTAGAACAATGGGGGTTTCTAAAAGGAGAAATAGGGAAGGTCCAAATGCAGACAATACTAACAGGAAAGAAAAGTGGGAGGCATCTAAGGAAACCAGTGTGGCTGAGAGTTAATAAGGGCATGTATAAGAAATGGAGGAATTAAAGAACCTTTTAATGAAGGTGAAAGAGGACAGCGCAAAATATGGTCTGAAGCTCAACATCAAAAGAACTAAGATCATGGCCGTTGGTCCCATCACCTCCTGGCAAATAGAAGGGGAAGAAATGGAGGCAATGAGAGATTTTACCTTCTTGGGCTCCATGATCACTGCAGATGATGACAACAGCCACAAAGTTAAAAGACGCCTGCTTCTTGGGAGAAAAGCAATGACAAACCTAGACAGCATCTTAAAAAGCAGAGATATCACCTTGCCGACAAAGGTCCGTATAGTAAAAGCTATGGTTTTCCCAGCAGTGAAGTATGGAAGTGAGAGCTGGACCATAAAGAAGGCTGATCGCAGAAGAATTGATGCTTTTGAATTATGGTGCTGAAGGAGACTCTTGAGAGTCCCATGGACCGCAAGAAGATCAAACCTCTCCATTCTTAAGGAAATCAGCCCTGAGAAGGACAGACCGTGAAGCTGAGGCTCCAATACTTTTGGCCATCTCATGAGAAGAGAAGACTCCCTGGAAAAGACCCTGATGTTGGGAAAGATTGAGGGCACAAGGAGAAGGGGATGACAGAGGACGAGATGGTTGGATGGTTGGACAGTGTTCTCAAAGCTACCAGTATGAGTTTGACCAAACTGCGGGAGGCAGTAGAAAACAGGAGTGCCTGGCGTGCTCTGGTCCATGGGGTCACGAAGAGTCGGACACGACTAAACAACAACTACAACAATAAGAAATGGAAGAAAGGGGAAATCACAAAGGAGGAGTATACATGAGTAGCCAACATTTGCAGGGGGAAAGTCAGGCTGGCTAAAGCTCAGAATGAGCTCAGGCTTGCAAGAGAGGTGAAAAATAATATAAAGGTTTAATTGGCTATGTCCAAAGTAAGAGGAAGAAGCAAGTGGTAGGTCCTCTGTGTAGGGAACACAGAGAAACGCTATTGGGTGACAGAGAAAAGGCGGAACTACTCAACACCTACTTTGCCTCTGTCTTCACCCAAAATGAAAGCAATGCCCAACCTGGTGATAACAGAATATATGACGTAAGGAGGGAGCTGCAGCCCAAGATAGGAAAAGAGGTAGGAAAGGAACACCTAGCTACTTTAAATGAATTCAAATCTCCAGGGCCTGATGGGTATAGGGCGGTATAAAAATAAAACAAATAAATACTTAATTTTGACTTGACTGTGCCAAATATAAATGCCTAAATGCCTAGGCACTGCAAATTGCATGGGAGTGATAAACCGTATTTGTGATTTTTGCAGTACTCATTTGAATAAGGTTACTGTTTAAATGCATTAGCAACATGCATATACACATATAGCTTGGCTGAATATGTGAAATCAATTAAATAACGGCCATCTTTACGTGTGGTGGGTCAAACATAAAAACTTACTTCTTAGCACTATTCTAATAATAAGTTCTCAACAAAGCAGATATATATCCAATTTTTTTAGATGTTCATTATTAATCGTCATCTCCTAGTGCAAATTTAAGCATGTCTACTCAGAAGTAAGTCCTGCGGGATATAGGATTACACCCTAACTGTGCTAAATTGTTACTGCTGCATTAATGTATAAATGACACATTGCTGTAGGAGGAACATCTCCCTCCACTTTGACTGGATTTAATGTAATGTTCTCAAAAATTTAATAAATGTACAAAAAAACATTACAATGTGGTCTTAATAACAGCCGTTCTTTGGCATTAGCTTCTTCATCAGACCATACTTCCAATTCCCTAACAGTTGGTATACAAGTTTGCCTTTTCATCAAAATAACCAGAATAATCTGCAAGGATTGTCTTCCAAAATAAAGTGATCGAGAATTAAAAATTCAGTTCAGTTCCATCTGAGTCTCTTCTTGCTATCATCGACACTGAATCCTGCCTTTGGTCTGTGCTGTTCAAGCTTTCCATTTCAGAATGTTCCCTCTTCTCTCGCTGGCAACATAACTAATTGGTTGCAGATGTATTTCCATAGCGATCAGCAAATGGCTATGACATCATACTATATATACTAGCAACCTGTGTTTCCCCAGTGGCCAACTCTTCTTCTAAAAAAGCACTTCTTGATGGTATTTAGGTTGCAAATCACAAGGATTGTCATGGAACATATCTGTTCGTCGAGTTTTCCATCCTCTGTCTTCCCCTATCATGTGTTAAGACTGTGGAGCACAAGGTTGTACAGTGGTACCTCGGGTTACATACGCTTCAGGTTACATACGCTTCAGGTTACAGACTCCGCTAACCTAGAAATAGTACCTCGGGTTAAGAACTTTGCTTCAGGATGAGAACAGAAAGCCCCATTAGCTAAAGTGGTACCTCAGATTGAGAACAGTTTCAGGTTAAGAACGGACCTCTGGAACGAATTAAGTACTTAACCCGAGGTACTACTGTATATATTACATTCCCCTCCTGACTTGTGCATTCCACATGTGGGACTGCAACTTCCATCATGCTTGACCAATGACCTTGTTGACTGGGGCTCCTGGGTGCTGGAGTCCAACAAAACCAGAAGGGCACCAGGTGGGGGAAGGCTGCTTTAGAGTCTACTATACTGAACACGGGACGTGGGTGGCATTGTGGGTTAAACAACAGAGCCTAGGACTTGCTGATCAGAAGGTCGGCGGTTCAAATCCCCGCAACGGGGTGAGCTCTCGTTGTTCGGTCCCGGCTCCTGCCAACATAGCAGTTCGAAAGCACGTCAAAGTGCAAGTAGATAAATAGGGACCACTCCAGCGGGAAGGTAAACTGCGTTTCCGTGCGCTGCTCTGGTTCGCCAGAAGCAGCTTAGTCATGCCGGCCACATGACCCAGAAGCTGTCTGCAGACAAACACCGGCTCCCTTGGCCAATAAAGCGAGATGAGCACCGCAACTCCAGAGTTGGTCACGACTGGACCTAATGGTCAGGGGTCCCCTTAGCTTTACCTTTATACCGAACACACTAAAATGCAATATGCAGAGCTTAATAATAAAAATAATAAAAATTTATTTATACCCTGCCCATTTGGCCATGTTTCCCCAGCCACTCTGGGTGGCTTCCAACAAAAGATTAAAAATACATTAAAACATTCAGTCATTAAAAACTTTCCTAAACAGGGCTGCCTTCAGATGTCTTCTAAATGTCAGATAGTTGTTTATTTCTTTGACATCTGATGGGAGGGTGTTCCGCAGGGCAGGTGCCACTACCAAGAAGGCCCTCTGCCTGGTTCCCTGTAACTTCACTTTTCGCAGTGAAGGAACCGCCAGAAGGCCCTCGGAGCTGGACCTCAGTGTCCGGGTTGAACAGTGGAGGTGGAGATGCTCCTTCAGGTATACTGGGCCGAGGCCATTTAGGTTTGATAAGGGTGCATGCCACAGAGCAAGGGTGGCTAACCTGTTGTCCTCCAGATGCTGATCATTGGTCAGACTGGGTGGGGCTGATGGGAGTCCAACAACATATTGAGGGCCCCAGGTTAGACACCCCACTGTAGAGAACATACTATCCCCTTTGCCTATGTTTCTTTGAAGCATGTACTCATAATGTGGCCCGCACAGATACCACATAAAAGCAAATGGCACTTTGACTGGGCTTAATGTGCTTTTTCCTAATAGTTTACTAAACGTACCAGCACAGGAAAAATATAGGCTCGCAGACAAAATATAAGTTAACAAATAATATTAATAATCACAATGGGACGTCATAGTAAGGGCAGATAAGAAATATAGCAACAGTAACAGTGGCACGGAGGCCTCTTACAATCGTGTAAAAGGTTATAGTCTCAGTGTGTCTCCACATAAATAAAGGCTACTAGAAATGCTAGTGCTCTGTATCTGAAACAGATGGGACACCCTGTGTGATATTTTCGAGCTTGTTTTCGTAGCATGCGTCCAGGAATTTGGCGGCAAGGGAAGAATTCTACATGCTTCACATTACTCTTCTGTGTCATTCTCCCAACCGGACCTCATACGCCTCCCGTAAAGTTTGCATTCTTTAATATACACCATACAGTTGCTTTAAGATACATTACATGCTCGGTGGCCGAGGCTGTTGCTTTTTCTGCAGCCAGTTCTGCAGCAAGCACAGCTGTCCACTCACGAGAGAGCTGCTGATGGGAGCGGGATCCGTGGCCGGAAACTCCCTTGAGTGGAACACCAAAGAGGGAAGAAGGAGGGGAGATGACACAGCAGGTAACTGGATCGTGTTCTTGGTTTTTGAATAATTATGCAGTTTGCAACCCCCGCCCTGCAGGCCTTTATGGAACAGCAAGGCCACCAGCACATCGGCAACCCTACCAAGCCCTAAGGAGGCCAAGAAGTTGGGGGCCATGTAGATTGCTTCACCAGTCTTGAACCGACCTTGAGGCTTCCTACTGGCTGTAGGTGCTGTAGCAGGTGGCGCTGAGGGTTAAACCCTGAGCCTAGGGCTTGCCGATCAGAAGGTCAGCGGTTCGAATTCCTGTGACAGGGTGAGCTTCCGTTGCTCGGTCCCAGCTCCTGCCAACCTAGCAGTTCGAAAGCACGTCAAAGTGCAAGTAGATAAATAGGTACTACTCTGGCGGGAAGGTAAACAGCGTTTCCGTGTGCTGCTCTGGTTTGCCAGAAGCGGCTTAGTCATGCTGGCCACGTGACCCGGAAGCTGTACGTCGGCTCCCTCGGCCACTAAAGCGAGATGAGCAGCGCAACCCCAGAGTCGGTCATGACTAGACCTAATGATCAAGGGGGAAGAAAGGGAGTGGGCATCCAGGACAAAATATTTTGGCACTCCCACCCACCATTGCACCCAATGTGTTTAGACTTCACATGGCTTTGGTTTTAGGCGCAATCCCTGGAATGTAACCCCTGTATAAATTGAAGCCATATGGGAGATTGAACATGCACCAATCCCTGTTGTCCCTATACCATTCCTAATATTTGGGGAGCAGGCTTCACCGTATCTTTGGGTGGTTATGTAGATAAATTAGGGATTTCCTATCCAGACACCTTGACCTTATTGTGCCTTGTCTTAGAGGGGTCAGCAAACTTTTTCAGCAGGGGGCTGGTCCAAGGTCCCTCAGACATTGGGGGGGCGGACTATATTTGGGGAGGGATGAACAAATTCCTATGCCCCACAAATAACCCAGAGATTCATTTTAAATAAAAGCACACATTCTACTCATGTAAAAACACCAGGCAGGCCCCACAAATAACTCAGAGATGCATTTTAAATAAAAGGACACATTCTACTCATGTAAAAACATGCTGATTCCCGGGCCGTCCGTTAGCCCAATTTAGAAGGCGATTGGGCCGGCTCCGGCTCCCAGACCTTAGTTTGCCTACCCATGTAGACTTAGCCTGAATAAGTGTAAACCATTTTACACACTGAAGCCAACGACAACATACAACTTTTATAGATGGGAGCAACTGAGGTGTTTCCGGATACAAGGCTAGAGGCCACTTTGAAACTCCTTCTCCGAATCTACCAGCACAAGCCAGGCTCAATGCACACACCAGCTCTGATTAACTGTGCTTTGAACACGCACGCAAAGATGCGCTTGCCGTCTCTAAGCGTGCAATGCAGCCCACACAGTGTTGGATTATATTGGAAACGTGCACTTCGCTGAGCAGCAATTGGTGCCCAAGTTCCAGTTGGGACATTACAAAGAGCCACTTGCTACTTCCGCTTCTCCTCATCTGGTAACATCTGTAGTCATGCTCGGTCCGAAGTTCCAAAGCTTTCGTTCGCATCCAGCACTACTAGCATGTTTAAACAAAACGTTTGTGAGGAGCATACAGCTGACACTGACTAGTTGAAGCTGGAATCCTGCCCTGCTGACGTGGAGGAAGGGTAACCACAGAGGGCCTGAGTAGGACCAGATGCTTCTTCACTCAGAAAGGAAATTGAAGTCTATATAAGAGAAGTCTGGCACAGACAATTTTTTAGGACAGGCAATTTAATGATCTCTTGGGACATAACATCATGGCCATATTTTTGCTCCTACAGCTCTTTAAAAAAAAAAAAAGAAGGCAGACTGTTACTTACAGGGCCAGCTGAACTGTGGATTGTTGAGCACTGACATTTTGTTTTCTTTGCTTAGGTGTTGCTTTTACTCAATATAATCGTACCTCAGTTTGTGAACGCCTTGCAAGTCAAAGGTTTTGGCTCCCGAACGCCACAAACCCGGAAGTGAGTGTTCTGGTCTGCGAACGTTCTTTGGAACCCGGACGTCCAACGTGGCTTCCGCAGCTTCCAATTGGCTGCAGGAACTTCTTGCTGCCAATCAGAAGCCGCACCTTGGTTTCCGAAACTTTTGGAAGTCGAACGGACTTCCAGAACAGATTCTGTTTGACTTCCAAGGTACCACTGTATTTGTTGCTTCTGTATACCTAACACTCTCCAAAGGAACTACTGTGGGACCGTCGAACAGAGGCTGCATCTAGCGGGGTGTATAGATGGAAATTGGGGGGGTCTTGTGCAAGCAGAAACACCATTCATGCAAGCAGCTTTAGGGATCCCATCATGCATGCAGAAGGGAATAATCTTCTTTCTCCTATGTTTGCTGAATACTTTATTTAAGAATCACGCCGTTACTGCAATTGGGTATGAAAATGCTATTTTCATTATCAGTTTCCAGAGATAAAACATGAGCCCTTGGGATGCCCATAGCCATATGCACTCTCATCCAGCAGACAATCTCCATTTGTGACCCTCACACTCCTATTAGCTACCTCTTCACCTTCTTTCAAGTGGTGGGACAAGGGAAAGTAAACCCTGCTAGACAGAATGGAAGAATCCATTGTTGTTTACATTTCAATGAGCGATTACCTAATGTGCGCTTCTCAAACCAATTCACACTTCTGGAACCAATAAACAAACCCAAAAATAGCTACCATTTGAAATTCTCACTTCTCTTAATTTTATGATATAGTTATCCAACCAAGCAATGTATACAGACGTTCTTATATGAGGGGGGGGGGGTGCCTAAATATGCGTATGAAAACAACATAGAAAAAAATGCAACACATTAGGGGGAATCGCTTGCAAAAGATAAACCCTGTGGATTGGTCAAAACTGCATAACAGTTTATCAGGAGACATTTCCACTAAAATGCCATCAAATTTTCACGACGGCATTTGTGAAACAACCACACAGAAAATGGCTGTGGAATTGTGGTAAAGGTAAAGGGACCCCTGACCATTAGGTCCAGTCGCAGATGACCCTGGGGTTGCGGCGCTCATCTCGCTTTACTGGCCGAGGGAGCCGGCGTACAGCTTCCGGGTCATGTGGCCAGCATGACTAAGCCGCTTCTAGCAAACCAGAGCAGTGCACAGAAATGCCATTTACCTTCCCGCTGGAGCGGTACCTATTTATCTACTTTGATGTGCTTTCAACCTGCTAGGTGGGCAGGAGCAGGGACTGAGCAATGAGAGCTCACCCCGTCACGGGGATTCAAACCTCCAACCTTCTGATCGGCAAGCCCTAGGCTCAGTGGTTTAACCCACAGCACCACCCGTGTTCCTGTGGAATTGTGGAGAACTGAATTTAAGATTGAGAAAAAGAGAAGCTGAAATGAACCAAAACAGGCAGATTCACATAGCCCTAAGCTGTGGTTCTTAATGTCAGATATGGAGGGTACCATTTGGGATGCAAGCCATATTCCTAAACTTCCATTGCCAAGCCCACATTAGCAGAGGCATAAAAGGAGAGCTTCAAGCCTTCACTGTCTCCATGAAATCCTGGCCATATGCTTGGATGGTAACTAGAGGAAATTACATCACTGGTTTACTTTATCTGAAGGAGGATAAAGCTGGGAGGAAGGAGGAGCTGGGAGTTGAGGATTGCCTGCCACTCAACAGAGTATGTCTTTGAACATTCAGAACAAACAAGTGCCTTTTTCCTTTTAATGCCAGACATGCTTTCATCTCTTAACTTCTTCAGTCTTCAATAATTACCATTGAACTTCCATAATAACCAAGTGTTTCAAACAGCAGTGGGTTGTCACAGAGAACTGCTGTTTCTAAGGCTGGGGTGTGACTGAACAACAGTAGGTGGAAGTAGATTTCTCCCTTTTATGTATCCGAAATAATGAAACCTTCAGATGTTGTTGGACAACAATTCTCATCAGCCCCATGTCATCATGGCCAACAGACCTGGACCTGGACACTCAGAGTTTTAATCCCAGAGTTTTAAACTTTTGGGGCTTATCCACACTTAACTTTTGCCCGTGCAAAACCTGCTATTAAAAGCTGAAGCACAACAAATGCCAATTCAGGTTTCTCTGTGGATTGCCATTTGTTCCAATGCAGCAGCAAAGAGTGGGTTTTCGTGGGGAAAGCTCTAGAGCAACAACAAAAAAGAGCACTCAGACATGGAGCTTTAAAGTGTGGAGGAAAGGTAACTGTGGCTAAGACCTTGGAAGGCAACAGATTCCCAATCTGTGTGATAAAAGCAAACTGAAAAAGTGCAAGATTGTGATTTGCTCCAATGGTTACCAAGTAACCCGCTCACCCTGGTTTTGAGTCTTCCACTACTCCAAAACTATAGGAAAACATTTCCTATTTCACTGCTCTGATATAGAAATAAAATTTATGTAAATGGAACACCAAAAAAATTTGTTCCACAGATTGTGGTGAACTCAATCAGCTTGTGACATTTCCCTCCACTTGAAATTGAAACTGAAATTCCAGATTATAATTTACACTCTTTCCTCCCAAACAGCAGGTGAACTTCAAATCTGGTACTAAATATAAAAAAAAACCCCATGCATTCAGTTCCAAAATTGTAGGGTAAACTTCTCCACCACTAAAATCTACAACTATCCTTTGGAGCTTGTTATTACGGGAGTGGCTTCAAGCTAGTTTCTTTAATTTTAAAAAATGTCTCTTATTGTAGAAATACCAAATTTCATGATTTTTATTCAACATTATGCTTTAAAGTTATATGAAATTGAACAAAACCTGGATATATTATTTATATACTTAAACAGAACCTATTATTGTGCAAATCTGAAATAGTGCAACAAAAACTTCTCCGCACAATTCTTTCCCCTTTGATTTCAGATTGTATCAAATAAGTGGATCCTGAATGCAGAAAGCAGTCGGTCGCAAGGGCCCTCAGTAAAGCATTGATAAACTCAGATCAAACACTACAGCTGTAACTTATTCAAATTGCCCTTGGAAAAGTCGATTGAAATCTCTGTCTTGCTCATGAACCAAGTGGACAGAACACAAGGTCAAATGGCAAACACACATAGTATGGACAGGGGTTTTGCCATACAATATTTAATGGTCAATGTCATGAGATTTATTGAACTGTCCAGAATTTATTTTATTTTTCTGCCAGGTTTTGGCCATGCTTATAGACTAGACATGATAGGTGGTTAAGTCCTTGAGCAGCCAGACCCCGATCCAAATGACCAGGGGCAAAGGATATGGGTCTCAGAACGGTCTGTTGGATGCTGCATATTGTTTATGTAATATTGCTATAGTTACAATGGTACCTCGGTTTACAAACTTAATCCGTTTCGGAAGTCCGTTCTTAAACCGAAATTGTTCTTAAACCGAGGCACAGTTTCCCTAATGAGGCCTTCCACCGTTCGGATTCCATTCTTAGACTGAGGTAAACTTTGCAAACCGGGACACTACTTGCGGTTTTGCGGAGTTCATAGACCGAATAGTTTGTAAATAGGGCTGTTCTTAAACCAAGATACCACTGTATAGTATTGAATTGTAGGGGGTTCGTATGTTATTATATTTGCTACTATTATTATGTAATTGTTACTATGTCATTGTTTTGCCCTGTTATAAAATTGTTACTATGTTTTGCTATTTTATTACGAAATTGTTTTGTACTGTTGGTTTGAAATGCATTTGTATTTTCTTTGTTGCAAGCCGCTTTGAGCATGATTTTTTGTGTGGAAAAGTGGCGTACAAATAACACGACTGGATGAATGGATGACTGTTGGTCAGGTTTTAAGGCAGAGCTGAGCAACGCTGTTCAGCAGCTTCTGCCAATGAGAAATGGAACTTGGTCAACATCAGCTGACAGTAATCAGTGTGCCCACCGGAAGCCTTGGAGATTGAGTTGCCCCTCTTGGTCCATATACTTTTAAGGTTTAGCATGTGGGAGAGAGACTTAGACAGTGTACACCCGCCCATTTATATGACTCACTGCATTTCCACTGCTGAGTTTTTAATCCATGTTCACATAACATTATCCAAAATGCATATGCACCTTGTACTTTTTTACTACTATGTGATGCAGTTTCTCTCAAACCAGTTTCACACAGGTCTTTAAGCTGTTCCTAATTCTTCTCTAGCAAGGTGTGAACACCTTTGCATATGGTGAAAACATTCCTGACACATCAAAAACAACAACCCGCTGTGTAAGAAATACATGGGAGGGGGACAACTTTGCAGCACTCTTAAGGCAGTGAGCATCCCCTAAGTTCACTGTGCATGAAGGCATTTCGTCATCTAGTGACAGAAGATTCTCTGAGGCAGGAAAAGCAGAGTGCACAAACATCATATTCTCCCCAGTCCGTGGAAATACAGAAAGTGGAAGAGAAAAGGTCCCACCAGAAATTCTTGAGCTCTGACTCTTTATTCGATTGACGTCTGGCCCATCTTCTGTGAAAAAGCCTGGCCCATCTTGCTATTTTATTACAAAATAGCAGATGCACAACCTCCAGGAAATTGCCAAGTGGGGCTATGAAAGCCATTGCCCAGCTCACTTCTACGGCACATCACCCATTTGAGCGCCATACCACAAATGTCTCCTGCGTCGGAATGTTGGAGAATTCCAACGGAAAGGGAAATGGGAGCAGAAATTGCCAAAGTTCACTTCCTCATCCCATGTCTAGAACGGAAATCAATCCAGCGAATACCATCAATATTTGTTGCTGTTGTTTTCAGTCCGTGATATGAAATGATGTGTAATTGACAAAGTCTCCTGACTTTCACATTGCATTTCCATTGCAATGGTGTGGAATAATTATGTAATATTCCACCACAGCAGGTAAAGGTAAAGGGACCCCTGACCATTAGGTCCAGTCGTGGCCGACTCTGGGGTTGCGGCGCTCATCTCGCTTTATTGGCTGAGGGAGCCGGCGTACAGCTTCCGGGTCATGTGGCCAGCATGACTAAGCCGCTTCTGGCGAACCAGAGCAGCACACAGAAATGGCATTTACCTTCCCGCCAGAGCGGTACCTATTTATCTACTTGCACTTTGATGTGCTTTCGAACTGCTAGGTGGGTAGGAGCAGGGACTGAGCAACGGGAGCTCACCCCGTTGCGGGGATTCGAACCGCCAACCTTCTGATCGGCAAGTCCTAGTCTCTGTGGTTTAGCAAGTCAAATAACTGGGATTTTTGTTGTTGTTGTTTTTTGGAATTCAAACCACAGTAGAATGGTAACACTGCTGCATGACATGAACTTGGGTTGGATAGAAACCAGTGCCTACTTACATCTCTACTCCTGCAGCACCCTGGCTTGGCCAAAGCTCTAGAACAATGTTTCCCAAACGTGGGTCTTCCATGGTTTTTGGACTACAATTCCCATCATCCCTAGCTAGCAAGACCAGTGGTCAGGGATGATGGGAACTGTAGTCCAAAAGCAGCTGGAGACCCAAGTTTGGGAAACACTGCTCTAGAATGTTTAGAAGATCAGTTTCCCATATTTTATTCACATATCTGCCATAAAGAACCATTGGCATTCCTCGTTTTACAGATAGATAACAGCAGATGAGAGAAAATGGGGGGTCCAGAGACTTCCAGTAAGCAGATGCTGGGATATGAACCTGGAACTCATGAGCACAAATATTACATTATTCACTGTGCCACAAAAACTTCTTTATGCTCCCCTCATGAATGGCATAAATATTCACAGCCATTCAGTAACAATGTAAATGTATCCTTATCACTCAGTGACTTAGGAGCTCTTGAACACTGCCTAGTTTTCAGACAGTACTATCTGTGGAATGCTTAACATAGGGTGCAGCATGCTTGAAAATACAGACTCTGTAATTTGAGCTCGGCTGCCGCACAAGTTCTTTATAAGCCTTCTGCAGTGTATAGTTTATATGTGCCCTCTGTTGTTATGGTTACTATAATTTCTGTAATTGCTTGCTGGATGAGGTAAACATTAAAAAACTCAACACTGGTCATTACTGGCAAACTTCTTCCACCATAGCATGTGAATTGTGGAACTAAGTAATCGAGCCATGCAACTGATACGCCCAACGATAAGTATCATCTTATGGCTGCTGTGTATCTTCGCACACTCCCATCTTGGTCAGTCCGCTATGCCAAAAATTCACATTGCGCTATACTGTAAATATTAAAATGCATTACAAGATTTTGAAGGTGAGGGATGCTCCCGCATATGGGCTTCTTCAGATATTGGAAACTCTCACTCAGCACATACCACCCCCTGAGGTGAGACCATGCTGTTTCCTAACCTCAACCGCACTGTGAATGAGTACAGCGTCAGGCTATCCACAAGTCTGCACATTACAGAGAGAAATGTCCCTGGACGTGTCTACAAAGCCACATCACACCCAATTTGCCAGAGAACATCTTCGAAACCTCTGGTGTGGTGGCCAAATTCAACTAAGTAGTTGCAACTCGCAGGGGCCCACACACTGAGTCCCACTAACACAAATCTTTTCCCACTCTCCTTCCTCCTCCCCAAATTGGCTCTGGGTAGTTGAGAGACATCTTAAAAAGCAGAGACATCACCTTGCCAACAAAGGTCCGTATAGTTAAAGCTATGGTTTTCCCAGTAGTGATGTATGGAAGTCAGAGCTAGACCATAAAGAACGCTGATCGCCGAAAAATAGATGCTTTTGAATTATGGTGCTGGAGGAGACTCTTGAGAGTCCCATGGACTGCAAGAAGATCAAACCTATCCATTCTTAAGGAAATCAGCCCTGAGTGCTCACTGGAAGGACAGATCCTGAAGCTGAGACTCCAGTACTTTGGCCACCTCATGAGAAGAGAAGACTCCCTGGAAAAGACCCTGATGTTGGGAAAGATGGAGGGCACAAGGAGATGGAGGGAACAGAAGTGCCTGGCGTGCTCTGGTCCATGGGGTCACGAAGAGTCGGACACGACTAAACGACTAAACAACAACAACAAGTTGGGAGAAGCCCCAGAACAGCGCATGGCAGGGAGCAGGAGGCAGATGATGCCATCAGACAAGCCCAAATTCTTGTGCTAACAGAACTATCTCACTAGCCCTACTTTGAACTACACGTCGTCGTGTTTAAGGGCCTGCTAAGATTATTTTCACAAGTCTCCGCACAAATGGGAACCCAGATAAGAGCTCCTCACTGCAAGGGGGGGGGGCTTGTAGATACATTCACCTGAACACATTTACAAGACCCCTTCAGAGTTCCATGCTGAATAAACCAAGGATGGGAGTGGAAGGGGTATACCAGGCAATGTTGAGAGCAAGACTGAATCGCCCCCTCCTCATTTATCCCTCAGGTGTCCAGGCTGAATGCTTGAAGAGGACTGTTATTATCTGCAGCCAAAGGTCACTAGTATTCTGGGATTTGCATTAAATTGTAACGTTTGTTTTATTTGGAGGGAGAGTTTAGAAAATGCTTAATCTCACCTAATTCAGGAAAACAGGAACGTCTTCAAGCACATGGGAAAAAGCAAAGTATGGGAATAAGGAAGAAGGGAATGAAGTAATTTTAAAAACAAAACAAACTATATTCTCTGTGCCAGGAGAATAATCTAGTTAGAACCCCCAGTTGGCCAGATCTCTAGTCATGGGGCTGAATGTGACACATTTCCTACCCAAAAATGTTTGAAGTAGCCCTTAGGGTGAAATTCAGTCCAGACCTTCTGGGGTCAAGTTAAACAAAGCACTGAGGACCAGGCAACTAGCCAGCCAATTAGCATTAACCGAAAAATTCCTCTACTGTTGCATTGCAGGCTCATAAGCAAATTCATACATCTTGCCTCTCCTGATGGTGCAAACAGGAAACTGGACACTGCAGAACAGAGCTCCTGTGGGAACTCACGCTTAGCTCCACAGCAGTTTGGAAAGCACCAAAGAGTCACGGAAGCATTGCTGATAGAATAGTCGCTCTGATCCCGAGACAACCCCAAGGTAAATATTATTCAAGAGATGAGAGGTGCTTCAAATATCAGCTCTGGGTTCACTTCAGTTGGTTGTAAAGCCAGGAGGGAAAGAGGTATCATGGTCTGCCCTTTGAAGAACTTAGCTGAAGTACCATACAGAACCTTCCAGAAAGCCTTGCTTAACCCCTTCAAATCCCAAGCCAGTCAGGCTGCTGAGAATCAACCTTTACCTGCTTAATTTGCGTGGACCAGTCTAGAAATTTTAATAGCTCTTGGTATCAGGTTGAGCGCTGTGGCAGTGTCAAGATGGCAACAGTAAGGGGAAGCTAAATGATGTCATCTGGTTTTCTCCCCCACAGACAGTGGTAGAGGACCTAAAGCTGTCCAGCCCTTGATGCAACAACAACAACAACAACAACAACAACAACAACAACAACAACAACATATTTATATGCCACTCATCTGACTGGGTCGCCTCAGCCATTCTAGGCGGCTCACAACAAAAAATAGTAAAAACACAATACAACCCTAAAAACTTCCCTTACCGTGGCTGCCTTCAGATGTCTTTTAAAAATCACATAGCTGTTTATCTGTTTAACATCTGCTGGGAGGGCATTCCACAGGATGGACATGACTACTGAAAAGGCCTATGCTTGCTTCCCTGTAACCTCGCTTCTTACAATGAAGGAACTGCCAGAAGGCCCTTGGTGCTGGATTTCAGTGTCCGGGCTGGACGACAAAGGTATAGATGCTCCTTCAGGTATACAGGGCCGAAGCTGTTTAGGGCTTTGAAGGTCAGCACCAACACTTTGAACTGTGCTTGGAAACATACTAGGAGCCAATGTAGGTCTTTCAGGACCGATGTTACATGGTCCCGGCGGCTGCTCCCAAGCACCAGCCTAGCTGCTGCATTCTGGATTAGTTGTAGTTTCTGAGTCACCTTCAAAAGTAGCCCAACATAGAGTGCACTGCAGTAGTCTCCCTACTCTCCCGGGACACACCCTCCCCCCCCCCAGGCCACACTCCTCACAGGGCTTGCAGCACATCTTCTATGACTGTTTTTGCCTCTGTGGAATGCATCCTTGACATCTGATACAGTGGTACCTCGGGTTACATATGCTTCAGGTTACATATGCTTCAGGTTACAGACTCCGCTAACCCACAAATAGTACCTCAGGTTAAGAACTTTGCTTCAGGATGAGAACAGAAATCGTGCAACAGCGGCGCAGCGGCAGCAGGTGGTCCCATTAGCTAAAGTGGTACCTCAGGTTAAGAACAGTTTCAGGTTAAGAACAGACCTCCAGAACAAATTAAGTTCTTAACCCGAGGTACCACTGTAATGACTCCTGCTTGCCCAGAAGGACGTTAGAGCAGGTGTGAGCATGAGTGTAGAAATGAACCTACCATACAAAGGTCAATTTCATATCTATTGCTCTGCCCCAGTTGCATGCAGACCCTGGGCTGGAAAATGTTGCCCATTCCTGCCCTTGGGGATTTCCGAATAATCAAGAACGTCTGGGGCAAGAATTCTGCCAACCTACAGCCCTCCATGTGAAGGGATCGCATTGTCTTTAATTGCATTTGTGATAACTGCAGTCAACCGTTTGGCCAGAGAGCATGACCAGTCTGGATTAAGCAGTGGTCCAAACTAGACAAGACAGGCAATTGCATGTATCATTCCATTTTTTTTTACAACCAAAAGTAGTCTCAGAAGGCTGTGCATTGAAGCCAAGATGTGCGGAACCTTTGGTCCTCCAGTTGTTGCTGAACTACACCTGCCATCATCCCTGTCCATTGTCCATACTGGCTGAGGGCTGGTGGACGTTGTGCATGCATACAAAATTTTATTGTAGTTCTGCAACCTCTGGAGGGCCAAAGTTTTGACATACCTGATCTAAGCCCTTGGATGGGAAGATTCTGTTTAACCCCTTTCATTTGTGGATGGTTGTTTGTCCATCCAATTCTCTTTCACACAGAGAGCCCACAGGGAAAATACATGCATGCATCTAAATTTTCCAATGCAGGCAGCTTGGAAAGGTAACTTTGAACACACACACAAACAGCCCTTCCATTCAAAGGTGCTTTTCCAAAAGCTACTTTTAATTTTAAAAAGGGAAACATTTGAGAAAGGGTATGCATGAGTACATGTGACATCTAATTTGGGCTTGAGCGATTGATTTGTCCAAGATTATCCAATGAGATTTATGACATAGAAGCTAAGTGCAAATTATCTGCAAGTTTCAACTACGTGTAACTGAGTGCTGAAGCTGTGGATAATGACGATGAAATTCTCTTTGGGAAGAGAAATTTGGAGTGAAGAATAAGTGTGGGAGAGAGATGACGCTTAACCCTTTGCAAAGGCAAACGTGCTTTTCAAACTCCACCAGGGCCAATCATTTTAGAGGGCACTTGGGAGCAGAGAAATACAAGCAAGAAAAGTTAAGTGCACCTCTTCTGATGCCTCTATACTCTAAATATCCCATTTCTAAACCGACATTTCTTCAAAATTGCTGTCAAGTCTCCGCTGCATGCTATGGTTAATTCAAACCAGAGTTAGTAAACCCACTTAGAACCATGGCTACGCATCCTGGTTTGCAGCATAGGTAAAGGTACCCCTGCCCGTACGGGCCAGTCTTGACAGACTCTGGGGTTGTGCGCCCATCTCACTTAAGAGGCCAGGGGCCAGCGCTGTCCGGAGACACTTCCGGGTCACGTGGCCAGCGTGACATCGCTGCTCTGGCCAGAGCCAGAGCCAGAGCCAGAGCCGCACACGGAAACGCCGTTTACCTTCCCGCTGGTAAGCGGTCCCTATTTATCTACTTGCACCCGGAGGTGCTTTCGAACTGCTAGGTTGGCAGGCGCTGGGACCGAGCAGCGGGAGCGCACCCCGCCGCAGGGATTCGAACCGCCGACCTTTCGATCGGCAAGCCCTAGGCGCTGAGGCTTTAACCCACAGCGCCACCTGCGTCCCCCGGTTTGCAGCATAGATCAAGGTAAAGTGACCCCTGACCATTAGGTCCAGTCATGGCCGACTCTGGGGTTGCGGCGCTCATCTCGCTTTACTGGCAGAGGGAGCCAGCGTTCAGCTTCCGGGTCATGTGGCCAGCATGACTAAGCCGCTTCTGGCGAACCAGAGCAGCACACGGAAACGCCGTTTGCCTTCCCGCTGGAGCGGTACCTATTTATCTACTTGTACTTTGACGTGCTTTCGAACTGCTAGGTTGGCAGGAGCAGGGACCGAGCAACGGGAGGTCACCCAGTCAAGGGGATTCGAACCGCCGACCTTCTGATCAACAAGTCCTAGGCTCTGTGGTTTAACCCTTGCAGCATAGATATTCAGATGTAAACCTGAACTACCTGCAGATAGGTAGCCGGGTTGGTCTGCCATAGTCAAAACAAAAAAATTCCTTCCAGTAGCACCTTAAAGACCAACTAAGTCAGTTCTTGGTATGAGCTTTCGTGTGCATGCACACTTCTTCAGAAGAACGAAACACGAAAGCTCATACCAAGAACTGACTTAGTTGGTCTTTAAGGTGCTACTGGAAGGAATTTTTTTGTTTGAACTACCTGCAGTACATCTGCACAAAGTATCGCTCACTCAGAAGATTCTTGGAAGCACCATTACTCTGTGTGGATGAATTATAAGAAGGCACCTTTGAAATTCCCCTGTGGCTATATTCCCAAGTCAAATAAATGGATAAAAATAGACTAGCAATTGTTTTCTGTTATCTAGTATGAATTATAGCTGTAACAGTCCGTGTATTCTGGGCACCGAAATGAATCCGTTGGCTCCTATAGCCTGCATCTGTTCTCTCTTTTGCATATTCTGCTTATTGTGCCAGTCTCTATGAGCTCTTGTGCCTCGTACATCACTGTTTCACTTCCTTTTTTCTCATTTGGCCAGTACGTGTTTCAGTATTCTTTCTCGTTGCCAAGTCAAGCATTTAAACATCTGGAAATCGTCCTCCATCATTGTTACCGATGAGATACTGCATTCGTCTGAAACATTGTTTCCATAAAGATACCTTAGGATTCCCGTAATGCCTTTTCTTAAAAAAGGAAAATTGAATGGGGCACTCTTCCCGTTTCAAGTTGAGTGATAGTAACCACGATCAGTTGTGAATTACCCCAGTCCATTTACCATAAATAGCACAGCCTCCTCTTAGCTATCCATTAAACCACATCTGACCTTCTCCATCTGTGTCTCAATTTGCCTTGACCTCCATTGGTTCCCTTGTAACCCAACCTCACTACAGAAAGGAAAGAAGGAAGGAAGGAAGGAAGAAGGAAGGGAGGGAGGGAGGGAGGGAGGGAGGGAGGGAGGGAGGGGGAGAGAGAGAGAGAGAAAGAGAGAGAAAGAGAGAAAGAGAGAAAGAGAGAGAGAGAGAGAGAGAGAGAGAGAGAGAGAGAGAGAGAGAGAGAGAGAAAGAAAGAAAGAAAGAAAGAAAGAAACTCTCTCCCACTATTGTTCTGGTCCATGCAATGATCCTTTACAGGTACAAGAGGAAGGCCTTTGAAGGCTTCCAGCAATCTACTAATGCCCAGAAGAGAAACATTTTATGCTCTTGGAAGCTACTAAAATGACATTTGTTATAGTAGCACAAACCATGTTTAAAAGTTCCTTATTGTGAGCATGCAGTAAAGGTAAAGGTAAAGGACCCCTGAACTGTTAAAGTCCAGTCAAAAGTGGGGTTGCGGCGCTCATCTCGCTTTCAGGCCGAAGGAGCTGGTGTTTGTCCACAGACAGCTTTCCGGGTCATGTGGCCAGCATGACTAAATGCTTCTGGTGCAATGGGACACCGTGACGGAAACCAGAGCACATGGAAACACCATTTAGTTTCCCGCCAAAGTACCTATTTATCTACTTGCCCTGGTGTGCTTTCAAACTGCTAGGTTGGCAGGAGCTGAGACAGAGCAACAGGAACTCACTCTGTTGCAAGGATTCGAACTGCCGACCTTCTGATTAGCAAGCCCAAGAGGCTCAGTGGTTCAGACCACAGCACCACCCGTGTCCCTGAGCATGCAGTAAAGGCAGCACACATGGATTAAACATGATGCCAGGGATCTGAAGAATTTCAATAGGCAATGGCTTTTCAGGGGTCTTCACCTTCTATAAACCATATTGGGGGGGGGGTCACTGAAGAGCCATCCCCTATTATGAATTTTAAATCAAGTCTAGGCCTTGGGCTCATAAGGTAGCTGCATAATAGCCATGTCAACACTTCAACCTCGGGTTCAATTCAGGCACCACATCAAACCTTGGTCAAGAAGGCATGACTATAGAGTTATTTAAGGTGATGCATGAATCAAAGGCCATGTTGTGCAAGAGACTCACGAACCAGAAAAATAAACTACGGTTTGCACGATGCCCTACTTTACAAACCATAGTTACAAACCAATGCTCTTCCTCCAGAGCGTACAACATCATGGGGTCAGCAGTAAACAAAGGGCTGCCATACGTCCAGATTTCCCCAGACATTCTTTTTTTTTTTTTTAGCATCCTGATATCATATTTTTATTTTTTTTATTTTTTTATAATATTTATTAAATTTTAGTTTAACAATAAAATACATAGGTAATAACACAATCTTTTCCCAAATTCCACATTTCATATTCATCTTTGGACTTCCTCACAACCCTTGTTCCTGCTTTCTAAACTCATAAATTTTACCAGCAAATTATTAACTTGGTTTAATTCATATAATATAATTTTTCAATATTAATATCTCAAATTTTAAGATTTAACATACTCTTATTGAAACTTAATTATAAAATGTTACTTATCCAAAATTTATCTTTTCATCTTCCAATTAAATTTAAATTTATATTCTTTATAACTAGTTTGTTGAAGCCATGTTTTTGCTAATCTTACATCTTTCTTAACAATCATACAATTTACAATATTTTTGTAGATAGTCCTTGAATTTCTTCCAATCTTCCTCCACCAGTTCTTCTCCCAGGTCTCGGATTCTGCCCGCAGATTTCCCCAGACATTCTTCTTCTTCTTCTTCTTTTTTGGCAATCACTTGTAGCCAAGTAAGATTGTCTTCCATAAAAACGGTTTTAACTGTGAGACCGTAAGTGACTGTGGAGGCCAATTCTGGATCCACACATCCTTCCACAGTGGGGACACAGGTTCCCGGATGGGTGTTGATCAAGGTGAGGGTTTGCCAAGCGTGCCTTCGTCTTAGCATGTTTCTTTTTGTCCTACGTTCAAGAGTCTTCAAAGCCCATGACACCTTTGGTAAAGGCTGTTCTCCAGTTGCAGCGCTCGCAGGCCAGTGTTTCCCAGCTGTCGGTGCTTATACTGCATTTTTTTCAATTTGCCTTGAGAGAGTCTTTGAACCTCTTTTGTTGACCACCAGCATTACGCTTTCCATTTTTAAGTTTGGAATAGAGTAGTCCCAGACATTACCAGGATTTCAAAGGCAGAATTGACATCGGGGGGGGGGGGGGATTTCCGATAGCACTTTGTCCTGGATCTTAGCCAAGCTCAACAACTTTTGAGGTGTCCTGGTTTTTACTTTTTGAAATATAGCAACCCTAGTAAACATATGAAACTGAAAGTAGACAAGAAATGCTAGCTATAATTTGTATGCTTGGAAGCAAAAACCATGTCTCAGGTTATTATCTGTGGTTAGTGTAAACCATGATTTCTAGTGATGTCTATATGGAGAATACTATAAGTATTCTTATATGTGTTTGTTGGGTAAACAGGGACCCAGATTGCCATCACTCTCATTGAAGCCATTACATTGCACAAGGTTACATTGACCCGTGTCAAAAAAATCACTACTGCAACCACCACCCCTAAAAAGCACTGAACTTCCATACATTATTTTTAAAAATCCTTATTTTCACTAGTTGTATTGGAAATCCACAACTGCCTCCATTTTATTTTGGTGTTGGGAAGGAATTATTTTCCTACAAGACTTTTAAAAAGCCACTTGCTTACACATAGGAATTGCACTAACATTTCATTTTGGCAAATATCATAGCCGCAAGCTATCTTCTTTTCCTTTAAATAAAAATAAACATTAAGGACAAGTCGTACTGTACTTGATGAACCTTAATTGCCTACCATAGCCCAGAGCACATAGTAACATGCCTATACTTTCATTTGAATAGTACTTAATGTGCCTCAAGACATCGTTAAGCAAGCACATAACATGTGGATTGTGAAATTTGATACTATTAACAATTAGCATATTACCAAAGGAAATAGCAACTCCAAGTTATGCATTTGAAAGAGACAAGAATCTGTGTCAAAGAGTAGCAGCCTGAATATATTAAGCAATTCGCCCTATTCCACTTTCATTATATGCAATGGGCAGAATGGAGAAATCACTTTTGGAACATGCATAGCCGTCACACAATTTGGATACATTTTTTATCTGCTAATGTTGTTTTCTTTTTTCCTCAGTCCTGGAATTGGAAAAGAGGGTGAAATATTATGTGAGGGGAGGGCACTGGGGGAAAGAATTGTATCTCCACCCCATTCTCATTTTCATCAACTTCTGTGATCTGGAAAGTGACTGTTTGCAGGAAGGAGGCTTTTGTATCTGTGCAGGGAGGCCCCCCCCCACATTTTGGAGCCGGGAGGGCAGGGGATCAGAATTCCAAAATGCACATAGACCCTTCATGGCTACAAGAGGGTCCTCACTGCAGCCACCATCCAATTTATGGAAGGTGATGAAAATGGACACAGAGGGATGGAGATAGAACACTCATCTGCATTGTAAGCCATGTGTGGTGACTCAAGCACAATGTTAAAAGGTGAATATTTATTTATTTATTTATTTATTTATTTATTTATTTATTTATTTATTTATTTATTTATTTATTTCTTCCCCACCCATCTGGCTGGGTTTCCCCAGCCACTCTGAGCAGCTCCCAATTGAATGACTTAAGAGAGTTCCTAGCTTATTAGAGGCTGATCCTAGGAATGAACATTTTTGGCTCTGGTTCTAGAAGTTGCAAAGTTGGGATTTTTATCAGATAGATTATAAATGCTCATTGTAGATGAGGGCCAGTGTGACAGTGTTGGCCGTGTCATTTTAGGGAGTTGACCTTACTTTTTGCATTTTTTTTTCCAGCAAGGGGCATTAAAGTATGTTTTTGGGTGTGATGAATTAAAATCTGCTGTTTTTTTTTTATGATTGGACAACATTTAGCTTGGTAAGTCTGTGCTCAATGAAGAAGCACTTAAACTGCATTCAGAAAACCAAATAATTTTAATTTTACTTTCTGGAAATGTCAGGCAATGCCTAATAATAATAATATAAGTGTAGGTACTTGACAATCATTTTTAAAGGCTTCTATGCAATTTCAATATACATTTTACTTACCAAGTAAAACGAAATTAGATTAATTTAACCAAAACACTTTTTGAAGTCCCAAGTCCTGTTACAACGTTTTAGCACCCCTCCTTTTTTGAGTTTGCATAGTACTTAAAGAGGGTTGGACTAGGATTGAGGAGAATTAGGTTCAAATTCCCACCAGCCACAAAGCTCACTGCTTGACCTTGAGGCCATGACTGTCTGTTAGATAGGAAATGTTGCTGAATGTCATTTGAATTTCAGGAATTTTATAAGGAGTGGTCGGCTGTAAGGTTAAAATTCTGCTCAAGGCTATGGATTATCAGTCTATCTGCATTCGACCTGACTTGTTTATATATATATGAAATTGTTCCATGCATTTTCATTGTTGACTTTTAAAATTTGAATCGCTCTGAGATGTTTCCCAGGATGCGATTTGTAACTGGAATTAAATAATTTAAGGAAACTGCTGTAGTGATTCAGGTTGTACATCCTATTTCAGAAAGGAAGGGTTATTTAACATGGCATACACCAGGAAAGATAAGGCTTCAGCAATATGTGAGAATTACATCCAGTTTTCTGATCTTTGTTTGCTGGTTTGAACAACAGTATTGTTTGCCTCGATATAGAAAAGGAGAGAGGAAATCCCTGCATGCAACAGAGGAAGAAAGGGGGGTGGGGGTGGAAATCGATGCTTGGACACATCATGTTGTTACATCTGCACCACAAATGTGAATAAGGTCCAGCCTCTTTGCACATACATCCAGCCAATCATAACGGTGGGTGTTTTGCTAATCGCCTAATTAGAAACAGGCCATTTCGCAAAATCAATAGGTGACAGTCAGGGAGAATGACACATATATGAACACAGGCGGGATTTCTAACTTCTAAAGGAATTTGCTTAATAGATTTTCATTAGCAAAAGATTAGATGTTCCAAGCAGCACCCAGGACTACATGTCTTCTTCTTCTTTGGCGATCATTCGTGGCCGAGTAAGATTGTCTTCCATAAACATGGTTTTCACAGTGAGTCTGTAAGTGACTGTGGAGGCCAATTCTGGATCCACACGTCCCTCCACAGTGGGGACATAGGTTTCCAGCCAGGAGTTGATAACGGTGAGGGTCTGCCAAGCGTGCCTTCCTCTTAGCACATTTCTCCCTTTCGTCCCGACTTCGAGTGTCTTCAAAGCCCACGACACCTTTGGTAAAGGCTGTTCTCCAATTGGAGTGCTGACAGGCCAGTGTTTCCCAGTTGTTGGTGCTTATACTACATTTTTTTAGATTTGCCTTGAGAGAGTCTTTGAACCTCTTTTGTTGACCACCAGCATTACGCTTTCCATTTTTAAGTTCGGAACAGAGTACAGTGGTACCTCGGGTTAAGAACTTAATTTGTTCTGGAGGTCCTTTCTTAACCTGAAACTGTTCTTAACCTGAGGTACCACTTTAGCTAATGGGGCCTCCCACTGCCTCTGTGCCGCCACCACACAATTTCTGTTTTCATCCTGAAGCAAAGTTCTTAACCCGAGGTACTATTTCTGGGTTAACAGAGTCTGCAACCTGAAGCGTCTGTAACCCGAGGTACCACTGTAGTTGCTTTGGAATACGATAGCCAGGCATCCACACAACATGATCAGTCCAATAAAGTTGATGTTGTAAAGAAATACACCATAAAAGGGTCATCAAGGGGGAAGCAACTATGCAGTAGAGAAAAAAGATTCTCATATCCATTGTGGCTTTCTATAGCATACATCGTGACATGCCTAGGATCATAAGACCAATATAAGATAGGAACATGATAGGGTGCTATATAGCATCAGGCACATCAGGCTACCAGCACTTCTCCTGAGTTTCAGGCAGACAATAATCCCAGCCCTACCTAGAGATGCTGAACCTAAGACCTTCTGTAGGCAAAGAAGTTGCTCTAGCTCTGAGCTAGGACCTTTCCTGGAGAATCAGCACTGCAACCACAATCTGAAATCCTTTCGAAGGAACTCAGCTCTAATCCTAGGAGCCAACTCCTAGGGGCCGTGGAGGAGGCCAGACTCCCACTAAGTTGATTGGCCAACCCATTCAAATGGTGTGTGCGCACTGCGTCATGTGATCAGTTACCTGGGCCCCCACCATATTTTATTCAAGTTGGCACCCCTGGCTCCAACTTTCTAGTTGTTGCAAAATAATCCTAACAAATGCTCTTAAAACACATTGGTTCGTTACCATGACTGAGACCTTTTTCAAGGACCATAAGGGACTCAGCTACATTAGACAAAAAACAGTGCTTTGAATATGTTATAAACATGCAGCACCACATGGCGCTGGAGAGCAAAAAAAATTATTTGAGATTCTACATAGCGTTTTTTCCCCTTTGTTATAACAATTTAATTTATAGTGTTTCCCCCCCTGTGTATAGATCCACCCAAGCTGTGCTCAATTGGCATGTTAAACATTCAGGGCTGGATCCAGAGGCACTCTTCTGTATACAGCTTTTTCTGACTCCACTTGAGCTCTTAGCATGAGAAAAGAACTGAACCCTAGAGGTTCACTTCCACTGGTGCCAGGAATTTTGCAATCTCTTGCACTAGCTCTTGTACATTGCTCCTTATGTTCTAAACCTGTTTTATGATGGCACCTCCAATGTACATCTGTACATGTTTGCTCACTGCTCAGTATTTCATGGTCCAGAGGTTTATACACATTTATAAAGTCACTTGACTTCCACTAGCTCTAGCGCAAAAAATCATGAACAGCACCATTGCCAGAACCTATTCCTCCAGACAGTGCATGTCTGGATCTGACCTTCAGTCATCTAGAAAACAACTTAAGAATGGGGGGCAAAAACCCCACACCCAGCGTTTGAAACATGCTCGTTAGCTCGAATTTGATGTGCCTCTTTTACGGCCCACTTTTTATGATATACAAGTTGCATACGAGTTGCCACATTGTAAACAGTTGGCTTTGCATCCAAAAGCCCCTCTGCCTCCCTCTGCAACACACACATTCACAAAAGAAGCCATTATTTAGGATGTCTCATAAAGCAACAGATCCTGTGTGGTCTAATCACTGAAATAACCGAGAGAGAGAGAGAGAGAAAACAAGGGGCTGCTAGAGGTTCTAATCCCCATCATCATGGCTAAGCCATTTAACCTCCTGTGGCTCAATTAGCTCAGCGGGAAATTTGGGTGGGTTCTACTTAAAAACAGATGCTACCTCTGAGCAGGGTTTTCCTAGGTAAGCATATAGCAAAATAGCTGCTTTTTGGCAGAGGTTTTGGTTTTCCATGGGGTTGGGGGGGGGGAGCTGGTATGGAAAATAATATGAAAATACCACATTTTGTAGCAAGGCCCAAAAATTCTGTGCTAATAAAAATGGTACATTAAAAAGGTAAAGGACCCCTGACCATTAAGTCCAGTCATGAACATCTCTGGGTTTGCGGCGCTCATCTCGCTTTACTGGCCGAGGGAGTCGGCGTTTGTCCACAGACAGTTTTTCCGGGTCATGTGGCCAGCATGACTAAGCCGCTTCTGGTGAACCAGAGCAGCGCACAGAAACACCATTTACCTTCCCTCCAGAGTGGTACCTATTTATCTACTTGCACTTTGACGTGCTTTTGAACTGCTAGGTGGGCAGGAGCAGGGACCGAGAAACGGAAGCTCACCCTATCGTGGGGATTCAAACCGCTGACCTTCCAATTGGCAAGCCCTAGGCTCAGTGGTTTAGACCACAGCATCATATATGCCACAAAGCTAAGAATGTCCTTTGAGATGCATGCTGCCAATTAATGTGATATTACTCTTGGGGATAAGCAACACTGTTGCGGAGTAACAAGGCAAGAAAGGATATTAGGAGCATAAATGTATAAAAGAGCAACATTTGCATTAACCAAAATATTTTAGGTATATGCACATGTAGGTATAATACCAAGGAAGCATGTCTCACATCTATCTCTATCTCTATCTCTATCTCTATCTCTATCTCTATCTCTATCTCTATCTCTATCTCTATCTACACACACATATATACACATCCCTTCTTTTAGCCCAAATCGTTCATTTAGAAGCAAGTATCACTCATTCCAATAGGACTAACTCAATGTAAGATTTGTGGTTGCTACTCAAAAACTGAGAAGAATGTTCATCAAGGATAATATGGTAGACTGTAAAGATCTAATCATCAATGAAATGTAGAAACACATGTGTTTTGGTTTGCATTTCAAAATATATATGTATGGCTAATGCTGTCTTTTAATGGTGTGTCTATGCGCATTCTGCATAGTATGGATAGGATGTATATTTCTTTTTAGTGATGGTCAAAATGACCAGGATGGTCACAACAACAAAATAAACCATAGGACTCACTCCCAAGTTAAGGACCTATCCACACCTGCGTTTCTCCCGCCACTTTTCCCGAGGGATACCTGATCTTTGGTGCTGAAACAGAACAAATGGCAATTGGATTTTTCGCAGGTTGCCATTTGTTCCAATTTAGCACTAAAGAGCAGGTTTTCCAGGGGCAAAGTGCAGAACAAGCAGAAAACATCTTGGACCCATGCTTTCTTGACACAGGAAAAGCTGAAGTGCGGAAAAGCCCTTCATATGTATCGGATTGCAACCTAACCTGCCAAATGAAAGACCACACTTCTGATTTGGTGGGCACTAGGCATAAGAAACACATCTGGCATGGTCAGTGATGGCTGATTAATTAGGGCAGATGAGGCTCTGCCACAAAACCCCCAGCCAGCCCTAATCTGCCTGCCTTCTTTCTTACATTCAGTCCAGGCCTGTGCTGTCAGCTTTCTCCACCTTTGCATCAGTGCTGACATCTCATCAAAGAGAAGGATAGAGGCCAAACAAGAATTAGTTGCCCCATCTACCATTGGCTCCATCATCTGCTGGGCTCTCAGCTTTCTGCCCTTCCAGTGCCAATGGACACAAGGTACCAGATCTGGCCCTCTGGTCAGATCCTCCTCCCCACCCATAGCAAAGGAGCCTTATAACTGGAGTGGGGGAGGGAACAGGAATTAGAGCATTAGAGATAAAGCCAGATCACATTCTGAAACATTTTTCTCCTGGATACGCTCAACAGACAGGCTTTATTTGCTTGTCCCAGGTCTAATGCAATGGTTCTCAATCTACTCTTTAGATGTGATTGCAGGAAGGCAGTGGCAACTGGTTCCACTGGCCTCTCTCATCCTCGAGCAACATGGTGATTGCAGGAAGAGGAAAAGGGAAGTCACAGCTGTAAGCTGGTCCCTTGCACTTCTATAGAGCTGGCCAGTCAGAGTAGACAATATTGGGTGAGACAGCTTCCTATTTTCCAGTGTTCAGGGGCCTGAAATATGGTTCGCATAGGGTTCATTAATCCATCCCAGTCGTCTTCTTTTCCCCCACGTGCCAGCAACACTGGTTTTATACCATTTTAAAAAATACATTCCTAGTTATATTATATCATGATTTTCCATGGGAAACAGATCCTTCAGAGGAGTCATTGTTGAGAAAGCAGGAATTGCACATTTTTCCAACTGTTGCTGCTTCTCTTTGCTGGATCTGGAAATCATTAGTAGAAGTCATGATCTATTGCAATAGTTTGCCAATTCTTTTCAGTGAAGTTTCTGTATTCTCTGTACAGAAGGGAGCTTGTAGATCATTATGCTGTAATCAAGGCCCCCAATTGAACCAGGGTCTCCAAGCTATACTTAATCCAACCTCGGAGCACGTACTGATTCAGCTGTGTTCAACCTTATGCCAAATTCAAAGTGGAAGGATTTGATAAATGCTGTTCCTGCTATCACACTGTCCAGTACTCAATAGCTGATTGGCCTACTACAGGTCATGGTTTAGCAACCATCTGTTTTCCCTTCCTCATGTCATAGAAAATATAATAGCACAGCATAAAATCTATAGCATCCATTATACTGTAACTATTTCCAATGCTGACATAGTAAAAGGTAAAAGGCAAAGGACCCCTGGATAGTAATGTCCAGTCAAAGGCAACTTTGGGGTTCAGCACTCATCTTGCTTTTCAGGCCAAGAGAGTCGGTGTTTGTCCACAGACAGCCTTCCAGGTCATGTGGCCAGCATGACTAAACCTCTTCTGGCACAACGGAACACCGTAATGAGTGCCAGAAAGCACTGAAACGCTGTTTACCTTCCTGCCACAGTGGTACCTATTTATCTACTTGCACTGGTATGCTTTCGAACTGCTAGATTGGCAGGAGCTGGGACAGAGCATCGGGAGTTCACCCCGTTGCATGGACTCAAACTGCCCACCTTCCAATCGGCCTAAGAGACATAGTATGAGCACTATAACTGTGCTTAAAGGAACAGCACTGGCTATAAAATCAACTACCAAGATCCTGCCACAGTTGTAAACAGATCTGTGTTTTGTGATCAGATATATGTTTTTTAAGTTTAATTGGTGGTATTCAACTAGCTCAGAGCAGACCCAATGAAATTAATGACCATGACTAAGTGAGGTCCCTTGATTTTAATGGGTTTTCTGTGAGTAAAACCTGGTTGAACAGCACCCAAACGTATCTCTCTCTCTCTCTCTCTCTCTCTCTCTCTCTCTCTCTCTCTCTCACACACACACACACACACACACACACAGTACATACTGTATAATTTTGCATGAGATTCTTTGATTCCTAGTTAATTCCAGGTGTGATTCAAAGTACTGATATTGACCTTTCAAGCCATCAGCAAGAGCACTGAAGAGAACACATACCTGTCTACACTTTAATGTAACTAAGGGCAGTGATTCATAAACACAACTTAAGGCTACGATAAACATCCACCAAGAACAGAACACCACATCTATTGCCATATCACATCCATAACACACAGTGTGGGGATGGGGAACTTTTTTTCAACTGGAGGCCAAATTCCTAGAAGTGGGTGGGGCCTGCTG
Source organism: Podarcis cretensis (assembly GCF_951804945.1). Lineage (NCBI taxonomy): Eukaryota > Metazoa > Chordata > Lepidosauria > Squamata > Lacertidae > Podarcis > Podarcis cretensis. Next base: position 123,063,063 of record NC_137170.1, read on the forward strand.
CGTTCCCACTCTCTCACATAAACCTTTATCCGCATACATCCATATTTAACCCTTCTTGTATCCAGCATTTTGCCAGCCCATCCATCTGTCCATTCATTCTTGGACACATCTGTCCACATATACTCATTTTCTCTGCCATGTGCACACAACAATTAACCTTGGAAATAAAAGCCATGGAGCTTTTTCAAGTCTAACTGCTGGGGGGCAGGGGGTGGTCTTTGTGAAAATCACAGGGCGCTTCCCTTTCCCCTCCTCAACCCAACTGGCTCCATGCTGCAGTTAAGCTGAAAAACAGTTTCCCATTACAGCTAAAGGAAGATTTAAAACAATCAAAATTCCATATGGGGGCATTGAGAGAGAGAGAGAGCAGGGAAGGTTCTGGGAAGAATGGGGAGGCTCCACGGTCTGAAAGTTCCCCTCCCCTGTCCAATAGAACTTACCCATGTGCTGATGTCACAACGTTCCATGTTTCCTTCAGATCCTGCCTATGTCAGCCAACGTTGTTGAGTAAAGGAAGGAAAACTCAATACAGTGGTCCCTTAGTTCTCGAACGGCTTAGTTGACGAACAAATTGGCTCCCGAATGTTGCAAACCCGGAAATAAATGTTCCAGTTTGCGAACCTTTTTCGGAAGCCAAACATCCGACATGGCTTCCGCTTGAATGCAGGAAACTCCTGCAGCCAATCAGAAGCCATGCCTTGGTTTTTGAACAGTTTCGGAAGTCGAACGTACTCCCAGAACGGACTAAGTTCAAGAACCAAGATTCCCCTGTACTACAATGTCAGAGCATGGGTACTGTATGGATGCAAGAGAGTGGTGAGCTGAAGGCATGGGTGCCTTTTTGCTGACACCAGTGCATTTAGCACAATGTCTAGAATTCCCCCATGCTCATCAGAGCCTTGGCATTCTGGGGCCAGCCTGATGATGAGAAGTTTCTAATGTGCATCTCTCCACGCAAAGAAGCTCTTCCAGCAGCTTCATCACAGGCTTTATAAATACTGTACCTTTATGCAAGTTTCCGTAGTGTAGTGGTTATCACGTTCGCCTAACACACAAAAGGTTCCATGTGAGAAACCGGGCAGAAACAGAAAAAGATAAATACTGTACCTTTCAATTCTACAAGGGAGAGATGGGAAACCTGTGATTCCCCCAGATATTATTTTAACTACAGCCCTCAATGGAAGGAGGATTCACCTTGTGCCGTAGAACCCTCTACCGCCCACCTAGAATCCTGAAACACCCACTAGTGAGTGGTGGGGACCAGGTTGACAACCCCTGGCTTAAACAAAACTGAACAGAAAACAGGTCATAATTTGCCTTCACGGTTCATGAAAGTCAACCCTTTGCAATCAAGCTCAAATAATCACCACAGCACTGGATTCAGTTTATTAAAATGAGCAGAGGTGAAGTCTGAGTAGGCCAGAACTTCCAAGATAGAAACATCTGGCAACTGCCCATGGGGAGGAAATGTGGAATGAGGTATGTGGCGTGGAAGGTCTGGGGCAGGGCCTTTCCAGTGGCACCTCCTGTGATGACTTGGCCACTGTTCTCCATGCTCTGATAACCTCCAGACTAGATGACTGCACTGCGCTCTACATGGGTCTTCTCTTGGAAACCATAACAAAATTTCAACTGTCAAAGATGCAGCAGCCAGGTTACTGGCTGGAGTTCCATTTAGAGCACATGTAACCCCCGTCTTCATACAGCTACACTGGTTGCCAGTTTGCTCCTGGGTCCAATTCAAGGTGCTCATGTTAGTGCTTAAAGCATTAAGCAACTTAGGCCACAAATACCTGAAAGAACTTCTCTATCCCAATTAACCTTCTCACAGACCCTCCAAGTGTCCCTGTTTTCCAGGGACGTCCCCTGATTTAGAGGAGCTGTCCTGGTTTCTGATTTGATCCTGGCATGTCCCACTTTTCCTTAGGATGTCCCTATTTTCATTGGAGAAATGTTGGAGGCTATGGAGTTATCTGATGCCCGAGCCGTCTGAAGACAATCTTGTATAAGGAAGGTTTTTTTTTAATGTTTAATGTTTTATTGTGTGGCTGGGGCCACCCAGTAAGATGTGTGGGGTATAAATAGTAAAATTATCATTATGGAATGGGACATCCCTATTTTCATTGGAGAAATGTTGGAGGGTATGTTCTCAGGGATGGAGATCAGTGGAAGGACACTCTTGGCAGTTCTGCTGCCCTCAGAAGTGTGGGGACTGGCAGCCCAGAAGAAGGCCTGTGGCAGCCCCTAAATTGTGTAACTCCTTCCCTACAGAGGTGTGTCTGGCACCTTCACTGTACAGCTTTCGTCATACCCTGACCTTTACCAGTTAAGGCATGTGTGTGCTGTGGGGGGGGGTGATTCTTTTGTTGACTTTATACTGTTCCATTCCATTTAGAATGGTTTTATTTGTTTTCTAATTTTAAGTTTTATCTTTATAGATTGTTGTAACCTGCCCTGAGGCCTTATGGAGAAACACAGGATAGAAAACTTATTATGTATGTAGAACTCCATCCCTGCGGAACTGTGCTAGGCCTCATCTCTATATAAGTGCAGGCGATTGGTTAAAATGTCCCCCTTTCAGTAGGCGTTTGGAGGAAGAGGAGACCTGATTGGATAAATTGATTAGTGCACTGCTGCTGCTATTAGTAAATTGATGTGAGTTGTTTTATGAATTTAGAGGTTATGCTATTTTTTGCATTGTTTTGATCCGGTTTGATTTTGCTGTAAACCACCCTTTGGCTTGTACAAAGGATGGGCTATAAATCATCTAAACGGAATCTAAATTCAACATAAGTGGTGTGGTTAGGCCACATTCAACTATGTCGTCCTGAAAACTAGCAAACAAGTCATAGAGCCCCCTAAAAATAAGTGGGATAGCATCCCACCTGACTTTCAGCACTTCTATTGAAGAAAAGTGAGACCTCCAGCCATCCATACCTACATTAAAGATGAGTTTGGTCAACAGGACTCAACCAGAATAGTAGCAAACGATGCCAACCCAGCTGGGGCTGAGGAGTACATGCAGAGATCTGGAAAGGTGCAGGATCTTAAAAACTCGCCAGCACATCTCAGAAATTGTCGAATTTAAGGGAACAGCCTGTTCCACTTCAGAGCAGGCACTTTTGGGAGTATGCAGAGACAACACTACCATAAAGGCCTAGGAACCAGGAGGCATGTGTCCAGAGGAAGCTTTAGGGAAGATTCTAGTTTCCTAATCCTATGGGAGCTCTCCCATGAGTATACTCTCAGTGCTGCCTCCAGACACCACGTTGCTATCTGGGACTGCAACATACCCTAGTGTAGAGGCAGCAGCAAATGTAGCAAGCTAGGGAATCAGCAACGCCCAGCAGCTGGCTGGCCAATATGCCACGGATTGGCTGGCCTTGCTGTAATCCCACGTTAAATAAAACTACTACAATGACTTACAAAACACACGCTTTCTGCACCATGGATCGTGTCATTAGATAATCCCTACCACAAAACAAGCTGGTGCTTCCTGTGAAAATGAGGTTACAGATGTGCTCCTCCAAGTCTTGAATCCAAGGCAACTCATATAGTTTTAAACGTGTAGTAAAACCGCTAGGCAGAAGGGACAATAACCGAATAGGCTACAGTCATGCCATAAAATAGTTCACATTCTGGCCTGCCAAGTCATCCCCATCTGCTCAGTTGAAAACCTCTCCGCGTGTAATATCCATTAGCAAATGTGTTGCAATGCAACATCCCTGGCTCACCCCAGGGTTTCCATAACAGAAACAAACAGACAAATGGCATGTACTAACCTAGCCCTTCAGAAATCTCGCTCGCTGGAAGCATGCTTTCTTATTGACTTTGAAGTTAAAACTTTGTGCTCCAGCTTCCCTTTTCTACTTTCGACAAAATGGTGTTGTAGTTGCAATCCTAAGCATGTTTGCTAGGGAACGAGACCTATTGGGAAAAGCGAGACTTACTCGTGGGTAAGCATGCATAGGATCGCTCTGTAAAACCCACTCAAACTAATTACACCTCTGGGTACAGATGGCTTTGGAGGGGGCTGTGTGTTTCCCATTGTCTTCCCATTTCAAATCGGTCCTGTCTGAAGCCCTGGTGCAAATCATCTTGAGCCAGCTGAGGTTACATAAAGGCTCTGCCGGTCTGCTTGCACAATGTACAGAACTGGAAAAAGGCTTGTCTTCCTTTGCAAGAGGAGGGGGGAACCCTCTGACCTGGTTCAAACCTGAACCACGTATCAAGCATTTTACTGCATTCTGTACAAAAACAATTGTGCATCCTACTAACACCGTTCTAACAATGCAATCCAGTAGTTTGCAAGCAATCTTTATATATGTTTCACCTTATTCTCAGTTCCAATTTGTGACAAATATATCAGATCCCACGAGGGATACTTTCACTGCCACATACGACTTTCCAGCTAGCCAAAATGTATTAAGACAGCAGAATCTACCTATTATGAAACCCTCCCAAACATTGCATTTTAATTGATACAAATAGGAAGCAAACAGGCCAGCTGAAAAGAAACCATCTCTAATGCCACGAAGACAAGTACCCGAGCCTCCTAACTTCCTGTCCTCTCTAACATCAGGGGACAAAATGCCAATATCCAGATAACACAGAAGTCTGAAGGGTGGGAACACAGTATGTCAGAAGTCTGGATTCCGTCAAGCCCAAGTCGCTGGGCAACAGGGAGACAGCTCTCTCTCCCGAAAAGAGAAAGAGAAAAGCAGAGAAAAAGAGAATAAAGTTCTGTGTAATTCTCTCAAACAAAGAATGGAATAAAACAGATGTAGTTCAGGCAGTGCATAAGGACTCCACCCTTCCAAGTCCTTGTGTTTACTTCTCTCTCTCTCTCTCTCTCCTCAAAATGTTCCAAAAGTTTCATCCCTACCACTCTCTTTTGTTGCAACACACACAAAATAAAACTTTCCACAATCTCACCCAGAGGGGCAATGCCAAGTAACAGGGTTTTTCACTGCAGAGATTTTTTTCCCCCTCTCGTTTGCTTTGTTGCATATTTCATTGTTCTTTACTTACTCCCGTGTTTGCACAGAAAAGACGTTTCAACTTTTTAAAACCCATCTCCAGCCCGTTCCTTTTCAAGCCCCCATTTCACAACAGTGACACACATGGGAGAGACCACACTGACACACGCACACAGCCCCTTCCAGACTTCCCGATCCACTGTTACTCAACGTATGCAAGCAACAAAAGAAGAATTTTCTTAAAATAACTCACCCCCTTCAAACTCTTCTTCCTCTTGTGTTCGTATTGTTCGCAAACATCCTAGAAAAGCAATAAGAATGACCAAAGTTCTTCTTTGAGTCCAGGTTGCCATCATGTCTAAATATTAGACATGTATATCCTCCTCCTGGGGCGGGCGGGGTGGGGGGGGGATGCAAAAAAAAAAAAGTGTAAAAATATTATTTGAACACCATGAAGCCAGCTCTTTTCCTTTCAGCACTCACGCAGGATGAAACAGGAAAGAAGTCTGCCAGTTCTCCGATGCTTGCTTGCTTTAAAAAAAAAAAGAAAAAACTGCACTAGCTCTCGCAGAGTCTGCAAACAGCCCCCCCCCAAGTGATGCAGCTTTAAATAGGAAGAATGCTGCCTCCACGTTTTTTCCTGCCCCTTTTCAGTTTCTTGAGGCTCATAATCATCCAGTCCCTGGCAAGAAATAGCGTGATTGATGGTAAACAACCGAATCAGAACTCGCTTCACGCTCTCCGCTCAAACTTTTTCCCTCTATTTTTTTTTTTTTTAACATGCACAGTTTTTGAGAGGAGGTTGCTTCCCCCCCCCCCTCTCTGCTGTTGTTCAGGAAAAGATCTCCTATGTAAAGAATTTATTGGGAGCAGAACATACTTGGCGGAGGTAAGATGACTCTACCATTCGCACTCTTGGAAGGAGGAGAAGGGAGGCTGAGATGCTAAGACACTCTTTATATAGTAACGGGCCAGGGAAAAGGAGACCTAGCTCCCCTCCTCCAAGCTTCTGGGAAGAGGTTTCACACACACAGAGAGAGAGAGAGCTTTTCCTTGTTGATGACTGTCTGGGAGTTTTGACCATTCCCCTTTCCCTCTAGCTGCTGCATTCTCTAAGGCTACCCTAGTCTCCTAGGTGACCATGAAAGCTGCCCATCTCTCCCTCCCTTAATGGTGGCAGGGAAATCCAGTGTGCAAACTGGTCATTTCTATGCCGGGGGCAGGCATAGCTTCTAGACCATGCAACGGAGGTTCATGAAAGGTTGTGGGCCTTTCAGTGTTAAGTGTTGCCGAAATTCGATGGCCTCACCTGCTGATACGCCCCTGTTCTGCGGCTGCTGTACAAAACAAACACACAAACACGCAAAAACAAGTTCACTGGCTGCCAGTGCTCTCGGTTTTCCTCCCTTGACCACCAGCAATTTTTAAATACATCCCCATGACAAGGGACCACAAAATCGGATGGACAAGGGGCTGCTTCTCATGTTAGACCTTTGTCGCATTCACACCATGGCTTCCTTCTAAGGAATCCTGGGAACCCCTCGCAGATCTACAATACCCATCGCTCTTAACAAACTACAGTTCCCAAGGTTCCTTTCAGGGAGTTTGTGCTTTAAATACTTTTTGTGGGGGTGACTTGACACACCAGCAACCCTCTGTTTGGTCCTACTGTTTGGCTCCTTGGAAAACGAGCGATGGACTACCGTGAAAATGGCAGGGTTTAGACTTCCTGCTGGCTAACCATAATTCAAAGATAACTGGTGGGCAGAAAGAGGTGTCCAGCTCACCTTCCGCTCACAGAATCTCTTCCAGAGCTGGTCCCCTTGAGGTCCCCATCTCCATCTTAGCATCAAAGCCAACTTGGGGGGGGGGGACGCAAGATGTGAAAAGGTGTACATCCCCTTCCCATCTATTCTCTCCTGCCTGGCATTAAGATGTAAGCACAGGGTTGACAAAGCCACAGGTAAGTTCTCCTTCAAGGAAAAACAAGTTGTAAATTTCAGATCACTCTTCCAAAGTCCCCCCCCCCCAAGATGCCTCCTTGACTCTCACTGCCCAGGAGACCACTACCCCTTAGAGTCTGTTACGTACTGAGTTGAATAGGATCCAAAATGCAGCAGCCTGCCTGGTCCTAGAACAATAGGATCCAAAATGCAGCAGTCTGATTGGTCCTAGAACAATAGGATCCAGAATGCAGCAGTCTGATTGGTCCTAGAACAATAGGATCCAGAATGCAGCAGCCTGATTGGTCCTAGAACAATAGGATCCAGAATGCAGCAGTCTGATTGGTCCTAGAACAATAGGATCCAGAATGCAGCAATCTGATTGGTCCGCAGGAGGCACCCAATCCAGCTCCAGGTGGAAGTGAATCCATAACCTGATTGGCCTACAGGAGAATCCCAGAATTAGCCAATCACATGGGGCCCATTGTGTAAATAATGTATATAAAGCAGACATTTTGGGGGAACTGGCATTCCTCACTACTATGAGCTGAATAAAGAGCATGAAATCTGCACTCGACTCCGAGTATATTTCTGAGTCCTTGTCTGTAGCCGGGCACTTCTGTGGAGGGGTCAGGTTTCCATCTAGCATTTGTGGCACTGCCACTCCCTCTGGCCTGGGACCCATTCCGCCTCAGTGTCAGAGGCTGAACTTCCCCTGGCTGTGGATGATCTCTCCTCAGCCTTTGTAACATGATCCTGCCTTTTTTTCTTTTCTTTTTTTACCCAGATAGAGCCTGGCCCAGGGCTTGGTGTAATGTCAGATCCCCCTTCAGCGAGGAGGCCCATGGCTAAGGCAACTAGTGATCCACCTCTGGTGCCAAGCCTGAGGACAATTTGGGCTCTTGCTTCCAAGATGCCTACCTGTGTTTATGCCTGTAACTCAGTGGTTTAAACAGTAGAATGCAAAGGGTATCCGTTTAGGGTATTTGTGGGATGGAGGAGAAGCCAAGCCGTTAGACCAGAACAAGCCCCCACTGGTCCACAGACTCCTAGTTATTCCACTTACCTCAGGAAGCAACCTGAGTGGATTCGGCAAAGCCTAACTTTCCTGGTCCCTCTGCCAGAGACCCCCAACAAGAAAGATTAGTCCTTCTGCAAGACCTGCCAAGGAAAACAAGGAACTTATTTATGTATGCTACAACAGCGGCGAGAGTCTTGATAGCACAAGGTTGGACGAATGAAGAAACCCCGACAAAAGAACAGTGGCAAGAGAAATTGATGGACTACGCAGAACTGGCCAAATTGACCTACAAATTGCAAGACAAGGACAACTGTGACTTCAAGGAAGAATGGGAACTTTATACAAACTATCTAAAAACACAACAAACTGAATTGGACTCCTTGGCAGGTTTTGAATAAACATACACAAATTTATTGTTGATAACATGAAGGATAGATATGTGAAGATACAGTGGTACCTCGGGATGCGAACGGGGTCCGTTCCGGAGCCCTGTTCGCATCCTGAATGGAACGTAAGATGCGATGGTGCGTCTGCACAGGTCGTGTTTTGCCACTTTCACACATGCGTGTGACGTCATTTTGAGCGTCTGCGCATTTGCGAGCGGCGAAACCCTGAAGTAACATGCTCCGTTACTTCCGGGTTGCCGCAGAGCACAACCCAAAAGCGCTCAACCTGAAGCACATTCAATCCAAGGTATGACTGTATATATAATTTTATAATATGCAGAGAAAATATGGACAGCGAAATCAAGGAAAGGAGCTGAGGGAAGTTCATGGGGGCGGAATTATGTAGGTGATTGTATAATTTGTTGTGTGGAAATTGAGCAATAAAACAATATTTTTTAAAAAAAAAGAAAGAAAGATTAGTCCTTCTGCACTGGTGGAATAATCACATCCCACTTTCTGTAGAAGAACTAAGTTACCCAGTGAAGCTGCTGATTCTCCAGGCTAGGGAGGACCCAAGGAACCTTAGAGGTCTCTCATCTTCCCTCCCTGCGCACTGCGATTCTGATAGCAATTGGAGACCCCTGCAGCTATAATTAATTTAAGAAAAACAAGAGAGATAGCTGCATGTCTCACATCAAGCCTAATCAGTAATTCGTGATCATTCTGACTGCTGGGGCTGCAAAGGGCTGAATGATAAAATATGTGTGGAACAAGTCAGTTTCAAGGTCCCTCTTTCTAGGAAAACCTGATAGGGAGGCTAGGGAAAGGAGCGGTTAGGAAGAAAGCAAAGTACTCAGTGTTGTTGTTGTTGTTGTTGTTTGGGGGGTTAAACAATTTTTATTTTTTACCAACAACCAAACACAAACAGTGAAACCCCCCAGGTGGCTGATACATTGGGTATACATAATCAATAATAACATATTCAAATCAACCATATGTACAATTTTATATACGTTAACACTCCTCCATCCACAAGGTTTATTTAACTTTTAACATTTTAATTGCCCCAAATTGTTCAAACCTACCCAAATAATTCAATATCTTCTCAAACCAATCCTCCTCTTTCTCACTGACCTTAAACCCTTTCATTCTGTGTATCTTCACAGTTAGATATTCTAAAATTATAATATTATTCAGTTTTTTCCTCCATTGGTTCACCCCTAGCTCTTATGTATTTTCCCAGTTAAAGGTAAAGGTAAAGGTACCCCTGCCCATACGGGCCAGTCTTGACAGACTCTGGGGTTGTGCGCCCATCTCACTTAAGAGGCCAGGGGCCAGCGCTGTCCAGAAACACTTCCGGGTCACGTGGCCAGCGTGACATCGCTGCTCTGGCGAGCCAGAGCCGCACACGGAAACGCCGTTTACCTTCCCGCTGGTAAGCGGTCCCTATTTATCTACTTGCACCCGGAGGTGCTTTCGAACTGCTAGGTTGGCAGGCGCTGGGACCGAGCAGCGGGAGTGCACCCCGCCGCAGGGATTCGAACCGCCGACCTTTCGATCGGCAAGTCCTAGGCGCTGAGGCTTTAACCCACAGCGCCACCTGCGTCCCTTTTTCCCAGTTACTCGCTATAAACTGTCTGGCTGCAGTTACCGTCAATTTTACCCATTTACATTCCTCTTTTGTTTTTAATTTGGCGCTACTCAGACTAATAAGAACCATTAATTTAGATATTCCCACCTTCCTACCCACAATTCTAGATATTTCTATACCAATCTGTTTCCGAAATTCATTAACTAACAGACAGTCCCAACCACGAAGGAAAGTACTGGTAAACAGAGTGAGAAGAAATCCCATGAGACAGGGGATCTAAGTGACCAGAGAGGCATAAAGTCTGAAGGATGGGGTGCTGATTACTGAGGGGAAGACAGAAGCTTGGGGAAAGAGATGGACAAGAAGGTTAAGTGTGACAGGAAGTTGTGGAAATGAAGGGTCAGTGAAAGAGGGGCCATGGAGGAACAGCAGACAAAGAAAGAGGGGCCTGCAGAAGAAACTCAGAAAGAGGCAAAAGGGGCGGTGCGCTGTTGGCAGAGAAAGAGGGAACAAGACTATGGCTGAATACACAATATGAAGAGCATGCTTCACCAAAGAATCCTAGGAACTGTAGCTTGTTAAGGGTGCTGGGAACTGTAGCTCTGTGTGAGGTAAACTACAGTTTCCATATTTCATTGGGTGTGGGGAAGCAGGGCCATCTTACCCATAGGCGCTAGGGGTGCGGGGCACCCGGGCACTGGGATCTCAGGGGTCCCAGGCCAAGAGTCCGAGGCCTGAGAGTTGAGTCTGGGGAAGAGCCCGTCCGTCAGTCGGAGTGCCACGGCGGGCTCTGCTGTTGCAGGAGGCTCTGTGCTGCGGGTTCAGAGGCGACAGAGCCAGCAAGACGCTGAGGCAGCCAGCCGGCTCCGGTCTTCTGCGCTCCTGGGACTGGGCATCTGGGAGGGGCGCCGGGCAGATCTTTGAACCCTGGCACCGCATATGCTTAAGACCAGGGGTAGGCAACCTAAGGCCCGGGGGCCGGATGTGGCCCAATCTCCTTCTCAATCCGGCCCGCAGATGGTCCAGGAATCAGTGTGTTTTTACATGAGTAGAATGTGTCCTTTTACAGTGGTGCCCTGCAAGACGAATGCCTCGCAAGACGAAAAACCCGCTAGACGAAAGGGTTTTCCGTTTTGGAGGCGCTTCGCATTTCCCTATGGGCTTGCTTCGCAAGACAAAATGTCTTGCGAGTTTTCCCGACTTCCCCCCCTTCCCCCCTTTTTTCTAAGCCGCTAAGCCGCTTATCTGCTTATCCGCTAAGCTGATAAGCCGCTAAAAGCCGCTAAGCCGCTAATAGCGCTAATCCGCTAAGCCGTCAATGGGCTTGCTTCGCAAGACGAAAAAACCGCTGGATGAAGAGAATCGCGGAACGGATTCTTTTCGTCTTGCGAGGCACCACTGTATTTAAAATGCATCTCTGGGTCATTTGTGGGGCCTGCCTGGTGTTTTTACATAAGTAGAATGTGTCCTTTTATTTAAAATGCATCTCTGGGTTATTTGTGGGGCCTGCCTGGTGTTTTTACATAAATAGAATGTGTGCTTTTATTTAAAATGCATATCTGGGTTATTTGACGGGCATAGGAATTCATTCATTTATTATTTTTTTCAAAATATAGCCCTGTCCACCACATGGTCTGAGGGATGGTGGACCGGCCCATGGCTGAAAAAGGTTGCTGACAGCCCTCCGGGGGGGGGGGGAGCATTGTGTTTCAAATGTATGGTGCAAATGCAGCCGAATCCGAATCCTCAGAAGCTGCCTGTATCTTTTAGAGTTGTATGGAAGTGAAACTTATGGTGCAGCTTCCCGCATCACTCATCACTAAATGTTCTCTCACATATGTTCAAAACAGTTTTTTGGGGTTTTTTATTAAACGCTAGCTTTCTTGGAATGGAAAAGAACATGACAAAAAAAAAAAAAAAACAACCACTGCAATCAGTTATAAACCTGACTTGCATACTTGAGAGGAGTGTTTTGGAACACACAACGGAATGAACATATCTCGTAGCAAAATCACAGTGAATAATGTATTGTGTGCAACAACTGTTCCACTACATAATAGGAATGTTTATCATACTAGATTTTTAGGTGGGTTCAGGAATTTTAATTTGTATACAGTAGGCTGTGGTAATAGAAGAAACTGCTTGTTTATTTTGGCACAATGATATGGCATGTTGTTAGTGTGCAGAACTATTGGAGGTGTTTTGGCAAAATGAAGGTAAGAATCGCTATCTATTTTTTACATTTATTTTTGACAAATCAGATCCAAATATTTGTTAAATTAAATAACGTGAGATCATCTGTTATATGCTGGCAGAATTTTACTTAACAGGTTGTGGAATTCTGGTTATTATTAGGGTCTGCAAGATGTTTATGTTTAGTCACACACCCAATCATTTTCACTATTAAAGACTGTATTTGTTTTATTACCCATTCATGAAAATTGCAGTTGTTCCATTCTATATTTGTTTCATTACTCTCATTAGTTGCATTCGCATACAGATGACTCTGAAAAGTTTCTTTTTAAAAAATAATAATAATAATTTTTATTAACCGGCCAATCAAATCAAATTAAATCACATCACATAAATTCCGAATTACAAAGCCAAATTTTAAATTTTGTTGGGGGGACCCATATTTCAAGATCCGAAGGGGGATTCTGATCATCTTCTTGCTACTGCGTTAATATCCAAATCAATCCAAACAAAATTCATAATTCTATCCAGTCTTATCTTGCTGTTTCCACATCACATCTTGTTCATATATTTTCTCTTTTTTCTTTATGATCTCTTCTGATAGTCTCCTTAAGCCGATAAACACCAATAATAATCCTGTGTGAATTTTTCCGTTCTTCCAATCCTCAAATCAAGATGGTTTCCATATATCATCGCCTTCACAGATAACATCGCTCTTTCCATCATTAATCTCACAAAACTGTCGCTCTTAAGTCCCACTGAGGAGTTTCACCCACAATATAAAAACAGCTCTATTTCTCTATTTCTCCTCTCAGACTTAAGTCCTCTGACAGAACTTTCCAATATGGCGACGGCATTTTTAACTGCGTCATTCCAAAGCTCTTATAAATTCCACGCTCTTCTTAAAACATGCTTTGGTTCGAAAGTTTATCTCCACACAGCCTTAAATCCACAGCTTAAATCCTTTAAACGACATTTCTGACTCGTGAGGGGAGGGGATTCTTGTTTAATCACGTAAGGAAAGAAAGGAAAGTTTTTTTCCCCTCCCCCATCAGTCATTTGCCATACCGAGTCTTGGCGTATCTTCTCATGATTTCTCTTGTTCCTCCGACTCGTCTTATTTTATCAGAGATCTCTTCTGTTAGCAGTCTTTACTCCCCCTTCTTCCTTGAGATATGTGCATTCCTTCATCCAAATTGTTTCTTTTGAAGTTCTTGCAGCTAGTGGCGCGGATCAGGGATGGCGTCCAGGAGCACCGGAATCCCACAGGAGGGCTTTGTGCCTAGTGCCCCCATCCCCACAAATTCGGGGGTGGTATAGGGCACAGCAGGCAAGGCAGTCCCCCCCACCATCCTGGGGGGGGATAGGGAGGCTAATTACTCCCATCATAGCCTCCAAATTACCTCGTGTGGGTCGGAGAGATGTTATTGTCAGCCATCTTCCGATGCGCCCCTTAGTGGCCCCCCGACTCTGAAAAATTTCTTATCTACCAAAGCGACAAAAGCCAGCAATAAGCACTAGAGATGTCAGACAGGGTTGTATGTTAGCGGCCCCTTTACTATTCAATCCATTTAATAAGGACTAAAGAGAGGCTGATTCTTCCTTTATTAAGAACTCTAGCTGGAAAATCTAATGAAACTCTGATATCTGTCTGTTTAAGAGATTACTCCTTCTGTGTTATGGAAAAGGTGGCTGAATTCTTTCTCTCCCCAATACAAATTAGAAAGCATTCACTCCCCTTGGGTGAATCTATCGGTATTCTTATGTCATTTATTCCATTCATATCACCTTTCATTGATGGCCATGATGCAATTATTCTACTGGTGGCAGTGTTGTGTTATTATAACCACCTAGCATTCAACATTCAGCCAACAAACCTTAGACCTCATTCCTACACAAAAAGGCAACAGGGAAGTACTGTGGCTCAGTACAGTGGTACCTCTGGTTAAGAACTTAATTCATTCTGGAGATCCATTCTTAACCTGAAACTGTTCTTAACCTGAAGCAGCACTTTAGCTAGTGGGGCCTCCCGCTGCCGCTGCGCTGCTGCCGCGCGATTTCTGTTCTCATCCTGAAGCAAAGTTCTTAACCCGAGGTACTACTTCTGGGTTAGCGGAGTCTGTAACCTGAAGCGTCTGTAACCTGAAGCGTCTGTAACCCGAGGTACCACTGTAGTAAGAAGCACCTTCATTTCTTGCAGAAGTTCCCCAAATTAAATCTCTCTCACATATCCAGTTATATGGATCAGGTGAAAGGTGATTCAAAAGATATAAGTGTGTACCCAGTGACGTGTGAAAGGAATTCCACTCATGCAGTAGAACTGCCCTTTCTTCCCTGCTGAACCCAGATTATGCTCCCTGGAGCAGATTTTAAGGGGGCTGCAGGGGGGGGGGTGGACAGGAAAAGGAAGTTCCATTTTGTAAGTGGAAGAGCAGCACTGGATATCCCCCATATCCTGGAGTGCTTGCAGAACTGCTGCCATCCAGAATAGGCAATGCTCACTTGATATGAGGCAGTTCCTTCGAGCTGGACTCACATCCATCTGCAACTAGCAGATACCCCACTTCCTAATCCCTGCTTCGGAAGGATTCTCCAGTTGTTCAAATTTGAGGATATGCACTAGTCTCCATCTGCTCCGAGGCACTTTCATCTCTGCTTTTTATTAAGCGCTCCCAGGCTAAGCTCAGCCTCCAAAAGCAGATACCAGTGCAAAGCTCAAACATTTGTGTGTGTTTGTGTGTTTCCCCAAAGCACTTGCATCCAGGGCATAATGCATTTGAGTGGTATTGCTTATTTACTTCCATACATTTACAGCCTACTTTTCTTCCATTGTGGAACTTAAGCCAGCATAAATGCAATTCCCAGGCAGACACCCATCTAGACAGTTACTAGAGAGGGAGATGCGGGTGGCACTGTGGTCTAAACCACTGAGCCTCTTAGGCTTGCCAGTCAGAAGGTCGGTGGTTCAAATCCCCGCAATGAGATGAGCTCCCATTGCTCTGTCCCTGCCAACCTAGCAGTTTGAAAGCACGCCAATGCAAGCAGATAAATACCATATTGGCCTGAATATAAGCCTCACTTTTCCCATCAAATTCCAACAGTGAAAAGTTAAAGTGCGGCTTAAATTCGCTACCTTACAAAAATTGGCTTTTACGATATTGCTGCTGAAACAGACATACAGTAAAACGGAACGGATGTGAATGCCTGTGGAATTTTAAGGGAGAGGTCTATATTCGGGTATTGTCTTTTTTTCTCCCCCCCCCCCTTTGAATTTTAAAGGTGCAGCTTATATTTGGGTGAGGCTTATATTGGAGGCAATACGGTAGGTACCCCTGTGGCGGAAAGGTAAATGACGTTTCCGTGCACTCTGGTTTCCGTCACGGTGTTCCGTTATGCCAGAAGCGGTTAAGTCATGCTGGCCACATGACCCGGAAATCTGTCTGTGGACAAATGCTGGCTCCATCGGCCTGAAAAGCGAGATGAGTGCCGCATAGTCGCCTTTGACTGGACTTAACCGCCCAGGGGTCCTTTACCTTTTTTTTAGAGAGTGAGAGGTGTACATCTGTGGCTATGTGTACATGAGTGTGTGCAAGAATGTTGGCACCTTGTATATTTTTCTTTGTAGTGGGGGAGGAGGAGCAGGAGGAGAAAATAAAAATGTGTCCACTGGTCCAAAATGTTGGCGGCTTACTTAAGGGGTTTTTCACTCAGCCGATAAGGAAGCTAGGTAAAGGTAAAGGTACCCCTGCCCGTACGGGCCAGTCTTGACAGACTCTGGGGTTGTGCGCCCATCTCACTTAAGAGGCCAGGGGCCAGCGCTGTCTGGAGACACTTCCGGGTCACGTGGCCAGCGTGACATCGCTGCTCTGGCCAGAGCCAGAGCCAGAGCCGCACACGGAAACGCCGTTTACCTTCCCGCTGGTAAGCGGTCCCTATTTATCTACTTGCACCCGGAGGTGCTTTCGAACTGCTAGGTTGGCAGGCGCTGGGACCGAGCAGCGGGAGCGCACCCCGCCGCAGGGATTCGAACCGCCGACCTTTCGATCGGCAAGCCCTAGGCGCTGAGGCTTTAACCCACAGCGCCACCTGCGTCCCTCTGATAAGGAAGCTAGCTTGTCCTTATTGAAGTGTTTGGACAGTTATACTGATCTTCCGCTGCACCTTGCCTTGCAAGGAAACATTGCATGTATTTGAGGGTGAATCAACTCAGCAGGGCTGGCCTGCAATGTTTTGCTGTTTGAGGCAAAAAATCCCACAGCTGTATCCCCTGTGGGTACAGGCACATCCCATAGCCATGCCCCCACTGCAGGAAGCACAGGCATGGCAGTGGGAGGGCTCACCCTCAGAGGAGGCGAGTGACTCACTCCTCGGGTCCAGATCAGTTGCCTCACCTCACCTCACCTCACCTCACCTCACCTCATGGGTGGGCCGGCCCTGGAACTAAGTATTGTGTTCTAGAATATATACACACACAGTCTGTAGTCCGCTGGCAGTAGGAGTACAATATGGGCATGTCTTTAAGTTAACATCTTACATTAAAAACCTGACAATACCAAAACTATCAAAGGCTTTTCACCAAAGCCAGACTAAACATCTTTCCCTCTGCAGTGTTGGATGGCAGGTTGAGAGGAGTTCCCTACCAGGACAGACTTTGCTCGTGTGCTCAAGATATTGATTCCATAAAACATATTTTGTTGCACTGTGCAAAATATGAGCAAGCCAGGGCTGAACTGATACTACCTTTGCTGGTACCTTTCCCAGGAAAATCAGAGGCTTACTATGTCAGGTTCCTGTTGGAAGACCGGACAAATGCTAGAACATTAGCAGTGGCAAAGTTTTTATCGGTGGCTGCAAGAACCAATGATCTCTGTATTCTGAACAAAATGCTTGCTTAACCTGATGGTAGGCTGTATGAATTGTGTATTGCTTTGTAACGATTTGTTGGGTCTCTAGACCCTAATAAAGATTGATGATATATACAAGAATCCTCTGCAACATGGTAGATTCTGAGGTGGAGGTGCTTGGCAGATAAAAATGGATGCAGAAAGGAGTCTCTGAATATAGGAACATTGAAAATCATGGGTGTCTTGTTGTTTTGTTTTGTTTTGTTTTGTTTAAGCTTCATTTGCTGTCTTGGAAACAAGCTAGTGGAATAGTCAAATCAACCAAAGCAGATACTAACTCTGGGCATGAGGGCAGTGTACATCCTGACAAAAAGATGGTGGCAAATTGCCTGCTGATCTAAATGGTCCTGGCATGAATCAACTGACAAATGAGAATATTCTACTACGTTGAACCCTACATTGGCAAAGAAAAAGCGTTTTATATGTGTTGTACATGCATTATAATACTATGACACCAGATGGCGCTGTGGAGTTCTGTTTTTGCCCACCTGATTTCTCATACAAAGTTCACAATACGTTTAACTGAAACGCTTCTGAATTATTTCTTTGTGAGTTCTATTCCCCTACTCTTTACTCAAAAGAACACCACATTTTATCATATGTGGTGAGACTGCAAAAAGGTAAAAACTTATTGGGAAATAATATATAATGAGTTGAAGAAAATGTTGAAAATAACTTTTGTAAAAAAAACAGAGGTATCTTAGGCCAAGGTATACCGAAAGAAAAGAGGACTTTATTTATGTATGCCACTACAGCTGCGAGAATGTTGATTGCACAAAATTGGAAGACTGGAGAAATACCAACTAAAGAACAATGGCAAGAGAAGTTGATGAACTATGCAGAATTGGCAAAAATGACAGACTACGAGAAAAAGACAACAGTGACTTTGAAAAAGAATGGGAACCATTTATATTATATTTGCAGCAACAAAGAAAGTCTATAGACTTGATGGCAGGATTTAAATAAACATTCACATCATTGGTATTAAAAATGTGTAGAAGATAGAGAAATATGATGTACTTATTTTTATCCTTATGTTTTTAGGTTAGATGTTATTGTATAAATATGTTATTAGTACTTTTTCTTTTAGGAGGTAGCAAGATGAGTGAAAGGAGAAACAAATCAGAAGTGGAAGTTGGGGGAAGGGAGGGAGGAAGGAATGCATAGTAAATGTTTTGAATATGAGATGTATGTACTGAATGAAAAAGAAAATTGAATAAAAATAAAAAGAACAAAAAAACACCACGTTAGGCTATCAAACTTTGGCTTTATTAACTCTTTGGCATTTTCCTCGGCACTGGTATTCCACATATGTTTAATTTTCTGTTTCATAAGAATTCGTGTAAACGTTGTTGGTTTTTTCCCCTTTTAAAATAAACAACTATTTCAGCTGTTATTCTGTTGCCAGTGGATTAGAAGTATCTGATACATTGCGATAAAACACACTCACACAAAGAAAGCTTTAAAAGCTAGTACACACCCGCTCTGTCGGCTTCCTCACATAAGCCTGCATTGAATTCCAAAACTTCACTGAATTCAAAAGGAGTTTAGCATACACAAAGTGCAGTTCCAGAGAGAGAGAGAGAGGGAGGGAGATTGTAGAATATTGTGCATCTTTCCAAGACAAAAGATTTAGATGACAATCTTCCACATCATCTTTTTTTTTTTAATCAATTTTTATTCATATTGCACATATACACAGAAAAAACATAAACAAAAAAAGAAAATCCACCACATACCTTACACAAATTATATCCACTTCACAAATCATAAATAAAATACATAACTGAGTTAGTCTCCTTGGAATTCCCTCCACTCCTTTGGTAAGTATCGAATAAATTATATAGTCGCGTACTTTTTAACTCTTTTACATAGGCCTTTCCCGCTGTTAGAGTTATTTCAACCCCGCCAGTGTCACCTGAGATTTAGATTCCATATACATTAAGTATTTCTTCCAATTATCATGAAATTTCTGTTCGTCTTGGTCCCTTAATCTTCCTGATATTCTATCAAGCTCAGCATAGTTTATCATTTTAACCTGCCAATCACTTATGTTGGGTATTACTTCTAATTTCCAATTTTGAGCTAACATAATTCTTGCAGCTGTCGTAGCATATAAAAACAAGATCTTATCTTCTTTTTTAATTTCTTTACTGACCATTCCTAACAAAAAAGCTTCTGGCTTTTTAGGGAATGTATATTTCAAGATTTTTTTAAGTTCATTATAAACCGATTCCCAAAAGCCTCTCACTTTATAACACGACCACCACATATGGTAGAGGTCACCTTCTACCTCTCTACATTTCCAGCATCTTTTATCCTTCAACTTATAAATCTTCGCTAGTTTCACTGGTGTGTGATACCACCTGTAGATCATTTTCCACAGGTTTTCCTTTAGTGCCGTGCATGCCGTAAATCTCATATTCTTATTCCATAGTTCCAACCACCTCTCAAAATCGATATCGTATCCCATGTCTATCGCCCACTTAGTCATGGCCTCCTTCACCTCCTCATCTTTAGTATACCACTCCAGCAAAATATCATACATCCTTGACATACAATCTTCCACATCATCTATTGCCCTATGGATAATAAATTAGAGCAGGCATAGGCAAACTCAGCCCTCCAGATGTTTCGGGACTACAGTTCCCACCACATCTGACCACTGGTCCTGTTAGCTAGGGATCATGGGAGTTGTAGGCCAAAAACATCTGGAGGGCCAAGTTTGCCTATGCCTGAATTAGAGGCTGATTTTGGCTCAGTCTTCAAGATATAACATACTTTAGGACCAGTGCATTCTGTGCCAATAAAGGAGAGATTGATTGATTGATTGATTGATTGATTGACTGACTATTACACTTTTACAGGCAAGTAAAGTTATGCATCCCAGTCCAATGGGACTTACACTTGGGTAAATCTACAGAGGATCATAGTGTAAGTGCTACTGGAGTCCTTTCCTGATACCTCAAATCAGCCGCCTGAGGCAGGTGCCTCACTCTGCCTAACGCCAGAAACTTGTATCTTGTAACTTGAATAGCCATGGCTTCCTGCAAAGAATCTAGGAGCTGTCATTTGTTAAGAGTGCTGAGAGTTGTTAAGAGAACCCCTCACAGAGTTACAGCTCCCAGGACCCTTCTCAAATGACAGTTCCCAGGATTCCTTGGGAGAAGCCATGAATGTTAAAGTGGTATAATAGTGCAGCTGTTGACCTAACTCGAATCCTCTCCTAGTTCAAATTAAAATAGGAAATGGGTTGGGGGGGGTACTGAAGATTAAGAAGACAATTGCAAGTTGTTTCACTGGGTCAGTAGTTGTGTGAAATGTGAAACCGATGAATGAATTTCTTCTGTCTAAGCAATTTATGGCAGACAATACAGAGAGCTTAAGCTGAATTATACGCAAGAGTGACAAATCCGGTACATGTTATGACTAACATTTGAGCATTTCTCCGTACTTCTATTTAACCAACATTTGCAGCAGGCGTTCATAATAAGAGAAGGTATCGGCATTCGATAAAAGTAGGGCACTGATCAACATCAGAAAATGATGCTCACTTCCCTGTTGCAGTCATGGTGAGACTGGGCGAAGGCGCATCGGCCTTTTCCACTGCCCTTGCCCAGCCCACAACCCATTGGTCCGCTGGGATGGGGGTGGGACGACGGCCACCCTGTAGCCAAGGTGGGTAGCCCCCTGGTCCCGGGAAGCCTCGTGCTGGATCGCAAACCCCGCCCACCTCTCGGAGGGGGTGAGCCGTAATTACATAAACTTTCCGATTTGTTGTTGTTGTTTAGTCGTTTAGTCGTGTCCAACTCTTTGTGATCCCATGGACCAGAGCACGCCAAGCACTCCTGTCTTCTACTGCCTCCCGCAGTTTGGTCAAACTCATGCTGGTAACCTCGAAAACACTATCCAACCATCTCGCCCTCTGCCGTCCCCTTCTCCTTGTGCCCTCCATCTTTCCCAACATCAGGGTCTTTTCCAGGGAGTCTTCTCTTCTCATGAGGTGGCCAAAGTATTGGAACCTCAGCTTCAGGATCTGTCCATCCAGTGAGCACTCAGGGCTGATTTCCTTCAGAATGGAGAGGTTTGATCTTCTTGCAGTCCATGGGACTCTCAAGAGTCTCCTCCAGCACCATAATTCAAAAGCATCACTTCTTCGGCGATCAGCCTTCTTTATGGTCCAGCTCTCACTTCCATACATCACTACTGGGAAAACCATAGCTTTTACTATACGATTTTTCCAATTTAGAATAGTGTTAATGAGGTGAATAGATTTGAGAATACTCATTACATAATGCAGAATACGGTTAACTACAGGTTGTGTGTGCATTGCATCTTTCCTACTGGATGTTATTTGTGGAAAGAGCTTCATCGTTTGAAGAGATTTACACACATGATCTGTCTGCAATACAGACATCGATAAGCCACAGCTGCAGAAACACCCGTGTATCTGTTTCACAATAGAGATGCATATAAATCTTTCTGCCCATGTTTTAGACCTGCGCTCCAGTCCAAAGCCTGATGGATTCTGCAGTGAGCGTTCCCTCATTCACGTCAACATCTGCATCCAATTGGCTACCCAGAACTGCCCCTCCA
This sequence comes from Podarcis cretensis, assembly GCF_951804945.1. NCBI lineage: Eukaryota > Metazoa > Chordata > Lepidosauria > Squamata > Lacertidae > Podarcis > Podarcis cretensis. Next base: position 123,084,676 of record NC_137170.1, read on the forward strand.
CAATGTTGATGTTAATGTGAACCCTGGGTGCCCCAGTGAACAATTGGTTCAGAGTAAGAGGGGGTGACTTTCGGGAATGAAAGATGAGACTCCAAATCCAGGATAATAAACAATATCCCAAGATATTTCACTTACTCGTATCCTTCAGGGAGGACATTAGATGCTCCTGTGCTCAAATTTAGGGACCCAAATGAAGAACAGATTTTTTCCCCCAGACATGTGAGTTATTTTCTGTGAATGAATCCAATTTCCTTGGACCTAGTATCCCCGTCAAGTTCTAAATTGGAACGATCAAGCAAGTATTTTCAGCGTGAAGTTAATTCATGCCCTCATGCCTGGCTTTGCTTACACCAAGGGTAGCCAACACATGGGGCCCACCCTAAGATGTTGTCAGGCTACAACCCCTGTTGTTGTTGTTTAGTTGTTTAGTCGTGTCCTACTCTTTGTGACCCCATGGACCAGAGCACGCCAGGCACTCCTGTCTTCCACTGCCTCCCGTAGTTTGGTCAAACTCATGTTAGTAGCTTCGAAAACACTGTCCAACCATCTCGTCCTCTCTCGTCCCCTTCTCCTTGTGTCCTCCATCTTTCCCAACATCAGGGTCTTTTCCAGGGAGTCTTCTCTTCTCATGAGGTGACCAAAGTATTGGAGCCTCGGCTTCAGGATCTGTCCTTCCAGTGAGAACTCAGGGCTGATTTCCTTCAGAGAGCCAGTGTGGTGTAGTGGTTAAGAGCGGTAGTCTCATAATCTGGGGAACCGGGTTCGCGTCTCCGCTCCTCCACATGCAGCTGCTGGGTGACCTTGAGCCAGTCACACTTCTTTGAAGTCTCTCAGCCCCACTCACCTCACAGAGTGTTTGTTGTGGGGGAGGAAGGGAAAGGAGAATGTTAGCCGCTTTGAGACTCCTGAAGGGGAGTGAAAGGCGGGATATCAAATCCAAACTACTACTACTACTACTACTACTACTCTTCTTCTTCTTCTTCTTCTTCTTCTTCTTCTTCTTCTGAATGGATAGGTTTGATCTTCTTGCAGTCCATGGGACTCTCAAGAGTCTCCTCCAGCACCATAATTCAAAAACATCAATTCTTTGGCGATCAGCATTCTTTATGGTCCAGATCTCACTTCTGTTACAACCCCTATCAGGTCTAATTAGCATGGCCAGTGGTCAGGAATGATGGGAATTGTAGTTCAGCAACACCTGGAGGGAACTAGGTTGGCTATCCTTGACTTGCACAGTTCCTGTTATTTGGGAATAAATTGCATTTCCAATAGTAGTAGTAGTAGTAGTAGTCATTGTTGTTGTCAAACTAGGGCATTGCTGCAACTTCAGGCGCAACTTCAGGCTTTATACCTGTCACTCTGGCAAAAATTTGGTTCCAGGCCTCTGTTTCCCTACACATATCTATCAGTGCTTTCTGTTCTACAGGAATTCTGTTGTCAGTTATTATTATTATTATGTAATTAATTAAATTTGTATACTGCTCCTTATCAGGGTGGTTCACAACATAAAAATACAAGATAAAAACATAATAAAAACAAGAACACAAAAAAATACCCACGAACCAATAACCCCCTCCCCTACCCCCTCAGAGTCCTAGAGATGTAGCTAAATTTTGCCTAAAGAAAATATTGAGGCAAATTTTGAAGGTCCTGGTCTCTGTACAAATGGGTGGATAAAAGAGAATGGGTGCTTCAGCTAAGGTGGAATTTCTCAAACGATACTTATCTAGGGACATTTCTGAGATTTATTTTTCCTCACCCTCAACAGAACAAGGAGGTGGAACTTTACAGAATGTTCTCCAAATATCACCATGTTTGAGGGGAAAGAAGGCCATTTTGATGCTCATTGGTGAACACACGAACACTTTTTTGTGGAATAATTTCACGGAAGATGGTACAAGCTTGTAAACCAATGGATTCAAGTTGCAAAAAAGGAAATTCTGACAAAGCATCAATAAGAACTTTTTGACACAAAGAACAGTGGAGCAGATTCCCAGAAGAGCTGGTGGACTCTCCTTCATGTCATATGCAATGGATGCTTTAGCTGAGATTTCTGCCATTGCAGAGGGTTGGACTAGATGACCCTCAGGATACCTTCCAACACTGTAATTCTATGAGTCTGTATATTTTTTCTTTATATATTTTTATTTACCTCTGGCAGCTTTGGGGTGGCTAGTGGCTGAGAGAGCAAATTTACAGTGACAATAGTGGGTGAAAGGAAGTAATTCTTACAGGAGAAGGGGATGTAAAAACATTGCCAGAATGAGAATGACTTTGGAAAAATAGGAATTGTCCAAAAACCAGACTCTGTTCCAAGGTTTGGATGTGTATGATACCTAACCACAAGAGATATAATTCACTTTCTCTACTTTTTTTTTTGGGGGGGGGTGAAGTCACCAATGGAATTGTAGCCCAGTATAACAATATTATAAAACTGTGAAAACAGTTGCCTGGTTATTTCAAATATAGAATGAAAAGCAGATTTATTAAAAGGAGAGGTCTTTTATGTACTCTCTTTACTTTTCCATTTTCCCTCCCCGCCGACTTCTTTCCAATATTTTACAGCCTTTTACATTGTTATGGATTGAATCCATATGTGAAACAGATTTTCAAATACTTCATAGAAGTCTCTGTAAAATCCTGCCTGGATATTTGTCATGGCTTTACGCTGCTTGTCAAACGTAAATTCGATTACTGTTCTGAATTTTAAACAAAGGTGTTTTGGACTCCGTAGGTGAGCTTATCACTAGCTATGCTTCATTTTAAGAAATTAATTTTTTTAAAAATGCTCTTTTGAAAAACACTTCCCCTAGAGCAAGGAATGCTCAAGGATATAGTCTCAAGCTGAAATCCTATGCACATTTTCCTAGGAGTAAGCCCCATTGATGATGCTAGGATTTTCAAGTAAGCATGTTCAGGCCTGTGCTGCACATCTAAGGAAAGGGCCCAGCGGGTCTATACATGTACAAATCTCCCAATTCCCCAGGAGAATAAAAACAATTGTTATTTGTAACCACTGAAAATTTCCTCTTATGTAACAGGGATGGATAGTTCCTGGAGATATGCTGTTTGAAGAAGAAGAAGAAGAAGAAGAAGAAGAAGAAGAAGAAGAAGAAGAAGAAGAAGTCTTCTGGCAGTCATCTTTGAGAATTCCTGGAGAACAGGCGAAGTCCCGGCAGACTGGAGGAGGGCAAATGTTGTCCCTATTTTCAAAAAGGGGAAAAGAGAGGACCCAAATAATTACCGCCCAGTCAGTCTGACATCAATACCAGGGAAGATTCTGGAGCAGATCATTAAGCACACAGTCTGTGAGCACCTAGAAAGGAATGCTGTGATCACCAATAGTCAGCATGGATTTCTGAAAAATAAGTCATGTCAGACTAACCTGATCTCGTTTTTTGACAGAATTACAAGCCTGGTAGATGAAGGGAACGCAGTGGATGTAGCCTACCTTGATTTCAGCAAGGCATTTGACAAGGTGTCCCATGATATTCTTGTAAAGAAGCTGGTAAAATGCGGTCTTGACTATGCTACCACTCAGTGGATTTGTAACTGGCTGACTGACCGAACCCAAAGGGTGCTCATCAATGGTTCCTCTTCATCCTGGAGAAGAGTGACTAGTGGGGTGCCACAGGGTTCTGTCTTGGGCCCGGTCTTATTCAACATCTTTATCAACGACTTGGATGATGGACTCAAGGGCATCCTGATCAAATTTGCAGATGACACCAAACTGGGAGGGGTGGCTAACACCCCAGAGGACAGGATCACACTTCAAAACGACCTTGACAGATTAGAGAACTGGGCCAAAACAAACAAGATGAATTTTAACAGGGAGAAATGTAAAGTATTGCACTTGGGCAAAAAAAATGAGAGGCACAAATACAAGATGGGTGACACCTGGCTTGAGAGCAGTACATGTGAAAAGGATCTAGGAGTCTTGGTTGACCACAAACTTGACATGAGCCAACAGTGTGACGCGGCAGCTAAAAAAGCCAATGCAATTCTGGGCTGCATCAATAGGAGTATAGCATCTAGATCAAGGGAAGTAATAGTGCCACTGTATTCTGCTCTGGTCAGACCTCACCTGGAGTACTGTGTCCAGTTCTGGGCACCACAGTTCAAGAAGGACACTGACAAACTGGAACGTGTCCAGAGGAGGGCAACCAAAATGGTCAAAGGCCTGGAAACGATGCCTTATGAGGAACGGCTAAGGGAGCTGGGCATGTTTAGCCTGGAGAAGAGGAGGTTAAGGGGTGATATGATAGCCATGTTCAAATATATAAAAGGATGTCACATAGAGGAGGGAGAAAGGTTGTTTTCTGCTGCTCCAGAGAAGCGGACACGGAGCAATGGATCCAAACTACAAGAAAGAAGATTTCACCTAAACATTAGGAAGAACTTCCTGACAGTAAGAGCTGTTCGACAGTGGAATTTGCTGCCAAGGAGTGTGGTGGAGTCTCCTTCTTTGGAGGTCTTTAAGCAGAGGCTTGACAACCATATGTCAGGAGTGCTCTGATGGTGTTTCCTGCTTGGCAGGGGGTTGGACTCGATGGCCCTTGTGGTCTCTTCCAACTCTATGATTCGAAGAAGAAGAAGAAGAAGAAGAAGAAGAAGAAGAAGAAGAGGAGGAGGAGGAGGAGGAGGAGGAGGAGTAGTAGTAGTTTGGATTTGATATCCCGCTTTATCACTACCCGAAGGAGTCTCAAAGCGGCTAACATTCTCCTTTCCCTTCCTCCCCCACAACAAACACTCTGTGAGTTGAGTGGGGCTGAGAGACTTAAGAGAAGTGTGACTAGCCCAAGGTCACTCAGCAGCTGCATGTAGAGGAGTGGAGACGCGAACCCGGTTCACCAGATTACGAGTCCACCACTCTTAACCACTACACCACACTGGCACCACACTTTGAGACCAATGGTTTGAGCATATTACACCGACCCTGCCCGACTGCATCGCCTGCAAATTAGTTTCCCCAGGCCCAATTCAAAGTGCTGGTTTTGACCTATAAAGCCCTAAACAGCTCAGGACCACAATACCTCAGAGACCACCTTTCTGCATATAAGCCAACCCAGACTTCATCATCTGAGGCCCTTCTTTGTGTGCCTCCTCCACAAGTTCGGAGGGTGACAACACAAGAAAAGGCCTTTTCTGCCGGCTCTCTGTATGCAGAATGCTCTCCCAAGGAGGGGCCACTAGGGGCGCATCGGAAGATGGCTGACAATAACATCTCTCCGACCCACACGAGGTAATTAGGAGGCTGTGATGGGAGTAAATAGCCTCCCTACCCCCCCCCCAAGGTTGTGGGGGGGCTGCCCTTGCCTGCTGTGCTCTACACCACCCCCAAATTTGTGGGGATGGGGGCACTAGGCAGAAAGCCCTCCTGTGGATCTCGGCGCTCCTGGACGCTGTCTCTGATCCGCGCCTCTAGCTGCAATAACTTCAAAAGAAACAATTAGGAGGAAGCGAATGCACATATTTCAAGGAAGGAGGGGGAGTAAAGACTGCTAACTGAAGAGATCTCTGATAAACAAGACGAGTCGGAGGAACAAGAATAAATCATGAGAAGATCACCAAGGCTCGGTATGGCAAAGGGACTGGATGGGGGAGGGGGGAAACTTTCCTTTCTTTCTTCTATGTGATTAAACAAGAATCCACCCCCCACAAGTCAGAAATGCCGTTTTAATGACTTAAGCTGTGGATTTATGTCTGTGTGGAGATAATTTTCTAACCAAAGCATGTTTCAAGAAGATCGTGGAAAGTATAAGAGCTTTGGAATGACGCAGTTAAAAATACCGTCGCCATGTTGGCAAGTTCTGTCGGAGGACTTAAGTCTGGGAGGAGGAACAGAGCTGTTTTTATATTATGGGTGAGACTCCTCAGAAGGACTTAAGAGCGACAGATCTGTGAGATTAATGATGGAAAGGGCGATGTTATTTATGAAAGCAATGATATATGGAAACCATCTTGATATGAGGATTGGACGAACAGAAAAATTCACACAGGATTATAATTGGTGTTTATCAGCTTAAGGAGATTATCAGAAGAGATCATAAAGAAAAAAAAGAAAAAATATATATGAACAAGATGTGATGTGGAAACAGCAAGATAAGACTGGATAGAATTATGAACATTATTTGGATTGATTTGGATATTAACACAGTAGCAAGATGATGATCGTAATCCCCCTTCAGAACTTGAAATATGGGTCCCCTCAACAAAAATTTAAAATTCGGCTTTGTAATTCGGAATTTATGTGATGTGATGTGATTTGATTTGATTTGATTTGATTTGATTTGTCGGCTAATAAAAATTATTTTTTTAAAAAAACCAGAATGCTCTCCCCAGGAAGGATCGCCTGACTCCTTCATTACATCTATTTAAGCACCAGGCAAAAATGTTTAACTTCAACCAGGTGTTCGGCTGATTAACATTCTATGGCTTTTTAAATATGTTTGTGAAAGAGAGGTTATTGGTTTGTTTTTGTTTTGTTTTATATATCATATTCTCACTTCATATTTTTTTCTGCTGTAAACCGCCCTGGGATCTACTGATGTAGGGTAATATACAAATTTAATATATTCAGGGCATTTTTTTTTCTGTTGGAACTCATCCAGAACTCAGTTCCGGCACCTCTCAGGCAGGTGCCATTGCCATTATAAGAGAACAAGGAAGGCATTCGTGGCGAGTTCTAGCACCGCTTTTTCTAGAAAAATATCACAGAATATTATAGTAGTAGTAGTACTAGTAATATTAGTATTGGTGCAGTTGAGAACCTTCCCAATTCTGCCCTATTAAAGCTTACTGGAAGGAACCATGCTGTTTATTTGAGATCATGGAGGTAGGGTGGATTAGGGAGGTGGGATTGCCATCTTCTGCAAGGAAGGTAGTTATGATCCAACCTCTTCTGAAAACCACAACACTGAAGTCAGCAGATGAGCCACTGGCCAATTTCCAACATTTCTGCATGGGGAAAAGTTGTGCAATATGTGCTGAATTTCTTAACTCATTTCAGTTTGGCCTCTGTCATTTTGGACTGTTGTTGCAGTTGGCAGCCACCTGTCTTGGGAGACAATGGAGGAGTGTGCTTTGGTGGGTGAGGTCAACGCCAGCTTTAACAAGAAGAAGTGTTATTATTTATACCCCACCCATCTGGCTGGGTTTCCCCAGCCACTCCGGGTGGCTTACAGCACATAAAAAAGTGATAAAATATCAAGCATTAAAAACTTCCCTTAAAAAAGTTGCCTTCAGATGTCTTCTAAAAGTCAGGTGGTTGTTTATTTCCTTAACCTCTGATGGGAGGGTGTTCCACAGGATGGGTGCCACTACCGAGAAGGCCGTCTGCCTGGTTCCCTGTAACATCAGTTCTCGCAGTGAGGGAACTGCCAGAAGGCCCTCAGAGCTGGACCTCCCTGTCTGGGTTGAACGATGGGGGTGGAAACACTCATTCAGGTATACTGGGCCAAGGCCATTTAGGGCTCTAAAGGTCAGCACCAACACTGTGCTCGGAAACGTAATTGCATACATATAAAACCTACAGGAGATGATGCCTCCATTATCCTGGAGTTATTATGACTTTTGATAAGAATGTAAGCAGCTATTTTATACCCAGTCTGATCACTGGTCCATCCAGTTCAACATTGTCTACACTGACAGAAGTATTCCAGGGATAAAGGTAAAGGTAAAGGGACCCCTGACCATTAGGTCCAGTCGTGGCCGACTCTGGGGTTGTGGCGCTCATCTCGCTTTATTGGCTGAGGGAGCCGGCATACAGCTTCCGGGTCATGTGGCCAGCATGACTAAGCCGCTTCTGGCGAACCAGAGCAGTGCACGGAAATGCTGTTTACCTTCCCGCCGGAGTGGTACCTATTTATCTACTTGCACTTTGACATGCTTTTGAACTACTAGGTGGGCAGGAGCAGGGACTGAGCAATGGGAGCTCACCCTATCGCAGGGATTCGAACCACCAACCCTCTGATCGGCAAGTCCTAGGCTCTGTGGTTTAACCCACAGCGCCACCAAGGATTAAATCTCCATGCAACACATATGCTCTACCATGCTCTACCATCATATTCTAGTTATGTCCCTTCCCCTAGTGTAGAGCGTGGCATTTTGCTATGCCATGCTGGTCATCTGTCTTGCTCTAGCATGCTTTCAGAGTGGACTCAAAGGGTAGCCTATTCAACCCCACAGGGACCATCACGTAAGTTTTCACAGCAGCCCATTATTATCATCAATCTTGTTTAATATCTGTATGAAACTGCTGGGTGAGATTGTCCACAGCTTTGGAGCATGGTGTCATCAATATGCTGATGACACCAAAATCTATATCCCCCCCCCTTTGAAACAGCTGGGAGCAACTCTTATCTGGATGCTGTCATCAAGTCGATGAAGCTAGCAGAATGAAATGAAACCTAGGCAAGATACAGATGGTGCTGCTGAGGAATACTGGTATTCTTGGAGGTGTGTAAGTCCTTTAAGTGGAGAAAGAATCATAGAATTGTGGAGTTGGAAGGGACCCTGAAGTTCAACTAGTCCAACCCCTTGCAGTGCAGGAATATCAACAGAAGTATCCATGACAGATGGCCATCCAACCTCTACTTATAAACCTCCAAGGAAGCAGAGTCCACCACCTCTCATGGGAGTCCGTTCCACTGTCAGACAGCTCTTACCATCAAAAATTTCTTCCTGGTGTTCAGTCAGAGTCTCCTTTCTTGTAACTTCCAATCCATTGGTTTGGGTCCTACCCTCCAGAGCAGGTGAAAACAAGCTTGTTCCATCTTCCATGTGATAGCTATAACAAAAAAGGAGAGACCCGATACGATATTTGAAGATGGCCATCATATCTCTTCTCAGTCTCCTCTTTCCTAGGCTAAACACACCCAACTCCCTCAACTGTTACTTATAAGGCTTGGTTTACAGACCCTTTATCATCTTGGCCACCCTCTTCTGCACACACTCTGGCCAACTGAATAGGAGGTGCAACCTAGGGGAACTCCATACACATCCCTTTTTGAGAAACAGGAAGCAGCTCAGGCAATAAGTACGTAAACTAAACTCAGTTACATAAAAAGGTAAAGGAACCGCTGACCATTAGGTCCAGTCGCAGACGACTCTGGGGTTGCAGCACTCATCTTGCTTTATTGGCCGAGGGAGCTGGCGTACAGCTTCCAGGTCAAGTGGCCAGCATGACTTAGCCGCTTCTGGCGAACCAGAACAGTGCACAGAAATGCCGTTTACCTTCCCGCTGGAGTGGTACCTATTTATCTACTTGCACTTTGACGTGCTTTCGAACTGCTAGGTTGGCAGGAGCAGGGACTGAGCAACGGGAGCTCACCCCATCACGGGGATTTAAACCACTGACCTTCTGATCAGCAAGCCCTAGGTTCTGTGGTTTAGACCACAGCGCCACATAGACACCTTGAAAAATACAAGGTGGCTATGCCTTCTCCTAGAGAATAGGGATCCTGCCATAATCATCCATGCTCTTGTGTTTTCCAAGGAAGAACTACTCACCTCCCAAGGAACAAAAGATGGTGCAGACATGCCAATTTTGTAGTAGTTGCTGATTAGTTTAAGCCTGATTCAAGGCACTGATGTCTACCTATAAAGCACTTCAGTGGTTGCATCCTGCACACAGACCACCTTGCCCAATATGAAACTCACTGCCTACTTCAATCTACTTCCAGGTAACTTTTCCATAGTAGTCCAAATGACACGGAACAAATTCCCAGAAAAAGTCAACAGGGCATATTGGAAAGCTCAGTGTGATCTTTCGCTATGAATCAGGTTTAGTTTTCATTTCCTAATTCTTCCTATTAACTTTTTGGGATGTTTGTCACTTTTAAATGTGGGAGAAATACAAATTAGCTAATGAACTAACATGAATACCCTTTCCCAGAGAACAGATGGGGAACCTATGGTCCTCCAGATGTTATTGAACTTCCAACTCTCATCATCCTCAGCCAGCAATGGTCAGTGCTCAGCGATATTGGGAGTTCAGCATCATTTGAAGGGCGACAGTTCACCATTCTTATCTTAGAATACCAGAAAGACATTTTTAGACCTGGCAAACTCATGCATATTTTGTTTAGGAATGGACACATCTGCCTATATCTGTGTAACTTTTTGCATGCATTCAGTCATAAATCTGGTTCATACCATTTTCAAATTACTCAGCATTTTTATTTTATTTTAAAAGAATTTACAAATCTACATTTACATGTATTTTCTCTCAAAATGAGCACTCCTAAATGCATTGTCTCAGAATCTGCATTGTAAATGCACTCTGATACATTTTGAAGCCATGTTTTAAAGCAGGGACACAGGTGGTGCTGTGGGTTAAACCACAGAGCCTAGGACTTGCCAATCAGAAGGTCGGCGGTTCAAATCCCCGCGACGGAGTGAGCTCCTGTTGCTCGGCCCCTGCTCCTCCCAACCTAGCAGTTCGAAAGCACGTCAAAGTGCAAGCAGATAAATAGGTACCGGTCTGGCGGGAAGGTAAATAGCATTTCTGTGCGCTGCTCTGGTTTGCCAGAAGTGGCTTAGTCATGCTGGCCACATGACCCGGAAGCTGTACGCCGGCTCCCTCTGCCAATTAAAGCGAGATGAGTGTTGCAACCCCAGTCGGTCACGACTGGACCTAATGGTCAGCAGTCCCTTTACCTTTACCTTTAGGCAACCCAAGGCCCATGGGCCACAAGCGGCCCACAGGGGTAATTTAACACAGTCCCCCCCCCCCAAACTGAGCCACCTGCTCAGCAAGTCCTCGCACGCTGCGCTAAACTGGTGCACTGCGGCACGGGGACTCGCAAAAAATCGTGTCTGCGCAGATGCCAAAAATTGTGTCTGTGCAGACGCCAGAAATCACAGCCACGTGCACTCACACGCACACTCGATCTGGCCCACAGAGGGATCTCCGCTGGAGTGAACCAGCCCAGGCGAGGTAAACCTTGCCAACCCCTCTTTTAAAGCATCAGAACATTCTAGAAGGGTGAAAACTTGTGGATGACTATGTTCTGAGCCACACATTAGTCTGGAAGGTGACAATCGGGCCAGTTCATACTGGAATTCACAAAATCACATTTTCCTCATGCATCCCTACATGTTCTTCAGCTGACCACCATAGCATATGTGTAGTTGAGCTGTTGCAAATCAAAGCCCACAGAACGTTCAGATCACTTCCTGGGAACGCTTTTCAACGGAGTCAGCCCACGCATTCACCAACTTTTAAACTTCTAAAACCTTCGGCTACATATGTGTAACATAAGCCTATTTGGTTGCAGGTTGGCTGGAATATGTCGAAGAGTGAAGAGACATTAAACATAGTGAAAGGAAAGCCAGCTTTCACGATACATTCTAACCTAAATCAGAAATAGTTCAGTTTAAAAAGAAGCAAGAGATAAGCGATTTCTATATTGTGAGGCTGGAATACTCCCCCTTCCTGTATTTCTGGAGAAGTAATTTTATGGACATATGGGACTAATCAGGAAGTCTTGTTAGAACACTCTATTGAAATGGTGCGATAGAATAAAGCAAAGACTTCTGAGACGTAAAATATATCACAAATTTCTATCCAAAGTTCAAAAGATTTCTTATTGGAACAAGTATGAGTTCTTGTAAGTACAGTAAGCACCTAGGGAACTAGAGCAAGCCTTGCAATAAATAAGCTTTTATTTTTCATATGAAACATTCCTTTAAGACTAATGAATGGAATGGGAGCGGATGGGCTGGCATAACACAAGCTGAAAGCCAGGAAGTGTTATCATGACGTTCAGTGTGCTCGCTGCCAAAGTAATTGAGTAGAAGAAAGAAGGAGGAGGAGGAGGAGGAGGAGAAGAGGAAGAAGAACCATGTCATCTGAGATGTTCTGGGTCCCTGCTGAGTACTTCTGTTTTACCTTTTATTTATACGTTTACTACTAATTTTCCAAGGAGACCTAGCAATGTGTGTCCAATTGGCATTATTTATGAATACTGTGCAGCACTTTCTTGTTAAGATTGGAAGGGAAGAAGCTTGGGGTCCTAACTCTTCCTCCATTTATCTTGTTTTCCTCTTGAGGTTGAGGTGACATAATAAATAAGGCTACACTTATCTGGTAGGGGAGCTTGTTTGGCAAGTTTATGGGACTTTTGCCTATAGGGCTAAGGTTCCCCACTCTTGGTTTAGCACATGCAGTGACGACATTTTCAAGCACTCTTTCCTCCCACGAAGTTTCAAAACAATGGCAAAAGAGAATCAGGGCTGCTCACATTGCCCATTGCTGTCCCACCAAAGCAAATTTTAATATACTTACCATATATAGAAAACAACCATGTAAAATGATCTACTGCTTATTCCTGCAGAGACCAGTGTTTGCCATTGCTCTGAGTTACAGAATGCAAAATGATTTCCCAGTAATGGTGGGCAAGTAGTTTTACTAAAATAAATATAAAACAAGGAACGCAAAATTGGCAAAACAAGGCCCAACTCTTCCACCGCCCAAAAGAAAACGACACTGAGATATTGCTTAACATTTGCTCCAACACTGGCTTTCAAAGATTGTGCACTCTCTCTTGTCGTGCTAACTTTAAAATAAACACTTATTGAACATCCTGTAACTAGGACATAAATATATACACTGCCATTGGCATCAGGTTATTGTCTTGGCCGTTTTCCATGCATTGCAGAGCATCTTAAGCCAACTGACAAGGACTGTGGGAAAGAGCTCTTCTTTCTCGTCTGCATTCAATAGACTCATCTGCATGACTCATGCCTTTTGTAAACTATTGCCAGTAGTCCACCAAGAGATTAGGCTGCAAACCTATACAGCAGTAGCAGTCAGCAGGGCTGTGGTGCTTACCCAGCCTTCTGTTACTGCTGTTACTGCAACTTACTGGGAAAAGGAGGTGTGTGATGCAAACACATTGGCTGGAGTGCCAGATTGCCTTCACCACTGCAGCTGCACCATGCCAGCCTTTCCCCTCCCGTTCTCTCACCCAGTAAGCCACAGTGATGCCAGTAATGGGAAGCTAGTATGTTAAGTGCGTCTAATAGATTTAATTGATATTGGAACGAAAGTGCCTGTGTATTTATGAATGTTTAAAATGGAAAATAGCTAAATGTGTATTGCTATCATTGCTTTTTCCACACTCGTTTCTAAAAGACTCTGAGCTGTTGATGAGTTTATGATTGTTGCTTTCTGCTGCCTAACATGTGAGTGTTGTAACTTTAGATCAGGTGGACCATGGCATTGGGTTGCAAATTTGCCATCTTGAAAGGGTGGTGTCTGTTAGTCTTTCTCTGAACAGCCACAGGGAATAGAAGATATAAATGAAGCTCTCAAGGAAAACAGCTACAGAGAAACAGATACTGTTAAAGAGAGTGAGAAACCTCTGCTTCTAGGTCTGTTTGGATCATTTTGATGCTGAGCCTGTGCTGGACAGCACAAGATATTGCATGGATATTCTTGGATGCAGTGGGCTTTTTTCTAGAAAAAGAGGTGCAGGAACTCCCACCTTTTTTGACAGACAACCCTAAGTCATAGAACAAAGCGCCAAAGCCATTCAATGTGCCAACTCCTGATCCATCCAAATTCCTCCACCCAGAAAATGCACCGCCCGCCCGCAACACCAGGATTATTATAGACACAGAAAGGGTCTGCCGGAACGCTCAGGAGAGGTACTAGAACTAAGTTCTGGAGTGTTCCAGCTGAAAAAAGCCTCCTTGGATGTATCATTTTATGTTTCTGTTTCGTCTTAAAGAGTGCTGCAAGTAAACGTTTAAATGATATTTTTTATGAGCCCGGACAATGATTTCTTCCAAAAGAAGTCAGCTCTTATGCTTCCAATTGCTTCAAACTGCACATTATTACTATCTGCAGCAAGGTACACACCATTGCCTCACCAATCCCTACTGTATAGGTCACATGGAGAAAACCTACTTGTGGCACCACACCCTACAGAGTGGTAACCCAAAGAGAAAGAGCATGTAAAAGTAATGTGTGTCTGTGTGGAAGTAATCCTGGGATATGACTAGAGTGTGGATCTGAAAACCCATATAACATTTCTCAGACTAGCTTAATCATTTTTAACTGGAAATACCTGATTTCAACCATAGACCTTTTGCATGCAGCGCAAATACTCTGTTACTGAACTATGGCCGCTCTCCGTGGTAAGATAAGCTAAACAACCACCCTCTCATTTTAAGATGTTGTCGAAAATAAGCATTGTTCATTCAATATCCTCAGCCAAATGAGGAGGAGGAGGACCAGAGAATAAATTGCTGGTGAAGCACACATTCAGTCACGCAAAACCCACTGGCAGTGGAAATAACAGAAACCAGGTGTGAGGGAGAAAAAATAGCTGACTGAGCTCTTTATGCAAAGAACTGGCTTGAGGAAATTTGTGTCTTTCTTTTTGACTGCGATAGGTTAATACTTTTCTGGTGCGCTGCAAATAAACCTAAAAGTGGCACAAAACCAAAGAAAAACACTGTGCATTCTAAGAGAAAATACCAAAGAATGTGCACAGCTTAACACACCCATTGTATAACTACAGGAAGCCTTTTTGGTGGGGTAGTAAATTATAGAGAAGCAGATGAAGATTGTCTTTGGCAAAGGGCTCGGTCTCTATGAACAGGAACGCAGCAGATGTAGACTTAGCTATCTGCAGCATGTGAAGCTGTTGAGCTGGGAGGGAGAAGGATGCCCTAAATTGCAAGGTGGGGGTGGAATCTAGAAAAGGAAACAAGCAAATACATGATGTGTCCTTATTTCCCTTCTGGTTTTTTAAAAGACACTCCTGCAATATCTGATTTGTCATTTTCAATCAAAACTTTGCCACTGCATACCTTTCTATTTGCTGTCTCCTTAAGTCCTGCCAAGAAACCCTCTGTTTTTCACATTGTCAAAAATGAATAATCTATATAAAACAGGTCATAATAAGTATATTTTACACACACAGCTCCACTGACAGCACATGGTTAACCTATGCAATTTGCACATACAGAACATGGTGTTGGTCACCGACATGTATGACTTTAAAAGGAAGATTAAACAAAAAACCAAGTTTGGGACAAGTACTCTTTAGTGAGAGATCCCCAGCAGAGATTTAAAATGACAAAATGATATGCAGCACAGTAAAGCATGGAAATATAGGCTGTTAAATATGCCCTTCTAAAGTTTCCCACTTCCCCCATCGTAGGAAAAGACCACACATTTGATAAGTTAAATAAAAACCTGTTTACTTAAAAACTATCTAAAGGTCAGATTCATGTACTTCAGAAAGTTGCACAGGCAGTAAAACTTAACTTAATTACAAAGTGCAGAAAGTTCCTAAATTATTGGTATAGGCTTGTGATAGCCATGTGGTTGAGCTGCAGCAACCAGCTCAACTCTTCACACGCTGAGCTTCTCATTGAGACTAGGGAGAACAAAGGCTTGGTTACCTTGTTCCTCCCAAGGTGAAAGGAAGTGGCATAGCTAAGCCGGGCAGCACAGCTTACTGCATTGTATTAAGCTTTTCATACATTCTTCTTCTTCTTTGGCGATCACTCATAGCCAAGTAAGATTGTCTTCCAAAACACAGTCTTCACAGCGAGTCCGTAAGTGTCCGTGGAGGTCAATTCTGGATCCACACATCCTTCCACCGTGGGGACATAGACTTCCAGGTAGGAGTTGTTCACGGTGAGGGTTTGCCAAATGTGCCTTCCTCTTAACATGTTTCTCCCTTTCATCCTCAGTTTGAGTGTCTTCAAAGTCCATGACACCTTTGGTAAAAGCTGTTCTCCAACTGGAGCGCTTGCAGGTCAGTGTTTCCCAATTGTCAGGGTTTATACTACATTTTTTTAGATTTGCCTTGAGAGAGTCTTTAAACCTCTTTTGTTGACCACCAGCATTACACTTTCCATTTTTAAGTTTGAAATAGAGTAGTTGATTTGGAAAACGATAGTCATGCATCCAGTCCAACAAAATTGATGTTGAAGAATCATTGCTTCAACACTGGTGATCTTTGCTTCTTCCAGTACACTGGCATTAGTTCACCTGTCTTCCCAAATGATGCGTAAAAATTTTCAGAGACACTGTTAATGGAATCTTTCAAGAAGTTGGAGATGGTGTTTATAAGTGGTCCGTGTTTCGCAAGGTTGGTAGTACAATAGCTTTGTAAACAAACATTTTGGTTTCCCTGCGAATGTTCCAGTCGTCAAACACTCTGCACTTCAATTGGGAGAAAGCTGCACTCGCAGAGCTCAGGTGATGCTGGATTTCAGCATCAATGTCAGCCCTTGTGGAAAGATAACTGCCCAGGTAGGAGAAGTAATCAACACTTTCCAATGTTACACCACTGAGTTGGATTTGTGGTGCTGCAGAGGGGTTATTTTGTGCTTGTTGGTGGAGCACTTTGGTTGTTTGGATGTTGAGCAATAGGCCAAGCTTTTTGTAAGCTTCTGCAAAGAAATTTAGGATAGTTTGGAGGTCATCCTCTGAGTATGCACACACTTGTCATCAGCATATTGAAGCTCTATAACAGAAGTTATGGCAACTTTACTCTTTGCTTTCAGCCTACTCAGATTAAAGAGCTTTCCATCTGTTGTATATATCATTTCTACTCCAGTGGTGAGTTTCCCTTCAACAAAGTGTAGGATCATGGCAATGAAAACAATAAATAGAGTTGGGGTGATAACGCAACCCTGTTTAACACCTGATCCCTCTGTGAATGGTTCACTTTGAGAACCATTGTTATCTGCGATTGTTGCTGTCATATTATCATGGAGGAGCCGAAGGATTGTTCACAGATTTATTAGACTTAAACATATTGGTTATATGCAGTGCTTTTTTTCTTTAAAAATGTTTAGGGGTACTCTCATTTTGACTCAAGAAAATCACCATTTCATAGTTCAAATCAGGAAAAATAAATACAGTAAATGGACTAAAGTACAAAGATTCACAAAATGTTTAGGGGTATGCATACCCCTGCGTACCCCCAGAAAAAAGCACTGGTTATATGAGGCTGGTTATCTCACAGAATTCATGGCAAATGAGGCTATCAGTGACTACAGGTCATGATGACTTAATTCCAAGTTCAGAGACAACAAACTTCTGAATTACCAGATACTAAGTAACTAGAAGTAGGAGAGGGACATTGTATCCATGTTCTGCTTTTGATAACATCAGATGCTGACTTATACAGTACTTAGTGAAAACACCGGCCAGTCCAGTTCAACAAACTCACATAAACATAACGACTACCATCCATGACAGAAAATCCTAGATCTTCTTAGTTATACAACTAACCTAGAAAAACAGACTAGACATAGACCTGTTCTCTTTATCTGTTAGGAAGGTAATCTTCTACAATGAGAAATGCTTGGGGTTCAGCAATGTGAGGCAGGGTTTTCATTACTCAACAGTGAGTACACGCAGGGCTTATTTCAGGCTGGAGCTGGGCTCTGATCCCTCAGCAGCCTCAGCAAAGCCTCGCTGTGTCTCCAGCTCATGAGGACGCCGTCCCTAAAGCCTGAAGGGGACATCCTCTGTGGGCTTTGGAGAGGGTCTCCTTGTGGGCCGGATACACAGTTAGGCTTTGTTGAGGCTCTTCAGCCTTGCAGCAAACTGCACGCACATAGGAAAGCAACCCTGTCCTTCCTGCTTGCGCAGGCAAGCCAGAGAGGCAGGGCAGCTTCCTTGACCTGCAGAGGAGAGACACAAGGAAGAAGTCTCCCTGTACCTCAGCTGAGCCTCTGGCTGGTGAGAAGACCCTCCCCGGAGCCCAAAGATATCTTCTTTAGGGTCTGGGTTGGGTCTCGTTGCAAGTCACCATGACTCTCCAGTGTGCTCTCCATTCTTCTTCTTCTTCTTCTTCTTTGGTAATCACTCATAGCTGAGTAAGATTGTTTTCCATAAACACGGTTTTAACAGTGAGTCCGTAAGTGACTGTGGAGGCCAATTCTGGATCCACACATCCTTCCAGAATGGGGACAATGGTTTCCAGGCAGGAGCTGATCACAGCGTGGATCTGCCAAGCATGCCTTCCTCTTAGCACGTTTTTACGACCGCTGGGTGGTGACCCCACTGGGCGCGGTAATCCAGTCAGGGGGAAAGGGAGGCAGACTATGTTAAGGGTACCTTTTCTGGCCCCTCCCCCTTTTCGGGGTGAGCAGAGTGGATCCTGAAAAGGGCTGCTCAGTCATGGATACAGCTGCCGAGCTGTTCAACTGCCTCGTTCCTTGAGTCAGAGCGACTGGATCTGTATCTACTGCCGGTTCATGACTAGGGGCTTCAAGATTTCACGATCCTGCCCCTGTTACCATTTGCCGATCGCCATGGGACTTTTGGGGTTTGGGTTTGGGACGGGTTTTTGGAAGTCACCCAAGGCGGTCAAGGTCAAAGGGAAGGAGCTAGACAAAGAGTGCTCCCCATTATATGTGATTTCACTTACGTCCACAGGGGCCCAGAACTGAACCTCCATGTCAATGGGCAGTCACCTGTACTACTAGTACAAAAGTTTGTATGCGGTGAATTCCAGCACCTTTTCTTCCCTCCCCCCCCCCAAAAAAAAGCACTGAGTAAAGGTCTCTTTTTCATCATGACTTCACTTCTTCAAAGGATGAGTTGCCACTCCGGGTTCGAATTAAGCCCTTGCCCAAAGCTAACCCTGCACTCCAATAAAATAGAAGCCCCAGGCTAAATTTACAAACTGTGGCCCTGTTCTGAACCAGCCTATTTTTCCTCCTCAGTGTTTGGTCCTGTGTAGAACAGCAAGCTGTCCCAAGTACTCAAGTAATTATACGGTATAAGTTAGCTACAGAGAGAGGAATTTGGCAGGGAGGGGGTAAAAGGTAAAATTCAGCAGCTCACTCACAGAAAACACCCTTCCCCAATCATTTTTACAAGGTTTTTTTAGCTTCATAGAAGCAGAATTATTGTCTGACTTGTCGATTACAATTGTTCGGGATCTGGGACTGGAAAAACTAAAATGACATCAGCAAAACCAAACCCCAGACTGCCGGGATGAGTCACATTTCAGTCTGTGTTCCCTTGATCAAAATTTTTAACATTTGTGCAGTCTGAATAAGATGCAGTCAGCCGCTGGTGAGAGAAAATAAATGGGAAAGGCCAAATATGGCAAAGTTCTGACTCACTGGCTAGGTATCCTTCATTTGAAGGGACGTCTGAGAAAACGATCTTAATGAGCGGAAACCGCTGACAGAATCCATATGAACAAAGTTTTGCCACCTTCTGAAAGTTAGCATGTATCATTAACTCAAGCTAACTGAGTTTGATTTGCTTAGTTTGAGGAAAGAGAGAAAGAACAAAAGCTTCGCCACCTACAAAATCACAGTGGCTCCAACAATAATACATGCTGGTTTTCTTTAAATCAGAATGCATGATGAAAGAAGCGTATTACAATAAAGAATAAGAAGGAAGAGTTCCTTATAAAGGAAGTTATTCATGTATCCATGATACTTTAAGTAACTTTTAAAAAAGTACCTTTTATTGCTTTATCTCTTTTGTGAATGGCCCTGAGAGTTTTTGGGTTGTTTGCTTGCTTTCAATCAAGCAGTGTATAATTTTTTTTGAAATAAATAAATCTGTGACACATATGCATCTACAAAGAACTGCTAGCTCTTCTGGCAAATGTTAGTAAAATGCCTCTGGAAGAATAATTCAAGAAGATATGGATTACTGTTGGTGGAGAAGTATAAGAGACGCTGAACATCTGGCATAAGGCTGAAAATGAAGAAAGCAACCCAAATAAGATCTGTATAGCTTGGAGATTACACAAAAGAGAAAAGTTAGTAGGCCTATGGATTAGAGGATGAAAGAATTCAATGAATGAAAAATCCACTATATGCGCCATTGTGGTGCTAGTCACACCAATAAAACTCAGAATGCAATGCTAGGGTTAAAACCAGCCAAATAATTCATGCAAAATGAATTCTTGAATGCTGTTGCTTGTTTTTAGCCATATTTTGAATCGTTACAGGATGTCAATGTAATCCGTTGCATATTTTGTCATTTCTTTGTGTCATGTACAAAACCACCTTAGATTACAGTAATGCAAAAAGGCAATGCACAATTTTTTAAAAAAGAAATAAAAATCAAATCCATAGCACTTTAGCAGTCCAAACTGGAGAGGCTGGCATCACTATTCTCACCGCAAACCAGGCAATAAAAATGTGGTAGGACGTTATGGCAAAAACACTGGATTCCATCAGTTTGGCAATGTTGTCACCTGGGTTTTTCATAATAACTGAGGGAACGAATTGATGCCAGCTCCAGAGGAAATGGCTGTGTGCATGCAATCTATCTTTTCCTTCTCCCCACTCCTACCAATTTGAGCTCTCCTGGTTTGATTCTTCTTTTTTATCTTTGTATGGAGAGACTCTTTATGGATAAATAAAGTTCCTCCACAAGGTTCTTATTGATCAAGGTTCTAGGGTTGCCATATGTCAACTTTTTCCAGGACACATCCTCTTTTTCATGGGTAGAGTCGCCATAGCGAGCCATAGTTAAAAGTAGAAGTCGGCAAATGTAAAAGTCCTCTTTTTTTGCTCTTCAAAATATGACAACCCTAGTTAACAATCTGTGTTTTAAGGATATGTAACTTTAAAAATGATACAGCGACTGACTAAAATTGAATTAATAATAATAATAATAATACGACAACCATCTGGATGGGTTTCCCCAGCCACTCTGGGCAGCTCCCAACAGAATAATAATAATAATAATAATGGCAATAAAAGATCAAACATTAAAAACTTACCTAAACAGGGCTGCCTTCAGATGTCTTCTAAAAGTCAGATAGTTGTTTTTGTCTTTGACATCTGGTGGGAGGGCATTCCACAGGGCAGGTGCCACTACCAAGAAGGCCCTCCACCTGGTTCCAAGTAACTTGGTTTCTCGCAGTGAGGGAACCGCCAGAAGGCCCTCGGTGCTGGACCTCAGTGTCCGGGCAGAACGATGGGGTTGGAGACGCTCCTTCAGGTATACTGGACCAAGGCCGTTTAGGGCTTTAAAGGTCAGCACCACCACTTTGAATTGTGCTTCGAAACGTACTGGGAGCCAATGTAGGTCTTTCAAGACTGGTGTTATGTGGTCTCAGTGGCCACTCCCAGTTGCCAGTCTAGCTGCCGCATTCTTGATTAGTTGTAGTTTCCAGGTCACCTTCAAAGGTAGCCCCACGTAGAGTGCATTGCAGTAGTCCAAGCGGGATGGGCCAGGGTCATGCTAGCTTCTCTCACTCCAGTGTTCATGAAAGGCCTGTGCCAATAGAGGGCCCAGTTCTTCACTGTGGCTCTAGCAGCAGCTCTCAAAACCTCTATTATGACACAATATACAGAAGATGATGAATTGCCACCAGCCAGCTGACATGAGTGGTTCCTGCCAGATGCTGAGTCCAAGGTCTCTTTAATCTAGCACAGGGGGGGGCAACTCCCAAGACACTGCGATCTACTTACAGAATTGAAAACTGGCAGTGATCTACCCCCTTTTTTGTGGGACCAGGTCAAAGTTGTTGAGTTTTTTAGGAACAGCCACTCATCAACAGATCGCTGGGTAAAACAAACAGCCTCACTGAGTCTTCCATTCTGCAGATCATGCAACAATGGAGGGCTGGGCCAGATTCTCTTTTTCCAATGCTAAGGAAAGGGAGCCAGCGATCGACTGCAATCAACCAAAACCTTGCGGGGATCTATCAGTAGATCGCGACTGACCTGTTGGACATCCCTTCTCTAGCAGAATGGGCAATATGCTCTCATCTATAGATACACAAAGTGACGCGGGTGGCGCTGTGGGTTAAACCACAGAGCCTAGGACTTGCCAATCAGAAGGTCGGCGATTCAAATCCCTGTGATGGGGTGAACTCCCGTTGCTCAGTTCCAGCTCATGCCCACCTAGCAGTTCGAAAGCATGTCAAAGTGCAAGTAGATAAATAGGTACCGCTCTGGCGGGAAGGTAAACGGCATTTCTGTGAGCTGCTCTGGTTCGCCAGAAGCGGCTTAGTCATGCTGGCCACACGAACCAGAAGCTGTACACCGGCTCCCTTGGCCCATAAAGCGAGATGAGCGCCGCAACCCCAGAGTCGCTCACGACTGGACCTAATGGTCAGGGGTCCCTTTACCTTTACCTATAGATACACAAGGAAGGGAGAATCAGTCTATAGAACTGGATTTAGAAAAGATTGTTGTGTAAGAAGCAAAATAAAAGACACCAAGTAGCCAGAATTATGTGTACCAAGTACTTAGGAAGTTCTGGTACACAAAACGATGGCAAAAGGAGCCAAGAAAAGAAGCTCTTTCAATTCTGATTCCCAGATGATGGCTGGTTTCTGTGTGGAAACCAGAGTCCTATGAAAGAGGTTGTTCCAAGCTTGTATTATGAGCTCATCCACATTCTACAAATCAGAACAACACAAGGGGAATATATCTGGCAGTAGTATGAATGGAGGTGGCCAATTTTGACAGATGGCAGAAGAATATCTCAGAGCACCTGTAAACCTACACTCCAAGTTTGTAAATCCCTTTGGGAATGCAGCTGATGTTAATAGGTTTTTTACATTTGGCAGTGTGAAAAATGCTTTAAAGAGCAAAAAGTGTATATGCTCTATTGCCTGCGCTCGGAACATTAATGTAGTTAAATGCCATACATTAATCCGATTGCAGTTTTTGAAGTTAAATAAATACATTTGAACAAAAAATGCCCTGTATGTACGGATAATGTATATGGTATAATTTTGCAAGATGCCTTTTCTTTAATTCATAGAAAAGGAGGCCGAACACTTTTGGTCAGTCTGGAGCAAAGTACAACTTGATGCACTACAATAACCAGATTCAGGTAGGTAGCCGTGTTGGTCTGACACAGTCGAAATATATATATATAAAAATTAAAATGTCCAATAGCACCTTAGAGACCAACTAAGTTTGTTCTTCGTATAAGCTTTCATGTGCATGCACACTTCTTCAAATACATTTTTTTTATATATAATAACCAGGATACACTGCATTAAAATACTGATTATATCTACTAAATATGTACAGTTAGAACACGTATGATCACTGTGTTCTAAAAACTGGTTTAAACCTAGTGTCGAGAAGACTGGAAAGCTACAATGTACCACTTATGTTAGCATCTGGCCTCTGAAATATAATTTTCATTCCAGTTGGGATTGTATTGCATTCCAAAACCTACTACATGAAAATCCAAGAATAGCCATTTTAAAATAAAGATTTTTTTTTATTATAAAAAAACACACACCCAAAAGGCTGCATTATAAAACATTTGCTCTCTCTCTCTCTCTCTGTCTCTCTCTACTTTATGGCTTCCCATGTAATCCAGAGCCGCCATTTGATAGTTTATGCTGCTTTCGTATGATCACCATTTGCTTTTTCTTCCAGCGGTGGATTTACTGACCCCACCGTAATGATATATTCATCCTTTCCTGCATTACTAAGCTTCTGTTGATGTACTCTGCAAGTTCAAAAACACAGAGCAGCTGGAAAAAGCTGTCTTTCACTGGGCAGAAAGTAAAAAAACAGGCAGTTTCCACTCTGCTTAGATGGGTTCTCGCTTTCTACTTCCTGACAGGACCATTGTTTTCATTCATCGTGGACCAAATTTATTTTAAACAAAATCCTCTTCCACCAGCCTTCCAACCCTGAGACTTGCTGTGCCAGCAAGTGAGAGCCTAGGGCATGGCAGACAGGGCCAGCGACAACTCGACAAGCTCCCTAAACATTATGCTGGTTTCACAAAGAAAATGCAATGGTGTGGTAGAAATGAGCTGAAAGGGGGGGAACATATTATGAACAACTTTTTCCAGTGGTCCGTCCCCTTTTCAGAGACTGCTTCAAAAGGACTTGAAATCTTTTGCCTATTCATCGGTCCTCCAGACACCTTGTTTATCAAACATTCACCCTGATCTGCTTGCACAAAAGATTACATGGAAGTTCAACTATGGCTGCATTGACACTGGATATTTAAAATACACACACACAAATGAATCGTGGGAACTGTAGTTTGTTAAGGAAGCTGGGAATTGTAGGTCTGTGAGGCGTACAATACCACAGGTGTACCAACTCTATTATTATTATTATTATTATTATTATTATTATTATTATTAAATTCGTATGCCGCCCTGTACCTGAAGATCTCAGGGTGGTTCACAACATAAAATCACAATTCTACATGTGAAGTGTCTTCAGGTCCCTCAATCATTGTTGGACAGGGATCGCCCCCCCCCTCAATGTTGAGGGGACCCAGCATGCATTGCATGCACACAATGTCGCCCAAAGTTACACAGTGTCACACGCATTGCAGCTTCATCGGCCGGCTCCTCCAGCTGACACAACATCGTGCATGCGTCACTCGTCATGTGACATCACACAGGCGCAGTGTGCAACACGTGACATCACGCCAGCCCCCCCTCAATCTTGGGGGCAACCTGGTGCCTCTGACTCCCAGGATTCCTTGGGGGAAGTCATGCACTTTAAATATATGATGTGTACACAGGGGAACTCTGGCCTTTATTGAACATTTGTTCCAATTTGTTTGGGGGGCAGCGTTCATCCTGATTTGTGGGGTGTTTGTAGATCTTTCTGTTTATCATTCATTCACCCTAAATGTCTCAGTACATTTCCTTGTTGCTTTCCTAACCACAAAATATCCATTGTTTTGTTGTTTTTTAAGTGGATTTGTTGCACTAGGCCATAAGTAGGCAAACTAAGGCCCGGGGGCCGGATCCAGCCCAATCGCCTTCTAAATCTGGCCTGCAGATGGTCCAGGAATCAGCATGTTTTTACATGACTAGAATGTGTGCTTTTATTTAAAATGCATCTCTGGGTTATTTGTGGGGCATAGGAATTCATTTATTTATTTTTCAAAACACAGTCCAGCCCCTGCAAGGTCTGAGGGACAGTGGACCGGCCCCTGCTGAAAAAGTTTGCTGACCCCTGCACTAGGGCAACAGAGAGCTCTTGCCCACTTCAATTGCCATTCGATTTCCACTATGTGCTGGAATTCCTCCCACAAAATTGTGACAGACTTCTAAAATAGCAACCTTTCTGGCCGGGTTGTGATCTGATAATATACGTGGCACTGACCTCAGCGACTGAAGCTCGTAAGTACTGGTTGTCGAGCATCATCGTCTCCTCTTTGCCAGGAAGAACCCTGGCATGAGGTAAATAGTAGGAGTGAGGAATTTGTCTGTCCTAAAGGATCTGTTTCCCTTGCCCCTAAGCTTTCAGCAGAGATGCCTCTCTCGAGGAGTCACTTCCATGCCTAATGAAAGGAAACAGCTGTGCGACATGCATCACAGCGGAGGAAATGATCAGGTGATTTTGTTTCCATTCCAAACTGAAGGGAGTTCCTCCAGGAGTCTGCGACAGGGAACCTGAAAAAGCACTTGCAGGCTTGAACACGTGCCATAGACGACATGGCCTGGGCCCAAGGCAAACTCGTCCGCTTTCATGCTCTAGTGGGGCACTTGCGGTTCGCAGCGCA
The DNA here is from genome assembly GCF_951804945.1 of Podarcis cretensis. Classification (NCBI taxonomy): domain Eukaryota; kingdom Metazoa; phylum Chordata; class Lepidosauria; order Squamata; family Lacertidae; genus Podarcis; species Podarcis cretensis. Next base: position 123,110,147 of record NC_137170.1, read on the forward strand.
CAGAAGGAAATAACCAACTGCTTTGGCCTTCTGATGAACAGTTTGCCAAACATTTAGGCAGGCAGCTGCGGGCGACGCAGCAGACCACAGAGCAAACAAGACGATGGAATACATTACTTGGGATGGAATTTTTAAAACTGTTTTAAGCCTGGCCCCTGGTATGCTGGGTTTGAGCTATAAAGCCTTAAACGCCTCAGGACCGCAATACCTCAAGGACCGCCTCTTTCCATGTTAACCTCCGTGGACCCTGAGATCATCTTCTGAGGCCCTCCCTTCTTTAATAATAATAATAATAATAAATTTTATTTATATCCCGCCCTCCCCAGCCGAAGCCGGGCTCAGGGCGGCTAACAACATTAAAACAGTATGACATTATAAAACATTATAAAAATGAATTAAAATCAAAATTGATGGCAACCATAAACTAAAGCTTTGTAAAGATTGCCAGAGGAGGGGGTCAGGCTGCGCCCTGACCAAATGCCAGGTGGAACAGCTCTGTCTTGCAGGCCCTGCGGAAAGATGTCAAGTCCTGCAGGGCCCTTGTCTCTTGTGACAGAGCGTTCCACCAGGTTGGAGCCGCAGCCGAAAAAGCCCTGGCTCTAGTTGAGGCCAGCCTAACCTCTCTGAGGCCTGGGACCCTCAAGGTGTTTTTATTTGAAGATCGTAAGTTCCTCTGTGGGGCATACCAGGAGAGGCGGTCCCGTAGGTACGAGGGCCCTAGGCCGTATAGGGCTTTGAAGGTTAAAACCAGCACCTTAAACCTGATCCTGTACTCCACCGGGAGCCAGTGCAGCTGGTATAGCACCGGATGAATGTGATCTCTAAGCGAAGACCCCGTAAGGAGTCTCGCTGCGGCATTCTGCACCCGCTGGAGTTTCTGGGTCAGTCTCAAGGGCAGCCCCACGTAGAGCGAGTTACAATAATCCAGTCTGGAGGTGACCGTCGCGTGGATCACAGTGGCTAGGTCAGGGCGAGAGAGGTAAGGAGCCAACTGCTTAGCTTGGCGGAGATGAAAAAATGCCGCCTTTGTTGTAGCTGCAATCTGCGCCTCCATGGAGAGGGAGGTATCGAAGATTACACCCAAACTCTTAACGGACGGTGCTGGCACTAATTGCACCCCCGCAAGAGATGGGAGTTGCCCCCTCAGTCCCATGTCGTCCCGTCCCAGCCAGAGGACCTCTGTCTTCGAAGGATTTAACTTCAGCCGGCTCCCACGTAACCATCCAGCCACAGCCTCCAAGCATCTGATCAGTGTGTCTGGGGCCGAGTCCGGGTGGCCGTCCATCAACAAATAGAGTTGGGTGTCATCAGCATACTGATGGCAGCCCAGCCCAAAACTCCGGACAAGCTGGGCGAGGGGGCGCATAAAGATGTTAAAAAGCATCGGGGAGAGTATTGCACCCTGAGGCACACCACACACCAAGGAGTGGCGGGATGACAATTCCCCCCCAAGCGCCACCCTCTGTCCCCGACCAGAGAGAAACGAGCGCAGCCATTGAAGGACTGTGCCCTGGATCCCCACGTCGGCAAGGCGGTGGTCCAGGAGTTCGTGATCGACCATGTCGAAGGCTGCTGACAGGTCTAGAAGAATCAGCAGCCCCGATCCGCCTCGATCCAGCTGCCTGCGGAGATCATCTGTTAGGGCGACCAGAGCCGTCTCGGTCCCATGACCAGCGCGGAAGCCGGACTGGAATGGATCCAGAGCTGATGTTTCATCCAGAAACCTACCAAGCTGTTCAGCAACCGCTCTCTCAATCACCTTACCCAGGAATGGAAGATTCGAGACCGGGCGGTAATTGGATAGATCTAAGGGATCTAATGATGTTTTCTTTAAGAGCGGGCGCACCACTGCCTCCTTCAGTTCCCCTGGGAATGTCCCGGTGCCAAGGGACAGATTGATGATATCCCCCAGGGGGGCCCGCACCTCTTCTGGACACGCTCTAATCAGCCAGGACGGGCACGGGTCGAGAGGACAGGTGGTGGGCTTTCCAGCTCGGAGGAATCTGTCTACATCAGCTGGGGATATCCAGTCAAAGTGGTCCAATACTGAACCCGAGGACAGTCGAGGGGCCTCCAGTTCCTTTATTGTATCCAAATTGGCAGGGAGGTCATGGCGGAGCAACAAGACCTTCTCCGCAAAAAAGCTCGCAAATGCCTCACAGCTGTGTGTCAAATTGTTATTTAAATTTGGCTGTCCTTCGAGGGACGTTAAAGACCGAATTATACTAAATAATTGCGCCGGGCGAGAGCTAGCGGATGCAATGGAGGCCGAGAAGTAGGACTTTTTAGCGGCCTTCACTGCCATCTCATAGGTTTTCATAAAAACCCTATAAGATGTTCTTGAGGCTCCGTCACGGGCACCCCGCCATACTCGCTCTAGCTGTCTGAGGTCCCGCTTCATTTTCCGGAGCTCCTCGGTAAACCAGGGAGCCCGGTTTCTGCGGGGTCGCAGAGGGCGCTTAGGTGCGATCTCATTGATGGCTGCCAGGAGCTGGGTTATTAGCCGCCTCCTCCTTGAGAGGTCCAGAGGGTGACAACACGAGAAAGGGCCTTCTCTGCAGTGGCTCCCCATCTGTGGAATGCTCTCCCTAGGGAAGTTCGCCTGGCACCTTCATTATACACCTTTAGGCACCAGGGAAAAACATTCCTTTTTAACCAGAATTTTAGGTGATTTGATTGACATCCTATGGTCTTTTAAAATGTGGGGTTTTTTTCTTGGGGCGGGGGAGAGGGACTTATAGGGTTGTTGTTTTTATTTTGACTATATATTTTGTGGTTTTATATTTTGATTTTGTTTTGTGAACCGCCCTGAGACCTCCAGTATATAAATTCAATAAATAAATAATACAGTGGTACCTCGGGTTACAGACGCTTCAGGTTACAGACTCCGCTAACCCAAAAATAGTACCTCGGGTTAAGAAGTTTGCTTCAGGATGAGAACAGAAATCGTGCGGCGGCAGCGCAGTGGCAGCGGGAGGCCCCATTAGCTAAAGTGGTACCTCAGGTTATGAACAGTTTCAGGTTAAGAACAGACCTCCGGAACGAATTAAGTTCTTAACCCGAGGTACCACTGTAATGGGTATGTCTTGCTTCTCTGTACTGAAAAATTTCAATGAAATGTGTGTTTTTTTAATAAAATAAAATAAAATTTCTATTGTAGCTGCTAGAAGCCTGTGTGTGTGTGTGTGTGTGTGTGTGTGTGTGTGCCTCTTAGGAGTGCGGCAAGTGTTTGTCCTCCTTGGCTGGGTGTGTGCAGGGCACTTTGTAACTCTAAAGCTGAAACTCCCCAATCCCATTACAGTGGTACCTCAGGTTACAGACACTTCAGGTTACAGACTCTGCTAACCCAGAAATAGTACCTCGAGTTAAGAACTTTGCTTCAGAACGAGAACAGAAATTGTGCAGCGGCGGCAGCAGGAGTCCCCATTAGCTAAAGTGGTACCTACGGTTAAGAACAGTTTCAGGTTAAGAACAGACCTCCAGAACGAATTAAGTTCTTAACCCAAGGTACCACTGTATTTACTTGGGACTAAACTATCACACCACTTGAGCTTTCTGGACAATCTTCTAACTCCAGAGATGGGGCGAATGAGTCAGTCTCCTCCCTGCCCCCCAGCTGTGCTTCAATTTAGCTGCTGCTAATAACCATTCTCAATTCTCACAATTATACAGTAACAGTTGGACATGGACATACACACAGTAAATAGCAGGTCAGTAATTATAGCTATGATGGGCCAGTAAATGCCTTTTGCTCCAGATTTTAACTTGAATGTTATGATTACAGTCAAAGCTGTACAGTACAGAAAACAAACAGCTGCAACACAGTCCATCATTCAGGTATGCCAAAGGGGTTGTGTGTGTCCAGTGTTGAGTTTCATAGGCTTTTATTAACCCTCTCCCACATAAATGCAGTGAAAGGGTAACAGGGCTTTGTGAGCAGGGAGAGTCTGTGACAGAGAGAAGTCCAGAATCGGATTGGGAAGCTGAAGCAGAAGAGGAGGGAGGCCAAAAGGCAGAGATAGATCAGGCTTGTGAAGAGGCACAGGTGTCTCCCCCTTCTGCTGTGACAAGCATCCCTTCCCCCTGGTCTCCCAGAACCAGAAGAGGCATGAAGGGGGATGAGTAAAGGCAGGCATGCAGGTGCAATCTCTGGTTGCTGGGGGGGGGGGGGACCCTGAGAAGATACATAGGTGACTATGGGGAGGCAGGAACCTTTAGTCTTAGCAACTGCTTCATGGGGGCAAGACCTGACAGAGATGAATTACTATGTTATTTAGGCCTGACAGTCCTTTGTACAGTGATTTTTTTCTGGGCGGATGCAGGGGGACGCATACCCCTAAACATTTTGTGAATCTAAGTTTGGCCTCATTGAGGGGCAGTATTTCAATATGAGTACCTCAAAAATGAGAGTACCCCTAAACATTTTTTAAGAAAAAAGCACTGCCTGTGTAGATCCTCTTTGGCTAATAAAGAGTTAACTCTATCTCAGTGTTATTAAGAAACATGAGTTGATAGCAATGTTTAGGGTTTTTAAAAGTTTCTTTTCTTTCTTTTTTTAGAAAGGCCTTCCTTCCCGATGCTTCTTCCCAATGCCCCTTTCTCAGCACCTCAAAATACATATTTTTCATCTAACATCTGTTTCTTTTTCATCCTCCATCACATGTAAATAGCTGTGGGGGGAGAAACAGCCACTACAAAATACCAGATTTCCTTGGTAGGATTTCAAATTACAGGCAGTTGTGGGATTGAAAGCTACTAATCCATGCCAAAAACATGGTGTAAAGCTTAAAAATGGCAGTATTACCCAGCCAGAGCTGGACATATTTAGCTACTCAGAGGATCTTTCAAATGAGCAGAATATACAGAAAGTTATGAATGTTCATTTTCATTTATTGCAATTATATCCCACCCTTCCTTCAAGGAGCTTAAGGTGGAGTACATGATTTTCCCCCTCCTCATTCTATTCACACAACTTTGTGAGGTACGTTAGGCTGCGAGTGAGTGACTAGTCTAAGGATGTCAAGTGCATCTGATGGCTGAGCAGAGATGTGAACCCTGATCTCCCAGGTCCCATACCTTCCAAGTGTCCCGATTTTCCAGAGACAGTCCCAGAATTACAAAAACCGTCCCAGCTTCTGATTTGATCCTGGTATGTCCCTGTTAGTTTCTGTTCTTATCACTGTGCAGCTGCGTGGAGTCACAGGACTCTGTTTACATTCCTGGGATTCCATACTATTGGAGTCTCAAGGGAAAGGAGACGGGATGTGATGTTAGTGGTTTCCTGTTTCCTTTGTTCCCATGTTCCGTTGATCTCTGCTTTCATAGAGAGAGGGTGTCTTTTCTGTTCTGCGTAGTTTAGAATTAAAACTCTTTGCAATGTAGCTCATACTGTCTCATCCTTCCCTGTGCTGGGAACTCTGCTGGGAGGACATGCCTTTGAGCCTCATCAAAGGCTCGAGGTCGTTAAACACGTTGGGAGGCGATTCCGTAGATGAGCCACCAGCTTGGCCGAACGGAGTTCCGACAGTCCCTATTTCTCCTGCCACTGCTGCCACTGCCAAGCTCGGGGAGGAGGATGACCCGGCGCTTGTCCCAAGCAGTGGTGGTGAGAGAGCATCCCATTGCCTCTCCAAGACTGCTGTTGCCGGCCTCCTCCCTTGGGCAGCTTGTAGTAGCTACTGGACAGCAGGTGAGGAGGAGCCACCACCATTGAGGCCCAGCCCCACAAGATGCACTGGTTCTGAGGGGCAAGCAGAGGGCCAGGGCTGCTCTGGGCAGGCAGGGGAGCAGAGCACAAGGAGTCTTGATTTGAAGGGGGGGATGATTTGTGCATTCACGTCTACTCTTGGCCCTTTGTAAACTTTATTTATTGTTTTGTGACATCTGAAGGCAGCCCTGTTTAGGGAAGTTTTTAATGACTGATCTTTTAATGTGTTTTTAATATTTTGTTGGAAATCGCCCAGAGTGGCTAGGGAAACCCAGCCAGATGGGCGGGGTAGAAATAATAAATTATTGTTGTTGTTGTTGTTGTTGTTGTTGTTGTTGTTGTTGTTATTATTATTATTATGCTTTTCTTTTTGTAAATCTACCAAAGAACGAAATAAAATTGGGATTAAGGGGTTTTCTCAGGGTGGTGAAGAGTGTGTGTGTTGTGTCACGTTGGTGTTGTGGTGCTGGCACTCACCATTTTTCTGACAGAAAATAGTCTGAGGGGGACAAAAATGGGTGGTCCAGGATGGTAATTTGGCGGGGGGAGTGAGAAATGTCCCTATTTCCATCTGAGGAATGTTGGAGGGTATGAGGTCCTAGTCCTATACTCTTAACCACTCTAACACACTGGTCTATGGCAACACACCCAAAATTCCATAGACAAATGCTTAAATCTCCTTCATTCCACCAGAGTAGACACATGAAAGGAGAGCTCCCCTTGTGTCTATGATAGAACTTACCAACTTTATAATTACACCGCAAGACATAAAGGAATCCTTGGCGGAAGTGCAAAACACGATAAAAGGACAAAACTATCTCATTTTGGAGGAGAGGCAAGGAGGCAACGTATGACTTTATCAAAGCTTCTCCCAGCCTACTGATAAAGGTAATTCAAACTCCAGACGTGAGTACTTTCATTAGGAAGGTGGCATAATTTCTTCACTTTGGAGGAAGTTTTCCAAATTATTTGGGAGATTGTGTGCAAGCACAGGAACGAGATAAGAACTGAAATTCCCAAAGTCACTGCTTGTTCCTTTATTTAAATACTGTTACACTTGCCAGGACAATATTAGTTTGGCCATTTCATTCAGTGTTTCTCGGCTAGGTCTGGTGGGTATCGGTGGCTTCTGTGAAAGGAAACAGAACGGGACATAATTGGGAATAGCAGCTAAAATTGTTTCGTTGAACTCAACTCAGAACTGAAATTAAACTAAACTCTGTCCTCTTCCAAACACTCCAACCGCACCCTTTATTTCATCTCGCCCTCTCCCAATCCTTTTTATGCCTTTAACTGCAATTCCCAAAGTATAATTCACCTACCACAATACCACATCTTAGTAACTGACATTTTACATATATTTTTCTTTTCTTTTACTATTTTACATAACAGATACTGATAAATAGTTGAGACATAATTCTAACAAACTCATGTTTAAACGTGTTTGGCATGCTTATCTTTGTATTTTGTTTAGATTGTGAAATAGTACAATAATCAAGTTTTATTTACTTTAATGCATATTACTAGTTACTTCCGTCTACCTTCTTTGCCATGTAAGCAGTAACCCAGACTTTAATTCATAAATCTATTCTACTCCATTCCTGTATTAATATGTGAATTCTTTTTTAAAAAATTAGACTCAAAATTAATTATCTCCAAATAAGTATATAACTATGTATTTTATCCTAAAGTATATACTTTTAAATACATATTTCTTTTTTTTTTTTTTGAGCTGAAAACTATCATAAAATTTGGAGATGTATGAAATCCAAGGGATATGAACATTCTGTTCTCTGTAGTAGTCCCAGGGGGACAAATCTGCCAGTTCTGTGAAAAATGTGGATCAAATAAAATTCTGCTCAATCCCAACTATTACTGATATGATGCTATCAAAAGCCTGTATATGTTTGGTATTTAGGGGGGAAATCAGCTTTGCTTTTAAATGCAAGTTTGGGGGCAGATAAAAATAGGCGTGGTAGATTTCAGGAGAACTTCAAACAGATAGTTTCATCACATATTAACGTATTAATCCTTCCCTGAGGGCAACATACTTTAAAGTTTGGGGTTTTTTTCATACTCAACAATGCAGGCAGTTCCTAGGGAAGGTAAATAATCATCAGTTTAATTCTTAATAAGATGTGATGTTGGGAATCACCAACGGTCTGTGCAAACTGATAGGTCCTGACATAAATATGAAATTGCTTCTCATTTCCCTAGGGAGGAGAAGGGGTCAACAAGGGTTTCAAGCATCTGTTATATAGAGCACATTGCACACACTCGCGCACACACACCCCATAATGATCACTATGAGACACCTTCAAAGTTTCATAACTATGATCTGTCTAAAATAGTGTGATAAAGTGTCAATCTTTACAGAAATGGAGTTCTGAGGAATCTAAACCCATCGAGCCCAACACACGTCCACCATGTATCTCCCATAATTTGAATTACAGTGCATTTATTGGAACATGGAAGACCATGATTAAATCCTTAACCTCCAGAAAAGCATGCAACTAGTGGCCTCAGTGTAGTTGAGGGGAGTGTAACATGCAAACTAATACCAGTATACTAGAAGAAGCAAAGATCACCAGAGCCAAAGCAATGATTCTTCAACATCAACTTCGTTGGACTGGTCATGTTGTGCGGATGCCTGATTATAGTCTTCCAAAGCAACTACTCTATTCCGAACTTAAAAATGGAAAGTGTAATGATGGTGGTCAACAAAAGAGGTTTAAAATCTGTCTTAAGGCAAAGCTTTAAAAATGTAGTATAAACACCAACAATTGCCTGCGAGCACTCCAATTGGAGAACAGCCTTTACCAAAGGTGTCATGGGCTTTGAAGACACTCAAACTCAGGACGCAAGGAAGAAACGTGCTAAGAGGAAGGCACGCTTGGCAAATCCACACCGTTATCAACTCCCACCCGGAAACCAGTCCCCGCTGTGGAAGGATGTGTGGATCGAGAATTGGCCTCCTCGGTCACTTACAGACCCATTGCTAAAACCGTGTTTATGGAAGACAATCTTACTCAGCTACGAGTGATTGCCAAAGAACATGTTTCAGCCTCAGGGCATCATTCCTTTTTGGGCAACCCGGGGTAGGCAGGACCCGAAGCAGAAGTGGGCCAGTTTCGCCACATACACACACCTTCTTTAAATGTTCTCAGAGGGAGAACTGTGAGAGGAGGCAGACTGTTGTCCAGGAAGTAATGGCTTTTCCCACGTGTGTTGCCTTACCCCTCCAGCCCTAGGAGCCTTCATAAGGGAGCTGTTCGCAGAGGAAGAACTGAGAGAGGAGAGAGACTTTGTTTGCCATCAGGCAGTCGTCAATTTACCTGGGCTACCCCACCTCCGTCCTGAGGAACCTTCAAAAGAAATTTGCTGCCATGGGCATTGTCTATGTGTCTTTTAATGAGCTTAATAAAGCAAAAGGGCTTTCTTTCTCTGCTCCTCTGCTTTAACAGAGCACCACATATTCTGCAACAATTTTCATTTACTGTAGTTCATTGGCACCCTAGATCAGGGATATCCAACTGGTCGACTGCCATCCCAGGAGGTTTGAGTCGATCACGGTCGATCGCGGGCTCTTTTAACTTTGTGGTGGAAAAATAGTATCCGGCCCTACCCACTTGCCGCTTCCACCTTCCTCCATTCGTGCATGATCGCTAGAACAGAAGACGGAGTGTTTGTTGTGAGGCTGTTTGTTTCCTGACTGATCTTTCAGTGAGCGACTTTTCCCTTTTCCCCCTAGCATTTTAGACCTGCTTAAGGTTCGAATCCCTGTGATGGGGTGAGCTCCCGTTGCTCGGTCCCTGCTCCTGTCAACCTAGCAGTTCGAAAGCATGTCAAAGTGCAAGTAGATAAATAGGTACCGCTCCGGCGGGAAGGTAAACAGCGTTTCCGTGTGCTGCTTTGGTTCGCCAGAAGTGGCTTAGTAATGCTGGCCCCATGACCTGGAAGCTGTACGCCGGCTCCCTCAGCCAATAAAGCGAGATGAGCGCCGCAACCCCAGAGTCGGCCACGACTGGACCTAACGGTCAGGGGTCCCTTTACTTTTAAAGTTAACTGCTTTGACTATTCTCCCCCAAAAAAGCTCAACTTTGACCTGAGCCCGCAAAAAAGGGGGGTAGATCACTGCCAAAAAAAAATCTGTGAGTAGATCGCAGTCTCTTGGGAGTTGGACATCCCTGTCCTAGATAAATCATGAGCATGTCAAATATTCAATTGTTCACATTCAGAGTTGGAGACAACATGAAGGACACGAGTCAGAAGCTATTTCCAGCCAATGGAATTGACAAGAATTTCCCCAACCAAAAGCTAATTAAGTGTTTGGAACCCCTCTCCCCTCCCCACACACAGAGAAATAATATTTCCAGACAGCGAAGCCATATTTTCCTGACTCGTCTAAGAAGCCATTTTTCCATTATAAATTATTTCTGTAGTGTGGGCGTAAGCAAGTATTCTTATAATGGTTCCAGACCCCAGATCTTCTCTCTTGCTCTCTCTTTAAAGGGACAGGAGCTCACTTAATTGCGTAAGGAGGCAATTCTACAGTGCTTTGTTTAGTTTACAGTTTATGAATATTAATGAGACCAAGGTGGAACCTACACACATATAAAAAACACTGTGAAAATGCTTTTTAAAAAAAAGTTTTGAAAAAAATATTGAAGTTTGCATAGCTCACCGCATCCATCTAGTGTCACATTTGTGTATTGCACTTTACAACTCATTTAAATGTTTCATGTGCAGCTGTGTAGCTGAGTCCCACATTCTGCTGTTGCGTAAACCAAACGCTACATTTACTATTATGCTGCTATTAGCATTCACAGAACACCTTCCTCCTCCCATACCGCTGATCCCTGCAACAGTCTAATCCAAAACAGAGCGTTTACAGGAAAATTGCACCTTGCTCTTTGCTCTAATTTTGTGGCAGCTACACTCCCAGAAGTTATCCCAGTTCACATTTTCTATTGTACTTTTCCAGGCTGTAAAATTGACTGCCATTCTCATTTCACTTACTGTATCCTAACCACCCTGTGGGTTGCTGTCCTAAGAACCCAATAATCTATAGGGTGAGAGAAAAGCCATCGGGCAAATCATAATGGCTTGGCAGCAAGGAGTGATGTTCCAGCAAACTGTTAAGACTATGTCACCCTCCTTGGATACTTATTTCATTTTTTGATTTCATATACATTATAGACTAATATTGAGGGGCAAAACCATCAAGGTGGTTTACAGCCAGGGCTTGTTTTTCCAGCCGGAACTCAGTTCCGGCACCTCTCAGGTGGGCACCATTGCCATTGTAGGAGAAGAAGGGAGACGTTCATGGTGAGTTCCAGCACCTCTTTCTCTAGAAAAATAACACTGCAAACGGCAATTTAATTAACGAGTACCGTCTGCCCTGTGAGAAGAAAAAAGAGCATGAGGTATGGAGGAACAGACAGCAAGGCCTGCTCCAGTCAGGCTGTTTCCCCCCTCACCACTACTATCTTATATGTTGAATCATTTTTCTTCATACGTACTTTAAAACTGTAAACCACCTTGGGTGCCTTGGCTGAAAGGCGGTATCTAAATGCAATGAATAAGTAAGTAAAATAAATTCCAGTATATTGTTTCTAATTGGCAGCTATGTATATGTATGATATTGTTTCACAGTATGTATTCTTGTGTTTCCATTCTTATTCTCTAAATGTGCTTGGAACTGCATTGAACCAGTGTGGTGTAGTGGTCAAGAGCGGTAGACTCATAATCTGGGGAACCGGGTTTGCGTCTCTGCTCCTCCACATGCAGCTGCTGGGTGACCTTGGGCCAGTCACACTTCTCTGAAGTCTCTCAGCCCCACTCACTTCACAGAGTGTTTGTTGTGGGGGGAGGAAGGGAAAGGAGAATCTTAGCCGCTTTGAGGCTCCTTTGGGTAGTGATAAAGCAGGATATCAAATCCAAACTCCTCTTCTTGTTGTTGTATGCAAAGAGGCAAGGTAGAAATTCAATAAATAATAATCTCATACCCTCCAACATTTCTCGGATGAAAATAGGACATCCTATTCCATAAAAGTAAAAAGTGTAAAGGACCCCTGGACGGTTAAGTCTAGTTCATGGCGACTATGGGGTTGTGGCACTCATCTCGCTTTCAGGCCCAGAGAGACAGCGTTTGTCCACAGACAGCATTCCGGGTCATGTGGCCAGCAGGACTAAACCGCTTCTGGAGCAACGGGACACCATGATGGAAGCCAGAGCGCAGGGAAATGCTGTTTACCTTCCCGCTGCAGCAGTACCTATTTATCTACTTGCACTGGCATGCTTTTGAACTGCTAGGTTGGCAGGAGCTGGGACAGAGCAAAGGGAGATTTGAACCACCGACCTTCCGATTGGCAAGACCAAGAGGCTCAGTGGTTAAGACCACAGTGCCACCTGTGTCCCACCCCTATTCCATAATAGCATTCATAATAATTTTTTTATTTATACCCCACCCATCTGACTGGGTTGCCACTCTGGGCGGCTTCCAACATACATAAAAACATAATAAAACTATACAGGGCTGCCTTTTGATGTCCTCTAAAGGTTGTATAGATACTTATCTCCTTGGTTCAGGGGGCACATAAATCCATACTCTCCAACATATCTCTGATGAAAATAGGGATGCCAGAAGAAGAAGATGAGGAGGAGGAGGAGGAGCTTGGATTTGATATCCCACTTTATCACTACTCTAAGGAGTCTCAAAGCGGCTAACAATCTCCTTTCCCTTCCTCCCCCACAACAAACACTCTGTGAGGTGAGTGAGGCTGAGAGACTTCAGAGAAATGTGACTGGCCCAAGGTCACCCAGCAGTTGCATGTGGAGGAGCGGAGATGCGAACCCAGTTCAACAGATTACAAGACTACCGCTCTTAACCACTTTACCACCCTGGCTCCTTAAGGAAAAGCAGGACATTCTGGGATCAAATCAGAAACCAGGATGGCTTCCGTAAATCTGGGGCTGTCCCTGGAAAATCGGGACACTTGGAGGGCGTGTAATCTGAACTGTGACCTTCCCTTGTCCAAAAGTAATCCTCAGCCAAGGAATAAAATGGATGGGTTGCTGCACTTTGGCCAAGCAGTTTGGCAGGAATCTTTATGGAGAATACTGCATGGTCGACAGCTAGCACTCTATTAGTACGACACAACTGCCAGACGTGAGGGACAAGCAGCAGAGAGAACTAGACAACCTTGTCTATCCACTCTATAGAACTTTGGCAAAATCTCGGATAAATATGTTCAGGCTTTCCCTGAAAACAGAAATAAAAATGCTACTTTGGCAGCTAAACCAAATGATACTCCAGTGCCTCCTGGTGGTTCTGCAATCGCTCCACTTACCCAAATGTGGAATATATTGAATGCCTGCAGAGAGTGAGACATTGGCTGTTAAAAGGAAGTAGTAGACAAGTGATTCCTTACACATCTTCCACACTATTATATTCCATTATATGGCTACAGGGGTCCAACTCATATATTTCCTTCCTTTTGATAGATTTCTTTCCAAAAGAAAATATTCCGCTTTATCCAGAAGACCACTTGAAGTTGTTTTTTCCCTTGCCCTCCATCAACATATGGAAAGAAAATAATATCTTTCTCTATGGCATGCTCAAGTTCCAGTTCTCTCATTCTCCTAACAGATTTATAAGGGGGAAAGGGGAGACAGGATCAGACATGTTGTGGGAGAGGATAATGCAGTGCTAAACACTCACATAAAATTTGCATGAACCACAAAACTGGGACCTTGAAATTTACAGCGTTTTTCCATTGCTGGGAAACAAGACTATTATTTCATACCCTCCACTAGAACCTATAAAAACAGCTGAGTTTTCCCACTTTGGAACTTGGAAGATGCCACTTCCTTCAACGTCTTTTGTATTCTCCGTGCCACTAAAATTGATTTTGGTGGCCTTTTGGTCACAGATGCCAAAGAAAATAAACGTGAGCAAGCAAACCATGGTGCTTAAGTCATTGGGACGCAGGTGGCGCTGTGGTCTAAGCCACTGAGCCTCTTGGGCTTGCCAATCAGAAGGTCGTCACTTCAAATCCGCACAACGGGGTGAGCTCCCGTTGCTCTGTCCCAGCTCCTGCCAACCTATCAGTTCAAAAACACACCAGTGCAAGTAGATAAATAGGTACAGCTGTGGCGGGAAGGTAAACAGCATTTCCTTGCGCTCTGGCCTCCGTCACAGTGCCCTGCTGCACCAGGCAGGAGTGATTTAGTCCTGCTGGCCACATGACCCGGAAAGCTGTCTGTGGACAAACGCCAGCTCCCTTGGCCTGAAAGCGAGATGAGCACCGCAACCTCATAGTTGCCTTTGACTGGACTTAACTGTCCAGGGGTCCTTTACCTTTACCGTACTTAAGTCATGTAGGTTGAAAGAATGCTGGGGATTTATTTCCTTTTACACTAATATCAAATGGCTCACCTTCCTTCCATTTCTATGACTAGTCTTTATATACAGCACTTATGAGTCAGAAAAGCAGAAAAATATGCCTTCTAGGAGATTTATATGATTTAACACCACCATTACCAAATTCAGTACATTTTACATTTACAGTGGTACCTCGGGTTACATACGCTTCAGGTTACAGATGCTTCAGGTTACAGACTCCACTAACCCAGAAATAGTACCTCAGGTTAAGAACTTTACTTCAGGATGAGAACAGAAATTGTGTTCCGGCGGCGCGGCAGCAGCAGGAGGCCCCATTAGCTAAAGTGGTGCTTCAGGTTAAGAACAGCTTCAGGTTAAGAACGGACCTCCGGAACGAATTAAGTACTTAACCTGAGGTACCACTGTATAGCATTTCTCATTCAGGCTGTAATATCAGGGCTGTCCTAAGCATATGTGGCGCCAGGTGCAAAGACCCACCTGGCGCCCCCCCCCCCCAGTTGCCCAGTCCCAGGCACGTAGGAGGGTGGGGCCAGCAGGCCACCTCAGTGTCTTGCTGGCTCAGTCGCCCCCGAACTCGTGGCGCAGAGATGCCCGCAGCAGAAGACCCCGCCGCGGCACTCCCACCAACGTACAGGCTCTTCCCCGGACTCAACTCTCGGGCCCCGAACTCTTGGGCTGGTGCCCCTCAGAGCTGGGCGCCCGGGTGCCCCGCACCCCTAGCACCTATGGGTAAGATGGCCCTGTGTACTATGCAATCTAGTAGGCAAAGTCTCACAACACACAAACGTGAATGTGAAATAAATGCTCAGAATTATCATCATCATCATCATCATCATTACATATTTATACTCCACTTTCCCCCCAGATTTGACTCAAGGTGGCTTACAGGAAAAAAGAACCACCACCAAAAAAATAGAAAAATCCATTATTAAAATACAATTAAACACTATATTCATATATAAACTCTGCTGGAAGATAGTATAGATTTAGAAAAACAACAACAACCAGTGGTGTTAACGTCAAGTCCATCCACTGCTCTCTTCCTCCCTCCTTCTCTAAAAAGGCAAAATGAAGGAAGGGAGAAGTTGAAGGCAGGCTTGTGAAGTATTAGGAGCTCCTAAACAAAAGGTCTGGGGAATTTCATTCCTTGACACTAAAGTAAGTACAAAGGATACTGGAAGGGAAAAACTGGAGATTTAGCAACTAGGTGCCTGGCAGTTTCTCCTCAGCCTAGGTGCTACCAGTTGCTACCCTCACCTTACAAAATAATTTTTATAGGGATCTTTTAATGTTCACTAACAGAGACCATTATTCAATAAGCAACTTATTTTTTCACTTACAGGGCATTGAGTAACGTTGACTCTTCAACACGCTAATCCCTTGTATTTAGAAAGAAAACAAGCATTCAAAACTTTCCCCTAAAATGTAACTGATGTTTCCTTTAAGCTTATGCTACTATTTTATATACCAGGAAAAAAAAGGCCCCAAGATTCCATAAACAAAAGAGCTAGAGGACTGTCCTTTTCCAGTTAACTTTTGTAAGTTCAGCACATTTATAACCTGATCATTTTTCACGCATTAGATGTTTTTTCCACCACGTCTCTGCCACTGGCAATGCCACCAGAAATTATTTTTAAAATCACTGCACTCCTAATAAAAACTGAACAGCTTGTGAAGGAATTCACTGAAAACCAGCAGAAGGGGTGGGGGTCATCCTCTAAAACAGACACATATTTCCTCTTTTGTATTGGATGTTGACTATTCCCAGAGATATAATCGTATCTCTGTGTTTCAGGGATGTTTGAAGAATCTGATCTTTGCAAATTCCAATGTAAACTTACTCCATTGGGCCTTCCCTGGACTAATGATCAGGTCATAACTTTGAGTTCTTTGAGACTTCTACTTGTCGTGCCAATTCACCCCAGAAAGCCCAATCCTTACCACCTGATCAGAGCAAACATCAATCGGGTTTTCCACCAATTTAAGTTTGCTCCAATTCAGTCCTAACGTTTTCCCGGGGAAAATGGGGAGGCAAACAGAAAATCCCTGACATAAGAATTACGAAAAGCCTTGAAAACACACACACACACACAACAGCAGTCACAAAATTAAAAGACGCCTGCTTCTTGGGAGAAAAGCGATGACAAACCTAGACAGCATCTTAAAAAGCAGAGACATCACCTTGCCGATAAAGGTCCGTATAGTTAAAGCTATGGTTTTCCCAGTAGTGATGTATGGAAGTGAGAGCTGGACCATAAAGAAAGCTGATCGCCGAAGAATTGATGCTTTTGAATTATGGTGCTGGAGGAAACTCTTGAGAGTCCCATGGACTGCAAGAAGATCAAACCTATCCATTCTTAAGGAAATCAGCCCTGAGTGCTCACTGGAAGGACAGATCCTGAAGCTGAGGCTCCAATAGTTTGGCCACATCATGAGAAGACTCCCTGGAAAAGACCCTGATGTTGGGAAAGATGGAGGGCACAAGGAGAAGGGGATGACAGAGGACGAGATGGTTGGACAGAGTTCTCGAAGCTACGAACATGAGTTTGACCAAACTGCAGGAGGCAGTGGAAGACAGGAGTGCCTGGTGTGCTCTGGTCCATTGGGTCACGAAGAGTCGGACACAACTAAACGACTAAACAACAACATATACATGTGTGTGTATGACTGCAAGCCCATATTTTTTGTTTGTTTTGACAAAAACAAATTTAAAATAGTGAAAAAGAGAAAAACTTTTAACATATCCATACATGAGATTCTCTGAATCTCGTGACTTCCCTGCGTCCCCTACATGGGTCCTTAAATAATTTTTCTAAAACTATGTATCATTACATTCTCCACAGTTTTCATTTCTCTAAATTGTCCATGTCTTTTGTTTCTTTACAAGTTATTTTTAAAGTCCAGCTAGTTTGCAGTGGTCTCCCAAGTAAGTTATGAATTTTCCCCATTCTTTTTTAAAGTCTTTATCTTCTTGATTCCTGAGTCTCCCAGTCAGTTTTGCCATTTCAGCATAGTCCAGCAGTTTGGCTTGCCATTCTTCCCTAGTCAGGACTGTTGCTTCCTTCCATCTTTGGGCTAGTAGCCTCCTTGCAACTGTTGTCGCATACATAAACAGTCTTTTCTGGTCTTTTGGAATGTCGGTACCTTTAATTCCTAATAGAAAAGCTTCTGGTTTTTTGACAAATGTTATTTTAAACATTTTTTTCAGTTCATTATATATCATCTCCCAAAATGACTTTGTTATCTTACATGACCACCACATATGATGAAAGGTACCCTCTTTTTCTTTACACTTCCAGCAAATATTTCAGCTTGTTCTATACATTTTAGATAACTTAGTAGGAGTCAGATACCACCAATACATCATTTTCATGTAATTTTCTTTCAGCGTACAACATGCTGTGAATTTCAAATCCGTTCTCCATAGCCTCT
This sequence comes from Podarcis cretensis, assembly GCF_951804945.1. Lineage (NCBI taxonomy): Eukaryota > Metazoa > Chordata > Lepidosauria > Squamata > Lacertidae > Podarcis > Podarcis cretensis. The sequence continues at coordinate 123,127,693 of NC_137170.1, forward strand.
CCCAGTCTGCTATTTGTATATTATGTCCTAAATCCTTTGCCCAGAAAAAACAAAATTTTAAGCACTATTCATGTTTGTTTCAGTTTCATACACAGTATGGAGACTCATGTTTAAGGCAATATTGCTTATTTAATAGAGAATAACCACTTCACTTAAAAATAAAATAAAAAACCCTGCTCTGGTTTTCCTTGCAATTCACTCAATGAATCAAGCAGTCCAAATGAACTTTCTGACCATCATCTACTCCACATAAAAAAATAACTTCCCAGAAATAACCTCTTTCATCAAGAACCTGGCTCAGATTAAACAAAAACCAAGTCAAAGCTATGACTATCTTCCCATTATTGCTTTGTATTTCACCTCTGGAATTCAACTTAGCTGTGCTTTTCCTCAGCTATAACCTTCCTTACGAATCTTTTGCCATTTTAACAGCCATTAAAAATGGCTAACCACTGAAGTATATAAAATGGGTGAGCCAGATGTTGAGCTATTGTAAGAGGAATCCCAAAGACCCATTACTCTGCAGTTTCAAACCACAATTCTTAACAGCTAACCTAAAAAACATGCATGTGTTATAGGTTTCATTTCTTCGGAGAACCGGACTTTGAGTCAACAATATGTGCGTCTGAAAATGGGGTGGGGATTTGCATTTTATTAGTTCACAGCTTAGAATTCCAGACAAGGGGTCTCTTTGACTACAAGCACATAAGCAGAAGGAAAAACATCTCAGAACAAATCAGAATTATTTGATCAAATCTGCCCCATGGCAATTAGATTAAGGGAAACCTTACTGACCCGGTTTAGCTGTTGATTCTATCTGCGGTATACATAATAATTCTGCACTTGGACACACACACAGCAATAGATTAGGGTTGGTCCTGATATTCATCCCAGCTGAATTATTAGCGATTTTAAATAGAGGTGGGGGAATTCAGTTTCATTCGCCTTTAAAGGCAAATTGACCCAATTCTCATTTTCCAAGGCATGCAAACCAAAACACAGCCTTGCTTCAAAATATACAATTTTCTGAATATTACAATGCAGTTCTCCAAACAAGTAACATGACAAAAATGTATATACTAGGGTAGCATGTCCATGGAAATACATATATCAATGAGACTAACATACGTTGTGAGGAAATGGCTTTGTATAAATTTGTAAATTTTTAGAAATTGCGAGTAAAATGATAAAGTTTCCTAATAATAATAAAAAATAAAGTTTCCTAGGACTTTTAAAAAACAAATCACAAACTGATGCGGAAATGTGGACAACAGAATTTAAGAAGGGAAAAATGAGAATCTGAAACGGACAGATTTGCCCATTCCTAGGTTTGAGGTGGCCAAAAGTCCTCCTCCAAACAAAACAAAAAGCTTGAGGGTTGGGTGTGTTGCAGTTACTTGTGAGGTGGTTAGAGGGTTTTTTTCAAGTTCAAAAAGCCATGTTGTTGTCCTGAACCCCTCGCCTACCTGGCAGCAAGGCAGTATGGCAAGTCCCCAGGCCAGGGTCAGCAAACATGTCCAGAGTCCAAACTGAAGCACAGTCCTACAGAAAGCCATCAGAATGACCAATTGAGTAGACCCAGCCCTTCAGCTCTACTGCCCTTTTATACTTTGTATTCTGGGCATCTGGGCTTGATGAGGCAGGTGACCCTTACCTGTTCCAAGCCTACCCTTCTTGAGGAATCACACACCTCCTCCCAGAGCTAGCAAGCCCTACCTAGCCAGCTAGGGAGCTGAGCTGTGGGCCCTTGCCTGCCTCAGCATCCAGGAGCACCCTGCCCGCTGTTCCCTCTACCTCAGAGCCCACCATGTTCATGGAGACAGCAGGCCCTCTGGCTTTGGTGATGGGTCCTGTTGCTCTGGTTCCTGCGCACTAATCCCCATCCCCTTGTCATCTTCTGTCACCCTGTGACTACATCCTACCACAGCTGTCAACTTACAGATTTGAAAATAAGGGACCAGGAGCCGCAAAAATAAGGGATCAGCAGCCAAAATAAGCGATTTTAGTCAACCAACAGCCAAACGAAGCCTCAAGCAGTGGTTCCCACAGCGCAGCAACCTGGCAAAGGGGATGCAACAAGGAAAACCACTGTCACCTCTCTGCTGGGAAGCGCTGAGCAAAGGCGAGTCCCCAGGCAACGCGGCCGATTTGATCGGCACAAAGCATGCAAGCTCTAACCCCCCCCCCCCCCCGGTCGTTCTTAGACTCCTTATTGGATGAGCAACGCATCCAAGCAACACAGTTGGAGCCTCCCTCCTCCCTGCCCAGCAGGGAGGGAGGGAGAGGAGCTGCTTCCTTTGAAACCCAGGAAATTTAAGGGACATCATCAATAAGAGACAGCAGCGGGATACGGCACTGGGATAAGGGACTTTCCCGCCAAATAAGGGACGGTTGACAGCTATGCATCCTATACCAACCTCTCCTTCTTCATCCTCAGTGTGTCCCGGTTCCAATTACACCCATCGTCAGAATCCTCTTCCCTGTAGTCCTGCCAGCTCATGCCAGTTGTGTGCTTAGCTGCCACACTTTTTGAAACTGAGCTGCTAATATCTCCAAGTGTGATGGCCTGGGATTCGGGCTCGGACTCAGAACCAGAGGAGTCTCAGTCTGCACCGGATCCTCTGCTTCAGGCAGCATCTGAACCTAGTCTGGGGCCTGATCCTGAAGAGCCCCAGTCTGCACAGGTTCCCCTGCAACAAGCATCAGCTGGGCCGAGTCAGGGGCATGAGCCTGCGTTGGCTCCAGATGCAGGGATTACCTTGTTGCCTTCAGCTGGGCAATCACTTACAGCTGCTCCACTACCATTGGGTCAGGAGAGGCTGAGGAGGCCTCTGGGTCTAGTAACCCACCAACATCTCCTGAGCTGCAGAGGCTAAGGTCTGAGAGAAGGAGAGAGCTGAGTACTCGCAGAAAGAGTGCTCGCCTTGGGGCAAGACAGGGAGGTGAGTCACCGGGGGATCAGGACTGGCCGTTACCCCGACAGAGATAAAAGGCTGTCGGACCCCGCCCCAGGTTGCGGGAGCAACATTGCTGCTTGCTAGAACCTGCCTGTGCCTGACCTAGTCTGGTGTCCTGCCTTGGCCCTGTCGGACTAACTCCTTGCAGAATCCTTGGATTTTGGGACCAGACCTGGACCGCGTTGCTCGGGTTTACCCCCGGGCCCAGCACACCAAGTATGCTAGGTGATGATGTTGTATCAGACAGGGACCTGATGCGGGGGGGGGGGGGAGAGAGAGAGAGAAAGAGGTTGCTCTCACAACACACACACACACACACACACACACAAAATGGGCAGTTTAAAGGTCGTACAAAACATTTGGATATCCGCTTCCAAAATGTTTGTCAAACGGTAAAAGCAGGAATTGTTAAATTAAATTACTGTCCCAGTCATGAAAATCAAGCTGATGGTTTTACAAAACCGCTTGGGTTTCAGCGGCATGAAAACTTTTGTGAAGAAATGGGTCTGAAGTAATTTTGTTTTTGTATTGCCAGCGAGAGGGGGTGTTAGGGTGTGAAACCTAAGACGCTGGCAAGTTAGCAATGTCATGTGACTTTAAGTAGTCAAGCTCGTTATGTTGTTAAGTTGCTCAGTATATAAAGAGTGTTTGTTTTCTCTGCCTGTGGGGCGTGAAGCAAAAATGTCTGAAAGCTCCAGAGGTGTTTCTGTTATCTTTCTGCAATAAACCTGTCTTTGGAAAGACAGGCTTCCCTGTGTCGTTATTTCTTTGCTGCTGAGACTCTGAAGCTTGTACTGTAACAAGAATCTCTGCACTGGACTTAATTAATGCACTGCAAAGAGAACTGTTGCTGGTTGCGCAGCGGAAGCGTTTACTGGACAAGTACACAGACTCTCTTAGCACTGTGGTCTAAACCACTGAACCTCTTGGGCTTGCCAGTCAGAAGGTTGGTGGTTCAAATCTGTGCGACGGGGTGAGTTCCCGTTGCTCTGTCCCAGCTCCTGCCAACCTAGCAGTTCAAAAGCATACCAACACAAGTAGATAAATAGGTACCGCTGCAGTGGGAAGGTAAACAGCATTTCCATGTGCTCTGACACTTATCAAAGTCCTCCATGTACCAGTAGCAGTTTAGTCAAGCTGGCCACATGACCCAGAAAGCTGTCTATGGAAAAACACCGGCTCCCTCGGCCTGAAAGCTGAGATGAGCACCGCAACCCCATAGTCACCTTTGACTGGACTTAACCATCCAGGGGTCCTTTACCTTTACCTACATAGATACACGTTTCACATAAATTCTGGACCTACCTTCATTTGGAAGAACTTTATCAATCACTAATGTAAATCTATTTTTCATTCTATGAGATTCATAAAAAAAAATCCTAACACCTCATTCATAGGAAGCTCATTGAACATGACACATTTTGCATAAAATTAGCTTGCAATATAATGCCTTCGAGTAGCGATATTCCCAGTTAGCTTTGATTCTACTGGAATTTCTATTCCAGTTTAAGCCAGACAGAAGAGGTGAGACTAACCATGACATTCTGCTCTCATAGAAAAGTCTCCGTTGCAAATTACTCTTGGGGGATGTTTATTGTATTAGATTTCTGATTACTAACACAGTAACAGTTCCCAGCCTCTCAGTCTTTCCATTATAAATCATTATCTTTCAGCCGTGACATTTCTCTGTAGGCTGACATTTGGAATTAAGACAACTTCTTCTAGGAGAGAGACTCAGTGATGAAATAATCACATAAACACACCAAAGGTAACAGCCCATTGTGTGATGTGGAATAGAGGATGAGCACAATGCTCCCCAAATTAAGAAACTTTAAATTCCACTGGTTTCAATGGTGTGTGTTGAATGAAACCAGTTAAAATGAGGTATCTGTAACTGGAAGGACAGATTCTGAAGCTGAGGCTCCAGTACTTTGGCCACCTCATGAGAAGAGAAGGCACCCTGGAAAAGACCCTGATGTTGGGAAAGGTGGAGGCACAAGGAGAAGGGGACAACAGAGGATGAGATGGTTGGACAGTGTTCTCGAAGCTACCAGCATGAGTTTGACCAAACTGCGGGAGGCAGTGGAAGACAGGAGTGCCTGGCATGCTCTGGTCCATTGGGTCACGAAGAGTCAGACATGACTAAACGACTAAACAACAACAACATATACGTGTGTGTGTGTGTGTGTGTGTGTGTGCATGACTACAAGCCCATATTTTTTGTTGGTTTTGACAAAAACAAATTTAAAATAGTGTATGTTTGTATGCTTTTATATTCGCAATATGTGTGTATTAATGCTGAATTATTTTAATAATAAAAACTTTTCAAAAATCAATTTTTTAAAATAAATAAATAAAATAGTGAAAAAGAGAAAAACTTTTAACATATACATGAGATTCTCTGAAACTCGTGACTTCCCCGCGTCCCCTACATGGGTCCTTAAATAATTTTTCTAAAACTATGTATCATTACATTCTCCACAGTTTTCATTTCTCTAAATTGTCCATGTCTTTCATTTCTTTACAAGTTATTTTTAAAGTCCAGCTAACGGTTTTATTTGTTTGCAGTGGTCTCCCAAGTAAGTTATGAATTTTCCCCATTCTTCACAATATCTGCATTGTCAAAGCTACCAGCATGAGTTTGACCAAAGTGTGGGAGGCAGTGGAAGACAGGAGTGCCTTGCGTGCTCTGGTCCATGGGGTCACGAAGAGTTGGACACGACTAAAGGACTAAACAACAACAATCTGTAATACATTTTCTTTGAAAAGTTCATATAAAATTCAATGCTAAACATTCATTAGAAGTTTTGGGGCACTATTTCCCCCAGGAATTATGCTACAACCACGGCATTGTGGGGGAATCAAAATCATGGCTGGGCCACCCACAATGTCCATCTGTTGCTGCCACCTACCTGAAAGGCAGCACCATACACAAAATTTTAAAGAAATCTTTGTTGCTAATGGTGAATCTGTGACAAATGCAGCAGTGGAGTAGAATGACTTCTCACATGGTCACTAGACTGTTTTGCATGGTGTCAAGAATTTTTGCTGTCGTTGAATGGCCAGACAGCAGTGTGATGCTTGGTTCACGGCTGAACTGTAGTTGGCTACATTAGCTTATCTTGCAAATAATTTTTCCAATATTTCTTGTCTCCGTTTGGGCTCTCAAGGTCTGTCTTTGTGCTCAATGCTCGCCATAAAGTCCTAGATTTTGTGAGGAATCTCCCATTGTGAACTCATTTTGTAAGAAGGAAACGTTGAGGTGCTGCTTACTTTAGCAAATTTCTTGACCAAAAATGACGTTACTCTTGTCATCTGGTTTTCCAACCTGTATTGTCACTCACTTAAAGTCCTCGTGGGAGAAACCTTCCCACTTACCTTCCCTGAAAACAATGACGAGTCCATTCCGTTCATGACCTTTTCTGATGTATCAAGCCTAGCAAAACTCTTAAAAGGAAGGAAAATTTGAAGAAACTCTCAAGCGATTAACTTAAAATGGAATTTTGCAATGCAGACATGTTCTGCTTTTTGATGCAAGCTACAGATGAGTAACTGGGCTTTTCTCAAATGCCTTGGATCCCAAACTCCGAAAACCCAGAAGTAAGTGTTCCGGTTTTCGAGCATCTTTAGGAAACCGAATGTCTGATGCGGCTGTTGGCTATTGTTTCTGGGGTGCCTGCACCAATCAGAAGCCGTACCTTGGTTTTCAAACATTTCAGAAGTCAAACGGACTTCTGGAATAGATTAAGTTTGGCGCTTTTGTTTTTGCTATTTATTTTGTGTTTTGAGGCCTTTTTGGTTAATTTGTTTTTGTGACTGTGTGGAACCCAGTTCAGATACTGATTGATTGATTGATTGATTGATTGTGTCAGTGCAGAAATGGATAAAAGCCCCCCATCCAAACAACGACTATCATCAGTAAGAAAGAAAGAAAATTAATTTTTATCATCTACGATACTATCTTATTTATTTTATAGATTGTTTATTGTACATTTTATAGATTGTTTATTGTACATTGTTATTGCTTTCATTTTATTGATCAATGGTCTCGTTAGATAGTGAAATTCATGTTAAATTGCTGCTTTAGGGGTTGTTTTTAAAAGTCTGGAATGGATTAATTCATTTTGCATTACTTTCTATGGGAAAGCGCACCTTGGTTTTGGAACACTTTGGTTTTGGAACGGACTTCCAGAACGGATTAAGATTGTGAGCCAAGGTACCACTGTACCTGTAAGATCAACAGAAACTTAAGGTTATGTAACAACTGTGTTCCATTGTTGCTTTAGTCAAAATAAATATAAACAGTAACCCTTGGGTGGTTTTTTTTGTTAAAAAACAGGCTAACCCAGCAACCCTAACTATGCTACATTCCATGGCATTATTCATGCAAAGTCTAGGCACAAAGCAGCCTTTCCAGTTTATTTTTCATCGGATGTTTTCCTGATTTTTTTTAAGCCCGAAGCTAATAAATTAAGTGATGTATTTTCTTCCTTACATTATGAGCTGAATCTATGAGCTATAAGAGGCAAGCACAGCTGGATTGCAAGTAGTTGTCTAGTTGCTAAATGTTCCAGCTACATCACCACTGCCAGGAAACTTTCTTGTATGTGTGTGTGTTTTCAGACAAATTGTTGGTCTGCTTCTATCTACATAGCTATAACAGAGTATAAACAGTGGGACAGGAGAAGAACAGCATTATTTCATTGGGATCTTCCACAGCAGCTGTGCAGTGTAAAGCTTTCTCTGCATTTGGCTTGGTAATGCAAAAATAACAACAACTAATATTTCTCATCGCAATTTTGCCCACAGCTTTCGGGATGATTAGTAACGTTTAGGTTGCAACCTAGAGAACTTGGAACAGCTTGGTCATATATAACTATTTGCTTGATCCCTGTACACTTAATGAGTTCAACTGCGAACACACTCTGGAGCGCACCAGACATGCAGCACGTCCATAGAATGAGCGCACAGAAAGAGGCACTCTCAGCTGTTCCACACTTCTGGAATTTCCTGCATGTTCTGCAACAAACCTACAAGTTAGCAGGCAGCACTAGACCCCCACCTCTGAAATTGCTTTGGAGGAAAGTAGGGTAAACTTGGCTTCTCCTCCATCTTGGGTTAAAATGCAAATTGGAGAACCTTTTAGGCCAATATCCTCATCTAGCATTTGAAGCAAGAAAGAAAGTCATGCCAAAAAAAAAAAAAAAAAGTATTTCCAAGCCAGGAAATACAAACCTCATCTTGTATCACCATAAAACATTTAGAAATCTAACCTTAAACTCAGGAATGGTAACCTGAAACACATCTTCTGCAGCTTGAAGAAATAGAAACTAGAAGTAATTTCTCTTCAACAAAAGGCCTAAATGAAGGCAGTGAACAGCCCACAATTTCTTCAAATTTTACATAAACTACGTTCTGGTAAGCGGCATTTTGACATTACAATAGCTCTTTTCCTCTCTATTCCTCTTCCATTTGTGTAGCTGAAGTACACCTATTAGCACATTTCAAACTTTAGAAGTCAGTTTTACCTTTAAAGGCATGGGGGGGGGCGGAATCTATAAGCTATTTCACAAAATCAATATGGAGGTATATTGCTTTCTTCCTTTCCAAACATTTTAGGAATAACATTAGTGATCTAGGTCTATCCATTGTGAATGAATTGGGTAAACCCAGATTTGCAGGGCTAAAGCATTGATATTGGTGTTATTTTGAGTGAAGCATCATATGCACCATGTCAATTAAATGGAAACACAAAAAGCTGAAAACAGACAGTAAACTCGGTGTGAATGAGCCCTGACCCACAACCTAATGTGTCAAAAAATATATATGCTTGTCGAAGATTTTGCAGCAAACTCCTTTCTGGCAAGTAACAAACTTCCCAGCATCACCTGGTGCCTGGACCAAGGAGGATTGGAGTCTGTTCAGTCTCTATTAAGGTAAAGGGTAAAGGGACCCCTGGCCATTAGGTCCAGTCGTGACTGACTCTGGGGTTGCGGCGCTCATCTCGCTTTATTGGCCAAGGGAGCCGGTGTACAGCTTCCAGGTCATGTGGCCAGCATGACTAAGCCGCTTCTGGCAAACCAGAGCAGCGCACGGAAATGCCGTTTACCTTCCCACCCGAGTGGTACCTATTTATCTACTTGTATTTTGACGTGCTTTCGAACTGCTAGGTTGGCAGGAGCAGGGACTGAGCAACGGGAGCTCACCCCGTCGCAGGGATTCAAACCGCCGACCTTCTGATCTGACCTTCTAAACCTAGGCTCTGTGGTTTAACCCACAGCGCCACCCACGTCCCTACTCAGCCTCTATTAGCATATGGTTAAATAAACTGCCTTGGAAAGGGCCCTGTCCATTTGTAACTAAGACACTTCTCATGTAAGTTTCCTCATGAAGATTGCCAGTATCAGTGGCTATTTAAGGTTGGCGTTGATACCTTCTTTCAAAGCTTCCCTGTCCAATTCCAAATACAACACTAGAAAGCAGAGATGGAAGAAACAGCGTAACATTCTCTGTTTCACTCATCCCAGACCAAAGCAGCCTTTGGGTCTCTTCAATATTTTTTTTTTATTTTCAGTCTAGTTTTAAAATGACTCAAATAATAGGGTTGGGTTTTTTTTTCCATTCCCCTTAAGGAAACTGGCAGTCTGAATGATCTCACAGTAAGGAATTTTCCCCCAGTAAGTTTTCCTGTGTTCATTTCTGTCCCAAAATTACTCCCACGAGCTTCTTGGAGCCATTTTAGTCATTATTACTACTAGTAGCTCAAGCTGCCACACATGCAAGCTCCCCCTCTTCATTTTGTCCCCACAACCAACCATCAGATAGGTTTGACTGCGAGATAAGTGACTGGCCCAGATGGACTGCATGGCTGAGTGAGGATTTGAACCTGTGTCCCCAGGTCCTAATTTGATGCTCTAACCAGTATGCCGCACTTTACTTTTTTTTCAGATTATCTTTATTGAATTTTTAGTTACATACTGTACATACACATACATTATATTTCACATTTGTTCTTGCTCTCCCGAGCTGACTTCCCTCCTTCCTTCTTCTGGCTTTTTTGTGTCCTCTTTGACTTTTCGCATTGTCTTTGTCCATTTTCCACAATTGTTCTTCATTTTTTCCATTAAATGTCCGTAAACAAATAAATCTTTCTGTATATACAAATTCTTGCTGTCTGTCTATATGCATTTACAAATATTGTTCAATAATAATCCTAATATACATTTTTAATTCATTTTGATATTATTATCCAATAAATTTCTTGTATTTTCCCGTTATGAGATATTATTTTAATTCTACTGGTTTCCCTATTTCACATCATCTTCTCTCTATATAACATAAAGTTCCCCCATTCTTTTTGATATGTTTCATCCCCCTGATGTCAAATTTTTCCTGTCAATTTTGCTATTTCTGCGTACTCCATAACCTTGTACTGCCATTCTTCTATTGTAGGCAATTTTTGCTGTTTCCATACCTGAGCCAGCAGTAACCTCGCTGCCGTTGTTGTGTATAAGAACAGTTTCTGGTCATTCTTGTCAGTGTCCCACCATTCCCAACAGGAATGACTCTGGTTTTTTCAAAAATGTATACCTAAAAATCTTCTTTAATTCGTTATATATATTTTCCCAATACGTTTTCACTATGTCACAAGTCTACCACATGTGGAAGAAACTGCCTTCTTTCACCCCACACTTCCAACAATTTTTATTTCCTGTATGCCACACTTTACATTTGACTGAGGCTACCTATTGTTCCAACGTTCACTTCTGTAACTCCTTCCAATACACTTCACAAAGAGTCTTTCGAAGGGACTTGAGTGGAAACTACCGTAGTTTTCCATGTATAAGGTGATGTTTTTTCATTATAAGGAAATGATAAAAATAAGGGGTCATCTTATACACGGATAGTGTAGATGCGGGATGGGCAATTGGTGGCATCTGCAAGCAGGTGATTGTCAGCGGCGATTGGGCGGGTGGCTGTGGCAAGGCATGCTGGTAATTGACAATTGGGCGGACGATTTGCGGTGAGTGGACAGACGATTGGTCGGTTCGGCGAGGCGTGCGATTGGCAGCAGCAGTCAGGTGGATGAGCGATTGTCGGCAATCCCCCCCCCAAAAAAAAGCTGAAAAACTCTTCCCCCCACCAAAAAAAGCTAAACAACTCTGGGCAATTCCCCCCCCCCATTTCCTTAATTTGTAGTCCCCTCCCCAAAAATAGGAGTCGTCTTATAAATGGGGGGCGAGTTATCAGTGCCAGATTTATGTATAGGCTAAGTAGGCTGAAGTCTAGGGTCTCTAAATCTCACCATCCCACCCACTCGCCAGCGGGCAGTCTCCTCTCACCCAGAATTGCAAACCCAAGACTTCATGCGAGGGCTGGGCAACTCGGGCCTATAAGTCTAGGGGGCCTCACCAGCCTGCCCTCTCCCCAGGGCTTTTCTTGAAAGTTGTTCACTGACAAGAACACACATGCTTTTTTCCTCCAGAAGAGTACCCCATCTCAGGCAAGGAGCCAGAACAACTACCTCCTCCCGGGGCTGATGGAGTTGTAGATCCTGAGGGAGGTTGCACTTTGTTAACTGCAAGGTTTGGGGTCTCATCTATATGCATCAGTTGCAGGGAGAACAGCTGTGATGGCTCTGCTTATTTCTCTGGTAGCCAGAAGTGGCGCGCCTGTATCAACCTCTCTACGCACGCAGCTGCAGCAGCAAGCACTTCCCTTCCCCCTCCTTTTTTTTTTTAAAAAAAGAGATTTGCTGCAAGACCAATGACAAACTCTTGGCAATATGATTGTTTTCCCAATATGAAATACTGCCAATACAGCTGCTCAGATTTCACCCCCTTCAGCTGTTGCTGGAAAAACTGCTGCAGCCAGATTTTGAAATCTTATCTTTACAGATGGGTGACAGGAACTGATTTGCTGTTTAAAATTTTTTAAAAATCAAATGGAAATGCCATTATATAATTACTTGTGTACACTCAGAAACCCCAAAGCATTTTGTTCAAAAAACAAGGAACATGAGACAAGGTATTTGACATTAAGTAACTCCAAAATGCATATGCACTATAGAATAGGCAGCTTACAGCTGGTTTAAGACAGAGACAAAAGTACATTGTCCTTTCCTGTTAGGAAAATGAGAAAATACATTTTCTACTGTTATGAATAACAAAGACCATTTTGCAGTTGAATCGACCACAGTATTATAAACAGAAATGTCAATTTCCTTTTCAGAATAGGCCTCAAGATACCACGTTTCTTTTCTGGTATTCAGACAACACACCACGGAAAAAGTAATCGCAGGCTGGAAAACTGTACTGAGCTGTAAGGAAGAAGGAAGAAGCAACAACCCGGAGCTAACTAAGATCCACAAGCTTCATTGATTTCTCCCTGCTTGTGCAATTGCTACTTCTCAGGCAGTTACTGACTTTTCTGGAATATGAGTAAGGACAAGGGAAGAATAAGAAAACCATGATGGGTGGTATCCAATGTCCTGCAAATGAACAGATAACAGTTCTTCCCTCTCCTCTCCTTTCCTCTCCTCTCTTCTCTTCTCCTCCTGCAGCCCCCTCTGCTCCCAAAAGATGCTCTAGGGCATAGCTATCAACTGCCCCTTATTTGGCGGGAAAGTCCCTTATCCCAGCGCCGTGTCCCGCTACTGTCCCTTATTGATGATGTCCCTTAAATTTCCTGGGTTTCAAAGGAAGCAGCTCCTCTCCCTCCCTCCCTGCCGGCCAGGGAGGAGGGAGGCTCCAACTGTGTTGCTTGGCTGCGGTGCTCACCCAGTAAGGAGTCTAAGAACGACTGGGAGGTGGAGCTTGAATGCTTTGTGCCAATCAAATCGGCAGTGTTGCCTGGGGACTCGCCTTTGCTCAGTGCTTCCCAGCGGAGAGGTGACAGTGGTTTTCCTTGCTGCATCCCCTTTGCCAGGTTGCTGCGCCGTGGGAACCACCGCTTGAGGCTTTGTTTGGCTGTTGGTTGACTAAAATCCCTTATTTTGGCTGCTGATCCCTTATTTTCGAGGTTGCTGGTCCCTTATTTTCAAATCTGTAAGTTGACAGCTGTGCTCTAAGGCAGAGCTTTCCAAACTTTTCATATTGGTGACACACTTTTCAGACATGCATGATTTCGTGACATAGTAATTCAGTTCCACTAGAAAACCAGAGGTTTAACTAACCCTTTTCCAGCCCCGGCAGGGAGCAGTTGTGTGACACACCTACACACTGCAGTCAACACACTGTGTCACGGCACACAAGTTTGGAAAGCTCTGCTCCAGGGGGTCATCAACTCCTCCAGAACAGAGTGGGGCATAGAGGGGAGAAGGGAAGGGGGACCCTGTTCCATGAGCAGAACTAAGTTCTACTAGAAGGGGAATGTAAGTGGATGCCATCCTATGAAATTGATTTAAGGAAGAACTGTAAAGCTGAAAGTCAGTCTGCTTCAGGTTTAGAACACAAAATTGGCTGAGAAATGCAGTTCATGGCTTCTGTGGGTTTGAATCAAACGTACAAAAAAATGAGAAGATTGTCAAACATGAGCACACAGCTCTTAAATTTAATATCAATGAACACAGAATTTTTCCAGTTTCACAATGCAAAAAAACCCATTGCTTTAACTTTTGAAAGAACTCAACCTTCTCCTAGTTAGCAAATATGGGCGTTCACCATTATACATTGAGAAAAAAAGTAGTGTTCAGGAGTCTCTACAGATTTAAACAGATGTGTGTGATTAATGGTATAAATATGCTCAAGAGGGTCATTCCATTCCTTCTTCATTTTTCCTTAACCATTTAATCAGCCCTGGCATTGTGAGTGCGTGACCTCCTAGCATGGAAGGAAAAGGGAAGACAATTTTTTTTAAAGTGAACAGTAGACATCGTGATGTAAGAAAAACAAAACAGCCTCAGGTTTTCTTCCTGATCACTTTACCTGCACAAGGGGGGGGGGGATATGTGCCAAAGAATTTGTCTGACTTGGGTATAAAACAAGTTTTCATAATGTACAAAACAATGCTTATTTCCTTGAAAGAAAAAAAATATGAAAATGGTTTCAAAGCCAAAAGGATCCACTATGGTGCTTCTTATGCATATCTGGATCTCTGATAAAAGTTGATTTTTTTAGCTACAGTGGTACCTCGGGTTACATACGCTTCAGGTTGCAGACGCTTCAGGTTACGCACTCCACTAACCCAGAAATAGTACCTCAGGTTAAGAACTTTGCTTCAGGATGAGAACAGAAATCGTGCTCCGGCGGCGCGGCGGCAGCAGGAGGCCCCATTAGCTAAAGTGGTGCTTCAGGTTAAGAACAGTTTCAGGTTAAGAACAGACCTCTAGAACGAATTAAGTACTTAACCCGAGGTACCACTGTACAATGCAACAAACACATGCTACGTGTAAGACTGAAGACTGAAACACAGACATATCAATACTCAATTACTTGTATACTAACACAGTTTAATGGTCAGATTTGCATCATAGTTTAAGGAATAAGTAGTACCAATGGGAAACTTGATTTAAAATCAATCTAGCCTGCAAGTTAAATCAGAATCTGAATAATCCAATTTACAATGCAGAGAAAATCGGGCTACCACAAATCCTTAAGGAGTTGCTAAGAGGGGGAAAGAGGAGGTGGATAGGAACATTTGCAAAATAAAAAAAAATATGAGTCATATGTCTGCTGCATGGAAGCATCAAAAAAAATTCCCTAGGAAGAAAAGAGATCTCTTTTTTTATTCCATTATGTCAACACTCGCAGTGGCTCTAATAATCCCTCATTTTATGTATCCATTTCTTCCAAAAGTTTTAGCACTGAGATGAAGCTCTAGTGACACCCAATGGCTTTCCCAGTTTTGGCATGCAAGAGCAGTCGATCCAAATTTGCATCCATATTTTAAAATAGGGATTGTTCAAGACAGCATATGGAGGAATTGTGTTTCTTTATGGGGATACTTTCATACGCATTCAGAAGGCCCCTTTTTCACACGTTACGCATGATGGAGCCTGTCTTGCTTTCTTTTACCTGGTTATCTTCTGTTTTATTTCTCTGACTAAGAGTGGGCCTTAGAAGAGCCTATGTCCCTTGAGAGGGAATGGGGTGTAAAATCAAACAAAGGTAGCATTACAAGACAGAGCGGGGTCTCCTTCATGGAGAGCACGTGTTGCGGTGGGAGCAACCATGACATTCCCTGTTGCTGGGCAGATTAGTTTGGATGGCCACGGATTTGATTGGGCACTTCCAATGTCACTGGGGGAAATTGATTGTTGCAATTTTATTTGATTGATAGTAAAGGTAAAGGTACCCCTGCCCGTACGGGCCAGTCTTGACAGACTCTGGGGTTGTGCGCCCATCTCACTTAAGAGGCCAGGGGCCAGCGCTGTCCGGAGACACTTCTGGGTCACGTGGCCAGCGTGACATCGCTGCTCTGGCGAGCCAGAGCCGCACACGGAAACGCCGTTTACCTTCCCGCTGGTAAGCGGTCCCTATTTATCTACTTGCACCCGGAGGTGCTTTCGAACTGCTAGGTTGGCAGGCGCTGGGACCGAGCAGCGGGAGCGCACCCCGCCGCAGGGATTCGAACCGCCGACCTTTCGATCGGCAAGTCCTAGGCGCTGAGGCTTTAACCCACAGCGCCACCTGCGTCCCTATTTGATTGATAGAGGTGCTATATAGGTCCCTGTGCGCAGCGTTAAGCTTCTTCTTTTTGCTGCGCACATCGGATTTCCCACCCTCCCTTTATTTAGGGTTTGTTTGCACTGACCTTGCTATGCCTGTCATGGGGTCGTTTGCTTTGGAGCAGGGACCTGGTAGGAATTTTACCATTTGGCTGATTGGCTGGTGCCATTTGGGTTTTGCCTACTGCGTAGCAAATCGTCACAACTTGTAAGTTGCAGTTAAAGGTAAAGGGACCCCTGACCATTAGGTCCAGTCGTGACCGACTCTGGGGTTGCGGCGCTCATCTCGCTTTATCGGCCGAGGGAGCCGGCATACAGCTTCTGGGTCATGTGGCCAGCATGACTAAGCCGCTTCTAGCGAACCAGAGCAGCGCACAGAAACACCGTTTACCTTCCTGCTGGAGCGGTACCTATTTATCTACTTGCACTTTGACGTGCTTTCGAACTGCTAGGTTGGCAGGAGCAGGGACTGAGCCACAGGAGCTCACCCCGTCGCGGGGATTCGAACCGCCGACCTTCCGATCAGCAAGTCCTAGGCTCTGTGGTTTAACCCACAGCGCCATCTGCGTCCCAAAGTTGCGATTAGGCATTAGGCATTGCTTAATTTTTTGGTTGGTGGAGGAGATGAGGTTGGCTGTGCCTGCCCCTTCAATGCTGCTGCTGCAAGGGTATCCCGTTAAAGGAATCCAGGGGCTCGCCATGCTTTTGTTCGTATCCCTGACAAAGGGCTAGGGCCATGCAAGAGCCCCAGGGAGCATTTGGGGAGAGGTGTGATCCTGGCACCCAGCTTTTTCTCTCCCCAGAATTGCTTACCCTTACTGACTTCCGCATGGGTGCAGTTGTCCTGCCTCCAAGTGGGAACAGATAGTCGCTAACCAATGCTAAGCAACCACTCACTTACTGTAATTCAATAAAGTTGTGGCCAAAATCCAAAACAAAAATGATTTGTGAACGTGTTTTTATTCAGGGGTGTCTTGGGGGTCCTCGACACGCAACTTACCCAAGCAAAAAAGCTTCTAAGAATTATGCAATAAGTACAACATGGCCCTGCTTTTGATATTTCAATTCATTTTTCACGAACAATCAGTGTCGAAATCTAGAGTTAGAAAACTTTCCGATATCTCTTTTCTCCAGTTTACTCCCAGCAGATTGCTTTTCCTTTTGTACCCTTTAAATAAATTAATCCATTTTGGAGCACATTCTCTATCATTCTTCCTATTTAATCAAGGAGTGCTGGGAAAGCTCTTTCCAGTGCATACAACTCACCCCAGGCTCAACCGCAGCTGGGTATTCAGTTGGCAAACGTCTGCAGAGATAAGCATATTGATGATATTTAAGCTTACAGCTCTGCGTTTTGTTTTTAAAATACCAGTAAGCTTGAGGGCCAGGTCTCTCAGCATGGTGCAAAGCAGGCTCATGAGCAGGAAACAGATACTGCCTTCAAACGATGGAGACTATCTATCATATTTACTCGAGTCTAATGTGCACTTCAGTTTTCAGAACCTTGAAACAAAAAAAAGTATTTGCTGGCGAATGTAAATGTGCCGTCGAATCTAATGTGCACCTTAATTTTCGCAACATTATTTGGCCAAAAAAGGTGAGTAGTAGATTCGAGAAAATACAGTGTGTGTGTGTGTACACACGTACAGTTATGTACTGGGTCAGAAGAGTCCCAAGGGAACAGTGGGGCAGTGAGGCCCATAGAGCAGCAGGGGCCAGCAGGAGAGGCAGAATCAGTAAATACAGAGAGGACCCGTGAGGCGGAAGGGACACCGGAACCAGAACCACGACTGAGCAAGCCGGTTGCGCCAGACCAAACAGCCCCATCACAGCCAGCATCCTTGGAACACGAGCCAGAACCTGAACCCCGGACCAGGGAACACCCCAGGCCACAATGCACACGTAGGCCGCCGGCGTACCTTGAGGACTATGAATGTGACCTCCCAGGCAGGACTGGAACTTAGAGGGGAGGGGTGTTATGTACTGTGTTAAGTTGTGGGTTGACATAGCAGACGACACAGCAATTTTTCCAAGTAGCTCTTTATTTTGTAAGCTGGAATAGAACTGACTGCAAACAGCTCAGCCGGCCTGCTTTTATAGGCAGCCAGCTGTCAACATTGTAGCTACAACAGCCCAGAGTTCCCGCCTAAAATAACTGACGTGGACCTGAGTGAAAACTATCTACAGACCTGAGTGAAAACTATATACAGTATCCCCCTGCTGGCCCAGGGTGAAACTTCACTACATAACACCCCTCCCCACCGAGATAAGGCGTTAGTTACAATCGTAATGGTTTCCTTATATACAGCACTACGCGTAATGGTTCAATTAGGCACAAAAGCATATCGGTTACATTTCCCATACTTAGACCAACAGTGATACATGTCCAATAACATAGTCCTTTAAATAAGTTGGGCGCTTGGGAACTCTGCCAGACCGCCGGGGACTGGTAGCCAAGTCCGGAGGGCCACACAGTTCTTGCTGAGGCTGTGGTGCGACCCTAGGTGGCGTTGGAACCAACTCCCCTGGATCCGCTGCTGTGGGTGGAGCCTCCGCAAGTGGAGTGGTCTGAGTCTGTGGTAAGTCTGGCAGACCCTCTGAAGCGGCTTGGTTCGGCTCCACGCTGGCAGTTTGCGAGGGAGGTGTAGGTGGGGCCTCGCCATCTGTACGTGTCTCTTCTGGAGCCGCAAGCGCAGTTGGGGGCACCTCGGTAGTGTCCAAGTCCCCAACCCTGCGCCTAAGCTGGTCTATGTGCCGTCGCCACAAGCGTCCGTCTTCGAGTGCCACCTGGTACGAGCGAGGTCCAGTGACTCCCACTACTGTGGCTGGCACCCAAGGAATGTCCCCCACATAGTTCCGGGCAAAGACCTGGTTTCCTGGGACAAATGACCGTGGCGCGTTGGCACAGCCTGGGGGTTCAGCCACGGCAAAGTCCGGGTGTAGCCGGTCAAGCGGTGACCTGAGGCGGCGGCCCATAAGCAGTTCAGCAGGACTCCGCCCTGTGGCCGCATGAGGGGTGATGTGTTGCACGAACAAGTATTCGGCGACCCGCTCATGCCAGTCTCCCCGGTTCAGGCGTGTCAGTGCCTCTTTTGCCGAGCGCACCATTCTCTCTGCTTGCCCGTTGCTGGATGGATGAAATGGTGCCGTTAGGGCATGGCGGATGCCCAGTCCCAAAAGATACCGCTCAAACGTGCCTGACGTGAACTGCGGTCCGTTGTCAGAGACAAGGACATCAGGACACCCATGCGTTGCAAACAGGCCTCGCAGCACCCGGATGACAGCTTCGGTAGTGGTGGAGGGCATCAGGGCGACCTCCAGCCATTTGGAATAGGCGTCCACCACTACCATAAAGGTCCGGCCGTGAAAGGGGCCAGCCAGATCGATGTGCACCCTCGACCAGGGTGTCTTTGGCGTCTCCCAGGTGTGTCCCTTAGCTGCTGGTAGTGCAGGCCTCGACTCTTGGCACGCTTGACAGGCGGACACCCAGGCAGTGATGGCATCGTCCATATTAGGCCACCAGACGTAACACCGAACCAACGCCTTCATTTTGACAATTCCCAGGTGGCCAACGTGCAGAGCCTTCAGGACGCGCTGACGGAGTCCCTGGGGAATCACAACGCGGTCTCCCCACAGCAGACAGCCGCGATGAGCTGAGAGTTCATGTTGTCTGGTTGCGAAGGGCTGGAACTCCGATGCAAAAGGCCCTTGTGGCCACCCCCTCCACACCGAGTTGAGCACCCGGCTGATGATGCAATCCTGGGCAGACGCGGAGGCCACAGTGGCAGCCGATACAGGCGCTGCCGGAAGATCCTCAATCAGAAGGAGCGATGAAGCTGGAGCCGGGTCTTCCACAAATGCTGGAAGAGGGCAACGGCTGAGGGCGTTGGCATGGCCCATCGATTTCCCCGGGCGATGGATGAGCCGGTAGTGGTAGGCAGCCAGGAAAACAGTCCATCGCAGCATGCGTGGCGAGAGGACCGGTGGAGTTGGACGATCACTGGCGAGGAGGCCCAGGAGTGGCTTGTGGTCAGTGATGAGGTCAAAAGTCCTGCCATAGAGGTATTCATGGAACCTCTTCACTCCAGCCACAAGTGCCAGTGCCTCCTTGTCGAGCTGGCTGTAATTCCGTTCCGTCGGAGATAGCGTCCTGGAAAAGTAGGCGAGCGGTGCTTCTCTTCCGTCTGGAAAACGGTGACTAAGGACAGCACCGATGCCAAAAGGTGAGGCGTCGCAGGCAAGGACCAGCGGCCTGGATTCACTGTACTGTACCAGCACACTGTCTGATGAAAGGAGAGCCTTGACCGCGTTGAAGGCCGCCGTCTCCCGATGACCCCAGGCCCAAGGCGTCTTAGTGCTAAGGAGTCAGTGAAGAGGCTCAGCCACTGTGGCTTTGTGGGGCAGGAACATGTTATAAAAGTTCAGCAGCCCCAGGAACGCCTGCAACTCCGTCTTGTTCTTTGGGGTGGGGGCCTGCTGGATAGCGTGGATCTTGGATGTGGTCGGGTGAAGGCCGGAGGCATCGATAAGATAGCCCAGGAACTCTACCTGTGGAACGGCGATCTGGCACTTCTCCCTCTTTACCTTGAGCCCGGCCTCTTGGAACCTGGTCAGCACGGCACGGAGGCGCTCGAACAGCTGCTGGTGTGAGTCTGCAGACACCAAGATGTCATCAAAATATGGTACCACGCCCGGAAGCCCTTGCAGGAGACGCTCCATAAGGCTTTGGAAGATGCCAGGAGCCACACTCACCCCGAACTGCAACCGGCGGCAACGGAATGCCCCCCTGTGGGTGATGATCGTCTGGGCTTCAGCAGTGGCATCATCGACTGGCAGTTGTTGATAGGCTTGGGCAAGGTCCAGCTTAGCGAAGACCTTACCCTCACCCAGGGAATGCAGCAGGTGTTGGACAACAGGAACCGGATAAGCGTGCTGCTGAAGTGCCTTGTTGATCGTGCACTTGTAGTCAGTGCAGATTCTCACCGACCCATCTGGCTTGACAGGCGTGACGATGGGGGTTTCCCACTTGGCGTGGTCAACCGGCTCCAAAACTCCTTGGGCGATCAGTTTGTCCAGTTGTTCGTCCACCTTAGCCTTGAGAGCAAAGGGAACCCGGCGTGGCTTTAGCTTGATGGGGGCGACTTGTGGATCAAGGCTAAAGGAGATGGGCGTACCTGTATATTGCCCCAAGGTGCCATCAAAAACCTCGGCAAAGTCTTTGACCAGACCCTCAGTCTCTGCGTTAGAGATGCAGTTGATGCCGGTGACTTCCAGGCCGAGGGCATCAAACCAGTCTAGCCCTAGGAGGCTTGGCCGCTGACTTCCGACCACCACCAACCGGAGCAGGCCCGAAAAATCCTTGAAGGCGATCCGGAACCGGCCAACGCCTACCACGGGAATGTCATTTCCCTGGTAGTCTCTCAGGTGTACACAGTGAGAGTCGAGTTGCCTTTTGGACACTCTGGGTACCAGTCTTTTGATGGTGCTCCATGACACGATGGACAGGGCAGACCCGGTGTCGATCTCCATGTCACATGGAGCTCCTTCAATGAGCACCGTGACGTTCAGCTTGCGTCGCGTAGGCGAGTCGGTTTGGCCAATCGTGATTCCAGACGGGCAGCGGCAGTTGGTGAGAGCGAAACAACTTTCCTTGGCAGACTGGAGTGAAGACTTGGACTTGCGAGTCGATGAAGGGGGGGTGTCAGACGGAGCCGATCGGCAGACCTTAGCGATGTGGCCCCTTCTGGAACACTTCCTACAGATGGCGTCTCTGAATCGACACTTGGCACGGGAATGGTTGCCTCCGCAGCCGGCACATTCCGGTTGGCCCTTGGACTTCTGTTGGAACTTCCTGCGCTCCCGCTTTGTCTGGTGCACGTCATCGTCTTCACTGGAGGATGCCTCATCACTGCTGTCCTCTTCATGATGCACCAGAACTGGCTCCCTAGCAAGACGCGGGCTGCTGGACTTGCGGATCTCCTGGGCGGAGCGTTCAGCAGCTTCTGAGGTCACAGCCTCCTCAATGGCTTTCTGTAGCGTGAGGTCTGGCTTGGCAAGGAGACGCCGTTGCAGATGGATGTCCCGGACCCCGCAGACGATTCGATCCATCAGGGCATCGTCTAAGTCTCGGAACTCACAGTGCATTGCAGCCTGTCGCAGGGCGGTGGTGTAGTTGTTGATTGACTCCCCCTCTGCCTGGTTCCGGTGGTAGAACGCATGGCGGGCAGCAATCTTGGATGGCTTTGGTGCGTAGTGGTTGCGGAGCTTCTCTTGGATCGTATCCCATGGTGTTGCCTGGACTGCTTCAGGCGCAACCAATGCTCGGGCCGTCTCAAACACCTCAGGCCCACAGAGGCTGAGGAATAGGCCCCGCTTCCGATCCTTTGATACTGCTGTCAGCTCGTTGGCTTGGAGGTAACAGTCGAACCGAGCGAGATAGGAGTCCCATGATTCAGAGGCTGGCGCAAACGGCGGTAGAGGCACAAGTGAAGCCATGATTCCGATGCCGGCGTGAAGGGCGATGGATGGAACACAGTGCTCTTAGCCAGAACAGTCAGCTCTGAATTGGTTCTGTCCAGTGATTTCGCTCAGTGATTTCGCTCTGTGATTCAGCTCAGTGATTCAGCTCAGTTCAGAGGCTGGCCGCATCTGGCTGTGCTCTGATGTCCATCGATCCCATCCTCGTCGCCAGTGTTAAGTTGTGGGTTGACATAGCAGACGACACAGCGATTTCTCCAAGTAGCTCTTTATTTTGTAAGCTGGAATAGAACTGACTGCAAACAGCTCAGCCGGCCTGCTTTTATAGGCAGCCAGCTGTCAACATTGTAGCTACAACAGCCCAGAGTTCCCGCCTAAAATAACTGACGTGGACCTGAGTGAAAACTATCTACAGACCTGAGTGAAAACTATATACAGTATCCCCCTGCTGGCCCAGGGTGAAACTTCACTACATAACACCCTGAGTCAAATAGGATCCAAACTGCAGCAGTCTGATTGGTCCTAGAACAATGCAGCAGTATGATTGGTTGGCAGGAACCCCCCAATCATGCTCCAGATAGAAGTGAATCCACAACCTGATTGGCTTACAGTAGAATTCCGGAATTAGCCAATCATGTGCAGCCCATTGTGTAAATAATGTATATAAAGCAGATACTTTGAGGGGACATTCATTCATTCTTCCTCACCACTATGAGCTGAATAAAGAGCATGAAATCACTTTGCGACTGAGTATATTTCACGTACATTTGTGTAGAGAAGAGCTTTCCAAACTTTTCATGTTGGGGACACACTTTTTAGACATGCATCATTTGGCGACACAGTAATTCAGTTTTGCATCATGTTGTGACACAGTAATTCAGTTTTAATAGCAAATCAGAGGTTAAACTTACCCCTTTCCAGCCCCAGGAGGAGCGCAGGGAGCATTTGTGCGATGCAGCCAACACACTAACGTGTCACAACACATAAGCTTGGGAAGCGCTGGTGTAGAAGATTATAAGTGTAAAAAGTCACCCATCCATGATTTTGTTTTAGCTAAAGGAGTGCCTCCAATTCTAATCTCAGGCAGACGGGTGGGGCTACAAATAACAAAATTATTATTCTTCATTTATCATTACAATTAATCCCCAGAACGGCTTCCATCAACGGGTTATCTTTATCTTTTATAACCTGCTTTGACCTGTCCATAACACCCCCTGCGCTAAGTAAAACAAAAGCCACGCAATGGCCACCACACCGTTTATACTCAAACGGAATAAACGCGCAATGCCACGAGGCTGCCGCCCCGCCTCCCTTAAAAAAAATGAATGAAACTCAACGTTTTGTATTTAAAGGAAAGTCGCCTTTAACTGTGAACTCTTTATATTGCGTTGTTTCCCATCTATGATGAAAACCCTGTACTGTACACATAGCATTGGAAGCGAGATGGAGACCCAACTCAGCCTCATGCAAAATAAGGATTGCGCAACTCTTCCATTTCTAGCTCTATGCCCCGTTCTTCCTGGCCGGGAGCCGATTGCCAGACCCTGACGCGGATTTTCAGTCCATAGAGCCTAGAAAAAGAGGAGCGTTGCTCTTCCGGTTTCTGTTTTGAAAGCTCTTTCTATCCCATTCCTTTCCATCTCTATGGTCCCTTTTCCCCTCCATATCGGCTTCAATCGTAAGAAAACCGGAAGTACGGGTCTAACCCCTTGGTACGTCGTGACAGGAGAGCGGAAAGAGGAGGAGGAGGAGGAGGAGGAGGAGGGCGGTGCTACTGAGTTCTAAGGGAAGGTTTGGGCTAGAGCGGCAACGGAGCTTTTGCTCTTTCTTCCGGAGGAGCGAGGCGGGTCGGGGGAGGTCAGAGGTCGCCGAGGAAAGATGGTGGCGCATGAGCAGCTCCGCGTGGTTCGCTGCGGCGGCAGTTGGCTGAGCGGGAGCCGCGCGGTCTTTTCGGCTGATTCGAAGTGAGTGGCGCTGAGGGGATCAGTGGGGGCTTTTCAGGAATGCCAGACGCTTAAGCCCCGTTGAACGCGGCTGAATTTACTCCCGAGTAACACACGCGTCTAGACGCTACATTATTAGTAGTATTAAGACACGCGCTCAGACTCCATATTATTATTATTAATTATTAAGACGCGCGCTGAGACTATTATTATTATTTATTAAGACTTGCTCTTAATTATTATTATTATTATTATTATTAATTTTTTATTATTATTATTATTAATTTTTTTTTATTAAGACACTATCATTATTAAGACACACGCTGAGACTCTTTATTATTATTATTTATAAGACGCAATGAGACTCATTACCTGTACAGTGGTACTTCGGGTTAGGAACTTAATGCGTTTCGGAGGTCCGTTCTTAACCTGAAACTGTTCTTAACCTGAAGCACCACTTTAGCAAATGGGGCCTGCTGCGCCGCCGGAGCACGATTTCTGTTCTCATCCTGAAGCAAAGTTCTTAACCTGAAGCACTATTTCTGGGTTAGCGGATTCTGTAACCTGAAGTGTATGTAACGCAAGGTACCACTGTATCTTTATGGTAATAATAAATAGTAAAGGTAAAGGTACCCCTGCCCGTACGGGCCAGTCGTGACCGACTCTGGGGTTGTGCGCCCATCTCACTTAAGAGGCCAGGGGCCAGCGCTGTCCGGAGACACTTCCGGGTCACGTGGCCAGCGTGACAAAGCTGCATCTGGCGAGCCAGAGCCGCACACGGAAACGCCGTTTACCTTCCCGCTGGTAAGCGGTCCCTATTTATCTACTTGCACCTGGAGGTGCTTTCGAACTGCTAGGTTGGCAGGCGCTGGGACCGAGCAGCGGGAGCGCACCCCGCCGCAGGGATTCGAACCGCCGACCTTTCGATCGGCAAGCCCTAGGCGCTGAGGCTTTTACCCAATAATTACTATGATATAATTGCTATAATTAATAGTATACCGCCATGTTCCAGAAAGTCGCAGGGTGGTTACAACATAAAATCACCAACATAGAAACATGTTGACAAGAGGAGGGAATGGAAGCAAAAGCTAACTGGAGAATGAACTGTGTTGCATTTATTACCATGTGGTTTAAACACATTTTTGTCATAGTACCAGGAAGTTTAAGGTCTATTAAAAATACCAGTTTATCAGAAGCCTCTTTTACTCTGGATTGTTTGTACCACATAATATATGCACTTTTCAAAACTCTAAGGGGAAAAGGTATAGGCTCAGTGGTAGAGCAGAAGGCCCCGGTATAAGACAATTTCTTATGCTGATCTAGTGTGATACTCCTCTCCTCTTGCACTGCTTTCACTGTTATAAAGATCTTAAAAGCTTACTGATACTGGGGCACAAATCCCCATGAAGAAAAATTCACTGTTTTAACAGAACATCCCTCCTATCCCTACATTTAATTGGCAGAATCAGCACCACCACAGTTGCCACACAATGCCCGTTCTGCATTTGCAATTATATTTTGATAGTTTAGTGTAGCAGCGCCTGCGCTTTGAAACTCCCTGCCTGTTGAGAGCAAACAGGGGCCTTTGCTGTACTCATTCTGGTCCCCACTAAAAATATTCTTGTTCAGGTTGACAGCTGGGGTCATCTTAAACCTATTTTTAGTGTTTTAACTTTTGCGTATCTTAGAACAGGGCAGTAAATTTTGCTGGGCATCCTTTTCTTTTTTTAATTGTGGTAGTCGTTGTTGTTTGAAACCATAATTTTTAGGAAATTAAAAAGGGAAAAGGATGGAACAAAACCAACCTAAACCGTGCACCTCAGACTGTGTGTGATCCTACAGCCCACTCAGCCTTATGTAGAAAAACCCACAAAACACGACGGGTGTGTGTGTGTGTTATTGGGTTGTTTTTATTTTTGTGTATCTATGTTATATATTTAAAAAGCATATTTTGGTCTATTGCTATCATTTGGAGAAACAAAATACAAGAATATTTATTTAATTTTTTAACAGTTATATTTCACTTTTCTGTCTCCATATTAGGCGCGCATGGCAGCTTGTGTTTAATATAGTATTTAAATGCCATTACACGTGGCATTTAAATACTACATGACCTGGTTCCTATGTATCATTAAGATAAACCAATGGTTAAAATGCGCTTGCAGGAATCATGGTCACATTGCTCCTTTCCCCCAGTTGTCCTTCTCTGAGGCAGTGTGGTGTAGTGGTTAAGAGCGGTAGTCTCGTAATCTGGGGAACCGGGTTTGCTTCCCCGCTCCTCCACATGCAGCTGCTGGGTGACCTTGGGCTAGTCACACTTCTCTGAAGTCTCTCAGCCCCACTCACCTCACAGAGTGTTTGTTGTGAGGGAGGAAGGGCAAGGAGAATGTTAGCCGCTTTGAGACTCCTTAAAGGGAGTGAAAGGCGGGATATCAAATCCAAACTCTTCTTCTTCTTCTTCTTCACCAAACTCAGCTTTGGTTTGGTATAGCCAAGGTTTGTTCTGCTTACTATGTACGGTTTGTCTGGAGGTGACAAGCTATGGGCCCATGACTTAAGTTGCTAACTCCCACCCAAAATTAGCTCCAGATAGCATGGCAGTAGGAGAACTGGAAGAGGAGTAAAACAGCTACAATTTTTACTGAGAGTACTTGCATATCCGCACATTCATGGTTTGGTATTGTATGCATTAGATATTGTCAGGGACTCAGCGGGAGCGCAGGGAGGGGAGGAGATGGAGAGCGAGGGGGAGCAATCCGAGGGCAGCGTAGGAGAAGATGACAGCAGCCCGAGAGATTCCATGAGCCTCTCCAGCGAATCGGAAGATTCACAGAAGGGGGCGCCGATGGCCAGGGCCAGGGGGGACCCAAGGGGGACACCCCAGAAGCAAGGGGCCAGTGGGGACTCCCAGAGCAGCAGTTGGAAATCAGGACCAGCTTCCCCACCAGAGCGTAGTGGGGGAGAGGAGTCCCAGGTATCAGAGCCCACATATTCACCACCAGCGAGAGAAGATGAGTCAGGGTTGGCCACGCCTCCATCGGAGAGCGAGGGAACGGTCAAGAGGAAAGTTGCCGGCTGGGCGCGCGCGCCAAGTTCAAATGTACAGGCAAGCGGCACAGAAGGTAGCCCGGATAGGGAACCAGGTCCTAAAGCCCGCCGGAAGGAGGGGGAAGAATCATCAGGGTCAGCGTCAGAGGAGTCCAGAAAGGATGAAACCCTAGCGGGCAGGAGGGCCCAGAGGAGAAAGGAACTTAGGAAGAGGTGGAGCAAAGCGAGAGTCTTAAACTGGTGTGGAAGGGGCGGAGACTCAGACGGGACTTCGCCGGTCTAGGCTTTAAGACGTAGAGCTGCGCGCTGCGGCTTTGAAATGGAAACTAAACCTCAATAAAGACTTTTGTACATAACGACAGCCTGGCGTTGGTCCTCTGTGAGCTGGGACCTAGAGGCAGCTCTGACAGATATGAACTGGACCATACTGAAAAATAGTCTGGTTTTCCTGTACCTTTGGCAGTTGGGAATTGGTCTTTTACATGTAATGCTGGATGTGAAGATGGATAAATATTATCTAATATGCTTCTAGAATTTTCCAAGTTAGCCTATGTTGTTTCTGTTAAGTACTATAAATGCCTTTTAATTGATTTCTGGCTTTGATTTCATTGTTTATAGGTACCTTTTGTGTGCTTCTGGTGACTATGTGAAAGTCTACAGTACAGCTACAGAAGAATGTCTGCATGTTCTCCAAGGTCACAGCAACATAGTGACAGGAGTCCAGTTGAATCCCCAAAACCATCTACAGGTTGTTAAAATTTTGGCAATGCTAGTCCTATCTTAGAGCCAAACTACAAGCAGCATATGTAACATAATTGTCATTAAGTGCAAACTTTCCCCTGCCCCCAACTTGCTTGGAGAGCGGCAATTTGGATTAGAGGGCCTGAGAGAGCAATTTACAAGAGGGCAAGGAAGCTCCCACTGGAGCCTCTTTTTTCACTGCAAATTTTCAGAACCACATAGGGACCATAGCAGAGGGCAAAGGATTTAAGTTCCCTCCCCACATATGCCAGGGTCCTAATCAACATCAGGGCACCAACACTCACATTTATGAAAGAAAATTGGCACTCAAGGGAAAACTGGGATAAATATCCTAGGTAATTTTGCTGGTGCTTAACGGTGACCTGCACTATAATCTTTGAATGAAGGGCAGCATAGAAATTTGATATATTGTTGCTGTTGTTGTTGTTGTTGTAATCCCAGGCCAAATCCATGATTATGGCCAGGTATGAGTATAGCTCAAATGGAGCAAATTATACCTATTCTGCAATAGTTTCTTAAAAATTCCTGGCCCAGTTGAAAATGCTGGTGGAAAACCTATAAAACCCTGCCTGGGCCGAGGTCTCCATAACTTAGATAACATTTTCTCTCACCCTCATGTGCAGATCTATAATGGAGATGCTGCTTCATATCTTGTCTTTTATGGACATAAGAATTTGAAAGGACTCAAAGCTGCATCTTCCTTATGTGACAGACACAACTAGTGGATCAGTCTGCTCAGTGATGAATACCACACCTCTGCTTGTATTCTGGTTTCTCATAGAATACATTTCTTCCCTTTTAAGAGCGGTCGGCGCTAGGACATACTTATTTGGACTTAAGTTGCAGTCGTTTTGTCTGCATCATAGTTGATTTTGATTATCAACCCATCTCTGGACTGTTTTTCTCGTAAATGTGCTTGTGTGTTATATCTTCAGCAGAGAACATGTGCAGTTTTACTTAAATAAGTAGTAAGAGCTTTTTTCAAAGGTGTTAGAACCACTTCACATTTTGTTAGCATTTTTGTCATACACGGGGAGTAATCAGCACTGCTAAGAATCAAAATGCTTTGTAGATAAACCAGAATAGGACCTTACAAATCATTTTAATATGTCTTTTTTTTCTCTCTCCACCAGCTCTATTCCTGGTCTCTAGATGGCACTATTAAACTCTGGGATTTTATGGATGGCATTCTCATCAAGGTTTGTTATGTTTTCTTTGCATCTCTTCTTTCTCCATAGCAGCCCATGGGCTTCTCATTAGATTAATGAAATGGTATGTATTGGAGTGAATAAAACAAATCTCTGTGATTCATGAGTAAATGCTCTGTTTGCAGACCTGGATATGCTTTGCCACTGCTATGCAAACTGCACTGTGGCATCTTGGTTGATACGAGTCATCACTAACTGCATCTACAGTGGAATCCTCAATATAGCTACTCAAAACTAAGACTGTTAAGTTGAGCAGCACTTATTCCCAGCCAAGTGTGTATAGGATTGCAATGTAAATGCATTGCAATGGAGTAGGGGAGCCAATGGGCTCTTTTCAGCATACGAGTGTCTAGCTTCAAAGACTAATAAGCAGGATCTCTTATCTTCTTATCCACGAAGGCTTAGAATGGACAGTGTTTTCTGTTGATGATTCATGACTGAGATGAGCTGCATTAGAGATGGGGAACTTGTGGTCATCAGGATGATGTTGTACTACAACTTCCATCATCCCATGCTGACAGGGACTGATGGGAGCTGCGGTCCAAAAACGTGTGGAGTGCCACAGGTTCTCCATCCCTGAACTGTATGCACAACTTTATTGATAATTGTGCCTAATTAAAAACCCATTCCACACCTTGTAACTAGCAGGGTTGTATAAACTTGCATGGGTTTTCAGCTTAGCTTTTAGATGAGACTAAAGAGATTGATTTTGTGTATGTGTGTGTTTTCTCTTACAGACATTGGTTGTTGGGTTCAAACTCTTTGCATTCTATGCACTTGCGGGATCTGAGAATTCGGTGTTTGTTATCATCTCAAAAGATAATGATGAAAGATCAGGTATGTCATAATTGCTGTTCTTTTAATTTTGTACATCTTGTTTTTCATGATTGTTGTTAACATGAAGACTGTGAGCATTTTTATTTTAATATTTTAATGTTCCATTATTTTAATGTTGTACTTTATTTTTGTTTTTAAGTTGTAATCATTCATCTTGTTTTTATTATTGTTTGTAAGCCGCTCTGAGCCCGGCCTTGGCTGGGGAGGGCGGGGTATAAATAAAAAATTATTATTATTATTATTATTATTATTGGTTTTATTGTTAAGTAGAAAGGCAGGATAAAGAAATTGTTTTCCCCTTTTGTTGCTGTTTTTTCTTGCCCTTGGGGGGAAAAGTGGGGTACATAGGAGCTTCGTCACATCTTAGGGATTGGTTATTTATTATAGACTATTAGTATAGACCATATCAAAAGTGAACAAAATAAAATACAAACAAACTCCACATACGTGAGTTCAATGCTCAACATAAAAGTATACCTAAAATAGAATTTTGTATGTGATGGGGGATGGGCTAGAATCCCTATAAGGAATTAATTCCCAGAGAGGAAATTTATGTATCACTTAAGTTTAAGTCCCCTAATGGTATACCAGCTGCGGTAGTGGAAAGGTTTGCGCAAGAGAAGGCATAGGAAGCCAGCATGGTTCTAATGCCTGGTTGCAGCTCCAATACCTGTTGCACAGCAGGCTTCCGCTAGCACAATGGTTGCGCTGTATTTTATATTGTGCAACCATAATTCTCGCCCTTACACTAGCACAACACCCCTTAGGCTGGCAGAGAATGCTGAATCCGGTCTCCTGTTTGTTTTGAATGTTCCTGCTATAGCAGGGTCGTCCGCCTTTAATGGCAGTCATCAGCAACAATCAAGAGATAACATCTTAAAACCTTTTTTAAAAAGTGTGTCATATTTTGCTAACAAAAGCACACACATCTGTTTGCATATTAAATTTGTGTAGTAATTAGATCTATTAATTGTGTGTTTAATTAAGTGTATTTAATTACATATATTAATTAAATATATTTAGTTACATATATCGTGTATTTTAAATATTAAATGTATTGTGAACACTTCAATTTACAATATGGAAATTAGTTCAGTGTGTGGCAGCACTACTGCAGCCCACTGGGTATGAAAAGTTGGACCGCCCTGTGCTGTAGGACAGCAGAGGAGTAGAAATAGGTTTCTTAATTTGTGAAAAAGATGCTAAGCAGACTTCTTAAAACACTATGTTGTCTTGGATTTGGACATTTATGGAGCGTGGAGGCATAGCTGTCATATATGCTGCTCAGAACTTGAAGCCCAGTCCCGTGAACTGCTTGTTCTGGCTGGTAAGCATTTATGGTTAGGGTGATATCCAGTGACTGCTATATCAGCACTATCTGTGGTATGCTGACACAGGAAAGCCTAATCAGTGCAGAATAGGTGGGCTGGGACTACACAGCCCAGAATCTGTTAACATAACTGCATGCAACAGCTTTGCGAATAGGGGACAATGTGCACTGTTACCGTAAGCGCAAATCCCACCCCCGAATTAGTGGGATTACAGATTTATTCCAGTTCACTGCCTAGCATGCTTTAGGTGTTTTAGTATAAGCTGCTGTGTCACAAACAGGTATTTTATTTAGAGGATCAATGAACCGCAGGTTAAAAGAACTAAAGGTAGGAATGGCTAGCCCCAATGCATTTAATGCTCCTCATCTTAGTGTGGCAGTCATGCTTAAAATGAAACACTGTGCTCATCAGCTTCTGCCAACCTGCTGGAGGGCATCATGGTGGAGAGATATACATTGCCATAATTTTGTCTGTAACTATAAAAGTTTGCACAGTGCGTGTTAATTTCTGCCGAGCATTGTGGGGGGAAATGTTATTTAACCATAGAATTGTAGAGTTGGAAGGAACCAGGATCATCTTGTCCAACCCTCTACAATGCAAGAATCTTTTGCCCAATGTGGGGCTTGAACCCACTACCCTGAGATTCAGAGTCTCATGATCTACCGACTGAGCTATCCCAGAGTTTCATAAGGCATGTTGCTGCATTGGCTAGGAATCAAATCTAGGCCTCCCACGTGGCAGGCAAGAATTATGCCACTGAACCACAAATGGTGCTATAATTCACAGTACACTTAGTCTTTGTGTAGGCTTGTTAGGAGAATAAAATGAGGCAGCATTGTTGATGTCGCTTTGAGTTCTGGGAACGACAACCTGGTGCAAATATGATAAATAAAGGCCATACAACGAAATACAGTCATACCTCGGGTTACAGACGCTTTGGGTTGCCAAACCCGGAAGTACCGGAACGGGTTACTTCTGGGTTTCGGCACAGAAACGCTAAATCGCAACCCGCGCGTGCGCAGACATGGCGCTGCGGGTTGCGAATGTGCCTCCCGCACAGAACACGTTCGCAACCCGAGCGTCCACTGTAGCCTAATTGCACTCATGCTAATGAATGAGATAAAAGTTAGATGTGATAAAAAAAATATTATTTCATCTATATGAGAATAATTGGTTTAAAACTGAAATAAATTTTGTTTCCATCAGGTCCATTTCAGCTAGCTTCACTGAAAATCCCCAAAACACCAGGTCAGGAAGTAGAAGCCAGTGATCTGGAATTGATTTTGGATGGTGTAAGCCAGTCACCCAAATGTACAGCGCTTGGAAGAGAAGTATATACCTTTTCTTTCTTTCTTTCTTTCTTTCTTTCTTTCTTTCTTTCTTTCTTTCTGTATATTATATTAGAGGTCTGCATGCACAAACATGATGTCAAATCATCCTTCTTTACTTCCTCAGCTCTTAGAGCATGCACCCTCTTCTTGGCCTGTTCTCCAACCACAGCCTTACTCGTTGCATTCCTAGCCTCTTTGCCTTGGCTGCCCACTGTAAAATCTCAGAAATTTAGCCAATCCAATGCAGAGGCCCTTCCACTTTCTCTGCTTTTCCATGAAATGTGGACAGAATAGTCAGTCACTGCCAGGGTGGCTTTCTAACTGCCATAAAATCCTTTACCGCATTATAGCATAGGTGTTCTGCTGTAACTATCATATTCTGTATAGTTTTGAAGAAATCCCTCTCTAAATTTCCCTGTTTCTGACCCTGGACACAAAATACCTGTATTTCTCTCTGCCTTAAGGGGGTATCCAAAGAGCTACCTTTTTATCTGTTACCTGTTGTGTTCTCAAAGGAATTTATCACCTTTATATGAGATCTGCTTTTCAGGCTGTTTTGGAAACACTTCCTGTTCCAAAAACAGGTTAACAAAAGGCAGTGGGGTGTATGGCGTGTTTTTGTAAAATGCAAGCCCAAAACTCCTTTGGGTACACTCCTGTGTCTTAGGATACCAAGAACCACATGGCCAGTTCTGTGGAGCCAAAGGAGTTTCAACCTTGTGGTTTGCCGCCAGCAGCTAGGCTGACTACACCCGTGTTCAGCATCTTTGCTATGTTTCTTTAAACTCCTCTTTCGATCCAGATCTCAGGGCACCTGAATTAGCCATCATTTCTCTTGAGATCACTCTGGGTAAAAGCCATGGAGGAAATGTCTGAATTTGATTTAGAAGGGGAAAAGCACTGGTTGCAAATATACCATTGTGCTGCTTTAGCTGACTTGCATAGCAGTTGTCTGTCTCTTGCAGTTTGCCCATCACATGGTCTAATTTTTTTTTTTATTACCATACATTTTAATCCACTTGGACTCTGGTATGTACTAAACTATATTTTGTTTATAACAGGGTGAATATGTGGTATCTGCTTGCGGCAGTCACCTCGTCGTCTGTTTCTTCAGGAAGAAGAAGCTTTACAGGTGAGGGCAGACAACTCCAGCTAGTAATTGCTTTGCTGCTTTGAATATGCATCTGTTGCTTCTGAACTGGCCAGGAATTTGCTGTTTCTTACAGAAGTGTCCGTAGCCCTGATAACACTTATGCTTATTAATGAAGAAAAGAAAAGAAAAACCCACGTGGTGATATCCAAACTGTAGTTGGAGTAGACCAGTTGAAATCAATGTGTTTAATTCTATTGACTTTAGGGGATTTATTCTGAATATGACTTAGCTGGATATCTCCCAGCTATTAATATCTTTGGAGAAGGAAAGGCTAAAGTGGAAAAGGTGAAGTAAACCGCTTCTGGTGCAACAGGACAGCGGGACGAGCGCCAGAGTGCAAGGAAACGCCATTTATCTTCCCGCCGCAGTGGTACCTATTTATCTACTTGCACTGGTATGCTTTCAAACTGCTAGGCTGGCAAAGCAACGGGAGCTCACCCCGTCGTGCAGACCCAAACTACCAACCTTCTGATCGGCAAGCCCATGAGGTTCAGTGGTTTAGACAACAGTGCCCCCGCTCCTTTTATCTGCTAAGGAGTAAACCCTATACAAATCTCGAGTGGAATTTCCTAAGTGGATGGTGCCTTTGTGCCTCCTTCTGGCATCTCCTGCAGCCAAACTGGTGCCAAACATATTGCTCTGCTTTCCTTTGGACCACAGCGAGGCTGGGGGGGGGGTCTTGTCGTCTGGGCAGTCCAGGATCTCCATACACACTATCCAGGTTTGACTTCATACACACACACACACACACACACCCAGCGCACTCCATTGTCTCTTGAGACAAATGGATGCCAACAACAACAAAATGAACCAGTGATAGTACTGTAAATCCCATAGGATAAGGCTTGGAGGAGCAATAGAAGCTGCCTTCTATATAATCATTTCATACGTCCAGACCGGATTCTCTCCCAGCCATAGCTGGAACTCTTGGAACATTCTGCATACAGAGTATGTGCTGTCCTGCCTGTACCTTGTAGGGACGCAGGTGGTGCTGTTGTCTAAACCACTGAGCCTCTTGGGCTTGCTGATCAAAAGGTCATCAGTTCGAATCCCCATGATGGAGTGAGCTCCTGTTGCTCTGTCCCAGCTCCTGCCAACCTAGTAATAATAACAATTTATTATTTGTACCCCATCCATCTGGCTGGGTTTCCCCAGCCACTCTGGGTGGCTTCCAACAAAGTTTAAAAATACATTAAAATTTCACACATTAAAAACTTCCCTAAACAAGGCTGCCTTCAGATGTCTTCTAAATCTCAGGTAGTTGTTTATCTCTTTGACATCTGGTGGGAGGGCATTCCACAGGGCGGGCGCCACTAACAAGAAGGCCCTCTGTCTGGTTCCCTGTAGCTTTGCTTCTTGCAGTGAGGGAACCACCAGAAGGCCCTCAGGGCTAGACCTCAGTGCTCGGGCTGAATGATGGGGGAGGAGACGCTCCTTCAGGTATACTGGGCCAAGGCTGTTTAGGGCTTTAAAGGTCAACACCAACACTCTGAATTGTGCTTGGAAACATACTGGGAGCCAATGTTGGTCTTTCAGAACCGGTGTTATATGGTCTCGGTGGCCGTCACCAGTCTAGCTGCCGCATTCTGGATTAGTTGTAGTTTCTAGGTCACATTCAAAGGTAGCCCCACGTAGAGGGCATTGCAGTAGTCCAAGCAGGAGATAACTAGAGCATGCAAAACTGTGGTTAGACAGTCTGCGGGCAGGTCGGGTCTCAGCCTGCATAGCAGATGGAGTTTGTAGACAGCTGCCCTGGATACAGAATTGACCTGCACTTCCATGGACAGCTGTGAGTCCAAAATGACTCCCAGGCTCCACACCTGGTCCTTCAGGGGCACAGTTACCCCATTCAGGACCCAGGAGTCCTCCACACCAGCCTGCCCCCTGTCCCCCAAGAACAGTACTTCTGCCTTGTCAGGATTCACCCTCAATCCATTAGCCGCCATCCGTTCTCCAACTGCCTCCAGGCACTCACACAAGACCTTTACTGGTTCTGATTTAAAAGAGAGGTAGAGCTGGGTATCATCCACATATTGATGAACACCCAGTCCAAACCCCCTGATGATCTCTCCCAGCGGCTTCATCTAGATGTTAAAAAGCATGGGGGAGAGGACAGAACCCTGAGGCACCCCACAAGTGAGAGCCCAGGGATCTGAACACTCATCCCCCACCACCACTTTCTGGACACGGCCCAAGAGGAAGGAGCGGAACCACTGTATAACAGTGCTCCCAGCTCCTATAGACAGTCCAGAAGGATGTTATGGTTATTGTAACAAAAGCTGCTGAGAGATCCAACAGAACCAGGAAACAGCTCTCACCTTTGTCCCTAGCCCGCCAGAGATCATCAACCTAGCAGTTCGAAAGCACGCCAGTGCAAGTAGATAAATAGGTACTGCTGCGGCGGGAAGGTGAACGGCGTTTCCATGTGCTCTGGCTTCCGTCACGGTGTCCCGTTGTGCCAGAAGCAGTCCTGCTGGCTCCATGACCCGGAAAGCTGTCTGTGGAAAACGCTGGCTCCCTCAGCCTGAAAAGTGAGATGAGCACCGCAACCCCATAGTTTCCTTTGACTGTCCAGGGGTCCTTTACCTTTACCTTTACTTTGTCAGAGTGACCACAATGGAAAGGAAAACTGCTGAAGTTATACGGAAAGAGCATGTGCTCTTCTTGCATGTTCCTAGTGGCAGATACTACTGCATCAGAAATGCTTCGGGGGGGGGGGGGGGAGAGAGATTTATGCGATGGTTGCTAGTACATCCCAGAAATGGAAAGGTATTCCCCATCCACCTTCCTTGCACTGTTGAGCAGCCAGGGATTAGTTGACATTTCTTTCAGCTCAGTCCAGCCAAACTAACTTAAAGCTATGACTCCTGTTTTTGAAGCTTTTCTGTAGATGGGAAATCCAGAATAAGCGACTTCTTCACCTGCGTAGCCTGCCACCCAAAGGAAGATTGCATAGCAAGCGGACACAGCGATGGCAAAATCCGGCTGTGGTGAGACAAACATTTGCTGCTATTGGCAGTGGTTTTCTGATAAGCATGCATATCCTTCCTTGCTGTAATCTTGCAGTGCAAGTCTGCAGTACAAAGGCACAGTTTCGGCCTCTTTTCCCTGCCAAAGCTTGCGATAAAATGCGCCTCTGATTCCAGCAGAGAGAGTTTCTGTCTTAGAAGGTGTTGATTATGGAGTGGTAAAGATATACTTGGGGCAGCTGGAGGCAAAGGAGAAGAGGCCTGCTGTACAATTTATCTACAGTGGTGTCTCGCAAGACGAAAAGAATCCGTTCCGCGATTCTCTTCGTCTAGCGGTTTTTTCGTCTTGAGAAGTAAGCCCATTGACGGCTTAGCGGATTAGCGCTGTTAGCGGCTTTTAGCGGCTTATCAGCTTAGCGGATAAGCAGATAAGCGGCTTAGCGGCTTAGAAAAAGGGGGGGAAAGGGGGAAAAAGTCGGAAAAACTCGCAAGACATTTCGTCTTGTGAAGCAAGCCCATAGGGAAATTCGTTTTGCAAAGCGCCTCCAAAACGGAAAACCCTTTCGTCTAGCGGGTTTTCCGTCTTGCAAGGCGTTCGTCTTGTGGGGCACCACTGTACTCTAAATCTTCATACTTGAATAGTGGCAAGAGTGCATATCTGTAAGTGAGCAAGGGCTATTTATTTGTTACGTGTATAGTCCAGTCTTCTTCCAAAGAATTCAATAATAATAATAATAATAAATTTTATTTATATCCCGCCCTCCCCAGCCGAAGCCGGGCTCAGGGCGGCTAACAACAATAAAATAATACAACATTCTAAAATCATTTCATTATAAAATTAATTCAAATCAAATTGATGGCAACCATTGGGCTAGAGTTTTGTGAAGATTGCCAAAGGAGGGAGTCAGGCTATGCCCTGGCCAAAGGCCTGGTGGAACAGCTCTGTCTTGCAGGCCCTGCGTAAAGATGTCAAGTCCCGCAGGGCCCTAGTCTCTTGTGACAGAGCGTTCCACCAGCTTACATGTGGTTCCCGGGGCTCTTGACCTGACCAAACCTGCTTAGTTGCAGTAGTAGGACTGCTCCATCTGCCTATAGACCATTCTCATGGTTATTGGTAAAAGACCTGGTATTGAGGCTTCTGGCCTTTATCCATTTTTAGTTGTCAGTGGGCAAGTAACCGAGGGAGAGGATGGATGCACCATGTGTATTGGAATACACCTTGGGATGTACATCCCACTAGAAAGGACTGCAATGCAGGTGGACCACATTTTATTTGGGCTTTGAATG
Organism: Podarcis cretensis; assembly: GCF_951804945.1. Taxonomy (NCBI): domain Eukaryota; kingdom Metazoa; phylum Chordata; class Lepidosauria; order Squamata; family Lacertidae; genus Podarcis; species Podarcis cretensis. The sequence goes on from NC_137170.1 coordinate 123,165,663, forward strand.
CGCCATCACCTTTAGGCCTGCAGTTTCCTGTCTGGTGAGCAGTCCCCATGTGAAAGTCTATTGATGCCAACAGAGCTCTTTAGCTGAATCACAGTGCCATGTTTTTATTCTGTATGCAAAGCACAGGAGAATATAATTAGAACCCGAGAATTAACATAGGTTAGCAGTTTCCCAAGGTGCTTCACGTATCTCTTTGTGCACCAGTCCTCCTCCTCAAGATCCCTAACTTGGAAAGTTTGCCCTAAATTGAATGGTTTTTTCCCCCGCACTAGGAGAAATTTTAATCACAAGAAAGAATACACGTACTCCACAATGCACTGGCACCACGGTGAAGTTATGGATCTCGCTTTCACTGTTGAAGGTAACGTTACCCAAGCTAGGAACATTTGCTGTTTCAATTCTCTCACCTCTTCCATCACCTTACCAGTGGCCTTGAGCAAGTCACTTTTCTAGCAATCTCTCCCCATGCAGATTCACCCATCCACAATATGATAGTTCTGAAATTCTACTCTCTTGAATTTGATTTCTGTTTTCTGTATGTGGCTTTGAGATCCTTTTGAAGATGAAGCAATTAAGAGAATTTCTCAACAGATTCCCAACATTCTCTTCAGAAAACGCTTGTCAACTGCTCTTGATTTGAAATACGCTATATAAATGTACAGCAGTGTCAAAGCAAAAGAGTTAGAGCTCCTCAATACATCTTGCAAAAGTGTGGAAGTTTAGAGATGGGACTGTGGCAAAAGCAACAGAGTTGTCTGTGTGTTGCATAAAGACAGAGATAGCTAATCTGGTGCCTTCAGCTCTAGCCACCATGGCCAATTTTGGGGGATGATTTGAGTTGTAGTCATATTGTGAGCACAAGGTTGGCTACCCCTGCATAAAAGTGCTTCGTGCCACTCTCTGGGTTGACAGGCAGAAGTAAACTGTTTCGGTTCTTCAACAAGCAGAGGAAGTAGGAATTTCATCCTCTCGCAAAATAGAACTGAATAAAATTTGTTTTTCTATGTTGAAAGCTGTGAAGATAAAAACTTGTTGACCTCAGCGGGAACTTGAAGTGACCCACCGCAGTGTTTATTTTATTCTTGGCTTCCCTCCGAAACAGGAAGCAGTTTGACATGACAAGTGGGAGGATTTTGTTGTGTTGCAACTTAACTATTTGCTTCATAAACACAATCCAGTTGCTCCTGATCTTGTTGCTGGGTTTTTTCAGTTCTTATAGTCGGGCACACAAGAGCCCACGCAGTCTGTGTCCACATGTGTGTATATTATTTATTACACTTGCATTTGTGTCCATATGGCAATTGTGCACCAAACTCAGTGCATGCCTATCTACTGGGAAGTAAATCCCATTGGGTTCACTGAGCCTTAATCCCAGGTATACGTGTATAGAACTGCAGCCATGGTCCTTTTCAGCATCTAAACCTAGATCAGGGTTGCACAACCTGTGACCTTCCAAATGTTGTTGGACTACACCTCCCACCATCCTCAATCACTGGCTCTGCTGTCTGGGGCTGATGGGAGTTGTAGTCCAGAAACATCTGGAGGGCCGAAGATTGTGCACCCCTGTCCTAGATTAATGTATATGGCAACAGGTAATGATGTCCTCTGAGACTGTAATATCCATGGAGAGTAACCAGATCTGTGGCAAGTCACATTGCTCCAGTTGCACTGAGCAGTATGCTCTGTGTGTGTGTGTAGTGCGTGTGAAGTGCTATATTTCTAAGGCACACACATTTTGTTCGGTTTGATAGGAACTAGCCTCCTGAGTGGCGGAATCGAGTCTGTCCTAGTGCAGTGGCGAGATGGGTCGGATGCGAAGAAGGAATTCTTGCCCCGGTTGGGATCCACAATAGAGCACATCTCCATCTCTCCAGATGGAGCCTTCCTTTGTACCTCGCATGCAGATAACAGTAAGTCCAAATGGGGGAGAGAAACCTACCTGTTTATAATGTCAAACAACCATGGCTGTTAGGGTTTTGAAAGGTGATAACCTCCTTAAATCAGTGATTTATATCCAAGCACCTCCAGCTTCAAATTTCCGTGAGCACCTGAGCCATGGATTGGAAACCAGCAATAGCCCTCTAGGTACTGTAGGACTACCAACTCCCATCAGCCCCAGCAGTCAGGGATTAGATGTTGTAGTTCAACAGCATCTGAAGCCACCCCCCCTTTCCCTCCCTGCTTTGTGATTGGCATCTCTCTGTTTATTCTATAGGGCTTGTGGGGAGGGGGAGGGTTGCTGTCTCTGGATTTATATTTTTATCCCCTGTCGCTCCATGAGGATCTTCCTGCCTCAATTAAGCCCAAACCCAACGATGAACTGGCTTTCTTTCAGTGCCAGTTGTATGCCTGAGGTTGTACTGGTTTAAAAGACCCTTAAGCAGCTGTACATATGAATGAACAATGTTTATAACGGCGAGGCCGTGGTGCTCTCCCAACTGGAAAGTGGGGGCCACTACTGAAGAAGCTTGTTCAAGAATGACTCCCAGCCCTAATAGTTAATGGGGCCTTTTCAGCCAGTCTGAAAAGATTGGGGAAGTACTCATTGGAGAAAGAGTTCTCTGTTCCCTAGCGAAACTGATTAACAAGCTTACAAGATAAGCACCAGAACTTTTGATTTAGCACAGCAGCCAGGGAAGCAAATCTAGGATGGGTGTGGCATGCTCCTTATATCTCATACCAGGCTCATTCTGAAGTAACTGTGATTTCCAATCTGCCTTAGCCCCTTGCCCATTAGTTACTAGGGCATGTTCAAACATTTTAAAGTCCCTCCTTTCAAGGAAGGGATGTTGTTGTTTAGCCGTGTCTGACTCTTTGTGACCCCATGGACCAGAGCACGCCAGGCACTCCTGTCTTCCACTGCCTCCTGCAGTTTGGTCAAACTCATGTTAGTGAGTTAGTTAGCTTTAAGAACACTATCCAACCATCTCGTCCTCTGCCGTCCCCTTCTCCTTGTGCCCTCCATCTTTCCCAACATCGGGGTCTTTTCCAGGGAGTCTTCTCTTCTCATGAGGTGGCCAAAGTACTGGAGCCTCAGCTTCAGGATCTGTCCTTCCAGTGAGCACTCCGGGCTGATTTCCTTCAGAATGGATAGGTTTGATCTTCTTGCAGTCCATGGGACTCTCAAGAGTCACCTCCAGCACCATAATTCAAAAGCAACAATTCTTCGGCGATCAGCCTTCTTTATGGTCCAGCTCTCACTTCCATACATCGCTACTGGGAAAACCATAGCTTTAACTATAAGGACCTTTGTCGGCAAGGTGATTGCTTTTTAAGGAAGGAATATCAACTGGCAGATCTAACTAAGGCTGACCATATGTGCTGTTGACCACCACATCTTGGCCATACCAAGTGGAGTCTTGGCCATACCAAGTGGAGTTCTGCATCCAATAATGTTCCTGAGCTGCAAGCCATATCTGGCCATTTGAAGTGCACCATTTTTTCCTGAATAAAACGTTTTATGCCCAGGGAAGGCCATCTGCAGCCCTCTAGATGCTGTTGCATGACAAGTTCCCCACTCCTGTTCTATGGGCTGATGCAAATTCTGAATCATCATTTGGTAAACAATAGGGCTTTTAATGCTCTGCCAGCTTTCATTCTTAACCTTATTAACTTTCTTTTAAAACTCCTGTAGAAATAATCATCATACACAGCAACTTGAAGGTCTCCACAGTCATTCAAGGATTGAGCAGAGGTATGTTTGCTTCAGAGAGCTTATTTATATACCTGCGTATCTCCTTTTCTCCAAAGAAACTGTATTCCAGCTCAAACCATCTGTTTCCTTTCAGGCAGTGACGTCAAGGCTGGCTTGATGGTTGACCCTCGAACTAAAGCTTTGGTTCTGAACGGCAAACCAGGCCACCTGCAGTTCTATTCGCTGCAAAATGACAAGCAGCTTTACAATGTAAGTTAGGCCAGTGATGATCTATGCTCTCGTCACAGTGGCAAATAAGGCTTAGGACTAGCAACGCTATTTGTGACTGCTGTTTGGGGTTGTTGTTTTTTTTCTTAACATTAACTGGACATATAATTTCTGCATAGAAACAAAATACTACTAGGGCTGGGCGTTATCTGGTTTTCAACATCATGATATATCACCAGTTAAACGTTGTGTACTGATACAGTGGTACCTTGATTCTCAAACTTAATCCGTTCCAGAAGTCCGTTCCAAAACCAAAGCGTTCCAAAACCAAGGCGCACTTTCCGATAGAAAGTAATGCAAAATGGATTGATCCGTTCCAGACTTTTAGAAACAACCCCTAGAACAGCAATTCAACATGAATTTTACTATCTAAGGAGATAAAATGAAAGCAGTAAACAATGTAGTGCAGTCACACATGCAATCAATCAGTAGCTGAACTGGGTTCCACACAGTCACAAAAACAAAACAAAAAGAGCTGCCTAAAAAAAACGCAAAATAAATAGCAAAAACAGACAGACCCCAGCATAACTCAAAACGGAGGTGTGGCACTCAAATCGGAAGCATAACACTCAAAACGGAACACATTCGACTTCCAAAAAAAGTTCGCAAACCGGAACACTTACTTCCAGGTTTGCAGTGTTTGGATTCCAAGTTGTTTGAGTACCAAGGCCTTTGAGAACCAAGGTACCACTGTATATCATGATGTCTGTAATAAGGATAGAGCTATGTAGAGACATTGGCTGGCTTCACGGTTTTTCCCCACATCGTGATTTTTGCATAGCGTGCATACACACACACACACACACACACGCGATATATTGTTATATTGCCCAGGCCTAAATACAACACTGGCCCAGATGGCTGGAGAACAAGTAGTGAACACAAGGTGTGGTGTGGCAGTGTTGCTGTAGGTAGGATGAGGCTAAAGTATTTCAAGAAAGGCTTTGCTGGAGGTAGTGGGGAAAGCAGCGCAACTTGGGGGCAGGAAGAAGCATATCAGATGGCATTGGAATGAGAGTGGGTGATGGGAATAAAGAGGTACAAAGTGCATATGTGTTTCTTCTCCAGTGGCTGGCTTCAAAGTGTTGGTGCTGACCTTTAAAGCCCTAAATGGCCTTGGCCCAGTATACCTGAAGGAGCGTCTCCACCCCCATCATTCTGCCCAGACACTGAGGCCCAGCTCCAAGGGCCTTCTGACGGTTCCCTCCCTACGAGAAGTCAGGTTACAGGTTACAGGGAACCAGGCAGAGGGCCTTCTCGGTAGTGGCACCCGCCCTGTGGAACACCCTCCCATCAGATGTCAAGGAGATAAAAAACTATCTGACTTTTACAAGACATCTGAAGGCAGCCCTGTTTACAGAAGTTTTTAATGTTTGATCTTTTATTGTGCTTTTAATATTCTTTTGGAAGTCACCCAGAGTGGCTGAGGAGGACCGGCCAGATGGGCGGGGTATAAGTAATTAATTTATTATTATTATTATTATTATTATTATTATTATTCTTCATTGACTGACTGACCTTCCAAATGTGCATGAGGCCATAGACCTACTCCATCTCTTCTTTCAAAAAATTGCAGTTGGATATTGTGCAGCAGGAGTATATTCATGAACACGGGCTGAACCAGATTGAGTTAGTGAAGGCTGCTTTTGATTCCGAAGGCAACTGGCTGGCTACTGTAGAACAGCGGCAAGGAAGCAGCAGCGACCTTGAAATGTACATGAAACTCTGGGCTTACGACGAGCAAAAGCAAAGGTACTCATGCTTGCATTGTCTAGCAAGTTGGCAGAAAACCGGTTGTTTCAGATAATGTAGATTTATCAGTCTCAAGTGTTTTCATTGCCCACACTTGCTGCCCCCATTAAACCTGTGACAAGATGGGACTTGAGGTATGAGCATCAAAGGGAGCATGCATGTGCAGTTGTTGCGCGTCATTACTTTGTCCATGCACATGTGCGCACACAGATCCCCCCAACATGTGCCCTAGTGGCATGGCTGCTCCTGTTCTGTGGCCGCTGTCATGTTGGTCGGAACCTGTGTAACGGTATCCACCAAGGCAGATATGTGCCTCTTACTATGGAAACAGAAGCTCCTGCAGCTGAATGGGACACATCTGTGGGCAGCCTGAGGAAGTGGGCCTGCCCATAAAAAAAACAAGTCTGAAGTAAGAGACTAGGGTGATCTCTGCTGTTTCCAAGAACTCTTCTCGTTGCGAGGCTTTTGGGGGTAAGCTGAGAGTTTGTTTGGACCCCGAGTGAGAACCCAGAGGCTAAGGGAGGGTGTGTCTCTCTCTCACATGCACACACACACATGCATTCATTCATACCTTGGATCCCAAACACCTCGCAAGTTGAACATTTTGGCTCCCAAACACTGCAAACCTGGAAGTGACTGTTCCGGTTTGCAAACTATTTTTGGAAGTCTGACGGGGCTTCTGCGGCTTCCAATTGGCTGCAGGAGCTTCCTGCAACCAATCAGAAGCTGCGCTTTGGTTTCCGGACATTTTGAAGGTCGAACGGACTTGGGGAACGGATTCCGCTCAACTTCCAAGGTACGACTGTATATATGTAACGTTGAATTAATTACCATTTTATATGTAACTCTGTACTGTCACAATATTTTAAACAAAATAAAAAAAATCCTTCCATTAGCACCTTAGAGACCAACTAAGTTTTTTATTGGTATGAGCTTTCGTGTGCATGCACACGTCTTCAGATACCACTTCAGATAAGTGTGCATGCACATGAAAGCTTATACCAATAACAAACTTAGTTAGTCTTTAAGGTGCTACTGGAAGGAATTTTTTTATTTTGTTTTGACTACGGCAGACCAACACGGCTACCTACCTGTAACTTCAATATTTTAAGTTATTTGTTGTTCATTTTTTTGCACACTGCTTAGAGATCCTTTTATAGCGGTTTAGAAATTAAATAATCAAGATATCAAATTGAATCCAGTCAGATGAAATGAAAATGTAAAAAAAAAAAAAAATCTCCATCCTTTTTATTTTATCTATCTTATTTTCTTAGGGAGGGTGGTTATAATGTCAAAGTATAGTGCTTACGGAGATCGCAATCCAACATGGAGTTAGGTGCCCTTAAGCACAGTGGCTTCAAGGAATCTCTCTCCTCCTTTTTGCAGCTTTACTCTGAACACAAGAATAAACATGCCGCATGAGGATTGTGTCACAGCTATGTGTTTCCGTTGCACAGACGCATCTGAAAATATAACCCCAACTTTGGTAACAGCTGGCAACGATGGGCACTTTAAAGTCTGGATGCTACTGGTTGACAATGATGGTGAAAGTGAGTAAAAGGATGGTGGTGTACCTGTTAAATACTACATTGTGCTTTTATTCACCATAGAGAGGGGGGAAATCCTCTTCTCTCTGTTTACTGATAAGGGCAGGGGACTTGAAACAAGGCAGAGCAACACTTTTATCCTTCCGTAGATTCACATAGTGTGCTTCTGATGCCTTTAGATTGTGCTTGTTTCATCTTCAGGTCAGAAACAAGAGCTTCCCACAGAAAACACACGGCAAGTCTGGGATTGTTTTCTTTTTTCTTTTTGGTTAATAGATTGTTTTTATTACTTTTCAATTACAGTCCAGTAATAGCCTCATTATAACAAAACCAATTTACAGGGAATTGCTGGGTTTTACGCGGGGGGGGGGGGGGGGCAAACTGAAATCAATGGAAAACTTAAGGAGCCAACTTATGGATTGGTTGCAATATCACCAGATACACAAATTAGATAGAAAGAATTGATTTTTGGACCAAAGCTCACAATTAAAAAAAAAAAATTCTTACAACATATGGGTAAACTTCTGTCTAAAATGTATAATTTTTAATTAGAATGGGAAACAAAAGACGAGCTTGTTAAAGCTTCAGTGACATACTGGGCAATAGATATAGGACACAACATAGATCTTAACCTCTGGGAGAAACTTTGGAAAAGCGACCTGAAATTTGCTGCATGTTATTCATTAAGAAAGAACTACTTGGAAATGATTCATAGATGGTGTTTAAGTCCGAGTAGGTTGGCTAAGAATTATAAGGCGGAATCAGATACATGTTGGAAGTATAAATTGAACTAACTTTCAAAGGAGGGTTGCCGAATCATAAATGTAAAGAAAACTTTAAATAAAGAAACCGTAGGCTCTCTCCACACACACACACACACAATCTTTTGCATCAAATGAAGTCTTATCACAAATTCAAACTTTAAAGTCCTTGTAGTTGGCTTGTTCCACAGTTTGTGCTCCCATCTCTTCTACCACACACCTGTACTTTCATCCAATTAAGCTCTAATTAACGAAAGAACCTCTGCTTCTTAATGGCGGCATTGGAGGGTTTTCACCAGGCAAAGTGCTTTTGCACTCAGCGTCTCTCTGCCCCCCGTCCCCCCGCATTCCATGCTGGAGCGAGAGCCAGGTACCAAGACAAACTCCAAGTGAAGCCCATTCCTCCTATCCCTGGGGGTGGAATTTGCAAGGATAATTTACCCTCAATCACCCTTTGTCCTTCACCTACAATCTCCTGCCTGCAATCTATTAAGGCAGAGCGGAACCGGAAGCCAAGTCTGGGGTTGTTTTCAAACAAAAAGGCATATGTTCCTATGCCTGGCATTCAGCGAAAGACATATAGTACTCATTTAATGTGGTATAAGAATATAGTGCCTCTTTAATGTGGTACTGACAACTCCTACAACAGAAGTCTGAAATTGGCCTTGGACACATCCCAGGAAAAACAGCTGAGGTGGTCACACACCTCAACTATCCTTTTTCAAGATTTAAGTACTTCCTTCTAATCAAAACAGTGAGTCATGTTTGTGCCAGGAAAAGCCTACACGCTTGTGATCACTATCCTGGAATTGCTGTTGAAGTTGATGTCAGCATAAATATGCAATTTAAATAAGGTAATGGCTTATTTAACGTTTGATTAAATGCTCAAGGAGCACACACAGTTAGGTATTAACTAAGTGCCCTCACCTGATTCCAGCATTCCTGCTTGCCCACAGGAAGTGTGGCACTGCTGTCTGGTGACAATGGCAAATCCCAGCCTCAAAAGCTTCAGCTATGGGCAGGGATCACCTCAGCAATTGCACAACGGTCCCCATACCCCAGGCATAGGCAAACTCGGCCCTCCAGATGTTTTTTGGGACTACAACTCCCATCATCCCTGACCACTGGTCCTGTTAGCTAGGGATGATGGGAGTTGTAGTTCCAAAACATCTGGAGGGCCGAGTTTGGGGATGCCTGCCCTACCCCCTTCCCAGCTTCAGGGTTAGGAAGAAGGTGGGGAGTGTTGTGGCCACAGGTCCAAACAGTCAAGCATTTCCCTGCCACTCCACTTACTGCCCTAAGAAGGAATTCATGGTGGAAGGCTGCTGTTCCAATGCGGGGCCCAATGTGTAAGCCCCGCTTCCCCTTATGGAAAAAGCACTGAAGGATTCTTGGTCTTCTGCAGCCAAGGAGAGACCAGGAAACCTCCCTTTTCCACCAAAGGTCTGGATCGCCTTGCCACATGATGCATCCAAACTTTCAGCGGGTGAGACAAATGATCATAGTTCTTGGCTTGGGTACCAAAGCCAAATAGAAATGGTGGGCCCCTGCCTTAATATTCTTACATACTATTTATCATGTTACTCAATTTTAACACATCTTTCCTGTTACAAAAGTGTGGGATTTCTTTCTCTTTAACAGATCAAAGCATAACTTGGGCCTGCGACTTCGTAGGAAGCTATCACAACTATCAAGCTACAAATTGCTGTTTCTCCGAAGATGGCTCTTTGCTTGCAGTCAGCTTTGACAAAATAGCCACTGTGTGGGACTCGGAAATGTGGGATCTCAAATGTACTTTCTGCCATCTTCCTGGGACTATACGGTAAGGAACCAAGTGTTCCTTTAATTTAAATCAGTTTTTTTTTAAAAAAAAAAGATTCATTAAGCATGTAATGAAACTAACCTAATATTTCCCCAAAGTTTTTAAAGCAATAATCCTTAATATTTTCCTATCAGAAACTTCTTTATTGGGCCCTTCTGAGCTTTCACAAGAATCGTTGGTTTTAAGGGAAAGCTCTTTAAATAGCAACAAAGTTCTGTAACAAAATCAGCTTATTTTTTTACATGTGTCCAGAATAATCTGTGCAGAACTAGAAATTGCATTGGGTGGGAAACAAACACCCATCTTCCCTCCTGCAGCCTTCCCTCAAATTTTGCCCCAGATGGTCCTCAATCCTCTGGAGCAGATTATTGGACTCATGGAAGTTTAGGCCATGAGTAGGAAGTGGAAGTTCTGTCATGTGACATTGGGTGTTGCCTACAGTTTGATTTCAACAAGACTGCAGAAATGCCTTGCGCTTTTGGAATTACATCTTCCATGCTGCTTGCTTCCCCTGTCTAGTTTACTTATTGCAAAAGTTTCCTAAAGAAATCTTGCCCTGCTTTTTTAGCACCTGCCCACACCAGTGTTATCTTAAGGGGGATTACAACAGAACGGGTTTGCTAAGAAGCTGTAAGCTCTACAATTAGCCTGAGAAATGCCTCTCTGTTTATTTAGAGTAAACATTTACCTGGTTGCAAGGGGGGGGGGAATCTCCCTTGTTGGAATTAGAGGGTCATAAAATAAGAGTCTGAGCGCAAACAAAATTGCTCTTGAGATCGAGAAGAAAGAGAAAGGTTGTGTGGTGGTTTAATGGAAAGACTTCAGCCAGTCCTGACTCTTGAATCCCTGATTCGCCTAGGCATCAGCAGTGCCCATTGTGACCCACTTTTTAATGTGTGGCAGATCTCCAAAACTGTAATAAACCACTTTCTTTTGAGCACACGTAGCCTTGCACTTAAAATTACTTGCTTAAACTGTATACTAAAGCATGCAGAAGGTAGATTCCCATCTTTTACCCGTCTGTGAGGTATGAGCTCTTGAGCCAGGATTGGGGAAAACAAAGCATGGCACCTAAGGCAGACATGGCTGGCCTCCTGCCTGTAACCATTTCAACCATGGAAATAGCAGAAATAGATGCCTGAAGTGAGCTAGGGTTGTCTTAGATCAGGCATGGGCAAACTTGGCCCTCCAGATGTTTTGGGACTACAATTTCCATCATCCCTAGCTAACAGGACCAGTGGTCAGGGATGATGGGAATTGTAGTCACAAAACATCTGGTGGGCCAAGTTTGCCCATGCCTGTCTTAGATTATATAGTGACCCTACGGCGAAATATCTCATGGACGTGACTAATTAACATTATCTTTGTTATTTATTCTTCCAGAAACCTGTGTTTTGGGAGGCAGAGTTGTTCAAAATACCTTCTTGGCACCACCAACACTGGATTTTTGTGCTGTTGGAACTTGCTGAGCTGTACATGTAAGACCATTTTATCACCTTTTCTTCCTTCCTTCCTTCCTTCCCTCCTTCCTTCCTTCTGTTCTTTCTTTGATTAAAAATTGGTCATTCTGAGAGAACCCAAGGAGGCAAATTGCTTTATATTTCAGCTTAACACCAAATACTTTTAGTTTTTATTTATCCAGTCGTTGGAACCGTATCGCATAAAATTATACGGCAGGTATTGTTGCTGAATCCCCAAACGACCTCCTCTCCCCTGTTCAGATCCTCCCTTTGAAAGTTCTCCTAGCTGCATTCATGGTTTGAATTAATTGCAGTTCTGTCCTTCTTGGGAGTCTGTGGTTCTCCATCATAATCTGGTTATTTTGATTTTCAGTGGAATGGAGTGCCCAATTAAATGTCATTGTTCTGCAGCCAGATTGTCTGTCTGAGAACATCGTCGCGGTTTCATCCCACTCGGAATACTCAGATGGTGAGCATAAAGACCTCTTTCATTTTTGTTAAGGATCACTGGCCAAAACTGCAGATCCATACTGCCCAGGAAAATATTTTACTTCCTTGGACTTGAAAGCCACTTAAAATAACTCTTTAAAATAGGCCGCTCTTGTCTACATGGAAACTATATCATGGTTTGGATCTTAAGACAAGAAAGTTTGCTGACGGAATGTTTCTCATCCCCCTTGTACTCAAACCTAGCTTTCAGGTTTCCCCATAAGCCTCTGGTTTTCCTCTGTGAGAACAGAATCCTGAACCAAGTGGACTGTTCTTTTCCCCCACAACTGCATCCCCAAAATGCCCATCTATAAGATCGCTGGTCCTTCTGAACCAGGCTGGAGCATGGTGGGATTGCTGGGTGAGAGGACAAGTGCCCCAGAATTGGTTGGCCTGAACTTCCTTGTGTCTTGGCGCCCAAACCCCTTTTATCTAGGGCATGCACCCCCAAACTCTGCCCTCCAGCTGTTTTGGGACTACAATTCCCATCACCCCTGACCACTGGTGCTGTTAGCTAGGGATGATGGGAGTTGTAGTCCCAAAACAGCTGGAGGGCTGAGTTTGGGGGCACGTGATCTAGAGCAAGGTGCTCTTACCATTACCGAAGTAGGGCAATCTGTCTAGCAGACCTTTGGGATACCATGTCGCTTAGAGTCTTGCCCTGAGATCTGTTTTCTGGGTTGTAGATTTTCATTATAAGAAAGCTATTTTAATGAAAAAGGCCACCTGGCAGACTTGGCACCGCAGAGCCTTTTAATAACTTCCACCCCCTACTGGGCTAGATCAGGTGAGCGGTAATATCTTGTTCACATTCCTTGTTTTCTGTTTGTGGGGTGGTTGTTCTCAGGGAGTTTAAAGTCTATGGTGGGGGGAAAACCTATTTCCATTTCAGGAGTTCCTTTTTACTGTTCTTTATCCTGCAATGTGTGATACTCTACAGCTGGGTTGGGCAGCCCATGGTCCTGCAGATGTTGCCAGACTACAATTCCCATCATGCCCAGCATTTAGCCACACTGCCTAGGGCTGATGGGAGTTCCCCATCCCTGCTCTGTAGCCTATTTCTCACTGAGGTGGTACAGTCCAGTGACAGGTTTACTAACTGACTGAGAACTAGGCCTATCATGCTGTATATTGATCCATACTAATCTTTATTGGTGGAACTCTGTAGACAGTGGACTGGTTTATTTAGACTTCGTTGATAGGTTCCCATATAAGTACCAGGAGCTATACTGAATGTATGGGTTTCTTTATCATTTTGTGATCATGCATTGACTTCAGACCTCAGAAAAGCAACGCGGAAAGCGGTTCTTAAAGGCTAAAATTCTCTTTTTCTTCTTTTTCTTCCCCTCAGTATTTGTATTCAAACCCTGTGAGCCACAGCCTTTGTGTATCCACAGAAAGGTCTGCAGAGGCCAAGTCCGGTGTGCTGTCTTTGTTCCAAGAGATCTACCCGAGTCCATTCATTCAGAAAAATATCAGTGGCTCAGCCAATCTCAGTTTTACTTCTTGACTGAAACACTTGTAAGTGTTTAAATGCGCATCCGGGACAATATTGCAATGAGTTGTTAAGTGCTCAGAAAGCCAAGTTGTCGTGCTAGTCATTTCTGTAGCCCTTTTCAGCTCTGCTACCCTTACCTACCATTAACATGGTGAGATAGGACGAGAGGTCATCATTTAGCCGCAAAGCTCACGGGACTTCGAGGCAGTTGAGAGCTAAACCTGAATCCCTCACTTTGGAAATCAATGTTGTGCCTGATTTCGGTACATATGAATTGCTCCCTTTCTTGGTATAAGTTTTCTGGACAACACTGCTTCAACTCAGAAATTTTCTGCTTCCTTTCTTTAATTAATTCTTATTAGGGGAGATGGGCGATAGTTCAGTAGGTAGGGCAAGAGACTCTTAATCTCAGAGTCGCAGATTCAAGTCCCACATTGGGCTACAGATTCCCGCATTCTGGGTTTGGATTTGGATTTTGGATTTGATATCCCACTTTATCACTACCCGAAGGAGTCTCAAAGCGGCCAACACTCTCCTTTCCCTTCCTGCCTCACAACAAACACTCTGTGAGGTGAGTGAGGCTGAGAGACTTCAGAGAAGTGTGACTGGCCCAAGGTCACCCAGCAGCTGCATGTGGAGGAGCGGGGAAGCGAACCTGATTCACCAGATTACGAGTCCACTGCTCTTAACCAGTACATTGGACTAGATGACCCTTGGGGTCCCTTCCAACTCGTATGTTTCTGTTCTGTTCTAATCTAAATGTTAGCTAATCATGTGAGTTTTAGTTTCATAAGGGTAAAATCAAGCATCTTGACAAAGCTGGCATACATTGTTTCTTTTTGATTCCTTCCTAAAATAAGAGAGGGAAATGCCTTGACTACAGGGGTGCCTTTCTTCCACAATTTTATACGTACTTCAGCTAAAAAATTGTCAGGTGATAGGGATATAGACCGATAATATTGTCATTTTTACTTGTAGTCTGTTAAATCACGCAGTTTTATATGGTCCCAAACAATACTGTCAAATATTAATGAATATCCCCAGTGTCCCTTGAAGAGAAAAGAGAAATCGTTTCAAACGGCATTAAACTTTTCATGCTTCATGTGATATCTCTTCTGGATTTTGTTTTTAATGAGTAAATGCTTACATTTCTTAAGTACATATGCTACAAAATAAATCATCTGGATTGTGTGCCATATTTTAAGACTCACCAAAATCCTACCGAAATATTGTTTTTCGTAACAGTGCTTCTTCCTTCTGAATGTTTAGGAATTGATGACATTTAGCACAAAGACCCCAGAAGAGAGACTTACACCTTCCAGCAGACAGGTAATTGTTTTTTAAAAGAAATGAACAGGAATTCTAAAAGAGTCTACATTCCATTCTGTGTGATTTGATTGAACTGCCCTGTATTAAAAATCGGTTTGACTTATATTAAACTTCGGATCCAAAGATCCCCTTCTGGGTGGTGTGCAGTGCATCATGGTGGGACTGCAGAGGTAGAGGATCTACTTTGGAATAGATCCTTGAGCGCCGCAACCCCATAATTGCCTTTGACTGGACTTACCCATCCAGGAGTCCTTTACACTTTTTACCTAATTATTTTTTATATATATAAAAAAAAATCTGCATCACACTTGGACTTGGGGGGGGGGGAGAGTTCTATCTTTAAACTGCTTTATCAGTACAGAAATGCATGAAAAGCTAAGCTTTTGGCATTTGCCCAAATTTAAATTATGTCCCCTAGGCAAGGATGAAGTGAGCACTTAATTCTGTTTATTCTTTACTCATAAATAAGAAGCGAGCTGGAAAAAAGATACCTGCCTTTCTAATTTTTACAATTGCAAAAATAAAATATTTTTTTTAATTGCCCCCCAATATACATAAAAAGGTACAACCAGTCCAACATAAAACCTTATAACAGCCATCTAGAGCCATACCGTGGGCCAGGAAATAAATGGTGGCAGATCTCAGTCTGCCAATGGGACATTTGGCCCCAGCAATGTTCAGGAGGCCACCAATTTGACTTCACCCCCGGAGGCGCACTCCACTGTCTTTGGAGACAGACAGATGCCAACAACATGGAGCATAACTAACTTGAATAACATACGGCTGGATCCAACCACTAATAATTGCAGGGGTGTCTCTCAAAAGAAGCTGTAGGGTTTTTCTCTTACCCTGCTTGCTTGCTGTTAAAGTGTGCTGTCATTGAATTCAGAGGGATTCTCATTACAGCTTTGCCCTCAAGAACTTCTAATGGTTCTTTATATATCCAAAAAAAAAAAAAAAAAAAGGAGCCAGACATGTAAGGAAGCCATTGGGGACAAACCTGGGAATCCTGTGCCCCTCCGGAAATTGTTGGACTCCAGTTCCCATTAGCCCCAAGCCAAAAGTTGAGGATTCTAGGACTTTGCTTGACTTTCTCCAGTTGCACTTCCCACCTCCTTTAATTTAATAACTTTGGACACCAAAGTGGGTGGCAGGCAGGGATTAAGTACCCTATTCTGTTCTTTAACTCGGGTCTGTTTTCTCCATCACCAATTTTTAGTTGGCAGTTGAAGAGAGCTTCCCCATGACTCCTTTTTACCTGCTACTGGGAAAGCACCAGCAACAGAACAAAGAGGCTACAGAAACTGGGAGACTCCCTGTTCAGAAGAACTTTGCAAAAGAATCGCCTGCCGCCAAAGAAGTAAGAATAAACACGATGCCTGTTCAGGAACATGCAAATACTGACTACTATTTAACAAACTTTCCTTCTTATTGTGTCCTTTTTTTTTTTCTTTCCTCCCCAGCTTCTTCACACTCCAGCTCATGTCTTACCGTCTGCCTCTTTCCTGTGCCCCATTTTTATCAACTCACTGCTGATATCCAAAGCCAATAAAAGGTAAGAAGCCCCCAGTTTTTTAAACGTTTGTTTTCGAAGGGAGCCAACAATAAAACTGAACTTTACAGAACAAAAGAAGGTCACAGACAACATTTCCCCCTCTCCGCTTACATTGTGAGGTGATGGTTCTTCATGAAGCTGAGTTAAGAGGGCATTAACACGTTACCATTGTCATAGAAACGGAAGCATTTACACCGAGGTGTCCTTTGAAAATGACTCTTGCCCTATAGGAGGCACAGCCACATTCACAAAAGATATGAGTGAGAAGAGAAGGTGTTAAAACATACCGTATACACACCTGACCATAATACGCACCTAGTTTTTAGAGGGGGAATGCAAGTAAAAAAATATTCTTTAAAGGGAGCGCTGAGCAAAGCCTGTATGCATCCCAGGCTCTGCTCCGTGCTCCCTTTCACGAGCCGTGTGGAACGTGTGTGTGGCACTTGCAGGCTTTTCCCCTAGGAGGGAGAAGGGCAGCCCATCACTGAAGGACTGCCCTTTTCCCTCCTCGGGGAAAAGCCCCTAAGAGCCACACACACGCTCCGCGCGGCTCTTTAAAGAGAGCGCTAAGCAGAGCCTCCCGCCTGCATTCGCTCCATAAGATGCACAAACATTTCCCCTTTTTAGGAGGGAAAAGGTGCGTCTTATGGAGCGAAAAATATGGTAATTCTCCTATTTGGGAACCTGGCATGATGACACATATCTGGTGGGCTAGAGAACCTCATATCTGAGGTTGCATTCAGACACGGGGCGTTATTTCATCATTTCCCGATCATTAACGGTAATTTGTCAATTCTTACATTCCTTTGACACAGCATAACTTTCTTCCATTAGAGAACACTGCCTTTTTGATCAGTATACTGCCATGTCACTAAATTTTAAATGTTTGGAAAGGACAGTGTGCCAGAACGCTGCCTAAAATTTCATCATGTGGAATTACAATGCAAAACTGCAGTTTTCTGGGTCACTGCGGCTGCAAACATATTTTTTCTGGAAACAGGTAACACAGAATTTAGCACTAAACTTTGGCTAGATTCCACTAGTTTTCCAAAAGTGGCTTTTACGTCATGCAAAAGATCACATAAGATATGTAAATACAGTCGTACCTTGGTTTTTGAACAGCTTAGTTTTCAAAAGTTTTGGCTCCCGAACGCCGCAAACCTGGAGGTGACTGTTCCAGTTTGCAAACGAGTTTTGGAAGCCAAACATCCAACGGGCTTCCTGCAGCCAACCAGAAACCACGCTTTGGTTTCCAAATGTTTTGGAAGTCGAACGGACTTCCGGAACGGATTCTGTTCAACTTCCAAGGTACGACTGTAAAGGAAACATTGTGAAAATGGAATTAAGTGCTGTCTCAACACAGCCTATGACCTGTGTGGCTAGGCCCAGCATGTTCCGTAGAATATTTTATAAAATACTGAAAGGTTTAGTGTGTATTAGTATGAGAGGTTGTGTGTAAAACTGAATCTTAGCAAAGGCTAGTTTTAAAGGCACCTCCACTGCCTATACACTTCATGAACATTTCTGGGCCTTTCCCTGCCGTGCCTGTTTACAGAGTATTTTCTTTGTGTCAGGATGCATTGAAAAGCTTAATTCCCTCCTAATTTGTGTTTCCTGCTGATCTCCCACTGCTTCAGATTATTCTGCAACCCTTATAATTCCCTTTCTCTTATTGGTGACTTGTGTGGAAACTTTTTTCCACTTTTAAGAAGTCCACGTCCCCCGTCATACTAAAGCTTATTTATCATATTCATGAGAATCTTGAGAAAAGTATCTACAACCCAGCAAATATTCTAGCTCTGAGACTTGTTATAAATGTCTCAGTGGTCTCAAATGCACATTTCTATTGATCCTTCCATTTGTATTTTTATAGTACTAGTGAAGTTGCCAATGAAGTGGAAATGGAAAGCGACAACAGCGAGAATGAATCGGAGGAGGAGGACACGGAAGTTGCTAAAATGGACTCAGAGGCACCACAGGCGACAGATTGTTTGGAGGACAACATTCCACCTAAATTGTCAAAAGAACAAGGAAAAAAATTGCGCCAGTTAAGAAAAATGGACTACAGCTGGGCATCTGTTCTCTAGACACATAGTATTGTGGACTACATGTATTTATATTTCTTACCAATAATTCCACAAGATGTCATTCTTTCAAATAAAGGATTGCGATTTTCCAGGATGCTTCTTCACTTCTTGGAATAAATTGTAACAAGTGTCTCCTGCAGTGAAGTCTTTGAAGCAAGCATTTTTATGGTTTATTTACAGAAAATGTGGTTTTGTAGGGGAAACAATTCAAAACAACTGCATGCTTCTACCTCTAGGTTTTATCCAAGGTCCAACTGGTTTTACAAAGTGTTGAGGTTTTGAAATGGGAGTTGCTCTGGAAATGGGAAGATTTGCCATTATTGTTTTCTGAAAGCACAGTGAACAATCAGAGCATGAGGCACCCGTCCTTCAGGAGAGACGGCAAACTTGCTGAACGAAATGGAAGTATTTATTAATCTACATTCCTAAGACGTCCAGGAGCGCTTGAGGCAGAATTTGAAATGCAAGACGCAAAACAAATCTACTTTTGTCCAGTGCAGACAGCAGGAGCAAAACAGGTCACTGGGTAATAGGCCACTTCTGAACTCTCAAAATAGCCTGCTCAAAACCTTTTAGTAGAAAGCATTGGGAGGGAGAAATTATATGCATGCTCACCAAGATGAAAGAATAATGAAATTAATGCTATGGACCCCGGGGACCATTTCAAACAACACTGCCTCCCATGATAAACTGCTTTTGAAATGGCGACGTCAACAGTTCCACTATGCTAGTATAAGACCCTTCTGTAAGCCCAAACAACTCTGAATCCAGTGTGTGTCTGTGCATGTGTCTATAGGTATGGATGTTAGTACTGTTGAACCTTGAAGATGCATCTATCTTAAGTACAACTGTTAAGTACAAGCAAAGGAATACGTGGTATCTCTGGTTACGAACTTCATTCCGGAGGTCTGTTCTTAACCTGAAACCATTCTTAATCCGAGGTACTACTTTAGCTAATGGGGCCTCCCTCCCGCCACGCAATTTCTGTTCTCATCCTGAGGTAAAGTTCTTAACCCGAGGTACTATTTCCGGGTTAGTGGAGTCTGTAACCCGAAGTGTTTGTAACCTGAGATACCACTGTCCTAACAGAGTACAACAGCTCAATATTAAAACCGATGAAATGTTGTTGAGGAGGAAGCCATAAGTAGCAACCAAATTGGCTCATACTTATTTATTTGACTAGAGCTGCTATGGAGGAAAGTGTTTCTGAGGAAAATAATTTCAGTATGGACAATTCTGTATAATAGGGCAAACTGCATCTAGACCAGCACTTTACCTCATGGCTGGCCAGGTGGAATGCCTGATGATAAAATACATGGATATAACTTGCTTCCTCAACACTTTTAAGTCATAGATGTTCAGAGCTGGGGTGCTAACCTGTGTCTCTCCAGCTTTAGGACTACAACTTCCACCTGTGACCATTGGCCATGCTCACTAGAGCTGATGGGCGTCCAATGTTACATCCCAGGAGCCCCTGCCTCTGGTATAGAGAGACTGGGTTGGCTCTAGACTTGGAAGCAAAACCCAACAAACTAGCATTCCCTGCAGAGCTAGGGTGAAACAAACTTTCACAAACGCCTCTATCCAGGCAAACATCAGAGCAAGGGCATTCTAGTTAGGCAAAATGGGTGATAGTAGGGGCAACAAGGGTGGTGGCCTGGGCAGAGTGCCAGAAAAACTGGAGGGGCAGCATTTGCCGCCTGGGCCTAAGGTCCCCCATTCCTTTAAACAGCTGCTTTAACTGATGGCTGAAGCTGGAGAACATTCCTGTTAGGTTTGTTTCCAACTTGTCAAAACTTGTGCCCCTTACAGACCTCCTCTCATTCAGATTGCAGTCTGGGTGACCCTCATAATTCTGGTCTCCTGACAGTGACTTTTCTGTGGAAAGTAGTATTTTTAGGTCTCTCTGCTCTTTTCGTGCGAAGATCTTCTTGTCAAAGCCGGAAAGAAACGGTATGCGCTGAAGTAAATAGCATTTTGCCCCGACATGCAAAAGGAGAAAAAGATAATGCATTAGTATGTCTTGTCTGTTTCAATACATCGACCCTTGCTGGTGGAAATGGTAGCACAAAACACCTGACGGGTCTAGAACCTCACTTACGGGAATAGTTGTGGGCAAGTGGGGAGGGGAAGTGACATATAAAGTTTAACACCACTCTTCTCTGCTTCTCCGCTTCAAACCACTTTTTCCTGTTGCTAGGTAAAGGGACCCCTGACCATTAGGTCCAGTCGTGACCGACTCTGGGGTTGTGGCGCTCATCTCGCTTTATTGGCCGAGGGAGCCGGCTTACAGCTTCCAGGTCATGTGGCCAGCATGACTAAGCCACTTCTGGCGAACCAGAGCAGTGCACGGAAACGCCGTTTACCTTCCCGCCAGAGCGGTACCTATTTATCTACTTGCACTTTGACGTGCTTTCAAACTGCTAGGTGGGCAGGAGCTGGGACCGAGCAACGGGAGCTCACCCCATCACGGAGATTTGAACCGCCAACCTTCTGATCGGCAAGTCCTAGGCTCTGTGGTTTAACCCACAGTGCCACCTGCATCCCTGTTGCTGCGTATTGTTGCATGGCATTTTGGCATTTGAGTTCACCAGTAGTCCTGGCTCAATCTCTACGCCTAAATCGCTCTCTGTGCCCCTGGCTAAAATGTTGTGTGTGTATGTGTGTGATGTCCAGTCTCTTAATTCAAAGGAACCGTCAGCTCAAATACAATTTCCATGCTAATGGAGAAGAAGGCAGGGTGGCTCTCTTGAACGTCTCCCTCTCTTTTTAAAACAGATGTGTTATTAATTGGTTCACACACAAGCGAAAGAAGAAACCCATAAGACAGGTTGGGTACATGAGGTTACTTCATCTGTTTTTCTGTGCTCCAAAAATCCAAAGGTCTAGTCAAACTTCTGCTGGGCTTACTGAAACAACTGCAATTAAGAAAATAGCATGATGCTAACAGATTTGGCAACGTCTCACAAGTCTCACGATTGAAATTGTAAGGGTGGTGTCTGTTGTGTTGAGCTAATTGCAGGCTGTCTGTCATTATCTACTTGTTTTTCTGGTGTGTGCCTTTGCTTCAGTCGCTAGCAGTGCATGAGAGTATTTTCATGAAACGCTCGTTAGAAATCTAATGATCTTTGGATTGGTCTTGAATGCAGCAATTTGCCATATTATCAATGAAACTCTGTATATAATATAGCCAGCAAGAAAAAAAAGATGCTTAATAGTATTCCTCATTCTTGGATCTTTCTCCTTCATCTGCCTTATGGGATGCATGAGGTATGAAACAGACTTCCACCACCTTATAAACACTGCAAATACTGAGATATATTATATACATTAATAAGTACACACACAATTATCATGCTTGGAGAACGCCCTTGTAGATGCTTATTGAGCTAAAAACCTACTAGTTTCTCAGTTTTAACTACAACTGAAAAATCGATGTTTGTGAAATGCAGTAAATGCCCTAAGTTGATGATGTGAGTGAATTTTAAAAGAACAATTTGATTTCTACTTGTTATAGCAAGGGAAATTGCCATTTATGTGTCAATAGGTTCCAAAAAATGCTATTTACTGTTCCTCAAGTAACTACCCAAGCAGCATGGGTCCTTTGGTTCATTTTATTCTCATATGTTGTAGAACGCCTTGAAATGTTGTTTTAAGTGTGTATTACACACACACACACACATTGTGTATTTTTTTAAAGCTTTCTGGTGAATTTATTTACCTCACACAATAGTTTTCTGTGTAAGAGCAGCTGAGTGTTTTTCCTTGGTGTGCACTCAGAGGTGATGTAGTCTCATAAAGGCCCGCTTCATAGCCTTTTCAAAGACTCTGCCTTATTTTGAAGTATTGAACCTCACCGGATAGCGACAGAAGTTTCAAAACCCTTTCTGCATACCCCAAAACTGCAGTTTCAATTCATCTTCTTTTGTTGAGTATTGCAGAAAGCTCAGCCAAGGATAAAGATGATGTCTCAAATAGAACTGAACCAAAATTCTTCAGAATAATTTTTTCCTGAAAAATCTCTGTGATCTCTCTCTCTCTCTCTCTCTCTCTCTCTCTCTCTCTCTGTGTGTGTGTGTGTGTGTGTGTGTGTGTGTCTCTTCATCAGCACAGTTCCCTCCAAAAAAGCAACCTTACAGGATTTTCTCTAAATAGTTTCCTTCCATTTTGGGGGTGGCATTTGCCATTACCCACGCACAACGTCTCAGAATGATGCAAAACGGGGAGTGCAAATAGTGCCCCGGACTAACAAGATAGTTACTGGAGCACCACACGCACACACACACTCACAAACACACACACACACACAACGGAGATCTTGGCGGGGGTGGGGGAGAAAAAGAGGCTGTGCTACTGCCTCATCTAATGTTGAGTCTCACCCCTAGGACACTGTTGGAGAATTTATCTTTGCCATGGAAAAATTCAGTAAAATGGTCTCTAGATCTCTGTCAACCAATAGGGGAGAATTTTGTGGCCATTTGTGCATATCTAGAGTCTCAACAAAGACAGTATGTTAAGAGCCTGTCATTTTAATTTCGGTCATCTGCTGTTTCCTTCTAGAGGTCAGTTTTTCCCTCTTCATATTTGTCTTAAGAGTGTGAGTGCCAGATTTTGCTGACAGCACGGGCTACGAAATTTATTTTTCCATCCGTCACATGGAGTCGGGGCTAAAAGAGGTAATAATAACCCAGTTGCATTGCAGGAGGTTGTGTTCAGAGCTTTTCCAGAGGGCTACGATGAAAAGACTGTACAAATTGATACAAATAACTTTATAAAAATGGCTCCATGCTGAAGCTTGATATGACTAGCAGAAAGCTGACAGAATTTACTGCTGAGGAAAGAGCAAACCATACACACATGACAATAAATGGATGGGAATATAGAAATTGCAGGCTGTAATTGATGTTGACTTTGCCTTGCTGGAAAGCGCTTTCATTCATACAATTTGCGATTCCAATTTTCACTTATTTTTTACTGAATGGGACACATTTGTATCCAATCTCAGCTATATTGAATTATTTGATTTCTTTAATTTGATGTCTCAAAGCAGACCTCTCTTCCATTCCAGGGGATGTTTAAAATAGCTTCTTAGTGTCAACCACTAAGACTTGATTTAGGCAAACAAGAAAACTCAACGCTTAGCATGTATAATACAGTGGTACCTCGGGCTACATACGCTTCAGTTTACATACGCTTCAGGTTACAGACTCCGCTAACCCAGAAATAGTGCTTCAGGTTAAGAACTTTGCTTCAAGATGAGAACAGAAATTGTGCTCTGGTGGCGTGGCAGCAGCAGGAGGCCCCATTAGCTAAAGTGGTGCTTCAGGTTAAGAACAGTTTCAGGTTAAGTACGGACCTCCGGAATGAATTAAGTACTTAACCTGAGGTACCACTGTACTTGGCACCATTTTCAGAAAGCTTCGTACCCCTGCTCTAGTACGTTTTCCCCAAATGCAATTTTTCGATTCCATCTCCCCGACACAGCATGATCAGGTCTAGATCCTCAAGAAAGTACCTGCACCTTTAAGGGTTGTACAGAAAAAAGAGAATTGCTCCAAGTGTGTCTTTTCCAATACAATGGGGATAAGTTCTGCCTAACAAATTCCTTTCACAAAACTCTCAAGGACCCCTCTTAGGGTCTGAACATTTTGCCCTTTATTTGAGGAGTGCAAGACATCTGTATCTCTAATAATGCTACAGAAGAAAGAAATCCAACATTTACAGTTTTTATAACTCCTGATAGACAAGCCACACCTGCCAGAACTCTCTCTCTCTCCTACCCAATTATTAAAAGTACAGGAGAAGACTTAACTTCCTTTGCATGTGGTCAATTTACCCTCATCTCAAAGCTGAATAACATCTCAGGGCTACGTTTCTGCACATTTCAAAAAATGCCCCCCTTGTTGAAATTCAGAGAAGGCAATGTTTTTCCTGGATTTTCGACTGAAGGGCAAAACCTTTCCACAGAACACCGTCTCAACATAAACACCAGGAGGATTAAGGAATTCCAAGTAAGCCATGATGTTACTGCTTTAGAAGTTATGCCAGGGTGTTAGCCGCAACAGCACGAACTGGTAAAAGTTGTCAAGTTCAGTGGCTGCAACTGCCTTTCCCGATATTATCCACGCATAACACTATGGTGCCTGTCTGCTTCTAAATCAGCAAGTAGATCAGCTATTAAGAAATCATCATCATCATCATCATCATCATCATAAGGTCCATATAGTAAAAGCTATGGTTTTCCCAGTAGTGATGTATGGAAGTGAAAGCTGGACCATAAAGAAGGCTGATCGCCGAAGAATTGATGCTTTTGAATTATGGTGCTGGACAAGACTCTTGAGAGTCCCATGGACTGCAAGAAGATAAAACCTATCCATTCTGAAGGAAATCAGCCCTGAGTGCTCACTGGAAGGACAGATCCTGAAGCTGAGGCTCCAATACTTTGGCCACCTCATGAGAAGAGAAGCCTCCCTGGAAAAGACCCTGATGTTGGGAAAGATGAAGGGCACAAGGAGAAGGGGACGACAGAGGACGAGATGGCTGGACAGTGTTCTCAAAGCTACCAGCATGAGTTTGACCAAACTGCGGGAGGCAGTGGAAAACAGGAGGGCCTGCCATGCTCTGGTCCATGGGGTCACGAAGAGTTGGACACGACTAAATGACTAAACAACAACAACAAATATTATCCACACATAACACTATGGTGCCTGTCTGCTTCTAAATCAGCAGGTAGATGAGCTATTAAGAAAAAATAATAATAATCTTAAAGTTTCCTAACTTTGTAAGAAAATACAAGAAAAGAACAGAATCTTGATACGAGTAGCCTTGTTAAAATATGAAAGAGTCCATATTAACTGAATCCTTCTCACAGTGGTCTGGTTTGTTGGACAGAGGCTGAACATTGGCACTAACTTTCCCCTTTTATCTTGCTATCGCCATTTCAGATTCAAAGCACCTGACTACTTTGTGGAGGGAAGCATGTCAGGATCGCCTAGCAACTGTAGGACGTTCTTTTCAGTCACATAATCTTTTGGTGCCTTGTAGCACAAATCAGCTGCCATTGATGAGTCACAGGAAACCTTGTGGCTTAATTTAAACCTGACAACTTGAAATGTTGCAATAAAACATTATAACTTAAAAAACAACAACACCAACGATCACTTGGCAGTATCTAAGCTCGAGACTAATTTTTAATCTTGTCATTAGTCGCTCCTTTTGAAACAATACTGCAAACACAAGCTCTATAAAATTATAAAGAAAGAAGAGAGTTTTAAAATGCACATTGTGTATATATACTTTGTTCTTCAAGCTATGACCGATGGGCAACAACTGGCAAATACAACAATGAAGGAAAATGGAAGAGGAGGGGAAAGAAGCCAGTGATAAAACTGGAGAAAACTGCAGTAGCCAATTTTGAAACAAACTTTGGGGGGGGGGGGATGGAGGAAGAATCTGAAAACTCTCATGTATATTTCTCCTTGGTTCTCAAACTTGATCCGTTCTGGAAGTCCGTTCCAAAACCAAAGCCTTCCAAAACCAGGGCACGCTTTCCCATAGAAAAATGGATTAATCCGTTCCAGACTTTTAAAAACAACCCATAAAACAGCAATTTAACATGAATTTTACTATCTAACGAGACCATTGATCCATAAAATGAAAGCAGTAAACAATGTACCGCAGTCACACAATCAATCAATCAATCAGCAGCTGAATTGGGTTGCACACAGTCACAAAAACAAAAAAGAGCCACAAAAACGCAAAATAAATAGCAAAAACAGACAGAGCTCAACATATCACTCAAAACAGAAGTGTGGCACTCAAATCGGAAGCATAACACTCGAAACAGAGCATGTTCAGCTTCCAAAAAAAGTTCACAAACCGGAACACTTACTTCCGGGTTTGCAGTGTTTGGGTTCCAAGTTGTTTGAGTACCAAGACTTTTAAGAACCAAGGTACCACTGTAAAGAAATCTGCATTTCACAGCTGACACTGAATAAACCTTGGTGTCAATTTAGTGCAGAAAAAGATGGTAACCTGTATTCATAATGTAGAAGAGGACTATGTAAAATCATTGGTAGGCTACCAAGAATTTCTCTATGCCCAATAAAGATAGTCTTAACAACTTGGCAGCATGTTACAAATAATGTATTCATTTAACTGGTAAGCATGTTCTAAATGTTAACATTAATCAATATTTTAAAATACTAGGTGCTACCCAGTGAAACAGGTGTGTCTCACCTGGGTCTACTTAAAATAAATTCTTGGATGTCTGTGGTTAGACCAAATACAGTTAGGTAAGCAGATTTTTCCTGGGATGGTCTTAATTTTTCTGTGTCAATAGAGTACATCCTGCCACACTATGAATCAAAGTCCTTGTTTAATAGGAAACATGACAATTTTAAACTTTCCAGGTCTTTCTGTCAGCCGATTTCTTAAAAAATATTTGCCCACAGTGAAGTTACCACACAAACTTTTTAAAAACTTATCCTGGCAAATGTTCTCCATCCATGTTAAATGTTTAAAAGGAATCATGCATTAGTTTTTCTGGCTGAAATAAGGATTTCAAACAGTGGAGCAAGGTTTATGAAGCATGCCTTCACCCAAAATCATTCCTTAGGCTCTAATGCACAACTTGGGAGAAAGTCCCATTCAACTCAATAGGACTTATTTTTTGTGCCAGGTGTGGGGAACCTGTGGTCCTCCAAATGTTTCTTGAGTTCACCTCCCATCATTCCTAGTCAACATCAGTAATGACGGGAGCTAGAGTCCATCAGCACCTGAAAGGCCACAGGTTCTACAACCCCTAAGGCATTTCCCCATGCCTTTGTATATTGTATTCGCTTTATAGGTGAGATCTTCATTAAACTGAGTTCTTCAACAGAGTCAAACCCAACAGTGGACTCTGTACCCGACAAGCAAGATCTTTATGGCTTATCTAGCCAAAGCATGGCAATAAGAGAGTCCTCCCCACGATCCTTCACTGAATTTGTTCTAACAGAATCTTGCCACATAGTGGCTATCAGAGTTGCTACACAATGAAATAAAACTTTGTCGAGTGAAGTTCTGAGGCTGGGCGTGGGTCAATTATGGGCTGAACGTTACGGCACTGTGAGTTTTAAGCTTCTTTCTTTAGAAAATTATCCCATTTGTTTGACTTTCTAATCTGCTGTTTTAAATGAATGCGCTGTTTGTTTCAGCCAAGCGCATCAAGAAGGCTTTTTACATGAAAAGCTCTGCATTGCAAAATGACCGTTCCGACTTGGTACAAGAAGAGTGTGTGTGTGGGCAAATATAAGGTGGCCACGAGACCATCAGAGACAGGATCAACAATCAGAGTGCTAGGCAGCAGCAATAATCTTTGAGGGGCTGCTTTGACCAATTTGCTCTGCGCTTCACAGATAAATTGGCTGACCGTGATGCTGTTGTTGTGACTAAGTGAGCTATGGATGGGACCAAGATACCATCTAGAACTGTTAGGACAGATACTTTTCAGGTTGCTTTGCCTGAGGAGGTAGACAAACTGTTTGGAGCAGCAAGACCTATGACCTGCTGTCAGGGACTGGACAGAGGAGGAATGGTGGAGACCGCCTCCCCTCTTCCAGCTTGACTCTTCCAGAGAAGGAGGAGACAGTTCAGAATTACAACAGGGGTTTGAGGAAGGTCACAGCTCAGAGGAAGATGAGGGGGGAAATTGGGAAATAATGGGAGAGGAGGAGGAGAAGGCAAAGCCAGAGCAGCTGGCTGACACTTTATCACTAGAAAGCATTCTAGGCCCGCCATCTCCCAGAACCCGGCAAGCCTTGAAAGTAGGAGAGCAAAGAGCTTGGAGACAGATGGCCCTAAGCGGCAACCGTGTGTGTGTGTGTGTGTGCTGTTGACGAATGAGAGCAGTGGGGTGGAGATTTACTCGGGACAATGTCATTTCCAAGCCTCTCTCTGTGAATATTGAATAAAAGTTGATGGTAAGAACTTTTCCTGGTCTTGCCCGTTCCTGGCAACCTGCTGCGGGGTTTGGTTTCTGTGCTGCCCGACACTTGCTTACTTACCCCTTGCCATTCATGGCTTTTGGTAACTGTGAAATCAGGGCTGGGTGACTGGACCCCAGAGGTAGTTAATGCCTCATTGACAGAAGGAGTGGTTTCTATCTGCCTCAAGGGGTGAAAGTGTCACTGCTCCTAAAATGCCATATTTAGATCCTTTGGCCATGGACAACTACTGGTCTGTTTCTAATTTGCAAGGCGATAGAATGAGTGGTGGCCTCTCAATCTCAGGCAGTTTTGGATGATATCGATTACAGTGGTACCTTGGGTTAAGTACTTAATTCGTTCCGGAGGTCCGTACTTAACCTGAAACTGTTCTTAACCTGAAGCACCACTTTAGCTGCCGCCGCGCCGCAAGAGCACAATTTCTATTCTTATCCTGAAGCAAAGTTCTTAACCTGAAGCACTATTTCTGGGTTAGCGGAGTCTGTAACCTGAAGCGTATGTAACCCGAGGTACCACTGTACTTGGATCCATTCCAGTCTGAATTCAGACCTGGTTATGGGGTGGAAACAGTTTTCGCCAATCTGGTGGAGGACTTACATTGGAGAATGGACAGCAGGGGGCAGTTTGGATTTGATATCCCGCTTTATCACTACCCGAAGGAGTCTCAAAGCGGCTAACATTCTCCTTTCCCTTCCTCCCCCACAACAAACACTCTGTGAGGTGAGTGGGGCTGAGAGACTTCAAAGAAGTGTGACTATCCCAAGGTCACCCAGCAGCTGCATGTGGAGGAGCGGGGACGCGAACCCGGTTCACCAGATTACAAGACTACCACTCTTAACCACTACACCACGCTGACTCTCCACACAGGGATGCACCATAAGTCCATAAGTCTTCCTAGATCTCTCAGTGGTTTTCAGTACCATTGACCATGGGGCTGCCTTTGAAGACAGTTCAGAAACTTCAACTAGTTCAGAATGCAGATGCTAGAGTCCTTATGGGGCCAAGGCAGTCAGCCTATGTAGCACCTTTTATTATATCAGCTCTATTGGTTAATAGTGCATTTTGGGGTCTAGTTTGCTGTTTTTAACCTTTAAATCCCATCCCATCCTGCCTGCTCCTTACAATTTGCTTCAAAGACTGCCCTGGTGTTCCCACCCCTTCAAGTCAGGAAGGCGGGTTGCCACAAGAGAGCCAGTGTGGTGTAGTGGTTAAGAGCGGTGGACTCGTAATCTGGTGAACTGGGTTCGCGTCCCTGCTCCTCTACATGCAGCTGCTGGGTGACCTTGGGCCAGTCACACTTCTCTGAAGTCTCTCAGCCTCACTCACCTCAGAGTGTTTGTTGTGGGGAAGGAAGGGAAAGGAGAATGTTAGCCACTTTGAGACTCCTTAGGGTAGTGATAAAGCGGGATATCAAATCCAAACTACTACTCCTCCTCTTCTTCTTCAAGAGAAAGGTCCTTTAAAAACTGGAACGTGTCCAGAGGAGGGCAACCAAAATGGTCAAAGGCCTGGAAACGATGCCTTATGAGGAACGGCTAAGGGAGCTGGGCATGTTTAGCCTGGAGAAGAGGAGGTTAAGGGGTGATGTGATAGCCATGTTCAAATATATAAAAGGATGTCACATAGAGGAGGGAGAAAGGTTGTTTTCTGCTGCTCCAGAGAAGCGGACACGGAGCAATGGATCCAAACTACAAGAAAGAAGATTCCACCTAAACATTAGGAAGAACGTCCTGACAGTAAGAGCTGTTCGACAGTGGAATTTGCTGCCAAGGAGTGTGGTGGAGTCTCCTTCTTTGGAGGTCTTTAAGCAGAGGCTTGACAACCATATGTCAGGAGTGCTCTGATGGTGTTTCCTGCTTGGCAGGGGGTTGGACTCAATGGCCCTTGTGGTCTCTTCCAACTCTATGATTCTATGATTCTATGATTATGGTGTCTTCTTGGTTATGGAACCTCCTCTCATCGGACCTTCACAAAATCTCTACACTGCTCTTTTTTCATAAGGCCCCAAAGGCTTTCTTGCCCCCTTACTGGCCTTCAGGCATGATGTTGATTAGATGAATGGTGGTCCTTCTCTGTTACGTTGGTTCTGTTCAAAATATAAATTGCCATGTATGGTTGAGCTGTAGTGTTAAGTTTTCAAAATTATCAGTTTTGCACTGCTTTTATTGTAAGCCATTTTGAGAAAGCATTTTTCCAGAAAAGTAGCCTATTTTAATAAAAATAAAAATAATAGTATACTGTGACTTACCATGTGGAATATGGATGCACACGTAGCATGGGAACCTACTGAACATGGCCTGTGAAATCAGCCTGTCTGCAGCTCTCATTCTGCATGCAACTTTGTGACTTTTTAGTCAGTTTTGTCATGTATTATCTTTTTTTTAAAAAGAAGATAGTCTACACCACAGGGCTTTAGTTTGGGAATATTTATTTAACTTTTTTTAAAAAACCAGCCCAGCAGCATAGATATGGCCAGCCCACTATGGATTGTAGTCACCACAGTGCTAATCAAATCATGCCATCAGAACAAGGATTTCTCCTTGCACAATGGAATGTTTCCTCTGCTATTCACGCGTGTCAGGGGTTCAGGAGCAGAAGCACAGGGAAGAGGGGAGATGGAGAGTGAAGGGGAAGAATCTGAGGGCAGCGTAGGAGAAGATGACAGTGGCCTGAGGGATTCCATGAGCCTCTCCAGCGAATCGGAAGATTCACAGAAGGGGGCGCCAGTGGCCAGGGGAAGGGGGTTCCCAAGGGGAACGCCCCAGGAGCAAGGGGGCAGCAGGGACTCCCAGAGCAGCAGTTGGAAATCAGGACCAGCTTCCCCACCAGAGCATAGTGGGGGGGAAGAGTCCCAGGTATCGGGGCCAGTGGATTCCCCACCAGGGAGAGAAGATAAGGCAGGGCTGACCACACCTCCATCGGAGAGTCAGACAACGGAGGGGAGGTCAGATCCGGCCAGTATCTCGGAAGAGGGAAGCAGTGACAGAAGTAGTGTAACGGTCAGGAGGAAGGTCACTGGGTTGGCGCGAGAGGCAAGTTCAAATGTACAGGAGCGCGGGACAGCAGAGAAAGAGGATTGGGAACCGGGTCCTAAAGAGGCAGGGGGAGGAGCTAAGCGACTCAGCGTCAGAAGAGTCCAGAAAGGGGGATGCCCCAGCGGGCAGGAGGACCCAGAGGAGGAGAAAGCAGCGGAAAAGGTGGAGCAGGGCTAGGATCTTAAACTGGTGTCAGAGGGGAGGAGATTCAGACGGGACTTCGCCGGTCTAGGGTTTAAGACGTAGAGCTGCGCGCTGCAGCTTTGAAATGGAAACTGAACTTCAATAAAGACTTTTGTACATAACGACAGCCTGGCGTTGGTCCTCTGTGAGCTGGGACCTAGGGGCAGCTCTGACAACGCGTTTCCCCCAACCCTCCAGAGTAGATGTGGGGACAGTGTGGTGCAAGGAGAAGGAGAAAGTCCCATTGCACTAGTGCTAATCCTTGTGCTAGTGCAATTATTCAGTTGAATAAGGTAAAGGTAAAGGGACCCGTGACCATTAGGTCCAGTCGTGACCGACTCTGGGGTTACGTGCTCATCTCGCTCTATAGGCTGAGGGAGCCGGCGTTTTTCCACAGAGAGCTTCCGGGTCATGTGGCCAGCATGACTAAGCCGCTTCTGGCGAACCAGAGCAGCACATGGAAACGCCGTATACCTTCCCGCTGGAGTGGTCCCTATTTATCTACTTGCACTTTGACGTGCTTTCGAACTGCTAGGTTGGCAGGAGCAGGGACCGAGCAACGGGAGCTCACCCCGTCGCAGGGATTCGAACCGCCGACCTTCTGATTGGCAAGCCCTAGGCTCTGTGGTTTAACCCACAGCGCCACCCGCGCCCCTCTATTCAGTTGAATATCACCCTATAAAAATACATTGGCATTAAGTTACCCCCGTCTCCCTTTTCATGTATTTGTGGATGCATTTATCATTAACAGAAGAAAATTCTGCACACAAGAACAATACTTCGGAGCTACAATATTTGTGTAAGCACATCGATTCTGCTGACGAAGGAAAAAAAAGAGCAGCTGTTCCTCAATATGCGCCTTTCTAGCAATTCAGGTGGTTGAGCTGATGCAGATGCCAAGACTCATGACTTAAGTTCCTGCTGTGGTCATTTAAAATGCCCACACAGCAGACAGAGCACTGAAATGGAAGAAGCAGCTAATGGGCAAAAGCTGTTCCCAGGCTCCGGTCAGATTGCCAAGCACAATATTTTGGGTACCATGCCGGGACATTTGTGTTGAATGTGTTCATAACTGGGTTTCCAAGGCGTAATAAATTACTGAACTTCTAATGCTTTGTTGATTCCACCCCCCTCTTTTGCCAGACAATAGCTGTTTCCATTAATTCATGTCAACAATAATAAACTGTGTGTGCACATCAGTGACACACCCACACCTCCTTTAATATTTTCATTGAAGACCATCCCACTTACCTTTCAGTACAAGGATTTATGAAATGATACTGCATTACCTTGTTTACTGTGGTACCTCAGGTTACAGATGCTTCAGGTTACAGACTCCGCTAACCCAGAACTGGTACCTCGGGTTAAGAACTTTGCTTCAGGATGAGAACAGAAGAACAGAAATCATGCAACAGCGGCGCAGCCGCAGCAGGAGGCCCCATTAGCTAAAGTGGTGCTTCAGGTTAAGAACAGTTTCAGGTTCTTGAAATTTCTCGTTGCCAATTTTTAAAAATCGCTGCCCCTTTGATTACTGGAACTGATTGAAACAAAAATAACATCTTCGGTAGCACATTCATTTTTATCGTTGCAATTCTTCCCCAAAATGATAGTTTCATTCTTCCCCACACCTCTAAATCCCTTTTAATCTTATTCCATGTTGGAATAATTCTGAAACAAGTCAATACTCCTGGGGGTTAACCAAACTCCTAAGTATTTAACTTTCTTTACCACTTCTATTTCAGTTCGCTGCTGTAATCTGTTTACAATCTCCAAATCTATATTTTTAATAATTGCTTTAGTTTTTTTCTTATTCAAAATGAATCCTGCCAACTGACCAAACTGATCAATTTCCTTCAACACTTCTGTTACCAAATTCATGGGGTCTTCCAAAGTTAATACTAAGTCATCTGCAAAGGCTTTAACCTTATATTCTTTTCTGCCCACCATTACCCCTTTTATCTGTTCATTACTTCTAAGGTACTATTTCTGGGTTAGTGGAGTCTGTAACCTGAAGCGTCTGTAACCCAAGGTACCACTGTACTAGACATTTGGAAGTTGCTTTGCATTTTGGTTTTTTTATCTATCTGTAACGAACTCTTCCTTTGCTCCAGTAGCTTTACACAAATTTGAGGAGAGCCAAGGAAACCGATACTCCAAATTCTTGCATTATGAAAACCTACATATGTAAGTTCTATCATGAATTGTTCCGACCCGCATTACTTTTAACAGCATTTAACTATTCATTTTAAAAAAACAAAACAGGGAAACCTCTGTTGCCTTTTCATGTTACTGTGGAGTCAGCCATACAACCACACTGTTCCCAATCCAAGCTGTTAGAGTGCTTTGAAGACGCATGTGAGGTGCATGAAAATGACTCATGTTGAGCGCACATGCCTTGCCAGCAATATAGGCCTACACCAAAATATTTGTTCTGGTGCTATTAAACGACTCTTCACACCCTTTTGCAATATACTGCAAGGCAATAGTGGCCATGGTTTTTATGTATGTAATTTTCACAATGATAATTGTAGCCTCTTGTGGAATAATTGTAGCCTCTTGTGGTGTGACCTTTTTCTCCAGTGGCAAAGCACAGAAAGGTATGTGGTTAAAATAATTCAAATAAATGGCCTCCCTTGTCTGTCACAGATTGCCCTATGAGGTAAAAAGGATTATCATGGTGCAACTGTTCGCCCTTTTGCATCATCCTTCATTGATTGTGACCTGTTTCAGCAAAGATCTGTATTTTCCCCCAACTCTTGTACAAAGCATACTGCTCTTTTAAGCACTTAACCAACCAACAAATAGCTACACAATCTGATTATCTGGTACAGTGGTACCTTGATTCTCAAACTTAACCCGTTCCAGAAGTCCGTTCCAAAACCAAAGCGTTCCAAAACCAAGGAGCGCTTTCCCATAGAAAGTAATGCAAAATTGATTAATCCGTTCCAGACTTTTAAAAACAACCCCTAAAACTGCAATTTAACATGAATTTTACTATCTAATGAGACCACTGATCCATAAAATGAAAGTAATAAACAATGTATTGCAGTCACACAATCAATCAACCAGTAGATGAACTGGGTTGCACACAGTCACAAAAACAAAACAAAAAAGCCACAAAAACAAAAACACAAAATAAATAGCATAGACAGACCGCAGCGTAACACTCAAAATGGAAGCATGGCACTCAAAACAGAAGTGTGGCACTCAAATTGGAAACATAACACTCAAAACAGAGCATGTTCGGCTTCTGAAAAAACTTCGCAAACCAGAACACTTACCTCTGGGTTTGCGGTGTTTGGGTTCCAAGTTGTTTGAGTACCAAGGTGTTTGAGAACCAAGGTAGCACTGTATACATTTTAACAGAATAAGAATAAGAATTGTTTAATTTATTGCCTGCCCTTCATCCTGAGGTCCCAGGATGGGTTACAACATTACAACACAATATTT
This sequence comes from Podarcis cretensis, assembly GCF_951804945.1. Classification (NCBI taxonomy): domain Eukaryota; kingdom Metazoa; phylum Chordata; class Lepidosauria; order Squamata; family Lacertidae; genus Podarcis; species Podarcis cretensis. The sequence goes on from NC_137170.1 coordinate 123,200,539, forward strand.
TAAACAGTTCAAAACAACTTGCAGTCTAATGGTACCCATACCCTCCAACATTTCTCTGATGAAAATAGGGACATTCCATTCCATAATGATAATTTTACTATTTATACCCCTATACATCTTACTGGGTTGCCCCACCCACTCCAACATATATATAAAAAACATAATAAAACAGTAGACATTTTTTTAAAATTTCCCTATAGAGGATTGCCTTCAGACGACTCTGGGGTTAGATAGCTCCATACCCTTCAACATTTCTCCAATGAAAATAGGGACATCCTAAGGAAAAGTGGGACATTCCAGGATAAAACCAGAAACCAAGATGGCTTGTCTAAATCAGGGACGTCCCTGGCAGTGGCAGAGAAAGCTGATCGGGCGCCTGGGGCAGCGAGTGTGCCCTGCACCCAGGGGCAGAGACAGACGCCCGCGGGGCGGGGCGAGCTGGGGCAGAATACTCCGTGCGGCCTCCAAGGAGTCTGCCTGCAACCTCCCACTCAGCTGCCCTACAGCTGAGGGGGAGGCGGCGGTCGGACAGTTTGGGGCAGCGCGGAGCCTGCGGGTGCCCAAGCCACCGCATCACTCCCAGGAGAGACGCGTGGCTCGGGCGTGCTGCAGGCCCTGTGTGCTGGTCCTGAGGGTTAACCGTGAGGCGAGGTCTGAGTCCAGTCCGAGGTCGAGGGCGCGGTATGGAGGCTGTCTGTCAAAGCTGAAGCTGGGTCCAAGGCAGGGAGTCAGGTGAGATCAGGAACTCTGGCAGAAGAGCAGGACAGGGTTCAGGCAGGAACTAGCAACCAACAATGTTCCTCCTGCAACTTGGGACTGGGGCTGGCTGGCTTTTATCTGCCCTGAGGCATAGGGCGGCCCCAGTCCACAGGTGACTCGCCTCTCCTGGCCTGGAGGCGAGCACCCCTCCTGCGGGAACTTAGCTCCCTCCGCCTCTCTGCCCTGAGCCTCTGCAGCTCAGAAGAGGCTGGAGGGTTACTGGACCCAGAGGCAACCTCAGCTTCCCCTGACGGGGCTGAGAGTGGAGCACCTGCAGGCAATGGGTCCTCCATCACCTCAGGAGGCAGAGCAGACTCAGCTGGTGCCTGCACCTGAGAATCCAGCGCAGGTGAGGACCCTTCAGGCTCATGCCCCAGCCCCGGCTCAGCTGGTTCTGGAGGCGGGGACTCCTGTGCAGGCTGGGATTCCTCAGGTTCAGCCTCCAAGTCCGAATCCCAGGCCACCACACCCCGGGGTGAGTGCAACCAGGCATTTTGTCACCCCCCTCAGTGGTGACACTCAGGGCGACCCGCCCCCACCGCCCCCCCTTCCTCCACCCCAGTCCCTTGAAAATAGGACACTTGGAGGGTCTGCGGTACCCAAAGGAAAAGACTAAGGGATGGGGGCCTTGCAGGCTGCTACTATTTGTGTAGGAAGGATTCAAGTGCAAATCATAGCTTTAGGTTTGCGCTAATTTTTTCCCCAAATTTTTAAATTAGTTTTCCAAATTTATAACAAACAAATCCACAAACATAAAAAGAAAACATTAAAAAACAAACAAACAAGAAACATACTGTAATAATTCCATTTTTGTTAACATTGTTAGGTGACATCCTCGAGTCCCCCTGGCTGAGTTAAATCAGCAGTTTCCAAAACTATTTTCACATACAATTTACTTGGTCGATTAACATCTTTCTTTCTTTTCATTTTAACTTTTGACATAGTATTCTACAACATCACATATGTAAATCCTAGGTCAATCTGATACTCGCAAGTAATTCTATTTCAGTTATCTTAACATATTTAGCTAAATAGTCATTGAATTTCTTCCATTCCTCTTCGTACTCCTCCTCCTTCTGGTCGCGGACTCTTCCGGTCAGGTCACCTAGCTCCCCAAAGTCCATCATCTTCATCTGCCATTCCTCCACTGTTGGTACTTCTTGTAATTGCCAATTTTTGGCCAACAAAATTCTAGCTTAGGTTTGCACCTAAAGTGTAGCACCCTGCTTGTGGTTAACGCTTAGCTGGAATGAAATATTCAACGCAGCAATAGAGAAATTAAAATAATAATTTATTTGTCAGACAAATAAATGAGAGGCACAGTGGTATATGGTTACCAAGCTCTGGCCTGCCCTCCTGCCATTCTGGCCAGCACTTATATTTCCTTAACCCACCCCCCTTGCTCCTCCTGTGGCTGCCTCTGTCCAATCAGCCTGGTTGAAATTCCTATTGGCTGTTTGCTAGAACCAATCACAAAAGATACACCCATTTCCTTTTGCCCTTTTATGGGAAACAAAAAGCTATATATTCTTCTATCTATAAATGACAAATAAGTAGTAATATATCTTACATGTGTCTCAACAAGGAACCTTAATTACCAGCTCACCTCTTGCCCTCCTTGCCCTATTGCCCTCCAAAACAAATGGTTAATCTTAAATTTTTATCTTAAACAGATGTCAAGGATCTTGAGTTCACATCATCATTGAAAGATCTCCTTCTTTTGGAGGTCTTTAAACAAAGGCCTGACAACCATATGTGTGCTCTAATGATGTTTCCTGCTTGGCAGGGGGGCTGGGCTGATGGCCCCTGTGATCTCTTTCAACTATATGAAATAAGAATCTAGCATAAGGATTTAACATTTCTTAGTTTCTAAATCCTTTGCATAATTACATTTAAGCCAATATATTTAATACATAACATAAATAACCTCTTAAAAGGAAAAGAAATCTTAAAAGGATCTCAGTTTAAGAAAGAAACAACTTTAGAAAAAGACTTCCCAAAATACTCTCTTCCTTTCTGCCAGCCAGATGCTCTTGGCCTTTTAACCTTAGGAAAATATGGCTCAAGTTTAATGGGAGGCACATGGTTTTATTTTACTATTTACCAACTCTTAATTTAACCACTCTTACAGCTTAATTGTACTTTGCAACATGCAAGGTCAGTGTCCTCGCTCTCAGCCTGTAATTCCCTTTTTACGACTTTGAGAATTGTTTTCTGCTATAAATCAGGGGGCCCCCTTGTCCAGGAGAATAAACATTGCCAAGGTTCTTAGGCAGCTGGTCTTCTGCCTGGCATGAAACATTTGAAAATCTTTAAGCTCATCTTAATATACAGGCCTTAATCAAAAATATAAGCTTTGATAAAAATGCAGGCTTATGATTAGATGCCTCAAAAGTGCTTGGATGCCCCAGTACAACAAATCCTGATGGGACTGTTTCCCCATGATCTCAGCTTCTGTTAGATCAGAGAGAGATCATTCCCACAATTATTCCTGTTCTCGTATGAACAAGAAAGGGTTCTGGGTCACAATAAGAATTAAGAAGCTGGGAAGGATTACAAAATGAAGCCAAAATTTCGGCAAATGCAAGAAAAAGCAGTGGATATATCACATTCCGTGCATAGTTTCTGGGACTCCTGTGAGTTGTTCTGTTGCTTCTTAACAATATGCATAAGACCAGCTCCAATACATCTGCATTCACAAGGGCTAAAGAGAGAACGCATTTCTACAAATGACCATATACACCTGCCATCTTAGACCGAGGCTGAACGCTTGTTGCATGCGGATACATATATATCTGGATTGGGGCTCTTATTATTATTATAATATTCTTCTTGTTCATTTTATGCTGCAATCTCTGTTAATGCCCTTAGGTTAACATGCGAGGGAAAAGCACTTCAGCAGTTTTGCTTCCCATTCAGAGTTCTTCTTTTCCCACATCGTAAGAAAGCTTATAGATCTAGGTATTGGAAAAGAGCTCATTTAGAAGAAAACAAGTTGAGCAAGGAGCAGGGGAAGGTCTGCTGACCCAGAGCTGGACCCTGTGATTATTTTCTTCTTATGCCCCCTTCCATGGGAAGTCCTGAGAATGGCAACACAAGAACAGTCCCACCCCCACCCCCGTTTGTGGAATGCTCTGCCCATGAAGGCTCACCTAGCACCACCTTTATCTATTTTTTAGGCTCCAGGCAAAAAGTTCCTTTTTACCTGGCCTTTTGGTTCTTAATCTGAAGGGTTTTAAGTACTATTAGTGGGGTGAGTTCTGTAAGGCCTGGGTTTTATTTGTATGGGGTGTTTGTTTGTTTGTTTGTTTGTTTGTTTGTTGTAATTGGTTTTATTGTTAATACTGTGTCGCCGTTGTGTAAGTCACTTTGAGTCTTTTTAGTTTGCAAAGCAATTAATTTATTATTATTATTCACTAAATGGAAATACGGTGGTTCTTTGTACTTGCACATTCCTGTATTGGCCTCTGGAAGATGAAGGTGTCTGTGTTTCTGTGTAAAAGCATACTCTCCCACCTTTCTCAGATGAAAATAGGGAACGGTAAAGGGACCCCTGACCATTAGGTCCAGTTGTGACTGACTCTGGGGTTGTAGCGCTCATCTCGCTTTATTGGCCGAGGGAGCTGGGGTACAGCTTCCGGGTCATGTGGCCAACATGATGAAAAAGGTACATCCCATTATTATTATTATTATTATTATTATTATTATTATACCCCACCCATCTGACTGGGTTGCCCCAGCCAGTCTGGGTGGCTTTCAACATATATGAAAACATAATAAAACATTAAACATTTAAAAACTTCCCTATACAGGGCTGCCTTCAGCTGCCTTCTAAACTGATCTCCTTGGCTTGGGGAAGGTCACATAATTAAACACCTCCCAACATTTCTTTGATGAAAATAGGTACATCCTGAGATCAGATCAGAAACCAGGATGCGTCTGTAAATCCAGGATTGCCCCTAGAAAATAGGGACTCTTGAACGGTCTGTAAAATAAGTCAACTTAGCCCATCCCCAACTTGGTTCCTGTGTTCAATGGTGGAGGGCATATCCACGCACAGTCCAGAGTAGACCTGACATCACAAAGAAAGATGATGATGATGACGACGACAGTCATTATTATTATTATTATTACTTATTACTTATACCCCGCCCATCTGGCCAGGCCTCCCCAGCCACTCTGGGCGGCTTCCAACAGAATATTAAAAAACAACAAGAATAAAACATCAAACATCAAAAACTTCCCTAAACAGGGCTGCCTTCAGATGTCTTCTAAAAGTCAGATAGTAGTTTATTTCCTTGACATCTGATGGGAGGACGTTCCACAGGGCGGGCACCACTACCAAGAATGCCCTCTGCCTGGTTCCCTGTAACCTCGCTTCTCGCAGGGAGGGAACCGCCAGAAGACCCTCGGAGCTGGAACTCAGTGTCCGGGCTGAATGATGGGGGTGGAGACGCTCCTTCAGGTATACTGGACCGAGGCCATTTAGGGCTTTAAAGGTCAGCAAAAACCCTTTGAATTGTGCTCGGAAATGTACTGGGATGGAAATCGGTGCCCAAATTGTGCAACCAGACTTGTCTAAGTGTTGTCCCCAGCAGGGATAAAACATGCTTTTGGGACGTTGCTTCAGGCAGCAAACCATCTTCGGCAAGCACCCCACAGTCAGCACCTTCCTTCCTTCCAGATCGTTTCCCAAAAATCTGTATCAGCAACACTTGTTTGCTAAAGCTAGATGAACTTCCTGGTTATTAGGACTCACCATTATGTCCCAGACCACTAAATTATTGGCTCTTAATGCTGTGACTCAGAGAGTGGCTCTGCCAAATGACTCGGTGATCTTCTCTTCTAGCTAAGCCAGCCTAGCTTGTAATTTGAGGAGTCCAAAAGGAATAATAACAGCACTGCTTGTCGTGTGGCTTAACACCGACTGCACAAAACAATTCACCGCATTGGCTTCCATTAAAAACACAGGGAATGGTGACTTATTGATACCTGGGCAGTGCCCATACACGGGAACTCCTCTTAACTGATACTTTTCTTCATCTATTTTTACTATGCGTTGGTGATGGTGATTGTTAAAAAGCAGTTTGAGCGTGTGCTCTGCCTTATCCAGAAGTAGGTCGTCTGAAGTGATTTTTGCTGAGTATAAAATTACAAGACTGGCTTCATAATAATACTCTTTGCTTGATTTAACGAACCATTGGCATAGTAACTGCTTGGTTTGATGTTAAAATAAGGAACCCTGCCAGGCTAGACTTCATCTTAAGTCTACAAGGCACAAACTTTTTTTTTTTTGTCCCCAATTCTTGGCTGCTGAGAGGTTTACTGTCTCTGAGCTTCTGTTACCTGTTAGTATTACCTGTTATGACTTATCATGTTGCCCAGAAAGAACTGAGAGTCCTTGAACTGAAAAAGGTTCCCCAACTCTGGCATAGAAATAAGTGCTGGAAGTATACAAATGCTTCTATTTTCCCTCATGAAATACTAACAACACTTTCTGCATTTCCCAGAAACAACTGAAGACATTTATGGATGAATATAGGTCTCTGCCATGGGTGTCTCCCTTGTACAGTGGTACCTCAGGTTACATACGCTTCAGGTTACAGACTCCGCTAACCCAGAAATAGTGCTTCAGGCTAAGAACTTTGCTTCAGGATGAGAACAGAAATCACGCAGCAGCAGCGGGAGGCCCCATTAGCTAAAGTGGTGCTTCAGGTTAAGAACAATTTCAGGTTAAGAACGGACCTGCAGAACAAATTAAGTATGTAACCAGAGGTACCACTGTATTGTTTTTATCTGCTTTCTGTGCTGTTTTTAAAACTGATTTTTAAAGCTGTTTTTATTCAATTTTGCCTTGAGAAGTGCTATATATTTTTCTAGGAAAAGAGGTACTGGGACTCAGCATGAACGCCTCCCTCATTCTCTTAGAACGGCAATGGCGCCCATCTGAGAGGGGCAGGTTCTGGCGAGTTCCAGCTTGGACGGGGGGGCGGGGGGAGGCCTGGCCTTTAGACTCATGTGTCAAAGACAATCAATGAATGAATAAGTTAAATGTAGGACTAAAGTTTTATTTATTTATGTAGAACAATTGCACTTGATGTACCACACTTCAAATCAAATAAATGCATTTATGTACCACACTAGGAAGGAAGGAAGGAAGGAAGGAAGGAAGGAAGGAAGGAAGGAAGGAAGGAATAATGCATATAGTAATAATGTATATACAACAGGTGCTTCTTTGTAGCTGGTCCAGGAAACAAGGAACAATAGGCACAAGCAACGGTATTAAAAGTTTATTTACGTAGTTGAGATGCAAATCCTCTTATACAGTATCAGGAAGTTTAAAAAAAAATGTTTTCTAATGTTTTTATATGCGCTGGAAGCCACCCAGTCTTATTCCAATGTTGTTGCATGTTGAGGTCCCCAAGCTACCCTCCTAAATAAATCACAATTCACACAGAAATTTTTGCTTAAGGTTTTTGGCATAATTTTGGCTGGGGGTGGGGTGGAAAATCAAACAGGAAAAAAGGGGAAATAAATTAAATAAGGGGCTGGGGAGGATTAGAAAGAAGGGGGACATAAAGAAATGTAACCAGACAATGAGAAGATCGCTCCACTGTCGTCCAAATGGTCTGAGTGCTCCAGGTTACCCGGTGCACGCAGCAAAAGAGAAAGCCACTCCCAAATTTAGGAGGGGGGGTGTTGCGGGCTCACGACCCCGCCCACACTCTCGCGGGGCTGGTGCCAGCCCCGCAGGATCAGTGGATTCCCATTACTATTCATCTCCTGCAGGGTCAGCCAATCGGCTGGCGGCAGGGGCGGGCCAACCTAGGGGCACTTAAGGTCGGGGCAGCCCCTGGCTCGCCCCTTTCCCTCCTCTACAGCAGCTGCAATTTCCCACCCACCCGCCCTTTAGGTTTGGCATTCGGACTTTGCTATGGGCTTCGGCTGGTCGCCGCAAGGGGCCTGGTAGGAGTTTTTCCATTTGGCTAATTGGCTGGAATTTTGAAGCCACTTGGTTTTTTCGCCTACCTCATAGCAACGTCACAACTCCTTGGTCTTGGCGGTTAGGCATTGGCCGGGGTATTGTCATGCAAATGAGATCGGGGGGGAGGAACACCATCACCTCCCCCAAATCTTGAAGGGTAGTTCGTTAAAGGACTCTGAGGGGCGTCGCCTCGTCCGAAACCTACGGAGGCTAGGGCCTAAAGCGCGCTCCCGAGCGGTAACCCCTCGGGGAGCGCCTAGGGATGTGCATCTCGGGGGCTCCCCCTGCTGGTGTTTAACCCTTCCCGGTTAGACCGGATAGTCTGTTAGGGCCAATGCCTAAGCCAATACCACTCTTACCTGTAATCAATAAAGTTGTGGCCATTTTTCGCCCATTAACCTAAATTTCTGGTGTCCAGTGTCTTTATTTACTCCATCTGGGAGGGGGCGGGAATAGCCACGCAACGCTCAATGCTGTGTGCTCAGTACAGTGGTACCTCGGGTTACAGACACTTCAGGTTACAGACTCCGCTATCCCAAAAATAGTACCTCTTTGCTTCAGGATGAGAACAGAAATCGTGCTCCGGCAGCGCGCCGGCAGCAAGAGGCCCCATTAGCTAAAGTGGTACCTCAGGTTAAGAACTGTTTCGGGTTAAGAACGGACCTCCAGAAGGAATTAAGTTCTTAACCCGAGATACCACTATCCATCCCACAAATTGGCAACATCAAAATTTCCAAGGTAACTCAAACAGCCCAATGACTGCTATGGCCATCTATATGATCCCGCCCATCAACAGAGGGGTGTCCTGTTAGCCCCCACCTCAACACGTGCACTCCATGAAGGAGAACACGCTTGCGAATGTCCTTTGGAAGCTGAACGTCTGACACTGAGTGCAGGAAGCTCCTGCAGCCAATCGGAAGCCACCCCTTGCCCCCCCCCCTTCTAGAACCCACCACTCTCAACGAACTCTCAACTGCCTCCCCCCCAACATTCAAACTCGCTTTCAAGGCCTGAAAGGACCCTGCTGTACTGCTGTACTCTTTCTACAACAGTCTCCGCTATTTCTGAGTTTCCCAAAGGTGAGAGCCTGGAAGCTACAATCCCCAGGATCATTTGGGGGACATCATGTGCTTTAAATGCCCATTAGATGCACTTTCTATATATATCTATATATTTATCTGGAACTCCTCCAACCAGTCAGACTAACTGAGCTTGTTTCTTCCTTAGGAGAGAGGCCACCCAGAGCAAAGGGGGAAAGGCTCCCACCTCATGTAAGTGGAAATGCTAATTGAATGCCCTATATTATAGGAATGCTTTAATTTCCATGTCCCCCACCCTCATGCGCCAGACTGCTGCTAGCATGGCTGGGAGCCAGGCGTTTGCTGATTCCTTCATTTTCTTTGCAGGGAGGGAGCCTGTGTGCCTTGTTCTGGCGAAATCCCTGGAGAGACGTGGCGACCATCAGGTAATTGGGCAGAGGGAATGAAGGGATCCTTTTTGAAACATGTTTTGGGAGTTCTAGAAACACTCTCCCCACCTGTGGCTTTCAGGAAGTGCTTTTCAGAAGCATTACTCCCTCCAACCTTGCATAACCCTCTGCACCATGCAATTGTCTCATCCTCTTTGAATGCCACCTCATCGAAGATGCTCTTGTGGGGTATCTGATTGTCCTTGGGTTCCACTACAGGATTGCCATGTGAAATATACTCAGAGTCGAGAGTGGATTTCATGCTCTTTATTCAGCTAATAGTGGTGAGGAGGAATGGAAGTTCCCCCAGAATGTCTACTTTATACATTATTTACAAGAGGGGCCCCACATGATTGGCTAATTCTGGGATTCTCCTGTAGGCCAATCAGGTTGTGGATTCACTTCCACCTGGAGTTGGATTGGGTGGCTCCTGTGGACCAATCAAACTGCTGCATTCTGGATCCTATTGTTCTAGGACCAATCAGACTGCTGCATTCTGAATCCTATTGTTCTAGGACCAATCAGACTGCTGCATTTTGGATCCTATTCAACTCAGTACATAACGTGTATGTACATAACAGTACATGACAGTCAAAGTACATAACAGTACATAACAGTACATGACGGTCAAAGTGGAGAGAGAAGCCTTTCAATATTTGGTGTGGCTAAGACAGCTGAATGTGCACCCATTCTCATATGATGTCCTTCTTCCTCCACAGGGCCACACCTTCAGGGATGAGGCTCCAGCTCCGGCCCCCGGGATGAAGAACCGGACAACATCCCGGCAGTTCCCAGCTGACGTCCCTCACAATGCTTCCCCACTGCCCCTTCTCCAAAATGGGCATGGCTCCTTCCCGGCCCAGTTTGGTACAGAAGCAGCAGCCAAAGTTTCCTCCCATTAAAACAGCTTCTCGGGTTATTTTTGAGAGGGAGGAGACTTTGGCTGCTGCTTCTGTGCTAGGCCGGTTGGGACAGAGCCGAGACACTCATACGGAGTAGAAGTGGGGAGCACTTATAAGATCAGGTAGGAGGAAATGCCCCTTCCCAGGTCCCCCACCCTCCTGCCCCAGACTGGGGCTAGCGTGGCTGGGAGCCAGGTGTCTGCTGATGTCTCTGTTTCCTTTGCAGCGAGGGAAAAGTTCAGCCGGAGAACTGCCGCATTCCAGGAGGGACTGGAGCCCAGACTACGGCCTCTCGCTTCTGAGGTAATGGGAAAGGGGGAGGAGGGGGCCTTAGGAAACAAACCAGAAGGGCCTGCAGGATCAGGCCAAGGGATCACCTGGTCCAGCCTCCTCTTCTCCCAGGGGCCACCCAGATGCCACTGCGAATGCAGCAAACAGGATTTGAGCCCAAGAAGCAGTGCATAGCGTTGAGTTCTCCCGTGCTTTGAAGATCCCTTCTTCCTTGCAGGATCTCCTGTCTGCACCCCTGTGGCTGCTGCCCAAGCTTCCCCCAAAATGAACAGGTAAGAGGAAGGGAACCTTTGCATGGGGCAGGGAGAACACCCTACAAGTTGAGCGTACGTGTTCATGTTCTGGGTTCATTTCTGAAAAAAGGCATACACTGATAAGGCGGGTTTGGGGACTGGGGGCCTTCCTACAGGGGTTGCTTGACTACAGCTCCCATTGTCCTTGACCACTGTCCTTTCCCCCCTTCTTTTTTATAAAAAATGCAGCTTGAGGATTCCCCAGTGATGCCGGCTGGCAGAAAGAAGAGGCATTGGGTGACGGTGCAAAGATGAATTCCAGAGCGTTTGGATCTCAGCTGAAGGACTGTATTCTGGTTTCTGATTTTTCAGCTACTGAAGCATTTGAAAGCTGTGATGTGATAAATAGAGGCTTTACAAATGTGTAGGGCGAACTTTCCCCTGTTCATCCTTTGGTCATACCGGATTATTATGTACTGAAGTTCTCACCCTGGGCCAGCAGGGGGATACTGTAGATAGTTTTCACTCAGGTCCACATATGCAAATAGGGGATTGAAAGTGATGTTCAGTGATTGGATAGTTACAGAAAATAGTTACAGTTGCGTTGTAGTGGAGGTCTATATAAGCAGGCTGGCTGAACCCTTCAGTTCAGTTCTGTTCTGGCTTGTGAATAAACAAAAGCTGTTTGAAGAATCGCTGTGTCGTCTGATATGTTCACCCACAACTTAACACGGATAATTTTGTTGTTGTTAAATCAAGATAAGATGAAATTTTCTACTCTGAGAAATATTCAGGGACTGCATGCACCTCTGAAGCTGCACATGAAATTCTAAGCAGTGAAGCAGGTCCAGCGTCTTCCCTTCCTTCCTAGTTCTAACTTGTCCCTGGATATCTGGAAAGGCAACTGTGACTGCCTTGATTTTGAGGCTATTCAGAGTGAAGGAATGGGAGATCCTCATCTTTTGGTTGAACACAAACTTGGTTTATTATAATGCGCACATCCTCCATCCTTCTGTTCATGAAAATGTTTCTTACCTGTGTCCCTGTGGGTTCAAGGAAATCATATAAACAGTAGTTGTACAGCACTTGTTTTGATACACACAGATTCACCTACCTTGATGAAAACAAGGCACATTAAATGCTTAAATATATTACTTTTGTTCTGTGTTTACTGTCAGTACAAATGTCTTGTAACTGGGTATTTTTTTGAAAAATTGGGAAATATCTCTATTCAGGGCTATTAATGTTTCATGTCTGCAACTGTAGACATTAAAAAGTCTATAGAAAGGGGACATTTTAGATTGAATGTTCTTGTTCTTTGCCATATATAACCCAGGTATTTGCTGTTTGTGGGACGCAGGTGGCGCTGTGGGTTAAAGCCTCAGCGCCTAGGGCTTGCCGATCGAAAGGTCGGCGGTTCGAATCCCTGCGGCGGGGTGCGCTCCCGCTGCTCGGTCCCAGCGCCTGCCAACCTAGCAGTTCGAAAGCACCTCCGGGTGCAAGTAGATAAATAGGGACCGCTTACCAGCGGGAAGGTAAACGGCGTTTCCGTGTGCGGCTCTGGCTCACCAGAGCAGCGATGTCACGCTGGCCACGTGACCCAGAAGTGTCTCCGGACAGCGCTGGCCCCTGGCCTCTTAAGTGAGATGGGCGCACAACCCCAGAGTCTGTCAAGACTGGCCCGTACGGGCAGGGGTACCTTTACCTTTAAGGATAGGGTAGGACCACAATCAGCAACTGGAATACCTGAAGATGCTGTTTTCAACAAGAAAAAAAGGAAAGGAGCAGAAGTGAAAACCAGACCTGAAGTCATTTCCTCTGATCTGAAAACCCAAATTGGCCCAATCACAGTCATGGCCATCCAAACGGTCCCGCCCTGTAACCAAGAGGGGGTATCCTGTTTGACCCCACTGCAACATGTGCTCTCCATGAAGGAGAACATGCTTGTGAATGTCCTTTGGAAGCCGAACGTCCGACACGGCTTCCAACTGAGTGCAGGAAGCTCCTGCAGCCAATCGGAAGCTGCCCCTTGCGCCCGCCCCCCCCACTTCTAGAACCCCCCACTCTCAACAAACTCTCAACTGCCTCCCCCGCAACATTCAAACTCGCTTTCAAAGCCTGAAAGGGCCCTGCTGTACTGCTGTACAGTCTCCGCTATGACTGAGTTTCCCAAGCCTAGAAGCTACAATGCCCAGGATCATTTTGGGGACATCATGTGCTTTAAATGCTCATTAGATGCAATTTAAATCATAGGATCATAGAATTGTAGAGTTGGGAGGGACCCTGAGGGTCATCTAGTCCAACCCCCTGCAATGCAGGAATCTCAGCTAAAGCATCCATGGCAGATGGCCCTCCAACCTCTGCTGAAAAACCTTCAAGGAAGGAGAGTCTACCGTCTTCCAAGGGATTCCTTTGAGATATTGACCGGGCTGCATGGTGTGGCTCTCATATCCATGTCCTGAGAGACACAGAGCAAAACATTTCTCTCTCCCCTTTCTCCACCCCATGCAGAATTGCAAGAGGGCAGTGCATCTGGCTGGGAAGAAGATGGTTGGAGTTTGGAGCCCAGCCAGGGCTGGCTGTGGGCAGGATCCTGGCATTGCAGGGGTTGGACTAGAATCAGTGTTTCCCAACCTTGTGCCTCCAGCTGTTTTTGAACTACAACTCCCATCATCCCTGACCAGCAAGACCAGTGGCAAGGGATGATGGGAATTGTAGTCCAAAAACAGCTGGAGGCACAAGGTTGGGAAACACTGAACTAGATGACCCACTGTGGCCTCATCCTAGCACACTTTGACACACACACACACACACACACACCCTTGATTTTATTTCTATTAATTGAGCTGGCTTACAACCCAGCAGCCTGGCCCCTGTTTGCCAGCTGATGTCACAAAGTGCTGCTTTGCAAGCAAGCCTTATAGTGCCCTGCAAGAGGGATGCCTGTCTCAAGACGGTGAGAGACTTGAGAGAGTTTATCATCACTCTGATCATAGAATCATAGAATCATAGAGTTGGAAGAGACCACAAGGGCCATCGAGTCCAACCCCCTGCCAAGCAGGAAACATCATCAGAGCACTCCTGACATATGGTTGTCAAGCCTCTGCTTAAAGACCTCCAAAGAAGGAGACTCCACCACACTCCTTGGCAGCAAATTCCACTGTCAAACAGCTCTTACTGTCAGGAAGTTCTTCCTAATGTTTAGGTGGAATCTTCTTTCTTGTAGTTTGGATCCATTGCTCCGTGTCCGCTTCTCTGGAGCAGCAGAAAACAACCTTTCTCCCTCCTCTATGTGACATCCTTTTATATATTTGAACATGGCTATCATATCACCCCTTAACCTCCTCCTGATGATCAAATGGATTCTGAAGGTAGGAGGCCCAGAGGAGATGAGTGGCATTATTATTATTATTATTATTATTATTATTATTATTATTATTAGTGTCACCCATCACTGCTACATGTGGCTTGGCTCCCTGGCTTGTCTTGTTCACAGATGTCAGTTTGGCAGGTCCTCAGCTGTGGTCCCCAGATTATATTTTCTGTTCTGACGATCCGGTTGCCTACAAGGTTGAACCATATGGCTTTTCCATAGACCCCACCGCAACACGTGCTCTCCATGAAGGAGAACACACTTTATCCCAAGCAAAACCTCACAGCTAAGAACCCGGAAGAGTTTTCGGCCATACTTCCATATTAGACCCAGCGTGGTGTAGTGGTTAAGAGCGATAGACTCATAATCTGGGGAACCGGGTTCACGTCTCCACTCTTCCACATGCAGCTGCTGGGTGACCTTGGGCTAGTCACACTTCTTTGAAGTCTCTCAGCCCCACTCACCTCACAGAGTGTTTGTTGTGGGGGAGGAAGGGAAAGGAGAATGTTAGCCGCTTTGAGACTCCTTCGGGTAGTGATAAAGTGGGATATCAAATCCAAACTCTTCTTCTTCTTCTTCTCTTCTTGCTGATCGTGTTTTGTTCTCTACAGAACGATCTTGCCCCAAAGAAAGACTTGAACTTGCCCAATATTCATGAAGTTGCCCAAATTCAGCTTGCAGCTGCTCCTTCTTGCAACGTGTCACCACAAGGCTGCGGAGGCACTGTCCTAACCTAAGGGAAGGGGGCACATCTTCATTGGAGAGCAGCCAAACTGCAAAGGAAAACACAGAGAGGGCAGCCTAGAGCAACTACCTAAGGGGAGGCCTTTAGCCGCAAGCCAATTTTATCTGCTACATCCTGCCTATTAACTACTATGGCCTGTTGTCGCATGACCAAGGATGAGAGGATTCACATTGTTCCATTCCTTGACTGCTGTTACTATTTGGTGTGATCAGGCCCTTAGTTTTTTTTATTATTGAATATTTTCATTGGAGGACTGCACACCAATACATACAACTATCACTGCCATTATAAGCCAAGCCTAGGGTTGCCAGGTTCACCTGATTTGCAAAAGGAGGATAGCTTTTCCTTTCAAGGACTGCTCCTGTTGAGAAAGTTAAGTAACCTTATAGAACTCCCCCATTCTTTCACCATAGGACATCCGCCCTCATTTTTTTTACAGCATATATTTTATGGTACAGGGGAAATTAATATGCCTGTTACTTGTTGTTGTTGTTGTTTAGTTGTTTAGTCGTGTCCGACTCTTCGTGACCCCATGGACCAGAGCACGGCAGGCACTCCTGTCTTCCACTGCCTCCCGCAGTTTGGTCAGACTCATGTTTGTAGCTTCGAGAACACTGTCCAACCATCTCGTCCTCTGTCGTCCCCTTCTCCTTGTGCCCTCCATCTTTCCCAACATCAGGGTCTTTTCCAGGGAGTCTTCTCTTCTCATGAGGTGGCCAAAGTATTGGAGCCTCAGCTTCAGGATCTGTCCTTCCAGTGAGAACTCAGGGCTGATTTCCTTCAGAATGGATAGGTTTGATCTTCTTGCAGTCCATGGGACTCTCAAGAGTCTCCTCCAGCACCAGAATTCAAAAGCGTCAATTCTTTGGCGATCAGCCTTCTTTATGGTCCAGCTCTCACTTCCAAACATCACTACTGGGAAAACCATAGATTTAACTATACGGACCTTTGTTGGCAAGGTGATGTCTCTGCTTTTTAAGATGCTGTCTAGGTTTGTCATTGCTTTTCTCCCAAGAAGCAGGCGTCTTTTAATTATGTGGCTGCTGTCACCATCTGCAGTGATCATGGAGCCCAAGAAAGTAAAATCTCTCACTGCCTCTATTTCTTCCCCTTCCATTTGCCAGGAGGTGATGGGACCTGTGGCCACGATCTTCGTTTTTTTTGATGTTGAGCTTCAAACCATATTTTGCACTCTCCTCTTTCACCCTCATTAAAAGGTTCTTTAATTCCTCCTCACTTTCTGCCATCTGCAAAAACGCAATGCTTTGATAAGTAATTTAAAGCTCTTTTTTAGATAAAGGCAGGTGGAATGCTTACAAAGCCTATGCATATTTAAAATTAAAAAATTCCCCATCAGCTTTGCAAGGACTAAAACGAAATCCTGTAGAGGAAAGGAAAGGAAAAACAGAGCTTGGCAACATTTTGCTTGTGGTTAAGTGTAAGCCTTAAAATGCCTGCCAAGAAAACAGGAAAGAGGGATCAGGAAGCTGAACTTTACCCTACATTGCAGCTGAGATGTACTAGAAATCTGAAGTGCTTTTGTGCCTCTCAGAACATGTATTTGTTTGGAAGGGCGGGGGGGGGGTGGAATCAAATCTATATACTTATGCAAATAGCTACACGTGAGGGTAATGAGAGTATTGTTTGGGAGGCATGCATTGACCAGCTCTTCTGAAGGAGCAGGGAGATCACGGTGGGGGTATTGCCTAAGGCCCCTCCAAAACCCTTGTTTACCAGGAAGTCGAGCTGACATGTGAGAACATGCTTGAACTGGTGACAAAGTTCTTCAGAGTTTAAGGTTTCTCTGACTCTTTCTGGGGTAGCTTATGCCAAAGTTTCATCACACCGTCATTCACAGTGGCCACTTAGCACCGCGATAAATAAATGAGAGATAAATATTTGCACAAAATCTCTCCAACACTAATTGTGTGTGTGTGTGTGTAGATGCACATGTAGAAATAATTGCTGCAATTTTAACAGACGTATGGTACTTTTCCATATCCGTCAACTGTCCTGGGAAAACTGGGGCACCCCGTTTTCTCGTGTGAGGGCACGACAGCCATTTTGAGCACCACGATTTCACACTGTGACCTTCTTTTTTTCCCCTCAATGGATATGAGAGATTTATTCGGATGCTTGTTCAAAAGAATTTGAAAAAGTTAATTTTTGAAAAAGTTATTAAAAAAAAACATTGAGTGCTCCCCCCCCCCTCTCTCTCTCTCTCTCTCTCTAAATTTCTTCCCATGCTCTCTGTTTTCTCCAGTCAAGTCTCAGCTGCTCAGGATCATTGGATGTAGGTGTCTAATCTTTTTTTTCTTTTCTTTTTTTAAATAACTTTTTTATTCAAAATTTAAAAAAAATATTATCCAGAAACATATCATCCTTATTTTTCACCCCATTTTTCCTTCCTCCCCCCACAGAACCCCACCCCCACCCCCCAACTTCCCTCAGTTCCAGTCTTTGATTTCTCTAAAAATGCTGTTTTCTGCATGTTACACAGTTGTATAGATCCTCAAACTATTTAGCTGATTATTATCTATAAAAAGTATGTGAATGTTTATTCAAATCGATTTCACACTGTGACCTGGAGCCTGAAAAAAAAATGCCCGGAAGATGCGCTGCCCAGTTTTGGGCCTGGACATGTTGGAGGGTACGCATCTCACCATAGTGGAGAAAAGGTGGAGTGTGGTCTGTGTGTGCCCTGTCTGCTGCTCATGGTGCCAACTGTGGACTGCAAGCTTCAAGGTCCCTCCTGATCTCCTTTATAAGGGTTCCTTGTGATTAAACTGCACTTGGACCAGACAACCCTTCAGTTACGGGGGATATTTCCAAATAGAAGTAGGACACATGGCCACCCTGCTTTTTAAGAGCAGGTTCTTAAATTGCAAAATAGAAGCTTGCACAGTGCCACTCCTTCCTGTACCCCTGGGATAACATTAAAAACAATGACGTCAGTTTGGCATTGGACAGGGCAGTTATTAAAGTGGTATCCGTGAAATGCTTTAAGCTTCTGTTTTACTTCTGGCACAAAATTTGACAGTTCAGCAGCAAGAGCATAGATAAGAAGGGCAAACCGGGTCCATAATATTATTATTGAGTAAATCACGATAGTCCCAGGCTACTCCCTCAAGCTTTTCTGGCTTTTGCTGACTAGAAATCTGCCAAGTCATGAACTGCTGAGTCACTTTTTAAATTGTGCAAGAATTTGGCAGAAAAAGAGAGAGAGAGAGAGAGAGAGAGAGAGAGAGAGAGAGAGAGAGAGAGCATCCTAATCTAATTATTAATAGGCAGGGTGTAAAAAGTTGTTGAGAAGTATAATTCAGATGCTGCAGATTACTCTTTGTCAACCTGGTGCCCCCACTCCCCCCAGTTTACAGGGCAGATGGAAGTTGCAGGACAAAACAGCTTGAGGACAGCTAGTTAGTAACGGCTGTGAAGTTGAACACTTTTTGATTTTTATTTATTTTGTATTTATAATTAATCAGTTAATTAAATTTGTATACCGCCCTTCATCAGTAGATCTCAGGGCAGTTCACAGGATAAAAACGCAAAATACAAAATAAAAACAAGAACAAAACCCAAACAAATGAATAGCCTTCCCCCCATACCCTTCTACAACCACATGTTAAAAGGAAATAGGATTTTAAACAGCCCAAAGGCCTGCTTGAAGAGGAATGCTTTTGCCTGGTGCCTAAAGGTATATAATGAAGGTGCCAGACGAACCTCTCTTGGGAGAGGATTCCGCAAACAGGGAGCCACCGCAGAAAAGGCCCCGTTCTCGTGTTGCCACCCTCTGAATCTCTCATGGACATTTGTTTGGCTTCTTTGGTTTCCCTTTTCTCTTTGACCTCTTGAACCTAATTTGCACTTGATTAGAAGATTTACATAAGAAAAAATTAAAATCACAACAATAAATAACAGGATCTCAAGACTTAATAGTATCTTGGTATATTTAGGTCTGAAATGCGGGGGAAACTTCTATAACTGGCTGTCTACTGGGGTGACATTCCTGGGGGGGGGGTCTTTTCATTCTTCAAATGGAGCACTTTTGGAGTCAAACTAGTTTCCATCACATTTAGGAATGTGGGTTTAGGATTGCAGCCTTTGTCATCATTGTGAAACAGATCTAATTCCCTCTTTAACCCATCTGTGTTGTTGTTGTTGTTTAGTCGTTTAGTCACGTCCAACTCTTCGTGACCCCATGGACCAGAGCACGCCAGGCACTCCTGTCTTCCACTGCCTCCCACAGTTTGGTCAAACTCATGCTGGTAGCTTCAAGAACACTGTCCAACCATCTCGTCCTCTGTCGTCCCCTTCTCCTTGTGCCCTCCATCTTTCCCAACATCAGGGTCTTTTCCAGGGAGTCTTCTCTTCTCATGAGGTGGCCAAAGTATTGGAGCCTCAGCTTCAGGATCTGTCCTTCTAGTGAGCACTCAGGGCTGATTTCTTTCAGAATGGATCGGTTTGATCTTTTTGCAGTCCATGGGACTCTCACGAGTCTCCTCCAGCACCAGAATTCAAAAGCATCAATTCTTCGGCGATCAGCCTTCTTTATGGTCCAGCTCTCACTTCCATACATCACTACTGGGAAAACCATAGCTTTAACTATACGGACCTTTGTTGGCAAGGTGATGTCTCTGCTTTTTAACCCATCTGCAATAGTGGCCAAAATACCATAGAAAGAGTTTACTGGAGCTTTTAGGGGATAGATGGTGATTGTGAGAACGGAACAGCTTATCTTCTTGACATATCAAACATGGCTTCCAGACCTTCCATCTTCAGGAATTCCTTCCCGCATCTATTTGTATGCTAAGGAAATTTTGTTTGTTGTAGAACACAGTCAGTTCACGTAGAGAGCTGGACATCCATATTTGTAAGGTCCCACTGTGGCCCTGGAGAAACAGAAAAGAGACTGTACCCTTTCCCTAGAGTTTCCAACATGGTACCCATGGGCACCACATCACCCGCCGCAACTGCCCTTGGTGCCTGCCAAGGCCTCCCTGCCCCTACCAAATTTTTAAACGTTATTTTTAAATGGTTGTTTGGTTGGGAGAAGATTGCCTGTTTCCCCCTGCTTTTTTTGTCTCTGTTTAGCTGGCAAGGCACATTGTATTTTGCCTGGTATTTTGTGGGGGACGGAACGGTTCTGAGCACTGACATTTTTTCTTTCTGCGAAATGGGTATTTTGTGGCACCTGTGATGGTTACTTCTGTCAAATGTGCTCCCCGGTCCAGAAAATTTGGGGATCCCCCCGTTCTGCCCTCTCCCACATCTGTGCCTAGCAAGAAAACCCACCTAGCACAGTGGTGATAAACCAATACATCTTTCAGGCAAGATCTGCTGCCATTAGTGATATTTTTCTTGGGAAACACAGAGCTTCCAAGGGACTCCCTGGGATGCACTTTGGAAACTATTGGTCTAAGGCATCCCTAAGTTTAAAAAGGGACCTGGGTGGTGCTGTGGGTTAAACCACAGAGCCTAGGACTTGCCGATCAGAAGGTCAGCGGTTCAAATCCCCGCGACGGGGTGAGCTCCCATTGCCCAGTCCCTGCTCCTGCCAACCTAGCAGTTCGAAAGCACGTCAAAGTGCAAGTAGATAAATAGGTACCGCTTCGGCGGGAAGGTAAACGGCGTTTCTGTGTGCTGCTCTGGTTTGCCAGAAGCGGCTTAGTCATGCTGGCCACATGACCCGGAAGCTGTACGCCAGCTCCCTCGGCTAATAAAGTGAGATGAGTGCCACAACCCCAGAGTCGGTCACGACTGGACCTAATGGTCAGAGGTCCCTTTACCTTTTTAAGTTTAAAAAAGAAAGAAATGTGAAGAATTCCAACAGTGTACAGTACATGTCTTCTGCTGTTTAGTCTTGTCAGAGCTGTATCCAAACCATGACATTCGTCCCTTGATGTAGCTTTTAGACCTTTGCAGGTGATGGGAGTTCAGGGCTTTTTACGCTGCAAACAATATCTGAGCGGGTTCTGTCAGGATAACAGCTGAGCAAACATTGCAGACATTTTGGCTTCAGCCCCACTGCTTCTTCTCAGCTGGGTGGAGTAAGTGGCAAAAAAAAATTCCCCCATCTCTTTCCATGTACTTGACTATGGTCAACATGCTTCATTCCCAGAAATGAACTGTCAGTAGTTAAGGGAGGGTTTCCTTTTCAAAGTAAAGGCCTGCTTTTTTTAATGTATTTCTAAAAAAAATCACAGAGTTGCGACCAAGTTTTTGAGTACATCGGAATGCTTCTCCCAACTGGATGTTAAGCGAACAAACCAACTCCAAATGAAAGGTGTGTGTGTTTTTGCAAGGTGTAAACAATCTGCCATTGAAATTATATAAGTCGGCAGTCTATCAGATCTGCCTATGGCATATATAGGGGCCCCCACAGTATTCCAATTAGTGTGAAAGACAGTTTTGAATAACTGACTTGAAATAATATTTTCTAAAGGGAGCATAGTCATTGCATCTTGGACCCTTTCCCCTTTGATACAACCAAATCGTCTTTGTGACCAGCACAATATAATACACATTTACCTGAGTGTAAGTCTCATTGATCCTAATGGGATTTACGTCAGACTGTCCGACAACAGAACAGGTCATCTATTCCATTTCAAGACTATTAAGAGACTACAGGCTTGAGTCTTTTCCCATTATGCCCTGAAACAGCTCCCTCCACAATTTTTACATTTCCCTTAACATCCATCCTCAAAACGAGTTTTAGTGAACGTCAAAATTCAGCAGGGCAGCGCCACAGCTACAAACTCCTGGCAGTGGAATCAGAGGCTTCCCAAGAGAGAGAGAGGTCTCAGCTATGCATACTGAAACACCTTCTCAATCTTGTCTCTTGAATAATTTTGGATTAATTTCTATCGGGGGTTCTATTGCGCAACAGTATGTCATTGGGTCAGATGCAAAGGTTCCCTTCCTCTGACAAAGGATGTATGTTTTAGGAGGATGTTGCAGATCGAAACAATCACAGCAAAGGACCTTTAACTTCTTTCCATGTGTCAACGTGTCTCCGAGATACGGATATCCATTTTATTGGGTGTATTTGGAGTCGGACTGTTCTATGCACTTTGTTGTGTACTTTTCCTCTTGCAAAATCCAATAAGGGAAAAGTTTAACTAGGAAGAAATATTGACTTATGCTAGGACAGGATAAAGCGCTACCTTACAGCATGCACTTTGTCCCACACTGTGCTGGGTTTTCAGTAAACACATTAAATGTCCTCAGTCCTATTCACGTGCCGCAAGGTCTGTGCAAAAAGGTCTAGTAAAAACAGACTGAGGACTGGAATTCTAAGTCTAAAGTGACATTAGCGCTCTTTTTTTTTTTTAAGGTAGGGGACAGGGAAGCAAAACTTTACAGAACTTTTCATAGAGGGCATAGGTGACAGGTTTCTGGGTACATACTTGATGGTCACCCAGCACTGGGCAAAAAGTATTCGGCCCAGGGTTTTCCACTGTTTTCAGGGAGAGGGAAAGATCTGTTTATTATTAAGGGGAGTGCTAGAGAGGGAGAGATGTCTGAAAACCCAGAAACCTTGCCCCACCATGGCTCCACAAACAAGAATTCTCAGACACCTGCTTCTGCTTGAACTCATTGAATATGCATTTGACCTATTCCAGAGAAGAACACAAATGGCCTTTTGCAAGGATGCTTCCATGCAGCTCCACACTGCATATATATATATATTCTTTTCTCTTTCCCTGTCTTCCTTTAACAAATGAAGATGCATTGGGAAATGGGGAGGAACTGCCACCCCCAACTGCTGATTAAAAAAACAACAACCTGTCAAGGTTACCGAATACATCACCAGTTCTGTCAGAGTGTATGCATGCTCCACACCCATGGAGTTTCCCTTCCCCATTAGCACATTTTTCACACAAAGGGCTGTAGCTCAATGGTTAGGCCAGCCTTTCTCCACCTTGGGTCCCCAGATGTTGTTGGACTACTACTGCCATCATCCCCGACCCCCAGGTCCTGCTAGCTAAGGGTGATGAGAGTTGTAGCTCAACAACATCTGGGGAGCATAGTTGAGAAAGGCTGGGAAGAACAACTGCTTAGCATTCAGATCCCAGGGTTGGGAGAGAATCAAATCTGAAATCCTGGAGAGCTGGTTCCACTCATTTCAGACAATTCTGTGCTAGATGGACCAGTGGTTTGACTCTGTATAGGGCAGCCGCCTATGATCCTAAAGGGAAATAAATGCAGAAGAGTGATTCAGTTTTAGCCCAGAACAGTCAACTCTGACTGGCTGCGATTCTCCATCTCATGCAGAAATCTTTCCCATCACCTGCCCCCAGATCCGTTTTACTGAAAATGCTAGCTGAGCCCATGCCCTCCTGCAAGAAAGTGAAGAATATGCTCTACTACTGAGCTATAGCTCCATCCCTAAAAAAAGAATGTAATCTTTGTTTTTTTATAAAAAGTTGGATAAGAAAATGTCCATGAAATGTACAGCTGAAGTACTATCAACCAAAAAAAAGAGTGACTCATAGTTTCAGATGGCTAAAAAGAAAATTCTGTAGAAGGAAAATCCTGCGGTTGCAGGAACTGATTTCCTCAAATCGTTTTGTGACCCTGCCATCAATCACGTCAGAAATAGTTGTGTCTGCATTCCATTCAAAACAAAGTCTAGTGTCAGTTTCAAAGTCCTAGGAGTCAGGCCAGATTAGAATGAAGCTTTGATGTACTGTCCTTTTAAATTCAGGGTCAGACTATTTCTATACAACTTGACTCGTGTGTGTGTGTGTGTGTGTGTGGAAAGCATACCCCCCAAAATGACAAAAAAACCAAAAAGTGTGAAAAACGGTTTGTATTTTATGCAAACAAATATTTTACAAATATTTAACAGAGATTTAAAATCACACTGCTATCTTTTAGAAAAACTCCCAGGAATACAGTAAAGAGAATTCAACTCTACTGGAAAGCAAAGTGCTCAGAGCAACATTAATACAATTTCCACAAAAGTGCATAAAACGGTTAATGTAAAAAGCATTTCCTGTACACTGTAAAAAGGACTCGGAAAGCATGTTAGCACATATGGCATTGTCAGTCGCTACCGATCATCAAAGCAGTTTTTACAAGATCATACGGTAAGAAGCCTTTTTACAAAAACAGGTATTTTTTTAATAAAAAAGTACACTTTCCCAGTAAAAGATACATTGAGATTTTATATATATATATATATAGTCGAGTGCATAAGAATATCAACTCTATAAAACATTTAAAGTTGTCCATTATGTGCCACAATCCAACAAGTCTGTGAGCTGAAGTGGGCATCTGTAGGTAGATTACCCTACTGAGTGCAATTCATGCTGGCTGAAAGGGGAGGAATGCAAAGCTACACCCAACACACCATGTGCTGGCCATGTGATGCTACGGCATGGCAGCCTCAACACCACCTGGCATGGAGAAAGCAGCTGCATGGCGCAACCTGCTTGGGTACATGAGAATCGGATCAAGGACACGTTCCTTACATTTCAGTCAGCATGGATTATTTAACACTTGCTAACATGTTACGTTCAATAGGTCTGATTTCTCAAAAAATATAGCATAGGCATAGGCATGACTTTAAAGCACACATACACACAAATCAGAATGCCTCTTATTTGAGCCCCATGGGAATGAGTTTCTTCTACAAATTCCCATTTATTTCAGAAGGCCTTTCCCATAGGGAGGTTTCCTGGTGAATAATTTCTTAGCTACAAACTTTATAGATTTTTTTGTTTTCCTGACATTAGTGGGCTAAACAAAAATAAGTGGTTGAGATTTTCAGCTTAAGGATCCGTACGCATTTTGAACTTTTTTTTGTTTTTAAAGGGCCAGTGTAATGCTTTCACACTTTTTAATATCAAACACACAAAGCCAGCTCATGTATCTTCCCCTTAACACTATGGAATCAAGTTTCGTAAATAGGATGTAAGGCCCTAGGCATTACAATGCTATATTCGTACCTGCTACTGTCGGTTCCTAAGAAGTGCTGCAAATATATTCTACAATATCATTCACTATTCTTTATTCCAAAGAGCATACTTAAAACAATAAAGGCATTTCTTCCAAGTTAAACAAGAAGAACAACCATCACAGAAATACAGATTTAGGTGGCAAACCCATTGAAATTAATGAGCACAGATAAGTTAGGTCCATTAATTTTAATAGGTCTACTCTTGAGTAAAGCACAAAACTCTTTTGCTCATTTGTGTAACGTTTTGGTCATGTTTCTTGGCAATTTCGTTAAAGAGACAAAACATAGTACATCTATGTTACATGGGGGGATCACTGGTCATATTACAGAGGATGCAATAGTTATTTAAAACTGGTTTTAATTTCTCTGTTCCAAATCCGCATGAATTAATTTTTTTGTGGGGGGGGGGGAGGCGGAATCAGAACAAAATTCATTCTCATTCAATTTGTCTTTTGATTTATCATATTTATCTTTTATTTATTTTTATTTTTAATTATCATTCTTAAAAAAAAAAAACACTACTCAGGAGATCTCCCCTTAAATAAATAAGCTATGCCACTTCTAACTGGGGAAAAGCCACACGTGATCATGTGCCCAAAGGCAAAACAGTTTGAGAGGCGTTGAGGTGGAGTGCTGAGCACCACTTTTTAGAGGTACCAGCTACCCCTGACCCATAATAAAGCATGTGTATATATATGTACATGGACAGGAAAAACAAGCGCTGGCAGCAATAAGTGAAACTCTCTCTAGACGCTGGACGCATCACAAGCTGGTGGGTCGTCAGACACCGATTTTGGCACAGGGGTACAGCAGAGAAAGACATTCTTCCCCATGGTTTTATGGGCAAACCGGAAGTACATGAGATGGCCCATTGCAACGAAGGAAACAGAAATAAGCACCAGCAATCCGAAAGCTTCTGGGTTAGGAGCTAGGATGACCATGATAAAATGCAGGAGATCCAGAAGGTAATTCATGGAGTTTTGGACGCCATTTATGATACCTCTTTCTGATTCGATCACGTTTTCTTGCAGCAACTGCGTGACGGTCAGGTCAAAAGACCACAGTCCTGTTAAGACAAATACAAAGGGAATTTGTTCAGTTCCTGCTTGGGGGGCAAAAAAAGGAAAGCCACACAAGATATATCATGTATCTCCAAAAGTTAAAAGACCTTCTTTTCTACACCTGTTTTGCAAACGTAGAGACAATTTCCATGCCTTAATGAAATGAACCAAAATAAAATTCATGCCTATTTTCTGCCTCTAAGTGAATTTTTCTTCTTCCGTATATAAGTAAAAATGCCTAACCTATTCACCTCTTGGAAAAATAAAGAGATTGCTTGTTAACTGAGAACACAAACTGATTTCTGGAAATCAGTACTAAAGCATCAGATGCGGCTTACCTTCTAGAAGGCGCATTTAGGATTGCAACTTAGATAATTAAGAAAGGGTGTGAACTATCAAAACCTAAAAATATATGCAATGGGATTACTCTTTAACTATTCTCTCAACAACCCTTCTAGACTCCAGTACTAATGCACAGTTCTGCTTTGTTGTGAGACTATTCAGGGTGAATGTCAGCATAGTATATTTGCTTGGAAACTAGTTTCTGCCTTGCATGTTTTGCAAAGATCATATATATGCAAGGAACGTGAACCTACAATTTCTGCACAAGCAATTCTACATCATATTTAGGCTCCAATCCTTTCTCTTAAAATCTGATTTAAGCAAGAGGATCTTCCAACTACTGGAGAGGTCCAAATTGTTATTTAAAGCATCAGAAACAGCCATCTTCAAATGTCTAAAAGGAAGATGGAGGCAGCTTGGTTTTTCCTGCTTCAAAGGGCAGGTGTAAGAGCTGTTTGACAGGGGAACAGACTCCCTCAGGAGCTGGACTCTCCTTCCTTGGAGGTGTTTAACCAGAGGTTGGATGTCCACCTGTCAAGGATGATTTAGTTGAGATTCCTGCATCTCAAGGGGTTGGGACTAGATGACTCTCCCCACCCTAGAATTTTATGATTCTATGAATTAACTTACCAATTCTCGCAGCAATGACTCCTGCAAACAGAAGGCTTACGGAGACAATAGGCACAGGGTTGGGAGCCAAACCCGGATCAGAAGTTGACTCATTGAACAAGGAAGGCATTCCAGTTGTAAAGGGCATTTCCAGGAGCTCGCCTTGAGGCGCCATCGTAGGCAACGGGTTACTTTCAAACAATCTAGCACTGATGTCAGCAAACGGGGAAACAGTCAGATCCAAAGGACTCCCAGGCATGAACACCGAAATCACACACAAGACGAGGGAAGCCAACTGGGCCACTCCAGAGATGATACCCGTACGAACCAGGCCACACCTGCGACGAAGCCAGGTGAAGGCGACAGTACCCAGGATTCCAGTTATGGCAGAACCCCCCATTAAGAGGCTTAGAGTGGAACCACTCAGTCCCTGAGTATATGCATAGCCAGTAGTAATGCAGTCAAAGCCTAGGACAGTCATGTAAAGGAACGCAAGGGCCATTCCTGCAAGGAACACCGGCTGGTTGTAGTAGGCCACCCATCCGTCCCGGAACGTACTGAAAGGCTCGGCCATTCGAGAAAGACAGCTAACTTCTTCCTCCAGTTTGGGCTCAAAGACAGCCATGTCTTTCTCGCCAATTAACTGGACTCCTTCGTTGGGCTTTGACTCGCCATCTGTGGACCGAGATAAGAGTTAAGTACTGCCAAGGAAAAACATTGCATTGTGCCATTACTTTATTTCTACAGTGGTTCGTCAAACTACAGTCCTGTTAGCAAGGAGAACTCCTATTAGCAAGAACTCAGGAGAGCCTACATGCTTTCTGCCACTCAGTGGACCGTTCAGCTGCACCCAGGTCTTAAGTATCTGGCTTAAACCATAGAATGTGGATCATTAGGACAGTAGCAGTGTTTGACACACGGCGCTAGTTTTCCCATTTCATTTCATTTGTCTGTTTAAATGAATTTTGTATTATTATTATTTTTAAATGAACATCACTTTGGTATTTTCCTACTGATAAAAGGTAGTATATGATGACGATGATGATGATGATGATTACAAAAAACAATATTCAAGAATATATTTAACTGATTTTAAAGGGATCAGCTTTCGAAGGAATATATTTATGACTAGGGTATTAGCTGCACTTAGCAGATGGAATTAGGTGGTGATCACTAGGCGCCGACAGAAGCAGGAGTGATAGCAATATGTATGGAAGCCACCTGTAGGAAACAAGCAAGTTTAACATTTCCAAACAAATTCAAAAGACCTTTTTATAGTGCAATCCATTTTGGAAGCATTCTATGAAAAGAAAGGGACTAAGGCTGCAACTCTTCACACAGTGAGAGAGGAAGTCTCCTTCAACTCAATAGGGCTTGCTTTGGGGAAGCTGTACGTAGGTTTGTATCTTATAGGTAATTTTTATTTGGCCAAATACACTCCTTGGAAATGCTGGTACCTTTCTGCATGTTCAGCTGCTTCAGTTCTGACTCCTCAACCTTTGAACTGGATTTATGAGCCAAAGCAGGAGTTTTCTGGTAAACTTTCCACAGCAGCATATATTCTGCACACATGGAAATCAAGTTCCACCCAGAAATGAATCCGCAGCCAATCACAGGTGATCCAAAGGTCATTATCTGCCCAACAGCCATGGGGGCCAAGATATTGGTCAGCTGGTCAATTCTTCGTATTGTAGCATTCATATCTGTAAGGGAACATTGGAAAACGCAAAATTGGCACTTGATATAGAAGCTGGGAGCCACAAATTCAATACTATTTACTTGCACACAACGATCTCCTAAAGATTTCAATAAAATTTACTGCAAACAAGTAAGCCTTGGTTCAGAGGCCAACACTCAGACCTTCTATATTATATACTATCCTTACGTTTTCCTCCTCATACTGACCCATAAACTTCTTAAATAATCATACAAACACAGATGATTGTTATTTTTTAAGTACAAACAAGCCAGAAGCTCCTCAAAGACTTGGCAGCACAACTGAATTACAGCAAAAAGTATGTAGCTTCTCACATTTCCTCTCTCTTCAAATGTACCTGTAGCCCTGTACAGTAAAGATAGCAGCCGCAGTCTTTTGGCTCCACCACCTCATCTCCAATAGCCTTAACATACAATTTCTGTTGGATTACTGTGCAGAGATTCTCCTGCAGGTGATCTCAGTGATCAAGCAGGGATATAAGGGTTCAGGCGATCCCTGAGATATCCTGGACCTACGTTGTTCAGGGCTCTGTAAATTCATACAACAACCTTAAACCTGGACAACAACACGTAACACCAGTGAAAACAGCTGAACTGGCTACCCATCTACTACCAAGCCGGGTTCAAGCTCCTTGTATTAATTTACAAAGCCCTGAAAAGCTTAAGTCCAGGCAACCTAAGGGCCCTGCCTGAACCTTTACATCCCAGTTTGATCTCTGAGATCCTGAGTTGGTGAGGCTCATTGGATATGGACAAGAAACATTGGATATGGACAAGAAACAGTCTTTAGTGTCACCAGCCCAGCCCTGTGGAATGTTCTTCCAAAATATGCAGCAGGTGTCTTCTATTTTGACCTTCAGGCGATTGCTTAAAAGTTTTCTTTGTTCCCAGGCTTCTGCAGACAATTAAGATGAACACTTTCTGCAACAGTTGTCTGATTATCTTTTTGAATTTGTTTGCATGGTTTTTGTTACGCATATGTAATTGTTGCAAACCACTTTAGTGTTGTTGTTTTTTTAAAAAAATGAGGTTGTGGTATACAGGTATTCTTTTTTTAATCTTTAAATAAAGGCACTTCAAGTCCAAACATGTACAAGCAACTAAAATCAACAGAATGTGGTCTAGATTGTTGAAACATCCTGGAGATTACTGACTCCATCTGCGCAGGCTTACGACTGGGGTTTAAGGCTTGCCATATGGCAACACAGTTCACCCCTCTTACAACAGAGGATATTGGCAAGAACTCATCGCACCTGGTAAAATTGGATCGATGCTCACCCACCGTCCTTGTACTACTGCAAGAAATATTTTCGTAGTAAAAATGTGACAAAGTATTGATTCTAAACACAGCTGTGTAGAAAGTTCTGTGTTTGTTCAACCTTGACAGTGTAATAGCTGAACTATAACAAGGGCCACAGAGCATAATGTCTACATGACCAGCTGATAATCCACTTATTATAATTAGCTACTCTCCTGCTCTCTCTGAGCAAGAAAGAGGAGGGAAGTGAAACAAATATAATCTGCCCTTTATAACCTGATGTTGACTCACGACTCCTGTAACACAGAAAAATGTGCTGATTTCAGCTAGTTTAAAGCCAAGTATAGAATCATAGAGTTGGAAGAGACCACAAGGGCCATCGAGTCCAACCCCCTGCCAAGCAGGAAACACCATCAGAGCACTCTTGACATATGGTTGTCAAGCCTCTGCTTAAAGACCTCCAAAGAAGGAGACTCCACCACACTCCTTGGCAGCAAATTCCATTGTCGAACAGCTCTTACTGTCAGGAAGTTCTTCAGAGTATACAGAGTAAAATACTTTTTAAGATAACCAAAACCCAATAATACATCACCTGCTAATTTGCTCCTGTTTTCACCCGCAACAACAACGACCCAGTCTCTCTGTATGGTAATTGATGTAGCAGTGCTGGCTAGATTTGCAATGTTTGCTATTGTGATGACTAGGATATAGCAAAGGGTCTGTGGGAATGGAAAGAGACGTTCAAGCATAAGGAAAACAAATCAACCACTCTCCCTCAAACTGCTAAATTACAATTTAACATGCTAGTTATTTTATGCTGAGCCAGGCCAGCGGATTAATATTGAACAGTGATTTTTTTTTATTTATTGAATTTATATACCGCCCTATACCCACAGGTCTCAGGGCAGCTCAGAGGATTTATGGAAGGAAAGTTTACTTCTTGCCCACAACCGTTGTCTGCTAGCAGATGCATCTTCCACTGCCTCAAAAACCACCATTTGTCTTCTCTTCCCTCTGTGTGGACATAAAACTAGAGCGATCCAAAACCATTAAGGTATAGCAGGTATCCCCATTTGGCCCGCCAGGCCATTATGGCCAAGCCACACCCACCTGCCCAACAGGTAAAGTCATGGCTGGACCAAAAAGGGATTTGCAGGTACTGCTGATCAGCTGATTGATAATGCCTTCCAGAGGTGCTTTGAAGTCCTGACCGTCAACTGATTGTTGGGGCTTCAAAGCGCAGTGCTCTCTACAAATACCGCCAGTTGATTTAAAAGATCCCACCACAGCCCAAGCTGCACTAGTGCCT
The DNA here is from genome assembly GCF_951804945.1 of Podarcis cretensis. Lineage (NCBI taxonomy): Eukaryota > Metazoa > Chordata > Lepidosauria > Squamata > Lacertidae > Podarcis > Podarcis cretensis. The sequence goes on from NC_137170.1 coordinate 123,231,557, forward strand.
ACAGATTTATTTATTTTAAACCAGTGTCCCCCCCCCCCTTAAAGAAGGCTTGAATACATTATGACATCAGGTGATAGGCATGTTGTTCACCTGCCCAAGTTGGCCTACAGCGGGGTGGGAGAGATAAGGAACTGGCCAGTTCCTCACCCCTAGTATAAAGAAAAGAGTGTCCTTGAAAGCTGGACCATCGTTCAGTTCAGATAATCCATCAAACCATGATGCGTGAGATCATGAATGTGACTTCACCTTGAGTTTCTTGTTCTGGCTTGGCAGGCAAGGATTAATCATAGTTTGCTGGTTTAAATGCCTTCCTCTTCTGAAAAGGGAACTCTGAGACCGCCTGACCAGATTTTGAGAGGCCCCCCCAAAATGACGCCACTGGTAACCACACAGAGTACTGAAGTTCATGTTTAACAGTGCAAACCTATACATTACGGCTGGGGAACCTGAGTCCCTCCATATCTTGTTGGACTCAACAGTCCCAGTCATAATGGCCTGTTGTGAGGGTTGATAGGAGTTGTGGTCTATCAACACCTGAAGGGACATAACTTCCCCACTTCTGCTGTGCATGTCCACTCAAGAGAAAATGTCACTGTTTACTCAAAGGTAAGCATGTACAAAGGTAAAGGTAAAGGGACCCATGACTGTTAAGTCCAGTCGCGGACGACTCTGGGGTTGCGACGCTCATCTCGCTTTACTGGCCGAGGGAGCCGGCGTTTGTCCACAGACAGTTTTTCCTTGTCATGTGGCCAGCATGACTAAGCCACTTCTGGCGAACCAGAGCAGCGCACGGAAACACCGTTTACCTTCCCGCCAGAGCAGTACCTATTTATCTATTTGCACTGGCATGCTTTCGAACTGCTAGGTTGGCAGGAACAGGGACTGAGCAACTGGAGCTCACCCTTTCACGGGGATTCGAACCGCTGACCTTCTGCTCAGCAAGCCCTAGGCTCTGTAGTTTAGACCACAGCACTACCCGCATCCCTTAAGCAAGTATAAGATTGCTTTACTATTGATCTAGGATGGGACCAACCTTATTGGCCTAGCAAGAGCAAATCCATTTAAGCACTGACAACAGACTATATTCGATTGAATCCATTAAGTATTGTGACATCACAAACTTCAGGCTGACTGAAAAGGCAACAGTGCTATCATAATCCAATGTTTATCAATGGTTTTTTGTGCACTTACCAGAAGCCACCCATGATACAGAGCCAAAAGCTGAGTCTTAAACAGGAAGACCATCATCAGAAGGATGCCACACAAGATGACCGATGCATTCTGCACAATTAAGGATGTCTGGGCCACTGTTTAGGATAAAGGGAGAGGAGGGGAAATTGCAATTTAGGTCATGCCAACAATGACAATAGGAAATATGCAACCATTGGAAGACCTTGCATCTTTTCACGCAAGTTTCTCTTCAATATTTAAAGCAAAATGTTTTTCGTGTTTTCAGTCTCCTGGCTTCTGGTATTTCTCCCAGCACTTTGAGGGACAAAAAAGGGGGGAGTGGGTGCATAAGACGAACACTTGGTTGAGATTGCTCCCTAGGATATAACACCCGCAAGTCTAAAGAAATTAAAATATCACTCTAAATGAAGAAGACATTTGGTAAAAATTATGTTGAAGCTGTCTGGCTTGCTCCACCAGCAAGAGTAACTACGCCTTCACTGAGTAACCCCCTTGGGCTTAGTGTTCAAACATGGAGTAATTGTTCACCCATTGGGCCCTGCCTTCAAAACAAAGGCATAATTTTTTAAAATGCTAACGCCTCAGCCAAGGAGGAAACACCTAGCGTGAGTAGCTGAAATGTCCTACTAATGGCAGTAATTATTTAAAATTAGCTTTAAGCAGGTCACATAATTATACTGTCTGCAAAATGCTTAGTCCAAGAGACAAGGCATATGAATTTTACAGAGAATATGTGACCATTATAGCCCTGCCACACAGGTTTTATAAAGAGGATAGGCCTTGTTGTACACAGTGGTACTTGCTTCTGAGTAAACCTGGATAGAACTCTGCAAGCTTGCACAGTTATTCTATACTAGCTCTGCATGAGATACTAATCAAACTTTCAATGCCTCTAGCATTTTATTCAAATATTCTACACCTTGATAAGGCACATAATTTTCAGACTGGCATAAAATTAACTAAGCCATACTCAGAGTAGGCCTACTGAAGGCATACATTAGTTGTGTCTATTGCTTTTAGCAGCTGTACTCTGAAGTTGAGATACAACCCAGTGCCACGTGGGTGAGGGGAAAGCTTGAAAACTTGAAATAATAATAATAATAATAATAATAATAATAATAATAATAACAACAACAACAACAACAACAACAATTCTATTTAGAAAGTAAACATTGGTGTAAGCCATTGTAACAGCTTTCATCTTGTTTTCTGTGATTTGGGGTCCACTTAACACATGTCAACATTCTTCAACAAAACCACTAAAACATGACTAACCTTTGAGCCTTGGGTTCTTGTCTACCCAGTCTCCAATAATGGCTCCCAGAAGAAGAACTGAACCTGCCACAACCAGCCCATAAACAGCAGTCAAGAGCAGACTGTTTCCATACAGTTCAACCAGGAAGACCGACACTGCAAAGTGCCACATACGATCTCCCTAGAGGGGAAAAAAAGAGAGATTTAGTTTAATACTAGGTAAAGGTAAAGGTACCCCTGCCCGTACGGGCCAGTCTTGACAGACTCTGGGGTTGTGCACCCATCTCACTCAAGAGGCCAGGGGCCAGCGCTGTCCGGAGACACTTCCGGGTCACGTGGCCAGCGTGACAAAGCTGCATCTGGCCTTTCCCTGGCAAGGAGACTAAAAAGACAACCTAAACACAAAATGAATAAACAAAGGCACCAGGCAACTACCCTCCTTTATTATCTCCCACACTGAAGTTCCTTGCATCCTTCTCATTGGTTACCTGAACTGTTCAGCCCTGTAATAACCCAGCATCCTCCTCCTTCACAGCACTTTAACTCCAATGTTGGTTTCTTGGAAGTTGCAGCCATTGAAACTGTTCCAACTCTGCTTGAAGTTGACTAGATTTCAACTTCTATATATGTAGAACCCAATAAATCCTACAAGCGCTGCAATGGAAACTTCCCCATTATCCTAGCAACTGCGATAGCAGATGAACTCTGATGAAATGCCCGTAACTGTTTTACTATGCCTCAAATAAATATACAGAACAGTAGCTTGGGTGGCATAATAAATCTGCTGTTGAAAAAACCAGAAACCCAGTAGTTTCCTCATCTGTCACAAAGCAATAGCTGTACAGTAATCCTTAATTTGCACTGGACAGGTTACATTGCAGGCAATGGGACTGTTACACAGTAAGTCAATTATTGCCTGTGACCCTCATTATCTGAGTGGAAGGGTCATGTCGTCTAATGACCCTTTAAAGGCCATCTGTCAGACAAGCTAGCTAAGGGGTGTCGCTGACGTTCATTTATTTTGTGATGTCCACATTTCAGCAATCTACCTTCCTCTGAAAAGTCCTAAATGTGTGTTCAGCAGATAAGTTTCTCACTTTGATAAGCAGCAGAAAGGGGGCAATTGCCGATAACAAACATGGAACGCACAAGTGCGGCCAGCATTGAAATGTTGCAATGAATGTGTGCTTCTCTTCAGTGTTCTAGCCAAGCCAGCCTCCACAATTCTCCATTCTATTGGTCCTACCAACCAGTTTGGCCACCTCCAATATTCAGCCCACATTCTGTAGCCTCTAAGCATGCTCAGTCTTCACTGGGTTGTTTTGTGGTCCCTTTATCTAAGCCCCCACCACCTCCGCAAGAAATATTCTTCGGTATTTCTGAAAACCTTGAGACTCCCCTGAACATGCTGGTGCCTCCTCGTGTGTGGGTTGTGCCTTTTTTGGCTACAAAAGCAACAACACTCACTTCTAAAAACACTGGAAACAGTGGGAATGATTGTTTAATGCCTGAAAATAGCCAAGGGAGCAAGAAAACCAACAATCTGGTAACAACTAAACCAAAGGACCTATGGAAGACTTTAGCTAAGCGCATAAGGGTAATGCCACACATTGCATTTTTGGGTGTGCATGTAAAGCTGTTCTTAAGTTGTAAATGTAATAAACCAATGCGTATGAGTAAATACACTCACTGAGGAGCCATGTTTGACGTAAGTGCCCTTACTGATCATCCTAGGATTGAAAATATGAAATTACCCTAACTTGATATAGTTACTAGAAGCAGAATTTTCGTCTCTAAAAACGTAAGTGGTTTTGGCTGTTCCATAAAGGTCCTAGCTGAAGCCACAGGTGTAACCTCAGATTAAATGCTTAGTTATTGCTTGTGACAGCTGTCAGACTGAGCACAACATTCTCTTGGAGACAAAGGAGGAGTTCCTTGCCACAAAACTAACAACCAAAAGCAAGCATGGATACAGTTGCCTGCAATATTTAAGCGTCCTTTAATTCACAAAAAGTTAGCTTCACTGCAAATTCACTGCAAAGTTAGCTACTTAAGAAAGTGTTTCTTTGCCTGTTTATTTTCTTATTAAGAGAGGAAAGCAGTGAGTCAGACACTAAGGCTGTCATGGGTGGCACAAACCAATTGTTAGCAAATTAAACTGGGGAAGTTAATTAGCTTCTTATGCCTTCATACAAACCCCGTGCCTCAGAAGCAACTCCCAGTAAAAACAAATGAAACTACAAGGATTCCACCCTCTGCATACCCACATACAGGACAATCTGTTGTGCTTCAGAACTTGCCTTTGTTAGACAGAGGCATCAGGGTGCTATGTAGCAAAACTGGGGCATGGTTAGGTTAAACACCTACTGAACTGAACATGTTTCGTTTTACTGATTTGCACCTAAGGCACCTCTGGTTATAACCATAGACAATAGCAGTAGTAGTAGTAGTAGTAGTAGTAGTAATAATAATAATAATAATAATAATAATAATAATAATAATAATATATTATTTATACCCCGCCCATCTGGCTGGGTTTCCTCAGCCACTCTGGGCGGCTTCCAACAGAACACTAAAATACAACAACCTATTAAACATTAAAAGCTTCCCTAAACAGGGCTGCCTTCAGATGTCTTCTAAAAATTTGGTAGTTATTTTTCTCTTTGACATCTGGTGGGAGGGCGTTCCACAGGGCAGGTACCACTACCGAGAAGGCCCTCTGCCTGGTTCCCTGTAACTTGGCTTCTCGCAGCGAGGGAACCGCCAGAAGGCCCTCGGCGTAGGACCTCAGTGTCCGGGCAGAATGATGGAGGTGGAGATGCTCCTTCAGGTATCCTGGACCGAGGCTGTTTAGGGCTCAAAAGAGCATACCTGCTGCCTCCACAACAACAGCCAAGATGTTCTTTCTGTACTACAGCACCACTCCACACATGCCTGAATTGCCACCATCTTTCAATGACCAATTTTTCTCCTAAAAAAAGGGGGGAAGGGGGAGGCCTTTTCCCCTGGGAAAACCAACTGGCTTATGTGTGCTCAACTCTGAACTGAACTATGGAACCTATCTCTCTATTGCATCTTGAGCAAAACATTTCAACCTCTCCCACCCGCAAATTCATGGTCGGTTAAGGACCCAAAGGGGTTAAAGTAGGGGTGAGGAACAAGAGGCCCTCCAGCTCCCATCAGTCCCAGCCAACAGCCAGGGTTGAGGGGAGGTCCAATGTATTTTAAGGACCAATCTAGCTAAATTATAACCCACAATTCCAGATGCAGATGTGTGCAGGCAGAGCAGAGAGGTGTGCATGGCCAGAGGTTTAAAGAGCTGCTTATTAAAGCTGGTCACCCAGCTGAACAAGCAAGCCCGTTTTAAATAGAAAAAGCAGGTTCCAAGGTGAACAGCTACAGTGGAGCCATTCAAACAACCTTTGTGCTTTATGCATGTGCTTTGCCCATGATATGACAGCCAAGAATTACAATCTCAACCTGACACATTAAAAAAAAGCACATTTAGTGCTCCTCCTGAAATCCATGGGAGTTGCAAAACTTAACTCTAGCTAGATCGTGCCCCAAGTATTTTATGGTGAGTTTAGGAAAATTCTTTATTGCACTGAATAGGGAGATACTCACTTCCAACCAGGAATGGCCCAATAGGTTTTTCTGCTTCAAGGGACAAGATGGCACCCCATTCCACATAAAAAGTTCAACCTTACTTCAGCACTGGTTAGTGGACAGTGTCTTCCATTGCACCCAAGGGCAGCAGCCTGGGTTTAGGGTTTGGGGCCGACCGAGTGGTACCCACAGCACTGTTCCTCAGTACCTGCCCAGTTCCCAGCATTTGCCGCCTTGCTCTGACTAATGGCAAAGCTGTCCCTGAGCAAACTATGGCCAAACTAAAGAGAGGCTTTGCTGAAACCCCAGTCCTAATCATGTGTGTTTTTTCACCTTCCTGCAATATCAACCTTAGTGGTTTTGCTGTGTCAGTTTAATGCCATGTTTGGTGGCACTGTGCTGATACAGATGTACTACAGTGGTGCCTCGCAAGACGAAAAGAATCCGTTCCGCGAGTCTCTTCGTCTAGCGGTTTTTTCATCTTGCAAAGCAAGCCCATTGACAGCTTAGCAGATTAGCGCTATTAGCGGCTTTTAGTGGAACAGCTGATAAGCAGCTTATCAGCGGATCAGCTGATAAGCGGCTTAGCGGCTTAGAAAAAGGGGGGGGAAGGAAAAAAAAACCGCAGGAACTCGCAAGACATTTTTGTCTTGCGAAGCAAGCCCATAGGGAAATTCGTTTTGCGAAGCGCCTCCAAAACGGAAAACCCTTTCGTCTAGCGGGTTTTCCGTCTTGCGAGGCGTTCGTCTTGCGGGGCACCACTGTATATGCTGCCACAAAGATCATAAGCTCCGTGTTCCTGCATGACAGTCACTGGGGAACAGCATATAAAAATTAATTTAACTTGCCTTCTACAGAGAAAGAAAAAAGTTTGCTTTTTATTTGAATCAGGACAGAAGCTTCTCAGTGCATGTATGGGTTGTATTATTATTATTATTATTATTGCTCCTTGGAAATGCTGTGTCTTAACCATCCCCTTTTGCTAACAAACATTCTTCCTCATAAATCACTGATAATTTTATCAATTTTTAAAGCACATTTGCCCCAATTCTACACACTAGAGTTGCCTACGCAAACAAAATTAATATCTCTTGGTACGGGAAAGGAGAAAAATTCCAGCAACAACAATTATTATTATCATTATCATTATCTATACCCCGCCCATCCAGCTGTGCTTCCCCAGCCACTCTGGGCGACTTCCAACACATATAAAAACAGAATAAAAATTCAAACATTTAAAAAAAAAAACTTTAGCCAACCAGGCCTTTGGATACTGCTGAAAATAAGTCAGAATATTGATATCAAAGCTCTTTAACAAAGCTGAGATCTACATTATTCTTCATTGAAAAGCATAGGCTCTGGTCCTAACAGAGCTGAAACCTGTGATGGGGCTTGCTAACGAAATCAGGACCAATGTGTCAGAGCATATTTTATTAAATGTATTGTTGCACATTTTCCCTGAATTGTGGCATGATATCACACAGCACAACCCCCTCTTGTTGATATATGCAACAGTTGTCCACAAGTCATCCTGCTATACAGACCAGCCAAATGTATATTATCTACGGTTATACATTACTTACCCAAGTGGACAGGGAATGGCCAAGGTACAGTAGGAATTTTGCAGAGGTGAAATAACTGGCACAGGATCCTAAGATGGAAACAGAAGAGTTGTCATTTAAGTGTGTCCTGCAAATTTACTTTTCTTGTGCAGCTAGACCAGGGGTCAGCAAACTTTTTCAGCAGGGGGCCAGTCCCCTGTCCCTCAAACCTTGGGGGGGGGGGGCAGACTATAATTTGGAGAGAGAAAATGAACAAATTCCTTTGCCCCACAACATCCTATGCATTTTAAATAAAAGCACACGTTCTACTCATGTAAGAACACCAGGCAGGCCCCACAAATAACCCAGAGATGCATTTTAAATAAAAGGACACATTCTACTCATGTAAAAACACACTGATTCCTGGACCGTTCATGGGCCGGATTTAGAAGGCGATTGGGCAGGATCCAGCCCCGGGGCCTTAGTTTCCCTACCCATGAGCTAGACAGTGGCCAAGCTTCTACCATCATCTCTGCCGTTGTTTAGTATCGTTATTTAGCTTAATAAAGTTGAGTAAAGCACCAAGACAGCTTGACAACTACCTATAGGTTTCAGTCTTTGCTTAAAGAAATATCCACCTCTGTTAACACCAAGTTTTATTAACTGTCATGAGGCACTTAGTTTTTCCATCTATCTAGTCTGCCACATTTTCCCCCTCTATCTTGAGACCTGCTGCCTTAGTCTCAATTTAACATCCATGCATCGTCCGCCAGAATTATTTCATGTGCTACTCGGAAGCGCTGCTATGAAATTCCAATGGCAGAAAGTTATGAACTAAATTCCAGCAGTGGTCCTACCTCTTTTCGACATACAAGCCATCACAACTAACGCCACACATGCACTTTTCTAGGTTACAGGGATATGACCCTTTCAGCCAAGCTAACGAAAGCAGAAGTATGCAGATGTTTCTCTCTTCAGTGCGAAAAACACCACAAAGTTTCTCCTCTTCTTCAGCAACCTCATTTTATACCTCATGGTTTCAATCCAGCATTACCTGTGTGCCCTCTTCCCATGTAAGGGAATATAGCCCCACAAAGCATAACACTTCTTCTCCCAGACATAGCCAGGATTCCAACGCATCTTGGATTTCTTCTGCTAAAGAATTCCTTCTCCTAAATAGGAGCTGGCTGCCAAAACATAGGAAGCTGCCTTAGACCACTGATCCATCTAGTTCGGCACCATCTTTCTTGATGGGCAGCGATTCTCCAGGTCTTCAGACATAGGACACCCGCTGCCATAACTGGACTGAAGTTGGGTTCTTCTGCATTAAAGGCAGCTGCCCGCTACCAATGGGCTACGGGGGCCCTTTGTCAAACTGCTGAACTGTCCAGCAAAAGCAAGGTACAGTCGTACCTTAGTTCTCAAGCAGAATGCGTTTCAGGAGTCCCTTCAATTCCTGAAACCATTTGCAGCTTCCAATTGGCTGCAGGAGCATCCTGCAGCCAATCGGAAGCTGCGCCAGACGTTCGGCTTCTGGAAATGGTTCAAAAACCGGAACACTCACTTCTGGTTTTTGATCGTTTGGGAGCCAAAACGTGTGAGTTCCAAGGCGTTCGGCAACCAAGGTACAGCAGTACTTTGCAAGAGCGGTTACAGCGCAGGCTGGGTGCATGTGCACCCACTACCAAACTCGGCACCCAATGCTGGATTAAATCCTACGGAGGCCCCTGGGCAGTCGAAATATCACCAATTACCTCCTAGCAAGTTTTATGAACTGGCAACACACCAACTCACATAAAGCCTCATATCTGGAGCGGGTAACACCTAACTAAGAAAGCTTGGTTGCCATTTTTCCTTCAAGATCAAATGAGTATTATTTCGATCCCTTGTCGCAGGGCCCCCCCCCCCCAAAAGGTCCATAGGGACCGGTGCCTCCTCTCTGCCTGTGGGGCAACGAGATACTGCGGGCAAGCGCCTGGCGCTGTGCGCGCAGAAGAGAATCCAGCGCAGCTCGCGCGCAACGCGCCTCGCGGGCTGAGCCGAGCGCGCGCGCGCCTTTGCGCAAACTCCCTCCTTCCCCCGTGCGCGCAAGACCTCTCCATGACCCGCTTCCCCGCGTCAACAAGGCAGCAGCCTGCGCTGGGCGGGCGACGGAGCCAGCCTCGCCACTTGCGCCCGTGCGCTGAGCCCGTGTCCCTCTGCGCGCTCTGCGACTCACCACAGCATCCTTGCTTGCTTTGCTGTTCTGCCATGGCTTATATATATCTGAGTTGTTGTTGTTTTTAAAAATCTCTCCCCGGCGGGGGGGGGGGGGGTTCCTTTCCTCTCGGCGGCTTGTTGCTCTCGTGAGAGAGCGCGACAGAGGCGGGCCGGCAGACACGCGTGCACGCACACACACGCGACGAGCGCAGCGGGGGTACCCTGGAGAGGAAAGCGGGGCAGAGCGCAGCGCCAAGAAGCAGCAGCGGACGAAACGGCCTAACCCCCGTGTTGCTCTTTCCAAACTTAGCTATCACTGTAGCTGAAGTTGGAAAGAAATGGCCTTATGGGCAGGTGGCCGCGACGCGCCCGCTCCGCTAGGAATGGGGACCCCGCAAGGCGCCCGCCAAGTTCCTCAGGCCGCGGCTCCTCCTGCCCGAGCTGACCCCTTGGGCTCTGTCCTGGCGCTGTGGCGAGCCGACCCTTTATATAGAAGCGAGGGGCCGCGCGAAGGTGGAGGAGTTCCCCGGAGTCGCCTATCAGCGGCCGGCAGATCTGCATATCCCCTCCCGCCCGTCCTGACTGTGCGAGCTGCGCCTTCTGCAAGGGAGGAAGGGATGGCTGGGAAGGAGAGAAAAAGAGAGAAAGAGGAGAGAGAGGGCTGGTGCTTCTCTTGGGGAAGCCGGGAGTGAGAGGAGGGGGGGCCTTATATAGGGCTAGAAAGGCTGGCCGGAATCTCCACCCTAGAAGAGGAACATTATCTGCTCCCCGCAGGGCTCTGCAAATGACACCCTGCAACGCATAGCATCCTCCTGAGTTTCCTCCAGCGCTGCGCCTCAAAACAAAACTCAAGGACCACATAAGGGTGATCCGGGGACCCTCTAAAGCCACGGTTCCCGACGTGGGGCAATTTTATTTTTTAAAGATGGGGGGCAATTCGAGAATGAGATATCAACAGTGAATTTTTTATTTTTTTGCGTTTCTTCCTCCACGTGAATAGGACTTCACTTTTTGAATAAGAATTATATGTTATGGGGGGGAAACACACCAGGATTTTAGAGATGCTTAGGTGGGGCATGCCCCCCCCCAAAGGTTGGGAACTACTCCTCTACAGCAAACGGCCACCACTGAAAAGATGGCACCTTAGGTCTTTCTCGCTCAAAAACCCCATCATTCCTGCCGGTTTCCCATAATTGTTTTTAATATAATTTTTATTTGATTTTATAAATATAAAATTATAAAAATACAACCATACACATCCACATTTAAAGATTCTTCCAAATCTCTGGACTTCCCACCTTCCCCCTCCGTGGATCCTATTATTAACCTTTTCTACTGCATCTTTTTCAGTGATCCACATTTTATATAACTCCATTATCTCCGTAGTACTTGCTACATTGCAACTGTTATTGCAGTCCTGCTAATGTTTTCATCTGCTTACAGTGGTCTCCAAAATAAATTATAATTCTTCCCCATTCTTTGTTTTGTTTTGTTTTAATTAAAGATTTTCTTGGTTTACAAAAGTACGAGCAATGTCTCTCTCTTTTTTTTCCAAGTTACATTTTTACAGATCAGTTTCCTCCCATTCTTTGTTAAAGTTTTGGTCTTCTTAGTTCCTGAGCTTTCCGGTCAGTTTCGCTATTTCAGCATAGTCCAACAGTTTCATTTTCCATTCTTCTCTGGTAGGGACAGGTTTCCCAAAATTTTACTCAGGTCCCCCTCTGGGTTTCATTCATGCCCTACTTTCCTGGTCTGGAAACTTCAACGTTCAGCTCTCCCTTCTGGAAGGCTGCCATCTCTCCTTTGCAATGTGCCATTTCATAGATTTTTCCAGTCAGGACCCTGCATGCCACCAGGGATACCGATATCACCATTCCCTTTCTAATAGTGGTTGAGTGCCAATACATTTGGAAACAAAAGATGGTCCTTTCCACACACTAAAACTGAGTGCTTTCTACAAGCTCAAGAGACATCCTTGTTAAAGATTGGATTTGAGGATGGAAGACAATGTTTGTTTACAGAAAGTGGCTTTGTTGAGTGTGATATGGGAATGGATGAAGTGTGTGTGTGTGTGTGTGTGTGTGTGTGTGTATCATGGACAGACGAAGAATTGGAAGTCCCTTCTGAGTTTTATTTATCTCTCTCTCTCTCTTAACATCATCAACAACAACAAATCTTTATTATGGTCGTAGACCATCATAAGGACGGAGGGGTACAATCATTTAAAATCTAAAAAACGTTTTAAAAAACTAAAAGGAGTTAAAACAGAAAGTATATATAAAAATCTAAAAGAAGCTCTCTTAACATCTTTTCTATTTCTTTTTCTTTGTTTCCCTTTCTTTCTTTATTCCCCTTTTCTTTTTATTGTATTCAGATTGAAGTCTTAGCTGGGACAAAAAAAGGGGAAAAGACATTTGATACTAACTCTGTATTTTTCTATAAGCACTAATAAAATCTATTTAAGAAGTGAGAGAAATTGTAGGTATGAAGAGGCATATCACTTTGTAAATTTAAAAGATTTAAAACAAAAACAAAAACTACACGTCCCTACAAAAACCACACGTCCCTACAAAATAATATTTTTTTTGCTGATGGGGTTCTTGGCTGTACTGCACAGCAAAGTGCAGGTAAGAATCCAGCCAACCACCATCTGTTTTTGCACAGAGACATCTATGCACATCCATATGCAATTTTTATTTGAATCTGTATGTGGCCCTGTGGCCCTGAATACTTTAAATATCAATGTCCTCTCAGGCATTCCTTGGGATACACCACACCATTTTGTTGCAGGACGCACTTGAATACAGTAGAAACAAACTCAGGTGGTTGAATGTCCTGTTGGCTTGAAAAGCACTCAGAAATAAACTACTGTTTTCTATATACTTGAGGGACTTCCTAAGTAAGCGGAAGTCCGTAAGTTTGTAAATTAAAGCAAAAATTAAAAAATTAAAAACAAACCAAAGCCTGATAAATGACTTGTGGCCTTCCAGGATGTAGTCGTCATCGCCATTACAACTTATTACCTGCCCTTCACTCTAAGTCCCAGGGCGGGTTGAAACCATTTAAAATACCATATTAAAAACAGTTTAAAACATGCAGAATGTTGATGTGCCTGTGGGAGAAGATGCTTAAGCCACTAGCAGCTTATAGGAAGCATCCTGAAGTTTTTTGTTCTTCTATCATTCACATTAGCATGCACCCTGTTCAGTTCCACCCATTTCTTTAAATTCATATCTTGTGTTTTATGTAATTTGCTCTGGTTTGTCCTTTGGGATGTGAACTCTAAGGGAACTTTCTGCTTGCTGCTATAGTGATTGGTTGCTCCTGTCCCCTGTGTGTGTGTGTATATATATATATATATATATCCCAGTGCTAGCCATTTTGAGAATCCCTGTGATTGAGAAGCACTGGTGGATACAAACAGATAACTACTGTATTTTTCCGTGTATAACATGCCTCCATGTATAAGACGACCCCTATTTTTTTGGATGGCAACAAAAAAAAAATGTGGGGGGAAATTGCCCAAAGTTGTTGAGGGTTATTTTTCGGGTGGGGGGGTCACCGCCTCCAATCTACAGCCTGCCTGACAATGCAACTCACATGCATCACCGCAGCCAACAATCATCTGCACGCTTGCTGCCAAAGGCCCACCTGCATGCTAGATGCAACCACAGCCGATTGCACACACGCCTCGCTGCTGCCGTAAATAGCCCGCCCAATTGCTGCAGCCCCAGGCCAATCGTCAGCAGGTCTTGCCACAGCAACCAATCACATGCCCAAGTGCCGCTGCCAATCTCCTGCTGGCTGCTGACACCGATCACCCGTCCCCCCTCTGCTATCTGTGTATAAGACAACCCGAATTTTTTGCCTATTATTTCTAAGGAAAAAATATGGTCTTATACATGGAAAAATACAGTAAGTGCACAGTGTAAATGTTTCTCACCAAGGAGATTTGGTGCCTTTTCTAGGCAGTTCGGTGGCACTTCGTGATGAGCAACTATTCTGTTGAAAGGGGTCCTAGTTTTCCTCAAATAATGGGCACACACAAAAGAGTAAATGCCCAAGAGATAACCCTAGTTCTGCAATATGGGAAGAGAAAGTACAGAAAGATGCATGTGATTTCTGTAATCACTAACAACCAGTGCCTTTTTTGTGTGTGTTGGGTACTGAAGGGAACGCAGTACCATTGCCTGTTTGTTTTTTCTAGAAGGAGAGCACTGGTTAAAAATGTGGTACTTACTGTAACAACTTCATGGTGAGTACCACTTCTTTTTCTAGAAGAAAAGCACTGGTAACAACAGTCTTTCCCAGGCCGAAGTTCTGGCTGCTCAAGATGCAGTATAATGCCTCATTTTGAGAATGAATGAATTTCGGTCACTGACCAGTTCCAGCTCACATACAATATGAGGGAAGTCATAAAACTCAATAGGGATACATTTGAATTTGCAATTAGGTATAACAGGGTTAGGGTTAAAATATAACCTAAAATTGTCATTTAAGGCCTTAGTCATTATGGTAGCACAGCTTGTTCCCTAAGTTTTGTGGCAGTCGCACAGAATTTGGCCACCTTAGCGTGGACTCTGTACCCTTGTCCTCTAACCTCAGCTTGAGAGTTCATGAGAGATCATTTCTTGTGCAACACACTTCAGTTTAATAAAATGGGAAAGAACAATGTTAAGGCAATGCCATCTCTGCTGTCTTTCCCCCTTCTGAAATTTAGTCCTGGTGCCATGGGTGCATGTATTATCAACAGATGCCCACAAGAAAAAGGACTTAGCGAAGCCCTTTCCCTAGACAGATAGAATAACAGAAAAGAAGCAAGGCACAGAAAGAGAAGTCAGCTACAGAGTCAAAGCACACACATGCACAAAATGATTTTTACTTAAGTTTTGGTTTCCTTGGATGACCCTTTGGGCCCTGCCAATGATAAGATGCATGCAGATCAGGCCTGGGTCTTGGAATTGTCTCATCTCTGATCAGGCCACTCACATGCACCTTTCTGATTCTTGTAATTCATCAACCTTAAACCACACAGATTCTTTGGTTTGGCAACAGAGTTCTAGACTTTCACTTTGGTCATGGGAAGTGATGGATTCTCCATGGATGCCTCACCTTGAAATGTGTCAATCCATTCTAGCAAGGAAGGTCCTGCATGGGCCCATTAGAGAAGCCCACAGAGCCTAGGACTTGCCGATCAGAAGGTTGGCAGTTTGAATCCCCGCAACGGGGTGAGCTCCCACTGCTCGGTCCCTGCTCCTGCCAACCTAGCAGTTCGAAAGCACGTCAAAGTGCAAGTAGATAAATAGGTACCACTCCGGCGGGAAGGTAAACAGCATTTCCGTGCACTGCTTTGGTTCGCCAGAAGCGGCTTAGTCATGCTGGCCACACGACCCAGAAGCTGTACGCCGGCTCCCTCGGCCAATAAAGCGAGATGAGCGCCACAACCCCAGAGTCGGTCATGACTGGACCTAATAGTCAGGGGTCCCTTTACCTTACCTACCACTGAAATCAGTGTCTTCTTGTACCAAGTTAATATTCTTGGGATGGTGGTATATTCATGTCTGAACATGCAGGTCATCATGAGAATAAAATAAGGGGAAACTGGTACTTATGAAAGAAAATGAAGTCTACAGTTTTTAATAAGGTCATAAACTGTATGTCAATGTTTCAAAATAACAAAGAATCTGGAGGTGGCGCCTAATAGTGTAGGACATTTATTGGGGCATCATTTTTCATGCGTCAGAGATGACCTATAAAGAATGATCGAAATAGCTGGGGAAACTGAGGCCCAACAAGAGACGATTAAGGTGTCTTCATACGTCCAAAGACCTCCAGGAGATGGAGCAGACTTGTTGTCAGTTGCTCTAGAGCACAAAACTTGGAGCGTGTGCACTCTGCAAGGAAGCAGCTTTTTTGGAGGTACTTCCTAATAGTAAAAGCTGCCTGACAGTGGGACACAGACTACCTTGAGAGGTAATTCAAGCAGAGGTTGGATGGCTAGCAGTCAGGGAACCTGTAGTTGCATCCTACCTTGAGCAAGAGATTAGACTAGATGCTGGGCTTTTTTAAAAAAGCCGGAACTCACTGGAACTCAGTTCTGGCACCTCTCAGGTGGGCGCTGTTGCCATTATAAGAGAACAAGGGAAGTGTTCATAGTGAGTTCTGGCACCTCTTTTTCTAGAAAAATTGTTGTTGTTTAGTCGTTTAGTCATGTCCGACTCTTCGTGACCCCATGGACCAGAGCACGCCAGGCACTCCTGTCTTCCACTGTCTCCCGCAGTTTGGTCAAACTCATGTTGGTTGCTTCGAGAACACTGTCCAACCATCTCATCCTCTGTCGTCCCCTTCTCCTTGTGCCCTCCATCTTTCCCAACATCAGGGTCTTTTCCAGGGAGACTTCTCTTCTCATGAGGTAGCCAAAGTATTGGAGCCTCAGCTTCAGGATCTGTCCTTCCAGTGAACACTCAGGGCTGATTTCCTTCAGAATGGATAGGTTTGATTTTCTTGCAGTCCATGGGACTCTCAAGAGTCTCCTCCAGCACCAGAATTCAAAAGCATCAACTCTTTGGCGATCAGCCTTCTTTACGGTCCAGCTCTCACTTCCATACATCACTACTGGGAAAACCATAGATTTAACTATATGGACCTTTGTCAGCAAGGTGATGTCTCTGCTTTTTAAGGTGCTGTCTAGGTTTGTCATTGCTTTTCTCCCAAGAAGCAGGCGTCTTTTAATTTCGTGACTGCTGTCACCATCTGCAGTGATCATGGAACCCAAGAAAGTAAAATCTCTCACTCCCTCCAGTTCTTCCCCTTCTATTTGCTAGGAGGTGATGAGACCAGTGGCCATGATCTTCGTTTTTTTGATGTTGATATTTTGCACTCTCCTCTTTCACCCTCATTAAAAGGTTCTAGAAATCTGGTGGTAGTTCCAGTACTACACAGAAAGCACGTAAACACGATGTGATCAGGGCCATATTCCAGCGAGTTCCACTTTTTAGTGTTCTGCCAAAGTAACTCTTAATAAGGAGGGGCAGGTGTTATATTGTATTTCTCCAGCATGATATTGCTAAGCTGGAATCATTTGTGGAAGGGCATATTCTGCCAAATTAGGTTTATAGGTCATTGCTAGAGGCACAGCTACAAAAGCGTATGGACCACTAATTTGCTCTGCTTAGGGAAGCTCTTGTTTAAAACATTTCTGCCATTAAGCTGGCGCCTGCATTTAGTATTGATGAATCACACAAATGTTATTTGCCATGAGAAGAACCTTCCCTGCTAAAGAACTTTAGCATTGGTAGGAAAGCATCTCTATCGATACTGAACAACGCTAAATATTGTGACGTGAATTCAGTATCATATTTAAATAAAGCAAACACACACATGTTCGCAACCTTTTTCTCTGGGACTGGGATCATATTAACCATTTCAAAAAGTTATGTACATTTTGTGCCACTGTAAAGAGACAGGTCGGTCCTGTTTCATTTTGGTCTGTTCAGCCCCATTTTGTGCATTTTTTAAAAAAATGTACAAGAAATTCACTTTGTTATACTCATTATTGTGTGCATTTTTTCCTCAGTGCTTTCCTCCATAAAATAAGCATTTTACACACATTTTGATGGACAATATGTCCTGCTAAATCTGTAGAAGTGTCTGATCCAATCTGGAGCTGCGTTGTAATCCACAACCAAGTTTTGGGATGACTGAATGGGGTCAAACTTTCCTCACAGCTTTTTTGTGGGGCGTAATGCGTTTGCTTCCTGTGTGAGCTATACGTTCTCAAGCTGCACATTAAGGCAACTCACACATTCAAATGGCTTGCGTATTATGCTACCCTAAATCACATCATCCTGTGCTGGGAGTCATTGTCCCATTCATTAGCTTTCTTTCCATTTTGAGGACTCAAAAGCTGCCATTTAATTGTCATTGCGAGCACGCTTGGAATACAGTGTACCGTTCTGGCCAGCTCACCTCAGAAGGGGTATTATATAGAGCTTGAAAAAGTTCAGAAGAAGGCAAGCGAGCCTTTTCTGGATGATCTGCAAAAGTATTTTAATTTAAGGAAATCGTGAGCAGGAGTTGGGTTATCAACAGTGGACGTAAATAAAAAATAATGTTATGAGAGGGATTTTTGGACAGGTAACAGTCTGATATATGAGGCAGTAGAAAAGGACGGGAACAAAAGGACCATGGAGGAAGGATGGGAATTTAATATATAAGGTAACGATGTAGTGAATTGGGAAGGTCATTTGTTAAAAATAATATGTTTAAATTTGAATTTGAAGTCAATTTGTTATAAAAAAGAAGAAAATTAATAAATAATCATAAAAAAGGGCAAACAAAAATCATTAAGGGGTTGAAGCATCTCCCCTGTGAGGAAAGGTTATATCATTCATTTTAGTCCCCATGCCTCAGTGCCCACATCAGAAGTACATTACGGTATAATCACTCAGGACTGATATCTTGATATTATTTTCACAGGAAAGGAGGCTTCCATCCCAGAAGATATATCTCAGTTTCGTTTCATACATTATGAAGCCTAGCAAATCCAGCAAACATTCTCGTTAGGTCAGTACAGATCCAGTCCTCCCACAGATCTGCCATCTCAGCACTGGAGCATGTTTCTTGTCTTTCGTACAGATGCCTATCTCATCTCGCTGCTGGGTCATGAGTTCAATGCGCTCTTCGCAACCTCCAATTTGCAATTTCGATTTCATCCAAGGAGGAGACAATTGCTGGAAGTTGGACGAGGTGAACTTCCTGTTTTGCTTAGCGCAAGCAAGGTACAGTAAGGAGTCTTGCGACAACCATTATTTGCACAACGTTGGTAAACCGCAATGGCATGTGAGTGCAGCAGGGTGGGTCTTTGGATGAGACACCCGCAAGGCTTTCGATTTATATCAACCTCAATAATTCAAGGGAAACCAAGGGAGAATTCCTGCCTCCTTGGGAAGGAAGGTCCATCCCTTGTTTTTGGGTGCAGGATAACACATTAGTAACAAAAAAGCCACACACTTTAACTTATGGACTGTTGTCATGTGAGTGCTGTTGTTTTTGTTCATGGGAAGACAATTTGCACCATTTCCAAGAAGGAAAGTTTAACTATGGTTACATCCCCTTCAAAAGAAAGAAAGAAAGAAAGAAAGAAAAGAAAAGAAAAGAAAAGAAAAGAAAAGAAAAGAAAAGAAAAGAAAAGAAAAGAAAAGAAACTTGGGAGCTGTAGTTTGTTAAGAGTACTGGGAATTGTAATTCTGCGAGGAGTAAAATACCGTTCCCAGGATTATTGGGAGGAAACCATGGGTTTTAAAGGTGTGTTAAATGTGTTTTAAAATAATGGTGTGGATGCGACTAAAGAAAGTAGTTGTGGACCTGGGAGACAGATTGCTAACTCTGACCAAGGACATACACTTGGTGATCTTAGGTAAAGCATAATAATAATAATAATAATAATAATAATAATAATAATTCATTATTTATACCCCACCCATCTGGCTGGGTTTCCCCAGCCACTCTGGGCGGCTCCCAACAGAATATTAAAAACACAATAAAACATCAAACATTAAAAACTTCCTTCAGATGTCTTCTAAAAGTCAGATAGTTGTTTATTTCATTGACATCTGATGGGAGGGCATTCCACAGGGTGGGCGCCACAACCGAGTAGGCCCTCTGCTCCATAAGGTAGCCTTCCCATAAAAGAAAACTATAGGGTACATCACCTTCTTTTTAAAAATTGGCTTTAAAAATTATTTTATCTGTTTGTATTTTGCTTAGTTGCTTTGAGACATTTCTCTCTTTTTTTGCATACAGCACCTAGCAAATACAAATGCAAATAATATTAATAATTCTGACACACTGACATGTTGTGAGGTAAATGCTGTCATGTGGTTTCAGGCCGAGGTGGTATATAAGATCACAATAAGACCTTCAGCTGAAAGGAAGTGTATATTTTAATCAATTAATTAATATTAGATATTTATTACATTAGCATCCTCCCCGAAACTTGAGGTGGCATAGATGGGTGTTTTCCCTCCATTTTATCTAGGCTGAGAGAGAACGATTAACCCGAGGGGATCCCTTAAGCTTTGCGACTAAGTAAATGTTCCAAACTCAGGTTCAGCTGTAACGCTTAAGTCACCACATTACATTAATTCTCACATAACATTCAGATTCACAGTTTTGTTTTTGTTATTTAGGCAGTGTCTTTAATATTCAAGATTTCAGTGTGATGTTTTTTCAAAGAGCTTAGCCTTAATCTGATTAAACCATATGCACTTGTTTTATGACACAACACATAGATACAAAACATGTGTACCGCGTAATATCAAGCACTGGCATGTTTTGTGAGCATAGCTTAGCTCTCTAGAAGAGCAAGCCTCTTTACACTAACTAAATACTTGGGAGTTTTCATGTCTTTTATGCCCATAATGTTCTTTGTTTTTGTAGCACCAGTGCTGGCGCACCACAATGAAAAGCAGAGTTCCTAATATCATGCAAAATCTTTTTGAATCCCTTTTTAATCCCCGCACCTGCAGTGGTCAGGTTGGGTATTTAAAACAAATCCCCTCCAGTTCTCTGAATTTGTTAAAGTTGCAAGTTCACAGTAAACACACATGGGAATTGCTGCTGAACTGCTGTCTGCTTAAATTGACTGATTTTCTGGAAGTCACGTGACCTCGGGCTTTATTCATCCTTAGTTGTTTGTTTTTCCCCCAATCTATTGCTCAAGGATTCAGTTTCAGGACAGGAATGTTAATATCCTGCCTTATCATCAGGGATCTTGTTTTCATTACTGCCCATAATTTGCTTAGCACAACTCGGTCACTCCCTTAAGCTGCACTCCATGTTGCAACACCACATCCTTTCTCCCTAAGGATGCTCACGTGTGTCACTCCCATGTGATATATTCTGGTATTTATTAATATTCTGATATATTCTAGTATTTATTTATTTATTATAAAAAAGGCTGTCAAAGAAACAAGAAGAAAAATCTAACAGTGTCCATGTGAAGACACATAGTGTCTCCTCAGAAGTTAGCTCTGTTGAGTTCAATGGGACTTATGTCTAGATTAGTAGAAGGTGGGAGCCAACCTAGTGCCCTCTGCACATTGTTGGACTCCAACTCCCATCAGCCCCAGTCATTGGTCAAGGCTAATGGGAGTTGGAGTCCATCACCATCTGGACGGCACATTAGTAACCCTTGACATAAAGGTTGACATCATCAACTACATATTAACAGGTCAGAGGCGTACCTAGGTGTCAGGAGTCCAGGATCCCGGCTTGACAACACAGTAGGTATAGGTAATTAAAAAGGAGGATTTATTGCAAAAAAAGACACATATAGCTCCAGACAGCTCTAACCAAGCCAATGGCATTATCACTCAAAATGACCCTTCTGAAGACTTCTTCCGGTTCCTACAGAATATATTGAGCTGTCGCCCCTTACGCCTCTTGTTTTGCTTCCTGACTAGCAGCCCTCCCATTCACCGATTCTTCAGACTTATTGCATCAGTTCCAGCCTCCTCCTGTTCCGAAAGACTGTCTCTGTGTCTGTTCGCATCTGTTTGAGCGTCCTGAGAGCTTGGGCTGTGTTCCAGCCCGCTCTCAGTTGTTCCCTTGGCAATGGGGAGTTACCGCTGGCCTCTGCTCATCCTGCATCAGATCTACACCTCTCTGTTCTGCAGCCGACTGTAAAGTTCCATTAGGAGCTGGCTCATTCCAGACACTAGGGGTTGGTGAAACTGGTGTGCAGGCCCAGGGACACACACAAACATCACCTATCAGACTATGGAGTGTACGACGTACATTGTTGCGGGTATGCAACAGCGCTGCTGCGGTGTGGTCAAAATGTGGGGGAGGCTTCCTGTCCTTCTTGCATCGCAGCACAAAGGCGTGTGTTGTTGTTGTTTTGCCTTTCCTCCTCACCTTGCCCTCACACCGAATGATTCGAGTACCTGGGTCAGGCGTCATGTAGTCATTTCTAATGTGGCTATTGCGGCAGAGTGATTTCTCGGGTTGGGGTGCCTATACAGCTCCATGCCAAGGGCACAAGGGGCCCAGATGCCCTTCTGTAACAGTCCACTCCATCTATGACCAAGCTAATATCGTACACAAAGATAAACCTGTTGTTTCCGCTAAAGCAATGGCGGTTTCACACCCTTTTTACTTAACATAATCCATTTATGTATTCCGGTGTAGACAAGGAACTCACGTGTATTCGGCATGAATATGTATATCTATATCTAGATAGGTAGACGAAAGGAAGGAAGGAAGGAAGGAAGGAAGGAAGGAAGGAAGGAAGATGCATGAACAAAGCCTTTCCCAATGTGTGGGTTTCCCCAAAGGGGCAATACAGTGGTACCTCAGGTTACATACGCTTTAGGTTACATACGCTTCAGGTTACAGACTCCGCTAACCCAGAAATAGTGCTTCAGGTTAAGAACTTTGCTTCAGGATGAGAACAGAAATCGTGCTCTGGCGGCGCAGCAGCACCCCATTAGCTAAAATGATGCTTCAGGTTAAGAACAGTTTCATGTTAAGTACAGACCTCCGGAACGAATTAAGTACTTAACCTGAGGTACCACTGTATAACCAGCACCAGCACCAATTGATGGAACTGTGCAGACAGTAAACAGAGAGCTGGGTGTTGAACGGGGGCTGAAAAGGACTTAGAGATAGCGAAAATGTTGTTGTGCCTCAGAAATAAAGGGCAGGAGCTTATACAGAGAGCACCTCCTTGTCAGGAAGGAACCTGTGCATTTGACAATATGATTCCACACAATACAACCATGTTGCTTCCTCGTTATTTTTTTAACCTTCCATGATATCTCATAATGGTGATGGGCGATTAATATATGCTAATTGTATATTAATTGGGGATCTGGGTGGCCACTGTGAGAACAGCAAGAAAAGTGGCGAGGGAAGGGAGAGGATAAGAATCCATTGACAGGAAGTTGTATAACCTCTATGCAGAAATGCTAGTCTGAAGCCTGGCTAACTAGTGGGTTTTTGTTAACCTCTCCACAAAGAAATCAGAATGAAAACTCAAGAAAGAGTCGATATTGTTTAACCTTCACAGGAGCTTTGTTGCAAAGCAAATCAGGATGAATGCTCCAACGGGTTGCCTGGAAGTGAACTGTTATGGGGATTCCTAAGGTTCGTCTAGGGGAAAAAATGATATCGAGAGTTCAAAATATACCACCGCAGCAAGGAGAACCGCCAATACTCCAAAAGTCATTTTGGAGAGTTGTGTTGTCTTGCACTTCAAATGAGAAGAAGGGTTGGGGTTTCCAGGCAAGGTATTGACCTTGTGATACAGCTTCCCACATGAACCTCTGATATGGGGGGGGGGGAGTGGGGGTGGGCAGAGTATACAGTTTTACAAAATCCCTGTTGCATCCGACATCCTGGTGTCATGAATGAGCCAGCTCCCAGGGAAGGTTTGCAGCCAGCTCCCAGGGAAGGGTTGCTGCCAACTGAAGAAAGCAGCCAGGAACAGAGAGGGTTAACTACCATGCAGGATGAGCATTGGCTCGTACCAACTCCCCCGCCCCTTGGAATGCCGGCTGATAAGGGAATGGCGGAGAGCAAGCTAGAACGCAGTCAAAGCTCGCCAGAAGCACAAACAGGTGGGAAAGGGTTAAGAGACAGCCTCTCAGAGAATGGGGAAGAGAAGGGAGCTGACCCACTCAGTCTGAGGTCTTGACGAATGGGAGGGCTGCAAGATAGGAATCAAAACAAAAGACGTATGAAGCGAAAGTTCAGTTGCTTCTGGTCTCGGCGGAAGTAGTCTTCAAAAGGGTCATCTTGATTGATGATGGTGGAGGCTGTGTAAAGCCATACGGAGTTACAGTGGTAACTCGGGATGCGAACGGAATCCGTTCCGGAGCCCCATTCACATCCCGAAGCGAACATAACCCGTGTCCGCACGTCTGTGCGTGCACGGGTCACGTTTTGGTGCTTCCGTGTATGCGCGTGACATCATTTTAAGCGTCTGCGCATGCATGCATGGCGAAACCCAGAAGTAACGCGCTCCGTTACTTCCAGGTCGCTGCAGAGCGGAACCCGAAAATATTCATCCCAAAGCGTATTTATCTCGAGGTATGACTGTATTTGTTTGTTGACAATAAATCATCCCTTTTAATTAATTACGCTAACTGTTATCAAGCCGGGGACTGGACTCCTGACACCTGGATACTTCCAAACAAAGTGTTCTTCTTAGTGCACTCTAAGGGCTTGTATACACACTTCACTACTCCTGTACTTAGAAAGCAAGGGTCTGAGAGTTTTTCCACTTGCTCCACTGCTTTCCCAGGGAAAACCCACTCTTTACTGCTGAATTTTTTAAATTTAAATTTTAATTTATATACATTATAACAATTAATTTGCCAAGATCTAACATTTTCTATTTTGACTGCCTTCCCCCTCTTTCTGCGGTGCCTTACATTTATTTTCCTGCATACTCCAAATTGTCTTAACTTATTCTTTTACAGTATTTGTCTATTGTCTATTCTAATAGATATCCCATACATCTTTTAAAACAACAACAATGTAGGTTTTTACAATAATCCTGCCAACATCTTAATCTGTTTCCAGGTTGTTTGTAAATACTCAATAAACCACTTCCATTCCTTTCTTAAAAGTTTGTTGTCTTTATTTCTTATTCTTCCAGTATGTTTTGCCATTTCTGCATACTCCATTAGTTTCTGTATCCAATCTTCTTTTGTCAGGACCTCTTAATCTTTCCACTTTGGGGCAAATAATATTCTTGCAGCTGTAGTTGCATACATAAGTAAATTTCTATACTGTTTGGGTAGTTCTAATCCTACAATTCAATTCCCAAAAGAAAAGTTTCGGGGGGGGGGGTTTAATGAATCTTAAACATCTTTTTCAATTCATTATACATTATTTCCCAATAAGCTTTACCCTTATTACAAGACCACCACATGTGGAAAAAGTACCTTCTTTCTCTTTACATTTCCAACATTTATTTGACTTTGATTTATACAAATATATATATAAATTTTCACAAATAAAATACAATTGATCAAACATTTTCCAGTATACATTCACTTAAAAATCCAACTTCCCTCCTACCTTTCCATTGTTTTCTCATGATTTGCTGCTGCATATTGTAACTAATCTATACCTTTTTTCCCTCAGCTTTATTCTCAAAATAACTTTCACTGCTGAACTTAATCCAAACCTGCTGGCGTGCTAACATGTTTACAATAATTTTTACAGTAATCTACAAAGACATCCCATTCCTCCTTGAAAACTGTTTCTTTTGTTCTCTGATTTTACTAGTTAAAACTTTCTAATTCTGCATATTCCATCAATTTCAACTGCCACTTTTCTTTCATGGGTATTGCCTCCTTACACCATTTTGGGGCATATAATACTTTCGCTGCAGTAGTCGCATACATAAACAAAGTCCTTTGGGGTTTTTTGGTACATTTGATCCAGTTATCCCTAAAAGAAAGGATTCTGATCTTTTGGGGGGAGATATCTTAAATACCATATTTTTCCATGTATAACACGTCCCTCTGTATAAGACGCCCCCTATTTTGGGGGACTCAAATTTAAGAAAATGGAGGGAGATGGCCCAGAGTTTTTGAGCTTTTGGGGGGGGGATGCAGAAAATCACTAACCCAACTGATAAATGCTGACAATTGTTTACGCTGCAGAAGCCAACAAGCGCCTGCCCACTCGCCAACAGCAGCCGGCAATTGCTGGCCCAATTGCCGCAGCGGCAGCCAATCCTAACCAGCCCTTGCCACAGCAACCAATCACCCACCAAATCTCCGCTGACAAGCTGCAGCTCACAGATGCAACCAATCACCCGTCCCTCCCTATGCACTATCTGTGTATAAGACGACCCCAGTTTTTTAACTTTATTTTAGAGTAAAAATACCCTTGTCTTATACACAGAAAAGTATATTTTTTAACTACCGTATTTTTCGCTCTATAAGACGCACCAGACCACAAGACGCACCTAGTTTTTGGAGGAGGAAAACAAGAAAAAAAATATTTTGAATCTCAGAAGCCAGAACAGCAAGAGGGATCGCTGCGAAGTGAAAGCAGAAATCCCTCTTGCTGTTCTGGCTTCTGGGATAGCTGCGCAGCCTGCATTCGCTCCCTAAGACGCACACACATTTTCCCTTACTTTTTAGGAGGGAAAAAGTGAGTCTTATAGAGCAAAAAATACAGTAATTGTATATCATCTCCCAGTATCCCTTGGCTACTTTACAGGTCCACCACAAACGATGGTTTCACAAGAACTTCAAATCAGCCTTAATTGCACAGCCTGCATTTGCTGGGATGTGATTAAATCCCACCTGAAAACGGTAACAACCTGGAAACACCCTGGGATGCTGTTGTTCTGCTGCAGATCAGGTTAGCAGTGGTGGAATGTGGAATTAATTATAGATGGAAACCAGCAGGAAGAGCCTTGAAAAAAGAAGAAGGGGGAAATAGCCACAAGGAACACCCACACCTGTTACATTCTTTTCTCTTTTTTTAAAGTCAGGTTTTCTGTGGGAGGAAAACAGGACGGCCACACCACCTCAACCCTCCCATCGGATGCGAGTAAACACGACATGGTCATTCAATAAATGCCTTATCTGGAGCATTCCACGCTAAACACCTCAAGCAAGATATGCTGAGTCGTAGCGCAGCACAATGGTGTTCCCAGAGTAGATTAGGACTCCATGCCATGTGCAAAACCTCCAGTCAGCAAGCGATGGGTTGGAATTATCACCTCTTTGATGCATCAGAGGCCCAGCAGCATGCAAAACAGAGAAGCAATGCAGTTCCTGTGTATTGCACAAGTTCCGCTTACCAGTACCACCCTAGATCTGCATTCAGGGTATTCAGACGATTTTTGTCGGATCTGACTATTTATATTCCGTAATATTGTCCCCATAGGATGGGGTACCCCCCCCTTACTGCACATTGAATTTTGGAATCTATTTTAGTAAAAAATAAATAAATTTGAATAGCTGTGGGGGGTTTTTAAGCTCTTTTGGGGGGGGGGTGATGAACCAACGAGGAACATTTTTAGGATACAGTGGTACCTCAGGTTAAGAACTTAATTCGTTCTGGAGGTCCATTCTTAACCTGAAACTGTTCTTAACCTGAGGTACCACTTTAGCTAATGGGGCCTCCCGCTGCCACCGCCACATGATTTCTGTTCTCATCCTGAAGCAAAGTTCTTAACCCGAGGTACTATTTCTGGGTTAGCGGAGTCTGTAACCTGAAGCATCTGTAACCCAAAGTGCCTGTAACCCGAGGTACCACTGTACTGTCTTTTCACATCTCTTGGGATATGTAAAGCCTGGCTGGCATTTCATTGAACCTGGGTTTCAAAACTTCTCTTTTAAATGCCAGATCAATATGTGAGTACATTTTGAGGATTACAGTGGTACCTCGGGTTACAGATACTTCGGGTTACAGATGCTTCAGGTTACAGACTCCGCTAACCCAGAAATAGTACCTCAGGTTAAGAACTTTGCTTCAGGATGAGAACAGAAATTGCGCGGTGGCAGCAGTGGGAGGCCCCATTAGCTAAAGTGGTACCCCAGGTGAAGAACAGTTTCAGGTTAAGAATGGACCTCCAGAATGAATTAAGTTCTTAACCCGAGGTACCACTGTATTACCAAAAAGCAAAGTGTTAGTGGTACAGACACTCTCTGAACATCCATTTCTAAAAGACAAAAAGCCATCATCTTTTATTCAGGAACAGTTGGTGATTCTAGTGCCAAATGTCTTCCCAGAAGTCCTTTTTATTTTGTATTTGTTATGAATTGTGTACATGATGGTATCAGGGCAGTTATATGCAAAGCTGCTTTTAATACTGTTTGTACCTGCAGGCATACTGCTTTGTTTCCAATTAGTCCATGTCCCATAACTTCTTGCTGAAATCCTGCAACTTTTTATGCTACAAATGTTCTGGTAGGGAACTGGGTTCCACTTTTACCAAGCTGTAGCACAAGAGTGAGCTATCAGACAGCAATTATGCAATCATATTAAGGAAGCCTGGCAGAACAACAAAGAAAGTTGCAGGGACGCTAACTATAGGGGGCCCTGGCTACAAAAAAATTGTTGTGGGTGCTCAGCACCCACACCACAGAGCCTTCGATGCAACTTCCAATGCTTCCAGAAACACCAAAAGTCACGTTCCAAGGCCGCAGGGCGCATGACGTCATATTCTGGAGGGGCCCTAAGTCAACAAGGCTGGCCTGAAACATTTTGATCCCTGAGGTAAAACAAAAGAGCATTTTCAATTCCACATACATAAAAGTACTAGAGTGGCAGTTTGAATCTTACTTCAGCGTTGGCAATGAGACAATGTCCGCCGCCACAGCTGAAGGCAACAGGTTTCCTTCGAAGGCACCGTGTAGTACACACAGTTCTGTCCTCCAACACCTTACCACACAGCATCTGCCACCCGAGGCAGCTCCCTCACTCTGCCTTATGGTAGGGCCATGCCTGACTCTTAAAAAGGCATCCCACATTGCCAATAGGAATCTGGTCTCAGATGGTAATGGTAGTTGTGAAAGTGGATTTGTTATGAATTGAGGACAGGATCACACTTCAAAACAACCTTGACAGATTAGAGAACTGGGCCAAAACAAACAAGATGAATTTTAACAGGGAGAAATGTAAAGTATTGCACTTGGGCAAAAAAAATGAGAGGCACAAATACAAGATGGGTGACACCTGGCTTGAGAGCAGTACATGTGAAAAGGATCTAGGAGTCTTAATTGACCACAAACTTGACATGAGCCAACAGTGTGACGCGGCAGCTAAAAAAGCCAATGCAAATGGGACTTCCGGGTTAGCGCGAAAGGTTAATGGCGGATTCCCTCCGAGCTCCGGAGGGAATCGGCTCCGTGGAAGACAGGTCCTGCCGCGCCGGCGACGCGGGGACCCTCAAAAACCACAGGCGCGGAGGCCTGTGGACTTGGTGACTCGGTGGGCACCATTTGCGCCCCCCCAACTCGCGAAGAAGCCTTTTTAAAGGCTTTGGAGCGGGGGACGGAGAGTGGCGCGGTGCTGAGAGTAGATCGCTACTTCTACGGAGCGAAGCCGCAAGCCATGGCCAAAGAGCGCTGACTTTCTTCCTGAAATTTGGACTGTAAAGAAGTAACCCGTGAGTAAAACGGAAATTAGAACGAAAAATTCTCTCTTTCTTTTAAAATCCGGAACGACCGGGGGAGGTGTCAAAAGGAAGTCCGCCCCCCCAGCATTGTAGTTAATTTAAAGCAAGAATTGTTTAATTAAGGTCGAGAGACTATTTCTTCTATCTTCGTGATTGAAAGTTATTAATTTCACAATTTGGACATATAAGTATTGTACCAGAAGAATTGCAACCCCCCGGCACCCGGGAGTGAACCGTGAGGGAATTGGCTGGAGACATAAGGAATTTGACAGCTGTCAAACGAGCTGTCAAAGTCGGAAATATCTGTTTTTTCCTATCTTTGCTGAGTTTTTTTTGCTACATTTGACTTTAAATTCTTGTAAACAAGAAGAAAGAACAAAGTAACTTGATTGTTGGAGAAAGAATACTAAGTAACCAGAATCCCTCTAGAGGGGTTCGGTGACATTACAATGGCTGCAGATGGAAAAGTACTGGCTGAGCTAGAGAGAATATTTCGTTCCGTGGGAAAGTTACAGGAACAGAGCGAAGCTTTGGCTTCAGAAGTAAAGACCTTGAGTCTCAATGTAAACAAACTTGTTGACTGTACCACGGATCTAACTAAAGAAAATCTTGCAGCTGAACAAGAAGAGAAAGATGTTGTTCCAGAGGGGCGAGAAGGAGGAGCTGAAATTTTTTTGGAGAAGAAGAACAACCAGAAACCTCTAAAAACGGATTACAAGGAAAATAAGATTTGGATGATTAAAATTCGGTTTGAAGTGGAGAAGGAAGATACTAGAGATCTCCCTACAGGGAGATTGGAAGATTTATGGGTTATAAACTCGCACAAGGTGAAAGATGGAGTCATTGGTCCATTTGGGACATTTGGATTTAAAAGAAATGTGGAATATGATTTGGGTTCCATCTTTGAATATGGAGGCCTGGTTGGAAGAAATATTGATCCTTTTGGAAATGAGCTTTTTCGTGACATGGTGTTCAACATAAAAGACTATCAACAAAACCGGCAGAAAGGGCCTGAGAGAGACTTAAGAGCCTCTGACGTGAGGGATCCAGGATGAGATTGGATTGATGGGCAGTTTGTGGGATCAAACGCGGAAGGGGGGGGAATTTTGGAACTTAAAGGGTGTAAAATTATAAATTGTTTTTTCTTTTTCTTCTTATTGCTATTTGGTTTGTAAATAACATAAAAACAATATAAAAATTGGGAATCTTGTGGAAAGGAACTGGGGTCGACCTTAGAAAAGGGGGTAAGAAGGTGTAAGTATGTAAGTCAAATTTATGAATTTATAAGTTAAGTATATATAAGTCTATAAAGTTAAGTATATAAGTTAATTTAGTAAGAACTTGCTAAACTAATTATGGAAATAGGGATACAAGAAGGGGAGGGATGGGGAAGTCAGGAAAAGAGGTTAAGAAATAAGGGCTTGGAAATTATACATGTTTTGTTTTTATATGTGTATTGTGTGTTTTGTTGTTGTGTATTGTGAGTGTCTATAAAAATTGTGTAAAATCCAATAAAAATTTATATAAAAAAAAAAGCCAATGCAATTCTGGGCTGCATCAATAGGAGTATAGCATCTAGATCAAGGGAAGTAATAGTGCCACTGTATTCTGCTCTGGTCAGACCTCACCTGGAGTACTGTGTCCAGTTCTGGGCACCACAGTTCAAGAAGGACACTGACAAACTGGAACGTGTCCAGAGGAGGGCAACCAAAATGGTCAAAGGCCTGGAAACGATGCCTTATGAGGAACGGCTAAGGGAGCTGGGCATGTTTAGCCTGGAGAAGAGGAGGTTAAGGGGTGATATGATAGCCATGTTCAAATATATAAAAGGATGTCACATAGAGGAGGGAGAAAGGTTATTTTCTGCTGCTCCAGAGAAGCGGACACGGAGCAATGGATCCAAACTACAAGAAAGAAGATTCCACCTAAACATTAGGAAGAACTTCCTGACAGTAAGAGCTGTTCGACAGTGGAATTTGCTGCCAAGGAGTGTGGTGGAGTCTCCTTCTTTGGAGGTCTTTAAGCAGAGGCTTGACAACCATATGTCAGGAGTGCTCTGATGGTGTTTCCTGCTTGGCAGGGGGTTGGACTCGATGGCCCTTGTGGTCTCTTCCAACTCTATGATTCTATGATTCTATGGATCTTTCTCTCAATGCAGCCTCAAAACAGTAACACAAAGGAGTTCACAATTTCTTTGGAGAGCCACAAAAGCGTATGAATACCAACAGGAATCCAGGTGCAATCCTTTTCTGTTTTGTTCTTTGTTCTTTCCTCTTGAATAAAACTTGCTGCAATATGTTGCCTAAAGGGCATAACTGAATCATAGCCCTGAGCAATATAGTGTTTTAAAGTCCCAGTGTTTTAAAGGCCTTTTATGTGATGAATGCTTCTCTCAAGTGATGGAAATAGCTTCATTTTGAAAGGAACTTCTATCTGAACATACACTGTAAGAACCAGAAGGCTGTTCTCCATTCTTATCTGTTTAAAAAGTCAATGTTCTACTTTGAATGCTAATTAATTGCTCAGGGACTTTAGTATTAATAAAAAAAATGTATCTCCATAAAAAAGCACCTCCTTTATTGACAAAAGGAGGAAGGCTAAATTTCTACATAGCAAGTACTGCTACTGTCTCTCTGCTTATGGGGAGGCTAGGGCTGGCCAGCTTATTGGGCAGGGTAGTCCAGGTGCCAAAATTAAGTCCTAGAAGATGCCTTGTGGCTGACTGCTATATTCCCTTGACTACTATCACTGACAGCCCTTTTAAAATGTATTTGGGGGGGTGTTTTTGTTTTGATTATGTATTCTGTGTTTTTATATCATGATTTTATTCTGTGAACCGCCCTGAGACATAAAAATTAATAAATAACAACAACAAACAATGCTACAAAGCACCCACACCATTCTAAGCAACATCCCTGCCTTCCGAAGTTAGGGGGCCGTAAGTAACACAAAGGGTATTGTTCCAGTAGTGGCACCCCCAAATGATATAATTCCCTCTGCCTGGCATCTTCATTATTATCTTTCAGGTACCAGTTGTTTGATATCTTTCAGGTATCTTTCAGGTATCAGTTGAAACAATTTACAATCAGAAGAATATGATAGATCTTAAGATCTTTGTGTGTGCGTGTGTGTGAGCGAGAGAGAGACAACTGCAAGCAACTCCCAAGGTCGTTTGCCCGGGAATGTACAAAGACAAGGAAAGTGTCTTACCGTCCACTTTACATTCAGTATTTACAGAGAGAGAGAGACTTTGGAACACAGCCTCTTGGATAATGGTGTCCCAAGGGAATTTCCACCACCACCCCATCTCTCCTACTTCCCCATTCATTGTCATCATCACCTCCTCTACGGGCGCTGCTTAGGGCCCTCTGTCTTTGAGTTCTTTGCTCTCCTACTTTCAAGGCTCGCCAGCTTCTGGGAGAGGGTGGGGGTCTGGAATGCTTTCTAAAGACACTGTGCCCATCAGCTGTCGCTCCCCTGGTGCTTCTTCTTCCTCCTCCTCCTCTCCCATTATTTCCCAACTTTTCCTCTCGTCTGCCTCTGAGCTGTGATCTCCTTCAAACCCCTGTTGTAATTCTGAACTGTCTTCCTCTTCTCTGGAAGGGTCAGGCTGGGGAGGTGGTCTCCACCATTCACCCTCTGCCCTGTCCCTGACAGTGACAGTGTGTGAGAGAGAGAGTCAGGTGTCAAAAGAGGTGCATCTCCAACATACAGCAAAAGCTGTGCAATGAAAATGGCAGGTGCACCTCTGTGGGGAGGGAATTCCACTACTTACTTGGTGGGTGCCAGTGGATTAAAAATTAAGAACCAGTGCTTTATCTAACCCCCTTTCGGGCATTCAAGTAGTATAATAATGCAGAAAAGGTTCCGCCTTCCCGGCCCTTTATTTTTACTTTCTTATGCCTGTCCTTCCCTCTGTTTCCTTGAGCAGAGTAATATAATCATCATCATCATCATCTTTACACCCCACCCATCTGGCTGGGCTTCCCCAGCCACTCTGGGCAGCTTCCAACAAAATATTAAAATACAGTAATCCATCAAACATTGAAAGCTTCCTTAAACAGGGCTGCCTTCAGATGTCTTCTAAAAGTCTGGTAGTTGTTGTTCTCTTTGACATCTGGTGGGAGGGCATTCCACAGGGTGGGCGCCACTACCAAGAAGGCCCTCTGCCTGGTTTTCTGTAACTTGGCTTCTCGCAGTGAGAGAGGCCCTCGGCGCTGGACCTCAATGTCCAGGTAGAACGATGGGGGTGGAGATGCTCCTTCAGATATACTGGACCGAGGCCGTTTAGGGCTTTAAAGGTCAGCACCAACACTTTGAATTGTGCTCGGAAACATACTGGGAGCCAATGTAGGTCTTTCAAGACCGGTGTTATGTGGTCTCGGCAGCCTCTCCCAGTCACCAGTCTAGCTGCCGCATTCTGGATTAGATGTAGTTTCCAGTTCATGAGGCATATGAGACCATTTTTGACCTTGGCCCAGCATAACCTTCAACAGTTCTCTGATGACAATAAAGGTAAAGGTACCCCTGCCCGTACGGGCCAGTCTTGACAGACTCTGGGGTTGTGCGCCCATCTCACTTAAGAGGCCAGGGGCCAGCGCTGTCCGGAGACACTTCCGGGTCACGTGGCCAGCGTGACAAAGCTGCATCTGGCGAGCCAGAGCCGCACATGGAAACGCCGTTTACCTTCCCGCTGGTAAGCGGTCCCTATTTATCTACTTGCCCCCGGAGGTGCTTTCGAACTGCTAGGTTGGCAGGCGCTGGGACCGAGCAGCGGGAGCGCACCCCGCCGCAGGGATTCGAACCGCCGACCTTTCGATCGGCAAGTCCTAGGCGCTGAGGCTTTAACCCACAGCGCCACCTGCGTCCCCTGATGACAATAGATATGTCCTATTCCATACCCTCCAACGTTTCTCTGATAAGAATAGGGATGTCCTAAGGATCAGAAACCGGGACGGCTTCTGTAAATCCAGGACTGTCCCTGGAAAACAGAGACACTTGGAGAGTCTGGCCCAGTTCAAAGAGGGATTGAGCCAAACATGAGCAGGAGGTTAACTATTCCAAGTGGTGAGGTCCCGTTTTCTAATCCTCTTGTTTCTAATGGTCAGCCCCTCTCTATTTATGTTTCCTATCATGAAACAGACTAGGGTGTGGTAAAAGGCGGGCATGCTAATATCTTTGCCTGGGTGTCCTGTATGATGCATATAGCATTTGATTATGATTGCTGTTACATATCCACAATGATATAAAACATTCCATGGGCAGAAAGAGTATGAGATAAGTTATTCCGCAGACGTTTGAGATTTGCAGGCGCACAGTAATAACGTTAAGCTGCTATTAAGCAGTTAGTTGTCATTGTGAAATTACCAATACAAAGCGGACAAGAAATGTCGTATCCGCCATCACATAGGAGGATTATTATAGGGTTCGTCCTAAAAGGGAAGAGACTGTCCCAGGGTGGTTAGAGGAAAGGGAGGAAATGAATGAATGATGCAACTTTGCTCTTCAGGATGGACTGAAGCAAGCCTGAATTAGTGGGGAGATGAGCCAGAGAAAATATCTTCTCTCATAATTATATGTTGCTTTAAGCTTTGTGTTTGCTTGAGGTTAAATGCATCACTATGCCTCCTGCTCCAGTCCGACACTCTGGTTATAGCATTGCCTGGTAAACATTCTCTGCTTGTGTTTATCTGGGATCAGTTCACACCCGTTCAGACTTCCCTATATATATTTATAATCAAGATAGATTCCTACCCAGCAGAAACTCACATCTGTCTGAAAAACAAGACTGAACAAAACAATCCTCTCCTGTATTGCAGGAATCGGACCACAGATTGTTTAGCATCCCTTACTTTTCATAGCGATGTCTTTGGGTTCAGAAAGGCAAGAGGGAGGATGACCTTCCTTTAGTTGCCAAAGACTGAAAGCAAAATAAATCATTTACTTAAATGGTGGAGGGGAAGCGGCAGTATTTGCGTGCCCAGGCTGAGACCCCCGTGAGACCACCAAACGGAATAATGACTCATGACAACGTGTTACGGAATTAAAAATTGGCCACAACTTTAATAAACCTTTCAGATGTAGGAAGACCTTGGCTTACGCATTGAGTACTGGGTTCCCATGTATCCCTCCCAGCCCCCCAGCCGGGAGAACTGGGGTTCCTCAGGGTGGATGGGATATGGGAGGGTACACAGCAAGATGCTTGTGTACACTGGCAGCCCACCCCTTATCCCTGCAACACAGGGGAGTTCACAGAAAACCTTTCAGTGTATAACAACAACAACAACAACAACAACAACAACAACAACAACAACAATTTATTATTTATACCCTGCCCATCTGGCTGGGCTTCCCCAGCCACTCTGGGCAGCTTCCAACAAAATATTAAAATACAGTAATCCATCAAACATTAAAAGCTTCCCTAAACAGGGCTGCCTTCTGATGTCTTCTAAAAGTCTGGTAGCTGATGTTCTCTTTGACATCTGGTGGGAGGGCGTTACACAGGGCAGGTGCCAATACCAAGAAGGCCCTATGCCTGGTTCCCTGTAACTTGGTTTCTTGCAATGAGGGAACCGCCAGAAGGCCCTCGGAACTGGACCTCAGTGTCCAGGTAGAACGATGGGGGTGGAGACGCTCCTTCAGTGACTCTCATATACAGTGGTGCCTCGCAAGATGAAAAGAATCCGTTCCGCGAGTCTCTTCGTCCTGCGGTTTTTTTGTCTTGCGAAGCAACCCTATTAGCGGCTTAGTGGATTAGCGCTATTAGCGGCTTAGCGGCTATTAGCGGCAAAGTGGCTAAGCGGCTATTAGCGGCTTAGCGGCTTAGAAAAGGGGGGCCTAAAACTGCCACCCAAGACCGCGAAATTGCGGTCTCATCGCCAAGACTACCTACACCTGAAAAAGAAAAACCCTTTAGGAAACTGGCAACCAATCCTGTAGGCCTTTCTTTATTTGCCAAAGACTGAAAGCAAAATAAATCATTTACTTCAGTGGGGCGGCGGGGGGTGGGTATTTTTGGGCTTATCGGTCTAAAACTGTCTAGACCAAACTCCACATTAGGCTTAAAGCACAAAGATGGCAGGAATGTCTTAGAAACATTTTTGAGGAAGAAGCTGATTGTTCAAAGTTAAACCACTGGTTCATCCAGCTCAGTAGTCTAGCAGTGATTCTATACAGGGGTCAGGAAACATTTTCAGCAGGGGGCCGGTCCACTGTCCCTCAGACATTGTGGGGAGGGGCCGGACTATATATATTTTTTTTGGGGGGGGGGTAACGAATTCCTATGCCCTGCAAATAACCCAGAGATGCATTTTAAATAAAAGCACATATTCTACTCATGTAAAAACAACAGGCAGGCCCCACAAATAACCTAGAGATGCATTTTAAATAAAAGGACACATTCTACTCATGTAAAAACACGCTGATTCCAGGACCCTCCACGGGCCGGATTGAGAAGGCGATTGGGCCTGATCCGGCCCCTGGGCCTTAGTTTGCCTACCCATGCTCTATGAAGTCTTGGGCAGCAGTTTTCCCCAGCCCTACTTGGAGATACCAAGGATTGAAACTGGACCTTTTGCATGCAAAAGCCTGTGCTCTGTCATAGAATCATAGAATTGTGGAGTTGGAAGGGTCCCTGAGGATCATCTAGCCCAGTGTTTTTCAACCACTGTTCCGCAGCACACTAGTGTGCCGCGAGATGTTGCCTGGTGTGCCGTGGGAAAAATTGAAAAATTCGAAAGATTTTTTTAAAAAAATAAATGTCAAATTTTCGTCCACTAGGCGGACGCCGGACTGTGTCCACCCTATTTTCTATCCGTCCTGGGTGGGGATCAGATCGGATGGGATCGGATCCGCTCTCATCCGATTCCCCATAGAGAGCAGCGGGGCTCTGACATCTCCCTCTCCGCACACAGTGCGGAGACGGAGCTGTCATCCGCTGGCTCAGCGGGAATCAGCGGATCGATCCCCGCTGAGCAGAGAACGGTCCGCAACGTTTTTGTTTGCCATTAAAGAAAAAAATATTAAACATTTTCTAATGGTGGTGTGCCTCGTGATTTTTTTCGTGAAACAAGTGTGCCTTTGCCCAAAAAAGGTTGAAAAACACTGATCTAGCCCAACCCTCTGCAATGCAATTGTCCCACACGGGGACTGAACCTGCAATCTTGGGGTTATTTGCACCACACTCTAACCAAATGAGCTGCCATCGTGCTACAGCCCATTTCCTTTAGAAGAACTTGGAACCACTTCTGTTTGGTAAGAAACCTGTGTTAAGGGGGCGGACTGTCTGTAAAAATCTTTGTGCACACAGCATGGAAAGAAAGAAAGAAAGAAAGAAAGAAAGAAAGAAAGAAAGAAAGAAAGCTGAATTATCAGATCAATGCTTGTTGCCCTGTGGATTGTGATGTGATAATTGCTGTTGACATGAGCAGGGGACACAGATATGGATGTGGAGAGAGGGACTGAAGAGCTCAGTCCATAAAAGAGGAAGTGAACCCAATTATTAAGGGGCTATAATTGGTTTAAGATGTTTCTTGAGACCCAAATATAATCCTAGTCCCAGGACATGCTACTGAACATTTGTGTGTTAACTTGTGTCTTCATACATTCTTCTGTTGATCTTACTATACTGTTTTGCTGACAAAACTAATTTTCTGACAGTGCTACGTTATTAGATGACTTAATTACTGCAAGATAGCATAGGGAGTGGTTTGCAGATCTGCAGGCTGGCCTTGCTGGAAATCATGTAAGTTAGGGACAACTAGCAGAAGGACACCTCTAGGCGAGAACTTTCTAACACAACTAGCTCCACTTGTAATGGTGAAGACAAGGTGACACCAAGGCGTTTAATGAAGACCTCCTCTCAAGGCAGTTCTAGGATAATCTGTCCATTCCATCAACAAAGACTTGCTCAGGGCAGACTAAGAAAAGTCCAGGTTTCACTTCCATCTGATGATCAGAGGAACCAGCCGCCCCCCCCTTTATTTAAGACATTAAATAAAGGCCCTATACAGCCTAGGACCCTCGTACCTACAGGACTGCTTCTCCTAGTATGTCCCACGGAGGACCTTACGGTCTTCAAATAAAAACATCTTAGAGATCCCGGGCCACAGGGAGGTTAGGCTGGCCTCAACCAGAGTCAGGGCTTTTTCGGCTGTGGCCCCGATCTTGTGGAACGCTCTGTCACAAGAGACTTGGACCCTGCGGGACTTGACATATTTCCGCAGGGCATGCAAGACAGAGCTATTCCACCAGGCCTTTGGCCAAGGCACAGTCTGACCCCCTCCTTCTGTAATCCTCATAGAACTCTAGCCCAATGGTTGCCATTAATTTGACTCTGAATTGATTTTAGAATGAATTGATTTAAGAATGTATTTCAATTAATTGATTGTGATTTTATGCAAACTGTGTTATTTTTACTGTTATTAGCCGCTCTGAGCCCGGCTTCGGCTGGAGAGGGCGGGATATAAATAAAATTATTATTATTATTATTATTATTATTATTATTATTATTATTATTAATTGTGCCCACAAGCAGAGGACCATCGTTGCTTGTTAATTATATTATGTTGTGGTTAGAATGTGTGTTTATTTTACGGTTTAATAAAACTGAGTTGTATCTTCCTCCCTTTTATGGTCTGAATTTCTGTCTATTTCTGTTGAACCCACAAGCTGACACATGTCAATGCTTACACACACGCCCCACTTCCTTCAGCCACCATGTCTCTGGGCTCTCATTTCCTTAGGTCCCTGACTGCCTGGATGACAAAGAGTGAGGATGACGCACCAGCTGGGGAACCCTCTAGATTCACAGCTCAGAGCCTGGGGAGTGGTGGCGGGACACTGAGGACGGATCCAAGGGTGAAGGCAGGGAGGAACGACGGGATACTGAAGAAGCAACAAGCTTAAGCAAGCAAGAAGAGCCAGGTGCAGAAAGCAGTGCAGACTCGGCAGATGAAGCAGAAGAGGAGGGGACAGTGTCTGCAGAAGCAGCCCAGGAGCTTGCCGTTCCTACTGTTCTAAGCTCCCCTCCCCTCATGTCTCCAAAGTCACGAGGGCTATGCGTGTAGCAGAACAAAGAGCACAGGTTCCCCCCCCCCCCCCAACACAGTTTAAGGCGGCTTAGGAAACGTTCGGCTGAGAAGAAGGAGGAGACTTAGAGGAGAGGAGATGGTGGAGATCTTCAGTCCTGGCAACTGTTCAGTTGGAGGAGGTCCAGCCAGGAGGCATTGCTGAGCTGCCTGCCATTTTCCTGAATAAAGAATTAAATGTACTGCTGAGCTGTATCTGACACTGCCTCAGTCATTCTAGCTCAGCTTCCTAAACTTCAGCCTCCCACACTGCCTGCTTCCGTTCCCTCACATCTATTTTACCCAACTGTACATGACATCCATCTTTTCCTTTACAGAATCTGCAATTTGTAGGCATTCTGGCTGTGAGATTTTCAGCCTGAGCAGTTGGAATACGCAATAATATTCCATGACATTAGAGCTGCTCATTCACAAAAAGGCAAGCTGCAGTTTTTAGCCTATGACATTTGCATTTAAAGAGTATATAGAAGACACCTTCCTTTGAAAGCTGCCATTGCTTTTAATGCAAATGAGTGAAATAACATACAATGCAAACAAACAACTTAGCTATAAATGCACTATTCACAGAATTGCAATTACGTTTAATGCAAAGGAAATGCCGAAAGGATGGTTAAGGAGGTCAGCGCAACAAATGGTCCTCAAAATAACAGTCTCAACGAGAAACATGCAGGGGGAAGAGTATTATAAAAACCTGATGATGAGATCATTAAGAAAGAATGAAGAAATGGTATATTATAAACCCAGTGCAGCAGAACCCAAACAGAAAGAAACTGAAGATGCATGGAAAGGGCAGATCCTGGGAACATTGAGGGAGGAAGGAAGAGGTTTGTCCTAATGATAGACCAAAGGGCAATGAGCCAGACACTCCCTAAAATATAATTCTGGATCTGAGTGATTCATTGTGCTTGACTTGGGAGACTTGCTTAACCTCTCTCTTATTAAAATTTGTAAACAAAGATAATATTTACCCACAAGTTTTTCATCAATTAATAAGCTGATTCTAAGACTCCTTAAAGATGGGAGTTGAAATTCACCAATGATTAACAGTCCGTCGTGTTGGTATGCTCACCTGAGCACTTGGCACAATAAATGTGCAAATAAGTCAATAAATCAAGCGCACGGCATTACTGTAGAGGAACACAGGTGCTGTGTTACCCATATCTTGCTTTATTGTCCTTTTCAAGTCATTGAGCATGTTCACCTAAACCCGTTGAGTGCCCTCACGCAGGGCTGAATTACCGTATTTTTTGCTCTATAAGACTCACTTTTTCCCTCCTAAAAAGTAAGGGGAAATGTGTGTGCGTCTTATGGAGCGAATGCAGGCTGTGCAGCTATCCCAGAAGCCAGAACAGCAAGAGGGATTGCTGCTTTCACTGCACAGCAATCCCTCTTGCTGTTCTGGCCTCCGAGATTCAGAATATTTGTTTTCTTGCTTTCCTCCTCCAAAAACTAAGTGCATCTTGTGGTCTGGTGCGTCTTATAGAGCGAAAAATACGGTAATCACTGAGCTAAACAGAGGCGCGGAGTTCCGCCCGACATTGGAGGGGCTCGTCGCGTGCGTGTGATGTCACACGTGCGGCACACCAGGCCAGCCCTCCACCACCATGGGGAGGCCTGGTGGGGCCCTCTGCCAACATGGGGAGACTGGGCAGGGCCCCTTAAGATTGGGGGGAGCTCAGCCCCATCCCCACATACTTTGGGGGTGGGGTGTCCTCAGAGTTGGTGTGTATGGTGCTAAATGCATAGCAGGGGTGGGGATACTGTGGAACACAGGCCAAATTTGACCTGCCAGGTGATTTCCCCTAAACTATACCCACCTGCCCCATGGCAGGTGTGGGCCAGGCACCGACATAGCTACAAAGCAACGACTGGGAGCTTAAATCCCTATTGCCTTCCCCTTTGCTGGAATGTGACTTGCTAGTGCTGTGGGATGGGAGCAGCACTAAGTACGGTAATCTAGCCTGTGCCGCCTAAATCAGCTTGCTAAATCAGACGTAGGGAGGAAAGCTAACCCATCATCAGTGCTGAATCAAGGTTCAACTGCACCTCCAGTTTTTATTGTATGGTTTGATGCTGTAAACTCTCTCTCTTTCTCTCTCTCTGTGGTATACAGTAGTACCTCAGGTTAAGTACTTAATTCGTTCCGGAGGTCCGTAGTTAACCTGAAACTGTTCTTAACCTGAAGCACCACTTTAGCTAATGGGGCCTCCTGCTGCTGCCGCACCACCGAAGCGCAAGTTCTGTTCTCATCCTGAAGCAAAGTACTTAACCCGAGGTAATATTTCTGGGTTAGCGGAATCTGTAACCTGAAGCGTATGTAACCTGAAGCGTATGTAACCTGAGGTACCACTGTATAAATATTTTTCTTTTTAAAAAACAAAAACAAAACACCTCGTCCCATGTTCCATCTCCTGTACCCTGGAGATCTCTGCCTGCTCACAGAACTGGGGAAAACAGTTGTTGCCAGTCAGAGTAGGCATTACTAGTTTAGACAGACCAATGAGCCAGCACCGTACAGGACAACTTCATTAAGTCTGTAGGTTCTGCCATCCAAAACAAATACAGTTAATGGGGGGGGGGAGTATTCCCTTTTTTATTTAAAAGGGATTTATATTGGTAAAATGACCAATGTAAGTTTGAGGTGCAGAGTTGTAGTTGCATGTTAACTGTTCAAGTTTTATTTGTAATGAATTTTACTTTCGTATAATATTCCATTCTGCCTTCAAGAACTCAAGAGCATGACATATTGGGAATCTCCCGTTCTGAGAAGGAACTCGGAGACCCTTCTCTGCCTATTGGGATATCCTTTATTTTTGTATTTCTCGCTCATTCATTCATTCATTTAAACATCCTTATTCCAAAACATAATAGCTCCTAATTCTGAAACATCATAGCTCCATAGAACCTATTTGGAACGTCTTCTTTCAGAATGAATGCACTATTTCAATTGACTAGAATTTACATTTGAGTCATCTTCCACAACCTGTCCAGCACTTAACAACAATGACACATATTTGAGATCTTAATCATATATGGAAATAAACACAACCTCCTCATAGATCACAACAAGTTGAAGAAGAACTGAAAGCAAAGCACTTGGATAAAGCTATAGCAGGTTTGTGGTGAGAGTTATTAAATGCAGCTCAACTGTTCAGAAAGCTTATCTCTGTTTATTCAGCTTGTCTGCAAAACTGGGAAAAAAGCGGTCTTCCACAACAGGAATAGATACACTTCCTTGTGAATAAGTAGCGTTGAACTCAGTAGGAACAAGCACAGGATCAAGTTGCAAATCAAATTATAAAACTAACAACTTTTCTAGGTGGTTCTTTATTGTGCTGCTATAAGAAAATAGCTTCCCTATCATTCTTTTGTAAACTGCTTAGATTTTCTTTTATTAAGCAGTATATAAATCTTGTTAAATAAATAACGTGTACATTTTAACAAGAAAGAGGAGAGTGATTTGAATTACCGGTAGAAGAAATTAGGACACTGCACATATCGAAAATATTTGCTTCTCCTGAGGCACTGCCAAGCCTCTCCTGAGTCTGTTTCACTGAAAAAGGGGGAAAGTCCCTATCTGTGCACACAATTGCAAATATTGCTAATAACAGCATAACTACTGTTTCTTTATTTATTTATAAAAGATGAGAAAGCAGCTATTTTATAGGACTAGCAGAGGTTTAAAATTGACTAATCTTGATGAATCGCTTTGGAAATTTGTGAAGAAGTTTCCTGTGAGAGACTGAAGAATTATTAATCACATTCAGGTCACATAAAGCTCAACTTTATAATAGAGATGCAGAGCAGAAACAGAAAGGGAAACAGTGGGGCCATTGTGCGAAACGCATTGCCTTAAACAATGGTTGTTATAAACAGACAAAAGAATATTAACAGACCCAAGAATCAGCAGCATTCATAGTAATATTAATGATGGCAATATACATATCGGAATCAGCTTAGGTTTCTAGGTTATTTCCCATGCTTTTCCTCACAAAATACATACACCCTTGTGCTAATTAATTTAAACAAACAATGTAGTTTATTGTACAAAGCTGACATATACATGTACAAAACTCACATATACGTACATTAGTAACGGATATGACCTCTGCTATTTTAAAGCAGCATTTGAATACAGTTTGGCATGGAGTCTACTAGTTTTGAACAGTCACTGTTGATTTTCAGATCCCTGTGCCACACTTGAATCAGCGCCTGAATGAACTTCTTCATAGCCTTACAGTCTACAGCACGGAGGCGACTTTTGCATATAGCCCACAAATTCTCAGTGGGATTTACGTCCAGGGAATTCCCTGGCCAATCAAGTACCTGTATTTACTGCTCTGTCATGAATTTCTTCACCACTTTTGATGTGTGACAAGGGGCAATATCCCAGTACTGTCAAGATACCTCTTTTCCAGCTCTGGAATAACTCTTTCGTAGAACCTCAATATATTGCTGCGAGCGCATCATTCCTTCTGTTGGCTGCAGGGTTCCAACACCATAATGATCAACTGACTTTTCGTGTTTGTTCTGAGTACAGGATTATGAGTAAGATAGAAAACATGCTTTGTTTCAATTAATTTGCACAAGGGTGTAAAGGCCAAAATTATAAGACCAGGAGGCATAATATATATTACTGTGTCATCTCAGCTGGAGAAAACCTTCTATCAGTCACACTATTCTAAAAGGCTGCAGTATATGTGTTCTAAGTAAGGCCAAATGAACAGTGTGAGACTTATTTCAGAGTACAGTGATACCTCGGGTTAAGTACTTAATTCATTCCGGAGGTCCGTTCTTAACCTGAAACTGTTCTTAACCTGAAGCACCACTTTAGCTAATGGGGCCTCCTGCTGCTGCCGTGATGCCAGAGCACAATTTCTGTTCTCATCCTGAAGCAAAGTTCTTAACCCGAGGTAATATTTCTGGGTTAGCGGAGTCTGTAACCTGAAGCATATGTAACCTGAAGCATATGTAACCCGAGATACCACTGTAAACATGTACAGGGTTGTGTTTTAAGTTACATACGTAGACTGGCTTTCAGCCCAAAAGTTCATAAGGCAGTTGAGATACAACAGGATAATTTAAAAACAGCATATAAAGTTGTTTTACACCAAGCCAGACCATAGATTCATCCAGTTTTATCTATACTGACAAAGGCAAACCCTCCAAGTGTACCCATTTTCAAAGGACAGTCCTGGATTTACAGAATTTGATCTCAGAATGTTCTGCTTTTCCTTAGGACTTCCCTATTTTCAGTGGAGAAATGTTGGAGGGTATGGAGTTATGTGACCCCTGAGCCAAGGAGATAAGTAACTATACAACTGTTAGAAGATGTCAGAAGGCAGCACTGTTTTTTTAAATGTTTAATG
Source organism: Podarcis cretensis (assembly GCF_951804945.1). Taxonomy (NCBI): domain Eukaryota; kingdom Metazoa; phylum Chordata; class Lepidosauria; order Squamata; family Lacertidae; genus Podarcis; species Podarcis cretensis. Next base: position 123,275,961 of record NC_137170.1, read on the forward strand.
TTTTATTGTGTTTTTATATATATTGGAAGCTGTCCAGATGGGTGAGTAATATTAATAATATTATTATTATTATTAATAGAATAGGTAAAGGTAAAGGGACCCCTGACCATTAGGTCTAGTCGTGGCCAACTCTGGCGTTGCAGCGCTCATCTCACTTTATTGGCCGAGGGAGCCGGCATACAGCTTCCAGGTCATGTGGCCAGCGTGACTAAGCCGCTTCTGGCGAACCAGAGCAGCTTTTGAACTGACCGAGCAACAGGACCGAGCAACAGGAGCTCACCCCGTTGCAGGGATTCAAACCGCTGACCTTCTGATCGGCAAGTCCTAGGCTCTGTGGTTTAACCAACAGCGCTACCTGCATCCCAATAATAGAATAGGACATCCTTATTTTCATCAGCAAAATGCTAAGGGGCTTGTCTACACTTCTGCCTAGAAAGCATTGATTTGAGCAGTTTCCCACTAGTCTCCAGGCATGGGTCGAACCAGTTTTACCTTTTCACTGCCACTCCCCGCCCCCCAAAAAACCCACTCTTTAGCACTCAATCGAGAGATTGTTTCAACAAACAAAACTACAATACTGCAAGGGAACCCCCTGAAAGGTTCAGGACAAGTCTGTGATGAAAGTCATTTCCCCCCTTTTAATCAGCCTGCATTTATTGATATTGATTAAGTTTTTAATGATGTTTTAATAGCTCTGTTGTTGATTTCATTCTAATATGTTGCATTCCACCCCCCTCGCTGTGTATTTAAGAATGTAGGGATTTATAGATTTAAAAATACAAAAAGAAACGAGGCAGCATGGACACAATTGCCAAGGAGTTCAACATTTGCAATTGCCAAGGGAGCAGGGCAGGACAAACCGGCTTGACCTGTCAATCACAGGATGTTGATGTAGCAATGTGGACCCAAGTATCCCTGCCACAGCTACACACCTATCCATGATATTCCTATGCGGACATTTCAGGTCAGAGCTGAGAGTACAAAAGAATGAAGAGAAACAGGCAGAGTATTTTTAATATTATGATCCAGATTTCCCCTTATCACAGAAAATACAGATAGTAACAATAACCTGCTCTGCCTCTTCAAGCACTGCTGGTGTAGAAGCTCATTTGCGCATTTTATTGAGAGGTGTGTGTTGTGACACTGCGATGAGTGTTCTCTGCCACCACTTTCGTTTCTTCCTCACCTGAGCACAACCTAGTCATTTTGTTTCCAGCGACTCCCAATACCAAATAATACCTATCCCCACAGATTGCTGAACGCCAAAGGCACACCCAGTTTGTAGGCGCTATTGGCCTAGTTCACACGAGATACCAAGCCAAACTAGGGCTCGCCTGGAATCCACAAAACATGCAGGCTTCTGGAGATGAACTTGCAGCTGTTTTGTTCCTCCCTGATTGTTTTTGGTTTTACTGAGTGTGTCATACATATCCAGTTTGATCTTGGCTACAGCTTGCGGTTGGTGAGCATAGAGCTTAACTGTGAGTCTGAGTTTGGACAACACAATCTGTGTTCACACTCTCATTTACTGCGCACTCACCGTGTTTCCAGTGCCGGGTTTTTACTCTGTGTTCACATGATGCATCAGCACCCTGTGCTTTGTTGTGAAATACTACTGCACAGTGCACTGTTTTTCGCACCAGCTTCACACAGAGTGCTGTTTTGCGCTTTGCCTCAGGTGCCAAAATGTCTTGGACTGGCCCGAGATTGGAGTCTTCCTAATTTGTCTGCAGCCAAGGCATGAGCATCTTGGTATAAGGATAAAGACATCCCCACCCTGTCAATGCCCCCTGGTGCGTATACAAACTGAAACAGCACCTGACACTAATTTGTGTTAATGTGAACAGCTGGGGGGAGGGTTAAGTGCTGTGAAACCGGTAAAAAAACAACTTCGCTGCACTTTAAGGTGGTAATGTGAACACGCCTTAAGTCAAACTTTGGCTTAGCTCAGTGTGTCATGGGACAAAAAAGGATCAAGGAAGCACATAAGGACTGCAAACACATCTCCGGGAGCCTGCATGTTTGGCCAGTCCTGGTAGACATGGTTTGGCTTACATAAGAGGGCCTTCTGGTGGTTCCCTCACTGCGAGAAGTACAGTGGTACCTCTGGATGCGAAAGGGATCCGTTGTGGAGCCCCGTTCTCATCCTAAAGCGAACGCAACTCGCGTCTGCGCGTGTCGCAATTCGCCGCTTCCGCGCATGCGCGTGGTGTCATTTTGAGCATCTGCACATGTCTGAGTGGCGAAACCAGGAAGTAACACGCTCCGTTACTTCCGGGTCGCCGCAAAGCGCAACCGGGAAACGCTCAACCTGAAGCTACTTCAACCTGAGGTATGACTGTAAAGCTACAGGGAACCAGGCAGAGGGTTTTCTCGGTAGTGGCGCCCGTCGTGTGGAACGCCCTTCCATCAGATGTCAAGGAAATAAGCAACTATCTGGCTTTTAGAAGACATCTGAAGGCAGCCCTATTTAGGGAAGTTTTTAATGTTTGATGTTTTATCACATTTTTAATATTATTATTAATATTCTGTTGGGACTATCGAAGGCTTTTCACCAAAGCCAGGCTAAACGTCTTTTCTTCTGCAGTGTTGGATGGCAGGTTGAGAGGAGTTCCCTACCAGGACAGACTTTGCTCGTGTGCTCAAGACATCGATTCCATAAAACATATTTTGTTGCATTGTGCAAAATATGAGCAAGCCAGGGCTGAACTGATACTACCCTTGCTGGTACCTTTCCCAAGAAAATCAGAGGCTCACTATGTCAGGTTCCTATAGGAAGACCGGACAAATGCTAGAACATTAGCAGTGGCAAAGTTTTTATCGGTGGTTGCAAAAACAAATGATCCCTATATTCTGAACAAAATGCTTGTTTAACCTGGAGGTAGGCTGTATGAATTGTGTATTGCTTTGTAATGATTTGTTGGGTCTCTGGACCGTAATAAAGATTGGTGATGATATTCTGTTGGGAGTCACCCAGAGTGGCTGAGGAAACCAAGCCAGATGGGCAGGGTAATAATAATAATAATAATAATAATAATAATAATAATAATAATACAGACTTGTGCGAATCATGCCATCCTCTCAAGATCTCTACATGGTAAGTGTGGGGGATTATCTTGGAGGTTGTAATCACACAACAAACATCAGGCTTGATTTTTTAAAAAGTACTGAAGATTTGTGCAGGGCTTACTTATCACTCATATGAAAGCCTTATAGCATCCCGATTACCTATTTACTGAGCGTTCGTCCCAGTTTGCTTGCACAAAGTTTGCATGGAGGTGAGATTGTCCGATGAAAATAGGGGTGTCCTAAGGAAAAGCAGGATATTCTGGGATCAAATCAGAAACCGGGATGGCGTCTGTATTTTCTGGGACTGTCCCTGGAAAATAGGGACACTTGGAAGGGCTGTTCTGAGTGATCTGCTTGAGATGAAAGGCCCCAGTCTGCATACTCTCCAACATTTATCCAATGAAAATAGGGACATCCTATTCCTTACCTTCCAACATTCTCTGATGAAAATAGGGACGTCCTAAGGAAAAGCAAGGAACGTGGGTGGCACTGTGGGTTAAACCACAGAGCCTAGGACTTGCCGATCAGGTTAGCGGTTCGAATCCCCGCAACAGAGTGAGCTCCCGTTGCTCGGTCCCTGCTCCTGCCAACCTAGCAGTTCGAAAGCACGTCAAAGTGCAAGTAGATAAATAGGTACTGCTCCGGCGGGAAGGTAAACGGTGTTTCCGTGCGCTTCTCTGGTTCACCATGACCTGGAAGCTGTATGCCGGCTCCCTCGGCCAATAAAACGAGATGAGCGCCGCAACCCCAGAGTTGGTCATGACTGGACCTAATGATCAGGGGTCCCTTTACCCTTTACCTTAAGGAAAAGCAGGACATTCTGGAATCAAATCAGAAACCAGGCTGGCTTCTGTAAATCTGGGACTGTCCCTGGAAAATAGGGCGGTTGGGGGTGTCTGTGTCTGTAAGCACCTTAATGGAGACCCCCTTTCCATGCCGTTGCTCTCTTGCCCCAATTTTTTCTCATAACTAATGTCCAGAACTTTGATCTGCCCTTTGTGAATGTTAATAATAGCAAGCAGGCAGCGCATACTTGATTGTTCTTGTATCCCGACCTGACTCACACGTTGTAAATGAAAGAACAGCTGAAAGGTAAGCTTCCCCTCAGCCTTTCTGGGGCATGGTGCACTATGCAGCCAAAGCACTTGAGAAGCTACTTTATGAGGAGGACACAGAGGAAGGTAGGAGCATGGCGTTATTGAAATGCCCTACTTCTCACGCCCAAGCAATGGAAAATTTAAAGCGCTGCTTCTCGTGCTGTAGTAAATTGTCTCAGTCTTTGGTGAAGTATGTCTTTGTTTGATGGTAAGTTACCAAGATAGATAGGTAAACCACTGTATCTTTTTTGTTGTTGTTGTTGTAGTAGTAGTAGTAATAATAATACTAATACAGTGGTAGTTCTGGATACAAACGGGGTCCGTTCCGGAGCCCCATTCGCATCCTGAAATAAACGTAAGACGCGACTGTGCGTCTGCGCACGCACTTGCTGCGTTTTGCCGCTTCTGCGCATGCGCGTGACATCATTTTGAGTGTCTGCGCATGCACGAGCAGCGAAACCCGGAATTAATGCGCTCTGTTGCTTCCGGGTCGCAGCAGAGCGCAACCTGAAGATACTTAACTTGAAGCTACTTTAACCCGAGGTATGACTGTAATAATAATAATAATAATAATAATAATAATAATAATAATAATATATCATCATCATTATTTATACCCCGCCCATCTGGTTTGGTTTCCCCAGCCGCTCTGGGCAGCTCCCAGCAGAATATTAAAAACACAATTGTTGTGTTGTGAAATCCCACTGTTCAATGCATAGTTATTCAAACCCGCTTCACGCCAACTGGAGCAGGCCCGGCTTACCCATGAGGCAAGGTGAGGCAACCGCCTCAGACAGCAGGATCCGCAAGGGCAGAAGATCCCAATGTATATATCTTTACTTTTTTAAAAAAGTGAGGTCTCTACAAGTTAAATCTCAACCATGGAAGGCACTTGTATTTTGACTCTAGTGCACATGCGTGTAAATTTATGCCCATGGACAAAACACGCAATCTCTGTAAACATTGCTGGATGGGTGTCAGAGAGCCTAGGATAACCAAAACCAGATCTTTTTGGGACGTTGTGCCTGAAAAAGTGATTTTTAAAGGGGGGGCTGGGGTGCAAAATGGCAACTGTGCTCTCGCAATAAAAAAAAACGGGAAGATGGCGTCTCAGGTCTTGGCTTCAAAGTGTTGGAGGGTATGAGATTTGGGGGTGCAATTTCCCCCACACCTGGTGCTGAAGTAACTTCAAAGCAACCCATTACAATCCATTGCAGCCTAACACCCTCTGGAATTTGGCACACGCACACACACCTAAACATAAATTTGTAAATCTGTCTGTGCTTTGCTACCCAGAGCTGAAATTCTTGACTTTCCACATAACTCTTTTTGTGCACATGCAGTACATGTAGGTCGGGGCAAAAAATCAATAAATAGGAGGGCACATTCTGCTGAGGCAGCCTTTCTCAACCTGTGGGTCCCCAGATGTTGTTGAACTACAACTCCCATCACCCCTAGCTAGCAAGGCCAGAGCTCAGGGATGATGGGAGTTGTAGTCCAACAACATCTGGGGACCCACAGGTTGAGAACCGCTGTGAGGGACAAACTTTGTTCCACATGCTAAATTTATGAAAGAGAGGAAAAGAAAAATTAGGTGGCGGAGAGGAGGGTAATAATAATAATAATAATAATAATAATAATAATAATAATAATAATAATAATAATTTTTTATTTATACCCTGCCCATCTGGCTGGGTTTCCCCAGCCACTCTGGGCGGCTTCCAACAAAACACTAAAATACAATAACCTATTAAACATTAAAAGCTTCCCTAAACAGAGCTGCCTTTAGATGTCTTCTAAAAGTTTGGTAGTTATTTTTCTCTTTGACATCTGGTGGGAGGGCATTCCACAGGGCGGGTGCCACTACCAAGAAGGCCCTCTGCCTGGTTCCCTGTAACTTGGCTTCTCGCAGAGAGGGAACTGCCAGAAGGCCCTCGACGCTGGACCTCAGTGTTCGGGTAGAACGATGGAGGCGGAGACGCTCCTTCAGGTATACTGGACCAAGGCCGTTTAGGGCTTTAAAGGTCAGCAGCAACACTTTGAATTGTGCTCGGAAACATACTGGGAGCCAGTGTAGGTCTTTCAAGACCGGTGTTATATGGTCTCGGCGGCCGCTCCCAGTCACCAGTCTAGCTGCCGCATTCTGGATTAGTTGTAGTTTCCGGGTCACCTTCAAAGGTAGCCCCACATAGAGAGCGTTGAGGTAGTCCAAGCAAGAGATAACCAGAGCATGCACCATTCTGGTGAGACAGTCCGTGGGCAGGTAGGGTCTCAGCCTGCGTACCAGATGGAGCTGATAAACAGCTGCCCTGGACACAGAATTGACCTTGCCTCCATGGACAGCTGAGTCCAAAATTACTCCCAGGCTGCGCACCTGGTCCTTCAGGCCTTGTGGGAAGCTACTTCTCTCCCCCACCTTCCTCTCTCAAATACTATGCAGATAACTATGCTCATAATGGGGGCTTCTGGGCTACACTGGCACAAAACTGCTTGATTCTGGAGCCCCAGAACCTGTTGACATCTGAGGGATGGGGCTAAGTGTTCCCATGCTACATCTCTGTGGATGGGAACTGGAAGCGACAACATGAAATCCTTGCCCTGGTTTGCTCCTCCTTGGGGGCAGGATGAGGAGAGATAGGAGGTGGGGGGGGGGAGAAAAGAAAGAAGCAAGAAGGGGTTTCTCCAGCCAAGTCAGGAGCTGGGGTGGGCATTTGGAGAGGATTCCTAACTTGGCAAAAAGAGACAGCGTCGGGAGAGGGAAAGAAGCAGCAAAATGGAAATACAGGACAAACTGCATCCTGTATTTGACTCAGTACAGGACATAGTACTTTACATTGAAATACGGGACAATCCTGTATTATACAGGACAGGTGGCAACCCTATAGCCCCTGTTGTATTACCAACACCTATATGAAACCTGGATGAGTAACGATGGTTCAACACACTATGGTCCTGAAATTATACCTACAGAAGGGGGACAAGGCGACTTAATAGCACAGTTGCACGTGTGTTGCATTGACTCATATCCTACTTAAATGGAGGGTGTGTATGGCCGCCTTAAGGCTCAACGCCTAGAAAGGAGAAACCACTTTGCTTCAACATTGCCCTGTAGCTCAGGGAACTCGACTTGGTTATATATTGTATTTAAATAAAAAGAAGACCATTAGCTTATCACGGCTATTTGAGGTGTGGTGATTTATTACGTTTAGTCACTCATTAGAAATGCATTTATTTTAAAGACTTTCAAACCTTCCCTCTGCACTCGGAACTGTTGGAAACATCAATAAATGTGGGAATGGGAGAGACGGTAAACGACTCCTTCTCAGGTCCAGAGTCTTCGTTCCGCTTGCGGTTTGGTCATTTTTATCAGCGATGATTTATCCATTAATACACATGGGTGATGTTTATTGCCGCATGGGCGAAGAATAATGACTTGAGAAATTATACTTGGCTCCGTTGCTCCGTGGGCAACCTTTGTCATGTTTCAGCAGCAGAGCAATCCAAATACGGTAAGCCGCTGGCACAGCACGGCACATAATTGTGCCAAACACTGCCTTGGATTGACATTTCTCCCCTCAGATGCTGGTTCCATTGCCTCCAAGTCCTCTGAGGTAACCGGGGACTGTGCAGCCACTGAATCTTCCATTCTGTTCTCTTTGCCAACCTTCTTGTCCCACGCAGGTTTCTACTTCCCCATCCTCACCCCCAAACACACAGGGAAGAAGATGGAAGGAAGGAACAGAAGGAAAGGATGGGCAAATTTGCCCCACTTCCTTGGCACATGAGAAAGGGCCTGCCACATTAAAGGCATAGTCCCTGGTGGACACCATCCAAACCTCAGGGGCATCAGGGATCACAAAAAGTGCCTCAGCAGATCTTGCTGATCAAGTCAGAGCATAGGGAACCAGGGTCCTGGTTGTTTATGGCTTGTACATAAACATCTTACACTGAAATACAGGACAATCCTGTATTCTACTATTGTTGTTGTTTAGTCGTTTAGTTGTGTCCGACTCTTCGTGACCCCATGGACCAGAGCACGCCAGGCACTCCTGTCTTCCACTGCCTCCCGCAGTTTGGTCAAACTCATGCTGGCAGCTTCGAGAACACTATCCAACCATCTTGTCCTCTGTCGTCCCCTTCTCCTTGTGCCCTCAATCTTTCCCAACATCAGGGTCTTTTCCAGGGAGTCTTCTCATGAAGTGGCCAAAGTATTGGAGCCTCAGCTTCAGGATCTGTCCTTCCAGGGCTGATTTCCTTAAGAATGGATCGGTTTGATCTTTTTGCAGTCCATGGGACTCTCAAGAGTCTCCTCCAGCACTATAATTCAAAAGCAGCAATTCTTCGGCGATCAGACTTCTTTATGGTCCAGCTCTCACTTCCATACATCACTACTGGGAAAACCATAGCTTTAACTATATGGACCTTTGTTGGCAAGGTGATGTCTCTGCTTTTTAAGATGCTGTCTAGGTTTGTCATTGCTTTTCTCCCAAGATTCTACTATTACTACTACTAATTTATTTATACCCCACCCATCTGGCTGGGTTTCCCTGGCCACTCTGGCCAGCTTCCAACAAAAGATTAAAACTACATTAACACATCAGTCATTAAAAACTTCCCTAAACTGCCTTCAGAGGTCTTCTAAACGTCAGGTGGTTGCTTATTTCTTTGACATCTGATGGGAGGGCGTTCCACAGGGCAGGCGCCACAACCGAGAAGGCCCTCTGCCTGGTTCCCTGTAACTTTGTTTCTCACAGAAGGCCCTCGGCGCTGGATCTCACTGTCCGGGCTGAACGGTGGGGTTGGAGACGCTTCTTCAGGTATACTTCAGGTATATAAATAGAATAAAGCCTTGAACTTGGACAAGCTGCAAATCAGCAACCAGTTATATTTTTTACAGATTTTCAGCCTTATGATAAGTCAGGGAGATGGAGCCCATCTCGAACAGCAGATTTAGCATACCATTAAAGGACAACAAGTGGTCAGTTGTTTAATTGTTTTGTTTATTCATACCACTAAGCAGGATGCCATTAGGGTTTTATTTTTATTTTCCCCACAGGCACCAAAAAAAAAAAACATCCTCAGGATATGAAACCTCACTATAAGACAAAGCCAGCCGTTTCGTACCAGGTCAGAACATTGGTCCATCTAGCACAACAGTCTTTACAGAACTGACAGCAGCTCTTCAGACAGCCCTACCTGGACCCAGAGATGTCAACCTGAAGATGCTGAATATAAGACTTGAGACCTTTTCCGTTGCAATTTAGATGCTCTAGTGTGGAGGTTCTACAGTCCCGTTCTTAATGTGGTTCAACATACGGCCCCGAAGTCTTTGCTTTCTCTGTTTTGCCCGAGGTTTAAATGTCTGAGTCAAGGGCTTAAATGGCAAAGTAAGGTCCATTATAGAATTTAAAAGGAATTAAAGTCCTTCCTATTAGAAAGGCAAATAATCCCTAGCAAATGTGGCATGGAAACTTGTTTCTTTGCTGAGATGTTTTCATCCGCTTGACTCAAAGAAATAGATGTGTTGTTGTGAAGTTGATTTTAGCAGATCAACAACTAGTCACTGAATGATGCACTTTTCAGCTCTTAACGATATTAGATTTATTTGCAAAGCTCCTGTAGCCTGAGAGAAAATAAAATCTAAACAGTCATCTACACTTAATTCCAGTTGTGAATAACATTGTCAGAAAACCACAAAGGGTATAAATTAATCGTGTTATTTTTCTTGCTCTGATTGCATAATTTCAGCAACCTAGCTCAATGTTGAACTAGAAAACAACCAGCTTTCAAAATATGTATTTTAACTTTTTGACTGCTTTGACCCTTGAAAGTATTTGCTAAGCTTTCAGATTTAAACATCATTTTCTAATTTGCAACAGAAAAGGATTTGTGTAGCTGTGTGAAAATCATCTGAAATTCATCTGATTTGTTTTCTTTGATGCCTTACATGCCATTTTTGTTTTATTTCTGTATGCTGTTTGTTCAATAAAGCTGGAGGTGGGTGGGTGGGTACAATCCATTAAATGGCAGCTGTTTGCTTAATAATGCAGAACCCGGCCTTATTTTACATCCTTTTTAGTATGCTTGTTATTGCTATTTATGCTGCAAGAAGTGCTTTTTAAAAAAAAAACAAAAAACAGAAAGGCAAGGTTCTTTTTTCTTTTTAAAATAAAGTTATTTGGTTTTTCAGATTAAAAGTTTACTGTCACATATTGAACATACAACATAAAAACAATCTCCTGGACTTCCCTTTTCTCCTTTGTGAGTCCTAATATTAATCATTTCCTCCTGCATCTTTTATAATATTCCAAATCTTTTACCTCTGCACTGTGTCTAAAATTCACCATTAAACCACAGGTGATATTCCAATCCTACTAACGATTTTAACTGTTTACAATAGTTTTTAAGATAAATTATAAATTTCCCCCATTCCTTATTAAAATTTTTGTCTTCCTGATTTCTGATTCCTCCGGTCATTCTAGCCGTTTCGGCATAATCCATCAACTTGATCTGCCGTTCTTCTTTGGTAGAGACTTTATCTTCTTTCCATCTCTGAGCCAATTACATCCACGCAGTCGTGGTCACATACATAAATAGTCTTTTCTGCTCCCTTGGAATTTCGGCCCCTAGAATTCCTAAAAGAAAGGCTTTGGGTTTTTTAGAAACAGAAAGGCAAGGTAAATAATAATAAATATGTCAAGTTTCCAGTTTCATAAAAGAAATAAAAAAATGGAAATACACGGGGGTTCTCCTCCTGGCTGTTGCAGACGTCAGCTCTGTCCCTAATAACTGAGAAGAAACTATCTAGCTGGTTGTGGCTAGGTTTCTTTCTACAAAAAGTGCAATCATCTGTACTGATATAACCTTTATGTTATATCAGTTAATCTGGATATGCAGAAGATATTAAAAATAAATTTAAGGAACTGCAGAAAGAGGGCAAAGGAAGTCAAGTTCTGAAATGTCAGAATGATTGTAAAATTAGTGAAATGTTTAAACCTGAAAAATAATAAAAAATTAAAAATCAAGACATTAAAAAAAACAACCCATTACATTGTAATTATGTTGTAATGTTGAAATAACCACTGGTGATGCTAAATGTTTTCATCATATAAAACCAGTGCAGGAAAAACATCATGCCATGCTTAATAATATATGAATCCATAATGGGACCACCCATAAAAAGGGAGGTATCAAGTGGCTTAAGGAAACCCCTAGATTTTCAGAATAGTGTTGCACGCCACCCCAATATCTGAGTGGGGCAAGATTCCCGGCGTTCCAGGCCCTTACTCATCATTTCCTTTTGGAAATAAGGCACAGCAGAGACCGTGGTGTCTTTATGACATATGGTTTATTTACACATATATACATCCTGAGCCTACGATGGAGGGGTTCACAGCATCAACACCCAAGATGGTCTTGTTTCTCCCATAGCTGCAGCCTTAGATTCAGATATAAGTCAACCATCTTGTTCTGACCCTCTTTGCAGCTTGCTGCCCTTTACCAGCCTGCAACCTTAAAGACATTAATTCAAACTCTGGCTTTGTCTTCTAACTAACTATGAGTTGATTTGTCGTCTGCCACAGGGTCTTTGATTTCTCAGTAGCTCATTACCTTTCCTTTGTTCTCGTAATGGCCCATTTCCCTGAACACAGAAAGCTGGGTCCAGGGATTAAGAATCTAGCATCCAGTTTAACTCCCCAAGCCTTCTGAATTCTAACACCTACTGGACCCAGGAATTTTGGGGAGTCTGGAACCCACAAACTCATAGCAATGAAAAAAGGAGGGGGGAGATTAAGTCCCATCCCACTGCTAAAAAACCCAATCGAAAGAGGACTGAGCTCAGTCGCCACAGAATGTTGACTGACTGTTGAGGGAAGGAAACAGAAAACCAGAGAGTGGAAGAAGAATGGTTTGGGTTGGCAGAATCCTGAACAGGGGTTAATTATGCCGCATTGCAACATGTTGCTAAGTTTGCGATACTTCGGAGTGTTGATGGAGTGGTTTTAATGTAGATGTTATTGGACTTTTACATGTGGTATGTTGCCTCCAAGAATGCAGTCTACTGTCATTCCAGGAATCATGTTGAATAATCATTAGTTCTTTGTGTGTGTGTGTGTGTGTGTGTGTGTACACACACACACACACACACGTATATATATTACCATTAATGTGCAGTGAACTGTACAGCTTAACAATAAAAGACAGATCCTTTTTCTGAGGAATACACACTCTCTCTCTCTCTCACACACACACACACACACAACATATATAGCTTTCTTTTTCTGTGCAATCAAACTTTCTTTTGATGCACAGATGCCACCACTCCCCCCAAAAGGGGACATGCAGCAAGTTTCAGGGCTATGCTGCAAATAAGTAGTTACCGTACTTGCTAAAAAGAAAACCAAGATGTGTTTGATTTTGGGACAGTTTCGCTGCCACCCTTAAAGCCCCACCCACCCATCATGGCTTTGTTGCAAAGATCTCCAATAACTTCAAGCCCAGCCTTAAGAGCTAAAATCTGACCAGATGACCACACACAAAAACACTATTAGAGAAAAGAAACGGGTCAAGTATTCTACCTGAAGTATGGGTTATACGGGCGAAGAGGCAAACGATTTAGAGGCTGCGTGTTTCCCTTGAGGGGAAGAGGAGAAGCAGAACTTATCCACCCTGCGTCAGAAAAAAACTCAAAAGCTTTCCTGTTTTTAGGTATGCCTGCGCACAGCTCTAAAGTTGACAGCCTGGCATGATCCCAAGGCGTCCACTAGACGGCACTGCACACTTGTATTAAGAGACGGCTAGGGATTCCTGAGCTAACTTTTCAAGCGGTTGGAAAAGGGACTTCTGCTAGCTACCGTATTTTTCGCTCTATAAGACGAGGAAGGAAAACAAGAAAAAAAATATTCTGAATCTCAGAAGCCAGAACAGCAAGAGGGATCGCTGCGAAGCGAAAGCAGCGATCCCTCTTGCGGTTCTGGCTTCTGGGATAGCTGCGCAGCCTGCATTCGCTCCATAAGACGCACACACATTTCCCCTTACTTTTTAGGAGGGAAAAAGGGAGTCTTATAGAGCAAAAAATACGGTAATTATCCCACTCCCCAAATGCTGATAGAATGCCATTAAAATCAATTAGGTACTTTAGTAGTGCTAGACTCTTTAATGATTCTTGATATCTTATTTGTAAAGGGACCCCCAAAAGAATTTTTCGTGGAACAGCACACCTCTTGAAACACAGCTGCCTCCTATTTGTAATTTCCAGGAAAAAAATTAAAAACTATTTTCTTCTTACAAACTTTTTCAGCAGGATTGGGGAGGAAAGAGTCTCTGCCTCGGGTGTTTATTTGTATTATTCCTAAACTTGTTTTTAGGTGTTTTATTGTATGGTTATAAATTGCCTCGAAATGTATATGAAGTGCGATTTATTCATATTCCAAACCTCGCTCTCTTTCAAATGGTAAGCCTGTGTTTGGCTGTACCATTTCAGCTCACACAAACACGCAAGATGCTTCACACAGAATTATAGGTGTCAGGGAGAAGGGCTTTTGCTTAGCCTGGAGGTTCAAAATATTGTTCGTACTTTATCTTTGAATTATGCTGGCTACTTTCACCGAACAAAACAGATTAAGCCTCTTCCAACTCTACGATTCCACAGCGGCTGTTTGGGATTTGCAGCCCCTACCCACCCAAGAGTGCCTCGCCCGAAAGCACGCCGAGGATAGAGCAACAAACGAATCCGTTTAAAAAAGCAAGATCTGGAGCGCTGCAGCGTCAGTCACCGATTTCCAAGCAAAATCGTGCCGGGGTTTGTTCCAGTAGGAAAAGCAACCCAATGTAAACGGCAGCCTGCAAGCCGACCACATTGCAGGCCGGGATTCCTTGCAATCATCTAATCCAGTGTTTCCCAACCTTGGGTCTCCACCTGTTTTTGGACTACAACTCCCATCATCCCTAGCTGGCAAGACCAGTGGTGAGGGATGATGGGAACTGTAGTCCAAAAACAGCTGGAGACCCAAGTTTGGGAAACACTGAGATTCTAATCTAAAGCGAAATCTGGAGCGCTGCAGACTTAGCCACCGATTTCCATGTAAAACGCGTCGGGGTTTGTTCCAATAGGAAAAGCAACCCAATGTCAACGGCAGCCTGCAAACCGGCCACATTGCAGGCCGGGATTCCTTGCAATCATCTAATCTAAAGCGAAATCTGGAGCGCTGCAGATTTAGCCACCGATTTCCATGTAAAACGCGCCGGGATTTGTTCCAGAAGGGAAAGCAACCCAATGTAAACGGCAGCCTGCAAACCGGTCACATTGCAGGCCAAGATTCCCGGCAATCTTCCATCTAAAAGTCTTATAAACTGTCTGCAGGCCGGGATTCCTTGCAATCATCTAATCTAAAGCGAAATCTGGAGCGCTGCAGTCTTAACCACTGATTTCCATGCAAAAACGTGCCGGGGTTTGTTCCAGAAGGAAAAGCAACCCAATGCAAACGGCAGCCTGCAAGCCGGCCACACTGCAAGCCAGGATTCCTTGCATCTAAAGCGAAATCTGGAGCGCTGCAGACTTAGCCACCGATTTCCATGTAAAACGCGCCGGAATTTGTTCCAGGAGGAAAAGCCACCCAATGTAAACGGCAGCCTGCAAGCCGGCCACATTGCAGGCCAGGATTCCCGGGAATCATCCATCTTAAAGTCTTATAAGCTGGTCCGTCCGTCCCCGCCACCAGCCTGCCACTTCCTAGCCGCGTTTCGTGCGTAAAAGCGCAGCGACCCTTTGCAGTCCTTCCTTCCGTTTGCATATTTTCTCCCTCCCTTCTTCCCCCCCCCCACCCACCCGCTCTCTTGAGCCGATTTAAGGCGTTTTCATAGGTTCTCCAACACGCCCGTCATCCCGCCGACCCAATCGGAAGAACCACCGCGATGGACCCACCCTGCTTCCGAGCCCAAGGAAAGAAGCGCGTCACTGTGGGCGGAGAGGTTCGTTGGATGGCGGAAGAAGTCGAGCGCCGGGTACTCTGCACGTGTGAAATGTAAGGTGCCCCGTGGGGAAACCCTAGGGAGGTCTCAGGCAACCCTGAGCTCGTTGGATCAGATTCTGAGTTCAAGTGGGACTTGTTCCCTAGTTAACTGGGCGCAATAGGTTTGCAGCCATAGACATCAGAATCATTGATATTGGGAGGGCTGCTGCCTCCAACGCTCCACTCATCTGCCAAAGGCACCCGGGTTTTCCAGTGGGTTGCCCCAATTCTGCCTCCTGAGGCAGCCGCTTCAGTGTGCCTCATGGGAGGGCCGGCCCTGTGATGGAGTCCGGAAGCGATCCGGAGTTTTAGCCTGGGAGGGGAGGTGAAAAATGGATATTCAACCTGAGGCACTGTCTCCATCCCCATCATGCAGCCCCATCATGCAGGTTCACCTACAAGGGCCTTCTGGCGGTCCCCTCACTACAAGAAGTGAAGCTACAGGGAATCAGGTGGAGGGCCTCCTTGGTAGTGGCACCCATCCTGTGGAACACCCTCCCATCAGATGTCAAGTAAATAAATAACTATACAACTTTTAGAAGACATCTGAAGGCAGCCCTGTTCAGGAGGGTTTTCAATGTTGGATGTTTTTTTGTGTTTTTAATATTTTGTTGGGAGCCGACTGGGGCAACTCAGTCAGATGGGCTGGCAGCATATAAATCATAAAATTGTCGTTATTATTATTCAGAGAGTTG
The DNA here is from genome assembly GCF_951804945.1 of Podarcis cretensis. Classification (NCBI taxonomy): domain Eukaryota; kingdom Metazoa; phylum Chordata; class Lepidosauria; order Squamata; family Lacertidae; genus Podarcis; species Podarcis cretensis. The sequence continues at coordinate 123,291,834 of NC_137170.1, forward strand.
CATTTCCTTACTTTCCACCATGTGCAAAAACAGTGTCATTTTCCACAGATCCAGCTTGTATAAATGGACTGGGCCGGGGGGGGGGGGGCGTGTTCAATTTTTGAATGTAAGAAAGGGAGCCTTAACCCATTTCTACCATAAACCAAAGTCCTCCTGCTTAATATCATCAATGGACTTTGGGCTTTCAAATTTCAGCAGCACCCTGTGCGATGCCAAAATTTGGTGCCCCCTGCCCTCACTTTCTCTTCTACATTATTGTTGCAGTGGCGCCCCCCCCCCCTGGCTTGGCACCCAATGTGGGTGAACCATTCACACTCCCTTAAATCTGCCTCTGTTAATCTAGTGAAGAGTTCCCGAAACTTGGGCCTCTAGCTGTCTTTTGGACTACAACTCCCATTATCCACAGAGAAAAGGATCCGTGGTCAGGGATGATGGGAATTGTAGTCCAAAAACAGCCGGAGGCCCAGATTTTGGAAACCCTGACCTCATGGCATGAGTGCCTCTTACATCTCGTCCTTCTAGTTTAATTTTATCTTGCGTTAGTTGGCAAACTTTACTTCCCCTCAGAATTTGGGTGATACTGCTTGCTTTGGCCTCCCCGACACCCCTTACGGAGGCAGGAGGGGAAGAAGTGGGGCTGAGGCAGCAGCGAGGTCACTGCAGTTCAGATGCCCCTTTTGGTAACCCTTCTCCCCATCCCACTGGGGGGGGCATTGTGACTTGAGTATCAGTTGCTGTGATTCACAGGTGTGGAGAGCGCTGCGCTGTTCAGGTCTTGCTTGTGTGCTTCCTACAGGAATCAGTTTGGCCACTGTGAGAACAGGATCCTCGACTACATGGGCCTCTGGCTTGATCCTGAAGCTTTTTCCCCTCCTTTTCCTTCAGATCTCATGATCCTGGCTGGTTTTGAGGCGCGATTTTCATCCGTCGAAAAAGCAACTGCTGATCGCACCGAAAAAGAAGTGTGGGTGGCCTTGGAATAGCACGGACTTGCAGCAAATGTCGAGCCAAATACCACAAAAGGCAGAGGAGATGAAGCTGTATGAAAAAGAGGAGCTCAACAGAAAGGTCAATGGGAAAGGCATAACCTTAACAGAGGGAGATGATCATCCAGCACTTTGGTTTATTATGGAATCGGTGCTGTTCATGGATGCAAGTGGGGTTTGGGGATGTGGGTTTGTTTGGTTTTTGTTTTTGTTTATTTATTTGCAGCATCCACCTGATATTGTCCTCACCAAAAGGCCAAGCTGTGGTTTTCCCCATTTAATCAGAATTTAGCATTTTCGTCATTGTTTTGTTTTGTTTTTTTGCTGCTGTTTTGAAACTTGCTGGGATTTCTGTGCAAATGGCAAACTCAGATTAAATGGGGAAATAATGAGGGGCATCATGAAGACAGTGTTGTGTGGTTCTTGCGTAAAACTTGCATGCAGCTTCATTTCATGCCTTCTGTAACAACCATGTTCTTTATAAATATATCGTGGCAATTTTCCATTGTGAGGTGGCCAGCTGCAATGGTCAGCTACCTCCACTGGTATGAATATGGCTTGAGATAGTATATTGGTGCAATATTTGTGCTCTGCTGTTTCTCTACACTTGGTTGATGTTATATTGTTAGTGGAAAACAATAACAGTTCTTTTTACAAAATAAAACTTGCATGCATGAGCAGTGTTTGAAACTCCCATTGTTCTGGGCACAATTTGCAACAGGGAAGTTCATTAGCACCAGCGGTTTCTGAGCTCTGGGCGCAGTACTGCACCTAAGATTTCAGATTAAAACTGCACAGTGGAAGAAAAGGAGGTCCTTTTTCTGCCTCCTCACTTCCAGCTACTGTCTGTAGACTGGAGAAGGGACCCTCTTGAGAAGGGCTAGACCATGTGAAAAATGAACATAATATTTTAACCGCAGTTCATTCATTTTCAGGTTTGTAAGCACACCTAGACATTCGTTTGTTGCACCCATAACCTAGATTTAAGGTGCCATTTAGCTCCTAGCTCTTATATCTCAGTTTCTAATGCTGTTCATGAGCAGCACCAAGTCCATGGGAAACTGCCACACAGAGGCGCCCTAAATTGTTGCTGTGTTTGCATTGTTTCTGGTGGAAGAATCTTGAGCAAGCGTTAACTTCTGCTGTCAAGAGAGAGATAAAAGAACTTGCTGTGACATTTTAACATAGTGATGTCAACAGTTCGTTATCTTACAACTGAATCCCTAAACACACTTATTAGAAAGAAAGCTCTGTTGTACACAGTGGGATTTACTTCTGAGGAAACATGCACTTGTGCCATCCTGTTGATGCAACAACTATGTCTTGCAAATCATGAGAGTCTAATTCATGGAGTTGTTAATTCTCAAGGCATAGCTGCTGCCTTCAACACAGAAACACACATCAATAAAGCAGAATTTCTATTACTGTGCATTTGCAGAAAGTGCAACCACGTTGCTTCTTCCCATTAATGCTGTAAGGAAAATCAAAAGTTTGCCTTCAAGACCAGCCACATGCTGTGCTCCTGTAATGGCCAAGTGTATTGGTGGTATTGAATTTAGTAGCAGAACATTTGCATTTTCTCAGTTTCTTTTCCCTTTCGTTGCAGATTAAAGAGCAAAAAGTTGTAGTTGATGAAGTTTCCAACTTGAAGAAGAACCGGGTAATTCCTTTTGCTAAATTATAACTAACTGTATATGAAGAAACCTAGGGAGCTTTGAAAATGTGGTGTTCAGATTTGCGCATAACTGCAGCAGTGCACAGAGTAAACTGAGCTGTGTTAGCTTTCGTACCTTCCACTTTTGTTCTGAAAGATATCTGCAATGTACGTGCAAATCGGCAACTACTTCATGGGTCCCTAGAAATGTCGAAACAGGAAATTTAATCACGCATGCCCCCTTTGTGCCCCCTGAATGAGTGGGATCCTAATCAATGAAAACCATTACACGCTACTCTTGTGTCAAAGCTTTGTAAAAAAAATTAAGATAAACCTGCTTATAGACTTCTATAATCTAGCAAGATACCCCTCCCTGAAAAATGGTAGAGAAAGAAGGTGATTTCTGATTTTATTTTTTTAAAAAAAATCAATTGTAATTTAAGACCAGAATTCAAAAACAATAACAAAAACCTCAGAAATAAGAACACTTATTTTTTCCCAGTGTAGTTAAACCTACTTGTTTTCTTCTTGTTTTGCAGAAAGTTTACAGGCAGCAGCCCAACAGCAACATATTTTTTCTAGCAGACAGAACCCAAACACTATCCGAATGCAAAAGTATGTTCCTTGGCTCTCTTAATTTTTTATTTGTGATTGGATGTAGAGAAGTTGCGTGATGTTACATAGTACGGATTTTACATGGTATTACACTTGTACAGATAGCGTTCCTTTATATATGCCCAATTATGTCCTTAATTAAGTAATCATCATCATCATTAGAATGTAGGCAACCACCCAGAAATATTTATGATGATTAGTTCTATGGGGCCTGTTTTTCATGAACCAGTTAAGAATTTTTGGTCCTTGGACCCATATAAAGTGTGTCATGTGATTGTGGGAAGCATATCACTAGTCTGAAAGTAGCCATAGATAGATAGTTAGATAGATAGATCAGAAAGCTCAGATTTACTGAGGATCAAAGTTGTATATTTATGGGGTTTCTGATATTAAGAAGGAAAGAAGATTAAAATATTCTTCATATGTGGTTGAGATTAAGGTTAAATCAATTAGAATGATGCTTAAATATAGATTTAAGAAGCCAGCTTACCTCAACAAAATAAAAAGGGTGAATTGATGGATGGGTTTCGTTATAAAATGTAAATTCTTATATGAAAGAAGCTATCTTCATATCAGTTTTTAGCATGGGGGTGTGATCATAAATCATCTGAAAGGAGTTCATTACTGTAATACAAAAATATCAGGATTTGGAATATAGCAAGCTCAGATACTGCTGTTGCTAAATTTTACAGAAGTGAAATTAAACAGCTATATCTGGTGGGGAAAAAATATGCTATGGAGTTATGTGATACAAGTTCCTGTTTTCCTATCCTCTTTTTTTTATTCATACCTTTGCCATGTGTTCAAAAGGGTTCTGTAACCCACAGCTCTGAATTTTCAGGCTCTGGTGCAGATGCCCATGAGAATACTAGCAGAATGAGTCTTCTGTTGCGACTATTGTGTTTCCTTCCCTGCTGTTAGCTGGGACATAGATTACATATTGGCACCCCACCCCCCTTTTCCTGCTCCTGCCCAGTCCATTTGATTGGAGGAGTTGTTCCCCTTCTTGTTATTGCAGATTTCTGGATTGTGGACACAGTTGAAAGTGCATTTTAAATTTGGCAATAATTGGACTTTTAGAGCATGCAGTTATGGACTGCCTAGAATACTTTATAACGTTTTTATTTTGCAGTTTTTAACTGATGTGCTAAATACAGGTTTTCCTCCTTTTTTACAGACACATTAGATGAACTGAAGAAGGCACATCAGGAAATGGAGAATTTGGAGAAAACCAAAATCAAGAAATAAGCTAAGGCCTCAAACACGCCTTTACAATGTGTGGAATTTGCTGTGTGGTCAGCTTGTCTGTACGTCCCCCTGACGGCTGTTTCTTGAAAGAGGATATTTTATGTAATCTTACGAGAAGAGGACCCAATAGTAGTCAACAACTGATAAAGACTGTACCCCAACTTCCATACCACTGCTTATTTTCTGGCCATGTGCTTCACTTAAGGGGACAGTTGACTCCACAGCCTGTGGAAGATCCTACGAGTGGCAATGTGTTTCTTTGGAATGGGGAAATCTTCAGCGGTGTTCCTGTAACGGCTGAAGAGAACGACACTCAAATTGTTTTTCGGCAACTTTGCACATGCAGCCGTGAATCGGATGTTTTGTCAGTGTTCTCTTCCATTCAGGGTCCATGGTCTTTTGTTTTTTATCAGGCGTCGGAGCATTGCTTGTGGTTCGGCAGAGACTTCTTTGGCCGCCGCAGTCTGCTGTGGCAGTTCAATAAAGAGGTAGACAAAGTTCTCGTGCTTTCTTCCGTAAGTGCTGTCTCTCATAATCTGTGGCAGGAAGTTCCGGCATCGGGAATCTTCAGATTGGATCTCAAGGCCTGCGCTGCATCTGAAGCGGTGACTTTAACATTGTATCCTTGGAAATACCCTTCCAGACAGAATGCTACCAAGAAAGGAGTCCTTGGTGACTTAAATATGGCTTCCAAATATTCTCCAAGTTACGTGTCTCTTGTGGTGAATGACTCACACACGTTGGTAGCGCCTGTCATTCCGTTAAATAAGGAGTCCCTTAACACACAGGAGGAGTCCCGGTTATTTGATTTTACCAATGTAGCAGATGTGGAAGTTCTGCAGATGTTCCTTGCAGAGCACCATAAGAAGGAACTCGTTCGCCAGTTTATTGACGTGTTGAGTAGAGCAGTAGAAAGACGAGTTTTATGTCTGTCTAGAGAGGCCGATCATTTAAGAGGAGAAATGTCAGGTACAACTCTGACGAAACCCCATGTTGCGGTGCTTTTTTCTGGGGGCATTGATTCCATTCTCATAGCAGTCCTTGCTGACAGGCACGTTCCTTCAGAAGAACCCATTGATCTTCTCAATGTGGCCTTCAAGGTAACACACCAAGGAAGGCAAAGCAGTTCCACCAAGAAACAGAGCAAGGAACAGAAACAGTCGCCCCCTAGTCAGGGATGCTTCGATGACACCGGCATTGTGAAATGTGGCTCTTCGTCATCTTTTAACGTGCCTGACAGAATTACCGGCAAGGCAGGGTTGGAAGAACTGAAAACCATCAGTCCTTCCAGATCGTGGAATTTCGTGGAAATCAACGTTACGCTTGAGGAGTTAAAAGCAATGAGACAACAACACATAAGTCATTTAGTTTATCCCTTGGGCACTGTTCTGGATGATAGCATCGGTTGTGCTGTGTGGTTTGCTTCCAGAGGAGAAGGCCTGATTACCAGTCAAGGAGATATAAGGCCATATAAAAGCGTTGCGAAGGTATAATGATAGCTATCGATTTATGACTTAACGACTCTCTCACACACATCTATTTTTACTCCATAGTTGGTATTGCAATCCTAAGCCTACAAGGGAGTGAGCCCTGCTTATACTCCGGGCATAACTGTGCAGTTCCTTTTTATTTTATTAGCTCTTTTGCCACACATGTAAAATTGAATGTGGACAAGTTAGATATGTGAAAGTAAGTTACGGGCTTACTGTCACTGATAGAAACTGAGATACGAAAGTTAGGAGCTAAATGGCACCTTAAACCTAAGTTATGGGTACAACAACGGAATGTCTAGGCATGTTTTTTTATAACAAGAATACAAGCTGAAAATGAATGAACTGCAGTTAAAATATGTTCATTTTTCACATGGTTGAGTCCTTCTCCTGCCCACCCCCCTAATATTCTTAAGAAGGTCTCTTCTATATTCTTCAGAAAGTGGCTGGAAGTGGGGAGGCAGAAAAAGGTCCTCCTTTCCTTCCGCTGTGCAGTTTTAATTTGAAATCTTAAGTGCAGTACTGTGCCCAGAGCTCAGAATCTGCTTGCACTAATGAAATTCCCAGTTGCGAAGTGCGCCTAGAGCAATGGGAGTTTTGAACACCGCTTACTGTATTCTTTTTTGTAACGATGATGGCTCTATGATTTAAATGGGATGAAAATCTGGCATAGTCATCTTCTGCATATTTCCAGCTGAATAAAATGCAGTTCTGCTCCTGTCTAAATAGATCGCCAGTTGTTCATTGGAACAGAATTGAATCTTATAAAACTCTTTACTTGTAGCTCCCTTATCTAAATAGAGTTTAGTTTGTATGTAGCTATAATTAGATTTACCAAAGTAAATGCAAAATATTGTGGAGCAAAAGTGTTTTAGGGTACAGCTGGTTGAGTAAATAAATGCTAAGACTGCAAGTTGTGCTCTGTTGCAGATTGTACTTACTGGAATTGGAGCAGATGAGCAGCTTGCCGGCTATTCTAGGCACCGGGCTTGCTTTGAAAAACATGGTTTGGAGGGATTGAATGAAGAACTGGAAATGGAACTGGGGCGAATTTCATCTAGGAACCTTGGCCGAGATGATAGAGTTATTGGGGATCATGGCAAAGAAGCTAGGTAAGCTGTTTGGGGGGGAGAAGTTACTGGGCTGTTTCTTTTAAAATCATGATAACTGAGGATATTTTGTTAGCATTATGTCATTCAGCTGCAGCAAGTTGAAGTGATGGTGATGATGTTGATTTATTAAATTTCTATACTGCCCTTCATCTGAGGATCACAAGGCAGTTTTTAATATAAAAAGAAAAAAAAATACATATCATAATAACAAACGAAATCAATTCCCCACCTCCACCAGTTTAAAAGGCCATAGATTATTTCATTAGCCAAAGGTCTGGGAGAAGAGGAATGTTTTTGCCTGGCACCTAAATACATGCGGGAACTTGTGGCGCTGTGATCTAAACCACTGAGCCTCTTGGGCTTGGCTTGCCGATTGGAAGGTTGGTGGTTTGAATCCCCATGATGGAGTGAGCTCCCGTTGCTCTGTCCCAGCTCCTCCCAACCTAGCAATTTGAAAGCAGACCAGTGCAAGTAGATAAATGGGTACTGCTGCAGCGGGAAGGTAAATGGCGTTTCTGTGCCCTCTGGTTTCCATCACAGTGTTGTGTTGCGCCAGAAGTAGTTTAGTCCTGTTGGCCACATGACCCAGAAAGCTGTCTGCGGACAAACGCTGGTTCCCTCGGCCTGTAAAGCGAAATGAGCGCCACAACCCCATAGTCAAGTTTGACTGGACTTTTACCTTTACTAACTACAGTCATACCTCCGGTTACAGACACTTCAGGTTATGTTTTTTCAGGTTGCGAACCGCCAAAACCCGGAAGTACCGGAACGGGTTACTTCCAGGTTTTGGTGGTCGCGCATGCGCAGAAGCACTGAATTGCAACTCGCGCATGCGCAGATGCGCCACTGCGGGTTGCGAACATGCATCCTGCATTGATCACTTTTGCAACCTGAGCATCCACTGTACAGTGGTAGGTCGGGTTATACGCTTCAGGTTACATACGCTTCAGGTTACAGACTCCGCTAAGCCAGAAATAGTACCTCGGGTTAAGAACTTTGCTTCAGGATGAGAACAGAAATCGCGTAGTGGCGGCGCGGCAGCAGTGGGAGGCCCCATTAGCTAAAGTGGTGTCTCAGGTTAAGAACAGTTTCAGGTTATGAACGGACCTCCGGAACGAATTAAGTACAGTGGTGCCCCGCAAGACGAACGCCTCGCAAGACGGAAAACCCGCTAGACGAAAGGGTTTTCCGTTTTGGAGGCGCTTCACAAAACGAATTTCCCTATGGGCTTGCTTTTTTTTCCTCCCCCCCCTTTTCTAAGCCGCTAAACCACTAATAGCCGCTAAGCCGCTAAAAGCCGCTAAGCCGCTAATAGCGCTAATCCGCTAAGCCATCAATGGGCTTGCTTCGCAAGATGAAAAAACCGCTAGACGAAGAGAATCGTGGAACGGATTCTTTTCGTCTTGCGAGGCACCACTGTACGTAACCAGAGGTACCACTGTATATGCAATGAGGGCACCGGCTGAACCTCCTCCAGGAGAGCATTCCACAGACAGGGAGCCACCACAGAAAAAGCCTCTTCTCATGTTGCCGTCTTCCAGACCTGTTGTGAAGGAGGCACACAAAGATTGCAGGGTTCAAGATTGGTTCATATGGGGAGAGGTATCATGGTCCTGAGCCGTTTAAGGCTTTATAGGTCAAAACCAGCACACTTAATTGAACCCAGAAACTTATTGGCAGCCTGTTCATTCCAGGATCGGTGTAACCATCTTGCCCTGTTGAGCAACCTGCTGCAGAATTCTGCACTAGCTGAAGTTTCCGATCCATCTTTGGAGGCAGCACCACGTATAATGTGTTGCAGTAATCTATCCTAGAGTTCACCAGAGCATGGGTGACAGAAATTAAGCTATCCCTGTCCAGATAAGGGCACAGCTGGGCCACCAGCTGAAGCTGATGGAAGGTGCTGTATGTCATCAAGACCACCTGAGCCTCAAGCAACAGAATCCAGACGTACCCCCCCCCAAACTGCGTACCCGCTCCTTAAATGGCGTGTGACTCCATCAAAAGCAGGCAATCTCCCATCCATCCGGTCTAAGGAACCGCCCACTCACAGTGCCTCTGTCTTATCTGGATTGACCTTCAGTTTACACATCTCAGAAGGATGTGTCTCTCCACAGTTTCCCACAGTATGCTTGTCTAGCTCTGAGCTGCCTGGCTTTTTTTATAGGTGTGTGTATGAATACACGGGTGGTGCTGAAGTCTAAACCACTGAGCCTTTTGGGCTTGCCGATCAGAAGGTTGGCGGTTCAAAACCCTGCAACGGGATGAACGCCCGTTGCTCGGTCCCACCTCCTGCCAACCTAGCAGTTCAAAAGCACGCCAAAAAGTGCAAGGAGATAAATAGGTACCACTTTGGTGGGAAGGTAAACGGCATTTCCATCCGCTGCTCTGGTTTCGGTGTTCCATTGCGCCAGAAGCAGCTTAGTCATTCTGGCCACATGACCCGGAAAAACTGTCTGCGGACAAACGCCAGCTCCCTCAGCCTGTAAAGCGAGATGAGCGCCGCAACCCCAGAATCGTCCGCAACTGGACTTAACTGTCGTGGGTCCTTTACCTTTATGAATAATTCACACATTTGGATACTTACAGGAAACTACTAATTAGCTCTGATTGTAACTGCCAAATAAGTCGATTCAAGGATTTTTCCAAAAATATTCTTCGCAATTTATTTTTGAATTCTCTTGAAAAACAAGTTTTGCTTGGTGTTCTTTTCGTTTTAGGTTTCCGTTTCTTGACGAAGAAGTAGTATCTTTTCTCAATTCTCTTCCCATCTGGGAGAAAGCAAACTTGACTCTACGTCGAGGCATCGGGGAGAAATTGCTTCTCCGCCTGGCAGCGGCTGAGCTTGGCTTGACAGCCTCGTCGGTCCTGCCAAAGAGGGCCATGCAGTTTGGTTCCAGGATTGCAAAAATGGAAAACAGCAGCGAAAAGGCATCTGACAAGTGTACAAGACTCCAGTCACTTCCAGTCGAGTAGCTGCGTACAGGATTCTGGGAAGCCTGTTACGAACTCAATCACACGGTGGTCATAATCCAGGAAATGCCAGATACAGCCAGTGTGCTTAATTGGGAGTCAGCCCGAGTGGGATCAGCAGTGGGACTTACTTTTGAGTTAATGTGTGCAGGATCAGTGCTAGAGATCCCGCTGAGAACAAACGTATGGAGTCTCACAACCCACGACATTCTGTTGGCTTCAGTGGAACGTTGTCATGACTAGCTAGCTAGATGGTCCCTGGTTTGTTCTGAATGATGTTTCTATGTTGTGAACATGAAAGAAAATAAAGGGTTTTTTAAAAGTCTTGGACTCTGTATATTCATTGATGTAGTCGTATAACGTAGCCAAGGGCATCGAAGCAGACACTCAAGTAGATTCCACAAAGGGAACCAGCAAGTAGTTGAAAGGTTATAGAGCTGCTCTGTGTGCAAACATTTTAAGCTGTACCCTTGTAAATAAAGTGTTATACAATGCCAGTGTATTAGCTCCCAAGTATCTCTCCATAAGGAGCCATTGGTCAATGCTGGCTCTGTATACTTGTACAGTGGTACCTCAGGTTACATATGCTTCAGGTTACATACGCTTCAGGTTACGGACTCCGCTAACCCAGAAATAGTGCTTCAGGTTAAGAACTTTGCTTCAGGATGAGAACAGAAATCGTGCTCCGGTGGCGCGTTGGCAGCAGGAGGCCCCATTAGCTAAAGTGGTGCTTCAGGTTAAGAACAGTTTCAGGTTAAGAACAGACCTCCAGAATGAATTAAGTACTTAACCTGAGGTACCACTGTACAGTTATTCCCAGTGCACATTTTTTCTTCCTGCAGAATATGTCTATCACATAGAGCAGAGGGTTTTAACCGTTTTGAGTCCACATCTCCCTTGACCAGCTGGCAGCCTCTCACCCTTTTTCAAACACCCTTGTGGAGTGTTCCCTCAGCCTCTCCCCTCTCCTTAGGAGTCCTCCAGGCAGTTGCTGCTGCTGTCCCTGGTCTCTGAGCTGCCCCTTTTCCAAAGAGAGGTGCCTCCCAAAGTCACCATTTGCCTGCAGAGCTTGTAGCCAGGGCTGCTGCAACAAACAGCTGTGCAAGCCTTTGGGAGGCAGAGATGCAAGAGGGCATCAGAGGAGGGACAGAGGCCAGTGTTGCCCGTGGCACCCAACCATCCTTCAAGGCACCCCAGGGTGCCACTGGCAGAAAATACTTTTCATTTATGCAGCGGCGGCCGCACGGATGCTATGAGCCCAGAGGTGGAAAGAAGATGAAAGTCCCTAGCAGATAAGAATGGCAAACTAAGCTGTTGGACTATGCCGAAATGGCAAAACTGACCGGAACACTCGGGAACCAAGAAGGCAAAAGTTTTAAGAAATAATGGAAAAGATTTATAATGTATTTAAGAGACCACTGTAAGCAAATGAAAACTCTAGGATTTTAACAACGCTTGTAAGAAATACATTGGATAACATGGAGACACTTAAAATACAGGTGAAGAAATAAGATGCAGTTGAAAAATATGACAATAGTGTGTATTTGATATTGTTATAATTTTACAGTTGTAAAATCAAATAAAAATTACGAAAACCACTGGCATAAATACTTCTGTGAGTGTAGGAGCAGCATGTACAGTGGTGCCCCGCAAGACGAATGCCTCGCAAGACTGAAAACTCGCTAGACGAAAGAGTTTTCCGTTTTGGAGGTGCTTCGCAAAACGAATTTCCTATGGGCTTGCTTCGCAAGACAAAAATGTCTTGTGAGTTCCTGCGGGTTTTCCCCCCCTTTCCCCCCCTTTTTCTAAGCCGCTTATCTGCTTATCTGCTAAGCCGATAAGCCGCTAAACTGCTAATAGCGCTAATCCGCTAATCCGCTAATGGGCTTGCTTCGCAAGACGAAAAAACCGCTAGACGAAGAGACTCGCGGAACGGATTCTTTTCGTCTTGCGAGGCACCACTGTACCTGTGTGAAGAAGCCTATAGAGCGGGTGTGCTGAATTTTCCAATAGGACCAAAATTGCTTAGCATCTTTGCTAAAGTATACTGCCTGTAAATTTGGGCAGCCGCCCTCAGGGGCGCTAGAGGAGAAGAGTCTGATGATGGGCAGTTCCATTTTCTTCCTCTTCTCAAGGACATCATAGCTGCTTGCTGTCTTGCTCCCACCAGTTTCCTTTGCATAAGAGGGGAAGGATGGTGTTGTGGCCCGAGATCAGAGTGCATTTTTATTGGGTAGATCCATACTGCAGCTCCACCTGAAATAAAGATATGGTGCAGTTGCTGGCAGAGATTTTTATGTAAATTACAACAAAACTGGTTCAGATGCCAAGAAAACCTCACTAGAATGAATATATCAGCAAAGGTTTGCTGCAGTCATCGTATTGTTCAATGTGGATAATAAATTACTGTTGCAACAGTGATCAGGTGCCAAAATCTCTTTCCAGGTTGTTTGACCCACACTTATCCCTGAACTTCCCACTTGAGCTGGAAGAAAATTATGCAACTGATGTTTGAAGAGCAGCACAAAGGGCAACTGAAAGCAGAGTTAAGAATTCCACTGTAGTAACTAATTCCAGAAGTAACCTACTAGCTAATGCAAATTCACTACAACCCAAGTTCAGTGTGGGCCTTGGGGGGAAACACAAAACAGATCACAACCTTTTTTGTGCAGATGAATGCAATCTTGAATTCAAGAATTAAAAGCTACTGTTATCATACCATAGGAATAATCACTTTTGGAGGAGAGGGAATCCTGAAATGAAATTAAGATTACTCCCGATTGCAGAAACGTTTCTCTTTAAATTGTGGAATGGTTGTAAGTAATCTGAAGAGATTTGTTGATCGTAATAAAATGAATGGTTGTAAAACTGCTCATGGAACATGCTGACCCGAAGTTCTTAATATTTTTAAATGGCAGATCTGGAGTTGTTTGGTAGAACGGATTGCAACGCAGGAGGTGAAATAGGAAGAAATGCCTTGAGGATGAAGGAAATTTGCTTTTTTGTCTAGCATGAGCGGGATGGCTCCTTGCCGAAAGCTCGGGACTCCTCTGATTTTAATTTCCTGGCAGTAATTTTTCAGCTTGCTAACAACAACAGTGCATTTGTTGACAGAATCACTAAGAATTTGAAGTATAAATACTGACTAGGCCAGGCATAGGCAAACTCTGCCCTCCAGATGTTTTGAGACTACAATTCCTATCATCCCTGACCACTGGTCCTGTTAGCTAGAGATGATGGGAGTTGTAGTCCGAAAACATCTGGAGGGCAGAATTTGCCTATGCCTGGACTAGGCTGCCTAGATTAGGCCATGGAAAGTTCTAGTGTGGCCACGATATCCCTCTCTATTTGGAAAGGCAAGCTGTTTGGTGTGAAATAGGGAAGGGGGCAGCCTTTCAGAGTCAGAAATCCCATTGGATGCAGGCAGACAAGCACAGTGAAGTTCCTAGCATACTTATATATATACTGAACTGTGGAAGGGACACTCAGAAACAGCACATAATACAATCAACGTTGTCTGGGTCCACTGAAGAGCTGTCTGCCCCCACAGAAAAGGTGGAAATTGCCCAGTAAAAATAGTCTTTTTACTGACTCCATCCCACAGGCTCCCTCATTGTTGACTTCCCTCATTGTTCTTTGGTTTCCATGGCTACCACATCTAGTCAGCAGCCTCTCTTCCCACACTGTCTACTACACAACAGCTGAGGGAAACAAAAGTGGGTGCTCCCTAGACCTGGGACAAGAGACAAGGCCTCACAGTTGCTGGCTATGGTACCTGCGCAGGCTTGTCTTTTGAATGCACCGCCTGGATTTGGAAAAGCATTTTTCTGGTGATGCTTCTATTTTTCCTTCTGAGATTTTGGCAATATTGCACTTTCCCTCTTAACTACGGCAATCTTCCGTTTCTCTCCCCCTCTACATCAACCTCCCGCAATCTAGAAAACATACAGTTTAGAATGGGTGTTCAAGATCGCAGGTGGTTTTTTCCCTTAAGGCTTTTCAATACCTTCCTGTTCCAGTGTGGGTAGTTTAAAAACAAAAAAACAGTAACTTTTCCTTTACCCTTACTTTTCAGGTCATGCTTAAATAGAAATGGTGATAATAATAATAATAATATTGTGGTAGCTTTCATAAGGGCCCAATTCAAAATGGTGTCAGGGCTAGGATTATCATAGTTGTTGAGGTATTTTTTGGAGGGGGGGTCAAAGTTGTCAAGCTTTTTAAAGTTTTGCCCCAAGTTGTTGAGACATTTTTGAGGTATTTTTAAGAAAGTTCGCCAAAATCTACAATACTAACATGACAGTTGCCTTACCTCCAGATTTCCCAGGACATTTTCAGTGATTTCCACCCAGACGCAGTTTCTGACAGCCAAATCCCAGCTTTCTGGACATATGGCAACCCTAGTCAGGGCAGAATATCTAAGGGGACTTTCCTGTCCCATAAGAAATTGCTTAGTTATTGCAAACTTCTATTATTTATTTACTTATTGCCTGCTATCCACTCTAAGTCCCCAGTGCAGATTACAGCAATTAAAAGGCAATATTAAATATCAAAATTAAAATATTAAAAACAGGTTTGTTTGTTTGTTTGTTTGTTTGTTTGTTTGTTTGTTTAAAAAAACTTACAATCACAGAAATAATGTGGGGCCAAAGCTAAAGAAATGCACCTCTAGATAGGCACTCTTCTTTTGTCCTATTTGAGTGTCTAGCTCCACCTGGCAGTAATTTCTACATGTAGCATTGCACACCACACTGGCCCCTCTGCATGCATTGAGGGCATGTCCACCGCAATAATCATAATTTTATTGTTTATTGTTGGCAGCTCCCAACAAAGTATTAAAAGCAGGGCTGTCTTAAGCATGTGCAGTGCTGGGGTGCAAAGATCCGCCCAGGGCACACACACACACACCCCAGGTTGCCCAGTCCCAGGTGAGCAGGAAGGCGGAGCCGGCCTGCCGCCTCAGCATCTCACAGCCTTGGTCGTGCCCAAACTCGCGGCACAGAGCCGCCCGCAGCAGAAAAGCCCCTTGCGGCACTCCGACTGATGGGCGAGCTCTTCCCCAGACTCAACTCTCGGGCCCCGGACTCTCGGCCTGGCGCCCCTGAGAGCCCGGTTCCCGGGTGCCCCGCACCCCTAGCGCCTTTAGTTAAGACGGCCCTGATTAAAAGCACAATAAAACGTCAACCATTAAAAACCTTCCCTAAATAGGGCTGCCTTCAGATGTCTTCTAAAAGTTGTATAGTTATCTATCTCCTTGACATCTGATGGGAGGATGTTCCACAGGGTGGGTGCCACTACCAAGAAGGCCCTCTGCCTGGCTTCACATCTCACAGTGAGGGAACTGCCAGTAGGCCCTCAGAGGAGGACCTCAGTATCCGGGCTGGATGATGGAGGTGGAGACACTCCTTCAGGCATACTGGCCTGAGGCAGTTTAGGGCTTTAAAGGTCAACACCAACACTTTGAATTGTGCTCGGAAATGTGCCTTGTTAAAGGTCAAGGAATATACTACTTAGGCTCTGTGTTTTAGTCCTATCTTCACAGGAATATTTCTGTTCCAACAACCCATAAACCACTTGATTAACTCACGTGCATTAAATATTCTCTCTCCCTCTTTTTTTTTTTAAAGTATTTAGGAAACAATAGAACAGAAAAAGAGGCAATATGATGCTGAGACCACTGAAAAAGCAAGTGCTTAGGAATGAGCAAGCAGATGAGGCAACTTATTTAGCTCACCTAGCTGCGCAGAGAAACGCAAGTGCCTTCTTTGAGAAGTACGAGCGAAGCGAGCTTCAGGAACTACTGACCACTTCGTTTTGTAGCTGGCTGGCAACCAAAGATAACTTGCGCCAAACGTTGGACCTCCCCACTGGGCTGCTGAGACAAATGAAAAGCATAAATGTCCCAACAGCTATTTTTCTAACACCCGTGGAGCCCGACTTAGAGTTGGACTGCAGAGAAATCCATCAGATCATCAGAGAGTTGTCTGTTGGGATTTACTGTCTGAACCAAATTCCGTCCATCAGTTTGGATGCTAATTACGACCAAAGTACTTCTTGCTCTCTCCCTCCAGCATACTTTGACACGCGAATCGGACAAATGTTGATCGCCGTGGATTACATGCTGAAAGCCTTGTGGCATGGGGCATACATGCCCAAAGAAAAACGTGTCAGATTCTCTGAACTGTGGCGTTCTAGCATGGATATTGACGCAGACGGCATCCCTCAAACAGAAAGAACTGCCTGTGCAGAGTTCTGTCAAGCTGGTAAGATAGGGTTGCCATATTTCAGGAGGTGAAAATCCAAAGCCCGGACAAAAAAGTTGCTGCCTAAAGTAGAAAATTGTACCTACTCATACTAGTCATAAGCCCTGTGGCACAGATGAGGAGCATCCAAATTCTTATCTGCATTGGCAACACCCACCAAAGGGTGCCTTGGAATACTGCTTCCTAAATTTGGGTGCCTGTATTTAAAACAGAAGTAAATGGGAATTTAATAGTTTCCAAATTTCTTGACAAAAATCAGCACTATTTCTCTAGAAACAGAGGTTCTAGAACTCCCCATGAATGCCTCCCTTGTTCTCTTATAATGGCAATGGCGCCCATCTGAGAGGTGCCAGAACTGAATTCTGATGAGTTCCGGCTGAAAAAAAGCCCTGACAAAAATTAAAGTAAGGATGAGTAAGGAGTTCTCTTGACGTGCAAGGTTATCCTGTATGATTTAAAAAGCCACTTCTGTGAACTTTTATTTGTGTTAGATTTTTTTTACATACTAATTACAGTTGTTTCACTTGCGCGCATATATATATATATATATATATATATATATATATATATATATACACATGTGTGTGTGTATATACATGTAGGTAAAAAGGTATGCGGGTGGCGCTGTGGTCTAAACCACTGAGTCTCTTGGGCTTGTCAATCAGAAGGTTGGCGGTTCGAATCCCCGCAATGGAGTGAGCTCCCATTGCTCTGTCCCAGCTCCTGCCAACCTAGCTGTTATATAGTGAAGTTTCACCCTGGGCCAGCAGGGGGATACTGTATATAGTTTTCACTCAGGTCTGTATATAGTTTTCACTCAGGTCCACGTCAGTTATTTTAGGCGGGAACTCTGGGCTGTTGTTGCTACAATGTTGACAGCCGGCTGCCTATAAAAGCAGACCGGCTAAGCTGTTTGCAGTCAGTTCTATTCCAGCTTACAAAATAAAGAGCTACTTGGAGAAATCGCTGTGTCGTCTGCTATGTCAACCCACAACTTAACACTAGCAGTTCGAAAGCATGTCAGTGTGAGTAGATAAATAGATACCGCTGCGGCAGGAAGCTAAACGGCGTTTCCGTGCGCTCTGGTTTCCATCACAGTGTTCCGTTGTGCCAGAAGCAGTTTAGTCATGCTGGCCACATAACCCAGAAAGCCATCTGTGGACAAACGCCAGCTCCCTCGGCCTGAAAGCGAGATGAGCGCCGCAACCCCATAGTCGCCTTTGACTGGACTTAATTGTCTGGTCCTCATCCATGTAGGACAGGGAATATCTGTAGTTTAACTGATCTGTTTTTATTTCATATATTTATATATCTTTTTGTGTACATATGTATGATATAGGTCTAATGGATATTTCAAAAGAACCAGATTTCCAAGGAATCTATGAGGAAAACCTGAATGAAGATCCAACGTATGACCCTAACAGTCCAGAGGAAAAAGCATTCTTTATGCAGTTTGCAGACTACATATTTCTTAAGTTGACTTTTGCCACCACAGAGGTTCAGCAGTATGAAAATGTGTTCAAGTTTGATGCAGCATACAACCTTTGTAATGCAATAAGGATGACTGAGGACAGCCTCAGTATGCATAGATACCAGAGGCTGCAGCAGAGGCTAGCTCTTCAACAAAAACTTGTGAAGAAATACCTAGAAAAAAAGGTCGAGATCCGGAAAAACATTGCATATCTAAAGCTAATGAGTTTTCTTATTCCATTTATTATCAATTTAAAAAGGAAAAATAAAATCCCGAATTTAAGTCGGCTTCTTCAGCCATATTCAGGTAAGACTATGTTCTATCCTTTTGCTGAGAAATTGCTTTTAATCCATGAACAAGTTATAGGTCATATCTGCAGGAACAATCATACGAGCCCCTTAGGTAAAGGTAAAGGTAAAGGTAAAGGTAAAGGGACCCCTGACCATTAGGTCCAGTTGTGAGCGACTCTGGGGTTGCGGAGCTCATTTCGCTTTATTGGCCGAGGGAGCCGGCGTACAGCTTCCAGGTCATGTGGCCAGCATGACTAAGCTGCTTCTGGAGAACCAGAGCAGGGCACGGAAATGCCATTTACCTTCCCGCAGGAGCAGCACCTATTTATCTACTTGCACTTTGACGTGCTTTCAGACTGCTAGGTTGGCAGGAGCAGGGACTGAGCAACGGGAACTCACCCCGCCGCAGGGATTTGAACTGCCGACCTTCTGATCGGCAAGCCCTATGCTCTGTGGTTTAACCCACAGCGTCCCTTTACGAGCCCCTTACCAGTTGTCTAAAATGGTACAGTCCTCATTCAGGTTTAACAGCTCATTGAGAACTAGAACCGCTTTTTTAAAACAAACAAACAAACAACTTTACAATCAGTCCAACCAGCAATGATACATCACGCACAATCCACATTAGACAACAGTAGCAAAAATGCAAGGAACGCTTAGTAAACAAAAACAAAAAGCCAGGCAGTCGACATGACATGCTTGTATACCCTGCAATGGACTAAAACAAATGAAATTTTGTGTTAACAAAAGCATACAAGAGGCAATGCACCTGAAACGTACCCTCCAACATTTCTCTGATAAAAGCAGGGACGTCCTTTTCCATAATAATAATTCTACTATTTATTAACCAGGCAGAGGGCCTTCTCGATAGTGGTGCCTGCCCTGTGGAATGCCCTCCCATCAGATGTCAAGGAAATAAGCAACTATCTTACTTTTAAAAGACATCTGAAGGCAGCCCTGTTTAGGAAAGTTTTTAATGTTTAATGCTATACAGTGGCGCCCCGCAAGACGAATGCCTCGCAAGATGAAAAACTCGCTAGACAAAAGAGTTTTCCATTTTTTTAGTCGTTCCGCAAGACGAATTTCCCTATGGGCTTGCTTCGCAAGACGAAAGGTCTTGCGAGTTCTTCCGAGTTTGTTTCCTTTTTCTTAAAGCCGCTAAGCCTCTAAGCCGCTAATAGCCGCGCTTCGCAAGACGAAAAAACCGCAAGACGAAGAGACTCGCGGAATGGATTAATTTCGTCTTGCGAGGCACCACTGTATTGTGTTTTTAATATTCGGTTGAGAGCTGCCCAGAGTGGCTGGGGAAACCCAGCCAGATGGGCAGGGTAGAAATAGTAAATTATTATACTCCACCCATCTGACTGCCTTGCTCCAGTCACTCTGGGCAGCTTCCAACGTATATAAAAATATATAAAAACATTAAACATTAAAAAACACTTCCCTATACAGGGATTTCTTCGGATGGCTCAGGGGCTGGATAACTCCAGATCCTCAAACATTTCTCTGTTGACAATAGGGACATCCTAAGGAAAAGCAGGACATTCCAAGATCAGATCAGAAACTGGGACAGTTTTCTGTAAATCCGGGACTGTACCTTGAAAATAGGGACACTTGGAGGGTCTGCTAAAATTAAGACACCAGACTCCCTCCAAATGAATGAATAACAGTTGATTGGGGTTCCATGTGGCAAGAATTAATAAAGGAAATAAAAGGGAACCAGTCACCATGGAATTTGTTCCTAATGAACAAGAACTGGAACTACTTCTTAATCCAAAATGTCAACCTTAATGTCAAAAGAGTACACTATGGCTCTATCTCCACCATACATTTAAAGCAATATTATACCACTTCAGATAGCCATGGTTTTCCCCAAAGAATAATCAGAATTGTAGTTTGTGAAGGGTTTTGTGAGGAGACCCACGTTCCTCTCATGGAGATACAGAGTGGTTTAACAATCAACTCTTCCCAGGGAACTCTTACGTAGCATACTCTTGTGGGTGAAAATATCAGACAACACAGCGATTCTTCAAACAGCTCTTGTTTATTCACAGGCCAGGACAGAACTGAACTGAAGGGCTCAATCAGCCTGCTTATATAGAGCTCCAGTACCATGTTACTGTAACAACTTTCTAAAACTATCCAATCACTGAACATCACTTTTGATCCTTCATTTGCATAACTATCTACAGTATCCCCCTGCTGGCCCAGGGTGAGAACTTCAGTACATAACACTTTTGACACCAACCAGTCCTTATTATGTGATGAAACTACGGGAAATCTGCATTTTTGAAAGTGCTGCTTAAAGTTTGGGCATATAATTTTATATTATTAGCAATGTCATTCATTCATGTCATTCGCTGAGAGCAGTGGCAGCTGCCTTCTCCTCTGTGTTAAAAACCAGTTCTTCCTTTTTGTAGACGACAAAGTCAAAACGGAACGTGAGCTGCCTCCAATTTTGCTCGGACCAGATTTTAAGTGCCAGCATTTTGTATACACCCAGAATCAGTATTTCCATCTCCACGGTGGCATTGAATATGATGTTGGTACTCCTTCAGTTGAAGACCTTTCAGATGAGATTAAGGTACTAAATCAGAATTTTCGAAATAATTTAGCCTGCGATAAAGTGAGATTGTAGGGGTTGGGGATTTACAGCATACGCACTATACCTTTTAAAGCTCATTCGAAGCAGAGTCTCCCTCAAAAGAATTCTGGGCACTGTAGATAATGTTAAGATTTGCTGGGAAATGTAAATCTGTGACAGGTAAAGCTACAGTGCTCAGAATTCTTTGAGGGAAAGAATTTGCTTCAAATGTGCTTTAAAGATGTAGCGTGGACACCGCCTTAAGTCTCCTTACCACAGAAACTCTTCCTACCACTAGCTGGGTCTGGTTCAGCAGTTACAACCTCTCCAGAAGACAGGCTGTCTAACCAGTCATCTATGCCCTGGTACCTCTTTTTCAGATTTCTGTAAAATGTTCCATCTGGGGCCACCTTTGAAGCTGGTTTGGATGCTTCCCTTGGTACTTTCTGTTGTGACGTGGGGTTTGTGATTTCAGCTCTCTTGACATAATATGCTGGAGACAGTTCTCTAGTAACACTTCTTTATTAAAGCAACAAGACTGGGGCCTGAGGAGGGGAGAGCTACATTTATAGGGACAGGGAACTAGCTAGAAAGGATACATTTTGGAGGGAACAATATCAGGCAATCACAGTCCTGCCTTTTGGAGGAAACCAATAAGACAGAGGATCCAAATACAGCAGCTTAAATGAACCAATAGTAGCTGTACCCTCTGGAACCAAAAGGCAGTTACTTTACCCTAATGCAAATACAGACAATAATAATACAGATATAAAATCCTTTGACTCAATACACAACACTTTCTTGTTCAGATTGTACCTCAGAAAAATGTCAGAACGGATCGGCTAGTTGCCAATTCACTTTGGAGCCTGCTTGAAAGTACTTTGTTGTTGTTGTTTAGTCGTTTAGTCGTGTCCGACTCTTCGTGACCCCATGGACCAGAGCACGCCAGGCACTTCTGTCTTCCACTGCCTCCCGCAGTTTGGTCGGACTCATGTTTGTAGCTTCGAAAACACTATCCAACCATCTCGTCCTCTGTCGTCCCCTTCTCCTTGTGCCCTCCATCTTTCCCAACATCAGGGTCTTTTCCAGGGAGTCTTCTCTTCTCATGAGGTGGCCAAAGTACTGGAGCCTCAGCTTCACGATCTGTCCTTCCAGTGAGCACTCAGGGCTGATTTCCTTAAGAATGGATCGGTTTGATCTTCTTGCAGTCCATGGGACTCTCAAGAGTCTCCTCCAGCACCATAATTCAAAAGAATCAATTCTTCGGCGATCTGCCTTCTTTATGGTCCAGCTCTCACTTCCATACATCACTACTGGGAAAACCATAGCTTTTACTATACGGACCTTTGTTGGCAAGGTGATGTCTCTACTTTTTAAGATGCTATCTAGGTTTGTCATTGCTTTCCTCCCAAGAAGCAGGCGTCTCTTAATTTCGTGGCTGCTGTCGCCATCTATGGTGATCATGGAGCCCAAGAAAGTAAAATCTCTCACTGCCTCCATTTCTTCTCCTTCTATTTGCCAGGAGGTGATGGGACCAGTGGCCATGATCTTCGTTTTTTTGATGTTGAGCTTCAGACCATATTTTGCGCTCTCCTCTTTCACTCTCAACAAAAGGTTCTTTAATTCCTCCTCACTTTCTGCCATCAAGGTTGTGTCATCTGCATATCTGAGGTTGTTGATATTTCTTCCGGCAATCTTAATTCCGGCTTCGGATTCATCCAGCCCAGCCTTTCGCATGATGAATTCTGCATATAAGTTAAATAAGCAGGGAGACAATATACAGCCTTGTCGTACTCCTTTCCCAATTTGGAACCAATCAGTTGTTCCATATCCAGTTCTAACTGTAGCTTCTTGTCCCACATAGAGATTTCTCAGGAGACAGATGAGGTGATCAGGCACTCCCATTTCTTTAAGAGCTTGCCATAGTTTGCTGTGGTCGACACAGTCAAAGGCTTTTGCATAGTCAATGAAGCAGAAGTAGATGTCTTTCTGGAACTCTCTAGCTTTCTCCATAATCCAGCGCATGTTTGCAATTTGGTCTCTGGTTCCTCTGCCTCTTCTAAATCCAGCTTGCACTTCTGGGAGTTCTCGGTCCACATACTGCTTGAGCCTTCCTTGTAGAATTTTAAGCATAACCTTGCTAGCATGTGAAATGAGTGAAATTGTGCGGTAGTTGGAGCATTCTTTGGCACTGCCCTTCTTTGGGATTGGGATGTAGACTGATCTTCTCCAATCCTCTGGCCACTGCTGAGTTTTCCAAACTTGCTGGCATATTGAGTGTAGCACCTTAACAGCATCATCTTTTAAAATTTTAAATAGTTCAGCTGGAATACCATCACTTCCACTGGCCTTGTTATTTGCAGTGCTTTCTAAGGCCCATTTGACTTCACTCTCCAGGATGTCTGGCTCAAGGTCAGCAACCACACTACCTGGGGTGTACGAGACATCCATATCTTTCTGGTATAATTCCTCTGTGTATTCTTGCCACCTCTTCTTGATGTCTTCTGCTTCTGTTAGGTCCTTACCACTTTTGTCCTTTATTATGGTAATCTTTGAGCGAAATGTTCCTTTCATATCTCCAATTTTCTTGAACAGATCTCTGGTTCTTCCCATTCTGTTGTTTTCCTCTATTTCTTTGCATTGCTCATTTAAGAAGGCCTTCTTATCTCTCCTTGCTATTTTTTGGAAATCTGCATTCAATTTCCTGTATCTTTCTCTATCTCCCTCGCATTTTGCTTGCCTTCTCTCCCCCGCTATTTGTAAGGCCTCATTGGACAGCCACTTTGCTTTCTTGCATTTCCTTTTCATTGGGATGGTTTTCGTTGCTGCCTCCTGTATAATGTTACGAGCCTCCATCCATAGTTCTTCAGGCACTCTGTCCAGCAGATCTAAATCCTTAAACCTGTTCCTCACTTCCACTGTGTATTCATAAGGGATTTGATTTAGATTGTATCTTACCGGCCTAGTGGTTTTTCCTACTTTCTTCAGTTTAAGCTTGAATTTTGCTATAAGAAGCTGATGATCTGAGCCACAGTCAGCTCCAGGTCTTGTTTTTGCTGACTGTATAGAGCTTCTTGAAAGTACTAGTGCTCCCTTTTAAAGCCTTAAGTATACCTGAAGGAGGGTCTCCACCGCTATCGTTCTGCCCAGACACTGAGGTCCAGCGCCAAGGGCCTTCTGGCGGTTCCCTCACTGCGAGAAGTGAAGTTACAGGGAACCAGGCAGAGGGCTTTCTCGGTAGTGGAATGCCCTCCCATCAGATGTCAAGGAGATAAATAACTATGCAACATTTAGAAGATATCTGATGGCAGCTCTGTTTAGGGAAGGTTTCTAATGGTTGGTGTTTTATTGTGCTTTTAATACTTTGTTGGGAGCTGCCCAGAGTCAGATAAGCAGCATATAAACAATAAAATAAAGATTATTGCGGGGGCCTTCTCTCAATGCATGCAGAGGGGCCAGGGTGGTGTGCAACGGTACATGTAGAAATTACTGCCAGTTAAAGCAGGGCACTCAAATAGGACAAAAGAAGAGTGCCTATCTAGAGTTGCATTTCTTTACCCAGGGGGTATAAATGAATTATTATTATTATTATTATTACTATTATTAGCACCTAGGATGGGTGAAAGGAACAGCTTCTCCTATATCAAACAGCCTGTACTTTGAAGTAATCCACCGAGGCCCATTTCTCTGCACCTTCCTTGTTATATTTAGGCATTTGGCAAGTAGAGAAAGGCCTTTTCTTGTGGTGGCCCCATGATGGAAAGCATGCACATCCTCTCCTGCTAGCAACTTTACATTCTTTCAGGCGTTAAGCAAAACAAAAACAAAAAAACACCTCTCAGAGATTTGAAGGGACTGTCTAAACATTTTAAACCTTTTAGATCTGAATACCATTTTGTCTGCTAGTTTTTTATGATTATTGTTATTGTTTATTGCAATTAATTGATTTCAATATCAGCACTGTAAACTCCCCTGGTGTCATTCTCAAGCAAAGGCATAAATAATTATTAAATGACACCATGAAAGGTAAATTGTAGGGAGTGATTGTCAGCTTCCTTTTACTCAGAGCAGATCCATTGAAATTAATGGATCTAACTTAGTCGTGATCATGAATGCCAATGAGTCTGAGCAAAATTTAGTTTAATACCACCCTTCAGTTCTGATTTGTTTCAAGAAAATGTATTTTACAAGGGAATACATTTATTTTTATCTGTATTATTTTATTTTAAAGAGCATTTACTTTGAAGAAATTCAGCATGTAATCAGCATGTAATCGCAAGAACAGGACTGTTGTAGAACTGTAACCTCACATGTTATGGGTTGGAAGTCAAATAACTTTGGTTCTTTGATTTTATGAAACTAAAAACCTGTTTCCACCATGTGCCCAGACAGGATTTGAACTTGTGTTTCTCTACCCATTGGTGCTTGGCCTTGATACAGGAAGTTTTAAAGGGTCTGTTGTTTTTAACATTAATTATAGGCTGCCTATGACGAAATGCATACATGTGCAGCAAATCACCTCGCTCAACTGTTGGACCCAGATGCACCCTATAGAGAACATTACCCCATACCAATAATGGATTTTCAAGGCAAGAGGTAAAGA
Source organism: Podarcis cretensis (assembly GCF_951804945.1). Lineage (NCBI taxonomy): Eukaryota > Metazoa > Chordata > Lepidosauria > Squamata > Lacertidae > Podarcis > Podarcis cretensis. The sequence goes on from NC_137170.1 coordinate 123,317,123, forward strand.
GCATATGAGATGCTTTCGATTGAGTTTTTGGAAACGTAACACTAGTTAATGGTTGAGAGTCAAAACGTGGCTCATACCTAAGTGCCAGTAAACACTTGTGTACATGCAGCAGATGTTACAGTATGCAAAATAATAATTGATTAGAAATAAGTTTGCTTAAAAAACATACTGACGACTGAGCACGGATGTTTATTATTTATTCATCGAGATTTTTTAATCTGAATGCAGAATTGAGCTTTGCTGCTTTTAAAAAACAAATTATTTTGACCATAGCTCATTGTCCACTGTGCATTATCATAAAGGGAATCCAGTCACGTAGTGAAAATCTTGTAGATGGAATCCAGTCTGGCATAAGCATGACACAATCATATTTTCTGTGCTTCCTCTTAGTCCTTTAGTCTAAACTAGGCATAGGCAAACTTGGCCCTCGAGATGTTTTGAGACTACAATTCCCATCATCCCTGACCACGGGTCCTGTTAGCTAGGGATCATGGGAGTTGTAGTCCCAAAACATCTGGAGGGCCGAGTTTGCCTACAGTGCACTTCTACTCTATCAAATAATAATAATAATAATAATAATAATAATAATAATAATAATAATTTATTATTTATACCCCGCCCATCTGGCTGAGTTTCCCCAGCCACTCTGGGCGGCTCCCAATCAGTGTTAAAAACAATACAGCATTACATATTAAAAACTTCCCTGAACAGGGCTGCCTTAAGATGTCTTCTGAATGTCAGGTAATTCTTTATCTCTTTGACATCTGATGGGAGGGCGTTCCACAGGTCGGGCGCCACTACCGAGAAGGCCCTCTGCCTGGTTCCCTGTAGCCTCACTTCTCGCAATGAGGGAACCGCCAGAAGGCCCTCGGCGCTGGATCTCAGTGTCCGGGCTGAACGATGGGGGTGGAGATGCTCCTTCAGGTATACAGGACCGAGGCCGTTTAGGGCTTTAAAGGTCAGCACCAACACTTTGAATCGTGCTCGGAAACGTACTGGGAGCCAGTGCAGATCTCTCAGAACCGGTGTTATGTGGTCCCGGCGGCCACTCCCAGTCACCAGTCTAGCTGCCGCATTCTGGATTAATTGCAGTTTCCGGGTCACCTTCAAAGGTAGCCCCACGTAGAGCGCGTTGCAGTAGTCCAAGCGTGAGATAACCAGAGCATGCACCACTCTGGCGAGACAGTCCGCGGGGAGGTAGGGTCTTAGCCTGCGTACCAGGTGGAGCTGGTAGACAGCTGCCCTGGACACAGAGTTAACCTGCGCCTCCATGGACAGCTGTGAGTCCAAAATGACTCCCAGGCTGCGCACCTGGTCCTTCAGGGGCACAGTTACCCCATTCAGGACCAGGGAATCCTCCACACCTGCCCGCCTCCTGTCCCCCAAAAACAGTACTTCTGTCTTGTCAGGATTCAACCTCAATCTGTTAGCCGCCATCCAACCTCCAACCGCCTCCAGGCACTCACACAGGACCTTCACCGCCTTCACTGGTTCTGATTTAAAGGAGAGGTAGAGCTGGGTGTCATCTGCATACTGATGAACACCCAGTCCAAACCCCCTGATGATCTCTCCCAGCGGCTTCATATAGATGTTAAAAAGCATGGGGGAGAGGATGGAACCCTGAGGTACCCCACAAGTGAGGGCCCTACACTCATCCCCCACCACCACTTTCTGAACACGGCCCAGGAGGAAGGAGCGGAACCACTGTATAACAGTGCCCCCAGCTCCCAGCCCCTCTAGACGGTCCAGAAGGATGTTATGGTCGATGGTGTCAAAGGCCGCTGAGAGATCCAGCAGAACTAGGAAACACCCCACCCCCCGGACCCCAGCACCACCTTTGTTCCATCTTTTATGCCTAGGTTCTATTATTTCAGGCTTAGGGAGACATAACAGAGATCTTTACAGTGCCCAGATACTAAAAGGTAAAGGTAAAGGGACCTCTGATCATTAGGATCGACTTTGGGGTTATGGCACTCATCTTGCTTTATTGGCCGAGGGGGCCGGCATACAGCTTCCGGGTCATGTGGCCAACATGACTAAGCATAGCTGTCAACATTTCCCCTTTTTTAAGGGAAATTCCCTTATTCCGAATAGGATTTCCCTTAAAAAAAGGGAAAAGTTGACAGCTATGTGACTAAGCCGCTTCTGGCAAACCAGAGCAGTGCACAGAAACGCCATTTACCTTCCCGTCGGAGCAGTACCTATTTATCTACTTGCACTTTGACATGCTAGGTTGGCAGGAGCTGGGACCGAGCAACGGGAGCTCACCCCGTCGAGCGGATTCGAACTGCCAAGTCCTAGGCTCTGTGGTTTAGACCACAGCGCCACCAAGCGTCCCTTTTGCTCAGATACTAGAGCAATGTTAAAAGGATACTACAGTGGTACCTTGGTTCTCAAACTTAATCCATTCCGGAAGTCTGTTCCAAAACCAAAGCATTCCAAAACCGAGGCGCGCTTTCCCATAGAAAGTAATGCAAAATGGATCAATCCGTTCCAGACTTTTAAAAACAACCGCTAAAACAGCAATTTAACGTGAATTTTACTATCTAATGAGATCATTGATCCATAAAACGAAAGCAACAAACAATGTACTGCAGTCACACAATCAATCAATCAGTAGCTGAACTGGGTTCCACACAGTCACAAAAACAAAACAAAAAGAGATGCAAAACCAAAAACACAAAATAAATAGCAAAAACAGACAGACCTCAGCATAACACTCAAAACGGAAGCCTAACACTCAAAACGGAGCACATTTGGTTCCTAAAAAAAGTTCCCAAACCAGAACACTTACTCCTGGGTTTGCAGTGTTTGGGTTCCAAGTTGTTTGAGTACCAAGGCGTTTGAGAACCAAGGTACCACTGTACAAATAGTAGTGTGCAGTGGGTTGAGCGTTGGGCTAGGATGATGGTGAGACCCAAACTGACACTTTACCCATGAAGCTCACTGGGGGACCTTGGACCAGTCACACTCTCTTACCCAAACAACCAGGGTTGTTGCAAGGATAATGTTTGGGGAGGGTATGCTGCTGTATGCCATCCTGAGCTACTTAGAGGAAAGGCAGGATTAAAATGAATTATAATGGTATGCCATGGTCCAATTTAGACAGGTGTACACAACCTGCAGTCCACTGAGCTAAATGCAGCTACTACTGCTTGATTTTTTTAAATAAAGTCCTATACATAAGAACCTGCTGAACCAGGTCAAAGTTGTCCACCTAGTCCAGTATCCTGTTCTCACAGTGGCTAACCAGATACCCATGGGAAGCCTGTAAACAGAACATGAGTGCAACAGCACTTGTGTCTCCCAGCAACTGATTTTGTGTATTGTGGCCTGCCTAGTGTTTAACCACAATCCCAATTTTGCAGTCTCAGAGACAGCAATAAATATATATTTATAAGCCCCTGGTGGACCACCATATTAAGTGATTGGGATGTCTTTGATTTGGTGGGTCAGAAGATTCTCAGGCTCACTTTACAGGCATTGTGAAATATAGGCTACAAAATAATGTGTTAAAATATTCCAGTTTCTACTGTGCGTGTGTGTGTGTTCCCCCCACCCCCTGCATTTTCCAGCTATTATGTAATCGGGATCGAACTTGAACCATTTTATCTGCTTTTTAAGAGCCAGTGGTGGGGAGCCATAAACGAAGTAGTAAGCACACTTAAACCCAAAAGGCTCCCATTAACTGATATTCAAGCAATGGACCAATTCAAGAAAAGATTTGGCTATAAGAAGGCTATTAAATGCAAGGTATGTTTTTTGGTTTTTTTAAGGGAATGGACCCTGTGAGGTCCACCACATTTATGGTCATCTTCCTTTAAACAGCGCTTTCAGAACAGTTTTGCTCCTCTCCCTCTGTCGCTCAAAATCATGCTTCATTCCAGTTAGAGCAGCCTTTGTGAATGGAGTAAACCCGCCTGCCCTGCTTCTCAGGCCAGGTGGGAAATTTAAGGTTTCCAACCACCCTGTATGAAGCATAGGTTCCCACAAGGCAAGAAACAACAATAACAGCAAGAACATTTATTGAACTAACAGAATTGAACAGCAGGGGCAAACAACTGCTTATATACATTTCTGAAGGCCTGGGCCGCTCCCACTCCCAACGTGATTGGCTATCTAAACTTCCAAGCTGCGAATCATGACTCAGAGTTTAAGGGCCAATGACAGAGGCCCAAATCCTGAAATGTTCTGTGATTGGATATCATGTATTGAATCAGAACACAGGAGCTCAAAATCCTTAGTCCAGACTCAAGCTCGGGTAAACACAGAACACTGAATACATAACACTGTATAATACAGGATCGTCCCATACGATAGTGCAAAATACTATGTCCTGTGCTGATTCAATGCAGGATGCAGTTTGTCCTGTATTTCCACTCCCCTGCCCCCCCCCTTTCTCTCTGCCAAGTTAGGGCTCCTCTCCAAATCTATCTATGTGAAAGGGTGTGTGAAAAGTCATGTATTTAAGCTACGGGTAGCAAAGCTCAGACAGATTTACAAATTCATGCATATCTGTCTCTGTGCATGTGACAAATTCCAGAGGGGCCATCCTGTTAGGCTGCCACAGATTGTAATGGATTGCTTGAGTTATGCACCAGGTGGAAAAGAAAATCGCTCCAATGCCTCTCTCTGCCCCACCCTACCCTGCCCAGTATTTTGCCAGAACAAAGGTGGCAGCCTTAGTGGAAATGGCCCAAACAGCCCATTCTCCATTACCTCCCTATTTATCAGACTCCTTGCCGCTTGCCTTTGAGCTTTCTTCTCTGCTATCCTCAGCAAACTCCTGGTTTTGGGGGCAGGTAAGTTTTCTGGGAGACACTCCAGTGACAGCGTCTCATTCAACTGCTGCTCAAGCTTTGCCGGTTGAATTCTTTCAAAGTCCTCCTCCTCATCTCCCATCACCTCCCAACTTTTGCCCTCATCTTCCTCTGGAATGTGCCCTCTACCAAACCACTACCGGAATATGAGGCCTCTCCCTCCGATAACAGGACTCTCGTGAAGAGTTTGGCAGCAGTCTTGTATCTCAGCGACTCATATCTGCTCATATGAGCATGCAAACAGCAGAGTAAACAAAACCTTGGCTGTGAAAGTATGTAGCATCGCTAATTTTATTGCTATACATCAAATCAAACCAAATCATAATAAGGAAAATAACAACAGCGTGAGGAGCAGCTCACACAAACATCCTGTCTGTCTGGGAGACAGAACAAAGAGCCTAAAACAAAAGCACAGAGAACGGAAATGCGGTGTCTGAGTTTCCGTTCTCACACTTCCAGAAGAATGGAATGTAAACAGTGTGGATCACGAGATCCAACAGCAATGGGGGGATGAAAAATACTAACATGGAGGTCTATACTAAATGCCCCTTCATCCTCTCCGGAAGACTCCTGGGGAAGTGGTCTCCACCACTTTCCTTCATCTGCCCAGTCCCTGACAGCCAGGCAGAAGCTTCCTGGGCTTTGAGAAGGATGCTGGAGCCCTGCTGCCTCCGTGATGGGAGGACTCTTGGACGTGGTCAGAGCATCATTTCTTCCACCTTAAGCTGGGCAGAAGCTTCCCAGGCTTTGAGAAGCAGGCACCAGAGTATTAATACTTTAATACTCTAATTTACTGGGAACATTTAGGGGACTAGCCTAGTCCCCCTAGTCCACTGACCGCATGCCACTGGCAGGATAATAATTTGGCTAAAATTTGTTGAGGGAGGCGGGTATCTTGAAGATTCCATTAAGGGCCTCTCTACATTTCCCCCTATAATTTGAGTACCGAAACTGGCATCCAGTGGTTGGGGCCAAGACTTCAGTGGCCTGTATACATCCTTGCCCATTCAATCTAACGAGCCAGGATGGAACGCATGATACAGAACAAGTACAAAATTATATAATGCAATGCAGAATAAGAAAGATCCTGTGTCTTTCTACAGTCGTCTGGCCTCAGGAGTCAATTTATCTTGGTACAGAGTTTTAACTGTTCTCTTTCTTTCAGGGCATGGTACACACAGCCCAAATCAAAGTAGCTGGAGTGAAAAATCCCTGTATTACTATTCTTGTTGTTTTTCTATGTGCCTTTTGCGCATGTGACATTTAGAGCCTGCCATTTGGCATGAGGGCTGCTGCTGAAAGAGGGTTGGCTGCTATCTTCCTCACCTTCTGCCGCAAGACATCCCTCTCCAGCCTTGCTCTTTCAGACGATCATGGCTACGGTCTTATCCACTATGCTGCTATCTACAACCGTGTGTCAATCATATGCCAGCTGATTAAATCATATCTGACTATCAACCAGAGGCGCAGCATCCCAGTTAGCCAAGGTATGAAATAGTATCTGCTGAGAAGTTATTAGAGTCCCAGGGGTCCTTCCCACAAGGAAAGCATCTCCCCTGTCCCCTTTCTTGGTTGTAGAAAAGACTCTGTGCAAGAACCAGAGATATCTAAATCAGGCTTCCTCAAACTTGGCCCTCCAGATGTTTTGAGACTACAATTCCCATCATCCCTGGCCACTGGTCCTGCTAGCTAGGGATCATGGGAGTTGTAGGCCAAAAACATCTGGAGGGCCGAGTTTGAGGAAGCCTTCATTCACCTGTTGATTCCAATTTTCTTTTCTAAAGTGTGTGAGATACTTTATTGCTCCAGACATCACTGTTAGCCCTCATCTGACCTGTTACCCACTCCAGTTCAGATACCTGTGTGGGTAAACAGGCAGAGCAATGCGGCCCCACTTGGCTCCAGTGGCTTTGGCGACGTGGGCTGGGCTGAAGCAGCGGGCTCTGTCCCCCGCCTGGCATACGTGCCCACCCACCCTGGGCATTGGCAACCCATGATATGCTGCTGTGCTGGACAACAGCTCCCATCATCGGACCATTGGCCCTGCAGACTGAAATCTAGCAATATCTGGAGAGGAGAACCACAGATTCTTCATCTCTGAAATAACTGTTTGGAGGAGGCTTTCATCATTAGAATGAGAAGCAGGATAGTGTATACCGAAAGAAAGAAAGAAAGAAAGAAAGAAAGAAAGAAAGAAAGAAAGAAAGAAAGAAAGAAAGACGCAATAGCCAAATCATAATAAATACATTTTGTTCTAGGGAAGCGTTCCCAGAAATCTGATCCAAAGGGTAAGTGATAAATACTTTGTTGTCCTCCGACTTTTGTAATATATATAAGTATACGAAATAAAGTTGCGCTAACTTTAGGAAAACTAGGGGCTATAAGTTTAAGGCCAAAGGCTTGCAGCTTCTGTACCTTAAGAGATAATGCTCTATAGTGTAACTAGAACGGTTCATTCAATGAAATATTTGAGTTAGTGGGAGCTTTGCTCTTGCCATTAAGGGGTGCACAGGTAAGCCCATTCGGAAGAAAATCTCTTCGGAATCCATTAAGCATGTTGCAGTTTTGTAATTTTGTTCCGGGAGTAAATTTAATGCAGAGATTACACTGTAAACACACACACACACACACACAATAATAATAATTAAAAAGATTGATTGCACTGAAGTCGATAGTATTTCGTTACTGGAAATTCTGCATAGCCAATAGCTTTGGAACCTATGATATAATTAATCTTAAAATAAGAACCTATGTCTATATAGCACACGGGCATGTAGGGATGTCATGGTTGAAGTGATTAAATAAATATGCTTTGTTTAAGGAACAACGAGCTTCCAAGATAAGGACATTGCAGGAGAGAAAAGTGGTGAGTTGTAAAAAAACCCACAGCATTACTTTTTTAATAGTCTACAATGATGAAAATTATTTAGTTTGTTGCCATTGATTTCTCTTTCTCTCTCCACTAAGGCTGGGCTATATGCTGTTCATATTCAGGGGTGGGCAGAGATTTTGCTACGTTTTCCATTTTTAATGCTACAATGCATGGCATGTTCGATGCTTTTTTAAAAATCTGATAAATTCACATGCTATTTTTCTAGTGCTGGAAAGAGAAACAGTATTGATTCTGTGAAAATTCAGTGTGGTGGGGAGGTGAGAGTGTGAAACTAGGACCTTAGAGAGACTAGGGGGTGACCTTGGGCCAGCCCCTGCCTCTCAGACTAACCTACCTTACAGGGTTGTCATGGTTTTTAAACGAGGGGGGGGAGAAGCAAAGACATCATCTTGAGCTTTTTGGAGAAAAGGGCTATAAATTCAACACATACATACATATACAGTCGTACCTTGGAAGTCGAACAGAATCCGTTCTGGAAGTCCGTTCGACTTCCAAAACATTCGGAAACCAAAGTTCGGCTTCTGGTTGGCTGGAGGAAGCTCCTGCAGCCAATCGGAAGCCACGGAAGCTGCGCTGGACGTTCGGCTTCTGAAAATCGTTTGAAAAGCGGAACACTCATTTCTGGTTTTCGATCATCCAGGAGCTGAAACGTATGAGTTCCAAGGCATTCAGCAACTAAGGTACAACTGTACACATAAAATAATAAAGGGGTGGTGTAGAAACATAAAACTAGCAAATAATTATTCAAATCTTTGGGTGCTCTGCCTTAGATTTTGCCAGCTGAAGTGTACCATGTCTGTGTAGTTCAGGGGTAGGCAACCTAAGGCCCGGGGGCCGGATGCTGCCCGATTGCTTTCTAAATCCGGCCCACAGACGGTCCGGGAATCAGCGTGTTTTTATGAGTAGAATGTGTCCTTTTATTTAAAATGCATCTGTAGGTTATTTGTGGGGCCTGCCTGGTGTTTTTACATGAGTAGAATGTGTGCTTTTATTTAAAACGCATCTCTGGCTTATTTGTGGGGCACAGGAATTCGTTCATATTTTCCCCCTGAAATATAGTCCGGCCCACCACATGGTCTGAGAGACGGTGGACCGGCCCACGGCTGAAAAAGGTTGCTGACCCCGGTGTAGTTCATTCTACTGCATCTTGTTCCCTCTGTCAGGTTTTGGTCCCACTGCTTTGCACCTATCAGCTCAGTGCTCCTCCGTCGAAGCCCTCCATTTCCTCCTGGCCTTAAAAGCAGATTACGAAATACCCGATGAACATGGGTGGCTGCCTATACATTACGCTGCCTTCTATGACAATGTTACCTGCTTCACAATTCTCTACCGAAAACACCCAGCTTCGTTAGAGTCTGAAACACGAAATGAGTAAGTAAGCAGAAAACAGCATGGGAATTTACGCCGCCTTGTTTCCTTTTGGAATTCAAGTAAGGAACTCTAAGTATTGTCAAGTTTCAGAGTTCGAAGGTTAGTGATTATGCATAATGTAACACCAAATTGCCTAATCTTGGGTCAATCAAATTGAGACAAGGGTTCATAATGTGCCCGTCAGCTGGCTACATTTCCCTGCAAGGGAACAGGCTATTCTAGGGTGTGATCATGTTTTGAAATGTTTGCTATGTCGACTTCTAACCAATCTAAAGGTGTACTGTCCCATATCAATCAAATCCTCCTGGAAGAGTCTACTAGGAGCGTGGAGGACCTTCAGATAGCCTAAGAATGCAGTCTAGACCAACGCTCACCTTCATGTTCCGGGTTCAAGCCTGGAATCCTTGATAAGAGTCCTTTTTAGAGCAATCAACGTTGCAAAGTGGGAAGGTAAAGAGAGCAAGATAAACAGGCAAAGAAACTATCCCACCACAGCTCAACTGCATTTCTGTTACATGCAATTTGTCTTGAAGGATAAAATAACAATAAATCCTATATAAACTTTCCAGTGAGTAGATCCCAATGAACATTAGGGCTGGCCAGTATCGGTTTTCAACACTGTGATATATCCCCGGTTAAACATCACAATATACCGATATATCATGATGTCTGAAATAAGGGTGGAGCTATGTAGAGGCATTGGCTGGCTTCACGGTTTTCCCCACATAGTGATTTTCCCATCACACATGCACACATCAAGATCCGCAATATGTTGCCAGGTCAAAAATTATGAAACCAGTATCATGATACGGACTTGAAACCAGTTTTGAGTGATATATTGCCCAGCCCTAACACATTTCGTGATTTGCAATATATTGCCAGGTCAAGAACGATGAACCCGATATCATGATATCGACCTCAGACCAGTTTTGGATGATATATCGATATCTCACCAAGCCCTAATGAACATGACAGGGCTTTCCTTATTAGAGAACATGGGGAGAGATGCATACTTTTATTTGTTTGTTTTTGGCCACAATTCTTCATCTACTTTTCTAGGAGTGAATCTCATTGAACTCAGTAGGGCTTGCTTCTAAATAGATTTGTGCAGCATTCCACTGTCACTCAGCAGCTAACTTGCAGAAACAATGCCCTGGCTTGCACATAGCTTAGCATGAACACATGGATGTGCAGAGAGCCCGTGTGTGTAGTGGTTAAGAGCGGTGGACTTGTAATCTGGTGAACCGGATTCGATTCCCTGCTCCTCCACATGCAGCTGCTGGGTGACCTTGGGCTAGTCACACTTCTCTGAAGTCTCTCAGCCTCACTCACCTCACAGAGTGTTTGTTGTGGGGGAGGAAGGGAAAGGAGATTGTTAGCCGCTTTGAGACTCCTTCGGGTAGTGATAAAGCAGGATATCAAATCCAAATTCTTCTTCTTCTTCTTTGGGAAAGGGATCACAGCCAATTTGCTCCTCTACAGTCATAGTTTGGCTTAGCATCTTGTATGACTCCAGGCCAATGGTTTAGCTCTCTCTGGACTAACCATGAACCAAGGCTTGTCCTGTATATGAAATAAAATCCATTTCATCATCCTATTTCGCTGAGTATTAATCCGCATCGCAGTGATGTTTCTCCTCTCTCCTACAGAAAATGCTCCACCCCACTTTTGCTTGCGGCTACATCTGGGGCATTAGATACGATCCAGTATTTGTTTTCTCTCAAAGCCAACTGGCTGAAAAAGGACAACGAAGGAAATAATATCATTCATTTGGCGGTGCTGAACTTTCATACGGAGGTTCTGAAGCATCTGGTTGAGCTGCACAACCCTGACCTTCCGGTTTGGAAAACTCTTGTTGGTAAGCACATCAGTTTGTCTCCCTGCAAAGTGGTTCTAGGTGGCCCTAACTCACTGGGATGTTTCAGTTCATGAGGATGCAACAAGGTGGCCCATGGATGCAACAGCCCCCATAGCCCAGTGATAACACATCTGATGCTGTATTATCTAGAGGCAGGATAGGAAGCTGGAGGGAACTCTGGAAAGACCTGTCCTAGAGCAGCCCCCACACCATAACAGATTTGTCAGAAGGAACTTTGAACTACCACATGGTGGCAGCATAGGACTCAGCAGGCTGACAAGGAAATATTGGCAGACTAAATGCTTTCTGGGGACGCAGGTGGCGCTGTGGGTTAAAGCCTCAGCGCCTAGGGCTTGCCGATCGAAAGGTCGGCGGTTCGAATCCCTGCGGCGGGGTGCGCTCCCGCTACTCGGTCCCAGCGCCTGCCAACCTAGCAGTTCGAAAGCACCTCCGGGTGCAAGTAGATAAATAGGGACCGCTTACCAGCGGGAAGGTAAACGGCGTTTCCGTGTGCGGCTCTGGCTCGCCAGAGCAGCGATGTCACGCTGGCCACGTGACCCGGAAGTGTCTCCGGACAGCGCTGGCCCCTGGCCTCTTAAGTGAGATGGGCACACAACCCCAGAGTCTGTCAAGACTGGCCCGTACGGGCAGGGGTACCTTTACCTTTACCTTAAATGCTTTCTATTAACCCACTCCACCTTTTGAGGTAAAGGTAAAGGACCCCTGGATGGTAAAGGTAAAGGACCCCTGGACGGTTAAGTGCAGTCAAAGGAGACTATGGGCTTGCGGCGCTCATCTCGCTTTCAGGCCGAGGCAGCCGGCGTTTCTCTGCAGACAGCTTTCCGGGTCACGTGACCAGCAGGACTAAACCGCAACACTTCCAAAAGTAAAACAAAATAAAAATAAAAGCACACAGTTTTAGCTGTTGAATATGTTGGCCATCAAGTCCTAAAGACCTGGGTAGACTGAAATGTTGTTTGAATGAGCTGTACCACTTCAGGATAACGGTGAGGAGGGATCCCTATTTGAATGCCTCCAAGTTTTTAAAGCTTGCTCCAAGTAGAAAAGGAGCTTTATTTTAATGAAGGGGGATATTAAAAAGAAATAAAATCTGCCAACTGTAGTCTGAAATGGTATAATCTAGAGGTTTTCAACCTTTCTGAGTCCACGGCTCCCTTAACCGACTACATTTTTTCTGCAGCAACCCACTGGGGCTCAGGAGCCCAGTTACGTCACCCCTTCCCTGCAGAGCTGCCAGCCTCTCACCATTTTTCAAACACCCTCCCTTGTGGAGTGTTCCCTCAGCCTCCTCTCCTCTCCCTTCTCCTTGGGAGTCCTTCAGGCAGCTGCAGCTGCAGCCCCTGGTCTCTGAACTGCCCCACCCCTGCCCCAAAGAGAGTTGCCTCCCAGGGGCACCATTTGCCTGGGGAGCTTGTAGCCAGGGCTGCTGCAATAAACAGCCGTGCAAGCCTGTGGGAGGCAGAAACATGAAAGGGCATCAGAGGAGGGAGGGAACGAAAGAGGAACAGCGGCCAGTGTTGCCCGCGGCACCCCTGACCATCATTCAGGGCAAAACGCAAAAAATAAAAAATTCACTGTTGATACCTCATTCTCGAATTGCCCCTCTGAAATATACTCCGAGTCGAGAGTGGATTTCATGCTCTTTATTCAGCTCATAGTAGTGAGGAGGAATGCAAATTCCCCCAGAATGTCTGCTTTATATACATTATTTACACAATGGGCCCCACGTGATTGGCTAATTCCGGGATTCTCCTGTGGGCCAATCAGGTTGTGGATTCACTTCCACCTGGAGCTGGATTGGATGGCTCCTGTGGACCAATCAGACTGTTGCATTCTGAATCCTATTGTTCTAGGAGCAATCAGACTGCTGCATTTTGGTGTAGTGGTTAAGAGCGGTGGACTCGTAATCTGGGGAACTGGGTTCGCTTCCCCGCTCCTCCACATGCAGCTGCTGGGTGACCTTGGGCCAGTCACATTTCTTTGAAGTCTCTCAGCCCCACACACCTCACAGAGTGTTTGTTGTGGGGGAGGAAGGGAAGGGAGAATGTTAGCCGCTTTGAGACTCCTATAAAATCCAAACTCTTCTTCTCAGTACATAACAAATCCATTCTACCTAGAGCTGCGTCAGAGTTTTGAAAATGTGTTTCCTGGCCATTTATTGGCTGGATAAACTCCAACGAAAAACAATTCTGCAAACTGGAGTTATTGCAAAAAGGTTCAGCTTGGATACATCCTTTGGGGGTAACCAGCAAGTGTCTTCAAATTGCTCTGGGGATTCTCAACAGGTATGCTGGATTGCAAAGAGCAGAAAAGGAAAGAAATGGCCATACGGTGTTTGGAAGTCCTTTGTCTTGCCAAAAATAATTACTGGAAGTGCATTTTGGATGCAGGTGAGATAAGCAGAAGAAGATATGTTGCTGTCTTTATGCTATAGGTCTGGGGCCCCAGATACTGTTGAATGACAGTTCCAATAATACCTCTCACCACTGGCCTGTCTGGCTAGGGCTGATGGAGTCCAACAACAACTTGGGGTGCCAGAGGTTCTCCATTTCTGCTGTAGGTTTTCATATAAGTATCTGTGCACCAGCTACTAAATGCCCATATAAGGTGATTTCAAGCCTTATGAGGAACAGTTGAAGGAGTTGGGTATGTTTGGCCTGGATAAGAGCAGATAATGACAGCCACCTTCAAATATCTAAAGGGCTGTCACATGGAAGAGGGAGCCGGCTTGTCTTCTCCTGTTCTGGAGGCTAAGACCTAAAACCAATGGCTTCAAGCTACGAGAAAGGACACTCTAAGCATCAGGAAGAACTTTCTGGTGGTAGGAGCTGTCTGACAGTGAAATGGACTCCCTTGGAAGGGGGTGGGGGGTTTTATGCAGAGGTTGGATGGCTATCTGTCATCGTGGATGCTTCAGTTGAGATTCCAGCATTGCAGGGGGTTAGACTAGATGACCCTCGGGATCCCTTCCAACTCTACTGTTCTACAATTCTAATAACAAGGGGGGGAAACAATAAAAGAGATTAATCCAAGCCTGATGTGAATGCATAGGAAGACATAGTACCTCTTCCTTGAATCCATGCCTTTTTAAAGCAAACTGTACACACAGGGTTGGATCCAGACGAATGTGGTTCCCACTAAAAATCATCTATCTATCATCTATTCTTTTCAAGTTTATACATTTCACTAATTTTATACATTCCACTAATTTTACAATTGTTTTGACATTTCAAAACTTGACTTCCTTCCCCCTCTTTCTGCGGTTCCTTAAATTTTGTTTTTAATATCTTCTGCATATCCAAATTAACTTAATTTGCTCATTTACTTATCTTCTTTAAATATATACTCTTGTGAAACTGCAGGTTATTACAATAATCCTGCCAATGTTTTCATCTGTTTATAATTTATCTAGTTCCCACTAAAAATCAAAGGACTTGAAGCTACGACAAACTTGCCCCATTGCTTTCGGTGCTATACCTAAGCTGCATTCGGATGACTTATTTTTAAACTGTTATTTATGCAGCACCATCCGTTGCAAATCCCACAAGGATGTACTCTAGGAAAGTTCTCTGCTTCTTTGCTCCTGGGAGTAGATCGGCTTTAAATAAAGCGAACTGTTGGAGGCAGCTCTTAACATGTTGGAAGCATCCTCTTCAAATACATTTTTAAATGAAATGTGAAAGACTGAATGTACTTGCTGACAGAAACCACTGGGGGCAGGATTCAGCAGAATTAACAGTAGATGATAAAGCCCCAGTTCATAACTATACGGGGGCTGCAGCATTCTCACTTTTTTGTAGATACCAGCCACATTCAGATGTAACAGTAAACCATAGTTTAGTGCTACTCTATAGTTTTCTTCTCCTCCGGCACAGCCTCCCCTAAAACCTTGCTGCTGGGAGGAGATTGACTTGATGGATTTAAAATGGCATGACAATGAATTGAAAAGGATGTTCAAAATAACTTTTATTCAAAAAACAAAACAGAAGCTTTTCTTTTGGGGATTATAGGGACAGAACTACCTAAGTTGTATAGAAATTTATTTATGTATGCTACTACAGCGGCAGGGATGCGGGTGGTGCTGTGGGTTAAACCACAGAGTCTAGGACTTGCTGATCAGAAGGTCGGCGGTTCGAATCCCCACAATGGCGTGAGCTCCCGTTGCTCGGTCCCTGCTCCTGCTAATCTAGCAGTTCGAAAGCACCTCAAAGTGCAAGTAGATAAATAGGGACCGCTCTGGTGGGAAGGTAAACGGCATTTCCATGCACTGCTCTGGTTTGCCAGAAGTGGCTTAGTCATGCTGGCCACATGACCCAGAAGCTCCCTCGGCCAGTAAAGCGAGATGAGCGCCGCAACCCCAGAGTCGGTCACGACTGGACCCAATGGTCAGGGGTCCCTTTACCTTTACCCTTACTACATCAGCAAGAATGTTACTGGCCCAAAAGAGGAAAGAAGCAAGAGTCCCAGTAAAGGAAGAATGGATACAAAAACTTACGGAATATGCAGAAATGGCGAAACTTACCGGAAGAATAAGAAATCAAGATTACAAACTTTTTATAAAAGACTGGAAATGGTTTATTGAATATTTACAGATAAATTGCAAACAGATAAAAGCATTAGCAGGATTGTTGTAATTACCTGCAGTTTCACAAGAGTATATATTTACAGTAGATAATTAAATGAGCAACTTAAATGAATTTGGATATGCAGAAGATATTTTTTTAAAAAAAATTTTAAGGAACCGCAGAAAGAAGGGGAAGGAAGTCAATTTTCAAAATGTTAAATTGATTGTAAAATTAATGAAATGTATAAACTTGAAAAATATAAATCAAACCTTAAAAATATATAAATAAAATGGCATCTTTAAAATGATATTTTAATATTTAAGTTTCAGTATTTTTTTAGTTTTGCTATAAATTGCCTCAAGCACCCTGTAGGAAGACAAGTCATGCCTTATGTAAATAAATAAACTCACCATCTTAAATAATATTGTGAGCTCATTTACAAAAATCAGGATACCTGAAGTAGTTGGTTTATGCGTGTTAGTAAAACCAGTTATGTTTGTTGGCACAGGCAGGAAATCTCAATACACCTTGCTTTCTAAGCTTCCTTCTCAAACCCATGAATTCTGCACTAATCTCTGCACTCTCTCAGCATAAGGCCATGCTGTAACTTCTGTAATCCTTCAGCCATTGATCCAGAGATAATGAGGAACAAGGCAACCCCATTCCAAGCAACCCCACCCTCCAAAAAATGCAATGCCAACCACATACCCAATCCTATGAGTGCAGTGAACTCCACATCACCCTCCAAGCTTGGGAGGAAGATGGTGGGAACCAGGAGGCCTCTTGTACTTGAGAATGGTCCCCACGTGAGATAGATAGATAGATAGATAGATAGATAGATAGATAGATAGATACATTTAAATTTTCTGTTTTACCATTTATAATATTCATTTAAATAACCTTAAAATGTCAATGACTTTCCATGGTTCATTTTGTATATTGTAAATCCCTGCATAAACTAAACCATTCAGTATTCCATTGTTACATCTATCAAAACTCGTTTACACTGTTGAATTTATCGTAATGCTGCCAACGTTTTCAAGTGTGCACAATTTTCCTCCATATATTCAATAAACATTTTCCAGTCTTCTTTAAATGTATGTTCTTTTTGTTCTCTTATTCTATGAGTTAGGTCCTCAAGCTACGCATATTCTATCAGTTTAAGTTGCCATTATTCTTTAGTTGGGACCTCACTCGTTTTCCATTTTTGGGCTAACGAAACATGGGCCGCAGTAGTGGCATACATAAACAAACTTTTCTGACACCTGGGAATTTCTATCTGAATTATCCCCAACAAAAAGGATTCTGGATGTTTGTTTGTTTTTGGAAAAGTTATTTTAAACATTTTTTTCAATTCATTATGGATTATTTCCCAATACTCTTTTACCCTTTTACAAGTCTACCACATGTGAAAGAATGTGAGGGGTCCCCACATGATTTAAAGCCTTTTTGGATTTTCCATTGAGCAGGAAACCTCCATGGGTTTGAGAGCGAGAAGGATGATACGGTTAGGGGTGGAAGGAGCATAATGCTCTCAATCCTACCCTGTCTTGCTCACGTGTAGGGTTACATGCACAAGTAGGGCTTTTGTAAACTTTCATACATCCCTCCCCTGCCAACACATACAGATTCTTCTATTCTCTTCTAAACAAGTCAGAAACTTTCAAGTGATTCACAGGGTGTTGTGTTTGTGAAAGAAAACTTTAACTGATTCTTCGTTTGCACTCTGCACCACAGGTACCATACCCTCGTTAATCAACTTGTTAAAAAGTGGCATCATCTACCTGGAGTGCATCACTGTGGGAGTTCTGAGTAACATCTCAATCCACGAGTCCATCGCCAAAGCTTTTGTAGAAGCAGGAGGCATCACAGTATTAATTAAGCTACTGGCAACTCATGAACCTGAATTGCTTTCCCGTTGTGCTGTCCTTTTATATGATATTGCCCAGTTGGATAACAATCAGGTTATAATCGCTGAACAGGTAAGCCTAACCCTAAAAAAAACAACCTTAGTATTGTCTTTCATTCCCTCCTTTTTAAAATGTACTATAATAATAATAAAATGTATTTGCTTTTACTTCAGGTGTGCTTTTACTTTCTTCCTTTGAATCGTAGAACTGTAGACCTGTAAGGGACCCTGAGGATCATCTAGGTACACTGAAACTAATCTTAATTGTGCTTAAGGTTCCTAATAGTAATGTCAGGAGTCCAGGTTCCCAACTTGATAACACAGTAAGCGTAGGTAATTAAAAAGGAGGATTTATTGCAAAAACAAACAGATAGCTTCGGACAGCTCTGAGAAAGCCTCTGGCATCATTACGCAAGATGACCCTTCTGAAGACTTCTTCCGGCGTTGACAGAAGATATTGAACTCATGACCCTTAAGTCTCTTGTGTTGCTTCCTATGTAGCAGCCCTCCCATTCGCTGACTCTTCAGACTTAGTGGATCAGCTCCAACCTCTTCCTGTTCTGCAACTCTGAGTCTTTTCGCGCCTATTTGTACTTCCTGCGAGCCTTATCAGCCTGCTCATCAAGGTCAGGAAGAGCCGGTCTGCAGCTGCCGGCTCTTCCCTGCCTGACTAACATCTAAGCCCCTCTGTTCCTGGTTGCTTTCTGCAGTTGGCTGCAAACCTTCGCTTGGAGCTGGCTCATTCCTGACAAGTAACTAGAGTTCTCCTCAGTGGTGGAAGCTATTCCGACATTCTGCCGTGAGCCACCACCATACTCTCTGGCCCCTTACTTACTGTGTGTGGCTCGCTAAGCACTGGGTTGTCAGCCTCTTCCTCCTCAGTGTTGCCTTTGTAGAATTCAGTAGGGGGAATGGGGTCAAAACCAGAATTAGTTGGCTCTGCCTGTTTCTGGCTCTGGCTCCACATTTTGCTGTATTCCCTGCCTTCTGCCCTACCAGCCCCTATGAGCACCAGTCTCCTCTGTTCCTAAACCCAGGATTAAGAACCCACGTCAAGCCAAGAGATTCAGATCCCAGGTTAAGAGAAGTACTGGTTAGCCTTAAGAGGGGGTGAAGATGTATTTACTAATTGTGGCTAGATAAAGAGGGAACATTCTCAAAGTTGGCTTCTGATGAACAGAGAACAAAAGTTGTGTCTGCACTATCAACAGTTTGATATATGTGACTGAATGGATCTTGCTGCTTTCTTCGACACTGCTTTTCTTTCTTTCTTTTTCCTGCAGGGCGGAATTCCTGCGCTTGTCAATCTGTTGCAGTACAACATAGAAGACCTGCTTGTGAATGTAATAAATTGCATTCGAGTGATGTGCATTAACAACCATGAGAACCAGTTGAAAGTAAAAGATGCCAGGGGCATCGAGCCACTTGTCAACTTCTTGCAGTCGGATTCAGGTAGAGCAAAGGAACAAAATGCAGAATCACAAGTACTGCTATCCATACACAGGGGAGTGGGCACAGTGCACATTCTCCTGGGCCCCCTTTTTGGAGGAGGGCAACAGACCATCTAAGCTGCAAGGAGTGGATACTGGGGGTGCAGCAGGGGCAGATTTAGGGAAGTCCAATTGGTGCAGTCACACCAGGTGTTCAGTTGAGAAGGGTGCCTTCTCAAAGCCTGCTAAATGCTTGCCTGGCTTTGGGAAGGAGGTGTGAAGGCTCTGGCAGGGTCCTAGAATCCTCCTGTGAGCCAGCGTAGTGTAGTGGTTAAGAGCGGTAGACTCGTAATCTGGTGAACCAGGTTCGCTTCCCTGCTCCTCCACATGAAGCTGCTGGGCGACCTTGGGCTAGTCACACTTCTCTGAAGTCTCTCAGCCTCACTCACCTCACAGAGTGTTTGTGGTGGGGAAGGAATGGAAAGGAGATTGTTAGCCGCTTTGGGGAGTTATTCCTTAAGAGGAGTGAAAGGTGGGGTATCAAGTCCAAACACCACCTCCTCCTCCTCTTCTTCCTCTTCTTGCCTCCTTCCCAAAGCTGGACAAGTTCTTACCGGACTTAGGAAAGGTGGGAGGAGGGCCCTAGGACCATGCCATAACCTTGTGCCTCTTTTCTAAAGCCCAGCTTAAGCTGGTGAATGGCCTTGCACAGGGCGGCGTATTACCAAGGTCTGCCCCTGAGCCATAGCTGTCAACTTACAGATTTGAAAATAACGGACCAGCAGCCTCGAAAATAAGGGATCAGCAGCCAAAATAAGGGATTTTGCTTAGCTTATGAGTTCCATCTGCCCTTCCCCACCCAAGAGGGAGGGAGAGAGACTCTCTCCCATGCCGCCCATGAGCCCGGCATGAGGAGGTTGCGGCGCTGCCACGGCCGCTGAAGCGCCGCCCTTCTGCATCCCTCCCCATCCCCTCCTCTTCCTCCTCCCTCAGGCCGACTCCTCAGCCACCGCTGTCGCCTCTGGCTTCCCCTGGCAGCGCGGCCGAAGTCTCGCAAGAGGGGGGCTGCCTGCCCGCCCACCACCACCCGTCTCCTTACGACGCGCCCCTGAGGGGGAAAAGGGAGAGACAGAGACGCGGCAGCTCGTGCGCTCTCTCTCTCTCTCGCTCTCTCTCAAGGCAGAGGACCCCAAGCTGGGCAAGCATGAAACCCGGGAAATTTAAGGGACATCATCAATCCGGGACAGCAGCGGGACAAGGCGCTGGGATAAGGGAGTTTCCCGCCAAACAAGGGACAGTTGACAGCTATGCCCTGAACACAGAGATAAAACTTCTTAGAGAGGCTGCTTTTTAGTGGAGGGGGCAAATCAAGGAGGGGTGAGGCCCAAGTAGCAAGTTTGGGTTACACATGGACATGGATTATGGATTTACTGGCTCGGTTGAGAGCCTATATTGCAGGGATAAGGAACCTGTGACCTTCCATATGCTGTCAGACTACAACTCCCATCATCCCTTACCATTGGCCTATCTGGTTGGGACCGATGAGAACTCCCCCATCCCTGCAGTATTGCTTAACAAACATTGTCTTAGGTAACAGAATACTAGACATTTATTACTGCATCAAATCTCTGATCTGCAAATGAAACGTAAAATAATAACAGCGAAAACAGTAACAGGGCTGTTATTTGCTGTGGTCTTACACGTGGCTGGCTCTTACTGTTTCGTGATCTTTTTCTGCATAAAGATGTGCTGCTGGCCGTGGCTTCGGCAGCGATTGCAGAACTTGCTCGAGGGAATTTTAGAATGCAGAACGCCATTGCTGATGCGCAAGTCATTGCCCCTCTAGTTGAACTTCTCAGAGGAAGGAAAATCGGTGTCCAAGTGAAAGGAGCAATGGCGATTGAGGCACTGGCTGAAAGGAACACTAACATCCAAATGAGATTTCTATCCAAGTCTGTGACCAAATTCCTTTTAAAGCTCCTGAAGGCAAGTATTTTCCCATCTTTTCTCTGGGATTTGTAGAGCAGCTGAGTAGGCTGTTATCTGACCTCACTGGATAACTTTGTAGCTTGGTCCTTCTGAGTTCAGTGGAGCTTATTGATGGTGAAGTCTGCTTGGGATTACATCCTCTCAGACGTTAACGCTTTGAAATATAACCAGGAACATTTTTTCATTATTATTTTGCCCAATCTGCAGGCTTTTCACCTGAAAGTTAAAGAACAAGGTGCTGCCACACTTTGGGCCCTGGCAGGGCAAACCTTGAAGCAGCAGAAATACATGGCAGAACAGATTGGATACAACCTTATTATCGATATGCTGCTGTCACCCTCTGATAAAATGCAGTGTGTTGGTAAGTCAACTGTCAGGTGGCTGTTGTGGTTGCTCGAGAGTAACCAGGCAGGACTCCAACCTGTGTTTTACAGGCTTTATTTTGGTGCAAACTATTTACAGTGAAGAGCCCCAAAGTTCATGTCTGGCTCAATCGCTAGCAGAATCCGGGAGTGGTCTTTTTTTGGACCACCCCCAACATAAGAGTTTCGTTACCCCCAACTGTCTCCTCCCCTCTTTGCGCCTCAGACTACTGCGCAGGATGGGCAATGGCAAGGGCATGTTTTCCTCCTGACCGGCTTGCCCAGAAGCGGTGTTAAGGCTCCCACCAGCATCCTCTGGTCCTTGCACCTCTTCCCCCCTGGAGGTTGGTCTTTCCTCCTCCCCGGAGGAGGAACTGCTTCACAAGATTTCCGGAAGCTCCCTGTAACACAACTGCCCTTCTAATTCTCGCCTCTGAGCCAATGGCAGTTCCCTGACATGACATCAACCTTTTCCGTTACATTTCTGAAAGAAAAACTGGGCATGGGGCTGAAGGTTGCTAAATGTGTGTTGCTGTGGTTGTTTTGGAAGGAGGTGAAGCCGTCATAGCTCTTAGCAAGGAGAGCGAAATTCACCAGAACCAGATCTGCGAAGGGAACGGAATTTCCCCTTTGGTTCGGCTGCTAAGGAGTGGAAGGATAGCAGAGGGCACATTGCTCAGTGTCATCAGAGCCTTGGGGACCATTTGTATTGGTTTGTAGTTCCTTTTCTGTTGTACTTAGGTTATGTTATAAGAAAAGACTGCTCCCTTTCCCTTATGGGGTATTCCAGAGTCCGTATAGAGTCCTTGTAGGTTCCCTATCGGTAGGAGCAAACAACAGAGGCCAATCAGAGCATATCTGAGAAGCAAAGCGGCTAGTAAGCCTGATATTTATTGAAGGAAAACTAAACTGTTGCAACAGGGTCCCCACTCACCACACACAGGAGGGAGGAGAACTCTGAACAATGGTGCACAAACCCTTATATAGACTATTGAAATTGCCCACCCTGTAGCCCAAGACTACCTCCAAAAACATCATACATACATCACAGAAGGAGGCGGTCTACAGTAGAAATCACAGAAGGAGGTGGTCTATAGCAGAAATCCTTTCTGCCAGGATACCTGATCATGGTCACTGATTGCATTACCTGGGCAGTCTGGCCATTCTTTTGTGATGGTTAATAATTTAGTTCCTGACTCCAGGTCACAGGCTCACCCTATTCATACACAACTACATCCTTAAGACAGGATTTGCAAGCAAAACGACAATTAGCTTTCCCCATTTGCCTCCCTTACTGCAGAGGAATATTTGAGGTCATTGGGAGAGTCAAAATGGCTTCAGGAATGCTCTCCCACTATTTCAGACACATGGTTCATATATTTAGATATGTGTGCATTTATGAATATTTATTCTATATTTGAGACCTTAAAATTCTCATAACAATCCCCCATTTGGGGCTTACTAGCCGCTTTGCTTCTCAAATATACTCTGGTTGGCCTCTTGTTTCCTCCTACTGATAGGGAACTCACTTAAGGACTCTGTGCAGGCTCTGGAATACCCCATAAGGGAAAGGGAGCAGTTTTTTATTATAACAGTTAAAAATAATCAAGCAGTTTAGAACAATGCAAGAACTTTGGAAGCTGGGTTGTATACAACTAAGTTCTTCTCAGACTACACCCACTGAACTTTAATGGGCCTACGCTAGTCATGTTAATTAACTTCAGTGGACCTACTCTAAGTAGGACTGTCATCGGATATAACCCCTAATACATTTTTAGTGATATAAGTAGTCTTTTCCATTAACAAAAGGCGCGTGTGGTATTTGACCAGGGCCTTGATAAATCTCCTGGTTTTGCCAGTCTGTAATTGCAAGAAGAGTTTGTCAAGTAGGGATGGGGGAGAAATTTGATTCAGTTCACATTAGAAGACAAACCTACCCAATTCTCAATTTTTCGCAACAGTAGGTGAACGTGAACACAGAGATCCTTCTAAATTCACACTTCTCTGAATTTTGCAATGCAGTTCTCCAGCCAGGTGATGGGTACAAAAATGCATTTTTACTAGTCTGCATAAAAATGCATATATTTGTGAAAACAGCATGCAAAAATAACAGGGTCAAGTGGGTGGCAAAAAATGTGCATATTAGGCAAAGTTGCATTAAAATGTGTATATTGGCCAAAGAAATTCGCACTAGATTGCTGATGAATTTTCATGAGGACTTTTTTCCCCCTAATCACAAGCAGATGTGGAAATGTGGTGAACTGAATTTAAGATGGGGGAAACTGGAAATGGAGACAAAATAAAACTGACTTCCTAGTGTTAACTACCTAGAAGGCCTAGTCAGCCAGTCCATGGCTGGTGACCTGCATTTGGCTTGTGCCCCAAGTTTTCATAAGGACAATGTTGGTGAGCAGGCATAGAGCCTCTTTCTACTGCATGACTATGCAGATGTGTGAGCTTTATGAAACATCACTCTCTAACCTAGTTGCTATCTATGGGCCAATACACACAAACAGCCAGCAAGAGGCTACCTTGAATTGCTTTCATTGGCAACCACATAATTCAGGCTTAATTGACACTGAATCACCAACTTAGAGAAGGAAGTCTCCTTCCATGTCTCCTTTTGGTCCTTATCTGTTCAGGGCAAAAATAGAATTATCTGCGAACACACACCTCACATCTGGACCTAAACTCTATAAAGCCCACATTTTATTTTTATCTTATTTCATTGTTATTTTTCATTAATGTAAAATCAAAAATGCAAACAAACAAGTCAGAGTTACAGCCAGAATCCAAAAATGCAAACAAACAAGTACAGAGTAACTGTTTGCCCATTTTGCATTTTCCAAATATGTAGGGAGCAGATAATGTAGAAAAATAAAAGCAGCAAAACACACAATGAAAGCCAAATTTTGCTATTTTTTGGAGGAAGAGGGGGCTCGTTTACACTTCACTTGTCCTAAAAGCACAGGTCTGGGCGTTTTTCTGCTTTTCCCAGGAAAACCTGCTCTTTACTGCCAAATCAGAGCAAACAGCAATTCCCGGGAAAACCTGATTGACATTTGTTCTGATTCAGCGGTAAAGAGCAGGTTTTCCCAAGTGAAAGTGGCTGGACAAAGGGGAAGAATGG
The DNA here is from genome assembly GCF_951804945.1 of Podarcis cretensis. Taxonomy (NCBI): domain Eukaryota; kingdom Metazoa; phylum Chordata; class Lepidosauria; order Squamata; family Lacertidae; genus Podarcis; species Podarcis cretensis. The sequence goes on from NC_137170.1 coordinate 123,341,471, forward strand.
ATGAGGCCAGGGTTTCATATGTCTGAATTCGACATAAGAAATGAAATCCCACCAAACGGCACAGAAATTTTCCAGGTCTTCCACATTCTGAGGTAGCCGTTTGGAACATGTTCTTGTCTAAAGAGTTAAGAACACAGAATAGTTACAAATATGAGGTTTGCTTGTACTGACATTACATTTTCTGATTATCTTTTCAATTTTTCCTGTGCTCCTTATGTGGGGCTCTCTGACTGACTTGTTGGACCTTCAGGTGAAGCTAACATAAACAATCCAGTCAGTCAAGACAATGTAGTAGATGAAGGAGCCTTGCCAATATTGGTCCACTTACTGAAACATCATAGTTCTCTTCACATAAAGGTGGGTTTTAAGTGGTAGCCTTATTCAGTATAGAGATGAACTCCTCCAAAGCATTTCTTGCGTAGGTTTAAGTGCTGGCATCTGTCTTTCTCGGAGGACAGTGGAAAAGTGCGCCATCGGAGGAGAAGTCAAACCGCTGGAGAATTACAGCGCCTGCTGTGGCTGTAGAAACGTGTTTTGTTGCAGCTGGAGAAGATGAAGGTGTCTGATTGTGCTGCTGCAGATGAACTATGGTGTTTCTTCTCTCTGCGCTCCCCTGGTAGTCATTTTCCCTCTGGTTACTGCTGGGGATATGTGACCTGTCTATCTCCAGGCACTTTGGTCATCTGCAAGGAATTCCCAGATGGTGGGGTTGATGTTGCCAGGTTTCATGTCACATTTGCAAACATCTTTGTAATGCAAAGTTGGTCTGCCAACAGGCCTGGTACCTGAAGCCAGCTCCCCATAAAGCACATCCTTGGGGATACATTTCTTGACAGTGCTATTTTTCTAGAAAAAGAGGTGCCAGAACTCACCATAAACTCTCTTATAATGACAATGGTGCCCATCTGAGAAGTGCCAGAACTGAGTTCCACTGAGTTCCAACAGGGGTAGGCGGGGAAAGCCCTGATTCTTGAGTAGGTTTAAGTAGTCCTTTCAGTTCATCACATAATATAAGCTAATACATCTTTGCGCGATGCTAAAGGGCTGCAACTCAGTCGTGGTGCTTTGCATGCAAACGCTCCCCGTAGGGTTTGGAAGCACCCTTACCTGAAACCCTGGTGAGATGCTGCCAGTCTGTGTTGGCAATGAGGATCTAGATAGACCAAGGGTCTGACTTAGTATAAGGCAGCTTCTTATGTTTCTAGACAAAGAAACTAGCTGCTGGTCACAGCCAGTTTGGAAACTGGCACCTAATTGGTTAGAGTTGTATGACTTCACAAAAGTAACACGGCTATAATAATTTTGTTTGCTACATTCCAGTTCCTAAAGACTGGAACGAGATGTTATTGTAGACAAGGAGCTGCCAACAGCAACATCCCCATATTTGGCTTGATATCCTCACATCTTCTTTCCCCTATAATATCTAACATCTCCCTTGTGACCTCTAATCATACAACTCAACCACTAGTGGCACCCAGTTATGTGGAGTAAGGATGGGGAGATTTGCATTTTGATGACCATGTGATGACCTCACTAGAGGTTATGGGGAGGTTGTGGGGAGAGGGAGAGGATTAGGTACTAGGTTGCTGTTTGGGGCATTGGCTATTTGGCTGGCAAAAGACTAATTGTGTGGACAAGCAGAGACACCCCCCCCCAATCCCTAGTGGAATAATGACTCATGACAATGTGTTATGGGATTAAAATGGGCAACTTTATTAAAGATTCAGATGTAGGGAGACCTTGGCTTAGGCATTGGGCGTTTATCCCTCCCAGTCCCCAGCCAGGGATCTGGGGAACATCAGGGTTATCCAAAATGTGTGGGGATTGGGCTGACTCTGGAAAACGTATGTTTAAGCAGAGAGAGCCCGCCCCCCCGTTTCACCTCAACGCAGGGGAGACCACTGACAACCTATTGGCGTATGGCCAATGACACCCCTCAAAACAACCCCTTTAACGGGGAACCTTGGTATCGCTGCCGCAGTGGAGGCATGGGTCACCGCTTCATGCCCCACCCCCATTTAGGGAAGATAGACTAAAGGATTCCACCCAAGGCCTGAAACCGTCAAAGTTGTGACGCCATGGAGGCGCAGGTCAATTCTGTGTCCAGGACAGCTGTTTATCAGCTCTATATCTGGTACGCAGGCTGAGACCCTACCTGCCCGCAGACTGTCTCGCCAGAGTGGTGCATGCTCTAGTTATCTCTCGCTTGGGCTACTGCAATGCACTCTATGTGGGGCTACCTTTGAAGGTGACCCGGAAACTACAACTAATCCAGAATGCGGCAGCTAGACTGGTGACTGGGAGTGGCCTTCAGGACCATTTAACACTGGTCTTGAAAGACCTACACTGGCTCCCAGTACGTTTCCGAGCACAATTCAAAATGTTGGTGCTGACCTTTAAAGCCCTAAACAGCCTCGGTCCAGTATACCTGAAGGAGCGTCTCCACCTCCATCGTTCTGCCCGGACACTGAGGTCCACCGCTGAGGGCCTTCTGGTGGTTCCCTCACTGCGAGAAGCCAAGTTACAGGGAACCAGGCAGAGGGCCTTCTCGGTAGTGGCGCCCACCCTGTGGGACACCCTTCCACCAGATGTCAAAGAGAAAAATAACTTCCAAACTTTTAGAAGACATCTGAAGGCAGCCCTGTTTAGGGAAGCTTTTAATGTTTAATAGGTTATTGTATTTTAGTGTTTTGTTGGAAGCCGCCCAGAGTGGCTGGGGAAACCCAGCCAGATGGGCGGGGTATTATTATTATTATTTTGCTACGGGGAAGGCAAAACCTGCCAATGCAGGGAAATTCCTTCCCAGTCCTTTAACAGCAACCAGTGACGTAGCAGCGCCTGCGTACCTGTGGAGAAGAGATTAACCTGCAAAAGAAGGCATAACTGAGGGAGGGCAGGGTGGGAGAAGCTCTGGAGCTGACTGAGGACTCCCAGGTGAGTTCCACCCTCTATTGTGTGGGCAGGGCGGTTCCACCCTACCTGGCCGACTCCCCTGGCAACGCCCCCCCCCGCGCCAGGATTGGTTAACTGTCTGAGGTTAGGTGGGAACCTCCAGGTATCCAGTGTGGGGGGAATGCCAGGTTGTATTTTAGGGAGCTGCGTAGGATCGGGGGGGGGGCTGTGCGCGACCATGCAAAAAGCGCCCCCCATTTGATGTGGGGAGCGGTCATTCCAACCTAAGTGTCTTGGTGTGGCTACAGTGTTAGACTAAGACCTGGGAGACCACAGTTCAAATCCACATGAAGCTCACTGGGTAACTTTGAACCAGTTAGTCTCTCTGAATCTAGCCTATCGCACAGGGTTTTTTGTGAGGATACAATTAGAGGAAGGAGAACTATGTTTATCAGTAAATATATCTGGAAAGCTCAGGGCAAGACAAAAATCTCCATTAAGCAGTGTGGAACTGTTGTGCTGTGAGGTACAGAAAGAGTCCAGTTTGTTATATATTAAGTGCACATATTATAACAAATCTGGACGAGATTGTTATGGTGTAAATGTCCTTGTACTGCAGCTACATGTTACTTAAAGGGATTGTTCATTGGGGACTGAGGGACAGTCAGCAAGCTCTGAAAGACATTTGGAATGGGGCAGAAAATTTGGTATTGGGCTAAAAATAATTGAATTTAACCAATGTGTTCAAGATCACCTATTAAATCAGTAAAAATGTTATTTATATGCAGTGTATATGTCTGAATCCCATTCTGAACTTTGATGTGAATAGGATAGGATATGATCTGTTACATAAAACTGGGGGGTGTAGTGGTTAAGAGCAGTGGACTCGTAATCTGGTGAACCGGGTTCGCTTCCCCGCTCCTCCACATGCAGCTGCTGGGCGACCTTGGGCTAGTCACACTTCTCTGAAGTCTCTCAGCCTCACTCACCTCACAGAGTGTTTGTTGTGGGGAAGGAATGGAAAGGAGATTGTTAGCCGCTTTGGGGAGTTATTCCTTAAGGGGAGTGAAAGGTGGGGTATCAAGTCCAAACAACACCTCCTCCTCCTCCTCCTCTTCTTCTTTTTCCTGCCTCCTTCCCAAAGTTGGACAAGTACTTACCGGACTTAGGAAAGGTGGGAGGAGGGCCCTAGGACCATGCCATAACCTTGTGCCTCTTTTCTAAAGCCCAGCTTAAGCTGGTGAATGGCCTTGCACAGGGCAGCATATTACCAAGGTCTGCCCCTGAGCCATAGCTGTCAACTTACAGATTTGAAAATAACGGACCAGCAGCCTCAAAAATAAGGGATCAGCAGCCAATAAGGGATCAGCTGCTGGGTGACCTTGGGCTAGTCACACTTCTCTGAAGTCTCTCAGCCCCACTCACCTCACAGAGTGTTTGTTGTGGGGGAGGAAGGGAAAGGAGAATGTTAGCCGCTTTGAGACTCCCTAGGGTAGTGATAAAGCAGGATATCAAATCCAAACTCTCAAACTCTCTTTTTTTACTTTTGCTTTTCCATTTAACTGATTGTTTAGGTTGAAGTTGCATATTCTTTGGCTTGCATTGTTCTAAAGAACGATAACCTGCAGAGTGTGTTGCGAGAGAAGGAAGGCTTTAGTTATTCTGACGTTCTTGGGCTCCTTTACGCACCAGAGAAGGTACTGGCTTTACTGGAGGATATTATAGTGCCCATTTAAGAGAAAAGAGTAAATACGCTTCATGCTGTAATAAGGCACTGACATTCTTTCTTTCTTTCAATTAATGTCAGTGCCTGATTACAGGAATGGATCCTTTCCCCAAAGCTGTGAGCAAATACTCCTTTCCATGTACAGATCTGCTCCCGCCATTAGAATGGAAGAGCCAGTGTACACATACAAGAGATTAAAGGGGACCGCCGAGCTCACATATGGATCAAATCAGGCTGTTTTGCAGCACAGCATGAGAACAGTTGGCAGTTACTTGTTAATTGCACAGAACCACCTTAGAACTACACCACAAGCTGGAGGGCCAATGAATATATGCACCGGCCAAACGTGATGCAGCTAGGTAAATTTTAGATCCAAACTTGGGTCTCCAGCTGCTTTTGGACTACAAATCCCTTCATCCCTGACCACTTTTCCTGCTAGCTATGGATGATGGTAGTTGTAGTCCAAAAACTGCTGGAGACACAAGTTTTGAGAAACCCTGTCCTAGACCCTGGGCTTAACAGTGTGGGGAACAGAGGCATTACATGATTGTGTGTGTGTCTTAGTTCAGTTATGAAGTGCACAATTAACAATTAACCCCCACCCATGCTTTGCAACTGCATCTACATTCCTGATACACTTGAGCCACAAATGATTTTAAAAACCACAACTCTGAGCATGTGCCATTATTATTCCAATCTCACTTAAATCTCGCCTGGCAGCTTCATTATACACCTTTTAAGCACCAGGCAAAAACATTCCTCTTTGACCATGCCTTTGGCTGACTGACATCCAGTGCCCTTTTAAAATGTGAGTGTGTGTGGAGGGGGGTGTTATGGGGGGGGGGTTATTGTTGTTGATGATTGTGTATTTTGTGTTTTTGTACTGTGATTTTATGTTGCAACCACCCTGAGACCTGCGGGTACAGGGCGGTATACAAATTTTAATAATGAGGTTGTTGTTGTTGTTGATGATGATGATGATGATGATACCTCGGGTTACATACGCTTCAGGTTACATATGCTTCAGGTTGCAGAATCCGCTAACCCAGAAATATTACCTCAGGTTAAGAACTTTGCTTCAGGATGAGAACTGAAATTGCGTGGCAGCGGCAGCGGGAGGCCCCATTAGCTAAAGTGGTGCTTCAGGTTAAGAACAGTTTCAGGTTAAGAACAGACCTCCAGAACGAATTAAGTTCTTAACCCGAGGTACCACTGTACATTCATCCTGATCCATTGTTTCTTAGTGAGCATGGAATTTCATGGCCTCATGTCACCTCTTCCTTCTCTCTATCAAACTAGCTACAGACAACACTGACACACTCTAGCCATATTCAGGTGTGCTGCATTGGTATTAACACGAGTGGGAGCACTGGGGACAAGAGAGCTAGCTCCGCCCACCGCACCCCCCGCCAGCACTAGTCAAATTGCCCTCCGTGAGAGCAAACTTAAGAAGTGGGCAACCTTCTGTGCTCATGGATTTTCCCTGTCTATTCAGGAATGCTGGAAATTTATAGTTCTGCAATGGCCACTCCCCACATTAAATGGAGGCGCCTTTTGCGTTGTCGCACGCAACCCCCCGGATCCCAGTGCGACTCCTGGTAGCTTCATCCTCCCCAGGCTGGATACCTGAAGGTCTCCGCCTACCTCAGCCAATCGCCCAATCCCACCTGGGGAGGCGTTGCCAGGGGATTGGCCAGGTAAGGGGAGGGACCGTCCTGCCCACACAACAGAAGGTGAATCTTACCTGCGAAGCGGCAAGCGGCTCCAGAGCTTCTCCCCTTTCCAAGATTGCTGGAAATTAATAGTTCTGCAACATGCAGATAGCCTCCTCATTTCAGAAGATTGCCTTCCAAGTCCTGAATGGGGAATGGGGCCAGAGCTACCATGTTTGTCACCACTGTCCCTTCCCTGATGTGTAAACACAGGTACAGGATTGCCTGAAGAGCCACCGAAAAACAAACAAGTGAAACCTTATGCCGCAATAAATGTGTCGGCTTTTAAGGGTGCGCAAGATTCCATTCTTCATACTGCAACAAATTTACCCAGCCGCCCTCTGGAATTTATTTTATTTTATTTTATTTTTTATTTCAAAACCAAAAAAAATTACAAACATCAAATTCAAAATCCATATTCATTTTCTAACATAAGCCTATTACATAGATTACCTAAATTAAAAGATATCTAATTGCTCTAGGCTTCCCTTTGCTCTATGTAAATACAACGCAATTAACAAATTATATTATAAATGATATTATAGGTTCCCATATACCCCCCATTCCCCTTCACCCATGTGTGATCTCAATATTTTACTTCTTCCATCTTGTTGTGTTGTTATAATTTAATAAGTATTCAATTGATTCTTCTTGCTTACCCCTGAACGTTTTACACATTCTCTATTAATATTTCAATTCCGGAACCATATTTTTTCATGTATTCCTTCACTCCATACCACTCCCTAATTATTCTCAATTTTGCCATTTCTACAAACTCACAGAGTTTGTTTTGCCATTCTAATAGTGATGGGATTTTCTCCCCCTTCCAGTTTTTTGCAGTCAATATTCTGGCAGCTGCTGTTGCGTAATTCCACCCTCTGGAATTTAATAATACCACATGGAAAGTGCACCCCCTAAATCTGTCCTAAAGGTTCCCCCAATCCTCTGGAGCAGATCTGGGTAGGGTGTGGGGTGCTTGCTTGAGTGTGTGTGTGTGTGTGTGTGTGTGTTTGTATGTCTCCCACTGCACAAGCAGAAATTCTTACACTGACAGGACTTGGTAGCTGAATACCACCCATGGTTGTGTGTGTGTGTGTGTGTGTGTGTGTGTGTGTGTGTGTGTATTTTATGTACTTTATATTTCATGGTCAATACAATTTACTTCTTTCTCTGATTGTTTTAAGGATATCTGTTTGCGAGCAGGAAATGCTATCGCCCTTTTTGCATATAATAATCCCAGCCAGCAGTTACTGATTTTAGAAAGTGGACCAATATCTGTGTCTATATTTGAACCTTTCCTGGAATCGGAAGTAGAGACAGACAGAGCAATGGCTGCCTTTCAGGTACAAAACCAGAGATCACGCTCATAGTTCACCCAGAATGCATAAGCACGCGTGTGCCATTTTTGAAAATAGAGTTTTCCATAAAGGACTGTTTGAATGCTATGCCTCTGTCTTCTTGCTCAAATACAAAGGACTCTGCTCAGTCTACTACATTGGAGAAGGAGAGTTTCATCTTCTCCCTTTCGGCAGCAGCTTCTGATCCTTGTGGGTGTTCCATAAACATCTGGTTTGCCACTGTGAGAATAGGGTCCTGGAAGAGAGATGGACCATTTTCCTGATCTACAAGGGTTCTTCTTATGTTAGTTTTCTAGTATAGATTCCGTTTCTCAAATCTCTGGAAAAAACGATATATCTATCATTTTGAATACCTTTGAGAAGTTTTCAGGTGTCCTAGGTACAACCTGACACCTGTGTAGTACCCAAAAGAGCCTCATTAGACTACCTGCTACCTCCTCCCACATTTCAAGATTGTCACAATTAAATAAAGACTCCATAGTTTCTATATGAGTCAACTTTCCCCTCCTGAATCCTACTCTGTTTACCATCTAGCCTGGTGAAGGGTTCTGGAGAGCTTGAAAACTTGCAGACTATTTTGTGACCTCTTCATTGGCCTAAGAAAGCTATATGTAATGTGGATTTTGGATTTTTTCTTAAAGGCCACCATGGCTATTTTTGCTTTTTCTGTTATCAATGACTTGTGTCAACGTAGCCTGTCCAATTGTTCCTTCAACCATTCATCTATTGTGAAGAGTCATTTTTGCCTGAGAGGTTCAAGGCATTGCTTGGGAACCTGTGATCTCAACATTTTAAAAGTTGTGCCCAATGTCTCAATCTGTGCCCACTTCAAATACTTCTGCTATTGTTACTTCATCGGTTGCAGTTTCATATTTTTAGTCTGCAGAGAAACCTATATACACTAACAAGGGCATATGTACATAAATAAACACAATAGCATATCTTTGTAAAATATAAAGAATATAGGAAAATTGCAAAAAGGAAATTTTTTTAAAGAATTGGGTTGAAATATGGAAAAAGGTGTCGTGTTTTTACTTGCAAAATGTGTACGCATGTTTTAATTTCTAGTGTACATTCTCCCATGTATGTCTGCATATGTTTGCATCATAGACTAATAAATGCTTCTGCAAACTCAGAAGTGTGAGGGCTGAGCTTTTGTGCTTTGTCTCCATCCGCAGGTAACACAAACATATTCTCTTCCATTCCTATGATTGTGTAGCCATAAACTACATTCTCATTAAAATATGCTTGCTTTGTACTGGGACAAAAAAAGAATAACAGTTTTTGCTGGAAGCAGGAAATGCAGAGAAATGGGGAAAAAATGTGTGAGGCCTGATTAATATATTAATGCATTGTGTAAAAATGTTTCTTTCGTTTCAGATAGTTATACTAGCCAGAATTATAGTTGATAAGGATAAAGTCAGTCTGTCTGCAAAAGGAGTTTCTATTTTGGTCGACCTGCTATGTTCGGAAAAGACAGCGACTCTTGTGTTAATAGGCAAGTAATGATGCAAAGAAAAGCACTGTTTTTCAAGGCAGCATGATTATACAACACTGGAATAGTGCAAAATCGTAAAAAAGTAGGATGTGATTGTTGATATGCCTTGTCTTGGTTTCTATTACTCTCTAGAGGCAGGTGTTTATTCTGTCAAGACTATTATTATTATTATTATTATTATTATTATTATTGCTATGCCACCTATCTGACTTGGTCGCCCCAGCCAACGATACAGCAAAGGTTCTGGCTTCATTTAAATTATCATATTTTTCGCTCCATAAGATGCACCTGACCATAAGACGCACCTAGTTTTTAGAGGAGGAAAACAAGGGGGAAAAATATTCTGAATAAATCAGTGGATGTATGATTTTTGTGGTTCATGCTGTGGCCACAGACATGATATGTGATTTGATGGTGAGTTTGGGGTGGCCCAATGCAAAAATCCTGAGGATCCATGTGTTCTTACCTCCCCCCTCCCAGGCAGCCTCCTTTATCGCTAGAGTTCCTTATCTCCCTCCAATCGCTTGTCGATCAGCTGCTCAGCAGCTTCATTTCGACACCCCCTTCCCTCTTTCTAAAAAGAAAAGCACAATCTGCTTTTCGCCCCTGGGCAATTCGGCTCCAGGGACCACACATTTGATTCATAAGACACACAGACATTTCCCCTTACTTTTTAGGAGGAGAAAAGTGTGTCTTATGGAGCAAAAAATACGGTAATTGCACATTGGAGCACACATTTTACTTAAAGCCATAAGTGTCAATATGTTCCAAGAGTGCAATAAAAAGAATACTGAAAAGTGTGGCTATAGAAATTGTACTGGGGTTCTTGAAATGTTTCAGAAATGGACACCTGCCTGCTGAATTTAATTGTACCAAAAAGCTTTTTTGTATAATTTTAGCTCAATTTAGTAGTAACATCTAATCTCAGTTATCTATTTCTCTATAGGGAAGCTATTGGCTAGTTTGGCTCACACAAGAGCAGGTATTCCAGAAGCAATTACATGCTTAGGAACTGTCCAGCGTCTTTGTTATCATTTATACGCAAAGGAAGAAGAGGTACAGCTATTTTATTTTTGCAGTCCCGTCCCCCCCCCCCCATTTGATCCATTCAGTCTAACTTTCTAATGCAGCTAAACTGGTGAAATATAAAACAGCATGAAAATAAGCAATGTGGACCCTTTAATAGTATCAAAATATAACCACCTCCTTTTACCCTGAGATTATTAATCCAAAATGAATGCCATATACAGTATTGGTTTTTCAGTAATGCACATTGGAAGTCATATTTCGCCAATATGCGTACATTAGACAGGTGGCAGTGATGGTGGGGGAAACCCAACTTTTAAAGCCATTATTTAGCCACTCTGCACTAATTTCATAAAAACAAGAAATAATTAATGGGAAAAGGTGGAGGGTTTTTTTTTTTTTTTTGTATATATGCTCTCAGGGTGCTTCCAGACTGAATATCACTCCAAAATAGCAACAGTCACATTCAGATTGCTCAATTAAAGACCATCTCTTTTGTAACACGGTTTTTTAAGAAAAGAGAGATCCAGGGGAGATCATGGACTCGACAAGCTGGTTGTATTGCCGTCTTTTCCTGGAAAATTGGTGAAAACGCTGGTATAAATACAACAACCATAAATTGTAATTAAAATATCACTGCAGCAGGAACTGTTCAATAATTAATTGTTCATTTAAAATATATCGCCTCCCTCAGTTGGATGGACCCTGAGGCAGATCTACCATAGATCACTGTTTTGTCTTAGCACATCTTATTGACAAATACGCCAAGAAAACCTGTGGGGTCTTATATGCAGCCTTCATTGATTTGAAGGCTGCCTTTGATTCAATTTCACGAGTAAAACTCTAGACCAAATTGAATACATCCAGTATAGATAAAAGATTATTATTTTTGATTAATGGCCTATATAAAGATACTGTGTTGTATGTAAGATCCTCCTGAAATGGCCAACTCATAGGCCCTGTACCAGCCACCAAGGAGGTTAAGCAAGGCTGCATTTTAGCCCCAGCTTTTTTTAACCTATATCACCTCCCATCACCACTTTAAGTAGAAAACAGGTACTATTGAAGGTGGGCCTCCCAGACACCATGGTAGAGAATACAAGAACAGACCAGATCCAGCATGGATCACACATTCCAGGGTGTGGCGTGCAAGTCTTTTGACGCAGTAAACAGGCATCTGGAAGGTCTGAATTCCCATCACTTTAATTGACTGAATATAATAATTTACCAAGGGTAGCTAGAAACCTACAAGGGACTCAGCTACATTAGTAAAAAAAAAAAAAAAAAAACGTTTTGAATGCATTATAAACATGCAACACCAGATGAGCAAGAGAATTTCTATGCTATTTTTACATAGCGCTTTGTTTTGTCTTTAGTTATTACAATTTAATTTCTGACTTACTTATAGCATTTTCCCCACCCAAGGTCTCACCTTTCTTAAGAAGAACCCTGTTGGATGTCCTAGGCATCCCCAGCCAAGTCTGACAGTTAATTCTTTATTGGGAAAACATGCACTAACAGCAATTTCCATAACGCCCTAGATACAAACACACACGTGCTTCTAGGCAGCTGTTCCTGGGTCTGTGTTCTGCAGAGAATTTGTAGCAATAGTGGGACCACACACCCTCCAGGTTATGTACGCTCATCTGATGGGGTGCACCCATGCAACCTGAGGCTTCTCTTACGTGGAAGCCATCACTGCTCTTTCCTCTTTCAAGCCTCTCAGGCCTAGAAGACAGCGGGGCAGGGGGTGGCAGGGATTCGACTGGCATGTTCATTACTTGAGCAGCCTCTTCCTTTGACCATTCCTCTTACACACACACACCTGCTCAGGCTCCTGCCTTGTAGGCAGTGCCAAACCCCATAAATCTCTGGCCCCTCTCCTGGGTCAATCCCCTGGCCTCTTTCCTCTGCCCACACTGTCATCCGAGGCCTACCAGTTCCTGACACTGGATCAGGCCAAAGGCCTATCTAGTCCAGTATCCTGTTCCCACATGGGCAGGGAAGTGAAGATCTCCCAGGTGAGACGGTGGGAGTCTGGAAGCAGAAAGGAAATCTCCCAGGTGAGAGCTGGGAGGATCCACCACTTAAAAAAAAAATTAAAAATTGTTAGATTTTCTAATTTAATAATCCAATCAAATCTCATTAAATATTCCAAATTATACATCTACATATCAAATAGTTCAAATATTCTGCCGAATTATAAACTTTCTGTGGCGTGACAAGTTCTACTTTTGAGAGAGAACTCTCCATTTTAATTTTTCTTTCTTTCTCTGTGTTTTTATTTAGATGAGTTTCTGAAAGTGAGGTTCTTTTTTCAGGTTCGTACATCTATGGCATGTGCTCTGGGATATTTAACATTCAACCGAACTGCATATCGCCATTTGCTAGTACAATGTAGGAATAAGCCCAAGTTGTTCAAGAGGCTAATACTAAACCTTAGCAAGGATGCAAGAATAAATTCAGACTTTGTGAGAGAATTTAAGAGGCAAAAAAGAGTTGGGCTTCCAGCTCTCAGGTAACAATTAGCAACCTTTCAATTATCTTATGGTTTGTTTGTTTTTTAAGGTTTTGAGTCCCTCGCTTTTCACGTACTGAAAATCTTACTGATTTCTATTCAGTACCCCATGCAAATAGCGATCAAAATATCAGTTGACTTCAGGGTAATATTGATTCCACAAATACCCCCTTTTGGGGGACAGTGGTGGAGAGAGTTTTGGTGGAGCAGCTGCAAGCATTATTGAATGACACAGATTATTGGGATCCATTTCAATCTTGGTTCAGGCATGGACACAGGACTAAGGAGCCTTGGTCCCCATGGTCTCTTTGCAGAGCAGGACAGGCAGAACACAACCTGCTTCTTGATTTCTCATGAGTAGTTGCAATTTTCTTTTAAATCCATTTGATTTGTATTGATGCTCTTAAGTATGTTTTATGGACCCTTGTTGAGTTTGTTTTTATATTCCACCTTACTGTTGTTGTTTTTTAATGACAGTGCAGCTTATAAATTAATAAATAAATATTTTTGGTAATCTCCAAAACCTTCAGGGAATTTTATATTTAGTTGTATAGAGACTTGTTCCCAAAGAATTTTTTTTTTGTGTGAAGGGTTATTTCCTTCACAAAGTTCTCTAACTGAGAGGTATATATCAGCAATATTTGGATGTTTTAGCTTTATTTTTATCTCGTTGGACACCCTCGATGGTGAAGTTTTGTGAAAATCTGTAGAAGAACAAACATTTTGTGTTTTCCAGAAATAGTGGGGGGGGGGGGAGCTATGCGCTGTAAAACAAAAGCATCTTTTAATTTCCCAGTACAAACACAGAAAAAATCATAAACACAACAGCGTATTCTAGTTTGTGTGAAAGGCGATTACAGTCTAGCGCTACAATTACATATCATGATATAAATAGGAAATGGCTGTTAGATAAGAAGCCATGTATAAGATTTCTTCTTTTTCTCCTGAGGTTAAGGAACGGTGCCTAGATTAGGGGTGAGGAACCTGTGGCCCTCCATATGTTGTTGGACTACAACTCCCATCATCCCTAGCTAGCAGGACCAGTGGCCAGGGATGATGGGAGTTGTAATCCAAAAACAGCTGGAGCTTCAAGTTTGGGAAACCCTGGTCTAGATCCTTAATACATTCCCCAGCAAGAAACTCATTTAAGTAAGCAAAGTTTCTGCCATCCCAGCTGTTTGGAAATCAGAGCTGAGGTACAACCTTCCGCATTTAACTGTTTAAATGCTTATTGCTTAATTGGAGCACAGATCCTTTGTTGTCCTCACTGCTTGTCATTATATGTCAAGACTACTACTAACATTTTGCCTTTTTAATTTTCAGTTTGGAGATAAACGGAGGGCCACCTGCAGTTCCCGTACACATACGAGGTAATTTATTCAGAAATAACTTCCATTGGCTAGACAGCTCTGCCCTTTTAGGTCAGCTATATAATATACAGTATTATGACAAATGAAGGAAATTCTGAATTACCCATAAAGAGCAAAGTGCAGGAGAAGCCGAACATGTTACATCTCACTGTAAGTGTGGTGGGGGGCTGCTGATATCTATTAGCTCATCAAATACCGGTACATAAAATAAATGTTTGATTATATCTGGACAGAATCCAGAGAACTGAGGGGCCCATTCTGTCCTCCAGTGGCAATCCCTCACACTTCACAAGCTGTTGTTCTGGGGGGCCCTTGATCTTTAGACATCACGTGAAGGGGACAGACACGTTACGTGCATGTAGACCAGGGGTGGGCAGACTTCAGGTGTGCCAGATTTTCTTTGTTTTTTATTTAGAAACACAAGTTCTACCAAATCGAGGCAGATGCAAAAAGCCATTAAAGAACTGGGTGCAGTATGCCTGGCCTGCATCTCAATCCAAACAGTGTGTCTAAAGTAGTGTTTCCCAAACCTGGGTTTCCAGCTGTATTGGGGGTGAAGGACTACAACTCCCATAATCCCTAGCTAGCAAGACCAGCAGCCAGGGATGATGGGAATTGTAGTCCGAAAAGAGCTGGAGACCCAAGTTTGGTCTAAAGCAAAGCAGTTGTGTTTTTTTTTGCAAGTGAGGGGCAGTTTTTGTATGGCAAGGGTGCCAACTGTTCAGAGGGGGAAAGACAAACAAACGCTTTACTTACATAAGCTTAAGAATCCCTCTGTTCCGTGGACCGTTAGGCTGCTGAACGGAAAATAATATAGTGCAACTGACTTTTGGGGTTGGTGTTTTGTGCGATAAGCACAGAGAGTGCAATGAGATTGAGTGTTTGGGTGGGGGAGGTACCCAGGTTGTACATTGACAATAAAGGTGGTATTATTATTATTATTATTATTATTATTATTATTATTATTATACTTGCCAGCATATAACAAGGGTGCCAACTTGAATAAAATATTGGAGGGTCCCAGGTAAGCCCTGCGCCCCACAAAATTGACCACAAGAGGGGGGCACACACACCATTTGAGTGGCAATGGCCATCAACCGGGTGTTGGAAAAACACCCGGGAAGGCCGCCAACTGGTGTCTCTCCAGTGGTCCTCCCTGGCTATAAATTTCCCTCAGTCCAGAGAGACTGGTGATAAGTGACCCTTCCCTCCTGAGAGGAGCACACTCGTCTTCTGGCATATCATAGCAGAAGAAAGAGTCAATCAGTAGCTCTAAACTACTTTATTTTACAGTCTATATACAGAGACTTCATCAGCATGTCTGTGCTCCCTCAGCACCAGTACAGAACAGCATCACAAACAGAAATGAAACTAACTTCCAACAGTACTTCAACAGTACTGAGACTTCCTGTCTCACGCTCTCTCAGACACTCACATGATATACACAAAACTCAGGAACTTTCTACCATATGTGGTGGATATGTAGGAAAATACAGGTATTCTGGGAGAGTATCCATGCAGAACTGCAAAAAATGCTAAAGATCTCTTTCAATAAAAAACCAGAGGCCTACCTCCTGGGAATAACTGATTTGGATATTCCGCAAAAGAGGAAGGGTATCTTTTTATATGCGACGGCGGCAGCAAGAGTTCTGATCGCAGTAAAATGGAAGAGTAATGAAATCCCCTCTATACAAGGTTGGATCCAAAAGCTAACAGAACATGCCAAATTAGATGGTCTATCAGAAAAAATAAAGAATAAATCAAAACAGGAATTTGTTTCAAAATGGGAGGTTTTCAAAGAATATCTGAAAAATAAATATACTAGTTTAAATTCTGTTGCAGCATTCGAGGAACTTCAGTAATAGTTGCAAGGTAGATATACGAAATTAGATATATTAAGAATAAGTTTAATTATGATAAAAGTGTGTATTGGCAATAAGTATTATGAAATCGAAATATGGAATAGACGGGAGGTCGGGTCTTTAGTGTGAAGACCAATATATGTTATATTGTTTGCTAAGAAAATTATGTGTTTATAGTAACACACACACACACACACACACACACAAAACATAGTGCTACTGCTGGAGCAGCACAAATGGATAAAAATCCTAACACCGGGAAGGGGGAAAGTGTAACTCGCTCAAATATTCTAGGAGTCGACTCCTCTGGTGCATAAGAAAGCAATGTTTTCATTTTGCAGACAAGTCACAGACTAGTGGCGTCAAGATATACAAAACAAAGTGTCGTCCAAAGGATTCCCTCTTCTTGGTGCCCACGGCGACTCACCTAATGGGAAGGTTCAAAACACCGGAAAAGCCCCGCGTCCCAGTATCCGGCCACATTCCCTTTCCACACGCCACGACATCGGACCTCATTCAAGTTTCGAGGCCGAGAATTGTCGATGTCTCCGCGCTCCTCAGCAACTTGTCGGGAAAGAAAGCTTGACTTTAGTGCCTGCACTGGGGCAGCAACAAAAACAGTAATGTCTCTGCTAATACTTTTCAGATAATTAGGGTAAATATTACTGCTCTGTCCGTAACAGATTTGCACAATGAAAGTTTGTCTATTAATAATGCAAAAAAAAAAAAAAAATTGCTGCTGTGGTAGAGAATAAAAAGGCTGGCAATTAACTGTAAGCATTCATGTTTGATAAGAAACTTAGGTGTCATACTGAAGCAGAAGTGTTTTTTCTTGCCTCCAGTGTGGCCTAGAGAAACCTAAGAGAACATTCACAATATCTCTCAATGTTGGTATCTTTTATAATAATTTAATAATAATAATTTATTATTTGTACCCCGCCCACCTGGCTGGGTTTCCCCAGCCACTCTGGGCGGCTTCCACAGAGACCAAAAATACACTAAAATGTCACACATTAAAAACTTCCCTGAAAAGGGCTGCCTTAAGATGTCTTCTGAATGTCAGGTAGTTGTTTATCGCTTTGACATCTGATGGCAGGGTGTTCCACAGGGTGGGTGCCACTACCAAGAAGGCCCTCTGCCTGGTTCCCTGTAGCTTTGCATCTCGCAATGAGGGAACTGCCAGAAGGCCCACGGCGCTGGACCTCAGCGTCCGGGCAGAACGATGGGGGTGGAGACGCTCCTTCAGGTATACTGGGCCAAGGCTGTTTAGGGCTTTAAAGGTGAACACCAACACTTTGAATTGTGCTCGGAAACATACTGGGAGCCAATGTAGGTCTTTCAAGACCGGTGTTATGTGGTCTCGGCAGCCGCCCCCAGTCACCAGTCTAGCTGCTGCATTCTGGATTAGTTGTAGTTTCCGGGTCACCTTCAGAGGTAGCCCCACGTAGAGCGCATTGCAGTAGTCCATATTTTAAGTCTGAAATCCTAAGCACACTTGCTAGGGAGAAAGACCTTGGAAGAAAGGCCTGGTGGACCTTACTGTTGGTGCCAAAACACACTCATCAAGTGTTTGGAATATGGGAAAGTTGGCACGTTAAGATAGGTAAGCATACTGGATCAGCCCCATTTCCTTCCAGTTGTTTTTCCAGGGTTCCAAGAAGTGTGGGGAGCTCACCCCCGAAACAAAGACAGCCCTCTGCTTATATACGCACCTTCTTCAAGCTGGAAGGCAACAGAAATAGTAAGTGTGTAGCACCATTCAGCCGCAGCCAAGCACTTTCTAAAGCATAATTGACTTCAGTGGGAGACCATCAGCACATCCTTAACCATTAGACTTAAAAGAGCTAAATGATGGCTGGATTGCACACCACATGATAATACCAGCCTTTGCCCAATTTAACTACTATAGCACAGTGTTCAAGAGGCTGCATTTCATGTTAGAAAAATCCCAATTTTGGGAGCTGGGCTGTCTGAAGCCTTCCAGGCATGGCTAAAAAGGCGGGGGATCATTCATTGCAAATCAAACCCATTTTCACCCCAAGAAAACTCGGTTGAAGAATGCAAAATTAGATCTTAGCAGACAATGCAAGATTCTATGCTGTGCAATTCTGGTTTACCCCAGAACGTTCTGGGAAAACCAAGATCCTTCAAAGCACCGTCAAGACATTCATTCCAATTCTTAACAGATTCCTGAAGCCCACAAAGCCATCTTGGGCTTTGACAATCTGCTTGGAATTGGAATGAATGTCTTGACGGTGCTTTGAAGAATCTTGGTTTTCCCAAGTATAGCTCAATAGAAGTATAGCTCATACTTGTATGTACACCAAAGGTACAGGTGACAAATGTGAGCTGTGTCTTTCGTATGATGATGCTTCCAGTCTTGCCTCTGTGTTAACTCTCACATTTCAAGCGATCACATTAAAATTAATTTTATGTCTTTTCTATACGGGCGTAGTAGAAGGGATGCTAGGACATCTACTCTAATAATTCAAGGCTTCTTCATAGAAAGTATCTGTCCATGGTATGTTTTAAGGTAAGGTAAAAAGGTAAAAGACCCCTGGATGGTTAAGTCCAGTCGAAATCGACTATGGGGTCCGGCGCTCATCTCCGCTTTCAGGCCGAGGGAGCCGGCGTTCGTCGGCAGAAAGCTTTCCAGGTCATGTGGCCAGCAGGACTAAACCACTTCTGGCGCAACGGAACACAGTGATGGAGGCCAGAGGTAAACGGCGGTATGTTTTACCTCCTTCCCTTCACCTTGAAAACTGGTTTAAGCAGATGTTTTAGCTTAAAATAGAGAATTACGCTGTAAATGTGCTTATTAAACTACAGTGAGGTAGCTCGGTTTCATAGGGATGTATCCTATTACAGTGATTCCCTCATCTTTCTTGGTTCATTTGAAAGGGGCTGCAGGGCTGTATTCCTGGATGCAATATATCAGCTTTAATATCAATAACCTTCAAGGCAGGTATAACATTTCCCCCCCACTTGCAAACAGGTGCAGGCTTTGAACTGGTATTCCCATTTGGAAGGTACTAAACAAACGTACCAAATTTGATTCTTATCTCCCAGCTTGGCAGGGGGTTGGACTCAATGGCCCTTGTGGTCTCTTCCAACTCTATGATTCTATGATTCTAGGTGCTTAATGTGGTTACTGAGTTACAAAGGGACTAAACCAAAGGACTTAGTTAGCTGGGCCATGATCTTAAGCAAAGGATGGTGACAGCACGCTAAAGATAAACTATACAGTAGTACCTCGGGTTAAGAACTTAATTCGTTCTGGAGGTCTGTTCTTAACCTGAAACTGTTCTTAACCTGAAGAACCACTTTAGCTAATGGGGCCTCCCGCTGCCGCCGCACGATTTCTGTTCTCATCCTGAAGCAAAGTTCTTAACCTGAGGTAATATTTCTGGGTTAGTGGAATCTGTAACCTGAAGCGTATGTAACCTGAAGCGTATGTAACCCGAGGTACCACTGTATTAACAAACAGAGTAAAATTATAAACAAGTTCAGAAGGGGATTTATTCCAATTCACTTTGGTGTAGGTAGCCTCACAATCAAAGTCCACAATCAAGAAGAGCAACTGTATTCAAGTATGCAACCACTTGGGAAAGGAAATGGAATTATCTGTCATGCAGAAATCCTTCTGGTTTTACTTCTTTTTTCCACTAGTCCTTCTGGAAACCAAAAGCCTTGTTTAACTGTTGACAAGGGTCGATGTTGAAATTTACAGAGCAGGATAGAGCGCTTAGAAATATCTTCTTCATTTACACCTTATAAGAATGCCCATGCTGTTCTTGGTTTATTTTTCATTTTGATATCCCTAGCATAGTAATGAAAAATCTCAGCAATGGCACATTGTCATTCATACAGAGGCTGGGGCAAATGGCATGGAGCTCCCATTGAAATGGATGGTGGCAGAATTCACTTTTCACATCTGATTTGGTGCTGGCATTTTGATGGAAGCTTTTTGGACTTCTTCTGAGATATCAGTCCCAAGCAGAGCTCTAATAAATAAGAATTAAAAAAAAATACATTTAAGACACAAGCATAGGCATACCATTATAAATTCAGTATCATACAAAATAATTAGCCAGCATTATAAACCGCATACGTATTTGGCTCCTGTAGGTAATAATGAATTCTATGCTCAGTATCTCCTTTATACCATTCTTAATCTTAATTCCCATAATGAAAACTGTTGTACTATGCAAAACAATGCAGCTATAGTTTAGTATTACTACATTGTGCAGACTAACACCAAGCAGAAGTATTTGGGTTTTCTTGATCCGTATAAACAGATTTGACCTTTCGTATCTCATCTAGAATTTGAACATCTGCTAATAAATTTTAAGTTTCCTCATAAGTCTTCGGACAATTCCTCTCATAACAGTGACGTCTCTTCATAGGATTTTTGAGTTCAGTATACTTTCTTCAGGAAAAGAATTATACATTTTCCACAAGGATAAAATTATTATTTGCCCTCACCCTTCTTTTGTTCCCAAGACAAATATCAGCAGTTCATTTTCCCCCCTTTCTCTCCTCAACCCCAAAGAGAGGAGGACCTACACTAGAGAGATTTACTAAGTCCTGAAAGACCATATAAATAGGACAGAGAACATCCATAAGCAGAGCACTTTGTTTATTTCCTTCAGGGCAGCAGCCATGTGAGAAATGGTAAGTTGACACTATAGCTAAAGGAACGTATTTACATGTCTTTTCTTTTCCCCACTCCCCAAATTTCTATTTCGGAAGAAATTCAGTGAGAAGGGTGGCTACTTCTGTTGCTTTTGGGGAAGAACTGTCCTCCCCAGAAATATAGAGGCTCTGAAAGTACAGTTGGAAGAGGAAGAAACTTGTTGTCCAAGCCAAAAGCTGTAGACAAAGTCACAGGGACTCGGACACAGCCATTTGTGAGTGAAAAAATTAGATACATGGCTGAGAGCCCGGAAGAGGGCATTGACAACAGCACATAGCTCAAATTCTACTGAAAAGCCAAGATGAATTTGTCCTTAGGAAAGTGTAACTCAGACTATGTTTAGATTTGGGGTTGCAGCTGAGCTTAAAGAAAAAAAGATGCCAAGCTACAGCAAAAGAAAACAACAACACACGACTAGTATTGCTGAACGAAATGCCACTTATTCTTTCTTTTTTATATATTAATTTAAACAATTTAAGGACCGCCCACTATATAATATCAGCAGTAGGGTGTACCCCCAAATCCAGTGAGAGGAATTATGTGCTGTCTATAATATGAACAGGGTCAACACTGATATGGAAATCGTCCATAAAAAAGCACAGCGGTGAACAAACCTGTTGAAATATCTGAGCACTGTAATTAAAATTTAAAGACATTCTTTCTGTCTCTATGAAACCCCTGATGGATTCTGAGGTCCTATAACACCTTATCCAAGGACAAATAACAGAATTTCAAAAAGCTCTATGTATCCATTCAACCTCCAACATGTCAATCAGTGTGGGCCAGCTGGAATTTGCCATCAACTTTTGTTCACCACAGTGGTTTCCAACTGACAGGAAATCATATTCCCAAATTTTGAGAAGAACACCTGGGTAACATTAAAAATCTGAAATGGTCAGAGATTAGTGTTTTCTCTGTCAATATGTCCAATTTTATTCCCAACGATTGTGCAACATTTTCCTATTGTGCATTTCCCACACCCAAACCCACCCACCCAATACATTATATTTTGCAAGGTTAAATACTACTGAACTGATTTGGGCTGCTATACAGCAAGGAAGGATACAGAGGTATAATCCTGGATATAAGGAACAAAGGAGAGGAACAGAAAACTATGGCATGGGACTTCTGCCCCACCTTTCCACTCTCTCTAGGTCTCGTAAGATTTTAAAGCACTCAACAGATATTGTCTCTGTTTTTCTGGAGTGCTACAGAGATAACAGAACACAGTATATAAAACTGAGGGGAAAATATAATAAATACTACTTACTTTGGTTCGTATCTTATGCCTTCTGTGCTATATAAAACACCCAGTCCTGCACAAAGCCTTTCAATGCCATTCCTAAAGAGAGAATAATTGTGTAAAGTGTTTTCCATAAACTAGTTCATTCCCCCCCCCCCCCATTACAGTGAACTAAATGCAGTATTGTTGATGTAAGCTCAGCAAAGAGATTTCAGACAGAGATAATTTCTGCTAGCCTAAGAAGGGCCCTTGACTGGAGCAAACGTGGTTTGGCCATGCTCTTTCTTCTTCCTCCTCCTCTTCTTCTTCTTCTTCTTCTTCTTCTTCTTCTTCTTCTTCTTCTTCAACGTGGTTTGGCCATGCTCTTTCTTCTTCCTCCTCCTCTTCTTCTTCTTCTTCTTCTTCAACGTGGTTTGGCCATGGTTTGGCCATGCTCTTTCTTCTTCCTCCTCCTCTTCTTCTTCTTCTTCTTCAACGTGGTTTGGCCATGCTCTTTCTTCTTCCTCCTCCTCCTCCTCTTCTTCTTCTTCTTCAACGTGGTTTGGCCATGCTCTTTCTTCCT
The DNA here is from genome assembly GCF_951804945.1 of Podarcis cretensis. Taxonomy (NCBI): domain Eukaryota; kingdom Metazoa; phylum Chordata; class Lepidosauria; order Squamata; family Lacertidae; genus Podarcis; species Podarcis cretensis. Next base: position 123,363,934 of record NC_137170.1, read on the forward strand.
CCTCCTCCTCCTCCTCCTCCTCCTCCTCCTTCTTCTTCTTCTTCTTCTTCTTCTTCTTCTTCTTCTTCTTCTTCTTCTTCTTCTCCCAACAATAACAGGCAGTTTTCTCTCCGAAGGACAATGCTACCAGGGTGGTTCGCACTTAATGAACTTCCATGTAAGAAAGGTAAAGGTAAAGGTACCCCTGACCATTAGGTCCAACCGTGGACAACTCGGGGGTTCGCACTCACCTCCTTTTACTGGCTGAGGGAGCCGATGTTTGTCCGCAGACAGCTTCTGGGTCATGTGGCCAGCATGACTAAGCCACTTCTGGCGAACCAGAGCAGTGCATGGAAACGCCATTTACCTTCCCACCGGAGCAGTACCTATTTATCTACTTGCACTTTGATGTGTTTTTGAACTGCTAGGTTGACAGGAGCTGGGACAGAGCAGCGGGAGCTCAACCCGTTGTTGGGATTCGAACTGCCGACCTTCTGATCGGCAAGCCCTAGGCTCTGTGGTTTAGACCAGTGTTTCCCAACCTTGTGCCTCCAGCTGTTTTTGGACTACAATTCCCATCATCCCTTGCCACTGGTCTTGCTAGTCAGGGATGATGGGAGTTGTAGTTCAAAAACAGCTGGAGGCACAAGGTTGGGAAACACTGGTTTAGACCACAGCGCCACCTGCGTCCTGTAAGAAAGGTATGTACCCCAAATATACAATGCCATCACATATACAAAATGCATATGCCAAAAATTTATTGGCAACAAACTCCCTTGGGACTATATACAACCATCACCTACACAGAAACTGTGTTTAGATATACAGTGGTATCTCAGGTTAAGAAATTAATTCGTTCTGGAGGTCTCTTCTGAACCTGAAACTGTTCTTAACCTGAAGCACCACTTTAGCTAATGGGGCCTCCCGCTGCTGCCGCGCCGCCGGAGCACGATTTCTGTTCTCATCCTGAAGCAAAGTTCTTAACCCGAGGTACTATTTCTGGGTTACCGGAGTCTGTAACCTGAAGCGTATGTAACCCGAGGTACCACTGTACCAACGAAGTGTTTTCAAATTAACTATGTTGCATTATAATTCAGAATAGAATTCCAAACAGAAGAAAAAAACACACCTATTTGCTTACCATGCAATCATAACACCGTTGTCAGTGCACAGTCTGGGAGGCGGACATACCAGGGTGAAATCGGTGGCATCTGTTAAAACCTGTAGAGCTTTCCGGATATACTGGTTCCCTGCAACACCCCCCGAAGCCACCTGAAACCAGTGTTCGAAAGTCATGTTTATGGGAAGTCTGAGAAAGTAGGGCGGCAGGATTATGTTTATAGCAACCTGGCTCACCTTGCTGGCAGTAATCCCTGCACAGGGCAGAAACGTGGCCTCTCCCCCTCCGCCATTTTGAAATACATATAAAGATATTTGAGTAGGCACCATTAGCTTTTACATTCAACAGGTGTGGGAAAGGCAGAGCCCACAAACAAACATAGCCCCCCATGACATGTTGACTTTCCCCAAGTACATGCAAAGTCTCATGCTCTTGGATTCAGTTTATTTTATTTCCTTCGTATTAGTTAATAATATTTGTTACTAATTTGTGTCTCTCTGTTGATCAGGTTACCACTTCCTGGACCTAAAGGTGCAAGTGATTAATACAACTTAAGCTGCTGGCCATATTGTTGGAGCTTAGGATAGGTTAACTGTGCAACACACACATGTTGGGATTTCATTCCTTCCCACTACTGATGTGTGATTGTTTTCATCACATGTCTGTGTTGACATTCCACACTGTTGGAGTCATGAGAACGGAAGTTCGGTTACACTGTTCCGTTATGTTATGCTTTTGCATTTTCTGTTCTCTCTCGGACGGGAAGGAGAGAGGAGCCATGATTTCTTTGTTCTGCAACACTTGATCTTGTACATAATAAATTAGCTGAGTATTCTACACCTCAAGTCCAGCTTCCGCTTTTAACTCTGCTATGTTTGTGTGTGCATATATCTTCAGATATATGTCGCCGTAGCGACTCAGGACAGAAGAGTGATGAATCATCCCGAGGGGCGCTTTGGAGGGAAAGACAGTTCCCTGGCATTCTCCTGACAACACACACACACACACACACACACACACACTGAAGAAGTGTGCATGCGCACAAAAGCTCATACCAATGACAAACTTAGTTGGTCTCTAAGGTGCTACTGGAAGGAATTTTTAAATTTTGTTTTGACACTTACCAAAGTTGCCTTCCTCTGTGGCAAGATACCCTTCCTTCTACAGAAATGAATGGCTCGGTGTGTTCGAGCGACAATATGAGCAGTTACCGTGTGCTGGACTGCTGCAGCAAGGTCTGGTATGCAGGACAGGAGCTGTCCTTCCTGACACCCTGCAGAAATCACAATCAAATAGGTTTCCCAAGCCTATGTGAAGCTCTCATGCACAAATTGTATCCGTCCTATTTTGGTAAATACCTTCCTCCTTTTCTTTTTCTGCGATCGCTCTAGTGACCTGGGACTGAAGTCCAGCAAATGAAAAGTTGCAGTTGTGATGTTGCTCCATGGGGACTTTGAATTCATAACGCTGTCTATTTCCGTGCTGAGCCAAACGTTCTATCGCTTTTCCACCGCTCAGGCTAGAGCACTCTGGGTGCTTTCGTAAAGAAAGCCTTCTGGCTACCTAAACAATCCAAATGGAAGCAGAAATTAAAGAAATGTACACATATATTTTAAAAGTCACTGGAAAAGGCAAATGAGCACAAGGAGTAGCTTTATGATTCTGAAGGACCCAAGTCACACCTCAAATCCTTGTTATGTGCTGAGGTTTGACACTGAGCCAGCCGCATGGCAGCCACATCGTTATGGTTTTATCCCAATTAGCTAAATGATCACCAAGTAAGTGGGACAATTGCACAGGGCTTTCCTCATTGGCCCTATCCCGTGGGCTATTCTGCCAACAGAGATTCAGCAGGGGCCTTCTGTGCCAACTTTTAAATGCCTGCTGGAAACTTATCTATTCCACCAGGCCTATGCAGGCGATTAAGAATACTCAATCAAACTCAATCTGTTCCTGTAGTCCATTCAACTCCTGAAACTGTTTGAAGAAGAAGAAGAGTTTGGATTTGATATCCCGCTTCATCACTACCCTAAGGAGTCTCAAAGCGGCTAACATTCTCCTTTCCCTTTCTCCCCCACAACAAACACTCTGTGAGGTGAGAGGGGCTGAGAGACTTCAGAGAAGTGTGACTAGCCCAAGGTCACCCAGCAGCTGCATGTGGAGGAGCAGAGACATGAACCCAGTTCCCCAGATTACGAGACTACCACTCTTAACCACTACACCACACTGGCTCCAAGGCGTGGCTTCCGATCGACTGCAGGAGCTTCCTGCACTCAAGCAGAAGCCGTGGAAGCCACGTCGGATGTTTGGCTTCCAAAAAACATTCACAAACTGGAGCATTTCTGGGTTTACAGTGTTCAGAAGCCGATTTGTTTGGGAGCCAAGCCGTTGGAGTACAAAGGTACCACTATACATCCTTCCACAATGGTTAATTGATGTCTGTTTTTAACTTTATAGCTGTATTGTATTGTATTGTATTGTATTGTATTGTATTGTATTGTATTGTATTGTATTGTATTGCTTTGTGTCTTTATTGCTGTAAACTGCTTTGATATATTTGATATATTTATGATATAGCAGCATACAAATGTTTTAATAAATAAACACTAATTAAAAGGATTACCTTATCCAACATGTCCCCAGGTGCAATGTCCAATGTCTGTCCAAGGAGAAGGAAATCTGAAACTCCTTGCGCTACCGCTAGTATACAGTGACCCCCCGAGAGCAAAAGTACCAGGAACGGGAAGTCCACACGATTGGTCAACCTAACGGTAAGAGCGTGCGCCTCCATATGATGGATGGGAATGAAAGGCTTCTTGCATTTCTCCACCAGTTCCAGACTATAGGCCAAGCCAACTCCGAGGCTCAAAGCAAGTCCTGGCTTCACGGTTGTTGCAATGGCTGAGAGTCCATCTGCGCTAACTCTGCTGACGGCAAGTGCTTCTTGCACTACCCTTGCAATGTTTTCTTGGTGAAGCTGTTGTGCCACCGAAGGAATAATTCCACCTGTTCTGATGAGAAACAAACATGTACATGATGCTTACGTGAAAGGATAAGAAAGAGGGATTTATATCTAGATGTTAGGATAGAGATGATAAGGAAAACAGGAAGACACAATGAGAGATAAAGGAGGTGCTTTGGGATTGGTGCTAGTCAATGTCTTGTAGTTGTTGTTTTAGTGTTTATAGTATTAACTTGTAAGATATGGATTTTGTTGTTGTTGTTTTTTGTTGTTGCTTTCTTTAGTTTTCAAATGTTGGTTTTTGTGTTGTGTATTGTTATTTTTTGATATTTTTCGTGTTGTTGTTGTGTGGAAAATACTAATAATTATTATTATTATTATTAAGTACATGATGCTTACGCTAAATCTGTTTGGCCTAGCTCAAAAACTCAAACGCAGAAGTTGATGTTCTGGCTAGTCAGCACTTCTTTCTTTTTTTGGCAACCTGCAGGTCTGGCTTCCAACACAGCTGTAGTAGCAACACGAGAGATCAATTATGTGTGTGTATGTTTTTAAGAAATCAAAGAGATCGACCTTTCTGGGTTTTTCCCCAGACTTTAAGGAGTTTTTTGATACCATTGATCTTGGATTGTTGATACTGTGGCAGCGATCTAGATGCACTTACAGATACTGTGGCGTGACACGTGATGACAAAATAACAACATGATATTCAACGTACGTGGTGTATGGAAGTGAGAGCTGGACCATAAAGAAGGCTGATCACCGAAGAATGGATGCTTTTGAATTATGGCGCTGGAGGAGACTCTTGAGAGTTCCATGGACTGCAAGAAGATCAAAGCGATCCATTCTTAAGGAAATCAGCCCTGAGTGCTCACTGGAAGGACAAATTATGAAGCTGAGGCTCCAATACTTTGGCCACCTCATGAGAAGAGAAGACTCCCTGGAAAAGACCCTGATGTTGAGAAAGATGGAGGGCACAAGGTGAAGGGGATGACAGAGGACGAGATGGTTGGACAGTGTTCTCAAAGCTACCAGCATGAGTTTGACCAAACTGCGGGAGGCAGTGGAAGACAGGAGTGCCTGGCATGTTCTGGTCCATGGGGTCACGAAGAGTCGGACACAACTAAACGACTAAACAACTAAGTACCTAAAACTATGTTTTCACCAACAGTAAGAATTACTTACTTCAGATGAACCGCGCTTTGAGAATGCAGGGCTTCTCCTAAAATGTTGCCAGCTTCATCCACCACAGCTGCGGCTGTATCATCACAGCTGGTTTCGATACCCAGAACTATTTTGGTAGAAAAGCATTTGCCACGGCAAACAGAGACTCTTCTTAAACAATCGATCCAGCAAGGTTCAGGAGGTTTTGAAATTGCTCCTCTAAAACTGCTCACTGCGAAAGATTTCTGTAGACAGGCATACCTACAAAGAAACTGTACAATAACAAAATTTAGAATTTAGAATTTAACATCTTGTAGTCACTACCGTGCCCAGGCTCTCTATTCCCACCCTACAGGTGATTAGTTCCAGCATAACTTATGAGGGAAGGGAGTGCCTCAGTTGACTTTTTAGATGATTTTCCAAGTGAAACTAATTGGTTTTTCCCCCGTTCTCAGTGGGACGTCTTGGCTGAGCTGACATTTAACCCCAAATCACCAGAAATGAGATCCTACATTCTGTTCCCTATGGACTACAAGCTATGGTTCAATGTGAACACTCAACATCCTGGAACAGACTGTTCAAAAATTCCCATGGTGCTCCTCTGCTACTTCTGCTGTTCCCATACCACTGATGAAACGAACCAGGATCCGGCCTGTTGTGTTGTTCAAACCTGGGCTGCTGTGGACTGTTTTCCCCAAACCAACCATGAGTGGAAATCAAGGTTTGTTCTTAAATTAATGCTTGTTGTTTGTTTGGGGAAAAGCAACCGTGAGCCCTTTGAAGACGTTGTGATATGCCAGGCTCAGGGTTGTTTCAGATATGTTGTCAGTGCTTTTCTTCTAGGAAAAAATGGCACAGCACACCCTTGAGAAAACCCCAGGGGGAGAAACACTGCATGGTGTGGCAACAGCTGGAGCAGGGGACGTATACTCTGGGAATTTTTGAGCAGGGTGCACCAGCATGCTGCATGTTCACATTAAAACATAGTTTAAATTTGTTTAATGCAATTTAACAATACAGCCCCCCCCCAGTATTGTTTGTATACGTGTATGTGATATACACCCACACATGTTATTTAATGCATAGAGGCTTGAACAAATTCTGTTCTCTAAGCATCAAGCAACATGACAATACTTTTGCCAAGGTTTATCTATTTATTCAAAAACAAAGGCGGCCATGTTGGCCGACAAGAAAAGAATAAAAAATTCACATTAATAAAGATGTTGACCTAATATCCCCCCCCCCCCCAAATATGGATTTGAAAACCTTTGGGGGGGGAGAGAAATTGGTAAGCCTTATAATTCTCTTTATCAAAGCTGGGGTCCCAAATAAGAGCTAGATGATTATTTAAAACAAATTTAAACTGCAATACATGTTGGGGTATTTCAAAAACCCAGTGGATTCAACCAATCCAACAAATTCATTTGTTGGGAAAGATTCAGGCATCTTTCCTTAATGTTTCTGGAATATCGGTGTCCTTGCACTCAGCAGTGCACTATTTTTCGACCGGGGCAAAAGAAAAAGAAGAAGAAGAGTTTGGATTTGATATCCCACTTTATCACTACCTAAAGGAGTCTCAAAGCAGCTAACATTCTCCTTTCCCTTCCTCCCCCACAACAAACACTCTGTGAGGTGAGCAGGGCTGAGAGACTTCAGAGAAGTGTGACTAGCCGAAGGTCACCCAGCAGCTGCATGCGGAGGAGCAGAGACGCGAACCCGGTTCACCAGATTACGAGTCCACCGCTCTTAACCACTACACCACAAAAGCAATCCTCCTTCCTCCTAGCACAGGCATGTCCAAAGTCCGTTTCAGGGGCCTAATCTGGCCTGCCGGTCAATTTAATCTGTCCCCCGTGGCAGTATATGTCCTGGGGTAAAATCCTTAAAAAAGCTCAAAAGCTCAACAACTTTGGGGTTAAATCCTAAGAACCTAAGAAAAGCTCAACGACTTTGGTCGGCCCTCACGCACGTTCACTTCATCAAATCTGGCCCTCTTTGAAAAAAGTTTGGGCACCCTTGTCCTAGAACATTAATTGATTTTGAGGAATCTGTCACAGGCCTTTCATAAGCAGCACAAAGCAAACATATCCATTCTCTTGCGGTTTTGCAAACTTTATAGCTGCATAGTTTAACAGGGTTTTTTAATGTCTTGGCTATCTGTATAATTTATTGATGTATGCTGGATTAAGGGCAGCCTGAAGCTAGTGAACTATGAATAAATGTCATCAACTATTTGGAAAACACCAATACTGTCTAGAATGACAGTCATGCTGAAGGTCAAACACTGACAGAAGAAAACAAAACACATTCTGAGGTAATGTAATGGGCTAGACATCTGGAAGCAAAGAAAGTGATCAAATATATATATATATATATATATATATATATATATATATATGGGGGATGATTGTACCTGTGTCAAAAACATTGTGTTGAAAGAGTGTTCTTTCTTTATCAATTCAGGCGTCACATTTCACAGTTTCCAAAGACACACGGTTTGAATAAATCTGGAATAAATAGAAATCATGTTTTGGTTTAATAAATAATAATAATAATAATAAGCCAAGATAAAAAGTAGGCCTTTGGGTAATGCTACATGTTTTGGGATTGGCTGCAGCTCTTTGCCCCTTCTCTCTTTCTGCAAGCCAGCAAATATCTGCCAGCAAACAATGAAGTCTTCGATTAACTATAGTTTCCTGTTTTGTCTGAACTGTGGCTAATTATTTCAGAAACAAGTCAGGATCTCAAACAATGGTTTGAAGCTGTCTTAATACCATGGCTTGTTCCAAAGCCATTAACCAATGTTTCAACAAGCCAAGATTCTGGGTTTGTTTGTTGGCTTGTGCAAAGGGAAAAGCACATGAACAGGCACGAGGCCCTGAATTCCTTGTGCTATTGTGTAGTATAATGCTAGGGGCTAACAGACAGAAGGGGAGGTTTCTGCTGGGGGTTTTTTTCTGCTGGGTCTTTTACTGTAGTTAAGCATAGGGCTCATTTTCACAAGAACCTTCTCTGCCCACGGCAGGCATCAGTTACGGATAACAGGTGTTTATGAAACATAAATTAGCTGTGTGAGTGTGGGACGTGGGTGGCGCTGTGGTCTAAACCACTGAGTCTTTTGGGCTTGCCGATCAGAAGGTTGGTGGTTCGAATCCCCACGACGGGGTGAGCTCCCATTGCTCGGTCCCAGTTCCTGCCAACCTAGCAGTTCGAAAGCACGCCAAAAAAGTGCAAGTAGATAAATAGGTACCACTCCGGCGGGAAGGTAAATGGTGTTTCCATGTGCTGCTCTGGTTTCAGTGTTCCGTTGCGCCAGAAGCGGCTTAGTCATGCTGGCCACATAACCCAGAAAAACTGTCTGCGGACAAACGCCAGCTCCCTTGGCCTGTAAAGTGAGATGAGCGCCGCAACCCCAGAGTCGTCCGCAACCTTCTGATCGGCAAGGTTGGTGGTGCCTCGCAAGACGAAATTAATTCGTTCCGTGAGTTTTTTCGTCTTGCAATTTTTTCGTCTTGCGAAGCACGGACTTTGGAAAAGCTTCAAAAATCACCAAAGTCTTCAAAAACCTCAAAAAAGGCTACCACACCGCGTGCTATGAGTTGCTCCTCGAAGTGAATGCACGGTTTTAAGAAAAAGGAAACAAACTTGCAAGACAAAGGAAACAAACTTGCAAGACAAAGGAAACAAACTTGCAAGACATTTCCGTCTTGCGAAGCAAGCCCATAGGGAAATCCGTCTTGTGAAGCAACTCAAAAAACGAAAAACTCTTTCGTTTTGCGAGTTTTTCGTCTTTCGAGGCATTAGTCTTGCGAGGTACCACTGTAGCTGTGTGAGTGTGGATGATACACAGAGAACTGAAAACAGTTTGATTCTTGAAATGCTGCAAAAAAGAAGTGTATGGCAAAAGCTGGACAGTGGTGAATTCTGTGCATTTCTTCAGGATTCATGTGACCAGTGTATTCAGGTGTAGCTGGAAGTCAGTATCAATTGCCCCAAAAGTGGGAGAATAGTGAAACTGGATATTTGAGTCTTCAGCCACCTTCATTTTATGAATAAAGACTATGCCAATACTAATAGTAATCAAGCCCTGTTTGTTGTTTCCAAAGAATCCTCAAGATTTGAGAAAGCTAAGCAGATGTGCTTTTGAAAGCTTTCAAACACTGAGAAATCTGTTGCGGACAACAACAGAAGGATTAAATAATTGGACAAAACTCTGTTGGGAGGTTACAGAAACGAACACAGGTGAATGAAACGTGAGCATCTGCGTTAATCATTTATTATAGGGATTTTCCTTCATGGCTTCTCAATAAATAATGAAAAGCTTCTAAACCTTCAGCAGTGCACCATGAACCTTACTCTTGGCTGATTTGGAGTCAGAAAGGCACTCAGAAAGAGGGTCCCCAGAGCCAAACCTCTGCTATAGAGCATCTCAACAAATAGCACTGTGCTCTGGCAGAACTCCCATTCATTTAAGAAAGGCTTATGCAGGAGAGCTCAGAGGCAATTTCTGCAGAGACTTCTGGCAGGTCTCTTGAGTGATTTGCAGGCGATTGGAAAGAGCTTTTGGCTCTCAATTGTCTTAACAGCAGCAGCAACTAAAAAGCTCCCTCCTCTTCCACTCCCAACCAAATAAGATTGTTCCAACAGGAATCTTGAAGGAAAGCCAGGGATGGATTTTTCATGTGAAAGGACTTGTGAACTTGGAGAGGTATCCAATGAAGTAGTTCTGTTAGTGCAAGGGTTTCCATTTGCACAACAGAACTTCCTTTTCTCCCTCCCTCTCCTCTCCTTTTCTCATGTGCCCCTTTAATTGGCTCCAAGAGGTTTAAGGAGAGCCACAGAATATATATACAGAATGCACAGGGAGAGGAAGTTCCACTTCATAGGCAGAAGTCCTTGTGCTAAGAGAACTACTCTGTTGGATGTTGCCCTTGGTCCTGGTCCTGGTCCTGGTCCAGATCACAAGTTCCTGGGGTTTGAGCATGATCCTTAGAGCCACCTGGCTAAGGCACTACAGTCGTACCTCGGAAGTTGAACGGAATCCGTCTGGAAATCCGTTCGACTTCCAAAATGTCTGGAAACCAAGGCGCAGCTTCCGATTGGCAGGAAGCTCCTGCAGCCAATAGGAAACCGCGGAACCCATGTTGGACGTTCGGATTCTTTGGAATCTGAACTTCCGGGTTTGCGACGTTAGGGAGCCAAAACGTTCAACTCGCAAGGCGTTCGACTTGCAAGGTTATGACTGTATTTCTGAAGCAACTGGAGGACCTCAAAAGCTTTAGATATCACAAGACTGGTCTGCCTATCCCGCTCCTAGAAGGGCCTAATCTAACACCCACAGGGCAGGTGTAAGGTTTAACAATGCAAAAGCAAATACACAGCCATCATTTCGATTGCAGTGGCAGCAGAACATAAAGGCCAAACAAGGGGAAAATACTTAGAAGTACTCTGATACCGTTTGTTAATTTTTTTACATTCATTTCCTTCTGTGCTGCGTCTTTATTGTTCAGAGCGACAAAAGGAATGCAATATTATCTCTTCTGGTTAGTCAAGATAAGAGATTAAAATCTTGCGGAACAAGGTTTATTCTCCTTGTTGAATATGTTGCCAAACATAGCTCATGCAAAGTAAACAGTATGGCTCACAAGAAGTTATTTTGAAATACAGATGAGATGTCAATAGAAAAAGAAAGACTAGAGTAATCATAATCAGTCATTGTTCCAAGCCATATTCTGCAAATTGATTATTCATTTATTTGTTAGATTTATATACCGCCTTCCATCCAAAGATCTCAAGGTAGTTCACAAGATTGATGATTATCTGTTTGAGGATTTGAAAATAAGAAGTAGTTCTCCCTCCTGCAATTCTAGCTTACTTCCTGATCAACATGCATAGGATCATGCTATAAGTCTGTTTTAATGCATAATCTTGTTTATAACTTTGAATGTAAATTTGGCTGTAGGTTTGACAAAATGGTGTTGTGACTTAAAAGACTCTGGAAGTTTGTAGGTAGCATCCCTGGAAGGTTTGATGCAGAGTTATATGAAACTCAGGTTACATATTTGTAATCTGTCATAAATAAGCCAAATAAAAAATATCAGCCTACATTTAGTACTATTCCCTAGAAATTGCTATTAAAATTTGGGCTGCCCTTGAAGAATGCTTAGAAGTTTCATCGGAGGCAGAATACCAGAATGTTTAACTGCCTACTGCTAGATGGAATCATATTATGCCAATTCTGAAATATCTTTTGCTTCCCACCCTAATTCAAGGGGCTGGTGCTGATCTTTAAAGCCATAAAAGTCTTAGAACCCAAATACCTAAAGTAGTGTCTCTTCCTAAACCACGTGCCCATGTCTTAAGGAGAGGATCTTTTCTTTGCCCTGATGTCAGGGGAAATTCATCATGCAGCAACAATGTCATGGTGTTCCATTTGTGGAATGGAGAACGACTGGTGCCAACATTACCATCATCCCAATGCTGGGCCAAAAGCTTATTTGACCAAGCATTTGAAAGTTCAAAACCTGTTATTTAGTTTCTTCTGTTTGTTTTTATATGCCTCTGTTTGTTCCTGATGACTTTTTTCAGCACGACTCTTTTATTCCATGCCTTTTGTCTTCTGCCCGGGTGTGTAGATGAAGAGCGGTTTAAAAATATTTGCCATAAACATTTTTATTTATTATTATTAAACAATCCTGAGGATGTTTTCCTGTAGAAACTGTGCACCCACCACTGAGCTGCAAGGCTTCTGCTCAATGTTTGAAACTCCCATTGTTCTAGGCACATTTTGCGATGGGGAATTTCATTAGCGCAAGCAGTTTCTGAGCTCTGGGATGGTAGAGTGGAAGGAAAGGAGGACCTTTTTCTGCCTCCCCACTTCCAGCTACTGTCTGAAGCCTGGAGAAGAGACCCTTTAAAGAATATTAGTGGGGTGAGCAGGGGAACGACTAGACCATGTGAAAAATAAACATAATATTTTAGCTGCAGTTCATTCCTTTTCAGCTTTGTATCCTTGTTATTAAAAAAGTGTGCCTGGACATTCTGTTGTGGCGCCCACAACCCAGGTTTAAGATGCCATTTAGCTCCTAGTTTTCATATCTGTTTCTAACACTACTTCTGCTGGGGAAAGCATCCAATTTACCAGCACTCAAATAAAATCGCAAACAATATCCCCGAGGTCGCAAATTGTACCTGTGACTTAATGATATACACAAAGTCACGCAGAAAACTGCCTTATGCCAAACCATTGCACAGCCTTGCATGCTCTTCCCAGTGTCTTCACCTGATGGTTATCTGTCTGTTAAATCAGAGATGCTAGGGAACTGGACAAGAGACAAGGCCCAGTGCTAGCACCTGGCACAGAGAGGCAAATTCGGAAACCAGTTTCTCCTATCTCCTTTTAGATATTTCACATTTTGTGACTTTCTGTTTTGTGGTTGGCGAACCCTAAGCAAATAACACCAGCATTCGTACAAGGTACATTGCAAACCACACTGGGATATGCGTTTTCCTTTTTGTCTTTCTATGCACATCTTAGAATCGTTGCTCCCAAGCATGCACGCACAGAGAAGCAACTTTAAATAATTTTGATTTAGGCACTGCATCATTGCCATAACCTCGCCCCTTTCTTTCTGCATTTGGTTTTGGCGGCTCCGTCCACAAAAATCTTAGAACTGCAGAGCTGGGTGGGATCTAGTCCAACCCTCTTGCAATGCAGGAAACTCAATCTGAAGAAGTGTGCATGCACACGAAAGCTCATACCAATAACAAACTTAGTTGTTCTCTAAGGTGCTACTGGAAGGGTTATTTTTTATTTTGAAGCATCCATGACAGGTAACCCCCCAAATTAAACAACGTCCCTGCAGAGAAGGTCCCCCACCCCTTCCCTTAATCTAAAATAACCTCCCCTTTTCCCCAGGACGAGAGTTACCTTCCATTCGCTACCTGCCAATCGGGTACTGTATGCGTCTACGAACGGGCAACAAGCAGCCTCCCCCTTTCAAGGGCGTGCAAAGGAGCCCCCGAAAGGGTTAAACTGGCGAAATGACGCTTGGGATGGCTGTCCCCCCCTCTCGCGCGCGGTGGGCGGGACCACGTGAGCGAGGGTAAACCAATCGAATTGGCAGGAGAGGCGGGCGCCTGCAACAACCACGTCGCTGCAGATGAGCGAAAGGGTAGAGCAGCGAACGCCCCTCGATTTCCGGGTCGCTTTTTGAACCCTCCATTTTGGAGGGCATGGGGCCTGCGGGAGTTAGGGTTATTCTTTGTTTTCTGTGCTGTATTTTGCATGCATGGCGCTTTTTTCTTTTTTCTTTTGGTAGGGAATCAAACAGGGAATTAAAAAGGGGGAAAACATTTCCCCCACGCTTGCTTTCTATAATGAGGGCTTTTCCAAACCATCAGGCAAATTTTATAGTAGATGGTCCTTTTTATATATATATATATATATATATATATATATATATATATATAATATTTATTGGTGTTTCAAAAAGTTACAAGAATAAAAAAGAAAGAAAAATAAAAACAGAAAATACAAAATACAGAAAAAAATAAAAACAATTAAAAACAAATCCATCTTTCCATATCTTATCTAAGATCATTTGCTTGTTTCCGTGACCTCCTCACACCTCCATTTTGTGTATTCTAGTTCATTAGTTGTTTCAGCAAATCCTTTCCTTCTTTGTTTTTCTTACTAATTTATCTTACTGATAAATTGAAGATGGAGGGCACAAGGAGAAGGGGGCGACAGAGGACGAGATGGTTGGATAGTGTTTTCGAGGTTACCAGCATGAGTCTGACCAAGCTGCGGGGGGCAGTGGAGGACAGGAGTGCCTGGCGTTCTCTGGTCCATGGGGTCACGAAGAGTCGGACACGACTAAACGACTAAACAACAACAACAAACATTGGACTAGATGAGCCAACAGACTCTTATATTACATTCACATGCATTGCAGGGGATTGATTGCTCAACTCTATGATTTGATGATTTTATCTCTCCTTATTAAAAACTTTTTTCCCCTTTAGGCTGCATATACGCCATACACTTCGAGCATGTTTCAAGTTTCATTATGCTTTTATATGTGCTGGAAGCCGCCCAGATTGGCTGGGGAAACCCCGTCAGATGGGCAGGATATAAATGATAATTATTAACATAATTATTAAATTGTTATGAGCGACACACACACACACATAGAAGCCTGTGAAATGTCCAACATCCTTAATGACCAGTTACCAGGATGGTTGGAGGTAAGCGATGCACTTGCAATGTATGGTGGCTTTGCAGTTAGTCTGAATTTGCACAGCTGTTATCTTTTCCTTAGGAATATTATTTAAGAGGGAAAAAGAAGCTAAATGAGGCTGTTACATGATTTTTCTTCCCCCCCCCAATACTGCATGTACACCCTGTTATAGGAATTCTAAGGTCTCATATATATATATAAATCATATGTTCATAAATGTACAAGGCAAACACATACATAAGTATATAAAACACGTGTCTGAAATAGTACAGGAGAGCAGTCCTGAAACCATGTTGACTCTCCCAAACTGACCTCAAATATTTCTCTGCGAAGAGGAAGGAAATGGGAAAGCCTCTCCATTGTCTTTTGCTTACTGTCTTAAGGATGTATTTGTGCATGAATAGGGTGAGCCTTCATGGGACGCAGGTGGCGCTGTGGGTTAAAGCCTCAGCGCCTAGGGCTTGCCGATCGAAAGGTCGGCGGTTCGAATCCCTGCGGCGGGGTGCGCTCCCGCTGCTCGGTCCCAGCGCCTGCCAACCTAGCAGTTCGAAAGCACCTCCGGGTGCAAGTAGATAAATAGGGACCGCTTACCAGCGGGAAGGTAAACAGCGTTTCCGTGTGCGGCTCTGGCTCTGGCCAGAGCAGCGATGTCACACTGGCCACGTAACCCGGAAGTGTCTCCGGACAGCGCTGGCCCCCGGCCTCTTGAGTGAGATGGGCGCACAACCCCAGAGTCTGTCAAGACTGGCCCGTACGGGCAGGGGTACCTTTACCTTTACCTTTAGGGTGAGCCTGTGACCTGGATTCAGGAACTAAGTATTTAGCATCTCAAAAGGAATGGCCAGGTTGCCCAGGTAGAGGAATCAGTGGCTATTATCAGGTATCCTGACAAAACAGGAATTTTGTTGGAGACCACCTCCTTCTGTGATGTACAGTGGTACCTCGGGTTAAGTACTTAATTCGTTCTGGAGGTCTGTTCTTAACCTGAAACTGTTCTTAACCTGAAACACCACTTTAGCTAATGAGGCCTCCCGCTGCTGCCATGCCACCGGAGCACGATTTCTGTTCTCATCCTGAAGCAAAGTTCTTAACCTGAGGTAATATTTCCTTGTTAGAAGAGTCTGTAACCTGAAGCGTATGTAACCCGAGGTACCACTGTATTTATGATGTTTTGGGGTGGCGGTCTTGAGCTACAGGGTGGGCAATTTCAAATGTCTATATAAGGGCTTGTGCATCATTGTTCTGGGTCCCTCCTGCCTCCTATGTGTGGCAGTGAGCGTAGGGATTTGGGTGGCGCTGTGGTCTAAACCACTAAGCCTCTTGGACTTGCCGATCAGAAGGTTGGCCGTTCGAATCCCCGCAACCAAGTGAGCTCCCGTCGCTCTGTCCCAGCTCCTGCCAACCTAGCAGTTCGAAAGCACACCAGTGCAAGTAGATAAATAGGTACCACTGCGGCAGGAAGGTAAACGGCGTTTCCGTGTGCTCTGGTTTCCGTCACGGTGTCGCGTTGCACCAGAAGCAGTTTAGTCATGCTGGCCACATGACCCGGAAAGCTGTCTGCAGACAAACACCAGCTCCCTCAGCCTGAAAGTGAGATGGGCGCCACAACCCCATAGTCACCTTTGACTGGACTTAACCGTCCAGGGGTCCTTTACCTTTTTTACCTGGTAGTGAGACCCTGTTGCAACAGTTAATAAATATCAGCTGCCTTGCTTCTCAATATTCTCTGGTTGGCCTCTGTTATTTTCTCCTTCCGATAGGCGACCTACTTAAGGACTCTTGGATACCCTATAAGGGAAAAGGAGCAGTATTTTCTTATAACAACCCAAATGTCAGTTTTTTAGTACCTACTTTTTCCATTACAGAAAAACAATATGCATATTCAAAAAACATACACCGATACAGTATCAGAGCAAAAGCAGATTGAAAGGAATTAAGCCACAGCAGTGTAAGAAACTTCAAGAGCTTATGGATGCAAGCGTTCAAACTCTGTTAAGTCAGGTAAGCTGTCACATGATCTCCCAAACATGAAGCTGCATAATATTCTATTTCTGGATATTTGGAAAGAAGATGTCTTGGACAAAATAGTCACATTATATCCAAAGTCCAGGCCAGTTCTGAATGTTGTCGCTTTCCTTGTGTTATCTCAGTGATAGTAGAGTCAAAAGCCTTAACAAACAGCAACTGATTTAAAAACAACAACGTGGCTGTACAAAGCTTCTGTCACTCATTTTTAAAGCGTTGCTGACATTTAGCACTTGGGCACATTTCTTCCATTAAATCCTCTTTATTGATCAAGCTGAAGGTAAACATTCCTTAGATATGGGTATGTATCTGGGTGGCTTAGCGTCTAATTCTAAAACCAGCTACTCCCATTTATTTTGTCCAGCTGAAACAATTATTTAGTCCTTAAAAGGGCTTGGAACAACTTGCACAAAAAAATACAGGAGGATGATGCATGCCACATGAAAGGGCAATCAGTTCTTCCTCTAATAATTTTTAGTTACAGAATTCTTGCTACGTAATTATTTAGTAAGTAAATAATCACCCTGCATTCAAACCAGTAGTCATATTTACAGTTAACACAGTATTTGATCCACTATTGTCTAATATTGAGCTTGTGGCCGCAATGTTTGTCTGCTTTTTTCTTTAAAAATATTTTAATATAACTACTATAAAACTTCCTTTGAAATTTGCAGCAACTTAAAAGTGGGAACAGTATTTTAGAATTCAATTTTAAAATCAGTTGCTAGGGTTAGGAGATATAGCCACTAAATGGTTATATTTAGTGATTTATATTATGTCTTTAGAAATTATTTTATAACAACAACAACAACAATAATAATACCCCACCCATCTGGCTGGGTTTCCCCAGCCACTCTGGGCGGCTCCCAACAGCATTAATGATAATATAAAAGCAATAAAACATCAGACATAAAAAACTTCCCTGAACAGTTCTTTAGAAATTACACGGAAGGCAGAATTTCATCAGGTTTGGCTCTCTCCCCACCCCCATTGGGCTATATAAGTTCTCTAGGCAACCCTAGTTGAACTATAGTCAGAAAACTTGAAGTTTGTCATTTGGAATATTATGCAAAAAGTTACTTCATTTACTGCTAGAAAAGTGCTATCATATCAGATTTAAATATTGCAGTGGCTAATGAAACCATGTTTGCATTTAGGATCTTTTAGTCCTTAACTGCTAATTTTAAACAAACTGGTAAAGTGCTCATCCAACAAATGGGCAGGACATTCCCATCTGCTATTTCTGTTAGCAACATAGTTGGTAGAGATAGGATATAGGCCAGGGGTAAACCAGTTGTTTAGGCCCAGGGGATGGATGCCGCCCAATCGCCTTCTAAATCCGGCCCGCGGACGGTCTGGGAATCAGCGTGTTTTTATGAGTAGTGTTAAGTTGTGGGTTGACATAGCAGACGACACAGCGATTTCTCCAAGTAGCTCTTTATTTTGTAAGCTGGAATAGAACTGACTGCAAACAGCTCAGCCGGCCTGCTTTTATAGGCAGCCGGCTGTCAACATTGTAGCAACAACAGCCCAGAGTTCCCGCCTAAAATAACTGACGTGGACCTGAGTGAAAACTATCTACAGACCTGAGTGAAAACTATATACAGTATCCCCCTGCTGGCCCAGGGTGAAACTTCACTACATAACAAGTAGAATGTGTCCTTTTATTTCAAATGCATCTCTGGGTTATTTGTGGGGCCTGCCTGGTGTTTTTAGATGAGTAGAATGTGTGCTTTTATTTAAAATACATCTCTGGGTCATTTGTGGGGCATAGGAATTCGTTCATGTTTTTTTTCCAAAATATAGTCCTGCCCTCCACATGGTCTGAGGGATGGTGGACCGGCCCACGGCTGAAAAAGGTTGCTAACCCCGGATATAGGCCTAGAGATCAAGGCAAAATGCAGTCAACTTACTTCATATTTCCCTCTCCAACTCTGCATGGTTACTGGGAAGGAAGGGAAAGACGACTTATGATCTGCCCTTCACGTCTTATACTATGTGTTTTGGAATAAGTTCAGTATGTTGCGCATCACCTGCACTACTTTGCCTTAAGGTTTTCAGTTTTTATTCTTTAAATGGAATATGACTATGCAAACCAAACCCAGTGACCCAGGCTAGCTGTCTGGTTAAGACTCACTTGATGCATGAGTAATTTCAATGGGGTAATAGTTGCTCTGCACTTCAGCTTTCATTAGTCACAGTGGAATCAAAAGCAAAATACAAGTGAAAAGTGGAAGCGGCAAGCCTAAATGATGACTTAAAAAGGTAAAGGAACCCCTGACCATTAGGTCCAGTTGTGGCCAACTCTGGGGTTGCGGCGCTCATCTTGCTTTACTGGCCGAGGGAGCCGGCGTACAGCTTCCGGGTCATGTGGCCAGCATGACTAAGCCGCTTCTGGCGAACCAGAGCAGCGCATGGAAACGCCGTTTACCTTCCCGCCGGAGTGGTACCTATTTATCTACTTGCACTGCCGTGCTTTCGAACTGTTAGGTTGGCAGGAGCAGGGACTGAGCAATGGGAACTCACCCCGTCGTGGGGATTGGAACCGCCAACCTTCCCTAGGCTCTGTGGTTTAACCCACAGCGCCACCCGCGTCCCTAAATGATGACTTAAAGGAAAAGGGACCCCTGACCATTAGGTCCAGTAATGGACAACTCTGGGGTTGCAGCGCTCATCTCGCTTTATTGGCTGAGGGAGCCGGCGTACAGCTTCCAGGTCATGTGGCCAGCATGACTAAGCATTTACCTTCCCGCCGGAGCGGTACCTATTTATCTACTTGCACTCTGACGTGCTTTCGAATTGCTAGGTTGGCAGGAGTTGGGACAGAGCAACAGGAGCTCACCCCGTAGTGGGGATTCGAACCGCCGACCTTCTGATTGGCAAGTCGTAGGCTCTGTGGTTTAACCCACAGCACCCTAAAAAAAGGAGTTAAGTCATCTGTATCCTTCTCGGGAAAATTTACTATGTAAATAAGCTACACATGCCTGGCAGAAATAAATGGGAACATAGGAACTGTAGTGCCTGAAGACTGTCAGAAAGCTTGTGCATGAATAGCAGTAACCAGAGGGGGGAATGACCGCTAGGAGGAATGCAGATAGAAGGGTCACCATGGTATATCTGCAGCAGCACAACCAGACGCTTTCATCTGCCCTAGCTGCAACGAAACCTATCTCTCCCCTATCAGTCTCTACTGCCACAGCAGGCACCGTAACCTTCCAACAGTTTGACTTCAACCCCAAAGGCGCACTCCTCCATTGTCTCCTGAGGCAGATGGATGCTAATAGTGATCCGTATCTTTCTTGCCACATCATAGGCCATCTAACGTAACAATTTTCACACAAGATCAGGCATCTCACATTGCGTAAGCAAGCCTTAACCTGACATGTTACCTTATGGAAGGTAAGCAAAATGGTGCATTGATTAATTCATTTTTAAAACAAATGAAAGACTTCTTAGGGCATTTTTTCTTTAATCTGAATAAATCACAGAAATCAGATTTGAGGGGAAATGTCAAAAGGCAGACAGAAAACCCTTAACACATCAATGTCTTAGATAGTTGTTGAAAATGCTTCTTACTCAATTCTTCATACATTTTTAGTACGTAGTGTTTCAAACACTAGCCCTACATTACAACTATAATTCTATTTACAATTCGTTATGCTTGCCTCTTCTTATTTTGGTACAGTGAACTGTACTTAACAATGCACTGTGTTGATACGATCAGTTTCAAAGTCATTCACTTTATTAATATAAAACATTGATATTTTAACAGACATTTCCAGAGTCCAAGGAAAGTATAGTTTATTGAAAGTAGCCCATTAGTGCATAATCACTACTAGCTTGAATTCACACGTCTCTGTGGGTAATGAGGCAGTCTTAATTGAAGCAAGGTGCTTTTCTTTGCTACCAAGTCACAGCCATTCCCCATTCAACAGGGGGAAACACATGCCTCTTCCTTGGGTTGCACAAAATGATTTATCCAAGAGGTATTTGCCACATCAGGTTGTTTGTGCATATGCTGATACAGGGTGTGGTAGTACCAAACACTGAAACAAAGACCTTAAGCTCTTAAGGCAAAAAATTCCCCAATCTACACAGTTCTAATCAAGCCTGCAGTCCACCCTTAATTTTCACAACTTGCGTAAAGCACAACGGGGTGGATGCGGAAATCTGGAGGCAACACATTATGGTGTCGTGTGTTTCCCACTGCGTGGCAATTTCCAGCCGAGTACAGGCAATGAATGTTTTGCACGTGTCCAATATGTGTGTGACTGCACACGTGTGACAAGGAAGTATCTGGAAAAGGGGGCGCGGGCACAACAGAGCAAAGCGGGCTTATGCGAACTCAGCCGATGCACACTGGGGTCAGGTCCACAACCCCCGTGCAAAATGGTTGTTGCCTGTACAAGGCCAGATATTCTACTGGAGACAGCGTTTCTACTAGCTGAAACAGGGCTCTCATTTTTGCGAGCCATCTCTGGAAGTGAAAAATTATTTAGCGGTTTGCACTGAAGGCGAAATATCGCGGTCTTAATGAACCCAGCCACTAAGGTCAGCCAAGGCGGAAAAGAACCCAGTTCTACAGATCATTTTGTAAGTTTAGATACTCTGGACGTTTTAGAATGATCAGCTTTGTCTGGAAAACATTATTGATTGATTTAAATTGGTATGAAACAAAGACTTTAAATTTGACCTCAGCCCCCTGAACCGATAAGGCATGAAATCCATTACAATGGAGTCACAGCACTTGCTAGTATAATATTAACCTGGCAACTCCTGCAGCTGGAGATAAAATCCTGGATGTAAAATAATAACATTAAAAACACCCAAAAAGCATTAACTGGCTACTTTACAGCATTTAAACCATACTCATCTCTTACAATGGAGAACTTGGGCAATTCCCCTTCTTTTCCTAATGCACTTTGCGTTACCGCAGCTGTCTTAAGCTTGTGAAACATTATGCCTATGCTTCAATCAAATTACTCATTCTCCTTTTGAGACTCATTTATGCTAGCTTGGCATATATCCTGCCAGTGCACCTAACATAATAGAACTAGGCCTGCCTAGCTCCTTATGCAAAGCCTTTCCTCCAAAGATATACCACTTAAGTTTGATACGTCTTGAGAAAGTCTTATTCCTCTCCCGCATAGCTTTGAAAGAATAGCACACATCTTGGGAGTAGAAAGTCTTGTTGTAGATTGTTAGATAAGTGGCACTGCAAACTGTTCCTTCCGCCAAGGGAAACAAGCAGCCAATGCCACGTTTTGGTCAGATTGCTCTTAGTTTCGTTTCTCCTGCTTAATACTTGTTGATCCCAAAGATTCTGACTCCGTGTAGCTGTGGCAACTTCGGAATAAGTACGCTTAAGAGAGAAGCCGTGTTTAGGATGAAATGTGCCGGATCATATTTTGTGTAGAAGCTTGCCAGGAAATACCTGCAGAAAAACAAAGGGGGAGTGAATACAGGGCAGAAGGAAAGAAATTTCTTTGTAATGAAGGACATGCATAAAGTTACCACTTCAGAACTGACAATTGGTTCAAGGGGAAAATCTCAGCAAAGAATATGCATTTATTACAAAATATTTCCAACTGCAGAAGTCACAGGAACTTTTAAGAGGTTAGACCAGGTGTAGGACGCAGGTGGCGCTGTGGGTTAAGCCACAGAGCCTAGGACTTGCCGATCAGAAGGTCGAAGGTTCGAATCCCGCAATGGGGTGAGCTCCCGTTGCTTGGTCCCTGCCCCTGCCAATCTAGCAGTTCGAAAGCACGTCAAAGTGCAAATAGATAAAATAGGTACCACTCTGGCGGGAAGGTAAACGGCGTTTCCGTGCACTGCTATGGTTCACCAGAAGCGGCTTAGTACTCCTGGCCACATGACCCAAAAGCTGTACGCTGGCTCCCATGGCCAATAAAGCGAGATGAGCGCCGCAACCCCAGAGTTGGTCACGACTGGACCTAATGGTCAAGGGTCCCTTTACCTTTGGCAACCTAAGGCTCAGGGGCTGGATGCGGCCTGATCGCCTTCTAAATCTGGCCCTTGGACAGTCTGGGAATCAGCGTGTTTTTACATGAGTAGAATGTGTCCTTTTATTAAAAATGCATCTCTGGGTTCTTTGTGTGGCATAGGAATTCATTCATTTTTATTTTTATTTTCAAAATATAGTCCGGCCCACCACATGGTCTGAGGGACGGTGGACTAGCCCATGGCTGAAAAAGGTTGCTGACCGCTGGGTTAGACTTTCTGGTATGTGGCTTGCAAGACAATTTGAATCCATTCACAAAAGCACTTTCCCAAAGCACTCAAACCATCATATACAATATCTCATAAATCATTACAACGAGTAAGAAGCTAAGGGAGTGGGGATGCAGACAGACAGTGACTTATCTACAACAAATTGCCATGTTTATACTACGGTATAAACGGTTTATATACTGTAGCTGAATGCCAGCAGTCTCCTTGAGATATTTCAGGTTGTTGCATAACGTTATTTGCAATACCTACTGAGCTGCCAATGGGCAAATGCATTCCTCTGTATAGTTCATGTTTCACAATCTAGGTTGCTACCTTGCTTGTTTCAGAAAACAGATGATCAACAGAGTGCCCACAGGCCATGCTTAATACTTGTGAGCATTACGAACCGTTGTAATAAGGTTGCTCAAAGTTTGACTCTGGCTTAGAATACTATGGATACTGCATTAGTTGGTGGAAACGAAAGATCCAAGAAGAGGAAAAAACAATTAAGAGAGTCTTCACTACAGTAGGTGTGTGTATCCTGAGGGCAGGAACAGCAATAAGAGTATGTTTCTAAGCAGCTAAACAGAAAAAAATGAGTTCTTTTGTTGGAGGAATTACTGAACTCAGTGGGACTTACTTCTGAGTAGACAAGTAAAGGATTGTGTAAAACATATGTGACCCCAATATTATTTTTTTGCAGATTTCACACGTTGTTACCCTATGCAATAACTGATTTTTCGCACCAAATATTACTGTTTCACAATTTCCAGACTACAAACACTGCCATAGTTGAACTTGAAAAAAAACAAAGAAACCTACAAAATAATTGGAGAGATTGTGAAGAATTTCCGGGAGGATGTAAACTGCACACCGTAGTCCAGCTGCTCCCAGTGCGTCAGCAGTCTCGCTTTACCTTGGTCAGGTGTTTCAAATGGTGTCCCCTTTACAGCATGCAAAAATACATACATTCCCTGTGGAAATAAAATAAAATAAAAGAAGGCATTATTAGAAAACCACACAGAATCTCTGCGAGAAATAATCATGCCACATTAAGTACTGCTATTGAACGAAAAGAGGAATTTGTTCTGTGTTTGCATATGTACCCATGCTCAACAAATGACTACGCAGAAATGCCAAGACAAATGGCAATTGTCCTCAGCGGCTGGCCTCTATGTGACACACCCCTTAGCTTATTATTTTGGAAAAGTTGAATAGTTGATAAAGAAACGGACTGTGTGGTCTTTCTTAAAACCCTATGAGTGGGGCTGGCTAACTTCAGCCAAAGCAAAATTTTTGGCCCTGCAAGACTCCTCTGATTTTGAGCAACAACAAAAAAAAGGGAGGGGGATTAAAGTACACATAAGACTGGATGAGGCGAAGGGGAGAGTTTTAAGTTCTCTACTCTATTTAGGGCTTTAAGGGGGATCCAGATTGCTACTTCCCTGCCCATCAGACTGAACATGTGATGATCCCTTCTCTTCAGCTGATCTGCACAGAGGGGGGGGGGGCACCTACACTAACGTTGGAAGGCAGCAATGTTAAGTACCGTATTTTTTGCTGTATAAGACTCACTTTTTCCCTCCTAAAAAGTAAGGGGAAATGTGTGTGCGTCTTATGGAGCGAATGCAGGCTGCGCAGCTATCCCAGAAGTCAGAACAGCAAGAGGGATTGCTGCTTTCACTGTGCAGCGATCCCTCTTGCTGTTCTGGCTTCCGAGATTCAGAATATTTTTTTCTTGTTTTCCTCCTCCAAAAACTAGGTGCGTCTTGTGGTCTGGTGCGTCTTATAGAGCGAAAAATACGGTAAATCCCAGGCCTTGTTTCTGAATAGAACTGCCCAGGATTGAGCTGAAAGTCACACCAATGTTGGAGAAATTCGCAACTGGGGGTGCGACCCAAATAAGCTGATTTAAAGGCAATTTGAGGTAGGGATAGTGATGCACCGGTGAGTTTCACAATAGGAGCTCTCAAGCAACAAGTCGTTTATTTCTCAAGTATGTCTCTTTAGGTGTCAAGGGTGTTGAGTGTCCTCAACATTGCACTCCCTTCAATTGAAGGAGAACATAGCATTCCAACCGCCCATTTTCCAGGGGTTTCAAAGTCAAAATGGTTTTGTAAGGTTCTCCCTTCGCTTTTTGCACTGGTTGTGTGCAAAACAGGGTCAATTCCCAGGCTGCACCCAGTTGGGAAATTTCTGAAACGTTAAGCAGCATATAAATGTTTTCAATAAATAAAATAATCAAGTCTGTGATACCTAAAGGGCATGGCAGGACAAGGTGGCTCCTGAATCTTCACTCTAAATCACCTTTTCCCCCTCAACCACAAATTGAAGGTGCAAATTGAAGGCAGGGCCCGAAATATGACTTTGCTGTTGTGGTCTCCCCACATGAACTCCCTTTCTTCATATATCATTTGTTCCCTTTTCAACATCAAAAAGTACAGGAAGACTATTTTAATGCTCCAGGTGCTTTTAGGAGCAGCCCTGGAGGTTTTTTTCCTCAGAGAAGAGCAAAAGAAAAGGTAGTCTATAAGCTGGTACTAGAAAGCAATAATTTTTAAAATAATGGCCAGTGTGTTTCTGGAGCTTTGTGTGTTACTCCAGTACAGTAAAAGCAGCTCACTTAAAATTATTTCCTTTCCCTATAACCTACAGGTTAATTAATAGCAGATAATGTGCAAATTATTTGAAGTCTAACATCTCACAGTTCTCCATTCATAGTGCCTGAAATTGAGCAAGTTATCTGCTAGTCACAATCGACACTTAATTCTAAAGGCAGCATTAATACTGGCCAGGAGTAATTCATCACAGCTGAGATGTTTTATAGGTACGGCACTTAGTAATATTCCCCAAGATGCCTCTTGTGTCAGAATTTATAAATTTGACTCTTTAAATGTGACATTTAAGGTAAACAAAATAAGAAGCCACTTTGGCTTGCTTTAATCAACCAAATGCCTCCCTGCATAACATTATTCAGAGATTTGCCTGCATCAGCTAAGTCTCTCAGTCCTTTCTAATGACCCCAGAGGCCTAGGCCCTGAGGTGGTACTTTGTTTATCCAGGGGAATATGGCAGTCATAGCATTTCTCATTAAGATTTTACAGCATGCTTAACCTGTTGTGCCAAACAATTGCAAAGCGTTTGCAAAATTAAACTCTGCAGTTGCACACAAGGATCAAAGCTCATCTAGATGAAGGTGGTTGCTTCAGTAATGTATGGCTTGCAACCTAACCCCATCTTTGTGAAGTTAGCGCTGGACAGTCAAGAAGGAGCATGCAACAACAACATCAAATTATTATTTATACCCCGCCCATCTGGCTGGGTTTCCCTAGCCACTCTGGGTGGCTTCCAACAAAATATTAAAATACAATAGTCCGTCAAACATTAAAAGCTTCCCTAAACAGGGCTGCCTTCAGATGTCTTCTAAAAGTCTGGTAGTTGTTATTCTCTTTGACATCTGGTGGGAGGGCGTTCCGCAGGGCGGGTGCCACTACCGAGAAGGCCCTCTGCCTGGTTCCCTATAACATGGCTTCTCGCAGTGAGGGAACCGCCAGAAGGCCCTCAGCGCTGGACCTCAGTGTCCGGGCAGAAGGATGAAGGTGGAGACGCTCCTTCAGGTATACTGGGCCAAGGCCGTTTAGGGCTTTAAAGGTCAGCACCAACACTTTGAATTGTGCTCGGAAACGTACTGGGAGTCAGTGTAGGTCTTTCAAGACCGGTGTTAAGTGGTTTCTGCTTGCTGTCTCTGTCTAACTGATGTCCTTTCCACAAAGAATTGGAAATTTTTAACCCAGAGCCTCATTATCTTCACAGAGACCTCTGCAGAACTCTCCCATTCCTCTGTGGAGGAGCTAGTTGGAGAGCAGGCTTCTTTTCTTGCAGTGGGTAAGTGCCTGCTCCTTTAAGAAATGCAAGAGGACCCCAGAAGCCCCCCGGGCCGTTTTCAAAGGGAGAAGCACACGCAGGCCAGTAGGGAAGTGGCCCACACTAATTTGAGAGAGCACGTGTTGCGGTGGGGGCAACCATGACATCCCTTGTTGCTGGGCGGGTTAGTATGAATGTCCATGAATTTGATAGGGAACCTTCAATTGTTGCTGGGGAAAATGTAATGTTGCAAAATTGTTTGATTGATGGGGTGCTATTTATTCCCTGCGCGCAGCGTTGAGCTTTCTCTTTTCGCTGCGCACATCCGATTACCCGCCCACCCTCCCTATATTTAGGGTTTGTTCGTGCCGACCTTGCTATGCCTGTCATGGGGTCGCTTGCTTTGGAGCAGGGACCTAGTAGGAATTTTCACCATTTGGCTGATTGGCTGGGGCCATTTCGTTTTTTGCCTACCGCGTGGCAAATCGTCACAACTTGTAAGGTTGCGGTTAGGCATTGGATAATTTTGGTTGGTGGAGGGGATGTGGTTGGCTGTGCCTGCCCCTCCAATGCTGCTGCTGCAAGGGTATTCTGGTAAAGGAATCCAGGGGCCCGCCCTGCTCTTGTCCGAACCCCTGGCAAGGGGCTAGGGCCAAGCAAGAGCCCCTGGGAGCATTTGGGGAGAGCTGAGAGCCTGGCGCCCAGCTCTATTCTCTCCCCAAAAATGTCTACCCTTACTGACTTCCGCAGGCTTGCGGTTGTCAGTTCTGTTCCTACCTCTATATGGGAACAGATAGTCACTAACCAATGCCTAAGCAACCACTCACATACTGTAATTCAATAATGTTGTGGCCAAAATTATGCCAAAAACCAAAACAAATGTTGTGTGAACTGTGTATTTATCTGGGGTTGTCCTGGGGGGTGGGGTGGGGGCTCAACACGCAAGTAACACCACCATCAGGAGGGGACCCACAACCCTCAAGCAGCTTAGCTGGGGAGAATCCAGCGCCCTGGATTGAACGCAATTATTGCTCTAGAGGTCCAATGAAGTCATTTAAATTCCTTCAGATGAGCAAGAGTGCTTTCAATGGCGATCTTATTTGAATATTCCTAATGTTTATTTTTGTTCCTGTTTTATGTCCTCGGGTGCGTTAAGAGCCCCCCCCCCATAGATCATTCTGCACCCAGACGATGAGATTAAACATGTTATTTATCATCTTGGGAACGGAATGGATCGACTCCAATGACATTTCTATTTTGACGAATTTCAAGACACTATTCAACAGTCTCAATTGTTTTCTGGGAAAGGAGCCTTCCCGGGCCTCTACCTCGTAACAGGTATCTTAGTATCACCTTTCTTTCTCCGTTGCTTTGTAGGGTACTTACCAAATTGTGAATAACATTGGTTAAGGTCCATGCAACCGGAACACTGAAGAACGGGATGCTCAGCAAGACAATATGGAGCAAGCCAACCCCAAGAGCGTACGTGAGCCACATTCCTCTGCTGTTCATTACTCTTGTGTTGGGGTTAACTTCACTGTGGGCAACCCCGACGTTCATCTTCTTTTCTTATTCTGAAAAGTAATATTGCAGAAAGGTTGAAAGAAAGTATGCTTTGTCAGGGATACCTGTTACATTCTATATACCACTGGAAGACTACAGACGTGACCATAACAAGTAATTGCTGCACAAAACACCTTTAGTATCTTTCTCATAGGTATTTCTGGTATTTCAAAACAGTGTATCACCAACTCTTGGCTTGCCTTTTAACTGCGCTGCAAAATTACACGCACAGTATCTCCATTTTTACAAGCAGACCTATCTCTACCTGGCAGCAATGTTTGTGGCTTAGAGTATAAGAAGTGCTCGAGTTCAGAGGCACTTTAGTTTCAACAGACTTTAGTTTCATTTGCCTTCAAAGCAACAAAAATTCCACATATATCACACACACACACACACACCTCCCCTGCAAACAAAGAGTTAAGGCTGATGGAAGTTAAATAAGCTTTTTGAATGTTTATAAGCTGTCAGTTTTAGAGGTTGCTGCAATTTTATGCAGTTAGTCAATCACAGATCAATTTTATGACATTCCATAGAAGAAATAAGCCAGCCTCCCCCCCAAAAAATTAGGGAGGGAAATAAGTTTGATAGAAAGTGTAGTCAATTCCCTACTCAGAAATACTCAGAATTTAAGCATAAAATGTCAACAGTAGTTAACATTACCTAAACATCAGGCTTAAAAACACACACTGAATGCTTATTTCAATGCGCTTTACACAATGTAAAATCAGTCACAGAATTCTGTACACACAAAAAGGTCAATTTAAGAACAGGTAAAAAGGTAAAGGACCCCTAGATTTGTTTATATTTTGGATGTAAGAAGATGAGAGAGTGTAAGATCGTCAATTTCCTAAAACTCAGCCTTCTTTTTTTTGAAAAAGAGAGTTCAACTGCATCTTCTTAATAATGGGATCCAGTTTTGTCATTCAAGAAACGACTGACACCAAGGATGAGAATAATTTGCATTATGTTGGGAATAGAGACTTTGTGGAAAGCCTGTGTCAGGTCCAAGTCTTATTGCCAAGGAGACACTAGCAAGTGCGTTGTCAATTTTAAACAGAACGTTCACTCCATTTTCCCTTTTGCATTTTCCTTATTGTACTAGGAGACGCGTAATACCTGACTGGTGAAGGATGCCTCCTTGAAAACAATGTTCAGTTATGCTCTGGTCCCTCCTATATGTGCATACTCACCCACCTGAGTCCCCAAATGAGAATATAGTTTAATGTAAATTGACTGCACACACACACACACACACACACACACACAGAGTAACAATTATTCTCAAGACCAGGCTTCCTCAGCCCTCCAGATGTTTTTGAGACTACATTTCCCAGCATCCCTGACCACTGGTTCTGCTAGCTAAGGATCATGGGAGTTGTAGGCCACAAACATCTGGAGGGTCGAGGTTGAGGAAGCTGTGGGAGAAAGATCCTCAAGAAGAATGAGTACAAGACCGAAGCCACATCACCACATAGACTTAGGGCGGTATAAAAAATGTGCACACTTGAAAATTAATCACTGTCCCAGTAAATCAAGCGAGGATCATCTAGCAATAAAACTGCATCCTTTCTCGAGAGTTGAACTTTTTAGGACTGGAGGTGTTTGGGGTGCTAGCTCCACTAAACCCAAAGCTCTAAAACGGCTTTAGTGGCAAGTATACGGGCATGTCGCTTGCAAACAACCTCCGCTTATAAAAGAAAGCGGAGAAGAACTCTTTCCCAATAGTTTGCTTCCAGGGCGAGAGGCCATTGTTTCACCACGTTCTTAAAATGTGCACGCCTCGGGGTGCATTCCTGCTTTGCAACAGGATACACAACTACTGTACGTCTCTCTCTATGGGGTGCAGTATATATGGGGGAAAGGTAAACATCGTTTCCTCCTCCTCCTCCGGTTCACACCCCAGTGTGGGCCAAGCAAAACTGCACGTCTTTTTCACACCCACACCCACCCAGCTCAAGCCACTTTTTGCGTTCAGCAACCACCACCCCCCCCCCGTGCATTTGTTTCGGCAACGCCTGCATCCATTTCTCTCTCTCCTTGCCAGCAGCACACCATCGCCACCAGCCCCGACACCCTGATCATGGCAGATGCAACGGGCTCGGCCCGAGACATGACGGCAGCTTACTGAGGATCCTTTGTCTCGAAGCGGAGAGGTGCGCCTTTGCTAAAAAAGACGGGGCACACACCTCTAAAGCAATTGCTGCATTTAAATACCAGCAGCAAGAAGAGGCCTCCGTGCAATGCCTATAGGACGCAGACGCAGCAGCAGCAGCAGAGCACCTCTGCATTGTTTGTTCCCCGAAGGGTGCAGCCGCCTTTTGTTGCGCAGAGGAGCCGCGCTTGCACGGAGCGCACGGCCCCGCGCACCGCCGCCGCCACCAGTTGCAGAACGACGGCCTTGGCGCCGAGGGCGCGTGCACACACACACACACACACACACACACAAAACCATCCATGCACCTACCTGCCCCGCGGCACAGCGCGCCTTCTTCGCCCTTACCGGGAGGGGAGATGCACTCGGCGACGGACGCTCCTCGCCAGCCCCGGCTCGCTTGCAAACGCTGCCCGCCCCTTCTGGCCACCGCCGTGGAACGTTGCCCTGGGAGCAGGCGGAGCAGCTGATTGGCCGGGGCGTCTCGGCCCCGCCCCCGCCGCTCCTCCGGCCGAGGTGTGCGCGCGCGCGTGTGCGCGAGCGGCGTGGGGAGCGGCTCGGAGCGCGCCTCGTTCCCGGAGGCGGAGAGAAGGGGGAGTTTCTTCGGCCGGCTTGCGTGGCCGCCCCGGAACAGGTAGCGGAGGGCCGGCATGACGAGCTGCTTTTTTGGGGGTGCGGGGGGGGGGCTTTTTGTTTGTTTGTTTTCCCTCGCTTGCTCTGGCCTCGCATAGGAGACAATTCCCTTCGCCCCAACGCCCCCACCCCCCCATAGAAAATATTGCAATATCGGAGGCATTGCAATTCAGTCCGCGTGCATGCACCGCGTCATGCGATCGGTTATGTGGGATGGGACTTTTTTTTTTGCCTGCATAATTTTTATTGTTTTTTTAAATCATAACAAACAAAAAATAAAGCAGTTTACACCTTATTGTCACAGATTTCTCTCTTTGAGACTTCCTTCAGCTTCCCCTCGAATCATCCATACCCTTATTTAACAAATTCACACAAATCCTAGCTTATATTGACATTATTTTCTCTTTCCTTCTTTTTCTCTTTAGACAATATTCCAACCTTTTCACAGAGCCTTTTTAAACCCGACTAGCGTTATCTGACCCTCACTTATATTTTCCAGATATTCCACGAATTTCCCCCAGTCCTCAATGAACCTTTGGTCTTTTAAATATCTAATTTTCTCCGTCAATCTGTCCATCTCCGCGTATTCTAGTAGTTTTGCTCTCCATTCCTCAAGCGTCGGTATGTTCTGTTGTTTCCAATTTTGAGCCAATAGGACCCTTGCGGCCGTTGTTGCATATTGGAAGAATTTACCGTCATTGTTCTTTATATCACTTCTTGCTAGTCCTAACAGAAAAGCCTCCGGTTTTTCCCCAAAGTTATATCTTAATATACTCTTCATTTCATTATATACACTTTCCCAAAAACCTTTGACCTTTCTGCAGTCCCACCACATGTGGGATGGGACTTACCTGCCCCCCCCCCCAATTTCTTTTTTAAATTAATTTTTATTCGTTTTTCAGACAAATAGTAAAAACACAACAAAACAAACAAAAGAAAAACAAAAAACAGACAAGGCACACAAAACAATTAAACCCATGTAACTTCAAATTCATCATTTCATACTCTTCTTTCTTTTGTCTTCCCCATACCTCCCCATCCCTGCATCCTTATTTAATGATTCTTTAGCAACCCTTAAGTCCATTGTCTTAATTCCCTTTCATAAAGTTTCCTTTAGTTTTTTAGTTACTGCTGCAATTCTTTACCTCTTACCCCCTGACATCTTAACATTCCTCAATTTTACAATTGTTTTTAAGATATATTTTAAATTTCTTCCAGTCCTCTTCCACTGTCTCTTTCCCCTGGTCACGGATTCTGCCCGTCATCTCGGCCAGTCCCATAAAGTCCATCACCTTTGTTTGCCATTCTTCCAGAGTAGGTAGTTCTTGCATCTTCCAATACTTTGCCAGTAGAATTCTTGCTGCTGTCCCCAATATTTTATTCCAGTTGGCACCCCTGCTCCGAGGACCTTCCTGCGCTTTGCTCTAGGCCTGGATTGTGGCACCGGATGCAAGCGAAGGAAGAAGTTGCGCCTCGGCAGAGAGATTATATGGAGCGTGGGTTTCGAAGCTTTCTGGGGCTAAGAAACTTCAGGTTCTGTTACTTTTGCCACATACACTCCCAGTCCAGTGGCATTTAAAAACCCACCAGCATGCAAATACAGTATTGCACATGGAATCACAGAATTGTAAAGTTGGGAGGGATCCGGGAGGGCTCCACCAGGGTCATCTAGACCAACCCTGCAACGCACCTATCCTGCCCACAGTTGTCGCTTGAGCCATCAGTTTTCTGGTTGTAGGAGTCAACTCCTAGGAGCCGAGGTCCTCTTCAGCACCCCCCCCCCAACATGGATGTAGCCAGAAGGGGCAAGTCCATAAATAAAAATGCTTAACTAATAATAAATAAATAAAAATACTTAACCATTGGAGATAACTCCGTTCCGCCCATCCCGCAACATAATCCTGAATATGCCCATGCCCCCCCTAAAATATTTGAGGGGGCCACCCCATTCCAATTTGATGGGCATTGCCATTCAAATGGTATGCATGCACCATGTCTTGTGGTCAATTATGCAGGGCAGGGTTTACCTGAGGGCCCCCCCCATATTTTATTCAAGTTGGCACCTTGGCTTCTGGTTAACAGACAGGCGCACTGACTCGCTGCGCCGCAACGACCACCTTCACTTTTTTAATTTCTCTGTTGAAGGGCGGGAGGTAGAATGCCCTTTCCACATTTTTCAAAAAATGTGCTTCTAGGTAAAAGAGAGCAAAAAAGGGAAAATTTATTGTGTAGTGAACGCCATCCACATCCAGATCGCTGTGGGATGCTGACCTTTAAAGCCCTAAATGGCCTTGGTCCAGTATACCTGAAGGAGCGTCTCCACCTCCATCATTCAGCCCAGACACTGAGGTCCAGCGCTGAGGGCCTTCTGGTGGTTCCCTCGCTACGGGAAGCCAAGTTACAGGGAACCAGGCAGAGGGCCTTCTCGGTAGTGGCACCCGCCCTGCGGAACGCCCTCCCACCAGATGTCAAAGAGAATAACAACTACCAGACTTTTAGAAGACATCTAAAGGCAGCCCTCTTTAGGGAAGCTTTTAATGTTTGATGGACTATTGTATTTTAATATTTTGTTGGAAGCCACCCAGAGTGGCTGGGGAGGCCCAGCCAGATGGGTGGGGTATAAATCATAAATTATTATTATTATTATTATGGGATGTTTTGGCTTCTTTCCTTCCCAGAGTAAAGCCCAGTCACAAAGCATGCGCAAGTAGGAAGAAAGGGGTGCCCATCGCATGGTGTGGGTCTTGGCTGTCAACAGGATTTCTTGGTTGTGTTAAATTGTGCTCAGGTGCTAGGTTGGGACTTTCCATAGGCACCTGCTTGGCGACTGTGAGAACAGAATGCTGGACTAGATGGGCTGTTTGCCTGATCCAGTGGGCTCTTCTTGTGTTCTTATGCATATCATCTGCAGATCGTAGAGTAGGAAGGGACCACAAGGGTGATCTAGTTCAACCCTTGCAATGCAGGAATCTTTTGCCCAACGTGGGGCTGGAACCCACAGCCCTAAGATTAAGAGGCTCGTTCTCTACCGTAGAGGTTTTCAACCTTTTTGAGCCCACAGCTCTCTTGACCAACTACATTCTTTCCAGTGTTAGAAACTGAGATATGAAAGCTAGAAGCTAAATGGCGCCTTATACCTAGGTTATGTGCGCAACAACGGAATGTCTAGGCGTGGCTTTTTTTAAAAATAACAAAAATGCAAAGCTGAAAATGAATGAACTGCAGCTAAAATCTTAGCTTCATTTTTCACATGGTCTAAGTCCTCATCTGGAGACTGAAAAACAAAACAAAACCATGCTTCCCCTGCCTGCCCCCCTCCTAATATTCTTAAGAGGGTCTCTTCTACTGTATTTTTCGCTCTATAAGACGCACCAGATCATAAGACGCACCTAGTTTTTGGAGGAGGAAAACAAGAAAAAAAAATATTATGAATCCCAGAAGCCAGAACAGCAAGAGGGATCGCTGCGCAGCAAAAGCAGCGATCCCTCTTGCTGAACTGGCTTCTGGGATAGCTGCGCAGCCTGCATTCGCTGCATAAGACGCACACACATTTCCCCTTACTTTTTAGGAGGGAAAAAGTGCACCTTATAGAGCGAAAAATAAGGTATATTCTTCAGAGAGTGGCTGGAAGTGGGGAGGCAGAAAAAGGTCCTCTTTTCCTTCCACTCTACGATTTTAATCTGAAAGCTTAGGCGCAGTACTGCGCCCAGAGCTCAGAAACTGCTCGCGCTAGTAAAATTCCCTGTTGCAAAACGCACCTAGAACAATGGGAGTTTCGAATGGCGATTCTTTCTGTGGCTCCCCTTTGAAAAAAGGTGCTCCAAATCTCAGGAGCTCAGTTACGTCACCCCACGCCTGACGAGCCATCATCTCTTCACCCCTTTTTTTGGACACCCTCCCTTGTGGAGGGTTCCCTCATCCCTGTCTCCTCTCCCCTCTCCTTGGGAACCCTCGCCTGCTTACTCCAAGGCCACCTTAACTCCTGGCCACCGGCACCCCCTGGCCAGCCGCAAAAGCACAATTTGCCAACAAACTGCTGTGTGTGCCTCTGGAGGCAGAGACATGAGAGGGCAGAGGAGGAAGGGAAGGAAGGAGGGAGGGAGGGAGGGATAGAGGTTGGTGCTGCTTGTGGCACACTTGTCCAGGATTCAAGGCACCCCAGGGTGCCACGGCGTACTGGTTGGAAACCACTGCTCTGCCATCTAAGCTAATTGGGTAAAGAAAGCCAGAAAAGCAGCCTCTGGGGAGGGAGGCAAAGGTTAGCCAGTACAGTGGTACCTCAGGTTAAGTACTTAATTCGTTCCGGAGTTCCGTACTTAACCTGAAACTGTTCTTAACCTGAAGCACCACTTTAGAATCATAGAATCATAGAGTTGGAAGAGACCACAAGGGCCATCGAGTCCAACCCCCTGCCAAGCAGGAAACACCATCAGAGCACTTCTGACATATGGTTGTCAAGCCTCTGCTTAAAGACCTCCAAAGGAGGAGACTCCACCACACTCCTTGGCAGCAAATTCCACTGTCGAACAGCTCTTACTGTCAGGAAGTTCTTCCTAATGTTTAGGTGGAATCTTCTTTCTTGTAGTTTGGAACCATTGCTCTGTGTCCGCTTCTCTGGAGCAGCAGAAAACAACCTTTCTCCCTTTAGCTAATGGGGCCTCCCGCTGCCACCGCGCCACCAGAGCACGATTTCTGTTCTCATTCTGAGGCAAAGTTCTTAACCTGAAGCACTATTTCTGGGTTAGCGGAATCTGTAACCTGAAGCGTATGTAACCTGAGGTACCACTGTACTGTTCCAGGCCAGTACCAGGAGCGTGGGCAACGCCTTTGAATCAGTGTGGTTGCATTCAGTCATTGGCTGGTCCAGTTTTTGCATTTAACAAACACACAGTGAGAGGGCATGGCGTATAATAAAGTGCATGGAAGCGATGGAGTAGTCGCTGTCCTCATCATAGAGCCAGGTTTAGGGACCTGCTATACAAAGGATGTGTGGGATGCGGGTGGCGCTGTGGGTTAAACCACAGAGCCTAGGACTTGCCGAACAAAAGGTCGGCGGTTCAAATCCCCGTGACGGGGTGAGCTCCCATTGCTCAGTCCCTTCTCCTGCCAACCTAGCAGTTTGATAGCACATCAAAGTGCAAGTAGATAAATAGGCACTGCTCCGGTGGGAAGGTAAATGGCGTTTCCGTGCGCTGCTCTGGGTCGCCAGAAGCGGCTTAGTCATGCTGGCCACATGACCCGGAAGCTGAACGCCGGCTCCCTCGGCCAGTAAAGCGAGATGAGCGCCGCAACCCCAGAGTTGGTCACGACTGGACCTAATGGTCAGGGGTCCCTTTACCTTTACCTATACAAGGGTGTGCTGTAAGGTTACCCCACAGCACATTGGGCACACATCACCCAGTCAGACACAAGGGCCACACATTGTAAGAGCATCGCTGGATCAGGCCAGAGGCCCATCGAGTCCAGTAGCCAACCAGATTCCAGTGCAAGCAGGAGCTGAGAGCAACAGTGCCTTGCTCTCCCCACTGATGGTTCCCAGGAGATGTTCTTCAGAAATGTGTTGCTTCTAATACTGTCCTTCCATAGTGTCCAAATAATGGCTCCCAGCAGACAGCCCCCTCCAACTTTGCCCAACATTGGACCACTTCTGTATAGCAGGAAGGCTTGATAGCCTCACTGTGAAAAGAAATGGAACATGTTTCTTTTTTAGCAACCCAACCAAGATCACACTACTCATACAAAACGAGAATATAGTGTGTATTCTTTCAGGGACATTCCTTCCATGTTCAGTCTAAATCACTCACCTCAACGGATGAGCTTTGTTAGCTACTTTGGATTGACTGCCTTGGACGTCAGTGGGATGTTTTGTGGGGGGTTCTGTGTTTGAATATACCGAAATCAGTGTTTTGTAGATCACAGTCTATAAATAATAAATTTATATTGTGATTCTGCTCTTGAAAATATATCTACACATTAAAAAACACCCGTACATAATCTCAGTGTCTCCAGTTACAACTGAATACAGTTGTCTCTAGGGTCTCACACGTTCATGTTAACCCATGGTTGGCTTAGCATGTCATGCAATCTGGGTCACAGTCACATTCTTACAATGCTAAGCTATGTCTGAACTAGTCTATCGACGACAAAAGAGATGTCTTTTTTTTTTTTTTTTTTTTGCAATGCAATATTGAAAATATTCAGCAGTCGGTCTTTGGGTTGTTAACCTTTCCCTCCCCATCGGCCCACTTCCATCAAAACCTGAAATTGGTCCCTGAAGATACACCAAGCGTTACAAGAACACAGCTGTCTATATTTGAAAGGGATGGCCTAGATTTTTTCCACTAACAAATTGATATTTACTGAAGTAGGCTCTGATTATACATGCAGTATGCAACAGGTACTGAGTTCAGTTGAACGACACCTGCAATTTAACATCCTTTCATGCTTCTGTCTTATTTTATATTTTACTCCAGTCACTTCTGTGTTGGAAATGAGCAATATTTTTTTTAAAAAAAAAACAAAAAAAAAACTACGTTCATAAAATTGTGCTATTTATATTTCCCCACTCAGATTTGATCCTGAAAGCCTGGAAATGAAGCAATTGGCAGCAGAAACTATCCGGCTGGTTTCGAGTTCGCAGGTGATAACGTCTGTTGTCAGTGTGGTTAAAGAACTATTAGAGAATTCTTTGGATGCTAACGCAACAAATGTTGATGTTAAATTGGTAAGTCATATTAAGCTAAAACTGGAACACGGATGGGAATACAATAATACTCATTTTTTATTGCATGAAGGTTTGAATAGTGCATTCTTTTATATAGTTGTGCTTTAAAATTTCACAAACACATTTCTGTCAACATCCGATAATCTTTGGCGGTTTATATGGATGTATAGCTTGAATTCACGCAGGCACCACATAAATCACTCTGAAGTTCCTTAAACCTGCCAAGCGAAAGGAAATTGAACTTTGCTGAAATGCAGATTCCTTTGTTTGTGTCTATGATCTGGAGATGTTGGGTTTTGGCTGGTAAGTTCTTGATTGAAAATGTGTGTGTATAATTTTAGAGCTCCCTATTGAACTCAAGATTTCATTTTGAAGGGAAATCATATTTTTGCATATGACTATTCATGTGGGATAATTATTAACATTCAGTACATACCAAAAAATAATAATTGTTCCACAGAGTGCGTTAGAATATGATTTGCATTTTTTTTTTTAATCCAAAGTTCCAGATACAGTGGTGCCTCGCAAGGCGAAAAGAATCCGTTCCGCGAGTCTCTTCGTCTAGTGGTTTTTTCGTCTTGCGAAGCAAGCCCATTGACGGCTTAGCGAATTAGCGGTTTAGCGGCTTTTAGCGGCTTAGCGGATAAGCGGCTTAGCGGCTTAGAAAAAGGGGGGGAGGGGAAAAACCCGCAGGAACTCGCAAGACATTTTCGTCTTGCTAAGCAAGCCCATAGGAAATTCGTTTTGCGAAGCACCTCCAAAACGGAAAACTCTTTCATCTAGCGAGTTTTCTGTCTTGCGAGGCATTCGTCTTGCGGGGCACCACTGTAATATCAAATCATTGAAAAAAGTTTGTGGTTCTGTGACTTCTGTGGGGTTAATCATTTGTTTGTTTGAGGATCACAATTTACATTTTACAGACTTTGCTAACTTGAACGCTGTTTACTTGAAGAAAGCTTTTGGTAGCCTATTTAAAAACGGAGGGAGTGAATGGTTTTAAGAAGGGGTTGACAATAAATGTTTTCTGAAACATAGAGGTCTCTGCTTTGCCTAAAACATATTTTATTTTCATTTAAAAAAAAAAATTCCTTGCAGCAGCAGCAACAGAATTCCTCTTAAAATACTGCACCCAGTAAGATCAAATGCTCTATTTTCAGAAGGACATATGAGGAGTCTCTATGCAGAGGCTGTAGATTTGTTGAATACAGTGGTGCCCCGCAAGACGAATGCCTCGCAAGACGGAAAACCCGCTAGACGAAAGGGTTTTCTGTTTTGGAGGTGCTTCGCAAAACGAATTTCCTATGGGCTTGCTTCGCAAGACGAAAATGTCTTGCGAGTTCCTGCAGGTTTTT
This sequence comes from Podarcis cretensis, assembly GCF_951804945.1. Taxonomy (NCBI): domain Eukaryota; kingdom Metazoa; phylum Chordata; class Lepidosauria; order Squamata; family Lacertidae; genus Podarcis; species Podarcis cretensis. The sequence goes on from NC_137170.1 coordinate 123,402,945, forward strand.
TTCCTCCCCCCCCCCTTTTTCTAAGCCGCTAAGCCGCTTATCAGCTAAGCCGCTAACAGCGCTAGTCCGCTAAGCTGTCAATGGGCTTGCTTCGCAAGACGAAAAAACCGCAAGACGAAGAGACTCGCGGAACGGATTCTTTTCGTCTTGCGAGGCACCACTGTATTCAACTATAAAGCATAGATTTATCTCTTATTGCTTCTTTTGTCTTCCAAAACACTATTTTCAGGTTGTTTGCACTCCTCAAATACTGGAAGGGGGGGGGGTCATACAGAACAAGGCAACGAGTTGCTGTCTGCTACGCCATAGGTCTGGACTAGATCCAATGGGCTTACATTACAGGACGGTGGATTTTAGTTGCAAGCTGGGAGGAACATCTTCATGGCAATTTGGAAATGAACCAGTTGTCTGGATGGGGTGATGGGCTCTTCATTGCTGAAGGTCTTTAAGAAGATCTTGGATAGCTGTGTGTTGAAATTATGGCCCTTGAACCGAACAGGGTTTAGGATCAGGATGAAAGCCATGGGACCCATGTACCCAGAAAAGGGTAGCATAGAGTCCAGGCGCAAATCTACAAGGCACATTGCGGTAACCGTGTGCCACCAGATTCTCTGCATATCTGTGTGTGTTTCATAAGTAGGCAGTAGGCTTTCATGTCGGATTGATTAGCAAGGGAATAGTAGTGTCAACAGCCCTGAGGAATTACAGATTTTGGACCCCAAGGTATATACACGTGAACCTCTACAAAGAGCAGGTTTTCCAAGATTTCTCTTGTATGTTGCTGCTCCTTTTGACAATGTGGATAATCTGGTTTAACTTGCATTCAGGACTAGCAAAGGGGATTGTTTGAGAACGCAGAAGTCTTTCCAGATACAGTGCCGGCTGATAATTTTCTGAACTTTGCTTGCAGTCTTTTGCTTTGTTGAAACATTTAATAGACCACACTTCTGCAAAAAAACCAAAACAAAAAAACCAAACCCCTGAAGTGGGATGCAAAGCATTCTAAGAAGCACTAATAGTTTGTGTATGACTATTGGGCCCATGGGCCTATACACACTACAATATGCGCACTCACCTAAGCCATAAGGCTTGGAAAAACTGTTTTTGCCCCCCCCCCCAGTTTAATGAGAGGAAGCGGTTGATCTTCCTGAAGAGTACGGGTGAGGAGGCAGCTGAACTATGACCACACACACACACACACACACTGCAACAGTTAGACTTTGCGGGGGGGACCTTCTACTGGAACCAATAGAGTCTTACCTTGGTTGATGAACGCCTTGCGACTCAAACGTTTTGGCTCCCGAATGCCGCAAACCCGGAAGTGAATTCTCTGGTTTGTAAATGTTCTTTGAAACCCGAACGTCCTCTGCGGCTTCCGATTGGCTGCAGGATCTTCCTGCATCCAGTCAGAAGCCGCGCCTTGGTTTGCAAGCATTTTGGAAGTCCAACGGACTTCCAGAACGGATTCTGTTCGACTTCCGAGGTACAACTGTATAGGACTTTTTCCAAGCCTAATTGTAGCAGGAGAGTGGTGATTTTTTTGGGGGGGTGGTTGGTCATATCTGGGGAGGAAAGGGTTAATTGTGATTCCCCCCCCCCAAAAAAAAATTGTCCCTCTGCAGTTGTATTTGGGTTTGGAAAACTCTGTTATTTTGGTTCCAATAGAAGGGTGTTGTTGTTGTTGTTGTTTTAAAAAAAATATCCTTATGGATATGGGACACAGGTGGCGCTGTGGGTTAAACCACAGAGCCTAGGACTTGCCGATCAGAAGGTTGGCGGTTCAAATCCCCGTGACAGGATGAGCTCCCATTGCTCGGTCCCTGCTCCTGCCAACCTAGCAGTTCGAAAGTACGTCAAAGTGCAAGTAGATAAGTAGGTAAACGGCGTTTCCGTGCGCTGCTCTGGTTCGCCAGAAGCGGCTTAGTTATGCTGGCCACATGACCTGGAAGCTGTACACTGGCTCCCTCAGCCAATAAAGCGAGATGAGCGCCGCAGCTCCAGAGTCGGTCACGACTGGACCTAATGGTCAGGGGTCCCTTTACCTTTATCCTTATGGATATGGGCTAACATTTCATCAGAATTAATTTCCGTAGAATTTGTGGTACACCATAAATTGTGTGCATGATTACAGGCCCTGTAGCCTATAAAAATACATATATTTTTGGAGCTCTATGACAATTATGGATATGATATGTATTGAGAAGAGTTAAACATTGTCTGGTTACACACCTGATGTGTTTGTGTGTGTTCTTTTAACTAGGAAAACTATGGATTTGATAAGATTGAAATCCGAGATAACGGTGATGGGATCAAGGCAGCAGATGTTCCTGTTGCGGCTGTGAAACACTACACTTCAAAAATAAGCTCATCTGAGGACCTTGAAAACTTGGCAACGTACGGTTTCCGTGGTGAAGCTTTGGGTTCAATTTGTAGCATGTCTGAGGTAAAAGCCTAACATAGTTTCAGGTGCTTATTTGTTTGTAAATTATTCTGGATTGGCCTGAGTGCAGGTATCTCAGGCTCTGTTAGGTTCAAATATTCCATAGTACCTTATCACATTTCTACTTTCCACTCCGGGTACCATGTGTTGCCTTCAAACCTAAACTTCTGGATTCAGTGTAGTAATTTAGAAGATGCTAACAAGGACACACCCATATACATACAACATCCGTCAATGGAACTTAACCTCCTTGCGCAAAACAAGACGACAGACTTGCTCTTAAGATTCTCTTTGTCTTAAACCACCTCGGCCCAGTGTACCTGAAGGAGCGTCTCCACCCCCATCGTTCAACCCGGACACTGAGGTCCAGCTCCTAGGGCCTTCTGGCGGTTCCCTCCACTTCGAGAAGTGAGGTTACAGGGAACCAGGCAGAGGGCCTTCTTGGTAGTGGCGCCCGCCCTGTGGAACGCCCTCCCACCAGATGTCAAGGAAATAAACAACTATCTGACTTTTAGAAGACATCTGAAGGCAGCCCTGTTTAGGGAAGTTTTTAATGTTTGATGTTTTATCATCTTTTTAATATTCTTTTGGGAGCTGCCCAGAGTGGCTGGGGAGGCCCAGCCAGATGGATCGGGTATAAGTAATTTTATTTTTTATTTATTATTATTATTATTATTGATAAAGTAGCACAGATTAGTACATGGTGTGTGCATAAAGGATGCTAATTAAGGAGAGGAGGCGGCAGCAAGGAAATGGGTATGATGTTTTGTGTGGAAGGGAGAGCGAGGAGGACGGAAAAGGGGCAAAGAGGATAATGTGTGCATGTAAATGTGCGCTGCACAAAAGCAGAGAGAATATGACTGGGACTGGGGTGATATATCAGTGTATTGTCCAAAACTGGTTTGAAGTCCATATTGTGATGCCAGTTTTGTAATTTTTGACCTGGCAATATATCGTGAATCGTGATTTTTGCATAACACACACACCCAATGTGAGAAAAGGCTTCTCTCGATTCCCCCATTAACTCGTAATGGCTCAGCTTTTCCCTCCTGCCTCACGCAAGAGGCAGCGAATCACAAGAGCAGGCGCCAGCAAAAATCACGATGTGGGAAAAACCACAAGCCCAGCCAATGCTCTGTCCTTACCTCAGACATGGTGATATATCGGTATATTGCGACGCTTGGTTGGCGACATATTGCGAGGTTGAAAACCAGGTCTCGCCCAGCCCTAGATAAGACACGGAAATAGGGGGTGATCAACGTGTAAGGGAGAGTTGAGGAAAATTGAGGAGGAGGGTAGTGGAAAAAGGAGTAAAGGTGAAAATGGAGAGGGGTGGAGAGGGAGTAGGAGGCATGGGATTGGGTTCGAAGATAAAAGGGTCTGCAGAAGAGGAGGTAGGGGGCAACCTCACAGCTACGCAGAAGGTGAGAAGGGTGTGTAGCAGCTGCAATGTGTGGGGGGAGAAGGAAGTGGAGGATACAGGAAGCTACCCATAAAAGTGGTTTGGGTGCAAGGAGGGTTGCACAGAAAGAGGGGGAGCACATGGGTATTGGCGTGAAGGTGAAAACAGGTGCACAGTGGGGCTGCAAAATGGAAGAGAGAAATCGCTTTGGGATTGGCAAGGGACTGAGTTGTCGTATGGGGTAGCCAAGGGGAAGCTCTAGGCGATTAATATGTGGGAAGATGGCAGCAGGGGTTGGCGAGCAGGAGAGCAGCCTCTACCAAATGATTTTGGAAGCTTCCGTTTGACGCCAGCACCTTCCGCTTCTAGGTCCTGATTACAACCAAGACCGCTTCTGACGATTTCAGCACCCAGTACCTGTTGGATAGAAGCGGTCACGTGACTTCTCAAAAGCCGTCTCATCTCGGACAAGGTAGGACTGTTAACAGGATTTATGGGGAGGAATTCAGTATCACTCTCTTTGGACCATTCCGTCTGCAGGAGCGTTTCAGCTGGCCAGAGAAAACAGTCCCTTCGCTCTCCTCCCATCGCGGGCTGGGTGGGTGTTTCGGGGGGAGAAGATTGGGGGCAGGAAGCTATGTTGCCCTAGTGGGAGCCCTTGGACTGGCTTCCACTTGCACTGGGTTAAATGAACCCAGGCCATTTTCAATACTGTATTGGCCTTGAATATAAGCCGCACTTTTTACCCCCAAATTCCAACAGTGAAAAGTGCAGCTTAAATTCGCGACCTTACCAAAATTGGCTTTTACAACATCGCTGCTGAAACATACATACAGTAAAATGGAACAAAATAATGTTTTGTTGCTGATTTGTGAGCTTGATGCTGTTGTGCAGTCATTCATCGCTTTCAATTGCGGGTCCTCTATAGGACCCGTAGGATTTTCTTCTACATTTGCCATTTATGGGTATAAGTGCCTGATATAAGGAGCGGCTTATATCCGGGTATTGACTTTTTTTCTCCCTCACCACTTGAATTTTAAAGGTGCGGGCTTATTTACGGGTGTGGCTTATATTCGGGCCAATACGGTATTTGAAGTGTTCTCTCCCCATATAATAATGGTAATAATAGTAGTATCAGTAGTAGTACAGTGGTGCCCCGCAAGACGAACGCCTTGCAAGACGGAAAACTCGCTAGACGAAAGAGTTTTCCATTTTGGAGGTGCTTCGCAAAACGAATTTCCTATGCGCTTGCTTCGCAAGACGAAAATGTCTTGCGAGTTCCTGCGTGTTTCCCCCCCCTTTCCCCCCCTTTTTCTAAGCCGCTTATCCGATAAGCTGATAAGCCGCTAAACCGCTAATAGCGCTAATCCGCTAAGCCGCTAATAGGGTTGCTTCGCAAGACGAAAAAACCGCTAGACGAAGAGACTCGCGGAACGGATTCTTTTCGTCTTGCGAGGCACCACTGTAGTAACAACAACAACAACATTTGTATGCCGCCCATCTGCAACAACAACAACATTTGTATGCTGCCCATCTGACTGAACCTATCCGAACTCTGACATCATCTTCTGAGACCCTTCTTCACGTGAGGTCTGGAGGGTGGCAACACAAGAATGGGCCTTCTCTGCAGTGGCTCCCCGTCTGTGAAATGCTCTCCCCAGGGAAGTCCGCCTGGCACTTTCATTATACACTGTTAGGCACCAGGCAGAAACGTTCCTCTTTCACCAGGCCTTTGGCTGATTGACATCCAATGCCCTTTTAAAATGTGATGGGGAGGAGGGGATATTAGGTTCTTCTTCTTTTATTATTTTTATTATGTCTTTTGTGTTTTTATACAGTGGTACCTCGGGTTAAGAACTTAATTTGTTCTGGAGGACCGTTCTTAACCTGAAACTGTTCTTAACCCGAGGTACCACTTTAGAAGAGAAGAAGAAGAAGAGTTTGGATTTGATATCCTGCTTTATCACTACCCGAAGGAGTCTCAAAGCGGCTAACATTCTCCTTTCCCTTCCTCCCCCACAACAAACACTCTGTGAGGTGAGTGGGGCTGAGAGACTTCAGAGAAGTGTGACTAGCCCAAGGTCACCCAGCAGCTGCATGTGGAGGAGTGGGTTATTGAACCCGGTTCACCAGATTATGAGTCCACCGCTCTTAACTACTACACCACACTGGCTCTCCTAGCTATAGGGGCCTCCCACTGCCACCGTGCCACCGGAGCATGATTTCTAGTCTCATCCTGAAGCAAAGTTCTTAACCTGAGGTACTATTTCTGGGTTAGCGGAGTCTGTAACCTGAAGCGGCTGTAACCTGAGGTACCACTGCATTGCGATTCTATCTTGTGAACTACCCTGAGACCTGCAGGTCTAAGGCAGTTTGCAAATTTTAATAATCATAATCATAATCATAAAGATGTCTACAATCTGGCATGGCTGTCATGCTGGTGGAGCTGTGCCAGTTTAGCTGCCATAAGTTTGTGCTTGTATATCTCATGTAGTGGTAGCATTGTATCTTATGATTTCATTGGCAGAGAGGGCACTGGCGTGAGGGCCTTCTGCCATATCCCATAGCCCCTCAGTCGGTGCAGCTTAAGCACAGGAGTAAAACCGTATTTTAAAATCCGAGTGCCCCCTCAACTAGCTTTTAGGGATGCAGGTGGTGCTGTGGGTTAAACCACAGAGCCTAGGGCTTGCTGATCAGAAGGTCGGTGGTTCGAATCCCCGCGACAGGGTGAGCTCCCGTTGCTTGGTCCCAGCTCCTGCCAACCTAGCAGTTCGAAAGCACACCAGTGCAAGTAGATAAATAGGTACTTCTCCAGCGGGAAGGTAAACGGCGTTTCCGTGCGCTGCTCTGGTTTGCCAGAAGCAGCTTAGTCATGCTGGCCACTTGACCTGGAAGCTGTACGCCGGCTCCCTTGGCCAGTAAAGTGAGATGAGCGCTGCAACCCCAGAGTCAACCGCAACTGGACCTAACGGTCGGGAGTCCCTTTACCTAGGGTAAGCTAGGTGCATCTCAGTTAATAAGATGTATTCTGGTAATAGCAATCACTCATCAATCATTTCATTTCCTATGATTGTTTAATAATAATAATAGTAAAAAAACTGGCAGGATTATACTCTAAAGATGTAACGTTTGTCATCGTGTTTCTGCTACATAATCTAAATCTAAATAGATGTGTTTTGATGGCACACCACTTTGATTTTATTACTGATTGCTGGTAAAGTACCTTTTTAACAAATGAAAACCTCACCATGGTGCAATCCTAAATGTAACTTTATACATTGCATCTATAAAGGGTAGGACTTTTAAGCTGGTACAGCGTGTACTTCGTAAAATAGAGTACCATGCTGGAATTTAATCATGGTGCGTGGAGAGTCGCCTAAACAGAAATCAGAGCAGTTAAATCTTAAGAATCTTCTTGTTAAATATGATAGTGTCTCTCCCATTTTGCTTGTAAATATATTATCGCTCTGATCATAAAACACTTGTGCAGTCATATCTGCTTGCACCTCAACTGTAAAGTCACTTATATAGCATCATGTTTTGGGGTGTTGTGCTAGCATTGCAAATGTTATCTCCCCTCCCTGAAAGATTTTCACCTGATACAGCAGTTTTAAAGATCGGCAAGTTGTTTGCTGCTTTGGAAAATTAGGACATTTTTATATCCCCTTTTTATATATAAAAAGGGGGGGGGGTTAAATCTTCCAAACTCTAAAATAATTGCACATTATTGCATTTAATCACGGATTTTGTAGATTTTATGCCACTCTGTTCCTAGATATTGCACTTAACATTTGATTATGCCATGGTGTTGGGATGCCAACTTTCATCTATATTTGACTTTTATAGGGGTTTGTAAAATATATAAGGCTTTGGGTCCTAAGATGTGTAAGTGAAACGTACAGAAATTGAATGGGGGGGATTTTGCATGAGATGTTTGACATGCACAAGGGCACATGTAAATTCAAGTCAAGATCAGTTACTGTATTAATTGTATTTCCTTTTGGTGCAGCAAATTTGAGCAACGTTTATCTCTCTCTCCCCCCCTCCCCCGCCCCTGAGCCCTATGGGCTCAAATGAGCATATAATCTCTTTAATAAGATCTGTTTTACATTCTGAATAGTTTAGTCGTGTCACAGAGTTTTCCATATTATTGTTGCTTGCCGTTAACATGAAAAACAATGAGATTTAATTATATGAGACAGAGCAACCCAATATGCGTCTACACAGTTCAATGGGGCTTATTCCCAGGTGAATCTAGAATTACAGCCCAAGATGCTATAGCTCTTTGCGACGTCAAGTCATTTGAACATACCTGGAGACAAAGGATAATATTCAACTAAATTTTACTCAGCATAGGTCCATTTACGCCATAGGCTCCCAGTACGTTTCCGAGCACAATTCAAAGTGTTGGTGCTGACCTTTAAAGCCCTAAATGGCCTTGGTCCAGTATATCTGAAGGAGCATCTCCACCCCCATCGTTCTGCCCGGACACTGAGGTCCAGCTACGAGGGCCTTCTGGCAGTTCCCTCCCTGCAAGAAGCCAAGTTACAGGGAACCAGGCAGAGGGCCTTCTCGGTAGTGGCGCCCGCCCTGTGGAACACCCTCCCACCAGATGTCAGAGAGAAAAACAACTACCAAATTTTTAGAAGACATCAGAAGGCAGCCCTGTTTAGGGAAGCTTTTAATGTTTGATGTATTACTGTATTTTAATATTTGGTTGGAAGCCACCCAGATTGACTGGGGAAGCCCAGCCAGATGGGTGGGGTATAAATAAATAATAATAATAATAATAATAATAATAATAATAATAATTTATTTAACTTGAATTATGTTCATTAATTCCAATGGATCACCTCTGGAGTAAAAACCCAGTTGAATACCTGCAAAGGAATTCAACATCATGCTAAAATCATTGTTCTGTCAAGGAAAGATGTTCAAACTGCCAGAGGGAATGATCCCCTCTCTTGCCTCCAGCCCTTACCCCCCCCCCCACATGCTGTTCTGGGGGTTCTCCGAACCCCTACAGCTAATTCTGGGAGGTAGGGTGGGGTGGGAGGAAGCCCTGTTGCACAAGCAAAAGTCCTTCGCAGGGCTTCCTCTGACAGGACTCATCAATTAAATCCCCCCGAAGATAAGCACATAGCTACATAGTCTAGGAGACCTGGTCTATAGCAGAGAAAGCCAACGTAGTCTGATATCTGAAGGTACCACAACTCCTGCTAAACCTGGTCAAGGATGGGGGGGCCACTAGGGGGCGCATCGGAAGATGGCTGACAATAACATCTCTCCGACCCACACGAGGTAATTTGGAGGCTATGATGGGAGTAATTAGCCTCCCTACCCCCCCCCAGGATGGTGGGGGGGACTGCCTTGCCTGCTGTGCCCTATACCACCCCCGAATTTGTGGGGATGGGGGCACTAGGCACAAAGCCCTCCTGTGGGATTCCGGTGCTCCTGGACGCCGTCCCTGATCCGCGCCACTAGCTGCAAGAACTTCAAAAGAAACAATTTGGATGAAGGAATGCACATATCTCAAGGAAGAAGGGGGAGTAAAGACTGCTAACAGAAAAGATCTCTGATAAAATAAGACGAGTCGGAGGGACAAGAGAAATCATGAGAAGATACGCCAAGACTCGGTGTGGCAAATGACTGATGGGGGAGGGGGAAAAAAACTTTCCTTTCTTTCCTTATGTGATTAAACAAGAATTCCCTCCCCTCACGAGTCAGAAATGTCGTTTTAAGGACTTAAGCTGTGGATTTAAGGCTGTGTGGAGATAAACTTTCGAACCAAAGCATGTTTTAAGAAGAGCGTGGAATTAACCGTCGCCTTATAAGAGCAGTAGCATATTGGGAAGTTCTGTCGATTATTATTGGAATGTCTGTCGGAGACTTAAGTCTGAGAGGAGAAATAGAGAAATAGAGCTGTTTTTATATTGTGGGTGAAACTCCTCAGTGGGACTTAAGAGCGACAGTTTTGTGAGATTAATGATGGAAAGAGCGATGTTATCTATGAAGGCGATGATATATGGAAACCATCTCGATTTGAGGATTGGAAGAACGGAAAAATCCACACAGGATTATTATTGGTGTTTATCGGCTTAAGGAGACTATCAGAAGAGATCATAAAGAAAAAAGAGAAAATATATGAACAAGATGTGATGTGGAAACAGCAAGATAAGACTGGATAGAATTATGAACTCTGTTTGGATTGATTTGGACTGATTTGGACATTAACGCAGTAGCAAGAAGATGATCAGAATCCCCCTTCGGATCTTGAAATATGAGTTCCCCCAACAAAATTTAAAATTTGGCTTTGTAATTCGGAATTTATGTGATGTGATTTAATTTTATTTGATTGGCCGGTTAATAAAAATTATTTTAAAAAATAAATAAACCTGGTCAAGGGTGGAGGAAATTGTTGTCCATCAGCAATGAGCAGGCACCTTGTAGGTGGGCACTGGTTTAGAGAATGCAGTTGTTAGGGACTGGGCAGAGGAGGAATGGTGGAGACCCCCTCCCCAGCCTGACCCTTCCAGGGAGGAGGAAGACGAAGACAGTATAGATTTGCAAGAGTGGTTTGAGGGAGGTCACAGCTCAGAGGTAGATGAGCAGGAAAGTTGGGAAATCGTGGGAGAGCAGCTGGCTGAAACGTTATCACTAGAAAGCATTCCAGACCCACCATCTTCCAGAACCCGGCGAGCCTTAAAAGTAGGAGAGCAAAGAGCTCAAAGACAGAGGGCACCCGTAGAGGAGGCGATGATAATGATGAATGAGGAAATGGGAGAGACGGGGGTGGGGGTGGAGATGCATTCAGGACAACGCCATTATCCAAGAGGTTAGGTTCTATAGCCTCTCTCTGTAAAGGTTGAAATAAAGGAGTATAAGAAACTTTTCCTTGTCTTTATACTTTCCTGGGCGACCAGCCAGGAGCCGCTGACAGCATCCTGACAGTCATGCTGCCTTTGCTAAGATGTTTGCTTAGCCCTAATACTGATACTCTGCGGTTCGAATCCCCGCGACGGGGTGAGCTTCCGTTGCTCGGTCCCTGCTCCTGCCAACCTAGGAGTTCGAAAACACCTCAAAGTGCAAGTAGATAAATAGATAAGATAGATAAATAGGTACCGCTCCGGCGGGAAGGTAAACAGCGTTTCCGTGCACTGCTCTGGTTCGCCAGAAGCGGCTTAGTCATGCTGGCCACATGACCCGGAAGCTGTATGCCAGCTCCCTCGGCCAATAAAGCGAGATGAGTGCTGCAACCCCAGAGTCGGTCACGACTGGACCTAATGGTCAGGGGTCCTTTTACCTTTAATACTAATACAGTGGTACCTCAGGTTACAGACACTTCAGGTTACAGACTCCGCTAACCCAGAAATAGCACCTCGGGTTAAGAACTTTGCTTCAAGATGAGAACAGAAATTGTGCGGCGGCGGTGCAGTGGCAGTGGGAGGCCCCATTAGCTAAAGTGGTACCTCAGGTTAAGAACAGTTGCAGATTAAGAATGGACCTCCAGAACGAATTAGGTTCTTAACCTGAGGTACCACTGTACTAATATGGGTACCAGTGGGAGGGAAATAGCGTACATTGGTAGAGCCATGAGCACTTGGTCATCTTTGGCTTACGTCATATATCAAGTTAATCTTACTCTGTGGTTTTCCCCCCTTTCTCCTTCTGGTAGGTACAACTGTAACTGTTCTGAAGCTGTTCAAGAATCTGCCTGTGAGAAAGCAGTTTTACTCAACAGATAAAAAACGTAAGGAAGAAATTAAAAAAATCCAGAAACTTCTGATGGCCTATGGCATCATAAAACCAGAACTGAGGATCACATTTACACACAACAAGGTAACAAACACATTGTCTTCGAAATGACTAAGATGGCTGCACTATTACGGTTGTATTTTTCAAACCTGAAGTTCTCCAAAGTTTAGATAAGGTCAGATTTCCGTGGCCCAAATCCAAAGAAACTTAAATTAGACACCTTGTGATTTCTTTTTTTTTTTTTAAATAATTTTTATTCGTTTTTCAAACACATAATAAAAACAAAACAAGACAAACAGAAGAAAAACAAGAAAATCAAAGCACACAAAACAATTAGACCAATATAACTTCAAAGTCATCATTTCATACCCTTCTTTCTTTTAACTTCCCCATACCTCCCCATCCCTGCATCCTTGTTTAGTGATTCTTTAGCAACCCTTAAGTCAATTGTCTTAATTCCCTTTCATAAAGTTTCCTTTAGTTTTTTAGTTACTGCTGCAGTTCTTTACCTCTTGCCCCCTGACATCTTAACATTCCTCAATTTTGCAATGGTTTTTGAGATATATTTTAAATTTCTTCCAGTCCTCTTCCACTGTCTCCTTCCCCTCGTCGCGGATTCTGCCCGTCATCTCAGCCAGTCCCATAAAGTCCATCACCTTTGTTTGCCATTCTTCCAGAGTAGGTAGTTATTGCATCTTCCAATACTTTGCCAGTAGAATTCTTGCTGCTGTGGTGGCATACATAAAGAAAATCCTATCCTTCTTTAACACCAATTGGCCAACCATACCCAAGAGAAAGGCCTCTGGTTTCTTAGGAAAAGTCCACCTAAGGACCTTCTTAATTTCATTATAGATCATTTCCCAGAAAGCTTTAACCTTTGGGCAGGTCCACCAAAGGTGGTAAAAAGTGCCTTCAGTCTCATTACATTTCCAACATTTATTGTTAGGCAGGTGATAAATTTTTGCAAGCTTGACTGGGGTCATGTACCACCGATAGATCATTTTCATAATATTTTCTTTTAAAGCATTACATGCAGTAAATTTAATACCGGTGGTCCATAACTGTTCCCAGTCAGCAAACATAATATCATGACCAATATCTTGTGCCCATTTAATCATAGCTGATTTCACCGTTTCATCCTGTGTATTCCATTTCAACAGCAAGTTATACATTTTTGACACCTTGTGATTTCAGCAGAGCTTGAGCACAGCAAGGTTTCCTTTTGGGCACCTATTGCCTCCATTTTGAGATGGTGGCTTGCAATCCTGACCATTTTTCGCTCTATAGGACACACTTTTTCCCCTTCAAAAATGAAGGGGAAATGTGTGTGCATCCTATGGAGCGAATGCAGGCTTTCGCTGAAGCCTGGAGAGCTAGAGGGGTCAGTGCACACCGACCCCGCTCACTCTCCAGGCTTCAGGCAGCTATCCACAAGCCTTCGGAGCGCGGCGGGAGCAGCCTGAAGCCTGAAGCCCGGGGAGCGCAGCGCCTATGGTCTGGTGCGTCCTATGGAGCGAAAAATACGGTGTATTTTTATTAACCAAAATTTATATTCTGCTTGTTTGTTAAAAAACAAAAGACCTTTAAGCAGCTGAAAATGATGCACTGCTCATACACTGCTTAACTTTCTGCAAATCTGTGCAAAGCACTTCTTTGACTTGGTACCATTTTTAAAAGGGGATTGAGATGGTGGTGTGTTTTCGGAGGGGTTATTTCTGAATAGGTAGAGGTGCCCTACCTGTAGTCCATGATCGTCATCTTTCCGAGCTTTGGTGAAGTTTTAAATAATCTTATTCTAGAATATGGGACGCAGGTGGCGCTGTGGGTTAAAGCCTCAGCGCCTAGGGCTTGCCGATCGAAAGGTCGGCGGTTCGAATCCCTGCGGCGGGGTGCGCTCCTGCTGCTCGGTCCCAGCGCCTGCCAACCTAGCAGTTCGAAAGCACCTCCGGGTGCAAGTAGATAAATAGGGACCGCTTACCAGCGGGAAGGTAAACGGCGTTTCCGTGTGCGGCTCTGGCTCGCCAGAGCAGCGATGTCACGCTGGCCACGTGACCCGGAAGTGTCTCCGAACAACGCTGGCCCCTGGCCTCTTAAGTGAGATGGGCGCACAACCCCAGAGTCTGTCAAGACTGGCCCGTACGGGCAGGGGTACCTTTACCTTTATCTATTCTAGAATGGTAAAAGTTACCCATAACTCTCCTTGGATCTACCTTGCGTTTGGAGGAAAGAACCTTCCTGGAAATGACTGCACTGTTATTTACAAGATGAGAGTGACATCTAATGGTCAAGCTGAATTTGTCAAAGCAAATTGATGATGTTTGGGTTATTCCTTCAGAGAAGTTGAGTGCAGCTGGCTTGAACTGGTTCTGTTATCTCTTCTGTCAAGGTCATTGCCAAAAGTAGGGCCAGAAGGAGCCAGGGTTTCTCTTTCTCTTTCTGTCTCTCTTTCCTTCTGGTGTGGGGTTCTGTACATAGTTTGCTTAGTGTTAAGATTTAGACTTATTATAAGTTATTGTAAGCTTAAGTCTGCTGCAACTGGGTTTCTTATGGACAGTGCCAATCCTGAATGTATTGGATTTGTGACCATTATGCTCATTTGCCTTCAGTAGCAGCAAAGCGCTACTGGATGAAATACAATTGCCTCCGGTCTATTTTGGGGGGAATACTACAATGTATTTTAAGTTTTTACTCTGCTAACTAGATGTTGGAGTTCTGCTCTGGATCGAAATTGAGTAGAATTTCATGACAGATAAATTACAATGTTGCAAATCAGGTATCGCCCAGCTCTAGCAGCCGGGCTGCCCCTATGCTTTACAAATGAGTTCTCCCCGAAGCACAGCTGTGCTAATGGGTGGCAGTCACAGCAGGTGGTGGGTTGTGTGGTTTTGTTTTGTTTTTTAATTGGCTAGCATGGCCTGGTGGTACACAGCAAGCTGGTAGCAAAAGTACAGATTGCTATATCACTCCTTTGCCATTTCTGTTCTGACTGTAGAGGCCACGGGGCTTCACTTTCTCTGCCGTCAATGTGGATTTATGTTCTTATATGTTCTTTTTAGGGACACGGGTGGCGCGGTGGGTTAAACCACAGAGCCTAGGACTTGCCGATCAGAAGTTCGGTGGTGAGCTCCCATTGCTCGCTCCCTGTTCCTGCCCACCTAGCAGTTCGAAAGCACGTCAAAGTGCAAGTAGATAAATAGGTACCACTCCGGCGGGAAGGTAAACGGCATTTCTGTGCGCTGCTCTGGTTCGCCAGAAGCGGCTTAGTCATGCTGGCCACATGACCTGGAAGCTGTACGCCGGATCCCTCGGCTTCTGGGATAGCTGTGCAGCCTGCATTCGCTCCATAAGACGCACACACATTTCCCCTTACTTTTTAGGAGGGAAAAAGTGAGTCTTATAAAGAAAAAAATACGGTAGTTAAATTCAAGACGAGAGACTCTTGTTTTTCCCCACTCTTGTTTGATTTCTGTATGAGTAAATTGGAGTTATTTATAATAAGAAATCCTGTCTGTGGGGGGAAGACATTGTACATGTTTATTGAGAGCCAAGGGGTCTTTTAAGACAGAGTACAGCTACTCACAATTGTTTGGGGATTTTTCTGTGGTGTTGACTCACCCCAAGTGATTTCTTGGTGTGTGTGTGTGTGTGTGTGTGTGTGTGTGTGTCACAGCGTGTGAAAATCACCACTTGTTCATTTACTTTGGTTGCTTTGCGCTTGCTCTTATTGAATTTGTTTGACTCATCCGATGTGTGAACAAAGGTAATTAATCGTGGACAAAGAGAAAATATTTATCCATATTGAAAGGGTTGGAATGTGTCTGCGCTAGCGGGGGGAAGTAATTGAAGTGAACGCTATTGGAATAAGGTGAATATTTTCCCAATTGAGACATTTTAGGGAAATGGCTTAACAAAAATGTCCACGTTCACCATTTCAGCTCAAAAATTTAAACCAGGGAGTATCGGATACAGCCATAACCTTCATGATAATCTTGCAGAATCGCATCCTTCTAAAATGTTGAGAATAAAACAAGCTATCTATAACAATCCTTGTCCAAATATATTTATAATGAGGGAAAGCCTATATAAATCAAGAACCAGTAAGAAGGAATGTTTTCAAACAGCGATTTGCAGCAAAGTACTAAGACTCAAAATGTTTTCACAGGTCAAGAGATTCTGTAACAGGGCCTAAGCAAAAAGCCACATAATATGAATTCAGCTCTCTGTAGTGAGAATTGCATTTCTAAGTGTTAAATTGGAACTTTTGACAGGGCAGCTGTTAGTATTCAAAGCATTGCCCTTGAGACTTTTCAGCACTAGAGGGCAATCATTAGCTACAGCATGAGTGGGAACAAGGCAAAAACAAATCACTAGAATCCATTGGCCTCTTCATTAGCCAGTACATATATATATACATATTGAGACAGGTGTGCTGCCTAAAAGCCTATCCTGAAGGCCAAGGAATCTATAAAGCTTGAGAGGGTGCTATTGGGAGAATCAGCAGGTGCACAGACCTCAATCTTTGGATTCTCATGATTAAAACCAGCCTCATTTTTCATATACTTTGGTTCTCGAACGCCTTGCGACTCGAACATTTGGGCTCCCAAATGCCGCAAACCCGGAAGTAAGTGTTCTGGTTTGCAAACGTTTTGGGGAAGCTGAATGTCCGATGTGGCTTCTGCGGCTTCCAGTTGAGTGCAGGACGCTCCTGCAGCCAATCAGAAGCCGCGCCTTGGCTTCTGAATATTTTTGGAAGTCGAACGGACTTCCAGAACAGATTCCACTTGAGAACCAAGGTACGACTGTATAAGGAAGTTTTGTGTGCAGTAAATAATTCCGTTGTGGGCCACAGGAGCTGTGAGGGATACAGAAAAATGCCACTAGCAGTAAGCTCAAATTCCAGGCAAGAATAAGTGATTATGCTCAGCAGCCTTTGTGTATTGATTATTGATTGGCTTTATCTTTTATTATTATTATTAAATATTTTCTTGTTTTACAAAAGTGTTTGCAATGTCTCTCTCGTATTTATTTTTTTCCATGTAACATTTTTACAAATCAGTTTCATTTGTAGAGACATTGGGAAGAAAAGGGGGAAAGAGGTGGAGAGGGGGGAAAAAGATGGGTGGGGGTGGGGTCGGGCGACGGTGTTACTATTTTACTTTATGTAGGGTTTGGTGTCAGCGTTGCTTGTGCAGGTTCTTTGTTGTTCGCTTGCGTTCCTTTGGTGGTGAGAGTGGTTGGGGTTGGCTTAGGGGGTGGCTGTTCATTTGTGCTGGCTGTGGTGGTCTTTGTTTTCATGTGTGAGTGGGGTGGGTGGGTGTTTTGGATCAGGTTAGCCATATTGATTTGTATGCTGTTGGTGGGTTTTTTGTCGTTGTCTTGTTGGGCTGTGTATGTGATAAAGGGGTATTGATTGGCTTTATGTGTTGTGTCTTGTCCATGACTGCGACAGAAGAGTCCCGTGAGGTCGGGGAGGCAGCTTCTAAAAACAAAAGAGCAGGAAGAAATGGATTATGAGATAAATTATGAGATGAAGCAGGTAGCCTAAAGTATTTTCAGGTAATGGGTACTTTAATAGCTAACTGAAGTGGTAGCGTGGTAGAAACCTTTAGCCCAGGGGTCAGCAACGTGTGGCCCATGGGCCGGATGCGGCCCATGAAGACCGTTTTACCGGCCCACGAGCCAAGCTGCGTGCTTGGCGAGTCCCCTGCGCGCTGTGCTAAACCAGCATGGCGCAGGGACTCGCTGAGCGGCGTGAGAAATGGCGTCTGTGCACACACAGATACTGGAAATGGCGTCTGCACATGTCTAGAAGCTGGAAATCGCTTCTGCGCAGGTGCGGTTTTTGGCATCTGGGCATGTGCAAAAGCGATTTCTGGCGTCTGGACACGTGCAGACATAATTTCCGGCATCACGCTGCTCCAGTCCGGCCCCCAGACGATGTCCATGGGAGTGATCCAGCCCATGGCCGGTAAACCTTGCCGACCCCTGCTTTAGCCCAAAAACTTAGTGATTGTGTGAAGAAAATTAAGAAATTCACTTGTTGAAGCGTTATGAGAGAAGCGTGAGGGAATCCTTCCTTAAACAGTGAGGCTCCCCATAGAAAGCTTGTGGGTTTTGAAGAATGAGGTCTGTCTGGAATAACATGGGAGAATTGGAAGAATTTGGGGGGTTGCTTTGTGTGACCAAAAGTGCCTTTCTGCTCTGCTCAAACATCACGCCTTCAGACCCATCCCTATAACTACTGTGAAAATTTATCACAGCTCTTTTAAAAGGATTTCCCACCCCCATCCTGTGGTCAAAGATATTCTGGTAAGAAAGTCTCTTTTTGGGTGTCTAATCGTACAGTGGCATCTGAGCTCAATGCAAATAAGTAGGTGCAGTGCTTTTTCCCCCTAAAAAAAATATTTAGGGGTATTCTCATTTACCTACTCATATTGAAGTACTGCCCTTCAATGAGGCCAAACTTAGATTCACAAAATGTTTAGGGGTATGCGTACCCCTGCGCCCCCCCCCCAGAGAAAAAGCACTGAGTAGGTGTATTTTATAACACGCTGAAAATAACGACAAGAAAATTAACAAACCTCTTGGTTCTTTTCAACCCCCCTGCGCATTTTCTGTGTTGCCAAACAATATCAGTCAAATTACCTCTTTCATTTCTTGACATTTTATTGTCACGTACTGAAAGAACCGTCCGTTTTGTTTACGTGTTCGATGAAGACTTTATATTTTTGCACAATCAATCGGTGTTGCCACATGCTTACATTTTATTTATTTATTTTCAGACAAAAGTGGATATATAGGCTTAGCAGTCTACTTGGAAGTTTCCTGATTGCTCCCTTTACAAATTTAGGATGATTTTTTGTTTTGTTTTTGTTTGAAATGTTTTGTTTGCATTAGCAGTAAATAAAGGCTTGCTTAACAGATCAACCCTTGACGGGACTATTGCTATTTTGACAACTTGGATTAGCTTGTGCCTCATGTGTTTATGAAGGTTTATCCTGCCAAGACATTCTTTGAAAGCTGATAATGTTGATACTCCTGCCAGTATGGTTATGTTAGAAAGAGGTATTTTCCCTCTTTCGTCACCATGTTCCTTGAAAGCCAACTGAATATTGAGGTGGCCACAGGGAGATAATTTACTGAAGTAATTGTTAGTTAGTTTGTGTGTTTTTTTTTTTTAAAAAAAAATCAATGTTCTTGTGGACAACAGAAAGTTGAGAATATTGGGTGTTTAAAAGGCAAGAATTAAAGAATGTTAAAAAAAATTAGCTTGCCATATTCTAGATACCTGGAAACGACTAATTTCACCCTATAAAAGAGAGCTGCACCTTGAAATCTGAGCTCTCTCATTGGTTGTTGGTAAAGATAGCTTCAAATTATTTGCTATTTAAAATCTTAGGAATAATTTATGCACATATACTATATGTACTTCCGTACTATATTAGCTATGTAGGCATTTTATTTAAATGAGTTCTAATGATTTTTTTTAGGTATTTATTTTGTTGTCTTGTGACCGTTGTAGTGAAGGGCAGCATGGAAGTAACTTCCGTCAGTCCATCTCAAATCTTCTGTCTGCAGAATTCTTTAATCTGCTGTAAGGAAATACTATATATAGCACACATAGCACAAACTCTAATTGATAATTCCATTCCAGCTATTTGTAACACTTCAGAAATAGCACTGAAAATAATACGAGATTGTGTTGCTACCTAGGAAGCACTAACAGTTGTAGAGGCAACTTGGAAAGTGATAATGAGCTGTCGCCTGTGCCAACCTGCTCACATTTTGCAGTAAACCTTCTTCGGGAAATAAATTAGACCACTTGGTAGCTGGAAAGTTTGAGCTCCTGTTGCCTGTGTTTACCAGGTGTAAGGTAAAAGGTGAAGGACCCCTGGACAGTTAAGTCCAGTCAAAGGTGACTATGGGGTTGCGGCGCTCATCTCGCTTTCAGGCAGAGGGAGCCGGCATTTGTCCACAGACAGCTTTCCAGGTCATGTGGCCAGCATGACTAAACCGCTTCTGGCGCAGTGGGACACCATGACGGAAACCAGAGTGCACGGAAACGCTGTTTAGCTTCCCACCGGAGTGGTACCTATTTATCTACAGTGGTACCTCTGGTTAAGAACTTAATTCGTTCTGGAGGTCTGTTCTTAACCTGAAGCACCACTTTAGCTAATGGGACCTCCTGCTGCCGTTGCGCTGCCGCCACGCAATTTCTGTTCTCATCCTGAAGCAAAGTTCTTAACCCGAGGTACTATTTCTGGGTTAGCAGAGTCTGTAACCTGAAGCGTTTATAACCCGAGGTAATGCTGTACTTGCACTTTGACGTCCTTTTGAACTGCTAGGTTGGCAGGAGCTGGGACGGAGCCAACGGGAGCTCACCCTGTTGCGGGGATTCGAACTGCCAACCTTCCAATCGGCAAGCCCAAGAGGCTTGGTGGTTTAGACCACAGCGCCACCCATGTCCTACCAGGTGTATGGGGTGTTAGGGGAAGGGTAGTACCTCTGGTGGGGGACATGTCATGGTCCTTCTGGGATAGTTTGTCCTCCTTTCATCCCCACCCTGCCCTCAGCTCTCACCTATGGCTCCTAGAAGCTGTGAGCATGTGATAGTAGCCACACCCTGGGAAACAGCTTCAACTGGCTGCCTACACCAGGTGAGGTTAGCTGATGGGTGTCAACCCCTCGGTGAGTTAGGAACTTACCCTGCATGGGAAGATAGGCTTTGGTGGATTGAGTGGACGAGATTGATAGTGGGCTCAACGGTCAGAAAAGAAGCTTCCGCACGTGTGTAGAGGGAAGTGAGGGGGAGGTTGGGCTCATCAACCTAGGAGAAGGTGTAGTGGTTAAGAGCGGTGGACTCGTAATCTGGTGAACCGGGTTTGCTTCCCCGCTCCTCCACATGCAGCTGCTGGGTGACCTTGGGCCAGTCACACTTCTCTGAAGTCTCTCAGCCCCACTCACCTCACAGAGTGTTTGTTGTGGGGGAGGAAGGGAAAGGAGAATGTTAGCCGCTTTGAGACTCCTTCGGGTAGTGATAAAGCGGGATATCAAATCCAAACTCTTCTTCTCTTCACATCCTAAACCTCCACTGCGTGGCGTGATATCTCTGGGAGAAGAAAAGGCCAAGGAGGAATACTACACAAATCTGGAGCGAAGTCCCCTAAGAGGGTTGGGTGGCACCTTGTATGCTTCCTTCCAGCAACTCCTGCCACCAAACTAGTGCCAAATGTATCGCTCTGCTTTCCTTTGGATCGACATCAGCGAGGCGAGGCCTTGTCGTCTGGGGAGGCCAGGACCTCCATACAAACTGCCCAGGCTTGTGCCTCACGGGGGTCCCTTTGGTGCTGTTTGACTTCACCCCTGGAGGTGCACTCCATTTTTATCTTAAGGCAGCTTAAGTGCAAGGAACTGACTTTGAAGAGGTGGAGAGAACAGGGAAGGGCCTGTTCGTACAATTCACTGGCCCTGTAAGCAAGTGACCAGAGGAGGCTGCTGAGCTGAAGGCCAGAAACAAACATGTCTACCTGAGGAGTAAAGGTAAAGGGAACCCTGACCATTAGGTCCAGTCGTGGTCGACTCTAGGGTTGCGGCACTCATCTCGCTTTATTGGCCGAGGGAGCCGGCGTACAGCTTCCAGGTCATGTGGCCAGCATGACTAAGCCGCTTCTGGCGAACCAGAGCAGTGCACGGAAACGCTGTTTACCTTCCCGCCGGAGCGGTACCTATTTATCTACTTGCACTTTGATGTGCTTTCGAACTGCTAGGTTGGCAGGAGCAGGGACCAAGAAACGGGAGCTCATCCCGTCACGGAGATTTGAACCGCTCACCTTCTGATCGGCAAGTCCTAGGCTCTGTGGTTTAACCCACAGCGCCACCTGCGTCCCACCTGAAGAGTAGTTTGTGCTAGTATGGCAGATTAGGAAAATGCCTCCATAATGGCCGCACCCTGGCAGCTGCATGTACAGACTCCTCCTAGATGCGTGCAATAGTTCATCCACATAGCATCTCTGTGGGCGTCTTCTGGTTGCATTCTTGGTGAAACCTCTGGCTAGCGTGAAGAGGCCTATCTTAGCAATCTTGCTGAAGCTAAGCAGCCCTGGATCTGCTCAGTCACCTGGCTAGTGAGCTGCTTGGAGGCCACATGTGTGCTGTCTTGGCTTCGATGTCAGAAGGGCGGTGGGATAAAGAACATGTAAAAACAGTACACGCATTAGCTCTCAAAGGCTGCACAGCTATATATCTAGCAGCTTTTGTTGGTTGATGGTTAGTTTGACAAAAACAGCATTGTGGTTATTGAGGACCGTGAATGTCGCAATTCCCTTCAACTTCATGCTCAATAGGACTTCCAATTGTTTCATTCTTTCTTTCTTTTAGCATTATTCTTTTTATTTGTTTATTTAGATTGTTTCTTAGGAGAGCCGAGGTGGAGAAACTAGGTACTCTGGAACATCTGCCTCTCTGTGTGGCTTCTTTTAACTCTGCCATTTCTCATATTAGCATGTTCCGATCTTTTGGACCTTTTCACTCCCCTCTCTCGAGTTTGTGAAGAAAGGAGGCGATCATTTCTTGACGCCCGGGAGTGGCTCATTTTCCCTGCAGCAGGGGAGCAGACTGTTTTCAGCCAATGTTTCTGCCTTGGAACTTGCTCTGCAAAGGTCCCTTCCAAGGCAGTATGAATGGAGGGAAATGTTTTGCGTAAGGAAAAAAGACTTGTGCATACCCATGTGAAAAAGGAGAAAGGGAGCATGTTTAATAGAACCAGAAAATAACTTATTGATTGGTTAGTAAATGTGCGAGAGATGGACACCTGTCTACTAGGAAATGACTGAGACCAACTCATCTTACTCTCCCAGCTGTTCAATATTCGATGTAACAACTCCCCCCACCCCCACCCAAAAAACAGGTTGAATTTGAAGTGCTGACCTAAAGGTGGAATGTTTTGTATCATGTTACCAATTCCTTGAGTCATCTAGTTTCTCATCCATTGCATTTTTCAGATGACAGTACATCATTTATAGCAGAAATGTTGTATCAGCTGCTCGCATATATAGTATGCGGTACCTGTTGAAATTCTTGTCTTCAGGTCTTATAGGTCATAGTCAGACATTACGGGCAGGGACTGCGTAGATTGGAGTCCTGTGAGCGTGTTTTGCAATTTTTCGAAAGGGAGCGGACTTGCTTTCCATCGGTGCCCAGGAGAATTGGAGGGAGCTGCAGAAACGTCCAATGACGCCTTCGTTTTACTGCTTGCTTGCTTGCCTTGCAGTGTCACTGCTGGACACAAAGATCTGTCCTCCATTGCTCCCCCAGAAAACAGTTGCTCTCGAAGTGGTTGAGGCAAAGCTCAGTTGCTATGCTGGCTGCCCATTTAAAAAAACCCAATCAGTATGCATGACATGAGTGCTTCTTCCCCCTTTGTGCAGGAAAATGCAGGCAACAAACTATCCTGCCCCTCTGCATTTTTCCTGTTCTTTCTGATTTTACTGGATCCTATTCTGTAGGAGTCCAAATTGTTTCTCCTTCCCACAGATGCACACCATGTGAATCCGCACACACCTCTTGCCTGTTTTCAGCTATAGAGTTATTTGGGGACATTCAGGAAATATTTTTAAAAAGACAAATGGACCAGGGCAGTATTTCCTTGGACTCAAACGGCACTTAGGGTAGAACCCAAAGCATCTAAATGGGTTGGGTTAAGACATTCACCATTTGGACTTTCAGCTTGTTCTTTTTCTCGGGCGATTCCACTAAAAGTAGTAGAATCATAAAGGGGCCACAAGGCTCATCTATTCCAAACCCCCTGCAGTGTGGGAATATTTTGCTAAGTGTGGGGCTCAAACCCACAACCCTGAATTTAAAAGAGTCTCATGCTGTGCCGGCTGAGCTAATAATAATAATAATAATAATAATAATAATGCAGTGGTACCTCCAGTTACATACGCTTCAGGTTACACACGCTTCAGGTTACACACTCCGCTAACCCAGAAATAATGCTTCAGGTTAAGAACTTTGCTTAAGGATAAGAACAGAAATCAGGCTCTGGCGGTGCAGCGGCAGCAGGAGGCCCCATTAGCTAAAGTGGTGCTTCAGGTTAAGAACAGTTTCAGGTTAAGTACGGACCTCCGGAACGAATTAAGTACTTAACCCAAGGTACCACTGTAATAAAATCTTCTTCATCTTATCAGAAGAATGAAACCTGACACCTAACAATACAACCTGCTTTTGAACTGCACAGTGGCGTAGCGTGGCTTGTCAGCACCCGGGGCAAGGCAAGTAATTTGCGCCCCCTAACCCGTGGATTTGCGCCCCCTAACCCGTGGATTTGCCCTAACCCCAGATGTTGCGCCCGGTGCGGCCGGCCCCCCCTGCACCCCCCACGCTACGCCACTGGAACTGCATGATCTTCAGTGGCAGATACATAATAATTGGCAGAAATTGCGGGTCATCTTATACACGGAAAGCAGAGGTGTGACGGGCGATTGGTGGCATCAGGAGATTTGCAGCAGCAATTGGGCGTGTGATTTGCTGCTGTGGCAAGGCCTGCTGGCGATTGGCTGTGGTGGATCTCCCCCCCCCCCAAAAAAAAAACAACAACCTCAAAACCTCAACAACTCTGGGCAATCTCCTCCCCAAAAAAGCTCAACAACTTTGCTGACCCCCAAAATAGGGGTCATCTTATACATGGGGGCGTGTTATACACGAAAAAATATGGTATATGCACCCTTTCTGTCACACTTCTTTGCAGATTTGAGATGCTTGCATAGAGTTGTCAGACTGTGTCTCTTGCATTTCATGACTTGTTTACAATTCCCTGCTGTAAGCCCATAGGTGCATTATTTAATATATTATCTGCTAACTAAGCAAAACTCCTTCGTGCATCTGGGGGGGGGGTCTTTAATCCATGAAAGCTAATGCAACAGAAAGATGCTTAGTCTTTTAAGATGCCGCAAGATGCTTCACTGTTCAAAATAAGAAATGTCTTTAGCTAACTCAAACAAGCGGACTTGTGGAGGGAAACCTTTTTCGTGTCATAGAATCATAGAATCATAGAGTTGGAAGAGACCACAAGGGCCATCGAGTCCAACCCCCTGCCAAGCAGGAAACACCATCAGAGCACTCCTGACATATGGTTGTCAAGCCTCTGCTTAAAGACCTCCAAAGAAGGAGACTCCACCACACTCCTTGGCAGCAAATTCCACTGTCGAACAGCTCTTACTGTCAGGAAGTTCTTCCTAATGTTTAGGTGGAATCTTCTTTCTTGTAGTTTGGATCCATTGCTCCATGTCCGCTTCTCTGGAGCAGCAGAAAACAACCTTTCTCCCTCCTCTATGTGACATCCTTTTATATATTTGAACATGGCTATCATATCACCCCTTACCCTCCTCTTCTCCAGGCTAAACATGCCCAGCTCCCTTAGCCGTTCCTCATAAGGCATCGTTTCCAGGCCTTTGACCATTTTGGTTGCCCTCCTCTGGACACGTTCCAGTTTGTCAGTGTCCTTCTTGAACTGTGGTGCCCAGAACTGGACACAGTACTCCAGGTGAGGTCTGACCAGAGCAGAATACAGTGGCACTATTACTTCCCTTGATCTAGATGCTATACTCCTATTGATGCAGCCCAGAATTGCAGTGTCGTGTTCTTCAATCTGTTTCATACGTAGTGGAACAAGGGAATCATAGTTTCCTTGCTAAGATTTGTATGGTTGGGGTTTTTTTGCTAAACTTCGCTAGAGGGAAGACCTCGCTGTCTGGAGGCTCAGTACTCTCCCAACACTTCATTTTCAGATTTTTGGCAGTCTCTTTCAGTAGCTAGCTACCCTGCCAAAGGCTTCTCCGTCACCTGCTCCCCCAGAATACCTCCCCCTTTGAGAGGAAAGGTTTAGATGAGCAAGGAGAAATTTGAGTATGACAATGTTGACAGAATTTGCTCTGAAGACTGACAGTGGGGAAATCTAATAGAAAACAGATCTTCCCAAGGCCTGCAAGAGAGTGCGGGTGATGCTGAGAAGGTGTTCATAAAGAATAAAATGTGACTCACCTGATTAGTAATGCACTCTTCAGTGAGCTGGGATTTATAATTGAGCACCATTCAGGTAAACAGCAAATAATTTTTTTAAAAAGCAACCACTGCTTGTTAATTGAGGGTGCAGAGTTCCTTATCTCTGGAATTTACAAGTACTTGCAGTGCTTCTGTAGGACCAAGCAAACTCCTGATGGAGGTATTATTTTTCACCCGGCATTAGCTTTCAGTACTACACATGGCTGCATCTGCTTGTAATTTTTAACACAGGATTCTAAAGTTAGGCTCTTTAAAACAGGGGAGGCCATCTGGCAAGCCCGTAGGCCAGATCTGGGCCCTGAAGCAGCTTACCTTGGCTAGAAATGGTGGTTCCCCCCCCCCCACATAAATGTGTGAAGGTATTTTTACGCTGGAACTCCTTGCAGGCTGAGGAGAGTTCAGCGTTCATACAAATTTTTGCATTTGCATACTGGGCCTACAGGACGAAGTAAGCCGTACAAAAAAAAAGTCTCTGCAAACATGCGTTCGTCTTCTGTGGAACCACTCATGGGACAATGATCTATGTGGAGATAGAATGACTGCCGAAATCATTCCCTTAAGGGAGAGACAACAGTTGATCTTCCATGTTTGTGTTCAGTAGTAGCATACATATCCTAAAACAAATTCGTTTTACTTGATCAAGTATAGAATTCCATGAGGTAAAAGGTAAAGGACCCCTGGACGGTTAAGTGGAGTCAAAGGCGACAATAGGGTTGCGGTGCTCATCTCGCTTTCAGGCTGAGGGAGCCGACGTTTGTCCACAGAGAACTTTCTGGGTCATGTGGCCAGCATGACTAAACCGCTTCTGGCACAACGGAACACAATGACGGAAACCAGAGTGCACGGAAACACCGTTTACCTTCCTGTCACAGTGGTACCTATTTATCTACTTGCACTGGCGAGCCTTTGAACTGCAGGAGCTGGGACAGAGCAATGGGAGCTCCCTCCCTCACGGGGATTCAAACTGATGGCCTTCCAATCGGCACACTCAAGTGGCTCAGTGTTTTAGACCACAGCACCACCCGCTCCTGGAGAATTCCATGAATTGTGACATGATTAAGGGGAAGACACATTTTACATAATGAAAAAGCGAACGAGCTGTGCTTTCTCTTCTTACACTTCCAAGGTTTCTTCAGATATGCAGAGTAATTCATCTCCCCTCTGGAGAAAAGTATGAACACATGATGCAATTTTCTATGCACTAGTGTGATGTTTACCTGGGATAGATTTACTGCATGGGAAAAGCTAGATTTTTCTGTTGGGGGAGAAAACTAGCAAATTATTTAGGCCTAGCAGGAGATATTAACACATCCTCTTCTAAAATTGTTTTCTGAATGCATAGGACATTGAGCTTGTTTACACATACAGTGGTACTTTAGTTTACAACCATAATCCGTTCCAGAGGTCTGTTTGTAAACCAAAACAGGTGTGCTTTCGCCAATGGGGCTTCCAAAAGAAATTTGTTCGTAATCCAAAAAAAAAGAAAAAAGGGGGGGGGGGTTGTAATCCGAAAAAAGGTTGCAAACTGGGACACACACTTCCGGGTTTGATGTGTTTGTAATCCAAAACGTATGCAAACCAAGACGTATGCAAACCAAGGTACCACTGTACTGCTAACCATGGTTTAGCAGCTAAACGTTAGCACTACATAGACAAGATTCAGGGGGCCTAGACAAAGTGTTCTTGTACACAATCCCTTCCTTCTGCTGTCTGTGAAGATTACTTTCAGTTTCAAGGGCACTTTGTTGTGTACAAAGCAAGAATCCTGGTTTCAAACAAACAATAGTTAAGCCAGCTCTATAACCTGTGATTTGTAACTTGGGTTTAGTAACTAAACATTGTTCGTTTTAAATCAGGATTCTTAGTTTACCCACTATTAAACCATGATTCTTTGAAACTGGAGGTAATTTTGGCAGAAGGTCCTCATTTATATAGGAAGAAGGAAGAACATGCAACCCTGGTGTTTTCTGTCTCACTGAGGGTTGTCCACTAAACCATGGCTTAGTGCTACTTGAGACCCGGCCATTGCCACAGAAACAAACACTTGATAGGCAACGAAAACTGAGTTGTGCAAGTAATATAAAGAAACGAGAATAGATTCTATTCTGTCATTCAGTACTGAACAGTTAGCATTGCCTCAGTGGCCTGGTATGCACCTAATACTAAGCTAAACTTTGACTTATTGTGAACAAGCAAGCGTGCTGGTGCACATGGAGAAAATTGCAGCTGTTTTGCTCTTTCCCTGCTCTTGGTACTGCCATGCAACCATAAGCTAAGCCATGGTTTGCCTTAGTGTTGTGTCCAAACTTGCTTGTAGTGAGACAAACCATACATCCAGGTTTGGACATAGCACTTAAGTAAACTATGGCTCAGCTTTTGCAAACATGGCAGCAGGAGAGAGGGAAGAGGAGACTTGTGACAGTTTTTTCCCTGTGCACAAGTAAACTTGCTTGTTCATGGTAAACCATACTTTGATTTTGTGTTACATGTGAACTAGGCCTTTGTATATGCTTTTGTTTTTAATATGGGTTTTTCTAATATTATATCAGTGTTTGCTTCTTCAGAGCATGATTCTGGTACTTGCAAATTCCTTGCAGAAGTCATAATTGGTTCCCATTTTTCTCTATTATTTCCATTTTTTATGTTATTATTATATATTTACATTTCATGCCACTTATTCAAAAATGTCTTCTGGGTGGTTCACAAAGCATGTGTACTCAAACCACAAAGCTTACATAAAAATTATATTAAGACAAACCAGGACACCTGGAAACAAAGTCTTACGAAGGGCAGTTGAGGGAGTTGGGTATGTTTAGCTTGGAGAAGACTAAGAGGTGGTAGCCATTTTCAAATAACTGAAGGGCTGCCACATGGAAGATGGAGCAAGCTTGTTTTCTACTGCTCCAGAGTGTAGGACCTGGACCAATGGATTCAAATTACAAGAAATGAGTTTCTGACTAAACATTAGAAAGAACTTTCTGACAGTAAGAGCTGTCAAAACAGTGGAATGGTCTACCTTGGAAAGTCTACCTTGGATGCTCCTTCTTTGAAAGTTTTTAATCAAAGGTTGAGAGGGATGTGGGTGGCGCTGTGGGTTAAACCACAGAGCCTAGGACTTGCCGATCAGAAGGTTGGCGGTTCGAATCCCCACAACGGGGTGAGCTCCCGTTGCTCGGTCCCTGCTCCTGCCAACCCAGCAGTTCGAAAGCACATCAAAGTGCAAGTAGATAAATAGGTAAACTGGTGGGAAGGTAAACTGCATTTCTGTGCACTGCTCTGGTTCACCAGAAGCGGCTTAGGAATGCTGTCCACATGACCCGGAAGCTCCCTTGGCCAATAAAGCGAGATGAGTGCCGCAACCCCAGAGTCGGCCGCAACTGGACCTAATGGTCAGGGGTCCCTTTACCTTAAGCAAAGGTTGGATAACCATCTGTCAGGGATTCCTTAGCTGTGATTCTTGCATTGTGGGGGACTGGACTAGATGACTCTTGAGGTCATTTCCAACACTACATTCTATCAGAAATAAGCATCAGCCTAAAAATAGTTCAATCCCCACAAGACATCCTCCTTTTCACAAGTGTGAAGTTGTGTCTGTTTTGAGATGAACTTCCATGCTTATCTCTAAGATTTTGTTTTACAATGTTTGCATCTACTTAAGGATCTAAAATTGAATTCCGCCAGGACACAGTTGTCCCAGGTGGCAAGCATCTCTCTTTTTTTGCCCTGCTTGTAAATATACTATTTCTTTATCTCCTCTCTTGTTATTATTTTAGTCTCCTTAATCCAGGAAAGAAGAGTGCAGTGCCTACAAAATATAGTTAGGTTATTCTCTTCTGGATTGAAAAGGGACAGACAAATAACTTTGATATGTCAAACAAGTGCAAAACAGTTTATGCTGTTAACTAATTGGCAGCTTAAAAAACGTACTTTGAAACAACAAAAGTTTTCAAGGGGTGGAGGGAACAGTTGGAAAATGGAACATTACTGGTTTGTATCATGGAAGTTCACCAGCCCTGGAATCACCTTTCTGTGTATTTTTTTTTAAAAAGCAAATTTTCTCAGTGGCAGCCTATAGGAAGCAGTATCATTCAAATAGGTCTAGCAGGCATTTGTTCTGTGTAAGGTGGGCTGGTTCCCCAGCACCCCACACAGAACAGATCTGGGCAAAAGCGATGTCAAAGACTTCGTAGTCTTTCGATTCATGCAGTACTCTTCAATGAAACAGAGAGGAGTCAAGATATATTTGGCCAGCTCTGTCAAAACCTAAGATGGTCTGTATGTAATAATATATTTTGATAGGGTACTTTCGCAGTGTCATCATACTGCCCAGAGTCATATTCTTTCTTGGCTCATCCTAGGCCCCAGGTTTATGTGACCTAGAAAATACATGGGTGTGTGTGATATATTTATAGCACGATTTCGGAGTATAATCAAGATTATAAAGTAGTGCAAGGAAGCTTGCTTGGGAAATCAAGTTGCTTTCAGAAGTAAAGAAATGTAAAAGTTAACAAGGCTTTTTGGGCTTGGTGCATTTGATTTTTTTAAAAAATCAGTTTTGCAGGTTTTCCCTACTGATTCCAATTCCTAAGGAAAAGTAAATAAGAAATTCCTCTGGTGATTAGCTGTTACCTGCTTTTACAAATTTTGCATTTAGTAAGTTCTCATGTTCCAGAGCTCTTAAAACTTTTTTTAACTGATCTTTTGAAGAGTTATGTATATCAGACATTCAGCAGGTCAGGCAATGTAATAACATCCTTGCATTAATCAGCAACTAAGATTTATATCTGCGGCGTCACATTGATAGAAGCTAAAATAAGCACCGTGATGTGGCAGACGAAAGTGATCGACTTTATGGGATTGGCAGAAATGACCGGCAGAATCCGTGACCAAGAGAAAGAGACGGTGGAGGAAGATTGGAAGAAATTTAAAGTTTATCTTAAGAACTGTTGTAAAATTGATGAGTGCTAAAATGTAAAGGGGAAGGAAGATGCAGAATTGCAGCTGAAATTGTTTGATGAATTAAGATGAAACTGAGAAAAAATAAGTTATAAATATAATTGGACCAAGGGGTTGCTGAAAAACTGTAAAATAAGGAAGCAGAAACGGTGAGGTATGGGGAAGTCCATGAAAGAAGGTTTATGAAAAGGAGGATATGAAAATATATATGTTTGTATGTGTCTGTTTGTTTTGTTTGTTTTAAAATGAAAAATCAATAAAAAGTTTTAAAAAAATAAAAAATAAAATAAGCACCGTGATGTTTATATCAGTTGTGTCAAAAGCATCTTGGTCTAGATGTAATCATTTGCTTTAAATGTTAATATTTTAACAAAACACGTGAAAACAATGCCTTGCAAATATAACCTCTCTCTTTTTTTAAATGCTATTAAAAAACTGCTTTGTTGGAAGAAACAAGACCCAATCAGAAAAGTGAAAAACTATTGAAAGTGTCTCTACAAACAACAATTCCACAATTTTGGGGGAAATAGTGTTTGAGTCTCTGGTTGATTTCTTAGGCACTGTTTGCAGTCACATTACGGGGAATGTAGGTCTGGGAAAGATACTTTCAGAGGATATTTAGCTTCTCTGCAGTCTGTAGAACGTAGACTTTTTAATCTCAGGGCTGTGGATTTTGGCCCCATGTCGTAGTTCCCTTCTAGCACTACAATTCTGTGATTCTGTGTGCAGTACTGCATTTGCATACTGAAGTCAGCTTTTAGATGCCATTGCATTGGGCGGGGGGCAGAAACAACAGAACCAGAAGTTTGTCCTTCGTGTATATTCTGGACGGTGCTGTGTGCAGGAAAACTGCTTGGATTGATCAGGTCCACTAGACTCCGTAGATGCAACTATTGCCAAACCCATTGAATTTGCGGACCCCTGAATATAATATAGTTGTGTTGCTCCTGAATCCGGGTGTAATTTTCCAATCCATCTCTGAGTGTTGGTACAAGTGCAGAGCCGTAGCTATTGCAGTAGTACCTCAGGTTACAAACACTTCGGAAGTAGTACCTTGGGTTAAGAACTTTACCTCAGGATAAGAACAGAAATCGCGTGGCGGCAGCGAGAGGCCCCATTAGCTATAGTGGTACCTCAGGTTAAGAACAGATTTAGGTTAAGAACAGACCTCTGGAACGAATTAAGTTTGTAACCAGAGGTACCACTGTAACTGCTGCTGTGAATGGAACATACTGCAGTAAGCAGCCTTTTGAGGATGTGCATATCTAGATAAAGGCCGTTTTCTGTTCTCTCTGCAGCGGTAGGTTAATTGAGCATTTTAAAGTTTGATGGAAAGTGCCTATTTTGAACAGGATTATAATGAGGTAAAGGTAAAGAACCCCTGGATGGTTAAGTCCAGTCAAAAGCGACTATGGGGTTGCGGCGCTCATGTCGCTTTCAGCTTTCTGGGTCATGTGGCCAGCATGACTAAACTGCTTCTGGCACAACGGGACACTGTGACAGAAACCAGAGCGAATGGAAACGCCGTTTACCTTCCCGCCACAATGGTACCTGTTTATCTATTTGCACTGGCATGCTTTCAAACTGCTAGGCTGGCAGGAGCTGAGACCGAGCAACGGGAGCTCACCCTGTTGCGGGGATTTGAATTGCCAACCTTCCGATCAGCAAGCCCAAGAGGTTCAGTGGTTTAGACCACAGCGCCACCCGCTTCCCTAGAATTATAATGAACACTTAAAGGAAGAATGGATTCTAATGCTCCTGCGTCTTCGCTAATTGCTGCTTTAGTTATTTTATACTTTTTGGGGAAAGGTTTTATAAAGATAACCAATAACTTCCTACGTACATACATACATACATGTATCCCATCTGCACCAGTGAGCCTATTTATTAACCTGTTTTGCAATTTTCCCTTAAGTCTGTTAATTGCGTTGTTGGGATTTGTGAGTGAAGAAGCAGATATCTGTGGTAGAATCCTACATTTTCATATTTCACAGTGGTTAAAAATAAAGCCCAAATCCTTGATCTGGAAGGCAGGCAGCTCAGCCAGTCATGCCCCCTGCACTCAGATAGACAGCCCAGTTGCTTCAGCATAGCTCATTGTGTACAAAAGAAGAAAGAAAGTGTTCTGTATTAGATACTAAATCATAAGAAAATAATGGGTTCACATTGGTGTCTAGGAACAGAATGTTAAACGCACTGTTTCAAGTGTAGTGTTGCACACAAATATCTGTGATCATGTCATGTCCCTGTTGAATAAATCTAAACCTAATGTCAAAATTTTGACATGAAGTCTATGCTATATTGTTTCAGACAGTTATGTGGCAGAAGACCAGGGTGTCCGATCACAAAATGGCTTTCATGGCAGTAGTGGGAACTGCCGTTATGAGCGGCATGGTACCTTTTCAACACCATAGTGAAGATCCTGAGGTAAGTTTCAAATTTTCTATATGTTTCCCCCACCTGTTATTTCATCAGTTGAACCAGCATGAGTTCTTCACTTTTTAAATAAGGATATAAAATTGAGCACCGTACTTCTATTTTGGGTTGCTATTGTGTTAAACTCCATTCCATTCCATCTGCATGTGTTTTGTTTTGACAACAAAAAACACGCTTAATTTTTTTCTCAGTAAGGTGTAGTTTATATCTAAAGAACTTTTTATGCTTGGACCATCAATGGGTATATCATAGGAATGGCTTTACCTGTTTGTCACTGGTTCACACAGTGAATTTCTAGCATCACATAAAAGGGGAACAAAGTTCGCACTTCTTAGGCTATAATCCTAACTAGATTTCCATGACAGTATAGGGGTACCTCGGTTTTTGAACGTCTCTGTTGACAAACATTTCGGTTTTCAAACACTGTAAACCTGGAAGTAAATGCTTCGGTTTTTGAACGTACCTCGGAAGTTGAATATGCCACGTGACTGAGTGCAAGATCCTGAGGCCTAGCTGTTGGCTATTGAGTTTTTGGTTTTTGAACATTTCAGAACTCAAATGGACTTCCAGAAAAGATTACATTCGAAAACCAAGGTACCACTGCACATTCACATGAAATCAATATGGCTACCTTCCAAGTAACTGTAATTAGGAATGAGGTAAAGATATTATTCCTATAAAAAGGATGTAAAAATACTTAAGTGCTGCACATGCAGTGGTTTTGTGATTCTGATTGGCTTGTTGTTGGTTTGCTCTGTATCTTTTAAGGTTTCTTAATTGCTTCTTTTTAACATTAGTTGAGGTGGGTGGCATCTCTCTCACCTGCCTTGGATTAGCTTGGAAATTATCCGAGTCCCTCCCTCCCTCAGTTGAGAAGAACTTGATTGTTTCCTGAATTATCTTAGCAGGGCTGTTCTTCAAAACGCCCCATTAGGCAGAGCAGCGAAAAAATTACTGGGGGGTGGGGTGCAAAAGAACATTTTTGTAGAAGGCCCTTAGGACAAGAAGATCTACTGTGGGGGCTTCGAGCCTCCAGCAGCTTTTCAAATTCAGGCTTAACTCCAGAAATCTACCCTAGTTCAGAATTAAATCTCAGTTGGAGATGAAGTCATGGTTAACTTCAATGTCTGGTAAGTGCTGACCAGGAGAGTGAGAACCACCTGGTGAGGTTATGAATGACATCTAGGGTTACCCGGTGACCTTCAAACCTGGATGAGATTTGAACTTGGCTTTTCAACATCCAAATTTAGTGCTCTGTCGACAGCCTCACACTAACTCTTGATCTCATTCATCGTCATCTGCCTTGATTTAATTTCAAGGAAAGTGAAGCAGGAGACTTCTAAATGCCACGAAAATCTGCAGTCATTTCTTCTTTCTGATCTGAACCTTCTAGTTTTTGTGAAGTGATTATCATGGGAAACGGTGGTTTTTAATGGCCAGTTTAATTGCAATTCTAGGTGTTTCTCAGCGGCTTTCTTCCAAAGCCCAGTTCAGATGGTTGTTTGACAAGTCATTCAAGTGCAGAAAGGAGCTTTATCTTTGTAAACAATCGACCAGTGCATCAGAAGGAAATTCTAAAGGTACGGTTTTTCTCAGATCCTTGTCCCAGCAGATTATAAAATATTTGCCAGGTTTGAAAGAGCTTCATTAGCTGCACACAATGGCTAGGTTGCGCCAGCAGGGTTTTTAATTTTGTCAAGCAGGCCACATCATTTGAAATTCCCTTCAGTTTCAGAGTTTGTTAGTATGAGATAGAGATGGCAATGCCAACTCTCACTCTAAACGTAAAGGACCCCTGACAGTTAAGTCCAGTCGTGAACGACTCTGGGGTTGCAACGCTCATTTCACTTTACTGGCTGAGGGAGCCGACGTTTGTCCGCAGACAGTTTTTCCGGGTCATGTGGCCAGCATGACTCAACCACTTCTGGCGTAACCAGAGCAGTGCACGGAAACGCCGTTTACCTTCCCACCAGAGCGGTACCTGTTTATCTACTTGCACTTTGACGTGCTTTGGAACTGCTAGGTTGGCAGGAGCTGGGACCAAGCAACGGGAGCTCACCCCGTCGCGGGGATTTGAACCACCGCCCTTCTCATTGGCAAGCCCAAGGCTCAGTGGTTTAGACCACAGCACCACCGTGTCCTAGTTTGTGTAATTAGTTGCATGGCTCTTTGGATCCTGGCCATGAATTCTTGCCTTCTATAGGTCATAAAATTGAGAGAGATGCAAACTTTCTTAATAAGATAATGGTAAAGGACCCCTGGGCAGTTAAGTCCAGTCAAAGGCGACTATGGGGTTGCAGCGCTCATCTCACTTTCAGGCCAAGGGAGCTGGCATTTGTCCACAGACAGCTTTCTGGGTCATGTGGCCAGCAGGACTAAACTGCTTCTGGTGCAACAGAACACCATGACGGAAACCAGAGTGCATGGAAACGCTATTTACCTTCCCGCTGCACCAGTACCTATTTATCTACTTGCACTGGCATGCTTTCGAACTGCTAGGTTGGCAGGAGCTGGGTTCAGAGCAATGGGAGCTCATCCTGTTGCAGGGATTCGAACCGTTGACCTTCTGATCAGCAAGGCCAAGAGACTACTAATGGACAATTAATTAGTGCATTAGTTAACTCTTGTAAGTGTAGAATAGTAATGAGCCAATTTTTTTGACTCTCACATCCATTTTCAATGCTTAATGAAAAATTGGAGGTCAATACCGTTGTGTTATGGTAACATTTCAACATTTCTGGTAACAAGGTTTTTTACAAAAAATTCACAACTCTTTGAAAGCTGATTCCGTCCTACTAATGGGGGACTCCCCGCAAGATGTTATAGAAAAATTCATGCTCTGCATGCACTTAAAATGTTGCTACTTGCACACATAGAAGATAAGTATATATCATATTAAAGTTTTGTATTGCATTCATTTCTAATGGGAAAGTACATTTTAAATGCTATTCTTTTTGGTTTTAGCTGGTTCAACAATACTATAACCTGAACTCACACAAGGATTCTAATCGTTCACACCCTGTTTTCTTTATCAACATTGCTGTTCCTCCATCTGCTTTGGATGTCAATTTAACACCAGATAAATCTCAAGTGTTTCTGCATAATAAGGTACAGCGTGTCCATTTATATATAAATGAGCAGTCTAATAATGTTGTTTTGCTATAATTACAGTTAAAATGTGTTTAGATTTTTTAAAAATAATAATGCATAACTTTAGGTTTAAAAATAAGCTGAGCAGAATCCATTTTCAATTGACTTAATTATGCTGTAGCTAGCTAGCATAAGTTATTTATCACAATAATGTACTTACCATTTTTCTGCTTTAGGAGTCTGTCTGTCTTGCTGTTGAAAATGTCTTGACCTCACTCTATGGACCTCTACCTGGGACTGCTTCTTGTGAAACTGATTCGTCAGGTGCTACTTCAGGAGACATCTTTGTTAATGAAGCAGAACAAATGAATGTGTCTGTAAATGAAGCTGAACCCAGGAACATTGATTCACATGCATGCACTCAATTGATTTCATTGAGTAATGCACAAAATAGTGGAATGGAAAAACCCACCAAGGTTTGTTTGGAGAATCAAATGTTGTATAATAATTCAGCTGTAGGATTTTCTACCAAAAATGAACTATCTGGCTGCGAGACAGCTGCGTCTGATAGATTTTTGTGTGAGCACCAACAGAATAAGTCTAAGGTGATATTTAACCTAGATGGCAATCCCTTAATGGACACAAATTCTAAAAATGGCCTTGATGATGATTTGAAAAATGACCATTTCCAGGAAGCAATAGAGAGAACCACAACCCTAAAAGCTTCTTCTGAAGTAACTGCTGATAAATGGAGTTTGGGGAACGCATTTAGGAATACCAGAGGAGAGAACATTGAACCTGTTCGGATTTTGGTTCCTGAAATGGAACGTGCAAGGCCTCAAGAGAGAAGAAATGATGATGGCCGACAAACATTTCAAGAGGGAAGTAGCATTCAAAGTCTGAAAAAAACAAACGTCGTAAATGATAAACTGGGACAGATTACAGCCTATGACATAATAAAAAATCGGATAATAAAGAAAGCCATGTCAGCATTTGACTTTTTTACTCAAGACCATCGCCCACGATTGTTAGCTGAAAATACCAAAGTGAGCATGGAAGAACTAATGCTGAAATTGGAAGAAATGTGGGAAACACTGAATGAAGAAGAGAAAAAGAAGTAAGTTTGCAAACTTCACATCTGCTCACTAAAACTGGACAGTAGTTTCCATCCTGTGTGTGACTCCTGTTCAAAAACAAATTTTATCCATATTAATTTCAAAACCAGAATGGGAAATGCTTTTGGCTTGATAAGTGTAATATCTTGTATAGATAATTTAATTCTAATTATCTACTGCTTGCTGATTACAGTGGTGCCTCGCAAGATGAAAAGAATCCGTTCCGCGATTCTCTTCGTCTAGCGTTTTTTTCGTCTTGCGAAGCAAGCCCATTGACAGCTTAGCGGATTAGCGCTATTAGCGGTTTAGCGGCTTTTAGCGATCAGCTGTTAAGCGGCTTATCAGCGGATCAGCTGCTAAGCGGCTTAGCGGCTTAGGAAAAGGGGGGGGGAAACCGCAGGAACTCGCAAGACATTTTCGTCTTGTGAAGCAAGCCCATAGGGAAATTTGTTTTGCGAAGCGCCTCCAAAACGGAAAACCCTTTCGTCTAGCGGGTTTTCCGTCTTGCGAGGCGTTCGTCTTGCGGGGCACCACTGTATTATAAACTTAGATGTTGCTGCCTCCGTCCCCTGGTTTTCCATTAAATGTATTCACAAATATGTATGAAACAGTTTAATGCCTGTACAGCTCATAAATTCCCATAATCTTGTATACAGTGCATATAGTTTGTATATCATATTTTGCATTTGGCGTTAATACTTGCCGGATTAAAGGACACGGGTGGCGCTGTGGGTTAAACCACAGAGCCTAGGACTTGCCGATCAGAAGGTCGGCGGTTTGAATCCCCATGACGGGGTGAGCTCCCGTTGCTCGGTCCCTGCTCCTGCCAACCTAGCAGTTCAAAAGCACATCAAAGTGCAAGTAGATAAATAGGTACTGCTCCGGCGGGAAGGTAAACGGCATTTCCGTGTGCTGCTCTGGTTTGCCAGAAGCAGCTTAGTCATGCTGGGCACATGACCCGGAAGCTGTACACCGACTCCCTCGGCCAATAAAGCGAGATGAGCGCCGCAACCCCAGAGTCGTCCACGACTGGACCTAATGGTCAGGGGTCCCTTTACCTTTACTTGCCGGATTAGTAAAGGTAAAGGTAAAGGTACCCGTGCCCGTACGGGCCAGTCTTGACAGACTCTGGGGTTGTGCGCCCATCTCACTTAAGAGGCCAGGGGCCAGCGCTGTCCGGAGACACTTCCGGGTCACGTGGCCAGCGTGACATCGCTGCTCTGGCGAGCCAGAGCCGCACACGGAAACGCCGTTTACCTTCCCACTGGTAAGCGGTCCCTATTTATCTACTTGCACCCGGAGGTGCTTTCGAACTGCTAGGTTGGCAGGCGCTGGGACCGAGCAGCGGGAGCGCACCCCGCCGCAGGGATTCGAACCGCCGACCTTTCGATCGGCAAGCCCTAGGCGCTGAGGCTTTAACCCACAGCGCCACCTGCGTCCCCTGGCCGGATTAGTAGCGGTAAACAATACAAACATAAGATCTGTAAAGTAATGTGTTGATAAGCACTACTACAAACAGAACTGGCTGCTGAACGTTGGGGTACTTATAAGAGACAAGATATTAACTAAGATGATAAAATAGCGTGGGAGAATGACATTTATTTTTCTTCCAACAATTAATTTTGAGAGAAAACATATTTTATAGGTGGATATATAATGACTGAAACATTGCTAGTTTTTCATATGTTCCTTCTCTTCCCCCGTCTTCCCCTCTTTGTTAAGATATGAAGAAAAGGCTGAAAGAGACTTGGAGCGATACAACAAGCAGAGCAGAAAAGCTTCAGATCAGAGTATACAAAGATCAACAAGGGAGAGAGAGAGAAAACATAAGTCCAAACTTAAAGACTGTCTAATTAATCAGCAGAAACTTGATAAACTTTTTCATTCTCAAATGGAGGAGAAACCAAGTAGTGGCAAAGCAATAAAAATTGTTCATGTGCCCTTCTCTATGGATTCATTCAGACATAAACTTCATGTGCTTAAACAGAAAGAGGCTGTTAATGATGATCCTTGCCTAATTCGTCTTCCGAATTTTCCTGACGCGTGGATAATTGCCTCTGAGAAAAAGATAATGATGTTGAATCCGTACAGAGTGGAAGAAGCCCTTCTGTTTAAAAAACTGCTTGAAAACCATAAACTTCCTATACAGAAACTGGACAACCCGATTATATTAACTGATAGGTAAGGCCAATGCCATTTCAAAAGCAGGTCATATAAAGGACCACAAGCAAATGACTGGTTTTATTTTACTTTTTATTTTACGACAGTGTAATAAAAGTGATTCCACCTTCCTGTGTTCCCTCCCAAATCCAGTACAGACCCAGCTTATATAGTTACAATCTAACAGAGATCCTAAGATCTCCAGCTTCATTTTGCTTGTCCTAAATGTGCCTGTGGCCCAGCGGCGTAGCGTGGGTTATCAGCACCCGGGGCAAGGCAAGTAATTTGCGCCCCCTAACCCGGGGCAAGGCAAGTAATTTGCGCCCCCTAACCCGGGGCAAGGCAAGTACAGTAATTTACTCTCCCAAGCAGCAGCAGCGAGGCTTCTCTTTCCCCCGCGCTCTCCCGGAGCTGCCTCTTTTCTTTCCTTTTTTCCCTTTCTCCAAGGCTTTTCGCTTTCTCTCCTTAATTGATTCCCCCTCCACACCGCGGCGTTTCCTGGCTGCTCCCCCCCCCTTCCCCTCTCTCTCCTCCTCGCTCTGCTTGCCTTGCCCTGCCCTGCCTGAGGGCGCCCTGAGGAGACTCCGCTCTCCTTTTTGACCAGGCGAGGTGGAAAAAAGGGGGGAAAGTCTCTTCCCGCCCCCTCGCCAGACTCCCTGCTCGGCTCGGCTCACTACCCAGGCGGCCAGTGGAGAGAGAGCCGCAATTACCATAAAGTTCCTCTCCCTCCGCTTCGCCAAGCTGTCAAAGCCCGGCAGCAGCGGCAACGGCAGCAGCAGGCGCAGCCAGACCCCCGCCAGCCAGCCAGCCCGCCCGCCCGCCCGGCTTCCTCTCCTTTTTTTGCCCGCGGCAGAAGGCTTTGCTCTCCCCCTTCTGCGACCTCCTCGCCAAGCCGAGCGAGTGCGGGCTCCCTAACCCGTGGATTTTAGTAGGGGCAGAGAGCTGCTAGCTTCTACACTGCCAGCCTGGTCTCTTCCCCGTTATGTCTGAAATAGGAAACCGTGGTTGAATACCGTTTCCCTCATCAGGGTCCTTAAAAAGGTAAAGGTAAAGGACCCCTGACAGTTAAGTCCAGTCGCGAACGACTCTGGGGTTGCGGCACTCATCTCGCTTTACTGGCTGAGGGAGCTGGCGTTTGTCCACAGACAGTTTTTCCAGGTCATGTGGCCAGCATGACTAAGTTTCTTCTGGCGAAACCAGAGCAGCGCATGGAAACGCCAGTTGCCTTCCCGCCGGAGCGGTACCTATTTCTCTACTTGCACTTTGACATGCTTTCGAACTGCTAGGTTGGCAGGAGCTGGGACTGAGCAATGGGAGCTCACCCCATTGCAGGGATTCGAACCGCCGACCTTCCGATCGGCAAGCCCAAGGCTCAGTGGTTTAGACCATGCCGCCACCCACGTCCTTAGTCCGTGGCTTAACCCTGGTTGGTAAATTGACAGCAAACCATGGTCCTGTGCTTCAGACACAATAGAAATCAATGTTGAAGCCAGAAAATAACAGAAGGCAGGGGACTAGACATTAAAGCTTGACATTACAGCTGAATTGGCCCTATGATGGTTGTATGGATTGAGGTATAATTATATTCCAGTATCAAACAAATTCAGTTAAGGAGATTTGATAAGTATAAGATATATACTACAGAGACTACTGGTTCAGACAGTCACTACAAGACACATGTAGTCCAAGAGTTAAACCAGATTTTATTTACCCTTGAATGCCAAAAGCGCCCTGGTGATTTTTTGAAAGCCTACTACCTATACAAACAAAATATGACAGTCTTAGTAAATATCAGTGGTGGGGGTATGAAATATGGCAGCATCAATATGGCCACCATTTTGTGAGTCACCTTTTAGCTGTGCTGTGCTTTCTCCAAGGAAAGGCTTACTGTTCCCTGGTTGCCATAATGTTTTGACTGAGTAGAGGGAACAAGGAAACCCTTGCTTTCTTTGCTTTCTCTGGCATTGTCTGTTCTTGCCTTAAGCTGAGAGGGGAAAGAGCAGGAAACAGTGGATGCCAGAGAGAAAAGAACTGTGCAATTACTTCTTTTGTTCCTGTGGGCCTTTGCTCTTCAGCCCAACTATATGTGACGGCATTTAACTATTTTTAATATTAGGGGGTGAATTCTAGCAGGATTACTGCATGCGGGGAAGGGAGGTTTCGGCCCTCTCTCCTCAGCTGTGATCCCAATGGAAAAGCCCCACATGTGCTTCAGTTGGCAAAAATAAAAGTATCTCAATGGTTTTCCCTACATCACTTAACTAGAAAAATTAAGATTGCAACTGCAGTGATGTAAAATGGACAGCGGCTACTGTGGCTCTCTCCTTGTGGGGTAACACAGGACAATGGATAGCTGGGAAGATGTATTCTAACTGTGCATGTGTGTTTGTAGTTGCTGTCTGAGCTGGCATCCCTAGAAATACAGTGGTACCTCGGGTTACATACGCTTCAGGTTACATACGCTTCAGGTTACAGACTCCGCTAACCCAGAAATATTACCTCGGGTTAAGAACTTTGCTTCAGAATGAGAACAGAAATCGTTCTCCGGTGGCGTGGCAGCAGCAGGAGGCCCTATTAGCTAAAGTGGTGCTTCAGGTTAAGAACGGACATCCGGAACGAATTAAGTACTTAACCCGAGGTACCACTGTAAAGCAGTTCTAAAATTTCATTGACGTGTGCTTTGATTGTGGGACACTATTAAAATTTGATTCTGTCTCATAAAAGTGATTAATGATTGATTTTCAGTCTTTTTAGTGATTCGCGTTATAAAGAAGTTCTTTGCAATATGCCCAAGGAAAGCATAAGATTTGATGGGTCACCCTACTTGTCGGATACAAGACTTACAGCAAACGGATTTAAGATAAAGATAATACCAGGTATGGTGTGGCTTCATATTTTGATTTAATTCAGCACCTGTAGTTCTCATTACTTGCTTGCCTCTTTTTCATAGTACTGTATATAACAATACTTGTGTTTCATTACCACATTTGTGTCTAGAAAAAAACAGGCCCTGTTATCCACTATGGGCCCCTCCAGACTTCCCTTCTACTGAGTATTCATTATGATTTTTTGCTTATAATGTAATATGCACCCAGTTGTGCCCGCAGAACTGCGAAAATCCTGTAACGTTTCATACCACAAATGTTCTGCCCTGAGCCCAGTTTTAAAGAGGAAGAATGGACTCTCTCTCTTGAAAAGGAAATACGAATCGGTGCCGCCTCATAGCTTGACCAGTCACAGCTCTCAAGCAGCTCATAGCTAAGTCAAATCATAGATTTAAAAAAATAGTGTAGACTCATACACCAGCCAGCTTCCATTTTGACTTGAAATGCTCGTTTTCGGCTTCTCTGAAGTATATAAAGACAAGAAGCGGGCAGGGGGAGCGTTGGCCTGCAATGACACCCATTAGAGAGGTACTGGAACTATGCTCTGGCTGAGAAAAAGCACTGATTTTAATAATAATAATTAATAATTAATAATAATAATAATTTTTATTTATACCCCACCCTCCCCAGCCAAGGCCGGGCTCAGGGTGGCTAACAAGCAATAATAAAAACAAGTTGAATGAATACAACTTAAAAACAAGATTAAAATACAACATTAAAATATTAAAATGTACTTAATATTTAAGTACTTAATACTGATTGGATTATTTCCACTGTACACAGAGGTATGCATAGCATGAAGCAGAGTCTTCAAATGTTTGCAAGGACTTGAAGCAATAAATCAGCAGGTCTCTTGGGTGACCAGCAACCTTTGCCCTGCTCATCTTCATTCACTCAAAATCATTTAATTTCTCAGGGTTGTATTCTATACTATTCCTACTCATAGGAGACCCATTGAAATTAATGTGTGACTAATTTAGAACCATTAATTCCAGTGGTTCTACTCTGAAAAAGGCTAGCATTGACTACAACCCTCATTTTCCATGAAATTTTGCCGGCCTCCTTTTTAAATTCATCTCTGTAATCCTGCGGATTAGAGAATAGGGAGAAAAGAAGGCGTCATGTAGTATGAAGGAGACATGCGGCACACCCGAGCTTAGCACATAATTCATGCACTCATTTAGATGTTCAGAGAATATAATGTTACGTTCCCAGTGGTACAAATGTGTTGACATATTTTGCTAGTCTCTAATAAGTAAGGCCCACATAAGCCATGTGTGATTAGTTTCCTGTGTAAAACCTTCCTTGTTTGTGAATAAAAATAATTTCTGTTTGTTTACACATTTCAAGCATTTTTCATAATAATAATAATAATAATAATAATAATAATAATAATAATTCTATTATTTATACCCCACCCATATGGCTGGGTTGCCCCAAACACCCTGGGTAGCTTTCAACACAAAATAAAACATGAAACATTAAAAACTTCTTGATACAGGGGTGTCTTCAGGTGTCTTCTAAAATTTGTGTAGTTTTTTTTTTATCACCTTGACATCTGATGGGAGGGCATTCCACAGGGAGGGCGCCCGTATCGAGAATGCCCTCTGCCTGGTTCCCACTAAGTTCACTTCTCACAGTGAGGGAACCGTCAGGAGGTCCTCAGAGCTGGACCTCAGTGTCTGGGCGGAATGATGGGCGTGGAGACGCTCCTTCAGGTATACAGGTATTGCTTACCTCATAAAGTCAAGAAATAGATTGTACCACTCACAGAATTGTAGAGTTCGAAGGTACCCCAAGGTTCATCTAACCCAGGCATGGCCAAACTTGGCCCTCCCAGCTGTTTTGGGACTACAATTCGCACCATCCCTGACCACTGGTCCTGTTAGCTAGGGATGATGGGAGTTGTAGTCCCAAAACAGCTGGAGGGCCAAGTTTGGCCATGCCTGATCTAACCCAACCTCCTGCTATGCAGGTATCTCAACTAGAGCATCCAGGACAGATGGCCATCCAACCTCTGCTTAAAAATCTCCAATGAAGGAGAGACCACCACCTTCCATGACAGTCCATTTCACTATTGAACTGCTCTTACCCTCACTGCTGTACAATAATATTCTGTTCCCCTCATCTTAGTGTGGTTTTGCCTAGATTGCTAAACTGGTGAAATAGTGGCATTGTCCAGAGTGTAGGCCGGACATTGTCACAGCCAGGACATTGGGCTGTCCTGCTCCTATACCAGGCGTGCTGAAGACCTTCTGCTTGTGCCTTAGATTAGCCACATGTTTTAACAGCCTCTTATTGTTTTAACAGCTAAAGTACAAATAAGATGTGTCAGTCAGTATTGTGGGGAAGCGAGCTTTAATTGCAATATGATGCCAAGCTGGTAATTCGCTAGGTCCAAGCAAAGATTTGCTGTGAGTTTTGAGAAACGCTATAGCTTCATGTGTTACCATTTCAGCCTCGTATGTAGAGGACTGCTGACAGATCTGCCATAACATATGGGCATCTCAAAGGATAGGTCTTTAAAATGAAAAAGGGCGGGGGAAAGATAGAACCTTGGAACCGTGTCTTGATGAAAAACCAATTCCCTCCAAGAAGAGTGTTTTCCTTTCTTAACCATCCACAAGTCTGGTGAATGCAGGCTGATTTTAAATTCAGTTTATAAATAAGT
This sequence comes from Podarcis cretensis, assembly GCF_951804945.1. Lineage (NCBI taxonomy): Eukaryota > Metazoa > Chordata > Lepidosauria > Squamata > Lacertidae > Podarcis > Podarcis cretensis. Next base: position 123,447,916 of record NC_137170.1, read on the forward strand.
CTCCAATTAGCATATTCTGTAATCCCAACTACATGTGTTGTAGAAACACAGTTTGTGTTTGATTTAAAACTCTTTAGCTTGACTTCCCAAATGTCTATCCCTGCATCAAAGTTTATAGTTTCTGATCAATACTCTCTTGTACTTCTGGGGAGCGGAACCTGTTTTTAGGTGCCAAGATTTATACCCAGAAAAGCAGGATACGGTATAGAGCACAATTTATCTACTGGCGCTTGTCCCACTCCAAGGGGGGAAATTATGTTAACATATATGCAGTTTTAGGGAGGCGGGTGGCGCTGTGTGTTAAACCACAGAGCCTAGGACTTGCCGATCAGAAGGTCGGCGGTTCGAATCCCCGCGACGGGGTGAGCTCCCGTTGCTCGGTCCCTGCTCCTGCCAACCTAGCAGTTCGAAAGCACGTCAAAGTGCAAGTAGATAAATAGGTACCGCTCCGGCGGGAAGGTAAACCGTGTTTCCGTGCACTGCTCTGGTTCGCCAGAAGCGGCTTAGTCATGCTGGCCACATGACCCGGAAGCTGTACGCCGGCTCCCTCAGCCAATAAAGCGAGATGAGCGCTGCAACCCCAGAGTCGGCCACGACTGGACCTAATGGTCAGGGGTCCTTTACCTATATGGAGTTTTGTTAAATGCTATATAACAATAATAAAAAAGAACAGTGCCTGCTCAAAAGCAAAACCTGTTAAGTTCAGTTTGTCTTACTGCCAGGTAAGTAGGTATAGGATTACAGCTTTAATTATTGTAGAATCCTTCCTCCTGATCAGGAAGCTGTAAGGTGGAAAGGCGGTTCTTTCTTGTTTGTTTTTTGCTGTGCCAGCTCCAGACATATCAGTGGGTGACCCAACTCCCATAATCTCCCCGACTCCCATAATACTCTGTTTTGGCAGGAGACTTTTTCAGGTGGTCCGCAATTTAGCGGAACCACCTGCTACATCGGGGCCCAGTACGGGCCACATGATCTCCTGCAATGATTTTGCAAAGTTTTTTGCAGATAAAGTCGCTCAGATTCGGGAAGAGGTAGACGCCACCGTGGGAGCAGGGCCGGGGCGGGAGAGTGCTAGAGTCCTGTCTAGTCAAATTGCATGGGATCAATTCCAATCTGTTACCTCCGAGGATGTGGACAGGCTGCTTGGACGAGTGAAACCAACCACCTGTCTCCTTGATCCTTGCCCATCCTGGCTTATAAAAGCTAGCCGGGAAGGACTGGGCGATGGGCTTCGTGGGGTGGTGAATGCTTCCCTCCGTGAGGGAGCCTTCCCAGACCCGCTGAAAGAGGCGGTTATCAAACCACTTCTTAAAAAACCATCTTTAGATGCGGCCACGATGGCCAGCTATCGCCCAGTCTCAAATCTTCCATTATTGGGCAAGGTGATTGAGCGAGTGGTTGCTGAACAACTCCAGGCACGCCTGGAAGAAGCGGACCATTTGGATCCCTTCCAGTCGGGATTCAGGCCTCATCATGGGACTGAAACTGCCTTGGTCGCACTGGTTGATGATCTCCAGCGGGCTAGGGACAAAGGTGAGAGCTGTTTCCTAGTTCTGCTGGATCTCTCAGCGGCGTTTGATACCATCAACCATAACATCCTTCTGGACCGTCTTGAGGGGCTGGGAGCTGGGGGCACTGTCATACAGTGGTTCCGCTCCTTCCTCCTGGGCCGTGTTCAGAAAGTGGTGGTGGGGGATGAGTGTTCAGACCCCTGGGCTCTCACTTGTGGGGTGCCTCAGGGTTCTGTCCTCTCCCCCATGCTTTTCAACATTTACATGCAGCCGCTGGGAGAGATCATCAGGGGGTTTGGGCTGGGTGTTCATCAGTATGCGGATGATACCCAGCTCTACCTCTCTTTCAAATCAGAACCAGTGAAGGCGGTGAAGGTCCTGTGTGAGTGTCTGGAGGCGGTTGGAGGATGGATGGCGGCTAACAGATTGAGATTGAATCCTGACAAGACAGAAGTACTGTTTCTGGGGGACAGGAGGCGGGCAGGTGTGGAGGACTCCCTGGTCCTGAATGGGGTAACTGTGCCCCTGAAGGACCAGGTGCTCAGCCTGGGAGTCATTTTGGACTCACAGCTGT